>NC_046287.1:41352500-43752500 GCF_004115265.2 Rhinolophus ferrumequinum
CAGGGGTGATAAACCAGTCACCTCCCTGTGGGCCTGTGGACTTACTCAAACAGCCGCACAATATGTTGGCTAAGTGACCCTGTGTGCTCAACCCCGGGCATCCTACCCCTCCCCTTCCCCATCTTTCTAGTCTTCTTCTCATTCATCAACACTCCAGAGCTTGGCTCCCAGAACACGCTGATCTTTGGGAAAAGAGGAGGGGGCGGGAGGGGGCGGGGAATCTTGGGGCCAGTGGGGCCGAGCTGGAAGGCTCAGGGAGGTAACTAAGATTTAGGGCTGGGGTGATTTCCAGCGAGCCGCAGGAAGTTCCGTGTTGAGAAGTGATGGGCTGCTACAAAAGGCAAAGACGAAGGCTTGAAAGGATTTAATTAACCGTGTCAGGGATAATTACCCCTGGACAGTCCAAATTAGTTTTGCATAATCGCTTAGAACCATATGAATTAACTTATAATATTGCAAAGAGCTTGGGGAATAACAGGAGAAGGATCGTTTTAATTAGTGAATCAGGGTCAAACCAGCAGAGCCTATTTCTCACATTTCCAAAATTTTCATGGTTTTTTAAATATGATTCCGTTGGGGAAAAACAATGCCTTTAAAGAGTTGTGTTGCTTATAAAGACGTGCACTCAAGATATGGTCTCTGTCAATGGGGAACAAGTTTAGGACTAGTTGAGTCTTGTATCTTGAGAATTTCTAACTGGGTGGGGACAAAATAAAGATCTCTCTACAGTTATTTTTTTCCTCTGATATTCTTAGTGGTGCCTTATAATTTCTTTCCTAAGAGTAAAGTCCTTTATGATTTCAAACCTTTTTCCAGTGGAAACTTGTCTAGCCCTAGGGATTCAATCTTCTCCATTAGAATTTGTTATATTTCTATTTTAATGCTATTAGCATGACAAAATAAAACCCTAAAGAGGCCAAAAGTTATACATTGTTATTAGCAGTGATTATTCTTCTAAATAAAATCTTAAGGTGTAAATAAGGAATAAGCCAAAGATGAGTGAACAAATTACACTGATTTTAGTGGTGGGGCTCTTCTACTAGCAAGATAAAGTGGTCAGGCAACTTTCCCCTCTTAAAATGTTACTGGAAACTAGTGAAATGCTTTGAACGGTCTGGATGTTTTCAATGGGCTCTGTTCTACTGGTTCATGAATGCCTTTTTTTTCCCCCCAAGATAATACAACTACTTGGTTTTTTTTTTTATCTTCTTTCCTATTCACGATTAAAAAATGTGATAAATCAGGTTTTTGGCTCTGAATAACAATGGCTTGATTTAGATTTCCTAGTAAATCTATTCAAAAGTGAAACAAAGGCTGCCTTTGGAGGATACCTTACACTTCACCTGGACCAGGCACGTAAGGGCAATTCAGATAAAAATCTTGTTAGGAACTCAACAAGAAATAGAGGATTTTCTCTTTTCCCTGGTTCAGGCTTTATTTAACTCTTTGTTCAAAAAAAATGAACAGAGTGATAGTCGGATTCTAATTTACAGATATAGTTTAGACGTCTAATATTAAATTAGAAGATCACACAAGAAAACCATTTACACATGAAGGTTAAAACCAATACTTAAACTTTTAAAAACTTTATATTACATAAAGCCAAAAGGAAACTAAATACATGTTAGCCAACTTCATTCACAAACATTAGTCAAAATATATACATTTAAAAAAGAAACAAAAAAGCTATAATTGAGGAAGGTTCTTTCCTCTAAAATGTGTTTTATCGTAATTTGCAAATCAATTGCAGATGATCTAAAAAATAAGCTAATTAGGGAGGGAACTCCAAAACACATTTAAACGGTTCAAGTTGTGGAGAAATGCTAGCTGAAAACGAGAGACATCTGTCAAAACAATTCTGTGGTTTTTTTTTTCAGTTTTGCTAAATAATAAATATATAATTACCACTCAGACAAAAAAGTCTGATTTAATCTAAGATAAAATTGCGATTCTGAAACAGTCCCGCAATTTTTAAAAGTTAACTTTGACATGTGCTAAAATGCTTTAGAGTCTAAAACTGACTCAAATTTAGGACAACGTAAATAACACATTCTCAGACTCAATGTTTTCACGGACATATACACATTTACAATCTTAAGGTGAATGCAGCCATAAGGGGAAAATAGGAACAGGGCCTTAGCATTTTCTGTAAACTGTGTCAGAAATCCAAGCGAGTGGACTCAGGGTGACTTCTAGCAGTTTTGGGGGGTTTTTTTGTGTTTTTTTTTTTTTTAGGGAGAAAATCCAACTGACAACTTTTCATCTCACACATATTTCTTGTTTGCATTCCTTACTCTTGAGAAAGAGCTCTTGCTCTGATTTGCATATGGCATGATAAACAAAAGAAACCGTCATCATCTCACATACAAAAGGCCAGATTCGAGCAGGTCACTGGTCAAGAATGGATCCAGTCTAGGGGTTCTGCTTGAAAGAACAGAGATTTGCAAAGTTCAAATAGTACAAATAGGGAGCAAGTTTGCTCAGAGCCATCCTGCTCCGAGAAACTGACACAGATCAGCTTTTCCCCTGTGCCAGCCATTTCAGAGCTAACTTTTGACCAGAGTGCATGCAACACAGACCAGGGGGGAAAAAGGGGGGGGGGAATGAGAAACAAAAACAAAACCGACAATAAACTTCTAACAAACAAAACAGCAGAACCCAACATGTCAAAAAATTACTCCTCCACCTCAGTGGGCCAAAACGCAACAGGTTCTGAAGTGCAAAACAAACACCAACAGCTGCAGGATACAACTGCCCTCTTTAAAGCTGGCTGCTGAAGTGCAGGTCTGAAATGATCCTGTGAATTCACACGCACACTCTCCCGCGCACTCGCGCGCTTGGCCACTCGCGCCCCGACTGGCATCTCTGCCTCTGCCTGATACCTATACATCTTATGTATATACAAACCGGGGCCGCGTCGCGGGAGGGCGTACGCGGAGGCCGCAGACTTCGTACCTATACATATGTACACGTGTGCACACTGGTCCTCGCAAGGCGGCCCCGCGGGGTCATAGAGCGGCGGCGTAGGCCGCGGGGTAGGGGTCCAGCTGAGGCTTGCCCATGCCCGGCAGCAGGATATAGGCGAGTGGCGGCTGCAGCCCGGGGCTGGGCCACGCGCTGCAGTTGCACGGAATCATGTAGCCCGGGTTGCCCGGGCTGGGGTGCGAGTGCGTGTGCCCCCCGGCGGCCGCGGCGGCCGCTGCAGCCGCTGCAGCCGCACCGTGGAAGGCGCCCGCGCCCGCGGTCGGGTACCCCAGCGACGACGCGTATGGGAGGCCGGACGACGACGAGGAGATCTCTGCCATCTTGGAGCCCAGGTCGAGCAGAGAGTAGGGGCTGCCGGCTGCGGCAGCGGCTGCTGCGGCTGCGGCGGCGGCGGCCGACTGCGGGAAGAAAACGCGCGCGGCGGCGGCGGCGGCGGCGGCGGCCGCCTTCTCGGGGTTGGCGAGCAGCGACTCCGGCACCAGGCCGCCGCCCGCGCCCGCGTGCAGCCCGGCGCCCGCCTTGAGCGCCGGGTGCTCGGCGTCGGCCACGCCGCCCAGGCCGTAGGGCACCGGAAAGGCGAACTTGTCCTTCTTCAGCAGCGTCTTGGGCTTGCGCCGCGGCCGGTACTTGTAGTCGGGGTGTTCCTTCATGTGCATGGCGCGCAGGCGCTTCGCCTCGTCGATGAACGGCCGCTTCTCCGACTCAGTGAGCAGCTTCCACTCCGCACCCAGGCGCTTGCTGATCTCCGAGTTGTGCATCTTGGGGTTTTCCTGGGCCATCTTGCGCCGTTGAGCCCGCGACCATACCATGAAAGCGTTCATGGGCCGCTTGACGTGGTCCACCGGCTTGGACATGCTCTCGCCGTGCCGCGGCTGCAGTCCGCCGCCGCCCGGGCCGTCGCCCTCGGTCCGGAGGAAATCAATGTTGGCTGTCCGCGGGGACCCGTTCGGCCCGCCGGCTCTCGCTGTGCCCCACTTCGCGCTCCGGCGTCGCTCCCGCTCGGGAGGAGGGGGCCGGGGGACCAGCCCAGGTCCGCGCCGCGGCCCGGGCCGCCCTGATCTTTCTGGCCGAGCGCTTGGGAAAATCCTCTCCGGAACAAGGTAACTTCTAGGGGGTGCGCCCACCCCACGGTAGCAGTTTGCCCTTTGCTTTCTTTTTGTCTTTTCTCTCCGATGGCTTTTGCTTGCGAACTCCCTGCAGGTAGTCGCTACCCGGCAGAGCGCTCGTTCTCCTCGGTCTTTTAACTGCACAGCAGCGCGGAAAGTTGCGTCGCGGAGTCTCCACCAAGTTGATTCCAGGAGCCCGCCGCCGCGTGCTGCCAAGTGCCAAAGGGGGCTCTCGGCGGCAGGAGTGTTTGGGTTCTCCTCGGTGACTTTCTCATTTGACAGTAGCAGATGGGGGTGAGGGAGAGGGGGAGGTGGCCCCGGAGGAGGAAGAGGTGGGGGAAGTGGAGGAGGGTCCGGACGCACCACCGGAACGCAGAGCACAGCAATGGGTATCAATACAAATACAGCAGCACCAGCCGGTCTTCCTGACTCGGGGCTGGGTGCGCTGATGGAAACCTCCCCAATCGGCTGGGTTTTGGGGGTGGGGCCGGGAGCTTTCCGCGCCCCCAGCACCTGCCTCGAGGGTCTTCCTCTCCAGCTAACGATTCGGGAAGGATGTTGGATGAGGCTTGATCAAGCCTGGGGTCGCAGGGCCTCAGAGGAAATTCTCCAGGCTCTCCGAGGCGCCGCGTCTCGCCGTCCCCTGGGCCATGCCGGCTCCGCTCGCTCGGAGCCACTCCAGGCGCGCCCACTCCAGCTGCCCGAGCGCACCGAACGCCGAGGGCGGCGCTGCCTCCGCGTGGCGCGGACCGGCCGCGTCCCCTCCTTGCTCTTCTTGGCCGCCGCCCGGCACTTGCAACTAACTTCGCCCAAGTTTCCTGCACCACCGCCGCCGCGCCCCTGTCGGCGCTTTTGCTTCGCAGCGTGCGACCGCGTGTGCGCTGAGCCGAGGGCCCCTCTCTCCTGGGTTCTCCCGCCAGAACCCAGCAGGTGCGGAGGCGGAGGGGCTGGAGGAGGGGATTTAAGGAAACCGCGCAGTCACCTCAGTTCGCAGGTCCGCCCTGGGGCTGCTTCCGCTTCCCCGACTCCCGCAGCACAGTGGGCCCCTTCCCGGCCCAGACCGCCACTCTGCCGCTCCTGACTCGGCAGGAGCGCTGTGCACGGTCTCAGGTGAGTGTAGCTACCTGCGTGTGCACAAGCCTGCAGCCGGCGATGGGTGTGCATGTCCAGCCGCGGCTGAGAGTGTATATCTGGGGGCATGCGGAGGAGGTGGAGCCCAGGACTCCAGGAGGGAGGAGGGACCAGAGAAGCCTCCTCCCGCTCCCACACCCTTAGGACCTCGAATTAAACAAGATCCCCACCGCCCCCCTCCATACTCCTCCTCCCCTTTTCTCTTGAGAGCAGGTTTAGGCTAGTGGAGAGCCTGGAGCGCGTCGCGGAGTCTGCGCACTGCTTCGCGTTGGCAACCTCGGTGTCTTCCGGGCTACCCTGGCCGGCCGGAGCTGCTGTGGTGGAGGCTCCGGGATCCTCTGCCTGAAGGAAGGAAGCGCGCCAGGGAGAGAACCTCGCGAACTACGGTGGAAGAGGGGACGCACCCTAGAAAATGTTGGAGACTTTTCTTTGTAAGAAAGGGCTTATTTTCCTTGGAGGTCCAGATGTTACTTGCAACAGATGCTTCCCGCATTTTCTTGCACTGGTGATGCACCCAGTTAGAGGTAGTGGAGAGAAAAATACCTGAGGACGGACTGACTGAGCGTCCTCTTTGGCAACCCTTTCGAAAAGGAGCTAGCACAGGCTGACAGTAGGCATCCTTGGCTGAGTATTCCGCTCTTTAAAATTTCTGAGTGTTTTGTTTCTTTTCTGGTCGTCAGAGCCATCTATATGCTGATCTGTTTAAGGTATAGTTAACTTACAGTATCTCAAATAATGAGAGGATGGTGTTCAAAACGAATAAGAAGAGTGAGATGTTTCTCTGAAAGAAAAAAAGTGAACTATACCAATCATGCCATACTGGAATATTTCTGTGTTAAGCACAATTTTCTTTAGTAAGAACAGGGTTTTTTTTTTTATAATTGAAATGATGCAAACATCAAACAGCATGATTTTGTTTGCACATTTTTCTCACTTCTTGGTGTGCTGCAGCATAGTTACAGCATGATCAGTCTGGAGGTTTTATTCACAAGTTGGCCTGCCCTTCAGGGAGGACTTGCTTGCCTTCTTTCTTTGGGAGTTTAGATTTGACCTAGCCATGTGGTGTGTGTGCAAATAGGAAGTGCCACAAGCAGTTAACTCTTTAAATCTTCCCTGCTATGTGTGTTCATGTCTCTCTTTCTCTCTGCCTCTCTGTCTCTCTCTCGCTTTCTCTCTCTCTCTCTGTCTCTCACACACACAAGCACTGATTGTAGTTATGAACTTAAAAACTGTTTTAGGTCATCAGATTTATTTAAAAGTTAGGCTTGTTTTATTGCTCATTGCAATAAAAATTAGTGATTGTTGCTTTAATTTTAGTAGCTGTGATAACGTATAGAAATGCAAATTAGCAGTGAAATGTATAGGAGTCTATTTTTCTTAAGATATCATCTTTACAAATGTTTATTTTGTATCAGTTATGCCCTTGTATTGCTAAAACAATTGGACTGACTTCTTAGAACGATATTTCTTTCCTGGCTCTATAAAGGCACTGTCATTAACAGACTCTGGGTGGAGAAACATTAAAACACTAGCAAGTGTAATTACGTAGACTAGAATATTAAATATACTGTTTTGTGATGATAAATTACAAAATTATCATCCCTGAGCTTTTAACCTACTAACGTGTATAATAGGTCTGAGACAAAAATATTTATACACTGTCATACAAAGAACATATGTATGGGGGACCAGGATATGAAAAACTTACTAAAAATTGTCAATAAAGTTGAATCTAATCATAAAAATTATCTTGACATATAAAAAAGGATAAGGATTGAGAAAGATATTTTATATTGGTTGGTTAAATCATACTCTTTTCAAATTTAAGTTTAAAACTCTATTGCAGTAAATTAGTACCATGGAAAGAAATGTTTGTGTGTGGGATTGAAATGTATGCTTATATATGCAATATAGTATGACAAATAAAATACATAAGCTTCCTTGGATATAGCTTTATAAATTGTGCAATATCACCTGTTTAGTGATAGTAAATAAACGAAATTTAGAAGTTCTTAAGTCCAAGAATGTCAAACTGTGCAAAACAAAGATGCTTTCCATACCTAAAAAAAAAGTGGCTGTTTGTCTATTCACCAAACAAAATTTCACATATTTCAAAATAGCAGAGATTTGGTTTTTGATTTCAGTTTTTAGGGGATCAATATTCTAGGCCTACAAGAGGAGGTAAGGCCCTTACAATAAGCTGTGCGTATGAAAGGAAGGCAGTGGGTACTGCTGTTTTTAACTATCACATCTCTTGCCTGAATCTGGTTGAGTTTTTCACAAAGTAAGTTTTCTTGCCATTCTCTCTCTTCTGTGCCAAAATGTAAAGTCAGTTTTAATTTTCACAGATTTTATGTTTTACTTGATAGAATGTTATATTTTCGTTCTTGGGTATTTTTTACCTAAAAATGAAAAATATACAAGTTATAGACAACCGTGTGTGGTGTGTGTAAAGAATGAAGGAAAATAAATTGAAAAAGAATTGTAAGTTCATTCAGCTGTATGTTGTGAACTCTTGATTGCGAGTACCCAGTGAACAGTGTACCTTTATCAGTAGTCTGAGTGGACTCTGTATTTAACCTGTGGTCACAGTAATACCTGTACTCACAAATACATCTAATCAGAAACTGAGAGACAGGCACTGTCTCAGAAAAAGTTGGTGAGTCTGTGTAAATTCACCGCCAACCCTCCCCCCTTAAATCCACCCCAGTAAATGATCATTTTCAATTCTAGAACTTTCACTAGGAGGCAGCAATGAGGTTGTTGGGGAATAAAAACTTTGGCAACACCATATTGACTGGCTTTCTCTCTTTCTCTTTCTCTCTCTCTTTTCTATAAAAGAGGGGAGACTTTCTGGGTCCCAAAGGAAGAAGATAAGGGATCACAATGAATCAAATCATTTTCCTCCACCCTTTCTGTCTCCACTCACTGGATTTTTACCCAGATAGCTCACTGTCATATTTTTTTAGAACCATGGAAATGGTCAACTACATGGAAGTGACTGGACAGTAAAGGTGATGCCTTCAAAGTCGAGGCCAAGTCATCACACCTGGAACACAGAGCAGGCACGTATAGTCAGAGAAATTTGGGGTTCTGGCCATAGGCAAATGCAGTGGAAGAATTCATAAGCTTTCACACAAGCAGAGAAAGGTAATACAGCCTGTTTGTCCTGTTAAGGAGGAAATGAGTAAACTGTGACAAAAGCCAACCTTAGGCCGTGTCACAGTTCTCTAGTCCTATTTTTCCAGCTCCCTAATTCTATCAGTCCTACTCCCATCAGCCCCCCAAAGGGAAAAAAATTCCAAAGCCAGAGAGAGGAGGAGGAGTTGAATCAGAAAGCCATGGCCCTAAGAAACAGCTGCACCAGTGGCCCTTACTGGTTACTACTAGATTTTCACCTTTTTGACATTTCTATTCCTTTATTCTCACTGCTCCATCCATACTTGGAAAGTGGGACTATACAGATCAATAACAGAAACACCTTTCCTCATTCATTTTTAGGCTGACATTTTCTAAAGGAGCTTTACCTAGATGACAGAGCAAGAAAAACAAAAAAAACAGCTTCCTCTTGCCACCTTCTCCCCTCTAGAAAAAACATCTAAGGAAAAAAGATTACAAATAATCCAAGAGAGACAACTTCACAAAATATTGATTTCAGGTCCCAAGAACCCCATAAAAGTAATGCAGAGATTTACCTCTCGAGGGATCGGTACTTTTCTAAGTGGAAGGGAGCTAGCTAGCTGTGAACAAACCCAGAAAGGAATGAGGAAGTTTGGACAGTCATCACATCATATGGCCCGTGTAATGAAAAATCCTTCTAACCCATGATTTTCAAATGAGACTGGGTTCTGGTATGGTGGGCTTACTTACGAATTTCACCACTAGACATGCTCTGGTTGATTTTGAGAAGGAATAAACCTGAGCACGGGAGTACCCCTTAAATATTCCAGCAGGGTGGTGAATAAGCCATGATTCCAGCTTTACAACGTCCCTCTGTCTGGCTGTCCTCCCTTCCAGCTTCCAGAATGGCCTTCCCTGTGTGCTTCTCCCTCTCAGATTCAGTTTCCTATCTAAGAATGTGTCTGCTTTCAAGCTCATTAGCTGAGTTGGTTGATGATTATTTTAGAGCCATCATTTATTGCTTTCTTAAGATACCACATCTTTTACATACATTATCTTATTTAATTTTTCCTCCTCTAGGAAAACTCTGAGGTAAGAGTTACCTCAATTTGCAATTGGGGAACTGAGCCTTAGAGCTGATAAATAAGTAATTTGCTCAAAGTCACACAAAAGTAGAAGAAATGGGATTTGAATGAAGCTGATATTCTTCACCACCTCCATTCCGAGACCCTGTCAAAGGCTCAGCCCCTTTCTGGCTTACATTCTCAATTCCATCTACTTCCTCAAGCCTCTGTGACTTGTTCAGTGGCACACTCCCTCTTTGAGGGAGTGGCCCAATGGCAATCTCTCCAATAATGAGTTCCAAACCCACAACACCCCAATCACCAGAGAGAGTCTCTCAAAGTCCTGTCCGGACTGCTCTGCAGCCAGGCTCCCTCAGCTCCAGTGGTTGTCAGCACAGATTTGGTCTCAGCTGCAATCCACTCTCCTTCAATGCAGTGGGCCTTCCACGGCAAACACCGAACAACTGCCAGCCCTGAAGGAACCCTATCCCTACCCTTTCTCTGATAGCCAAGGGCTGCTAAAAGGAAATCTCCTAACAATGACTTCTAATCTCATTCTTTCTGTTCCCCCAATACTAGTTGTTCATCCCACCCTTTGGCTTTCCCTCTTCCTTTCCCTCCTTCACCCCTCTCTTTCTACATTTCTTTTCAAAACTCCAAGTGCACAAAATTGGTTTAATCACAATTCCTGATTCATGATGCACTCTTGTGATTGCTCCATCGGTGGACTATTTATTTATTTAATAATGTTGCAAATACCTATGAATCCACTACTCAAAAATAAAGTCTGCTGGTAAACCTATATCTCCCAAATGATCTCCCAGTCAACTATATACTTGCCTCCCCTAACCAGTGTAATCATTTCCATTCCCTTGATGTTTTTATTTAGTCATATAGCTATTATCATCTACATGTATTCTTTAAAAGTATGTTTTCATTCCGTTTTTAACTTATAAAACCTTTTATAAGTTAAAATTTTTGTACATAATCTTCACTGATGAAAATTTTCATTTAATTATATTGTTTGGACTCAATTTTACTGCATGTCATTGAGTTTATTCATCTTAGGTGCTATCAAATAGTCAATGGCGTAAATATAGCACTGTATATTCATTTATACTCTCCTGTTTCCAGTTTTTAACCATGTGTACTGGCTGCTATAGGCATTCTTGTTCATGTCTACTGTTATATATGTGCAAGAGATTTTATAGGCAAAAAGCTTTAACAATGCAGGAAATTCCTCTAGTGCTGTACCCTTTTTCCAAGTGGACCCCCTTGCATTTCTGTTTGCTTTTGATTTTTCTCCAGACATTCAGAGTTGTTTTCTATATTTTGTCCCAAGTTATTATTATTATCTATAGAAGGGTTGGTCTTAGAGGAGCTATTTCTCCATTTCCAGAATCCATGTGAGATTTATTTTTGTGTACAGTATGAGTTTTGATTACTTATCATATGGATACTCAATTTTCTAAAACCATTCATTGAAAAGAATGCTTTTTATACTGCTCACCAGTGCTATCTTTGCCATATGATGTGGGTTGGTTTCTGAGCTCTATATTATGCTTCATATTTTTCAGTTTTTGCACTAATATTACACTATCCTAATTCTAATGGAGTAAGTCCTCTCATCTTATTCAAAAGTGTCTTGGCTACTCTTGGACTTTGCACTTCCATATAAATTTTTAGAACAGATTGTCAAGTTCCAAATAGTCTTGAAAAACACAAATATCTTAATTTTTAATTTTTAATTGAGGTATAATTGACATATAACATTATATTAGTTCCAGGTATACAACATAATGATTTGATATTTGTATACATTGTGAAGTGATCACCACAATAACTTTAGTTAACATCCGTCACCACACATAGTTACAAAACTTTTTTTCTTGTGATGAGAACTTTTAAATTTTACTAACAGCCAAATATTTTAAAATAGGCTTTTAATTGAGATTGCTATGAATCTATAGGGAGAATTGACATCTTTACAATATTAACACTTCTAATCCACGAGCCTAACACCCTTCCATTAATTTTATTGTTTTATAATTTCTCTGAGTAATAATATCTTATGGTTTCCTGGTAGAATTCTTACTCATCTATTATTCCTAGGTATTTTAAACTATTTTTTGACACTATTATAAGTAGCATATTTTTTATTAAAGTTTATTGGGGTGACAATTGTTAGTAAAGTTACATAAATTTCAGGTGTACAATTCTGTATTGCATCATCTATAAATCCCATTGTGTGTTCACCACCCAGAGTCAGTTCTCCTTCCATCACCATATAATAAGCAGCATATTTTTAAGATACCTTTTTTAAAAAGATAATATCTTTTCACTAATTTTATTTTCTGCTTGTTGCTGGCATATAAAAATACAATTGATTTCTGTATATTGATTTTGTAAGTGGCAACCTTGTAAAAACATTTGTAATTTAAGTAATTTATTTGTAGGTTCTCTTGGATTTTCTACATACAAAATCATATCATCTGTGAATATTGAGAGTTTTTAATTTCTTCCTTTCTAATTCTTATACATTTTATTTCTTTCTCTTGCTCTACTGCACTGTCTATTCTCTTCAGTTCATTGTTGAACAGAAATTGTAATGGAGAGCATTCTGGTTTTTCCTTACCAATGGATGGCATAGTTGGGGGGAGGATCATGGGACTCTTTTCAGAGCTTGGGGCTTTTAATGGTCTAGTCCAGCTCTGGTCTCACTGCCACTCAATGACACACATTGACATATTTTCCTGGAATTCTGATAATGAAGTGGTCACTGTTTAAGTTTGGTTATGCTTTTCTTACTTTAGACAGTTAGTTGACCAACCAAGCCATCCAGTCTTTATCTCTACAGCAAGAACTCCACCTGGTTGGGTCCACAAACTTTGCACACTAGAAGGAAAACCCCACTGGTATAAATTCCTCCATCTGCCATTACTTGATCAGCCTAGCAGAGGTTTTGTCAAATATAGTTGCTCACCACTTGCCTGGTTATCACGTTAAACTATTTGCCCCAACCAGTTTTTATGCTACTGTGCTATTTGCATCTTGCATTGGGAATCACAGCCTGTGTGCTTGTACCTTCAGGGGCAAGGGAGTGGGGCCTGTTTTCCCTAGTTTCTTACCCCACCTATAAACACAGTGACTGCCTGGTCCAGCTTGATGTATGGAGGACAGACCACTCCACACAGTCCATGCCTAAATGAGGACATTTGTTTTACCCAGCAGCATAATGTTCCCATAAAGGGGCAAGGTAAAATAACCCACGAGCAAGCAAACGCCATCATTCCTTCTTATTTTTGTGACTTGAATGTAATAAGAGGGCACAGGCAGGAATTCAGAAGCATCAGAGTGGTGGCTGATCTGATAGCAATCTGCACTAATCATTCCAGCTGCCTGGAAAGTTGACTCATGACCTCATGGACTTATCACCCCCTCTGGTATTTGGAGGGCCGCATTGTATTTTAGGCTTTGTTTGTGCACTAAAGTGTTTCTATACACTAACTTCCTATTTGACGTGTCCTTTTGTTCATTATCAGCCTCCAATTTCACATTCCATTCAGTTGTCAGGAGTGGCCAGACTCTATAATCATAGGCATGCCTGCAGCGCTGCTTTTCAGTGCACTTTTAAAACAGTATTTGACATTTATGCATGTACATTGTCTACTAGCAAATACATCTATTGCTGTCAAACAAAGCACTGTATTTGATAAAATGTGTCTTTGTTTATTTTCTTGAGGCAAGGGGGGGGGCTTTCATTGTGTCACAGGGCTTGCTTTTTAATAAAATCCTGTCTTTACATTTAGGACACATGGGAGTGAGTTAAGAGGCTGGCAACAACCAGACCAGAAAATGTTATCGGATTGATTCATTAATAATAATTTTGAGTTGCTTCTTCTATAAACATACATCCAAGAGGTTGCGTTGACTACTCTTTGCTTTATGCTTCTCCATACCCTGGAACAACTGCTATTCTAGTGCCAGTACCTCTTGCTTGCAACAATTAACTCATGTGTTTCCCTACTTAACTGTAAACATCCTACGGGCAGAGACTGTATCATATTGATCTTTATTATCTCAGCACCTAACGAGGCTATTGGCATTGAACAGACAGTCAATAAATTGTTGAATGAATGAATCAGCCACATGCTCCAAGCCTGTGTATGCACAGGCAAGGAAAGGCTGAGGATTTAACTGCATGATTCAGGTACAGGATTATTAAGCTAACCTTAATTAATTAATTAATTAACCTTAATGTAGTCTAGAGTGGTGTTGGAAATGAGATGACTTAACGATTCTGATACCCCTAGTAAAAACTCCCACATTCTTAACCTTCTATTATCGGGATAGTTCACATATCGTCTAGTCCTCCTGCCCCTGAATATGATGGTCACTGTTTAAGTCCTTAATCTTACATTGCTATTTAGGACAGGTTTGTAACAAAGACAACAGCTTTTAAATTTCAACTGTAGAACTAGTTTCACCTCTGTTTTTAAAACTCCTTGACTATAAAATTAAACTTTACAGTTGAATTCAATCAACAAATCCTTTTATATTTTAATGAAATGAATAGAATACTACTTAAAGGACTGCTACACTTTTGCTGGATACATTCTAAAAATCACATTTTTTTTCCAGTGCTTTTACATGAATGATACACTTTCTACTCTAAGAGTTCTTTGAACTTGGGGCAGTGTCTTGGGCTCTCAGTTGTGCCAAGATTAGTCCCTTTTGAAAAGCTGCATTGGAGTCAAAAAACAGGTGCTTGAGAAGAGGGCAGGTGAAGGAGATTTTGTTCTGAACCTCTGCAATGGACTGACCTGAGTTGTGACCCCATCCCCAAATCATGTATTAAAGCCCTATGTCCCAGTGTGGTTGTATTTGGAGATGGGTCCTCTAAGGAAGTAATTCAAGTTACCTAAGGTCATAAGGGTGGGGCCCTGATCCTATAGGATTAGCATCCTTGTCAGAAGGAACCCTAGAGACCTTGCTCACTCTCTCCCTGTGCACTCAGAGGAAAGTCCATGTGACGAAAAATCCACAGTCTGCAAGCCAGGAAGAGACAACCCTGCTGAAATCTTGATCTTGGATTTCCCATGCAAGTCTCAGGTATTTTGTTATGGCAACATGATCTGACTCAGGTTCAATATATATATATGTATACTTCTGTAGTATTTGATATTTTACATCAAAAATAAAGAAAAGTCAAAATATAATACCCTCACCTACTGACAACTTTGCTCCACCTCATTCCAGAAATAAAAGTTTTCATTCTGAGGTAGATAATGTCCATCATTATTCTCAGAGTATGCTGGTTCTATTTATAAGTACCAAATAGTTTAGTGGCATAAACTGAGAGCTGGTATATTTTGGATCTCTTTTCTTAGATAAGCAGAGGTCCAGGATTCTGAGGTGGGACTGAGGAAATCTATCTGGGAGTCTGAGGCAGGGGTCTCTAAGGCAGGACAATACTTAGGCAACTCTACAATGAGTAGGGTGATGAACGGAGAGTCAAAATGGGATGGGAGAGGAACGCTATGATGAACATTCACACTGCACTACCTTTAAGAAATTACAAAGAGTAAGTCTATATGGATATGGGATGACAGATTGAGGACTAAGTGTGTGAATTTTTAATTTTGGGCTACCATAGACATTGAATTAGCTGTTTTCAGCAAGCAGTGCTTAAAGGCTACAGACTTTATGGTCGATTAAAAATTGAGGTAAATTATTTTTTACTTCACTGAGCAGTAAAGTCTAATAACTTACCTACGAATCTGGGCTTACCTTAGTGACTTGCTTAACCAATAGGACACAGCAAAGTATCATCCTGAGACTTCTGAATCTACGTTGTAAGAAGCCTTGCAGCTTCTACCTGCATCTCTTGGTCTCTGGGACTCATGAGGTGCCATGTCAAAATTCCATCGACTCTGAGACCACCTGTTATGCTTTGATAAACAATCCCAGTTGATTCAAGCCTTGTGGCCATCCCCACCAGAGTGCCAGACACAAGAATAATGCTGTTTCAGATCCTCAGAGCAGTTCATCCACCACCACATGACCTCTGTCATGCCATGGGGATAGAGGAATCTCCCAGCTGACCCCTGCCCTACAAAATCATGAGATATAATAACACGCTGGTATTGAGCCACTAAGTTCTGAGATAGCTTGTTCTATAGCAGTAGATAACTGGAACAACCATATGGACATCAAAGTGCAGAGTTACAATAATTAACTAAACAAACCAATCTACTACTTTACAAGTTGATTCTGTGGAAGATTCCTTAGTTTCCTTCAACATAGAGAAGTCAGATTTAAATAAAGGTGGAAAACACACAGATTGTAAAGCCTGCAGGGGGAAACTTTTTATTAGTGCAAAAGGAATAGCTCAACAGCTGAGAAATTCTGTAGTTGACAGCCTCCTCCCCTTCCCTTATGAAATTGCTGTAAAGACATGTTTTAGCAGAGGAGGAGGGAGAAACTATGAGCCCTTATGCAGAGCTGGACCACTCTGTTGTAAGCATTTCTGGTTCTCAGTAATGGACCTTAATTTTCAATCCTGAAAAAAAATTAGCCTTTTCCCAGTCACTATTTAGATAAAATTAAGCCTTCTCTTCCAAATTTTTCCAGAAGTAGCCAGTCAGGCATAAACGATTTGCTTTTCACGAAGGAAGAAAGACAAACTTTCTATGACCACGTATTTCACTTTTCACTTGTAAGATTATAGTTTAAAGGAAATTCTTTAAAAAAATTAATGCTCCAAATTTAGAGTATTAAAATATCTTAATTAAAAAGACAAACAGACTTCAATTTTTCTTTGTAATATTTGTCTAGTGTCACTAACAACAACTGAAACCTATGTAACTTTACTAACAATTGTCACCCCAATAAACTTTAATTAAAAAGCTTTTTAGTTTTTTCCTTCTTTTTAGAATGAAAAGAGACTAATACAATTGGGAAAACAAAAAGATTCTAGAATCACTAAACATAGCCCTAGTTTTAGAGGCTATGTTCAGGATTACATTTATTTTTGTTTTTGAACTCTTAATTTTTTCTTTTAAAATATATGTGAATAAATTCTCTTCGTTGGACTGAAAAAATAATCTGGTATTTAATGAGAGTCAATTACACATCTAACAATGATACTGTTGGAAAAAAAGAGTAGAAGCAGAAGACACAAAAACTAGAGGACACAAAAGCTTTACTAAAAAATCAACATGTAACAATACACTTCAATGACATTTGTTTGCTGGGATTCCACCCCCTTTGCTTTAGCCATGAGCTTTTCACTTTCATCTCTTTTCGAGGATATGCTCCTTAAGGAAAATATTAGTAATGTCTGCAGAGATGGATTAATGAATTCCATAGCTGACTGGACTCCCACTCAATCTGGTGAATCAGTGGTTTTGTGGTTTCTGACATCAGTAGAGCCCATCAGTTAAAATACATACTGCAATTAATGAGTTTTCATTATAAACACTCCAAATAGGACATTATCATAGAGATAATCAATATGTATTAAAAAGGCAGGTAGGAACAACACAGCATAAGGAACACTAAACTGGGAATCAAACATTCTGTGTTTGAGTTCCACATGGCTTTGTACCAGCTGCCAGACAAACTTTTGGAGCTTCAGTCTTCTTAGTTGTAAAATGAAAATAATAATACCTGTCTTAGCTAACTGATAAGGTTGTTGTGAAGACTGGAACAAAATGAGGCAATGCAAATAAATGGTAAGTGTTAATTTTTCAGATAAAACCCTGTTAACTGGCTAAACCAAGAGTAGAGACAGAGATGTATCCAGTTAACCTGGGGCCATGGGAAAAGATGGCTGGACATTAGGACTAGTCAGGAGGTTGCGTTGGCTAGAATTGTTAATGCTGTTTCCCTGCCCTGAGGAATTTCTTAAAATTTTAAGGCACATTATAAGTCTTGTTTACTTTTTCTCTACAACCATCATTCTGATTTTCAATACCTTCTCCTTTACTCATTCAAGAACTCAGTCATCTACCAAAGTAAACTGTCATGTCATATGAGGAGGATTGCTATTTATTATAACTTCTTTATTAAGATATAATCTACATGCCATATAATTGACTCATTTAAGGTGTACAAGTCAATGTTTTCTGCTGTAGTCACAGAAATATGCAACCACTACAACAATCAGTTTTAGGCCATTTTCATTGCTACAAAAAGAAACTTTATATTCATTAGCAGTTATTCCCTATTATTCCCTAGCTGCCTCATCGCCATGCTAGACAAGTCATAACCTCTATAGATTTTCTTATTCTGGACATATCATGTAAATATAATCACATAATATGTGGTCTTTGTGAGAGGCTCCTTTCACTTAGCTCAATGTTTTCAAGGTTCCCGATGTTGTAGCATGTATCAATGCAGTTTTGTTGTTGAATAATATTTCATTGTATGGATATAACACATTTTACTTATCCATTAATCAGTTGATGGACATTTAGATTTTTTACATAACTTGGTTATTTTGAATAATGTTGCTATGAATATTTATGTAGAAGTTTTTATGTGGACATACATTTTTATTTTTCTCTTATAATTTTTTTAAATGTTTGGAAGAAGTCAACAGTGAAGACTGGGATTTTCTTTGTGGGAAGTTTTTAAATTATTAATTCAATCTTTTCATTGTTAAAAGTCTACTCAGATTTTCTATTTCTTCCTAGATTAGCTTTTGTCTTTCTAAGACTTTATTTTGTCTTTCTAAATATTTTCCATTTTATCTAAATTGTAGGCATAGAATTGTTCATAGTATTCCTTTATAATCCTTTAACTTTTATATTCCATTATTACTGTGAGGCTGGAAATAATGTTCCTGTTTTATTCTTGATTTTAATAATTTTAGTCCTCTTTTTTTCTTGGTCAGTTTAGGTAAAGGTTTGACAATCTTGTTGATCTTTTTAATGAAATAATCTTTGGTTCTGTTGATGTTATCTATTGTTTTCTAGTCTCTTATTTCACTAGTTTTCATTCTAACCTTCATTATTTTCTTCCTTCTTATTGCTTTAGGATTAGGTTGCTTCCCTCCCGACCCCCGCCCCAGTATCTTAAGGTGGAAAGTTAGGTTATTGATTTGAAATTTTCCTTCTTTCTTAATATAGGCATTTACTGCTATGAATTTCCCTCTAAGCCCTGCTTTAGCTGCAAGCTATATTTTGTCATACTGTGCATTTTTATGAATTATAAAGTATATTCTAATTTCATTTCTTAGTTCTTATTTAGGAATATGTCATTCAATTTCCACATATTTGTGAATTCCCCAATTTTCCTTCTGTTAGTGATTTCTAATTTTACTCCATTGTGGTCTTAGAATATACTTTGGGTGATTGCAGTTCTTTTGAATCTACTGAGAATTGATTTTTGACTTAACATATGGTGTCCTGGAGAATATTCCTTATGCACTTGAAAAGAATGTGTATACTGTTGTATAGATGTCTGTTTGGTCTACTTAGTTTATAGTATCATTCAATCTTTCTATTTCTCTGTTGATCTTCTATTTTTATCCATTAGCAAAAGTGGGGTATTGAAGTCTCCAACTATTATTGTTTAATGGTCTATCTCTTCCTTCAATTCTGCCAGTTTTAGCTTAATGTATTTTGGTCATTGTTATTTAGGTGCATATGTATTTATAATAGCTATATATTCCTGATTGATTGACTCTTATCATTATATAATGTCCATATTTAACTTTTTTCTTTAAATTCTATTTTGTCTGATATTAATATAGTCACTTCAGTTTTCCCAAGGTTGCTGTTTGCATAATACATCTTTTTCAATCCTTTAACTTTCTACCTATTCGAATATGTGGATGTGAAGTGTGTCTCTTATATACAGCATATACTTGGATCTTGTATTTTATTTTTTAATCTACTCTGACTATCTCTGCCTTTTGATTGGATAACTTAACCAATTAGAATTTAATGTTTTTAGTGATATACTTGGATTCATGTCTGCCAATATACTTTTTATTTCCTATATGTCTCATATCTTTTTATTCTTCTATTCCTTCTTAACTACTTTTGCAGTATCCGAATATTTTCTAGTCTAGCATTTTAATTCCCTATATTAAATTAATTGCCAATTGTGATGGGTCTAAGAAAGGATGATGCATATGTATAAATCTACCACGACTATTGGGTGAATTATTTAGGCACTTTCTATCAATGGGGAGGGAGACGTTATTAGATAAAAAATAAGAGACAGCACTATTATCAGGGCATGAAAGAATACAGAGAGGAAATACAGACCTTATTATATGAGACAAGAAATTGTGCTGGAAGATTAAAAATATTGTGATTGAATTTATTGAGAATTAACTTAAGAAGGACTATTTTTCTGTGGAAAGTTGACATATAATTTATAAAAGCTATAAGAACCCAAGTTACTAGTTGGCATAATTATTATCGTAGAGCTGGGGTAATTTATCAATGTCCAGGGAATTCTATGGAATCTCCGAGGATCATATTTCCAAATTAGAGGTAGATTCTAGATATACCTCTGCCATATTTCCTCACTCATTTATTTACTCATTATGCTTAATACACTTTGTAACTGTGAGGAACTATGTGAATTTTCTTAAACAAACTTCTTTATTTAACTTCTTTATTTGTAAAATAAAAAGATTGTATTTGGCCATTTCTAAGGATATTTTTTCTTCTCTAAAATCCCATGATTATAAATGACATAGCTGAAGTAATCATTTCTTCATTAATTCATCAAATATTTATTGATTATCTACTAAGTGTGAAGCATTGGGTACAGTGAACATGGTAGACGTAATTCCTACCTTCATGAAAGTAGCAGATATTTAAACAAATCATAACAAAAATAATGGCTTTCATGAAAGATAAAGGATAGGGTACTATAAAGATATAAGTAAGGATCTTCTAACTAACCGTGATGAGATAGGGAATCTTTCAAAAAAGGTTTTCCTGAGGAAATAAAGTTGACGCTGAAACTTGTAGTATAAGAGTTAACTGAAATGAGACAGTTGAAAAGAGGATGATGCGGGAAGAAAGTTTTAGAAAGTGGTAAAAACGTGTTCAAAGCTCAAGGACAAGAGATAGCCTAAGGAGTTTGAGGAACTCATAAAAGTCCAGTATGGCCATAATTCAAAGCAGAAAATGGATAGAAATGAGGTTGGAAACGGAGATCACAGAGAGTCTTCTATCAGCCACTTAAAGAGATTGGTATTTCACCTATGGACATTAGCATCTATCTAAAGGTGCTAAAGATTTGTCTTTAAAAAAAGACATTATGGCTGTGGAGCAGAGGGGAAATTGATGATCTATGAAGTATCCAGATGGTCTGCACTACAGTGTGTGAGGATGGAATGAAGTGGATGGTTTAAAAGATATATACAAAATTAAATGGATAATTTTTGTTAATAGATTGGATGTGGAAGCTAATTAACTAGCTAATAAATTTAAAACTTTATTCTGTGCTTAAAATGATTTAATACAACTTATAAGATGCTTACAATTTAGCTGGACAAAAATATTTACATGCTTTCTAAACTGAGGACAAGGGAAAATAAGAATTTAAAAAGTAGCAGCCAGAAGAAAGATTAGTCCTTGAAATGAAAGCCATAAATTCCTATTTTTTTAAGAAATGGATAGCAAATTTGGGAAACTTGGGCATATTTGTGATTGACTGGAGAATTAAGACGCAAGAAAGTGCGTTTGCCTGAAGAGATGGTTTTTAATAATGATATAGTTGGTTTTAATCTCAATTGCTTTCTTAGATATATAAAAAAATACTTCTTTCTGTTTTCTATGAATAAACTTGTTCTAGGCTTTGAGGGCAGCCAGGGTGGCAGGATATTTAACATTAGTTGGTGTGGGCATTTCATCAAATGTCTGGGTTTTGTGCAATGCTATTCATCCCTTCAGATTCAGGGGCTTTCTGTGGTTTCCATGTGTTGGGACTTAGGAATCTGAGGGAACTATGGGATCTATGCCTGGGACTCAGGAATGTGAGTGAAGTCAGGTCTCATCAGGAAAACAGAAACCCTACTAGGTTTTTCAAATAGAAAGGACTATTGATATGGAATTTGTTACACAGATGATGAAAGACTAAAAGAGCAAACGGGGATCAATGACTGACCAGAGATACTAACTGCAGGAAGCCACTACCACACTTACAAATAAAAAAATAAAAGGAAAATGGGGGCTACTAGAATCTAGGAGTCTGGGAGGGGTCCAGCAGAGTTGGTTCTCAGACTTCTAAGTAGGGGGTACCACTGGTCTGCCACTGGTATCTCTGGAATGATGAGGCTGGTTCTGGTTGCATAAAAAGAAGATAGAAGCTGAAGCCAATTGCTACTGTTGGGGTCATGCTGACAAGACTAAAAGAAGGGGGGTGAGGGAGATTTTTCTTTCTTCCTTTGATCTTTCAATCTACCCCTAGACCTCCTATTGGAAGACTATAGCAAGGATACCAGTTGACAAAGGAGTCTGGGAAATGAAATTTGCAGAATCCCAGTTCCAGCATCATAGGTAGAATACAGAAGGGTGATTTAGAACTGAGATGCATTAAGTGAATAACAGCCTTCCTAGGTGACCATGTTCCTGGTGGCCTTGCTGCTGTAGGACTCTTACATCTGTCTCCTTCCTACAGTCCAGTCTCTCCCCTTAATCTATGATCATTGGTTTCTGTCACTGACTTTTCAAAGTCTATCAAATACTGCTTCAACTCTGTTCTTCCTTGTGATCAGCCAGAACCAGATGTTCATTCAGATGTTCATTAGAACCGGAGCCTGAATCATTCACAAACAAAAGACTACTTCTTTTCTTGAGGACAGATCCAGGTGAGGGTAAACATTTGCATTCTGTCCTTCTTACACGGAAAAGAAGAAGAAAAACAAGAGGTCACCTTCTGTAATATAGCAGATTAGCCAACGGTGACCACCTTCATACTGACTGTTGTAGACTGAATAATGGCCCCCAATAATGTCCAAAATCTAATACCTGGACCTGTGGATATGTTAACTTACATGGCAAAAAAGGTTTTGCAAATATGATTGCTAGGGACTTTGGGATGAGGAGGTTATCCTGGATTATCTGGGTAGGCCCAGTGTAATCACAACAGTCCTTCTAAGAAGGAAGCCAGAGGGTCAGAATCAGAGAAGATGTGACCAGAGAAGATGTGTCAAGCAGAAGCTGGAGTGATGCAGGGACAAGAGTCAAGGAATGCAAGTGGCCTCTAGAGGCTAGAAAAGGCAAGGAAACACTTCCATAGAACTTCTAGAAGGAAGGCAGCTCTGCTGACACCTTGATTTGAGCCCATAAGACTCATTTCAGACTACTACTATGCAGATAAGATAATAACAAATTGTGGCAATTTGTTACAGAGGAAAGAGGAAACTACTATACCAATCATTTACTATGTGGCTACAACTGAGCCTCATTCTTTGGGCTGGAAGCTGCACAAGCACCAACTACATTTAATTCACTCAACAACTCAATGAGGCTGAAGATTATTATTCTCATTTGACTGATGAGAAAACTGAGACATAGAGAGATAAAATGAGTAGACCTCATATTCCATCTGAGCGGTGTGGTCAGTGTGGATGGAGTTGCCATTGGAGGCCATTTGGAAGCCATTTGGAGACTGCAAAGCCTGCAATTCTAACCATTATGAGAACTGCCTACCCACTGGAGCTTGTTAACAGAACCTCAGGAAAAAGTCCTCCCACACATCCTTTAAGGAATATTAAAGGTAAACAGTTTGGTGTATATATAGACATATTACATATTAGCAATTAAAGCAGCAAACTGCTAAACATATCAGTTGAAATGGCACCTTGAAATTTTATTTACAAATTAATTTTTGAAGATCTTTTTGAAAAGAGATGTTGGCAGAGGTAAATTTTAAGCAGAGTAGTAAATTTTAAGAGGTGGCTTTATCTATAAACTCAGAAATGGTAGAATTGGATAACATTTAATTCCATCTTTAGTAAACAGATATCACACTTATTAAGAATATAAGTTTATACAGAATATCATTATTTTGAAACTTATAGGAAATGAAATATTGGTATAAATCAGGAGTTTGATATATATATTTTTAAGGATTACAGGCTTTAAAAAAAAAATCCTACTATTTGATCCAAAAATGTGTGAGTGGATTTAATTACTAAGTCTATGTTCCAAAATTAATACAAGATGAAAGATTTTGAGGTTTGTGACAAGGACACAAATTTACCTACTTTACAACATAGACGTATATAAAAGATATAGTTTCTTTATTCTGTTTAAAATCAATCTAATGATCTCTCACCTCCTAAGATTTCTAATCTGTTTTAGACATTTGACAAATAATTTAAGCCATTCCTTTAGATAATGATCAATCCTCTGAGGTAATTACATAATGTTCCCACTTTCTGTGCTTCGCTGTAGAATGGCAATGGCTTTATTGGGAAGCAGGGCTCATATGATTTCATAAAAACCAAATAAAAGGATTCTTCTATCTAAGTGGTCTTCAGTCTTCACTTGGGCAAAGAAACGTGAAGAGCTACGTCACAAAGGAGGAAATCCAAGAGGCTAATATACATATGAAGAGTGTTCAAAGTCATCAGCACGCAGGAAAAACAAATTAAAAATGACAATGAGATACCACTGCACACCTACCCCCACTGCTAACATTTAAAAGACTGATAATTACCAAGTACTGGAGAAGACACCAACTTCTGAAACTCATTCATCCTAGTAAGAGAGTAAATGGATTCAACTACTTGGAAAATTTTTGTAGTATCTACTAAAATTCAATATCTACCTACCATAGACTCAGCAATTTCTCTTTTAGGTATTTACTCAACAACAACAACAAAAACATATGTCCACTAAAAGACATATTTATAGCAGCATTATTTGTAACAGTTCAAAATGGGAACAATTAAAATATTGATCAACAGTAGAATGAATAAATAAATCATGATATATTCATAAAATGGATTCCCACACAGCAATAAGGAGGAATGAACTGCTGCTACAGGCAACAACTTGGATGAACCTTACAGATATAATACTGAGCGAAAGTGTGCAGCCACAAAAGAATTCAAATACAGAAAATTCCATGCTGTTTGTTTCTGTATATATGAAGTTTAAAAATCTAAGATATGATGTAAAAAGTAAAGATTGTGGGAAGATGGGAGAACATATTGATGGAAGGGTACAATGAGGGCTTTTAGTGGTGCTGGTGCTGGTAATGTTTTATTTCTGAAGTCTGTGGTGTTACAGAGGTGTGTTTAATTTGTGTAATTTATTAAGTCATGCTTAGGACCGGTGTTCTTTCCTGTACACTTCCAGGGAAAAAGTTAAGAAAAGAAAAAACAATCTTGCTACATGAATGCACAGTGTGCCTTTGGAAAAATAAAGATAAAAACCATTTCCACTTTCAGAAGCAATAATTCCTGAAGACATTGCTTAAAACTGTCCAGCTTACGGTGGCATTGGAATAGTGCAGTCCTTGTTACTTTAAAGATTGCAGCACTAAAGCTACCAGGAAGTGGACAATAGTGTTCACCGAGCATCATTTAAGGACAATTCTGTATACATGTATGTATGTGAACACACACACACACACACACACACACACACCACATACGGAGGTGCCAAAAAACGTATACAAGTGGACACTTTGGTCAAAGTTGCTCAAGCAGTAGTTCACCATAATCAGAAGTGTCTGGACACAGATGGTAACCACTTTGAGCACCTCTTGTAATTGCAGAAGTCAAACGTGACTTGTATTCATCTTTTGTCATCGGTATATATTGAGCATTACAATTTTAATAATTTTCCTTTCTTAAAATGTATATACATTTTGGGGGCACCCTCTGTTATATATATACTAATTAGAGCAGCAAATGCTAACGATAACATTAAAATGCACCTCAGAAATTTTGTCTGAGATGTTAATTTTTGAAGATCTTTTTGAAAAAAAGTTGTTGCAGAGGTAAATGTTAAGCAGTTTGGATTGATCTATACTTCAGAATCTGGACTCTCATCACATTTGACTAATGAATGGTATGGTACCATTAGAAGGGTGCTTTTGACAGACTCCATTAAACCTGGCGGGAGTCAGGTTTACAACAACATCGATACTAATGGCCGTCAAAGACTGATCTGCCAGGGGAACTCATTGTGGTTCAACTGAAGTAATACGGTGGAGTAAGGGGCTAAAACGCACTGGAATAGGGTGTCTTGGGCTCAGACCCCAAGGCAACTTCACAAAATATGGATGAGAATCAAAAAGTGTGTGACAAGGTCAGATGTAGAAAGCAGGGCCTAATCCCATGAGGGGAGCCACAAAAAAAAGAATGAGTTTTGAAGTTAGAAGGTAGCTTTAAGAACAAGTGGAGGTGAAAGGTATGGAGTTGAACTGACAAATAGTTCAGGGCCACGCCAGGGACAGGGAAAAGTGCTCTTAGGTTAGTCCAGTTCTTCTCAGCGGAAAGGGTCTGAGTTCACTAAAGAGGGAAATAGTAAAATTTGAGCTTTGTCCTAATGTACTTGATCATCATGCCATTTAAATTGTACTCACATAAGTAATATAACCTACAGAAAATTAGAAAAAGAGAATGCACCATCCGTAATCACTACGCAATTTGAGGAGTGTTGGCTATTAGAAAGCATTTTTTTAAAGTTCAGTCTGTTATAGTCACAGGAAAGCATTGTGTCACATGTCTGGAAGGGGTGTACAACAGTATTTCCATGGTGACGTGGTACAGAGAAAGGTATCTGATGCAGAGAACATTCACACTCTTTCCCACACAGAAAGAGCGGAGTTTTGTGATTGATTGCAGAATGTGTCAGCACATCTGGCTATTGATAAAAATGACTTGAAAGCTTTTGGCTTCTCTGAAAATTACAATGAAAAAGAAAAAAACCCTGTTGCCATATGTAATAAGGTTTGTTATGATAATTGTGACGTCTGAACCAATTATCTTTCTTATATTTTCTAGATGGATAAGTTTTTTTGCTTCTTAGAATTCAAATACCTGATATATATGTATACATATATGTATATATATGAAAATTCATATACATATTCATATATATATATTCATTTATAAGAAAGAGACCCAGACTCTGAGAGTCCAGGTAAAAATTCTAACATATGGGAGGAAAAACACACCTCGTACTGTTCATATAGGCTAGCTCCAAATTTACCCATTCACCAAAGCCTCAACATTTAGATAATGAGCAGCTACAGCCTTTCTTATTTTTTGACTCCTCTGACAGAACTATTGACCAGGGTATGGCCAGACAGACAAACAAGTTGTTAGGACATGAATCAGACAATCTGGGGACATTTTCCTTCTTCAGTGCATAGGTGTTTCAGGGAAGGTGAAAGCAGGCATTAGATATCAACTCTGTGACACTCTATGAGACTTTATTCATAGTGAGTGTACAGGATCTCAGAGAGAAGGTGTGGTTATCTGTATTCAGCATCATGTGGTGAACATCACAGTTTTCTTCAGTACAGCCCATGGCTCCCACCTTTGAGAGATTGGCAGCCAGACCTTCCATCTTTAAAGAGACAATGATACATACCAAATGCTGCTATGTCCATAAAGGGAGATGCTTTTAAAGACAGAAATACCAACTACAAGGGCTGAGAAGTTACACTGTTATAAGGAGGGGGTATGGAAAACCCAGAGTGAGGATTAGTAGGCATGGGACAGGCTAATCTCATTTTCTATCCATAAGGACTCCACCAGAGTCCTGAGGTGTGGCTGCGCGTGAGAGATCTGCTGGTGTGAATGCTCAGTGAAGGTGTTAACCTTTAACCTCACAGCTAGTGTGTGTTCTTGTTCATTATACTGTTTTATCCATTACCAACAAGTTGTCTGGAGAAAGCTTTGGTTGTTCGGAAGCTAAGCAACATGGTCCTGAAGCTGGAGGAATGCTAGAAATGTATCCCATAATGATGTCAGTAGAGGAAGAAGCTAAGCACTTGCATGAGAAACAGCAGCCATGCAGCTACTGTGCTTCTGTCCTCTAACGATGGACCTGGAAATAATCACCCATCCTAACTTTCCTGCCAGCACCACGGATTCTACTTCTGGCCTGGAAGACTGTCAAGAGTTTTAGCTATTAGTTATTTTTTAATTCTTGTAGTATGAAAATTTTCAAACATAAACAAAAGCAGAGAAAATAGTACAATGAGCCCATCACCCAGCTTCAATAATTATCGACATTCTGCCATCTTTTAAGTCTAGTTATCCCACATTTTTTTTTTTGTCCATCGTATTTTAAAGCAAATCCAAGAGACCATGCAATTTCACTAGTAATATTTTAGGACACATCTCTAAAAAATAGACATTTTTTTTATTAGCAAACTATAATATCTTAGCATAGTCCAATAAAAATTAGTATAATTATCAGTATAATCTAATGTTAGTCTATATCCATTTTTCTCTCAAAAAACATTTTTAAATTGTTGATTTGCCCAAATCAGAATCCCAACAAGGCCTGTTTTTGCACATGATTGTTGTGTCTTTAGTTGTCTTTAATCTAAACAGTGTCCCTCTTTCTTGTTTTCATGTTGCTTGTTTGTTTTCATGCTGCTTATTTCTTGGGTGGTTTGTTTGGAGAGGAATTGGGACTGGGATTAGAACCAAGCAATTTTCTGAGATAACTGAATTATTTTCCCATTTTAATTTTATACCTTAAATGGCTGATAAATAAATTTATTTTGCCTATTCACATCTCAAATATTATGTATTTTGTCATCATATAACCACTTTAATTACAGTTCAGTTAGTATTGTTGTATGTTTTTGAGACCCAATAACAGCTACTTGAAAGATATTTTTTTACATTTTATGGTTTTATAAAGTGATTTGCACACATCACCACATCTTGAGTTTATAACCCCTCCTTTTTGTTTCAACTTCCATGTAGGTATTCATATTTTTTAAAACATAAATTATAGAGTTTAATCATGTTACTTTGTATTGATCAAATTCCACCGAATCATATTGGTGTATCAGTTGCCATTGTTTTATATTTTCTTAATTATGATGACATTGAATTCCCTCATTAGATTGCTCAGAATGTCATGAGCAAATAAAGTGCAAGGCAGATGGTCTCTGAACATGTGTAAAGATAGCAAATGGAACTTCTACTAAACTCATGGTATATTTTAGATTTGATATGAAGAGATTAAAAAATTATCAGAAGTCACTTGTGTACTGAACATAGAACACAGAACATGACCATGATCTGCAGAAACTATAATCCTTATACATTGCTCCCTTCACCACCATCATAAACACATGCCGTTCTATTCCAATTAGTATTACATATGTCTACCCTCTACCCCTGCTTTTACAGCCAGGATCTATTTCTGATGCACTTAGCATTTATGATTTTATTCCATTTGAGAAGTTTTCATACCATGAATATTTCCTTCTATTATAGGCACTAACATTATCCAGTAAATGAAACTAACACAACAGCTTCTATGCTTGACTTTCACATAATCGGCTTTCATTAAGTACAATATTATTGATCAAGTAACTGTAAATATGCAATATATATGCTACTGGAAATACACATATAAAACATATCCAAACTTCTTTATATATAGGGAGTTGAGAAAGAGATCACAGGAAAGCAAGGAGGTGCAATTCAGAAGCATATTTCTCTTTGGCACTCTATTCTTAATCTACTCTCCATGTTTCTAGTATGTTTGGACAACAGGCAGTGCTGTTGAAAGCTAATGAAATAATGCTTGTTACAACTTCATTTAGTTAGGGGGTCAGAAAGGGGTTAAAGGAAGAAAGAGAATAAGTCTAAAAAGAATTGAGTCAAGAGAGATTATGAGTAAATAATGAGAAAACCAATGGAGACAAGGAATATGAGGAAAATAAAGTACTGTTAGCATGTACTTGAATTTCAGGAAGAGTAACTCAAAAGCTCACTAACAAAAGTTTATAAGTTGCAAATGTTGGGTTTGATTAAAAGCTAATTTTTGCTAAAATCATAACAGACTTCTCTTTATTTTATGCTCCTATTTTAAAGTCCCATTGTGTTCACTAGCTCAGCTTTTCATTATTTTTAAGGAAAAAAAGTCAGTATTTTCATTGGTTACAAGGTTATTTTGTTTTGTAGATATTATGTTATAAATGTAACCTTGGCTATCTTTTATTATTATGACTCACATCAAATAATAAACAAAATGTTGAGTTATGGGGAAGAGATCCAAGATGACGAAGTAGATCTACACTGTGCCTGCTTTATTCTGTGAACAAATTAAAATTATAACTAAATTACAGAACAGTCAACCTGGAGAACCATCTGAAGTCTGGCCGAACAGAAGTTTTATAACTAAGGATATAAAGGAGAAGCCACGTCAGGACTGCTCTGAAGGGCGGAGGGTTGGAACCAGCTAACCCCAAACCTCCATGTGGTGGTTGAGAACCGGGAAGGATATCTCAACCATGCAGTTTTCCCCCAGAGGAGCAAGAGACCCTACCTAGTCCCACACCAGCATCCTCAGCCCAGAGTACAGGTTCTGGGAAGAGGGAGCCCCCCATAACATTTGGCTGTGAAAACAGTGGGGATTCCAACCATCTGGGTGGGACGGAAGATGACCAGAAACCCACACCTCCTCTTAAATGGCCCACGCACATTTTTAAAAAATACAATCACTTGTAGGCACTTACCTTGGGCTCTGGTGGAGGGGCAGTAGCTTAGGGAATGTCGGAGGCATACAGGGGGGCAGACTGAGTTATGTTGCTTTGAATTAAGGGCTGGAGGACAGTTACCATTTTCATTGTGAGGGTCCTTCTCCCATGCCAGCCAGCAGGTGGGCACCATCTTTGCTGTGTTGAAAACCTCCCCCACAGGTCAAATATGAATCTGATTGGTCTGGAGAGCAATGCTGATCCACCTTGCTGACTCACTGGGACCATGACCCACCCAACTTCCCCAATGCTGAGGCACTTTCTTGGCAAGCAGCCAGCCACACCCACATTGCAATCTTTCTTGAAAAATTATGAAAGTCTTCAGGACTCAGGTGGGTGGCAGCTGGCCTCTGTGTGCTCTGAGACTTTTATTGTGTAGCTTCAGTGCTCAGTAATTGCACCAAACTAGATCTACATAAATAATTGTTGACCACCACACTTTTCCCACTCTAGTGACCCTGCTTCACCCAACTCGTGTACCACATTAGGCTTTATCAGGGGCTGAAACTTAAAGGAGCTGGCAGTTGGCAGCAGGCATTGGGGTGTCCTGGCTTTTGGAGGAACTACTCCAGGCCTGGTACTGGTGGCAGCTGTCATCAGTTTCACAGCGTGGCCTCTGCACATGCCTCCAGGGTTAGCACAGGCAGAGAACAACCATGGTCAGTTTGTAGCTCCTACCAGGTAGTTGCCAGCCAGTCACAGACAGTGAGTGACCTGGTCTACAGTGGAGCAAGAGGCCCCCAGAACCAAGATACTTGGAGATTGGCTTCAGACTACAGCTGAGCACCCACTCAATTAGCCCCAGTAGTGGCAAACACAAAGGGCAGTCTCAACAAGCACAGAATTCACTGGGGTAAATCCCACTCAGTGGGTTAAGCACCCCACACAGCAATCTATAAACTGCAGACATAGCCAAATCCCATAGCCAATCAGCCTGAGGGTCAATCCCACCTACTGACATGCCAATAGCAATCAAGTTTCAACTATAATACGAAGGCACACACAACCCACATAAGAGACACCCCTAAAGCACCCAGAGTAGGTGACCAGGGAGAATGTGCCAGGGCCCCACAGGGCACTACTACATAAGGCCACTCAGCCAACACTGGGAGACATAGCAAATCTACCTAGTACATAGAAACAAACTCAGAGAGGCAGTCAAATGAAGAAGCAAAGAAATATATCCCAAATGAAAGAACTAGAGACAACTCCAGAAAAAGAACTAAACAAATGGAGGCAAGCAACCTACCAGAGAGACAGAGTTCAAAACAATGGTTGGAAGGATGCTCAAGGAACTCAGTGAGAACTTCAACAAAGAGATAGGAAGCATAAAAAAGGACATAAAAAATATAAAAAAGAACAAGTCAGAAGTGAAAAATACAATTACTAAAATGGAGAATGCACTAGAAGGAATCACCAGCAGACTAGGTGAAGCAGGGGATAAAAATCAGCAACTTGGAAGATAAGGTAGCAGAAAACACCCAACTGGAACAGCAAAAGGAAGAAAGAATCCCTCTACATGAGGATATTTTAAGAGACCTCTGGGACAACATGAAGTGTAACAACATTAGCATCATAGGCGTGCCAGAAGGAGAGGAGAGAAAGCAAGGGATGGAAAATCTATTTGAAGAAATAATGATTGAAAACTTTCCTAACCTGGCAAAGGAAATAGAAATAGAAACTCAGGAAGCACAAAAGTCCCAAATATGAACCCAAATAGGCCCACATCAAGACAAATTATAATTAGAATGGCAAAGTTTAAAGACAAAGAGAGAATCCTAAAAGAAGCAAGAGAAAGGCAACTAGTAACTCATAAGGGAGCTCCCATAAGATTGTCAGCTGATTTCTCAACAGAAACTCTGCAGACAAGAAGGGATTGGCAACAAATATTCAACTTGATGAAGAGCAAGGACCTACAACCAAGATTACTGTACTCAGCAAAGCTATCTAGAATTGAAGGACAGATAAAGAGCTTCCCAGACAAGAAAAATACTAAAGGAGTTCATCACCACCAAACCAGTATTACAAGGAATGTTAGAGGGACTACTTTAAGATGAAAAAAAATAAATAAGATCAAAATTATAAATGATAAAATGGCAATATCTATATAATTACTTTCAATGTAAATGGATTAAATGCTTCACTCAAAAGACATATGAGGGCTGAATGGATAAGAAAACAAAACCCTTACATATGCTGCCTACAAGAGAATCACTTCTGATTGAAAGACACACACAGAAAAAAGTAAAGGAATGAAAAAAGATATTTCATGAAAAGGGAAGAAAAACAAAACAAACCCCCAAAAAACTGGGGTAGCAATATTTATACCAGACCAAATATACTTTAAAACAAAGACTATAACAAGAAACAAAGAAAAATCCCACTTCCTGATATTTATCTGAAGAAATCCAAATGCTACTTCAAGGAGACCTGTACATCCATATGTTTGTTGCAGCATTGTTTATAATGGCCAAGATGTGGAGGCAACCTGGGTGTCTGTTGAAGGAAGAATGGATAAAGAGTAGTTGGTACATATATACAATGGAATATTGCTCGGCCTTGGGAGGGGACGGGTTCTTGTGGCGGCATGGATGGACCTGGAGGGTATTGTGTTGAGTGGAATATGTCAGACAGTGAAAGAAAGATGCAACGTGATTTTGCTTATATGTGGAACCTAAAGAATAAAATTAACAAACAAAGCAGAAAGAGACTCATAGATACAGAGAACATTTTGATGGTTGCCAGATGGGAGGGTGTTTGGGGTGAGTGAAAATGGGGATGATCAAGAAGTACAAAATGGTTGCTACATGGTAATCATGGGGATGTAGGGTACAGCATAAGGAATATAGCTGATAATATTGTAATAACTATGTATGGTGTTAAAAGGGTACTAGATTTGTTGAGGTGATAGATGGGAGGGGATCGGGCGGCAGGGTGAAAAAGGTGAAGGGATTAAGAAGTTCAAACTGATAGTTACAAAATAGTCATGGGGATGTAAAGAAAGCACAGGGAATATAATCAATAATATGGTAATGACTATGTATAGTGCCAGGTGGGTACCAGACTATTCAGGGGGATCACATCTTAAATTATATAAATGTCTAACCACTATACTGTACACCTGAAATTAACATAGAATAATGTTGAATGCCAACTGTAATTTAAAATTTTAAAAGGGGAGAAAAGTGAAGGGGAATAAAAGGTCCAAATTTCCAGAGATAAAACAAATAAGTCATAGGGATGTAATGTACAGCATAGGGAATATAGTCAATAATATTGTGACATTGTAGTATGGTGTCAGATAGTTGCTGGACTTATCATGGTGATCACTTCTTCAGGTATATAAATGTTGAGTAACTATGGTGTGCCCCTGAAACTAATATAATAATGTATGCTAGCTATTTTTTAATAAAAATCTTTAAAAAAATAAAACAAAATATTTAAAGGGGACTTTTGCTATTTTACATTATATTTATTCATCTTTACCCTTTGTTAGACAAACATACATGTGCACACAGATCCTAATGCATGTACAAATCATTTTCACTCTTGCTGACATTAAGAACTTGGTCTTGCATTATTTTTTAATATTATAGGTTATTATTTATAAATAATCTCTTAATTAGGTATAATCCATGATTTCTTCTTTATGTAAAAATTAAACAATAATTTGTATAAACTGTAAATTAGAATTGAAGATATTTAACTTAGCCAACCCTATAAAGTACAATTTATGCATTCTTGAGCTATCCATAAGCCAGTTTTCAATACCCTGTGCTATAGAAGGATTAAATTATAGCTTTGCAGTAGATTAGGTTTCTTTGTATTATTGTATTTATACATCTGGTTGGTCTTTTATGCATTTTCTTCCTACTATCTTATAAACTGATTAGGACATAACTACCTCTCTATTGTAAGAGGCTACCATAGCAAAGATTTAAAAAGCAAAATTAAATACCCAATATCTCTGGCTTAGAAAATCATTGGTTCTCTATTGCTGCATTGTAATTCTGCCTATAGATCTACCTACCTACATTGAGTTTTAAAAAGAAAATGCAGTTAAAGACACAGATTGCCATGAATGGGGAATTACATTCTATCAACAGTAATGAGTAAACTTTCTCCATTTCTGACCCCGATAGGCCATGTTTGAGGTTTACTATAGAAAGACTCGGGTGATACTCTTATATATTAACACAATACATAGTGTATAAGCATGTTCATAGACCAGTTGGCATTTCTTTTGGCTTTAAGAAGCTGAGCCTTTGTCTTAAAATCCTTGAATGTGCTGTGTGGCCAAAAAAAATGAAACATGTTCTCTTAGTCTGTTGAAGATTCAATACACAATATGAAAGTGATGTGTTTAGTATTTTACTAAGTGATAATATGTCATTCAAGTTATAATTCCCTTTACCACTTAGCAGTTTCTGACTTTCATATTTAAGAAAAAACAGACTAGATGGACTGACTAGTTAAATCTAGCTAAAGGTAAGGGGGCTTTGAAAGCTCTTCCTTACAGTGTTGACAATCTGGCTACAGTCTGCTGAACTGGGTATGTCAATTTAGAACTGCGAGATGGGCAGAAATGGGCACTGGTGAAAGTTTGGGTATGTAGGAAAATATGCCTGGAAATGGGCTTAATTTGTAAAATCCAGTGACATTTTCACTTGCAACAATGAGAAGTGTGACTTTAAGTGTTTCTGGTGTCCCTCCCTCGGGCTTCCCACGGCCTCGTGATTGTTTCCTTACTTGCTCCTCTGCCCTGTTAATCTGTGAACTCCTTCAGGGCGACGGCCCCATTTATATCACAGTGGCTGGTTAGTGCCAGGCACTTAGAAGGTGCTTGTAGTAGGCTGGTGCAAAAGTAACTGGTTATTGCAATTATTTTTAACCTTTTAAACTGCAACTGCTTTTGCACCAGCCTAATAAAATGTGTGTTGAATGAAATGAGTGAGTGAATGAATGAATACCTACGAGCTTCTTTGGAAATATTCTTTTACATCCACCTATGAGCTCCATGGATCAAGCCTTTCACGGTACCTAGAACATCATATACACTCATAAATTTTTTGCCTGACTCAACGGAAGGGAGTATCCAGAGCATTCAGATGGTATTTGACGCATTCAGATTTGTAAAGTGGAAATTAACAGTGACCAATATTTTACACGCTTTTGCTCTTTATGACCTCAAATATCTAAATATAATTGCCTCAAAGGGCTTTTTAGACCATACCCACACACACTTACGTTCTTAGAAAGGACATGTAAGAGCCGAAGTGTTGCCTTATTAGCTTATGTTGCTTTCCTTAGCTGCATAAAAAGCCTGGAAAATTATAATTAGTGTTGAGAGGTATAAAAAGAGAGTTACAGATGAAGTAATAAATAACCCATATTATTTTATTTCTACTCAGTCTTCCTCCTTTCCTCTCTCCCCTTCATTTCCTTTCCCATAACCTCCCATCCCACCCTATGTCTTGTCTGCCTTTGACTGTAGGAGCTCCTCTATCTATGAAAATGTGCATTGGACCGTGACCTGTGCAGTCCCCAGAACTGTTCTCAGGGTGACAAAGCTTCATGAGCATTAGAAACAATTAATATTTCCATTTCAACTAGACCCAAAGCTTTGTGAGTGGCAAAGATGTAAATGTATTTTAACTTTAAATCTAAAGTATAATTTTTGTATGTGGGAAACCAGTAGTAGGAGCCTAGTGTGATTGGGAGATACATTTCAATTAATTCTTCGACCAACACCTTATCTCTTCTGCATCAGAAGCTTTTATAGTGTTAAAATTAACAATTATGCAGCTGATGCCTGGCTAAAGCCACCAAGGGACTCAGAGAGAGAGCCTCAGATAACATGACACATATAAATCATTCAGGAGAACAATTCATGAAAGAAAAGTTATCTATGTTTGAGATGACATTGGAAGAACTAAATAGGAGTCAATTTGAAGAAGGGACATTTAGTTCCATTGTCCAGCTTGCCTTTTTCTTTTTCTTTTTCTAATTGTGTCATAATATACATTTTTAAAATTAATTATCCATTAGTGGCAAGATAAATGTTTCTTCTTGTGCTAAGGAAATAGTGGCCTCATTGGTAAAAGATTATTTCACACGAGTAGCACTCGTAAAGAAAGCTGTTACCGGATAAGGTGGCAACCATTCTTTGAAGAAGCATAATGAAGGGTGATAGGCAAGCCCATGTTTACCAAACTGAATAGAGGACTGGCGGATTTCAGCCCACTGATCACTTACAGAAGCAGAGGGAACCAGGGCTGGAATGATGTTACACTAGACCACATAGATCACCAAGCAGTAAATACTTTGGAATGTAACAACCCATGAAACTGGGTCTTAGGGTACCAAGCACTGTTTTCAGGATTTCCCCCTAGCAAACATGTTTTGTAAGTGTCTCTAGAATTGACTCCATGCTTAAACCTTCACTCACCATAATAGATAGCTATTCCAGTTTATTTTATAAATGTATTATTCTTGATGCAGGGAACATATATACACATAGATACATTCTAAGAATAAACTGGAATGTAATAAGACCAATGGCTAAAAACTACAGTCTTGCAAGTGATCTTTTTTGTTTATTCATATTTTTATTTAAAATTTATTTTTATATACAATTTATTTTTTTGATACTTTAAAAGATCATATCTGTGTGTGCTTGATTCATCTTTCTTAGCTGCTGGTTTTGAATTTTAAACTTCACTTATAGTTAACATACATATTTAACTTGCAGTTTCCACATATGGAATAATAACCAGGTTGAAAGCTTTAATAAGCACTGGAGTGACAAAATTGTAATTTTCATTGCTTTAAAGTAATTTATTATTTTCCCCTCACTCCCACACTATGCTACTAATATGCAGAAGAAATAAAAATCGTGAGAGGAGAAAAAAAGATATGGGTTTTGACAAGGTTCAATAACTATGTCACAGTTTGGTGAACTTTTTACTATTCGTTATTCTTTAGTGAAGCATGAATTATAGTTGACTTAATATTTATTTGCATCCAAAATACCTGGGTAAAATTTATTGCTTTGTTTTTCTAATATCTAAAAGTGTTTATGATGACACACAATGTTTTTAATTATTTGCTCTGATGAGCATATCAATTATCATTTCATTCTGGTATTTAGTTCCTTAGGAAGACATAAATGTTTGTGATCAAATGTTGACAATCAAGAATGGTGCCAAGATGTCATTGATTTATGTAACACTTTCATTAAAATGTAGAAAATAATGGTTAGGATATAGACATAACGATTCCAGAACATATGTCATGAAGACACTAACAGTGGGACACATAGAAGAGGATCGACAGAAACAGAGAAGGCAAACAGAACAGAAACTGGCCCTAATTGGGCCTTATAATTCTCCCTATCAGCCTTTTAGGGACGAGAAACTGAAGGTAAACACCAGAATCCACTCTATAATTTTTAGATGCTAATATATACTTTATATATAAGTATACATATAGATATGACAATATTTTGCACATATAGAGTGACAATATTTTATATGCAATAAAATATCCTTTATCTTCTTTACATACATTGTAGTTTGAGTCGTTTATTGCTAAACCCTTTTGCTGCCTCCATAATCTCAAGCTTAAAAACTCCTCCAGGTTTTGTCACTGAAGAAGGGTTTGACTAGGTAGACCCTGCCAGAGGGTTTCTCTACTTCACCCATACCAATTCTGCTGCACCACTTTTCTTTTCTGTAGTTGTGTTCCAGACTATTTATACACACACACACACACACACACACACACACACTTATATATTTACATATATATACACACACATTTATATAAACACACACATATATATACACATATATAGATGTACATATACACATATATACATGTGTATGTACATACATATACATAAATTAAACTCTTTATATAAAATAGTATGTACATCTATATATAAAATATATAGTATATACATCTATAATATAATAGTATATACATCTATATATAAAACAGTATAGGTATATAGTATATAATATATGGGGAATGGTAATAAAATAGATTTCATGAAGATACATGAGAGAAAATGAAACACAAACTATCATTTAGAAACTAGTTAAGAAAAACAACAGATAGAAGGTGCATATATGTTACTAAGAACAAGATTAAAAATTCTTCCTTAAAGGGAGAGTTTAATTTTAAGTCTCCCAAAAGAGGAAAGGAAGGAAGGAAAAGGAAGAGAAGCAAAAAGGAAGGAAGGGGAGGGAAGGGGAGAAATCATACATAATATATATATAGTGTATGTTATATATATACTACATATATAATTTATATATATAAAATATAATTTATTTATATATAGTATATATAATTTATATACTATATATGTGTTACATATAATATATACTATTATATAATATATATTATATATATGTAAAATAAATAATATATAATAGTATAAATAGTATATATATATAATAGTATATACAGAGGGTGACAAAAATGTATACACATTTTAAGAAAGTAAAAAACTATATTAAAATTGTAATAATATATACAAATAACAAAAGATGAATACAAATCATGTTTGACTTCTGCAATTACAAGAGGTGCTCAAAGTGGTTACCAGCAACATGAGTTTAATCCAGTTTTTTCCTTTCTTAAAATGTGTATACATTTTTTTGGTACCCTCTGCATATAATAGTATTTATATAATATGCATATCTATAAATATATATTATATATAATTATATAATATGTAAATATATTATATAATTCCTATTATATAATTATGTATTATATAATTACATATTGTAATATATTGTAATTATATAATAGCATATATATAGTATTTATATATAGTATTACATATACTATATATAGTAATTATTATAATTATATAATAGTATATATATAGTATATTTTATATTACTAGACATCCTAAAATTCTACTCTCTTTCATATTGATTTTAAATATTTCATGTTCAAAGGTTGCTTTTAAATTACTCCCAAGTCTATCATCATTTTCCAAGACACATATGCAATTCCTTACCACATGTGTGTGTGTCCTAGCACAGACCTGAGTTACAGTAGATGCTTAATTAAGAGATGTTAAATTTGAAATCTGATTCTTTTCTCTCCCCCAGTTCTTATTAGTGAGCTTATATTTTACCACCAACATTTCAACAACTACTTTACCTTCATTTCCTGTACTAAAGTTTACATTGCAGACTTATCTCTATCTTTGAGACATAATTTTTACATAGTATTAACATTAAGATGGATTGCACCTTTAAATTATTCCTTTACCATATTTTGTGATTTCAAACAGCTCTCTTTGATTTCTTCTTAAAGTTAGTCTGGGTATTGCATCTCTTCTCCTTACCTAGCAATGTGCTGTTTCCCGTGTTCTTTCTTTTTCTGGGACTCAGATTTTACTGTATTAGACTTGTTTCGCATGTTCTTTTTTTCCCCCCTTTATTGATGGCTTCCTCCCCTTAACTCCCCTCTCTTCTCTTTTGCTTCTCTTCCTTTTCCTTACTTCCTTTTCTCTTTTTGGAGACTTAAGATTAAACTCTCCCTTTAAGGAAGCATTTTTAATCTTGTTCTTCTTAGTAACATGTATGTACTGCCTACCTGTTGTTTTCTTAACTAGTTTCTAAATGATTGCTTGTATTTCATTTTCTCTCATGTCCCTTTATGAAATCTATTTTATTAACGTTCCCCACCACTGTACCCCCCGTGCTCTTCTCCGTTTCCTTCTCTTATATCCAGGGAACTTCCATGTACTTCCTTCGGTTTATGTCACCTGTTTTGGTTTTTCTTCAACATTTTCCTTCTGGGACCTAAGTGCTCGCCTGGCAAACCTGCCTGGGTTTAGCAGTAAACCTGTGTCCTTTTTTATTACAAAGAGCAGACACATCCTCACGCAAAAGCATTCTGGCAGAAGAATTTCTTTATGTGTGGTTTTCTGCATCAACTTTATTCTTTTGCTGACTCTAAAAACTAAACCAAATCAAACAAAACCACAAGACAACAGAAAACTGACAAATTTTTAACAGTCATAGTCCCACTTGCCTCAGTTCTGTTTTGTATCCGTATTTCCTTGCTTCAATCAAGTGTTTACTGTTATTTTTACTGTAATTGTTACTGCAACAAAAAATATCTTTTTACTGAGGTCACATTTTTTCATAGCCATAGTTTTGCTCTTGAAAAGAACGAATTGCATTCTGAAGTTTTAGAAATGTCTTCCCAAAGTACTTATCTTTTTCTCCTAATGTTGCATCCACAATAAATGCTTGTGTATTTCCTGATTATTTGAATCACCCCTTAAACTCTTTCCTTCCTGGGATTTGAATTGTAAAGGTTCTTGCATAAAGTAAAAGCTCAGTAAATTTTTGCTGGGGGAATGGCTAAACCTTAATTTATCTCATGGCAGTTGCAATAATTCTATCTTCATCTCCACCACTATTACAGCAGCTTTAGCACAGCAGCTAACATTTACTAGCACTTGCTATGTACCTAAAACTAACCCTTTAGAGGCATTATCTAATCATAGCAGCTGCACATAACTTTGTTTTTCTTTAGAATCACTTAATCTAGATTTCAAGACCCCATTCGACCACGATTGTAGATGCTTTATCTTAGATACTTCAGGATTCCCCCTTTCTCTGGGGTCATTTTTAAACTTCAAGGTTGTGACAGATACTGTGATTAACCAATGTAACTCACCCAGCTTCCTTGTTAACAAAATGCTGGTATTATACTGGGCAGCAAGGTGTCCAACTTACTACTCCCTTTTTCTGCCTCCTTTGCAGCTGGGGTAACCAAGTTTGGCTAATGAGACATAAGAGAAAGCGAGCTGAAATTTTCTACGAAAGCGGGTTGCTTCCACATGGGCTGAAGCTAGCTCCTCCCTCCCTCCTTCTTCCTGCTTTCATCTCAGATGTGATGCCTGGAGTGGGAACAGTGATCTGCTACCATGTAGGAAATGTAAAAAATTACAGACAAATTACTGAACTGTGGAACCAGTTTGAGTAACCATCTATTTTTGAATTTCCCAGAAGAAATCCAAAAAAGTAAATGAGAAAAATAAATGCCTATGTTTCAAGTCCCTAAAATTGTCTTTTATGCTACTTGCAGCTGAATGTATTCCTAAGTAATACAGGAGGAGCTATAGAGTGCTATGAGTGGGAGGGTCCAATTACTCGTCAGTCACTAGCGTCCCATCTAGTCCTCCCAACTGTCCCATCCCAATTGTCATTTCACATAGGTATCACTGAGGTCCTTTGTACCTGGCTACTGATTGTTTTTAAGTCCTGCAACTTTCTAGTCTAGCTCTTTGCCATGATGTTGTTGTGAGTGCTTACAAGGGTCTCATCTGTTTCAGTGCCGCTCGGGGATATGAGGATATTTGCGAAGCTGACCAAGTAAAGCAGGAGAACGTGGATAACTGGGGAGGTATTCTAAGAAACTGATAAACTGCCATTGCTGAAACACCATGGAAAGAGTTGGAATTCAAAAATAGCTAATAAGGAATAGTTAAGAGAAAAAAGATGATAGGAAAAATGTTTGAAGTGAAAAATAAATTGGTACTTGAATATGATGCATACAAAAGGGGGAAAGAAGCCCACAAAAGAGGTCTTAAGGAAATTTGAAAAAGCCCTGGAGATGAAATGTTATATAAATATTGCTAGTCAGTTATAATCAACCATGGCAAAGCCACATGTTTTGTAACTGAAAGAACTGACAAAAGCAAAACGACCAACTCAGCATTGGATAAAGGGAATTGGGGAAAAGAGCATTTATTAATTGCAAAAAAAAAAAAAAAGATAGAAAGAAATGGGGGGATGGTATTTAGGACAGGTGAGAAAAAATATAAGGAAATTGTGGGTGGCATATAATGTGGAGAAAGTAGAATAAATGCTAAATCAAAAGAACTGGAAAACAATAAATTTCTCCATTAGAGTTATGCTGGCATTAAATACGAACTAATTATAATGAACAGTTATAGCGAAATTCAACAAGACTTAGAAAAAGAAGAACCTACCACCATGTAAGATCGAAAGAATAGTATCTGTGGCAGGTAGTGGAATACACATAAAATTCTTAATACCATTTCTATCAGGTCAGTTGCCTGCTTAAAACCCTTGGTGTCTGAGGGTGTCTGTACTAAATTATCCAGTCCCACCTCCTCCAAGAGCTGTATTTCCACCAACAAGAACCCTCCAAACCGGCAGAAACATGGTCAGCCTGCACTGCACAGGGCTCCTGCCTTTTGCGTTTTTATCAAGATCTGTCCCTCCACCTTGAATAAATGTCCTCTCCTCATTTCAGTCTTTATATCAAATATATGTCACATTATATTCTCCACTATTAATTTGTTGAGAAAATACATATGGACTGGCTACTATGTACCTGGAACTTTTCTAGATTCTGGGACACAACCGTGAAACAAAAAATAGAAACCCTTGTTCTCACAGAGCATATTTTAGTGAGGGGAGGATGGAGAAGACATCGCAGGAATAAATAAAGAAGTAAAATAATATTCATGAAACTGTTCCCCATCTCACCTGTATTAGTTTCCAGGATTGCTGTAGTAAATTACCAAAAACTGGGTAACTTAAAATAACAGAATTTTATTATCTGACCGTACTGGAGGCCCGAAGTCTGCATGGAGGTGCTGGCAGGACCGCACTCCCTCTGAGGGCTCTTGGGGAGAATCCTTCCTTGCCTCTTCCAGTTTCTGGTGGGGGCCAGCACTCCTTGAGGCCATGGCACTCCAATCTCTGCCTCAGTGATCACGTTGCCTGCTCCTCTCCTGTCTGTGTGAAGCTTTCCCCTGCCTCTCTCCTATAAGGACACTTATCAATGTATTTAGGACCCACTCTAAATGAGATCTGGGATGATCTCATGTCAAGATCCTTAACATGATTACACCTGCAAAGGCCCTTTTTCCAAACAAGGTCACTTTCCAGGTTTCAGAGATTTGCAGTGGATATCTTCTGGGGGGAGGGGTGGGCGGTCCATGTTTGGGACCACATCCACTAAGTCTGTGTAGAAGTTTCTAATTTTATTGAAAGTGTGCAATCTACTTATTTCATTTTTTTGAAAAATCATATTCTATTTTGCATGGCCATTTATGGACTTGTTTTTTTAAATCACCGCTTCCTTTTTCCTCCCACCACCCACATGTAATCCAGCAGCAGTTCCTTTCAGCGTTCCCTTCAAAACAGATTGTACTTTCTTTATGTCTTTCTTTGCTGCTCCCACTATGGTCCAAACATCACCGTTTTGTACCCCTCTGCTTGCCATCGCCTCCTCTCTGTCCTCCCCGCTCATCTTGCTCCTCTGTAGAGCCACCTCCTCACAGCAGCTGGAGCGAAAGCTTTTCCAAGCCTACGCCAGAGCCTCTGTGGGTCACCTGCTCAGATACGCTTTCCCAGAAGACACTAGTTAACCTTCAATATATCATGATCAAAATGATTATATACTTGTGGTTTATAGAGTCACTGTCTGTCTCCATGCACTGCACTAGAACGTAAGTGCCACTGGATCACTTTATTTTTGTGTGTGTGAGGAAGTTAAGGTGGCTATCAGGAGTGTAGGATTTAAAACGAACTTCTCTGGTAGCTCCTGGAATCTGAACAAAAGCAGCCCACGCCCAGGTATCATCTCCATCTACAATTTGATGAAACCCTGGGTGCTTTCAGAAACATCGCCTGGGCATGTGTAATGCAGGGACTCAGCTCCTGCTCCCGTCACAAGAACGCAGGATATGCTGAGGCCAAAAAGGAACAACAACAGAGCCATAGATAGGGGGTTCATACCACTATATTCTCAATGGCAGCTGGTAGAGACACAAAAGCAAACATCTGCTAGTACCCCAACGAGGGGTCTTTCTGCACCCTAGTTTCACTGGTGGCCAGGGGCAGGGGCAGGGGCACAGGAAGTAGGATCAACACGATCCGCAATCCCCAATTCACTTGCTAACTGCACTTGCTGGCCGCAATCCATGCTTGCTATCATAGCCACTGCAGTTATATTAGTGGCTAATGGCTAACGCTGGTGGCCATCCGATCACAGCTGGTGGCCATCTACTACCCGAGCCAGCACCTTTCCATGTGAGGTTGAGAGCCTGGAAACTGCTCTTGGGGACTTCGTCATCCCTATAGCATGGCAAGATCCTCACTCAGCAAAGAAGCCCTCAGTTAGGTTGAGAGCACTTCATTTTCTTAGGTGGAAAGGGGATTAACACCTTTTGGAAACATTTCCACAGGGATCAAATAAGGAATTTATTTAATCAACCTAAATTTAAATAATTATTTTATTGGAATCGTTAAGCACTCAGTTAGCTTTTACTCTACTCTGGTGGTTCCTAAATTGTGGCCCTCAGACCAGTGCCGTTAACATCACCTGGGAGCTCAATAGAAATGCAAGGTTTTGGGTCCCACCCCAAACTGAATGAAAGAGAAGCTTTGGGGATGAGGTCCACCCTGGCTGCTGTGGCTTAACAAGCCTTCCAGTTGTTTCTGATTTTTGATAAGTTTGAGGACCACTGCTCTAAATGATTTTAATGACTTTAACCACTCTCATTGTGTTAGGCTTTTTCTTTTTTTCAATTACAGTTGACATACACTATTATTTTATATTAGTTTCAGGTGTAAAGCATAGTGGTTGACCTACTTCTGCATATTTATCTGAAGAAATACAAAACACCAATTCGAAATGGTATATGCACCCTTATGTTCATTGCAGCATTATTTACAATAGCCAAGACATCTGCAATGTCAAGAGGTGCTCGAAGTGGTTACCATTAGCGTCCAGACACTTCTGATTATGGCGAACTACTGCTTGAGCAACATTGACTAAAGTGTTCACTTGTATGCATTTTTTGGGCACCTTTGGTATGTATGAATCACGTATACTATATGAATATATGTAATATATTTATTTATATAAGATATAGAAGAAAACACTGGACATATACCAAGGTGTTGTTCATGATAACACAATTTAGGTGACCTTTATGTTTTCTTTACATTTAGAAAAACTGTAATAAATATTAAAAAAACAAAACATTATTTTTTTCTGCACTACAAATTACTTGACATGAAGGAGCTCTTTGCTTAAGCTCCCATGGAGTATTCTTTCTTTCTTTAAAATTATATTACTTTTTTAAAAGTTATATGAAAAAATAGAAACTCAAATAGGTGTGATGTGATTTTCTTTTCTTTTCTTTTTTAATTAATAAGTGTTGCTCGGACCATGGTCTAGTCATCTAAGAAACTTGGATTCTCATACTTCACAGTGTAGACCACAAAAAACTCAAAAGGACCAAAGATCTAAGTGTAAAAACTGAAATTATAGAAGTGCTAGAAGAAAAATTCAGAAATTCCTTTATAAACTTGTAGTAGGGAACTTCTTTCTAATTATGACTCAAACTCCAGAGCCACTAAAAAGAGATGAACAATTTCAACTCCATTTAAAAGAAAACCCCACAACCTACTGCTAGATGTGTTTATATGTGATGTTCCATACAGATAGCAAACCAAAACAAAACATACAATTTGCAATTAATAAGACAAAGGGCTAATCTCCCTAGTTTAAAGAAAACTATGGCCATCTCAGTATGAGGATGTTAGAAAGATCTTATAGGATTCGGGCTTGTATTAGGTGATTTTAGGGAGAGTTCAAGGATGCTGTCAGGAAGAAGGGACTAGTCTATGATTGAGATTTTTATGTCAAAGAGTGGCATGAAACATGCAAGACGAAAGCTCTTATTGTTGGCAAAGAAGCAGCAGTCGTTCATATTAGCCAGAACAGAAGATGTTCAGATATTTGTGTGGTTTTGACAGTATTCTTGTTTTTGTTTGAGTTCAGACATGATTACAGAGTGGTCTTGTGTTTGTCTTGATCTATCATGGTCGCACGGTAGCCTTGAATGACATTGGTGTCCAGTGAAATTGCTTATGTTCAACAGGAGAGCACCATGGCCTCGCTGAGTGTCAGGCCAGCCGGAATTAACCTGGGGCCTAACTGATAGTATCAGGCTTGCTCTTACTGGTGGGGGCTGCTTTTCTCTTTCTTACTATGAGCTCTCCCAAAAATGTTACTAATTCACTTTCTCAGTAATTAGCAACATGTATTTATTTTTTTATTCAACTAACATTTATGGAGGACCTCCTATGTGTTGGGGGTATAATAGTGGTCAAAGAAGATGTTAGATTTTTTTGAAAATTGGAGCCACAGGGGCAGACGACAGGAAAACAGGAGTTTACATTAATTAAACAATATTAATTAAAAAAGAAATAATTAAAAAACAAAATCTAAAAAGATGGATCTCTGCCCTCAGGAAGTTTAAAGCTGTTGCAAGAATCTCATCCACCATCCTAAAAAATTAAAAAACAACTTTTTGGCTACTTTATCAAATTATTCAATAAGAATTTTCACAATTGCTTCTCCTATGATAAAAATTTTATTTTATACTTCAGAGTCTAAGAAGCTACTTTTAATCATTTTTGGTATTTTAAAATAAAGTTTGAAGATTACAAGACGGTGTTACTGTTGTTGAGATCAGATGACTTAATTGTGTTCCCATTTATAATTGATGCTTTCACCTTGAGGTGTTTGAAAATGAGGCACATTTCCTTTTATCTTTCCAATGGCAGCCCCTTGTAATGCTTGTGTGAGCACAAGACTAAGAATTAGGAACTCTTCATTCTGCCCCTGACTCACCAGGTTACCCAAATTAACCTCACCGTTTCTTCATCTGTAAAATGGGGATAATAATACTTACCTCTCTCACTGAGGTGTCATGAGTATTAATTAGTGTTTGTCAAATACTTTGAGATCTTCAGATGAAAGGTCCTGTGGAAGCCCAGTATAATGTATTATTATATAAAAGCCTCCCCACCTCCCACTTTCACTGAGCACTGATTACCAATTATAGCCAACTCTAAATGGCCATAATGCTGCATTCAGACATGACAAGGCAAGTTTTATTGGTCCATTAGGACATACCTATTTGAGGGAATTAGTTTTGTGAAAATGGGTACTATGCCAAGGACTTTTATTTTAAGCAGTTGTTGGTCTTAATAGTTAATAGTTAAATATTCAGCCATTTGGAAAGGCTAGTTTCACATTTCAATTGGGAAGACAGGCCTTCATGACCATTCCATTTACATCTAAAGAAGTTTAGGCATGTGGTGTGGGAGAACTTACTTCCCATAAAATGAAATTATATTTATAGGGAAGGCCATCTTCAGTTTCTGAGAAAACAGCTGGAGAGTGAAGACAATGTTCCCCACTTAATTAGAAAAGGAAGAAGTGTCTCCCACATATAATTTTCTGGATTCCAATTTCAAAGGATTCATAGCTTGCAAAAAAATTAATTCTCTCATTAGAACCATATTTAATACATGGCAAGGAACTAAATCAATTCTTGGTAACTTTTTTCTCTCTCTCTCTTGTGGATCAGTGTGGGGACAGAGACAGGAGTGCAGTTTCCAGGCTCTCGGCGTCAAGTGGAAAGTTGCTGGCTCAGGTAGTAAATGGCCATCAACTGTGATTGGATGGCCATCAGCTGTGGCTAGTTGGCCGTCAGCTGTAACCAGTGAGCCATTGGCCACTAATATAACTGCCGTGGCTATGCTAGCAGAAAAATGGGGGCTAGCAAGAAGATGGTGGCTGAGCTAGCAAGCGCGGACTGCAGTTAGTACGGCGGAATGTGGGTAGCAGATTGCAGAGAAGTAGACGGCAGGTTGCAGATAGTGTGGCTCCTGCTTCCTGTGTCTCCAACCCAGCCGCCAGCGAAACTATAGTGGTGTGACTCCCCTATCTATGGCTCCGTTGGTGTTCCTTTTTGGCCTCACCATGTCCTACGTTCTTATGTGGGGAGCGGGACCAGAGACCCCACATGACACACTGCATGACAATCAGTATTTGAGAATTAGCAGACTAGTGTTCAACTTCAGAAAGGGGGCACACTTCTTACAGGTGATTGCTCGGTTGAAATAACATATATTCTTTGAAGAATTAAAGCACCATTAATTTATCTGGTTTATTTGCTTGTTTTTTGATCTACCACCAGGCTTAGCATTTTCCTGGTTCAAAAGTAACTGTTAATTTCCTTTTCAGGAAGCAGGGTATTAACTAGATAAGTCTATTTTGAAAAGCTACCTGAGTTGTTAATGCGATGAAGAGCTTATCTAAAGGTTAGATCACACATTCATGTTTTGATGATTATAAAATTTCTTTTTAGAAACACAAAGTAAACATTCCATAAAGAGCCACAATTCCTCAATCGTTGCAAAATTGTGTGTTTTTAAAATTTGCCTGAAAGGCAAGACAGAAAAAAATGAAGTGACAAAATTTTACCAGTTTTTTCATGGAGAAAGTAATAAACTATTGTCCTCTCCTATAGATCACAATGTAACATTTCATCGTGAAATGAATTCATATCATGTTTATAAACGCTGTCTGACTTCATTCGGATTCATTTCTAATTTGTGATAATTTGGGTGTGAAGAGAGAAGTAAAACCACCATTGTTTTACCCATGAAAACAGAACTCCTTAAGCAAACTCATTGTGTAAACAAGGGAAATACTTTCTTTATTTAAGAGTGAGGTCTAACATTGTCTAGGGCCTGAGAAACCAGTTAGTGGCATTGTTGGCATACAAAGAACATGCCAATTACCAAAGATTCTTATCTACCTATTAACAGACTTAGCAGACACTCTTTAACACTTATAGCGCATTATCCTGACGATAATTTTGCTATGTTTGCTTACTAAAATACACACACACACACACACACACACACACACAATGTATCTTTTTTTAAAATCACAGATTTAAGTTATCTAATGAGTTTTCCCTTATGTAAATTTTGTTATTTAAAAAATCTCTTCATTAACACCTAAAATCATTTATTCAACGAACATCACACCACAGGATGCCATTGTCCTGGAGATGGAAGTGGAGAAAGACTATTACAAAACAATTGTGTAGTGTGACAGAGGAGAATCTTATTTATGCTGGTGAATTCTGGGGAGGGTAGATGGTAGAAAGGGTGATGCCAGACTGCATCTTGCAGGGAAAATAGTATGAAGTTGTGGGGAGAGGGTAGGAAGGAGGCAGGAAGGAAGGAGGATGAAAAGAAATGAAGGGGTGGTTGGAATGCCTGGTGGGAGTGGGAATACAGCACAGACCAAAATATGGCCTCATGGTTTGTGCTAACTAGGTTAGATTTTATCCCAAAGATGACTGGATGTCATGGAAGGGCTTTAGTGGTGTGATGTGAGGAGATTTCTCAGGCAGTCCCTCCAGACCCTCCCAAATGTGGCCATTATCAGAATGACTGAAAAACACAAAACAAAAAGCATAGTATGGGAAATTCATATTGTCATCAGGATAATATTTTGAAAATATTCATCCCAGGTGTATTCTATTCCTGATAAGTCAAGTTTCATGATTACAGCCCCAAAGATGGGGAAAAGGAAGGAGGAGGAGATGAGACAGGAGAACATAAGTCGAGAAAGTACAGGCAGAAAGGGGCTTTGGTCCCATTTCTCTCAGGGCAGAGGAGGACCTGGGTTTGGTCCCCAGGGTGTCGCTCAGTCAACTATGGAAGCAGGGAAGTTACCCCGAATTCTCCAGGGGCCTGTGGAGGGTTGCCCATGTTGGCCGATGGATTGCCTGTAAGCCTCCTTGGCGGTTACTGTGCTAGAGTGATAGGCCCTTGATTCGGTGGTTCCCCGGCAGACCCACCTACAACAGAGACCAATTACAGCCATCTCTCAGGAATGCCACAGTACACAGAGGTCAGAGGAGGACTTCTCAACAGGAAGGAGCTCCGGGCCCAGGATGAGCCACCTGAGCCCCCAGTGCCAGGAATGGACACGGGGTCATTGATAGACCCAAGCTTCTGCTCTTCCATCACATTGATATACACACTTAGCTGTCATTTTGGACAGGAGAAGAGGGAAGGACAGAAAATCTGAAAAATCAACATTTATCTAAAAGAGACTAAGTTACCTTAAGCATATGCTTAGGTGAGTGCATCAGGCTGAGTTTAATTGTATTGCCAACAATGAAGAGCTGATCGATTATAGGGGAGAAAGAAAAAAATCCAGTTTTTCCATACCTAATTAATATAAGCACATTTGCACCTCTACTACAATACTATTTGCGGGTTTTATATTATGTGGGATTTCATGCTTTTCCCAAAACCAGAGTATTCAAAGAGGACTAAGAGAGTTTCGCCCAAGGCTCAGAAAAGCGCCATTAAAATATGCAGGTCAGAGAAGAACTGAGTTGATTACAGGTATGTTTATTAGCTCCATTTCATAAAGATGGGAATTAGGAAGGCTCTTAAAGTATTACAAGGCCAGTAGTAAGATTAGTTTTAGAGCTGCCACTCATGAGGTTGGCCATTCTCTCCTTAAGATCTTTCTCTTCTTATTTTATTTATCACTTTTGTGGTGTCTTTTTCCTCCTTTTGTGTTTTACTATGAAAGTGTAGAGAAAGTTGTTCCATTACTAGAGCTTTGCAAATCGTGGTAGTCCTAGATCCCAAAATGCCAGGGGCAATGAGAATTGGGCAACCTGAATCTCTGCCACCTAGGTGGAGAATTTGCTGTATTACTGATGACAGATGGCTGATAATTTTTTTCCAAGAAGTGAACTGCTTGCTTTGATTGGCATATTAGAGAAATCATCGTCCCTTTAAGGGTAGAAGAATTCATGCTGCTCTCAACATGGATATGATTCCTTGGTAGAAAATATTGACCCCTGAGAAAATTTACTTTTCAGCATAGCTGGTTTCCTAGACATACTCTTTCCTTCTGAGTGTGATAGCTACAGTGGCAATTTCCAGATCAAGGTCCAGAAACCACTCACATATCACTAAAAAAATGTCTGATCTGCAGTGTCCCCAAATAGCTTATTTTGTTAAGTGTGGCACAAGATATGGTATAAAGAACAGACAAAAAGTTTTTTGCTTCGTCTCTAAAATATTTATGTGGTTCAGAATTTGTCAGTGAATAAGGTGCACCATATACAGAGTTTGATATAAATTATTTTATCATGAAGTTCATGTGGTTCTTAGGGAAATGGCTTAATTGCATAGTATTTTTTATTAGGTATAGTCATAAGATTTTGTATTATGTAATTTGGTTGCTGCTACTGTTCAATAAAGACTTTAATGTTAATGTAAGCCTTGAGTATGTGGTGATGCCAAAGGCTTTAACCATCAGATGTAAGTATTATTGGACCAATAAAACATGCCCCTAAAGTCTCCTAGTACAGACATTACCTTTTTTTTTGTTTTTTAGGAAAAATAATCTTAAGAAAAAATTTTATAAAGAAAAACTCTTTAAAATAACATTTTTAGTGTAGGACAAATAATTCAGAGAAAAAATAAGAGACAATTATGAATTAAACATTTCAAGTGAAGAAGTCAAGAATTTGCTACAGAGAAAAAGATGGACTAGACAGATACACTAATAATAATTGTTTAATTTTGAAGTTAATCTTTCTATATAGGTGTTTTTATGTTTTGAGTTATTGTTTGGAAAAAAATCTGTTTTGATTCTTAAACCCTCTTGCCCTGAGATATCCTTTCACCTTAATGTCAATCTTTCCCCTTTTTCTAAATAGAAAAGCTTTCACAGATGCTAAGTCTGCATTTTCAATTTGTTCCCTGGTAAAGTAAAAACAAACAAACAAAATTTTAGCTATGTAGTGAAAGTGGCCCAGATGCTATGAAAGTTGACTTGATACATTTTAGGGGAAAATTATACATTGGGTAGCGTTTCAAAAACTCTTAGACTTTCAGTTTTCAAAATGGACTTCCCCTTTTCAATACCCTTTTGGAGGCATTTGGGTGGAGATGAGGAAAAACTGAGCTACTTGTCAAAATTATTCCCTGCAAGAGAATATGGTGTTTTCGGATCTCTACACCTTGGGCAAGTTTCTACAAGTTGGGCAAAGGCCCATTAATCACACAAGGAAATGGATAAAGTGCTTGCCAATCTTTGTTCATATCATATCAGTGGTTCATATCATAACTAATATTTATTGAGTGACTATTATTTGCCAGATCTGTCACCGGCGTTGAGGACACAGCGGTGGGTGTGGGAATTCTGATGGGATTTTACTCAGAACTGTGCTTGTTAAATTCACGTTTGATGAATCAGAAAGCAGGTTTTGAACTGGAACCATCAATTCTTTCCTAATCTTTGGGAAAAAAGAAATATAGCTTCTTTTTTAAAATGTAATTTGTAACACTTACAAACTTTCATCTTTTTTTTCTAGCTCACACATTCAGCTGGGTGATAATGGGAAAGCCATTTATTTACTGTGGGCCTCGTTTTCCTCATCTAAATGTAGTGAATCCATTGGAACAAAAGATCTCAAAGGGGTTCTCAAACAGTCATGCACAGTATCATTACTGGAGGGCCTGATAAAACACATATTGCTGGACCTACTCCGAGTTCCTGATTCAGCCCGTCTGGGATGGGGCTGAGAATTTGTATTTCTAACAAATTCCCAGGTGTTGCCCACCTTGGCACCACATTTTGAGAACCACTGGTCTAGAATACTTCTATCTACCCATAACGCTGACTTTTAATGTGTTTCAATATGACAGGAACATGAACGTTCCCATTTCTAACTTCCTCAGAAGAGTTTTCCTTGTGATAATTCCACTTTCGACTGTGCAAACTAGCATCTAGAAAGGTTATTTGATATTCCTTCATCCCAGTGTTGATTTTCAAAATTTCAACCCTGCGGGAGTCAGAGCAGCTTCTCTTACATCGAAGAACACATGAAAGTCATTTTCATTTCTGGATCCATGGCTTATTTAAATTAAGTGATAATCCAGCTCTACTCTGCTTCAACTTTCAGCTCCTCCCCCTCCCACCTTCTCGTCCTGTCCTCCTGTCAGATCACAAGTCTTTGGGGGAGAGGGGAGAGAAAAGTATTTCCTTAGCACATAAAGTTGGGCAGGAAGGTTGATAAGTTGATAAGGCCAGTACAATTCTGGTCAGATCGAAGAGTTTTTATGTAATCTAGCAGGTTTTAAAAGTCTATCTGTAGGCTCTGTATATAGATGTTTTGATTTCTTTGTGGAGCACGGTAACTCTAGAATGAAGCTTTATACATGCCACATATGAGCAGAAACTGGAGAAATTACTGTGACCAGATCAATGTCCTTTGGCTTCGTGTTTTGTTCTCTGATTTTCATACTCATGTAAAATTTCCCTATATCCAGTCACAATCTCCTGATCAACACCTGGCGTGAAAAGTCTTTAGCTGTCTTCATTGGTGGCCCAGAGGAATCTTGAACCCTGAGCAAGTGACAATGTCTTTCCCTTTAACATTAATGCAGTCACATTGCAAAGCATCTGGGCACCTTTCACGAATTTCACTAAGTTCTAGGTCTCCTGGATCAGGTCCCAGGAAGCTGTATTAGACTTTGGATGGTGTGGAAGCAGTGGGGCTTCCTCACAGCCTCCAACACACCCAAAGCTGCCAGGAGTCCCAGGTCAGGCTGCATTTCACTTACCTCTCATGCTCAGTTTGACAGGTACTTCCTTCCTAAGCCACATATTTATCAACTACAGCATCCGTGATACTGACATTCACATCTCATCTTCCTCTTGTGATTTTAAACAGGAAGGGAGGGTGTTCCCTTGTAGCCATGGGATCATGAGTTTAGAAATCATCTATTCCAGGGATTTGCAACGTTGTCCAAGAGCACTGCAGTTCAGAGGGTACCTTTGGGGCTGCCACGAATCAGAGTAGGGAGCAGATTGGACAGACCTCCTCACTCAGTTTGATTTTTCTGTTTTATATTAAGGTTAGGGTTTTATTAAGAAGACATTAAGCAGCCTTAACAGCAGCAGTCTGAAAACCACTAATTTGGTAGAAGATACCATCGTACAGTAGAGAAAATAGACTCAGAAATTAGCCCAAGATCATGCAGTTGCAGTTAGTTGAGTGGAAGGTATGGCCTCTACAGATTCAGGTAATCTGTTTCATACGTCTGTCCTTGGGAACCAGGCGGTGTGGCTACTATTCATTTTTAGATGCTCAGATTCCTTCTGTATTATTATTTTATTTAGGTAAGATTCACATAAATTTAACCATTTTAAAGTGTATAATTTAGTGGCATTTTGTGTCCTCACAATGTTGTGTGACTATCACCTCAATCTAGTTCGAGAATGTTTTAATCACCCCAAAAGAAAACTCCAAACGCATTAAATCAATTACTTCTCTTTCCCCCACCATCTCTACCCCCTGACAGCCACACATCTGCCTTCTATTTCTGTGGTCTTACCTGTTCTGGACATTTCCTATAAATTAAATCATATAATATGCGGCCTTTGTGTTTGATTTCTTTCATTTAGCATCGTGTTTTCAAGATTCATACACATTGTAGCAGGTACCAGCACTTCATTCTTTTTTTTATGGTTGAATAATGTTCCACCATATGCATATGCCACATTTTGTTTATTGTATTTTCTTTATTTTTATTTTCTCTTCTAAGACACCCTGTTCTTATTTCTGGAAGTATGCTGCCTATACTACTGAATCCGTGAGTTGGGAACATATAAAGATAACAGCCAAATTGTTGTACTCAAGCCCTTGTACTCCTCCAATGGCCGTTGCTGCTCCCCATAGCAACTAGCTGGGTACTGACCTGGAAACAGTCACTTAATGTTCCTGTGCTTCAATCTCCTCAGCTATAAAGTAGATTTGATGACTACTTGCTACCAATCCAGAAGGAATAATGAGTTAACGCTCCCTTAAAACGTTGAGGTTCTCAGATGTTGGGTACCACGTGTCAGGTGTAAATACAATGTAGCAATATAATAAGCATCCACCACGAGTGCAGTTTGTTTTTTCTAGCTACCTTTAAAAAAAAAAAATACAACATCAGTCAACTTTCCCAGGCATCCTGTCTATATTCTTCCTCTTTCCAGAACATGTCTTACTCCTAGGCAGAATAGGGTACCTGAAGGGCTCTTGTCTCTGCTTCCTTCAGGACGTTACCTGCTCACTAATTCTTGAAAGAAGGTAGGGCGCTAAAGGTTACAGAGCACCACCATATGCTAAATGTAAGACCTTTGGTTCTACAATCTCATTTGAAGCTCACGGCAACCATTGTGATAGAGGTGTTACTACACTTCGAATAGGAGATTTGTGAGACCCAATGACACGATGGGGCTTGTGCCAAGTCCCAAAGCCAGGAACAAGCGGAGGTAGGGTCCAACCATAGTTGTATGAACTCTCTACACTCTGTGCTGCTTCACCTCCTAAGTTGACTTGTTCATTTCCTGAGAAGGTTTGTGTGGCCATGTTGGACTCTGTGCATCTGCAAGGCCTTGGCAGAATTGTACAATGGAATGGAAGAAGCAACTGCACTGGGTTGAATAGTGTTCCCCCCAAATTCACGTCCACCCAGAATCTCAGAATGTGACCTTATTTGGAAAAAGGTTCTTTGCAGATAGAATTGGTTAAGATGAGGGCATACTGTTTTAGGTTGGCCCTACCGCCAAGTGACTTGTGTCTTTACAAAAGAAAGGAGAGGGAGATTCAGACACAGAGACACACAGAGGGAAGATGTCCACATGGTGACAGAGGCAGAGATTAGAGTGATGCAGTTACAAGCCAAGGAACACCAAGGATGGCTGGCAATCACCCGAAGTTTGGAAGAGGCTAGGAAAGATTCTTCCCTAGAGCCTTCAGAAGAAGCAGCGCCCTGCCGAAACCATGATTTCAGACTTCCAGTCTCCAGCACTGTGAGCCAATAAATTCCTGTTGTTTTAAGGCATCTAGTTTATAGCAATTTGTTACAGCAGCGCTTGGAAACCAATGCACAAACCTTCCTCCATAAATTTGTGTGTGTACTCTTCCAATGGACTATTAATCTCATAAAGTTACAGTTCAATGAAAAGATATTCTGAACTGAACTGCCCAGATGGTTAAATTAATGGAAAATTGAAACTTTGTGGAAAAGAAAACCACGTGCATGTACATCCTTTAGCTACATGGCTATATGCTTGTCAAGAAAGTTTGATGTAAGTGGAAAAGAAAAAGAAAGAAATGCCAAAAATCTGTACATGTTGGGATTAAAGAGATAGATTAGAAACATAGAGTGGGTACCCAGGGAAGTGAAAATTACTAGTGTTTTAAACGGTTTATTCAATAAAGGAGGAGAATGAACTGAAAACAAAATACTCAAAAAATGTGAAAGTCAGTCTGAATGTAAAATCTTGATTAGTGCGTGTTTACCAAGACTAGTTTCTTGGTTAATGAGTCTGGAAATTGAAGGTAAACTGGACTTTTTCTCTTTGAGACAAGGATAGGGATTAATTGAAGGCAAATAAAATTTATCAAAGCAACACAGATTGGCTGCGGGGGCTTCTGGATGATCTCTGCTTGTGTTGCTTTTTATTAATCAGTTCATCCTACTTTTTACTGCTGAAGCCTATAGAGAGGCTGGTTGTCAAAATTTCCTAATTTCCAGGCTGAGGGTTGGGGAGTCAGTCATGATTTTCATTCAGTGGAGCAGAATGAACAGAGGATGGTGACCTGAAGTTCTGATCTCTAGTCTAAATTCACTTCAACTAGCCCGTGGCCTTAGGTAAGACCTCAGTCTCCACAAGTCTCAGTTTTCTCCTCTGTTCCACGAAAGTCCTGAGCAACATGATGTATAAAATACCTGCGTACACTAAAATACCCCTTCCAGGTAAATGAAGAAGCCAAGAATGATAAAGTTGCTACAGGATGCACAGGGACTGGGGTAGGAGCTGGACCAAAGGGCGTAGGCGAATGTGCTCATCATTCTAAGCAGAATTAAGGATTTAAGATGAGGTTCCATGAAAGCCTAAGTACATATGTCAAATGAATTCTATAAATTAACTTGATGATAGTCTATTCATTGTTGTAAGTGCAGGTACAAAAGATGTACAATATCCCCTTGATATCCTGCATTAGGAGAAACTGACATAAAGAGTAAAATGGCATTCTTAAAGAAACAGATTAATGCATTGATATTTTGTACCAAAACTTCTGACCTAGACAAAAATTGCTATCCAAAAATAATGAGAATGGGGCTAGACTGATGCATTTAGTAAAAAGTGATATTATTTTTAGAACCTATGCACAAACACATACATACGAAACTTTCAAACTGACTTGCTTTAGGTAGATGCTCAAAAAAGATTGGTTGGTTGGATGAATACGAGTAGATACTGCCCTTTTCCGCTACATCAGTCCATTTTTGGTTTGTTCTTATTTTTATTTTTTGGGTTTTGTTTTGTTTCGCGTTATAGATTTGGGAACAGAATTATAAGAAATTGATCACCTTCCTGTTCCTTCCTTGACAGTTCCTGCTTAACAGAAGAGTTCCTAACCCATCCATTGAGCTAAGCTTTTGATGACCCACATGAAACTCTTCCATTGAAGATTCCCAAGGCTTCATTCTGAAAATAGAAGTGTGTCTGTTCATGCCAAATGCAAACTAATAAAAAAAAATACCCAATTCAAATTTTTCTTTAAGTTAAACCAATACTGAAAATAATTTATCAGGGCCAAATTTTTGGTGTATTGAAAGTTGAAGGTATCTACAGGTTGGATTCGGGCCAATTAGCACAAAGTTTCATTTCCTTGGCAGAACTGTTTTTATGGGAAACTCTCATAATCAGGGATTTCTTCAGCAATCACTCCTAACACAATTCCTGAATTCCACAGAACTGTCAGCCATTGCCTTTGTCAATGTATAGTATCCTGGCAATCACAGGCCATTCAATGTAATGGAAAACAGAGTTTACTGTTAAAATTTGGTTGGAAAGCTAGAGCTTGTCATTTATTCCTTTTGTGACATCCTATCTTAAACCTGTTAGAATAATGTCATCATCAAAAGTAGTTCAGTTGCTTTTCTGCATACTGTGAATATTCAGCTCACAAGAATGTCAGTCATAATGATTATAAAAAGAGTTTTCAGATCCATGGATAAAAGGCATGAGATAAGTATAGAGTATTATGATTATTAATCATGATTATTGTTATTATTATGATTGCTGGTTATTATTATAGTTTTATTGGAACCTCTCAGGAGTAATGGCTATGCTGATGATCTTAAAGTTTCTTAAGAACAGGATTCTTAGCTCCCCTTTATCAGTCCTAGTTGATCTATACCTTTGTTTAAACTATTAAGGATTTAAGCCAATTGATTTATTGGAGCTTAGTGAAAATAGCTCCAGCAGAGTTGGAGTGTAAATGACATCAGCTTTTGTGAACAAGATGCAAGATAACCCTCAAAAAAAAAAGTGAAAGGTTCTTTTTATTTATGTCTCTCTTATCACTATGCTGAGACAGAACATTTTTACTCTATGGAAATCAATCATCTTATAAGGAAAATAATTTGGCAAAAATCTACTCTGTTGACAGTTTATAGGTTTTGATTCTCACTTCTCTAAATTTATATATCCAACTCAATGAGATATTTTTAATGGATATTATAATTTTTTCCATGTTTCTGTATTTCTAGATCATTTATCAGTCAGTCTGCAGAATGAAAAATAGTTTACATACGTGGAGTTTCTACCCTCAGTAATTCCCACCCTAGTTGGAGAGAAGAAAAATACGCCAACAATTAAAATACTTTATGATAAGTACTGTGGTAGAAAAACACATAGCACACTAATGGAACTCAGAGGAGAAACACCTAGACTTTGGAGCAGGGGTACCTGATGCAAAGAGATGATAAGAAAGGAAAAGCGAGACAAGAGGTTCCCAGAGTAGATGAACCGAGACAAGAAAGATGTGTAAGAGTTAGCTAGGGAAACAAGGGTGCTGACTTTTACGACACAGTTTAAGATATTTGGTGTGTCTGAAGAACAATGAGGCTTAGGGGAAATAGTAGTAAATGTGACTGTTCAAATGATATGGGCCAGAACATAAGAGCTTTGTATGCCATGCCAAGGAGCTTGGATTTTATCTTAGAGGTAATAAAACTCATTAAATAAATTTAAGTGGAGATTTAGAGAACACCATTTGAGAAAGATCATTTCAACTGTAAAGGATGGCTTGAAGAGGGTAGGGATAGAGAAAGATCGGAATATAATAATCTTCCACATCTAATATTTAATAATTTTGTAGTTTTTTTTTCAAAATACAAGGTTCCATAGAAGTTAATAACACTGACATTCTGAGTTCAAATCCTGGCTCCACCACTTCTTAGTCAAATGGCTTGGGAAAGTCATTTAACTTCTTGTATCATGGTTTTCTCATCTGGAAATGGAGGTGAAAATAGTAATTACCTCATAAGTTTGCTGTGAGAATGGAATAATTTAAATGTATATAAAGCACTTAGAAAATCAGCTGGTACATAATAAGTTGTGTGAAAATGTTAGCTGTGATTATTACCATCATCAACTCTATTTCTCATGAGGAGCACACACTATTAATTGTCTAAATTTAAAAACTTCAGAAGATTAAACACCTTTTTTTCAGTCAAATATAATTTAAGCTTCTCGTTGATTAGAAAAACATAATAAAAGTTTCATAAAAGAACCATGATTTAATTATTTGTGCTCTGAAGTCTCTATCTTCCCCTGAAATCAAATAGGGTTGCGTATGTATCTTGAGGGAAGAATGTAGACTTGAGGGGAAAACTTGTTCCTATCTAAAGTGTATTTAAAAGAAAAAACTTGGCAAAGTACCAGTGAAGGAGTGGTGAGTGATTGTGACATGTGTGAGGTTTAACTTCCTCAAGAGAATACCTCAATATGGCTAAGGATGACAAATGTGTTTTGAAAGAAAAAATAAAGCCAAGGGAGAAATTGTCATTTGAGTTTTAGAGGTAAGGATTTGTTCATTTAAATATTTATGAAATGTATAAGATGACACAAGCTTTAGGAAGGCAAAGATGAAGAATCAATGGAATGATCAATAATCCCTGTCCTAGTTCTCCAATAGTCCTTTAAAATTCTTTCCATTAATTGCTAATAGTTGTGTTGCGTAGAGTAGTACTCATTTAAAAAATAAGAAAACTGAACGTGTATAGATATACAGAGTTGGTTTGAAGGTTTGGATGGTTCCAGTCTGTTCAGGCACACAACTAGTTGATAATAAGTTAGGCTCAACTTAATAAAAATGACAAAACTAACTATGGGAGATAGAGATGTAGAGTATTAATGAACAGTTGTGTATAGTATGTTCATAATATAGCTAAGAAGGATAATGTACCTTTAAAGGCAGCCCCAGAAAATTCCTACAATGTCCAGTCACCAGTTAGCATGTTTAAGAGTTATAAGTTACTGTTTCTATCCTCCTTCCTTACCTTGAAAGCCCTCCCCCCATACCCACTCCCTAGGTTGTGGTCCATATAGTTACCTGCTGGGACAGTTAAATCTTAAAATCAGATTCTAAAAGAAATAAATAAGGCACAGATGGCTACTGGTATACCAAAATTCATGTTCTCCTTGCCATAGGGTAATGTTGACACTGGAAAATAGCTGGCGAGCTGGGTACTACATTTTCCAGCTGCGCTTGCAGCTAGATAGCGCCATTGCTCACCCATGGTATGCAAGTGGAAGTGAGGTGTGTTTCTTTTGCGTCAAAGATTTTAAGATGTTGTGCCTCATCCACACTCTTTATTCTTTTGCTGCCTGGATATCAATGACAAGGTCCTAGGGTATGGTGGAGCTGCAGAATAGAATAAGACTGTCCCTGAATCACCACATGGAGGAGAGGCACCAGGCACACTCACCTTGGCCTGTATGTGAATGAGAAATAAACTTGCATTGTGTAAAGACGCTATAATTTGGGGGCTTATTTTTTTTCAGCAGTTAGTGTTTTGTTTTTTAACTATAATAGTAAACATTATTTTCTTTTTAGTAATCATTTGTTTTGTGAAATATTTTTTTTAAAGAGCCAAACATAGAGTTTGTATTGTTGGCTGCTTTTTGTATATACTTGGAAGTCACTTAACCTTGCAAGCCTCATGATCTTATCTTCAAAATCGGAATGAAGATAAAATAGAATCATGTATGTTCAAATGCTTTCAAACTATGAAGAGCAAAAAAAGTAAAATATTAAGATCATGAAAGTATTTCTAAACTGTATGACATCACACATGCTGTTCATTTTGGAATGTCCTCATTCCACTTCTTTTCTTAGAGCTTTCAACTTTATCCATCATTTTCAAATCTTCGCACTCTTTTCTCTGAAGACTTTTCAACACCTGATAAAGGCATTTTCCCTTTCTCCCTTCCTGCCCCAGCAGTAGTTAATTGTTCCCTTCTCCTAAGCATTATGAATATTGTGACTAATTAACTCAACAAATATTTATTAATCACCTACTACGTGCCAGACAGTATTCTAGGAATAGGTGAAAGAGCAATGGATAAGAGAATGAAAGTCCTTACTTTTATAGAATTTATAATTTGGTAGGGGAAGGCAGACAATAAACCACTAAATCAATTTTTTAAAAATTCTGGGATAGTGAAAAGTGCTGTGAAAAAGATATAGGAATGACATGAGAGACTCAGAGGGAGGAAGGGAGCTGTTTTCCATCATGTGGTCTAAAGCAGCCTCTCTAAGAAGGTGATGTTTGAGTTGAGACCGAAATTAGAAGAAGAAAGGGTCTGGGTGAAGAGCTTGGGCAGCAGGGGGATGGGGGAATAGGGAGAGGGAGTGGGGAGGGTTCAAGCCAAAGGGATTGAAGCTTCAAAGAAAATCCATACCTCATAGTAGAGAGCATGAGGCGAGTGGTCCAATGGTCCAAGTTGGTATCAGAGGGATAGGCAGAAGCTGGCTCATGTAAAGGCTTGTAAGCCACAGTAATGGTATGGGTTTTGTTCGAGTTGTAATGGGAAGTCATTGTAGAATTTTAAGCAGGGAGAACGGTACGTTGATATATGTTTGGGAATGATCAGTTCAGCTAACAAGAGGAAAATTGATGGTAGTGAGTAAGAGCGGAAGAGGTTAAGAGGCTAGTGCAAGCGTCTCAGAAAGAGATGATGGTGCCTTGGATAGCGTGAGGCAGAGGAGAGAGAATAGTGGCTAACCATGTCATCAGCTATGTAAGCAGATCTTGATTCAAATCCCATCAAGCTTTGTGACTTTGGAGTAAGGGCTCAATGTTTGAGGCTATATTCACATCTGTAATACCTATCTTAAAAGGAAGGTACGGATTAGAGAAAATAATGTATATGACCTTTATATGGTGGTTATGGACTAAATTGTGCCCCACCCTCCACCTCCCCAGATTCATAGGTTGAAGCCCTAACTCCCAATGTGATTGTATTTGGAGATAGGACCTTTAAGGAGGTAATCAAGGTTAAATGAGGTTATAGGATGGGGCTCTAATCCAATATGACTGGTGTCCTTTTAAGAAGAAGAGACAGCAAAGAACTCTCCCTCTGCATAAGCACAGAGAAAAGGCCGTGGGATAACACAGTGAGAAGGCACTGTCTGCAAGCCAAGGAGAGAGGTCTCATTAAAAATCAGTTCTGTAGGTACCTTGATCTTGGATTTCCAGACCTCAGAACTCTGGGCACACAAATTTCAGTTGTTTATGCCATTTTGTCTATGGTGTTTTGTTATGGTACCCTGAACAGACTAACACAATTATCATGATTTTTTCAGAAGCCTTCTCTCTCACAACGTTATGAGCATGCTCAAGGCTGTAACGGTGTCTTAGTCCCTTCTGTACCCAGGAGTCCAGCTGATATTTGTCACGATGGTAGAGTGACCTACTGCATGTATGTTTAGCTATGCAAAAATCTGTCTATGTAGATTTCAATATGGAACCCAAGACTGTTATTTCAGGCCAATATAAAAATTTTAAACTGCATCTTTAAAAAATAATTTTAAAAACTATGAAACAGTTAGAGGAAACTTAGGTGTAAATCTTTCTGACTTTGGATTAGATATGATACTTAAAGCATAAGCAATATATGTATATATATATGTCTGTTCAGGGTACCATTTATAGACATATACATGTATATATAATTGCATATTATATATATTATATAACGTATATAATATATATATACATGTATATATAATTGCGTATACTATATATATAATATTTGCACTTCATCAGAATTGAAAGTTTTTGAGTAGCAAAGGTTACTATCAAGAAAGTTAAATGACAACTCACAAAATGGAAGAAAATATTTGTACATCTTATATCTGTTAAGGGTCTAGTATCCAGAACACATAAAAAACTCTTATAACTCAACAATAGAAAGACAACTAACCCAATTTAAAAATTGGCAAAGAATTGGAATAGACCTGTCTCCAAAGAAAAATGGCCAATAAGCACCGGACAAATGCTCAACATCAATCGTGAACGGGCAAATATTATATGATCCTACTCATACGAGGTACCTAGCGGAGTCAAATGTATAGAAGTAGAAAGTGGAATGGTGGTTACCCGAGTTGTGGGGAAGGTGGAGTTGCTGTTTAATGGGTATAGAGTTTCAATTTTGCAAGACAAAACGAGTTCTGGAAATTGTTGCCCAATGATCTGAAAGTACTTAACACTAGTGAACTACACACTTAAGATGGTGAATTTTAGGGTATGTGTATTTTGCCACAATTAAAAAAGAAACTTTAAAAGGGCCTTAGCCATCACATGTGCATGCACAGACACATACACACATATGTACACACACACACACACACACACACACACACACATGCACGCACGCACACTTTTCCCCCTTTGATTTAATTCATCATCAGTGTGAGGTTCAAAATGGTTCCAGGTAAAAAAAAAAAATACAAAATTACTCCAAATTCAGGCCCATGTGCAAGTCAAGTCCACTCGTAACCTGCTTTAGATGACAAAAGGAACAAGGTTACAAAACCTCAACTTTTACACAGGGTTTTTTGTTTTAGAACTCTGGGCCTAAAATATCAGCCACAAGCAGTCCTTTTTCTTACCCATAATGGATTGTCTTCAGCCTGTCTTCTGCTATAAGTGAAGTTTGACTCAATAGTAACAAATGGTTGGAGTGTTCTGAGGCTGTACTTGACAGGCTATAATTGGAAATACTTTACTTGACCTTTCATAAGCCATGATCCCCAACAAAATTGTGCCAAATCACATTTTAAAAATGCTCTTGCATCTTTTGTGAGTATGGGCGAGATTACAGGATACTTTTATTTTAGAATAATTACATACTGACCTTCAGAGTTATTTGTAAAGGTCATATTCTCTTCACATACCCTTGATTTCTTTTCAGTTTTTCCTTTTGTCCCAGCAGACATAAATTTAGCAAAGGAAGAAGAAAGAGAGAATTTTTTTCTCTGTGGATGAAAACTGAAGAAGATAGTTCAAAGTCCCCACAGGCACTCCGAGGGCTGTGGGCTGATAGGCTATTTTCTACCATTTAGCTCCTGCATTATCACTACTCCTTTTTCTTCATTATTCTCCACTTATCACATGCAGCATCACTGCAGAGCCCAAATAGAGAGTTGTAATTACCCAGCTGCCACCTGATAGTACCCCTTCTATCATCTTTATCTCACTAGGCCTTGCTGTTTCATCATTGGATAAAACTTGCCCACGGCAATGCCTGTGATAGTGCATCTCAGAGATACATTTAAAGTTTACTCATTTATCGCAGAAAAATGCTGAACCCAGGCAATTATTAGATACACTTGCCAGTTTATTTGTTCAGTGAGGTTACTTTCACTCCCTTTTGTATCAGCCATTTTTTCCTTTTCTTCTTGGAAATACCGAAGTCACAACTGGCTACTGAAATGAAATCGTCCAGCACTGAGAATACCGAGTCTGCCTATGGGTGTTGGGTGTGTGCATGCACACACGTGCACACACTCTGACACCAACACGCTGGCCATTGAATTTACGCATTCTTCTTGTCAGGTACACCTCAAGAGGACAGCACACTGCTCTCAAGGGGCTCTTTGGCACTTGGGAAAGATGCTATGTACCAAGACCCAAGGAAATGTCACGCTTTTGTGAAAGGTTGGCCTGCTGGTGATTATAAAAATCAAAGCACAGAAAAGTTGATATCTAAAAAAGTACCATGTTTCCCCAAAAATAAGACTGGGTCTTATATTGATTTTTGCTCCAAAAGGCACATTAGGGCGTATTTTCAGGGGATGTCTTATTTCTTCGTGTACAACAATCTACATTTATTCAGATACAGCCATGTCAGCTTCTGGAACATCGTCATAACGTCCTAAATGCGTCCGTCTGGCTGACGATCTTAACTGGGGCTTATTTTCGCGGCAGGTCTTATTTTCAGGGAAACACAATATAAAAATATCCTGGGCATCTCTTTGACAGATTCCTTCAGTTTTTCGTTTCCTTGCCATCAGGGAATGTTTCAAGAAAAAGGCAAGTTTCAAGAATAAGTGGTGTGTGTGTGTACCTGTGCCGCACATGCATTTTCATTCTGGTTAATGCAGTTAGAGGGATATGCACATTTCTATTTTATATGCCATGATTTATTTCACTGATGGCTAGTGTCCTCATTAAAGTCCATTGGAAATTCAAAAGGGTTTTTTTTTAAACAACTTTATTGAAGTATAATCGCTATTAAAGATGTAGATGTTTGATATATACAATTTGACAAGTTTGGCCATATGCCTACACCGTGATACTACCACCTCAACAAAGTAATACACGTCCATCATCTCCAAAAGGTTTTTTGTGTCCCCCTTTTTTTCTTGTTTGTGCTAAGAACGCTTAACATGAGAGATACTCTCTTAGTAAATTTTTAAATGCACAATATGTGTTAACTGTGAGCACTGTGTTTTACAGCAGATCTCTAGGACATATTCATCTTGTGTAACTGAGACTTTGCACCCACTGAACCAAAAAGGGTATTTTTTACTCTGGCAGAAAGTCCAATTAGGAAGAAAAGAAATTCTAGGGATGATTTTTATAACACTTTTATATATGCTGAGTGGTAGTAGTGAAACTAGTTAACATTAAATAACCTTAATTTAATAAGTGAAGAACGAAATGAGCAAAAATTATTTAATTTACTTTCAACAATGGCAATTGCATTTAAGTAGACTTTTTGGAAAAAAACAAACAAACTCAATGAAAGTTTATTTTTATAAATAACAGCTTGAAAAATCCTCCTTTATATTGCCAGACAAGTTTGCAGGCAATCTGCCCGTTATGGAAAAAGCAGATTTGTGTGTAGTGTTGGACATCAGTGTGGCAGAAAATGTGTCATGCAGGATACTAACAAAAGGTGCACGTTTCCCAAGTGTTGGATTTAAAATGTGGTTTTACAGATGTGGTTTTTAAAATTACATCCTTCATGAATATTTAATCTGGCTTGATTAATTTTCTTTATGGGATGATCTACGTAAAACAACAAACAGTAATTCCTCATAATAACCATTCCCTGTCATCTCCCTGTGAATATATTCTCTCTCTCTCTCTCACACACACACACACACACACACTCACGCGCGCGCACATTGATAGCAATGTACCTTTACACAATTTCCCACTTTGTTTAAAAGTTCTTCTGCCCCAGGATTTGGTTTCTGTTTGATACGAAGATAAATTAGAAGGGTGCTCTGCACATCTGTAAAACGATTCCTTCACACAGTAGTTCTGAAGGAGAGAGGCATGAGAGAAGTTGGGTGGAAGCACCGTCAGAAATAAAACCTACTACAGACCCATGAAGGTTTCTTATTTATTTTAAATAATAAATTTTGTTATGATTATTATTTATTTTTTGGGTGGACATAATAGTTATTAGCAAAGAAAGTGGCGGAGACAATCAGAATGGGTGTTCTGTGAAAGGGAGAGGCTACATGTTTTTAAAAAGGAATAAAAGAAAATAATTGGGTCTGGGGGCTCATATAGAATAAGGATTAATTCCATCGAATCCCATTTTTTGGTATTTTAACCTTTATTTTTTGTTTCTGTTGCAGTAACTTACTCGATGCTAGTTTTTGGATTGCCTTATACTTCTTTCAGGAAAAAAAAAAAAGAAATTGATTTTATGTTTCTCAGTTCAAAAATAGTTTAATCAGTGGGAAGATCGTTTATTTACTATGACTTAAAAGGGATTCTCTGTAAAGAAAAGAAATAGCAAATTAAAGCCTTCCATAGGGTATGCAAAACAACACTACACATTGGGGATTCTGTTTTTACCTTCTATCAAATAGAAATAGGAAAAGATACAAGGTCCACAGGACTGACACATACCTTATGCCTGTGTTTCTCCATTGGTTAGAAGAGAAAGAAGGTCTACTTAGCATCTAGCTCAACTTTCTGTGTAAACCACTGAAAGGTTTTCATCTCCTGTCACTGGAAACCTAGACCAGGGAAAGCATGGGAAAGCAGTAGAGTGATGGCTAAATTTAAGTCATACAACCTCACTTATTGATGTGGGACCTTGAGGAAGTTACTTAGCCTCACTAAGCTCAGTTTTTCTCATCTGTACAATAGGCAGAATAGGCAATCTTAACTGGAGGTGGTAGACTGAGTACATTGACGGAAGCTGACAGCAAGCACTCAACAATTTATCACTCATCTATTTTCATCTGTTAGTAGAATCATACCCTGGGATGAAGGGTGAATAATATATGGGCCAGTAAAGCCAGTGGGCAAGACATGGCTCTGCATTTAATCAGGCTGTGGTCGCCATGGGTGGGGCAGGTCTCCCCGAAGCACAGTTTATTTACTGAATGGCCTACCTTGCGTCACAGAAGACTATTTCATGAGGTGATTATGTCACACATGGTGGTGTTTTTGATAGGTAAGAAGAACATCCTGACATTCCCTTTGTTCTGTTAATCAGAGTTTTGTTGAATATTGTATGTCTATAAGAAGAGGACACTGGCTTTCATATATTAAGAAGCCAAACCAACATCTGATGTTAAGATTAGAAACCTGGATTTTACTTTGGGTTGAAGATTCAACCAGAAAGCTTACATTAAAATTGAAAGAGTTTTATTTTATTTTTTTTAAATTTATTGGGGTGACAATTGTTAGTAAAATTACATAGATTTCAGGTGTACAATTCTGTATTACATCATCTATAAATCCCATTGTGTGTTCACCACCCGGAGAAAGAATTTTATTTTAATCTAACACTTCCTCCAGAAAAGCTGCTTTCAGTGAGTAAAAACAATTTTACCTAGATACACATGCCCTTTCTTTTCCTTACAATGGACTATGACTGGTTGGGAGCAGGGCAATAGTAGGCAGGCCTCAGAATAAAGTTTGTTCTGGCCACTGCCTAAAGGTGGGGTAGAGAAATGCATAGGACTTCCTCCAGAGTCAGAATACAATTTAGGTGAAGCAACACTTGGCATGCCGACCAGCCAGATAGTTATGAACTCACTCCTCTGTTTAAGCGATGAATCATGAACAAAATATCTTTCAGAGTTAACACAGGTCTAGAGTAACTTTAAAGGCTTATCCTTTTTCCTTGTTCAATGTTACTGGAGAATATTTGGAGGGGATCTTAACTGGAGGTCTACATGGATTTCAGAGGATTTGTGGATCTCAAAATTTCTGCAAAGTTTTTGGGTTTATGCTTATTTTTCTACATAGTTTGGAACAGATTTTCAAAAGGGGTTTGTGTCCCAAGAAAAGGTGAAAGACCACTTATTTGCAACGAATTTTCCAGGAAGGGAAAGAACAGAAAATCTGATAGGAGAAAGACTGAACAGTACATATAAAAGGGAAGAAAGAACAGGACAGAGGTTTTCAGAGCATGGAAAAGCACATGCCATCTTATTCCTCCCTTTGCGCGACCTTCTCTCACCCCTTGGTTGGCCTTGGCCAACCCTTCCCTGAGCAGGAGTGGCATGCAGAGGTTTTTTGCAAACCCCCACCCACTTCAGAAACAAGAGCCAGGTCATTAGTTTGAATTGGCTCAGATTTTTCTTTCTGTTTCAAAGAGCTATGATTTGTGTTACGTGCACCCTGACACAAAACAACATGTTGTATCATGTGCATTTTAGCTCAAACTTCGTTGAGCCTGTATGTGTCATCCCTCCTGACTACCTTTTAGCACTTAGAATAATAGTATAGGTATTATCATGGCAGCTGCTAAAAGCAAGTCTATTGATCTATTAAAAGAAGCACTTTTAATTAAGCAATAATATGTGGTTGACTCAATTGCCAAGTAGTAAATTTCTATGAATGACTGCCAGGGGAAGACATTGCAGAAACTGATATGAGTTATTTGCCAGATTTGAAAGCTGTTCTTCCAAGAAAACTTTTCTCCCTCATTGGGAAGCCAATATATTTGCAATTTTTATGTTGTGATGTTTTAAGGACAGCAAGCTTGAAATCAGATGCATTTCGAAATGGAAGATCTTGTTTCACTTCTGCTGGGATGTCACCTTACAGATTAGAGCTCGTGCTTAATTTTGAAAGGAATTTCTCTCTAGAGGACAATTTTCCCCTGTACCTTTTCTGAACAGAGAAAAGGCTAATAAAGGAACAATTACAATAATTTCATGTTGCATATTTAAACATTTTAAAATCCTGTACAGTCAGAATGGCAGATCTGCTAGGTATCAAATAAACCCAGGGTGAAGCCTTAGAATCATTGGGTTGTCTCCTTGTTGCCCGACCCCTTCAGTAACTTGAGTGTCCCAGTCTGTAAAAATAGGTGTATTTCATTCCATAATATCAAGGTCTTTCTTAATCTTAACTGTTTTATCTTGTGGTTACCGCCCCAGCTGGTAGGATCTTCCATTTCTTTCTTATCTATTTAGATTCAGCCACTTTTAAGGCCCAGCTCAAAATGTACTTCCTTCACGAGGTTTCCTCTGAGACCTTTTTCCTGGGCTGCTTTTCTTCTTTTGCTGAACTTATTTACATCACAGATCTGTATCTGTTATGTCAAGTTTTACATCGGCATGGTTTCACAAATGTTTCTTCTTTTTTGAACCAGATTGAAAACTCCCTGTGGACCATGTCTTGAAGAATTCCTAGCTCAGTACTGGGCATACAGTAGATGCTCACTAAATAATAATGATAAGACAAATAGCTGCTTATTTTCTTGATGTAATTATCTGACTTTAAGTTGGATACAATTGGTAAAGCAGGTTTCAGCCTGTGGATGGGAATTCCCCTTTATTCTTAGTTTCCTTCCATGGTTTAAAAGAAGAAATAAAAAAGAAACCAAGGTTATACTAAGGTTTAGAAATTTAGGTAATAAATATGCATTCTGAACTAAAGGGCAAATTTATATTGATCAGCAAGTTTCAGCCACAGTCTTGTGATTAAAATGGACCCTCCAAATAAAATGAAGTAAGTGATTCAATACAATAATATTTAAACCTTGTTTTTTCTGCTTGGGTCTCAGGAGGATGAAAGCATGTATTGCATTGCATTTCCCTGTGGCGTGACGTAGCAGCTAATGGTCGATGATTCGTAGTGGAAGAAAATGGGGACAAGGAGGATTGTGTCTGAGTCCTGAACTTAGACTGGAGCTGGCGTATCAGTTAGATACGCTAAGACTAACGGGGGAGTTCCTCTGGCTTGCACTGGATGACATCATCATCAACATCACCACAGCTAGGGTGATCGTGCATCTGGGTTTGATCAGGACTATCCCTGAAGAAGCCTGTTTTGCTGACACAGTTATTAACAGCACAACTTTTCCCTCTCAAAACTGTCCCACTTTGATGATAAATGATACAGTCACTTGAATCATTTATTGAGCACTTATTATATACTAGGCATCAATATAATATATTATTTGCTTTGATTTCACAACAACCTTATGAAGCACGTACTCTTTTTAGCCCCATTTTATAGATGATGAAATTGAGGAAGAGAGTTTAAGAAACTTTTCCATGATACGCAACTTGCACTTGGCAAGCTGGGATTTGAACTCAAGTAGTCTGGCTCCATAACCCAAGATCCTAATACTTCTTACACAGAAAATATGAGGATCTATATCCCATGATTTCCAAATTCAGGGTACATCATATTTTCATTCTACTGGGAATGCATGGATCCCTCACAGTTTTTTTTTTCCATCCAGGGTCCAGGTGTAGGAAAATGGGAGTCTAGTTAATTGCAGTCATTTTAATCTTTACTTTGTTGTCCATCTCACTAATAAATGAGTTTCTTTTCTTATTAAGAGACTGGCGATAAAATGTTTAATTCAGTGAAATCACAAGAGCCGGATTAAAAAGAACTGAAAAGGCTGCAAGCTATTCAAGGTAACTCATCGGAGTCATTCTGCCACACTGCCATCTTTAATAAAACCACTCTTCTGTTAGTCACAGAGGTAAATTGCTTCACACTTGCCTTTAATTGTTACCCCACTCATAAGGCATATTGTTATCCAAATTTTACAGATGAAAAAAATGTACCGGAGAGCTTAACTGACTTGCCCATGCTCACCTAAATAATAACTTTCAATGCTGGAATTTTCAACCAAGTATCTAACTTCAAAGTCCATGATCTTTTTTTACATTTATTTATTTATTCTCCCCAACTTTACTGAGGAATAATTGACAAATAAGTATACAATGTGATGATTTGTTATACATATACATTGTGGAATGATTAATAAGATAAGATAATCTTGTCTATCTATCACATCTATCACCTCACACAATTAACTTTTTTGTGTGTGTGGTAAGAAGCTTAACATCTACTTTCAGCAACTTTCAAGTATACAATACCAAATTATTAGCAATATTTGCCATGCTGTACATTAGATTCTCAAACTTACTCTTCTTATAACTGAAAGTTTGTACCCTTTGACCTACATCTCCTTAATCGTCACCCCTAGCCCCTTGCAACCACCACTCTAGTCTTTGTTTCTATGCAATCAGCATTTGTTGTTGTTGTTGTTCCACATATAAGTCATATCATACAATATTTGTCTTTCTCTGTCTGGCTTATTTCACTTAGCATAAGTGGACCTTCCAGGTCCATCCATGCCATCACAAATACCAGGATTTCCTTTTCTTTATAGCTGAATAATGTTTCATTGTGTGTTTTTGTAGTGTGTGTGTATGCATGTGTCACATTTCTTTATCCATTCACCTGTGGAAATGATTTTTTGACCTGCTACTGCCTACCAAATACTCAATAACTGATTAATTGATACGTGAGTATTATATATACATAAACTTTCTCCTGATGGCTAACACAAAATTACATACTGCTTGCCTTTATTCATTTATTCATAAAATGTTACTTGAGTACTTTCTAAATGCCAGGTCCCATGCTTGGCATTTAGGATGTTGTACTAAACAAGACCTTCCTTCATGAAGTGTGTATGCTTCAGAAATGGGAGAGACAGACACACAAAATGATCTATTATAATGTGATAAATGCTACGAGGTAATGAAGAAATGAGAAGCTAATAATGGAAATGATTACTGTTCTCTGGGAGAGTATGGAAGAGGTGATAGACAGTGGTGGTGGGAGATGAACCAAAATATAGGTCAAAACTAGATGGTGAGAGAAGTTAAATGCCTCATAAAAATTTGTAGATTATGTTCATAGGAAGATACACAAGGTAATTATGCAGAGGAATCACATAGTTACCTTTGTAATTGGGGGAAATGGCTGGAGTAGGTAGAGAGAAAAAAAACAAACACTGGAAGCAGAAGGTATGGAGGTAGACACCAATTAAGAGGTTATTGGAGGGGTCCAGTGTAGAGATTATTGGAGCCCTTTCGTAAGATAAGAAAGAAAATGTGTCTTATTTTAGACCAACTTGGAAATATGAATCAAGTACTATTAAGAGAGGCGTTTCCTGAAGAAATGGGTTGAAAATTATTTCCAAAGAGATGATACTCAAAAGTGTAGTAGAAAAAGCTTCTACCCTGGTTTGATTGGTGAACATTCCAACATGGCAGGCTAATGAACCAAAGGTGGCCCTGGTTTGGGTAGCTTGTGTGAGCTACATATTATTCCTGATTTCTTAGGGACTAACTTCCAGTGGAGAAAATTAGGTTGTTTTGCAGCTGCACTTCACGGTTGACATCACTTACAAGCTATAGGTGCAGCCCAAGCAGCCTCAGAGAGGTGATCCTGTTCCAATTCTGAGCCTCTGCAAAATAAGACTCTAGACTTCAATAAATTCAATGAGAGGCAAAGGCTGATCCAGAAGTCTGTGTCCCATCCAAGTTAGACCTCAATCTCTGAGCTGAACTTCTAAGAATTAGCCAATGTTCTATAAAGTGCATCTAAAGTTGTGAAGGCAGTTTAAGAGCTATCCTTCCTGACAGCTCTGCTGAATCATGGAGCCTACCAGCAGTTCTAGAGCATTTGGGTCTTCACAAGACAGAAAAGTGTATGGCCACTTCAGCTGGCTTGAAACCTGTTGTATACACTCCTTGGAGCCTGCAACTATGGCATCTCCACTGTCCATAGGCCATACCTCCAAATTTGCTCTTTCTAAATATAAAGTGGGGGTGGAGGTTGATTCATGTTAGCCTTCGTATCAGAGGTAGTTTGGAAAAAGGGTAGGAGGCTAACCTCAATTTTCTGAATCCTGACACTACCATTGATTGTCTCTGGGTTTTAGGCAAATAGTTTACCTGCTCTGTGCCCACATTTCCCATATATGAGATGGAGGCAATAATAGCACTTAACTCACAGGATTAAATCAGACAATCTATGTAAAGTGCTTAGAATAATACCAAACACATTGTAAGCGTTAGATAAATATCAGCTGTCATTATTTTTTACACAAGGTTTAGATTGTTCCACTGAGTAAAATAGCCAGGCCTGATATTTTTTCAGAGTATCTATTCCGAGGATTGCAAGATTTCTGTGACTCTGGAGACTCTTCCCATTTTCAGTAGAGATGTGCCTATAGGACGAGTAGGACTTTGGTTGTGTGAGGGCTTTGAAATGACAGGTCAGTGTGTTCATTTTTCCAAAGTACTTTAGCTTGGCAATTCCTCTATCACTAAAAGAAGATTAACACTTGACATGATAAGGAAGTTAGATCAACAAAAACCTCTGATTCAGGAGATAGGATAAGATAGAAAGTCACAGAATTCTATGAGCTAGACATATAACAAGTCTGACTTCCAGCAAAATGCCTACAGATGACTCAGTTTATCTGTAAAAGATGAATCAGGCAGAGGCTAATCATGAAAGAAATGGATTAATAGTATTAAAGATTAGATAGGAAGGAAAGGCATTAAAGGAAGCGATTGTCATGGTCAATAAGAATAAGGAATAGGATGACCCCAGCCTGCATAATCTCATCTGATCATTTGGTTGATGGGCTGCTGATGGGAAAAGATTGAAAAGCAAAGAAAAGGAAGTCAAAGGACAGACAAGTCTCCATCTGTCTGGCTTTCAATCTTTCCTTGACAAACTGTGGGGGTTGAACTAAATGACCTCTATGGCTTCTTCCAGTGTTGTCATTGTATAATTGTACAATTGCACCATGGAGAAAAAGAGAAAAGTCCAGGGCTGAATTATTATATATGTACACACACACACACACACACACACACACACACACACAGAATATCTATTCATGCACAACATCACAGCTATTTATTATTTTCTCAATTACTAAATTTCAATTTCATATCCTTTGTCTGTCTATGACCCTTTAGCTTTTTGTTCACTCTCAGCTTTGCTTCTCAGCAGTTATGATTTTAATCAGTTAGGAGCCATAGACTGTGAGACTTTGCTATCTATGTTTGCCATTTTTGTCATTCCCTCTTTGTTTTGCTGTAGCACCTAGAGGGAAGATCCTGCAAATGAAATGAGACCATGTGCTTGTCTTTAGAGGAAGCTAGGAAGTGGGAAACATGGGGGGACTGGCTACCCTGCAGCCTGGTTGGGGGAATCGCACCTTACAGGACGGCTGGATGGTGTTAGTTACCAAGAAGAGAAAAAAGCAAGTTCTGTTGGATGATCTATGTGTAAGGGTTAGAAAAAAAGAAAAAAAGAGCAAGGACCACTGGCCTAATCTACAGCAGGGCTCTGGAGCCAAGACCTATGTGTAACGATTCTATATTATAAAAGAGCCCGTTGTAAGCTTTAAAAATATCTGCAGAAAAATTGCCTATGACAATTTTGAGGTGCAGCCACTTAGCAGAGAAATATGTTCTCTGGATTTGTTTTTGTTTCGTTTCGTCTCAGACACACTCAGAAATTTTAGCTTTTTTGTGTGCATGGGTTCATCAGTTAACCATTGGATTCTGGAAATTGTCCGCTTCTAATTTTCTATTATTTTGAACTAATTTTTGCTTGAATCTTTCCATTTCTTCAAAAAAAGCCTACACAGATAGGAGAATTTGTACACTGTAAAGCACTCAAAGCTCAGAAGTGAGTGTATTTGTTTCCTATTGTAGCTGTAACAAATAGGGGCTAAAACAACACAGATTTATTATATTACAATTCTGTAGGTCAGAAGTTTAACTAAGGTCTCACTGGGCTAAAATCAATGCTGGCAGGACTGTATTCCTTTCTGGACACTCTAGGGGAGAGTCTGTTTCCATGCCTTTTCCAGCTTCTACTAGCCACCTACACTACTTGTTCCTCTCTCCCTTTCCTCCCTTCATCTTTAAAGTCAGAAACAATGCATCTCTTAGGTCTTGTTTCATCATCACATCTCGCTCCGACCACAGGCCGAGAGGCTCTTCAATTTTAAGATCTCACGTGGTAAGATTGGATCCACTTGGATAACGCAAGATAATTTCCCCATCTCAAGGCCTTTAATTTAATCACGTCTACAGTGTCTCTTAAAACACGGAATACAAAATCTTTAAATTAGCATGGGTTTATTAAAGTATTTCCTCACGATTCTGTTTTAATTTTCTCACATCCATGAGTGATTCACCCATCATTATTCCTAATTTTGGTTATTTGTACCTTTTCTCTTTACTCTTTATCAGGGTACATAGTGATTTGTTTTTTTTCCCAGCTTTATTGAGATATTATTGAGATATTTTTTCAGCTTTATTGACATATAACATATGTAAGTTTAAGGTGTAAAATGTGATGATTAGATACATGTATACATTACAAAATGATTACCACAATACAGTTAAGATAACTAGTGATTTATTAACTTTCTTTTCTTTTCAAATAATTATTTGACTTACTGCAGAAAAGGTACAGAATGACGAAATCCAGTCAAATTTACACTCATAATTAGAAGAATCTTAACAAGGGGTGGGATTAGAGAATTAAATAGTCCAAGAAGATATGGTAGGGCTCAAATGGCCCCAATGGGAAAACAGACATTCTGGGCTTAGCTATTTTCTCCGAAAGGTAAGTGTATGGTAAGAAAGTGTAGTTTAAAATTGAGTATGGAATTGTGGTTCTTCATGGAGTGAGGTATAAGGGCCAGATTCCCTTTGAAATCTCGTAGTTTAAAACTTTTTTCCCCCTCACTTGTCTTCCTGGCTCACTCATCATCTCCCCACCTTCTTTGGCCAAACAATTCATTTTTTTCTTGTATTTAGTCCTATCGAAGCTACAAGAAAAGTTTGCAATCAGCTATTTTATAGAATGTCTAGGTACTGCTAAACTATATTTAACCTGAAGATTCCATGTAATTTGGGGTCAAATTTGAAACAACATTTTGAGAAATATCTTTTTAGCTTTCAAGAAGGAACATAAGTAACCTGGTGACTTCAGTTTCTTTTGTTATGAATAACAATGACAATACGTTTTACACAAACCTGTTAATATTGCTTGATTTAGATATAATATTAATATTTCTGAAACAAAACTAATTTTTTTAGAGACCTGAAAGGAGTTAGTCTTTTGCTCTACTCACGCTCATAGGACCTTTATTTTTTTGGACTGTCAATGAAGTTTGATTTTTGCATGCAAGCCATGCTCTTGGCAAATGTATTCTTCTGACATTTTGCTTTATGTGTACATAAGGGTTTCCTTTTAATCCCTTGTTCATCACATGAATGCTATTTAGATACAAATAAATTTATTTTCCTGGAAGAGTCCATCTTTACCTATTAAGTTTGGAGTCTATATGGTCTATTATTGAGAAACATGTGTCCCTCAACCCATCCCTTGCTCACAAGATCATTGCCTCTGGTACAAATTTGAAAATCTGTTAGTGATGAAAGTTAAAAACATAAATCTACCATGGCATCCTGAATCAGGACAAGGTACCTATTTAGCAGTATATGTTCCTCAATCAAAGATCATTTGAGATTTTCTTGATCTAATTACAGGCATACCTCAGAGATATTGCAGGTTTGGTTCCAGACCACTTCAATAAAGAGAATATCACAATAGAGTGAGTCACACAAATTTTTTAGTTTCCCACTATTTTATGTTGACACTATGCTGTACTCTATTAAGTGTGCAATAATAGTGTTATGTCTAAAAAACTGGAAACATAATTTAAAAATACTTTATTGCTAAACAATGCTCATCTGAGTCCTCAGCTGGTTATAACCTTTTTGTTGGTGGAGGTTCTTGCCTCAGGGTTGATGGCTGCTGACTGATCAGAGTGGTGGTTGCTGAGGTTGGGGCAGCTGTTGCAATTTCTTAAAATAAGATAACAATGAAATTTGCCACATCAATTGACTCTTCCTTTCAGAAACTACTTCACTATAGCATGTGATAGTGTTTGATAGCATTTTACCAACAGAAGAACTCTTAAAATTGGAGTCAGTCCTCTCAAACCCTGACGCTACATCACCAGCATGGTTTATATAATATTCCAAATCCTTTATTGTCATTTCAATAATCTTCACAGCATCTTCACAAGGAGTAGTTTCCATTTCAAGACACCATTTTCTTTGCTCATGCATAAGGAGCAACTCCTCACCTGTTAAAGTTTGCACAATTTAGTTACAGTTCTCTTGCTATTTCTACTTCATCTGTAGCTACTTCCTCCACTGAAGTTTTGAACCCCTCAAAGTCATCCCTGAGGGTTGGAATCAACTTCTTCCAAACTCCTGTTAATGTTGATATTTTGACCTCTTCCTATGAATCACAAATGTTCTTAGTGGCGTCTAGCATGGTCAATTCTTTCCAGAAGGTTTTCAATTTACTTTGCCCAGATCCATCAGACGAATCACTATGTATGGCAGCTATAGTCTTATGAAATGCATTTCTTAAATAATAAGACTTGAAAGTTGAAATTACTCCTGGATCCATGGGCTGCAGAATGGATGCTGTGTGAGCAGGCAGGAAAACAACATGCATCTCAGTGTTCATCGCCATCAGAGCTCTTGGGTGACCAGGTGTGTTGTCAATGAGCAGTAATACTTCGAAAGGAATCTTTTTTTCCTGAGCAGTAGGTTTCAACGGGGGGCTTAAAATATTCAGTAAATCATGGGGTAAACAGATGTTCTGTCATCCAGGCTTTGTTGTTCCATTTATAGAGCAAAGGTACAGTCGATTTAGCATAATTCTTAAGGGCCCTAGGATTTTCGGGATGGTGAATGAGCATGGGCTTCAACTTACAGTCACCAGCTGCATTAGCCCCTAAGAAGAGAGTCAGTCTGTCCTTTGACGCTTTGAAGCCAGGCATTGACTTCTCTCTAGCTACGAAATTCCTAGATGGCATCTGCTTCCAACAGAAGGCTGTTTCATCTGTATGGAAAATCTGTTGTTTAGGGTAGCCACCTTCATTAATTATCTTAGCTACATCTTGTGGATAACTTGCTGCAGCTTCTGTATCAGTACTTGCTGCTTCACCTTGTACTTTCATGTTATAGAGACAGCTTCTTTCCATAAACCTTATGAACCAATGTCTGCTAGTTTCAAACTTTCCTTCTACAGCTTCCTCACCTCTCTCAGCCTTCAGAGAATTGAAGAGATTTAAGGCCTTGCTCTGGATTAGGGTTTGGCTTCAGGGAATATTGTGGCTGGTTTGATCTTCTATCCAGACCACTAAAGCTTTCTTCATATCAGCAGTAAGTCTGTGTCCCTTTCTTACCATTCATGTGCTCACTGGAGTAGCACTTTTAATTTCCTTCAAGAACTTTTCCTTTGCATTCACAACTTGACTAACTGTTTGGTGCAAGAGACCTAGCTTTCACCCTGTCTTGGCTTTTGACAAGCCTTCCTCACTAGGCTACTCATTTCTAGGTTTTGGTTGATAGTAAGATACGTGTGACTCTTCCTTTCACTTGAACACATAGAGGTTATTGTAAGGTTGTTGTTGGGCCTCATTTCAATATTGTTGGGTCTCAGGGAATAGGCAGGCTCAAGGAGAGGGAGAGAGATGGGGAATCATCATTTGGTGGAGCAGTCAGAACACATACAACATTGATTAAGTTTGCCGTCTTTATGGACACTGTTCGTGACACTTTCAAAACAATTACAACAGTAACATTAGAGATCACTGATCACAGATCACCATAGCAAATATAATACTAATGAAAAAAAGTTTGAAATATTGCGAGAGTCATCAAAATGTGAAACAGAGACATCGTGGGCAATTGCTGTTGGAAAAATGGCCCTGATAGATGTGCTTGATGCAGGGTTGCCACAAAACTTCAATTTGTAAAAAACACAGTATCTGCAAAGTGCAATAAAGCAAAGCACAGTAAAACGAGCTGTGCTTATATGTCCTTCGATTTTGGGATGAATTTTAATTTTTATAGCACTGTATTTTGTTTATACATTTTCAGTGGTTCACAGACAAGTATACAAGGAACTGTCATTTTGTACACTTGACCAACAGGCCTTCTTACCCCACTTATCATCCGTCAATCATCTAACCAGTGCATGCTATAACAGACCTCAAATGTCAAAGGCACCCAAGAAGAACTATTTGCAAATATTCCGTTTCCATTATTTTTGTGCTCAAGCCTAATTCCGGCTTTCTAATAGGTGTTGTTGTAATATTGATAACCATTGATCTAAAATTCAAAATGTCAACAATAATAATAGCTACTGCTTAGTTAGCATCTACTAATTTCAGGCTCTTTGGAAAGCTTTTTACATATACAACTGGGACAAGGATCACATCACACAATCTCACAGCTCCTGCATCCTTAACTGTAGGTTTTTCTAAGCCTGCAAATGTTAGCGACAGTCCTTCAATCATGTACGCAAAACGGTCACTATGTCAGGATTTAGGTTCCACCTCAAATTCCCACTTTGCCCTCTAGCAGAACAGCCTTGTCTAGTTATTTCTAGGTAAATTCATCCAATCAGGATTTAAATGAAAGGTTCTGTCCCTCCTTCCTCCCCAGAGTGACATCTAAACTCCGAAGGCTGGCAGGTATTATGGTATCTGGGGAAGAGAGAGCTGACCAATATTAATTTTCAATCCATCACTGGTGTTAACTTCTTCAGTGTTCTTTGTCAATGGCCACACGGTCATTGTTTAAGGCCAGCAGGCCACCCTGCCTTCTGGCCTAGGAACTTCACTCTGTCTTTGCTGGTGCTGTCCCTTCAGCACAACGGCAGGACCTTGCAGTCTATAACCTCTGCCAGCCTTTGTGGGACCCTTTCCGGGTACAGAACACCCTTGGGTGTGATTACACAGCTTGCTGGGATTGTGGGAGAGCCCCTGTGCATAGACAGGCCTGGCTGTCACTTGTTCCTAGTCGCTTCCACACTGTCCCTAGCTTTACCTGGAAAGTAAGAATTATGTTCTTGCTGTTCTTGGAACTCCCAAGCCTATTTGAGGTTTTAATCTTCTCCCTCAGGGCTTGAATAGTATTACGTCTCAGAGTGCCTTCCCAGCATTGAATTCTATTATTTTCCTTTTCCATCTCAACTCTTCTTCCTCTACTCAGACTGTCCCAAACTCTACCTCTTTTGGGGAGGAAAAAACTGCCTGTTACACCACTAGGCGTCTTTCTAACACTCGTGTTTATGGTACAAACTTTATTTCCCTGAGTTCTTTAGATCCTTTACTGTTGGTTCTTCAAAAAAACATTTCTACTTCCAAAGCAAACAAAAACACATAAAATGTTTTTATGGGCAAAAACCCTGGCCATCAAAACTTGTTTCTAAAACACACATACACACGCGCGCACACACACCCACACACACACACACACACACACACACACACAAAACCATTATTTCCGCTGTGCACTTTCAACATTTATGCTGGGAGTCAAAAGGTAGTCATCTGACTGTTTTGCATTTGGTCTCCAGGAGGCAGTTAGCCTCACCCTCAGGCCTGCAATGAAAGGAAAGGGGCCGATGAGTAGGAGTGGGGTTCCTGTGCCTGAGATACCAATGGTTAACAGTTCAAAATATTGTTCTCTCATAAATACAGTGCCTCATTTAATTCTTACTGGCCCAGATAAGTATTACCATTCCTTATTTGTAGATAAGAAAATTTAGGTAACCTGCTTAATTAAGATAGCCAAATAGATGCGGGTTTTCCTTTTTGTTTGTCGTGCTATGTAGTCTTTCTCCCTGAGATCCAGAAGGGGTTGGTCAGTGTTCAAGAAACAGTGGCATCATTAGTCTTGTAAAAAAGGGCCTTTATTAGTGTCTGCAAATGCCATTGACTATTATCAGTGCACAATGGTTTGTTGTCCCTCAGATAGACCCAGTAAGAATTACCTGTAAGTATATGACTCGGGAGCTTTAACTATCCCATGTGCATCTATACATACAGTATAGATATGTACTTACAGTCGTGACGGTTAGGTATCATCTACTAGGGAAATTGTTTCTTTTCTTGACACTTCTCTCCGTTCTCACCAGTTTGCCCCACGATAGGACAGATGGAAGCGCCCCCTTCTCTAACAGCACTTCCACATTTTATTATATAATTTTTGGGGTGCCCTTTAATTCCTACTAGAATAAGAGTAACTAAGTACTTCCACTGCTGTATTTCCACCATTTCACCATTTTCACAGTTCCTGGCACATATTGGAACTGAGTATATATATATATTTGCATGGATAAAACACTTCTTTTACATGTTCCAATTACTCTTTGAAATTAAATTGGAAAGACCTAAATTTAGCTTTCTACTTCATGCATTACATATAAAAAATTAACTGAAAATAATCCTTTCACACTAGAGACATTTATGATCATTTACAAACTATAAACCGATTAAGAAGAAATGCAATAATTACTTTTCATTTGGAAAATCCAATCTGCAGAGGAAGACTAATTCAATATGACATAAACTAAAGTGTTTGCCAGTTTGGGACCATTTTCCATCCAGATTGTTAGCGTGAATAAGAGCGTCTTAATCCAAAAGCATCTACCAGTTTAGTAAGATCATTTGAATGAACCCTCAGACAGTAAAAGGCCTGACACAAGCTATGCACTGTAATTGCATATCTGCTAAATCTGTGAATGATATAAAATTAACCATCTTTTCCCCACTACTTTGAAATGCCACCTTAGCCAATACCAATTTTCCAGATGTTTTTGAGTCTATTCCTGGACTTTGTTCTGGTCCATTGATTTGTTTATTCATGCTAATTACAGTAGCTTGAAAATATATTTTAATATCTGGTAGGGCTGGTCCCTCTACCTTACTCTTCTTTAAAAACATATTTTCAGTATTTTTAAACATTTACTTTTCTATATGGTATTTGGAAACAGTTTAGTTAAAAAAATCCTGGTGGCTTTTTAAGTGGGGTTGTGATAAGTTTGTAGATAAATTATTGGAGGATGGTTATATTTAGAATAGTAAACCTTTCTGTACAAAGATTGTTTCTGTCTTTGCATTTATTCAAAACTTCTTCATGACTCTCAGGAGAAATTTTAAGTATATATACTTTCACACACACACACGCACACACACACACACACACCTGAACTTACCATGTTGTATTGTTAATTTTTTGTTTGTCATTTTCCATCAATAGATTGTGAGTTTTTTAATGGTAGCTATTTATTAATTATTGTATTATATTATTGGCCAGCACTATGGGCAATGCTAACATATGAGGTCTGACAATTAAGTTCGCAAACTTGTTGCAACAATTTTGCTAACCATTTCTGATATCAGAGGGATTATTCATTATGAATTTATACCAACTGGACAAACATTTAACCAAGTTTACTATTTGGAAGTGCTGAAAAGCATGAGTGAAAAAGTTAGACGACCTGAAGACTTTTCACCAACAATTCTTGGCTCTTGCATCACGACAATGTGCCAGCTCACACAGCACTGTATTTGTTTTAGCCAGTAAACAAATAACTATATTGGAACACCTTCCCTACTCACCTGATCTGGCCCCCAATCACTTCTTTATTTACCAAAGATAAAGGAAATATTGAAAAGAAGATATTTTGATGACATTCAGGACATCAAGGGTAGTACGATGACAGCTCTGATGGCCATTCCAGAAAAAGAGTTTCAAAATTGCTTTGAAGGGTGGACTAGGTGCTGGCGTTGGTGCATAGCTTCTCAAGGGGAGCACTTCAAAAGTGACCATAGTGATATTCAGCAATGAGGTGTGTATTTTTTCTAGGATGAGTTCGCGAACTTAATTGTCTGACCTCATACAGTGGATGTTCAATAAATAAAAGGATGAAATAACTAAAATGAATAGTGAATTTCCTTTGATCATTCCAAGGCATTGAATATGAATGTGAGGAGGAAGAGAAGATAGACGCTTTTGGGTAATTACTGTGCACCAGTGCTGAAAACCAAATTTTGTCCCACTTCCTCCTATCCCTCACTCCACAGCTCCCAACCAGAATTGAAAATCCAAACTAACCATTCGAAAGACAAGTGACACTCATTTCTCTATGTAAATAAAAATTTCAAAAGTACTGTAAAGCAGTCCCCCCTTCATATTCCCTTTCCTTTAAGGAACAAAAGAAAATTGACTGCCAGAGACGGGCTCTTTACTACATGAATTCTTTATAGCAAAGGCAAAGAGATTTTTAAACAACGTCCTCAGCTCACTTCTCTTTTGTCTGTGGTGATAGAAGGGGGATTCTGTGCTCAAACAGCTCTTTGGGGAAAAACATAAACACTCCGAAATTTAAACTTCACATAGCTGCATTCAAATTGGTAAAAGCTGGAATTGTAGCTGTTTCCAGGATGGGATGGCTATTGTGGAAAATGCCTCCTTAAGCACGTCTGGCAACCAGTCTCCTGCACAGAGCAGTCCAGAGAACACCCCTGCCTTCCCAGCTATGGGTTCATGTCTCGGCGGGAGATCAGTGGGCTCACCAGTGAGGGGAGATATGGTGGCCACAAGAGTTCACTACCAATGCAAACCTCTTGAGTCTCTGTTTTTGGAAGTGATAGCCACATTATAAGAATTAAAATCAATCTTTGGTCCTGCTGGGAAAATGGAATGGACGACCACTGCTTCCAACTTAAGCAAAACTGGAAGAGATCTTTCGAAAGGTACTGGGCTAACTAAACATACATAATGAAATTTTATAGCATAATTTATTTTGAATTTTTGCAACCATGTATTGATAATTATATATGTTCAACCTCTTTGTTTTATATATCAAGAAGCCGAGACTCAGAGTTGAAACGACTCAGTATTAGGTTGGTGCAAAAGTAATTGTGTTTTTTTTTCAATTATTTTCAATTGGAAAAACCGCAATTACTTTTGCACCAACCCAATAGTTACATAGCTAGAGACAGAGCTGGAATGAGAGCTTGCGTCTTCAAGCAAATAGCCTAATAATGTCCTTTCCTTTCTGTCACATTGCTATTGCTTAATCCCAATACACCTTGCATTTGAATGCATTTTTTTATTCAAAATTATTTGCTGTTAGATTACTAGGTGAAAATAAATCCAGGCTTCAAAGTTGTACTATAAATCTACTTTTAGAAAAATTACACTTCCCTAGAATGCTTTCAAAAATGTATTTTAACATACCTTTTCAGCTTAGAGTATTTTATGTCAGAGTTAAGGGAAATAGCAACTGTTGGTCAACAATATTATTATCCTAGAGAAATTCAAGCTATTAACTGTCACTTTATGCCTAGCACAGGAATATAGTGATAAAAATCACAACTTTAAAATGTTTTCTTAAATCACAAAATGTGTAAAAAATTCTCTTTTTGGCACTTTGAATGGTGATAACACACCTCTCCTCTCAACCACATTCATGAAACTTTTGACAAATTTAGGTTAGTCTGGCAATTCATTTTAGAAGGTTTTGGTGCCTGGACCATGGAAGATTTGATTATGGGAATCTAAAAATCATATTTTAAAATGCTACATAATACACTTGTTTGCAAAAATTTAGCTTCAGTTTATATTCCCCAAGTTATAAACATTGAACTCAATAACACTACAAATAGAAATGTCCAGTTTTCATATATGCATTCAAGATTTGTTTATTCATGATTTAGTTGTACATTTATTCACTTCAATGTGTCAGATTCTGTGCTAGGGATAAGGATTTAGAGGTGACTAAAATAGACATGATCTCTACCTTCCAAAAGTTTACAGTATGGTAAGCTTGAGAACTGTTATAATGACTGATTATAATATGCCCTGGGAATGTTACAACAAGGAACTGAGGAGAAGACTTCTTTTAGACTTGAAGGATGGGTAAAAATTAGATAAGGAAGAGGGGTACATGACAGAAGATAGAGTGAATTAATAGGAAGAGTAAAAAAAAGTCTTTCCAAACTAAAAAGTTTTTTTCACAGCAAAGGAAACCATCAACAAAACAAAAAGGCAGCCTACTGAATGAGAGAAAATATTTGTCAATAATACATCTGATAAGGGGTTAATATCCAAAATTTATAAAACACTCATTCAACTCAACACCAAAAAAACAAAGAACCCAATTAAAAACTGGGCAGAGGACATGAAGAGACATTTCTCTAAAGAGGATATACAGATAGCCAACAGACATATGAAAAAAATGCTCAACCTCACTAACCATTAGAGAAATGCAAATAAGAACCACAGTGAGATACCACCTCACTCTGGTCAGAATGGGTGTCATCAATAAATCAACAAACAACAAGTGCTGGCGAGGATGTGGAGAAAAGGGAACCCTTGTGTACTGCTGGTGGGATTGCAGATTGGTGCAGCCACTTTGGAAATCAGTATGGAGGTATCTCAAAAAACTGGAAATGGAACTGCCTTATGACCCAGCAATTCCACTCTTACCGTGTTTCCCCGAAAATAAGATCTATCCGGACCATCAGCTCTAATGAGTCTTTTGGAGCAAAAATTAATATAAGACCCGGTATTATATTATATTATATTACATTACATTACATTATACTACACTACACTACACTACACTACACTACACTACACTACACTACACTACATTATATTATATTATATTATATTATATTATATTATATTATATTATATTAAGACCCGGTCTTATATTATAGTAAAATAAAACCAGGTCTTATATTAATTTTTGCTCCAAAATATGCATTAGAGCTGATGGTCCGTCTAAGTCTTATTTTCGGGGAAACACAGTAGGTATCTATCCGGAGAAATCCAAGACGCTAATTCAAAAAAGTATATGCACACCTATGTTTATTGCAGTGCTATTCACATTAGCCAAGACATGGAAACAACTGAACTGCCCATCGGTAGACGACTAGATTAAGAAACTATGGTACATTTATACAATGGAGTATTACTCAGTAACAAAGAAGAACGAAACCTTACCATTTGCAATGATATGGATGGACCTAGAGAACATTATGCTAAGTGAAACAAGTCAGTCAGAGAAAGACAAATACCATATGATCTTACTTATATGTGGAATTTAAAGAACCGAATAAATGAGCAAAGTAATCAGAAATAGTCTCAGAAACATAGAGGAAAGACTGATGGTTACTAGAAGGAAGCAGGGTAGGGATGAGAAAGAAGGGGAGGGGATTAGAAAGCACACACTGGTAACTACAATATTGCCCTGGGATATGAAAGACAGTTTGGGGAATACAATCAATAATATTGTAAAGATTTTGTTGGGGTGTCAGATAGGCTCATGTCTTATTAGGGAGACCACTTCATGGACAGTGTAGATGCTTGACCACTGCACTGTACACCTGAAGCTGAAGCTGAATAATACTGTATGTCAATTATAATTTAATATATATATATAGTCACGGGATATGGAGTACAGCATAGGAAATAGAGTCAATGGAATTGTAACAGCTATATAAGATGTCAGAGGGGTAGTAGATTGGGAGAGGGAGGTTATCAATTTCTGAGGGGTGAAATGTCTAACTATTACATTGTATTGTTCACCTGAAACTAAAAAAAAAAAAGAGAAAGTCTTTTCTCTTTTTCTCTTTTTCTCTTTTTCTCTCTATCTGAAGTTTCCTCATATTCATATGCAGTATTTTTCTCCCTTAAGAATGAATAGGCATTGACTATTTCCAAAATTGTCATGGGAATAATTTCTATAATGAAATTTCCATGTTAAATCAATTGTACATTTTTGGGATAAACTCAGTTTGTTCATGATGTATTTGCATTGTACAGGATTTTTGCATATGTGTTTATGGGTGAGGCAAGTGTTTTCGTTTTAAAATTTTATCTTATCTAGGATGTTGTTTATTGAAAGTCTGCTAGCTTAGTCAGATAAATTGGGCAATAGTTCCTCTGTTCTTTTCCCTGAAAGAATTGTTACAAAATTGAAATAAAACGTGTTAATTTGAACATCTTGTGAAACTTACCTGGACTTGATGTTTTCTGTGTGGAAAAAAAACAAACCCCTAAGTTATTAATTCATATTCTATAATAATTACTGGGCAATTTGCACTTTCAATTCTACTTGTACCAGCTTTTCCAAGCTGTATTTTTCAAAGGTGTATATTATTACATTTAAGTTCTCAAATATATTGACATAATTGTTCTTGGTATTCCCTTATTTTCTTTGAAATCTCTTCTTATATCTGTAGTATGTCCCTCTTTCAGTCTTAATATTTTAATTAATACCTTCTCTCTCTTTTTCTTGAACAATTTTACCAAAGGTCTGTCAATTTTATTACCCTTTCCAAAGTATCAACTTTTGGCTTTATTAATTGTTGTTTTCATTAATATTTGTTCTTACCTTTACTATATACTTTCTTCTACTTTTGGAGGGGGAGAATAAGATACTGTCATTTTCTAACTTAAATTGAATGCTGATAGCTTTATTTTTCAGCCTTTCATTCTAATACAAGCATTTAAGATCATAACTAATAGAAAAATATACCTTATCCTTTAATACTACTTTTTTCTGCAGGCTAGATTGTATATGTATGTGTCTTCTATTTCTACCATTTTATTTTCCCTTAAGAAAAACTTTGTTTATGAAAAGTTTTAAACTTATAAAAAAGTACAGAGGGTGCCAAAAAATGTATGCACACTTTAAGAAAGGAAAAAACTGTATTGAAATTATGCTGATCATAACCACTTTTAGCACCTCTTGTAATTGCAGAAGTCAATGTGACTTGTATTCATCTTTTGTTATCGGTATACATTGAGTATTATAATTTTAATACAGTTTTTCCTTTCTGAAAATGTGTATACATATTTTTGGCATCCTCTGTCTGTAGAGAGAATAATGTAATGAATCTCTATGTATCTATTAGGTTGGTGCAAAAGTAATTGCGATCTGAAAGGTCAAAAATAATTGCAAAAACCACAGTTACCTTTGCACCAATCTAATATCATCTAGCTTCCAAAAATTATCAACTCATGGCCAATTGTGCTTCATCACTACTTTCCTCACTACTCCTCCACTAAATATTTTGGAGCAAATCCTAGCCATCTTATTATTTCCTGAATAATTGGGTACATTTCTCTAAAATACCAGAATTGCGAAAGTACATATAATTTAAAATCATTATTACACTTAAAAATTACAATAATTTCTTACATCATTAATTACCCAGTCAGTATTCAAAGTTTCCTGATTCTCTTATAACTTATTTTTACAGTTTGTTTGTTCAAACCAGGATCCATAAAGACCATACGTTGTACCTGATGATATGTCTTTAAAGTCTCCCCCTCCATCTGTTGTTGGTGGGTTGTTGTTGTTGTTGTTGTTGTTTTTTCCTTTACAATTAATTCAGAGAAACTGGATAGCTTGCTTGGTAGAATTTTCTACAATCTAGATTTTGCTGAGTGGTAACTGTGGTGTTGTGAGTTCTTCTGTTGTTTATATATTAAATTGGTAGTTAGAGCTGGAGGCTTGATCACAGTCTCTGGTGATTTTATGGCAAGACGACTTCATCGGCAGCTGTGTGTACTACCGTTCTTTTTTTTAAAATATATTTTTAATTATAGTTGACATACATATTATATTAGTTTCAGGTGTACACCATCGTGATTCAACATTTATGTACTTCATGAAGTGATCTCCACAATAAGGCTAGTAGCCATCTGTCATCGTACATATTATTATGATGTTATTGACTATCTTCTCTACGCTGTGCATTATATCCCCATGACTTATGGCCTCTCTCTTTTTGTAATATTACCAATCATTGATAAATATTGCCTAGGTTCCTTAACTCGTGAGAGGGTGCAGAAAATTTTAGTATTCTAATTCTATAATTTTGTCTTCATGTGTTAGTTGAAATTCTTCTATACAAAGAAAATTTCCCACACCAGTTATTTCTTTATCCTGAGGTATATATAGTGCACATAGAAAAGCAGAATAAATGCTTGATCCCTTCCCTTTATCTTACCAAATTTCAAAACAATGACATAAACTTTGAATAAGTAACTTTAAAATAAATCATATTTTTATTTCAAAAGATATCCCCCATTACAAATGATAAATATCTAACTATTACATTGTTTTGTGCATCTGAAACTAATAAAAAAAATGTTAAAAAAGATATCCCTCATTGATAAAACTGTTCATATGGATCTTCTCTTTTGATTTTGTCATCAGAGTATATTTCTATGACATAAAAATCAATTTTGTTACTTTATATTTGCATTGGTTTTCATTCTTTCCCAATAAAAGGATTAGTCACATTGGTTACCCAACATACTTACTTAGGTAATTCTGCATGAGTTTCGTTATTTTCCAAAAAAGCAAATCTGTTGTCCAAAAATGAAGTGTTTTTATATTATCAATGAAACCATTCAAAATGATATGCAGAATTAAAATTTCTTTTCCATCCCCAAACTTCCTGTCTCTCTCTCTCTCTCTCTCTCTCCCCCCACTTCCCTCTTCCTTTCTTCTACCTAACACCTACCTATTCTATGCTCACAAGGTCATTAGCACATATTATCTCATCTGCTATGACTCAAACAAGGTGGCCCCTTGTTTTCTGGTGTCAATACATTTACCAATGCCACATGCTAAACCAGTTGAAGACAGGTGCTCCTACAGATGCTACGATGACTCACTCCTTGCAGCAACAATTTCTCAGGAGGTCTTTTCCCGGCAGGTACGCTCACCTGCAGTTATCATCTGACACTTAAGGCTGGACCAAAGCTAGCTTGAAAGCTAAAACTCCTTAATTTAACCCACTCTTTCAGCTGTTGCTGCCAAAACATGCACCTGTATTTGGGGGTGCTGACCAGAGGGGCTTTCAAACTCAGCCCTCTGCTTTTAGAACAAGCGTTCCTGACAAAACAACCCTGGTCCTGCCAAATGTGCCCACCCCTCTTTGGCCTCCTTCCTAACAAGGAATATTGAGAGAGGTCTGCTTTGTCAACATATAAAACTATGGCCTATAATGTCTTTCTTTCCAGGACAATACACGTCTACTTGCCTTACATTTCTATAATTAAGAAAAGTCATTAAAGTGATTCTTCCCAAAACAAATAATTTCTTCTAGGTGATTAACTGAATCCACCTCTAGATTTAGAAGCAGCTGACAACTTTTAAATTAAGGTTTGCTCAACAGAGTGGATTATTTTTCTTTGTGAGTGTATGGCCTCGCTGCTCAACTAAATGTTAAGTTCTTTAAAGTCTTTAGTGCTTTATACAGAGTAAATGCTCAGTAAAAAACTAATTATATTAGCAGTATGGGTGGAGAAAAAACACTCAAGATTTAGAAGGGTAGATGAATGGATAGCTCTAGCCCGTGGAAATCTCCTCTGTGTGGGGAGGCAGCATGTCGCGGAGTTCAGATACGATGGACCCCAGGGATCAATAGCACTGCACTCAGCATGGTCTCCAGACCAGCAGCATCAGCACAATCTGGGAAATGATGTGCAATGCAAATTCATGGGCCCCACCCCACACCTACAGAATCAGCATTTTGGGGCGTGGGAGAGTGGCCAGCAGGATCTGTTTTTACAAGCCCTCTGGGTGTTTCTTATAGATGACAAAGTTTGCGAACCACTGGTCTACAGTAGCCCAACACTGGCAGGGCTGTATCAACACGAGATGAAATGGGGATTACTTCCACCCAACAGTCCACCAACCATGCTAGTTTTAGGCAAGAGCATGATAGATGCTGGTGATGATTTCTGACCCTGAGTAATCAAGAGAGGGGCAAACATTTCTACGAAAACAGACAGGTGTGGTTACCTACAAGTGATTATTTTCCGTGGCCCTACGTAATTGATTAGTAGTATTCGTAGGACCTCAGGCTTAAGATGGTGTTTAAAAACAAAACCATGGTTGTCCATTGTTCTGTAGGCTTTGACAAAGAACCTGGTTTTTCTTCTTCAAAAAAAGGAAGAAGGAATAAGCCAGGAAGACACAATGGCTACTCAAAGCCTATCTGCACAGGGCACCTCTACAGGCTTTTGATATGCAAAGTAGGGCCTAGAGATAGCTCCAGAAAACAACAGACTTATCTGAAACCCAGACCTTCTCTGACGCTCTAGATCAGGGGTGAGCAAATGTTTTCTGCACAGGACCAGATAATAAATATTTTAGGCTTTTCAGGCCATAAGCAGCTGCTTAACTTGTAGTGTGAAAGCAGCCATAGAAAATATGGAAACAAATGAAAATAGCTGTGTTCCAATAAAATTTTATTTATGAACAATGAAATTTAGAAGTTACATAATTTTCATGTGTCACAAAATGTTATCCTCCTTTTGTTTTTTTAACCATTGAAAAATGTAGAAACCATTCTCAGCTTGGTTCATAATTTACCAACCCTGCTCTAGACTAGAGGCTACCAAAGGCTGCAGGAAATATTTTGCATGTGCCCAAGTATGTAGAACAGAATAAATTAGGAGCCAGACAGAAATTATTAATACAAGTCTGGGAGGGAGACGGTCTCCACCATCTATACTCACACAGGGAAACCTAGTAGTGGATGTCCACTGATGACCACCATTCCCTGTGAGGTTACAGTCGGCAGCAGAAAACTCTGGGTGGCCCCCCTACTTATAAAGCATTACAATCAGTAGGGTTATAAACGGAAGCTCCTTCTGAGGATGATGATGAAGGTGACAACAATGGCAAAAAATCAGAGGGAAAGAATTGACGAATCTGTTAGTACGAATCCAAAGCATGAACGTAAGAGTCCTATTCGCTCATCCCTTTATGTTTCCCAATCTGTCCCTTTTTGTTTCATCTTTCCACTGTTCAAAAACAAAAAAGAAGCATAAATATACACACAAAACACAAGTCCTCACTTCTTTGATAAATAGCATACTGTTTATATTTTTTTCTACCTTGCTTTTCTCCTCCCTCAATAATGTATCTTGCAGACCACTCACTCCACAGCAGTATATAGAAATATTCTTTATTTCATTTTATGACTGTACATACCCAATTATTATGGTGTGGATTTATCATAGATTATTTAACCAGTCAATCATCAGTGGACATACGGATTGTTTCCTCTTTTGCTATTACAAATATAGCCATCGCCATTATATATCTGCAGTTGTGTGTCAGCTCTGGACATTTTACACGAATCATCCTATTTAATTTTTATAGCAATCTTGCAAGAGGGGGTTGTGATCTCCCATTTACGGATAAGGAAACCAAGGTTTAGAGAGGTCAAATCACATGCCAAGGGTCAAGCAGCTGTAAACAGCAGAGCAAGGATGCTTGGCCTCCTGACTATGTGTCCATCCAGGCTCTTGGCCTGCTTGCTCCTCCTGATAGGTCCATGTGGGGTACGAGAGGAGACCAGAAGCCTCTCTCCCTGAGTTGCCACAATCCTTGTGATACCAGTTCATATTTTTTTTTTTGCAAACTGATCAAGACCATGCTTCCTAGCTCTTCTAGCTTCCAGCCCTCAGCTAGGAGTGAATTTGTTAAACTGCTGCACAAGGTTTTGAAAGTTGCCCAGATGTCCCCATCCTGACCAAAAAAAAAAAAAAAAAAAAAATCATATTGTACACACAAGAGATTCCTGTCTCATCTTCATTCGTTCTGGGTCTCTAAGGATTGCTCTCTATGCCTCAGGCTAACATGTTTCTCCAGAAGCATTCATTTTGAAGAGAAAGGAGGACCATGAAGTGCTGGGCCAATTTCTCCCTTCTAAAGCCAAGGGCACGCAATGGCTTTTAAGGCATTGTTGCCTCTTTTTTCTCATCTCTTTCCTAAAATGACCTATATCCCACCAGCCAATCAGGACAGGGGGATGAGTTTGGGAGACCTGTGTAGCAGGTTGTAAGGAAGATGATTAAAGCTTCTTCCTTTGCCCCCTGGCCTGAATGTGAATAGGGCCAAGATAAGAATATCAGCCCAGGAGTACCCACAGAACTTTGGAGGTGTCAGGGGGTTAAACAGCAGCAGCACCTAGGTACAGGTCACAGAGGTCAAGGCTGAAACTTGGGATGGGGATAGAGGGACTGAGGCTGCTCCTCTGTGCTTAAAGCAGAGCTATGGCTTATAGTGCCAGGGAAGGAAGCCATATGTCTGTCCTAGATAATGGTCCTTAGTGGTAAACGGGACTGGAAGGAGGAAGAGAGAAACGACACATTTCAGAAGTACATGACTGGTCTTTAAAATTGGGTCAAACTAACATTCCATTTTTGAAGCAAAAAAAAAAACCCCGTAATAGCTCATGTTTATTGTGCTTAAGCACTGTGATAAAGATTTCACCTACCTCATTTCAGTTAATCCTTATGGTAATCGTAAAAGATACAATTCCCAATTTACAGATGTGAAAATTGAGTCTCCAAGAGCCTAAGTGATTGTCCAAGTTTGCAAACTTAGTAAGTAGTGAATACGATTCAAAGTCAGATCTCCTGATTGCCAAGTCCAGGTACTTAGCCATTTCACTATGCTGGAGTCTTTGCTTCATTTATTCATTCAAGCAATATTTATTTAACGTCTACTATGTACTAAACACATGTTATGGGGATACAATGATAAATGACACAGACATGGTCCTTACCTACATAGAGCTTTCTTCTCGTAGGGGAAAAATAAACAAGTAAAGAAGTCAACAACATGATTACAGCCATGATAATGCTATGGCTCCCATCTAATATTTGAGATTGTTTTAAAATGAAGTCTGTTTTTAAAGTATCTAATAATCAGTGGAAGGGCAATGGTACTGTATAAACTCGTCTTACATTGAACTTGTCTATTTAATGTGTAGTATTTTAAGAGGGTTCCTTTACACTTAGCCATTTTATTTAATCTGAGTTCCTCCCAGATTGAACCAAAACTACCGTTTCGCTATTAGTGTTTTTAAAAAATGTTATGAATTCCATGTTTCCAAAGTCCATTTCAAAGGATCTGGGTTGATGTAATCTAACTCTGTGAAATGCTTAGAGGGATGTCCCCGGGAAAGTTAAAATTATACCCTAGGAGGAACAGCAAAAGGAACTACATAAGGTTTTTCAGCAGGAGGAGATGACTGTCTCCTGTACAATATAACTATCTTTACTTCCATGTGTTGGAACTGTGTGAAAATCTGCCATGAAAGAAGACGGGATATGAATTCAACCCATAATTTGAAAGACAAGTATATCAGATGAAAAGTGATCTAAACAGTATTATTATATTCAACCATTATCATTGTTCTTCCATGTAGTTAGAAGATTTAAATCTGAGCTATCTTTGTTTCTTTATGTTCACAAATACCTAGGAGGAAGGGAGGTGGCAGATGTTAGTATTCCCATCATTTCCTAAACAGCATTTAAATTAAAAATACCTGTCTCTTCCTTGTTTGACAGGGGCCTGGAGTTTAATTAGATTAGCATCTCTAAACTGCTTTAGGTTTCCCAGAGATAGGCATTAGGTAAACACAAGGTATTATTATTATTATTATTATTATCAGAGTGTCATTATGCTTTGTAATTGTGTGGATTCTCCCATAAAGCTATACAGGATGGGATCCAAGCCCAAACCATTATTTGTCTAGTGCTTTGAGCCTAGATGAAAGGCAAGTACATGTTGTCTTGTGTTAGCATCATTGCTGTGATTATTGTTGCTTTTATGACTATTGAAGAATGAACCAAATTTTCAAATTCATCTCGAAAAACTATCCTCATTTTTTAAAACGTTTCCTGTGTGATTGCAATAGTGTACTCCTCCACATCTGTCTGATGTCCTGGGGTAAGAGAGCATCTTGGGCTTCTGATACTGCCCAGGGCAAAGGGGAGACAGGCGCAATCTCCTAGGATGGTGGTTTTTATCCCTGTTGTGCTAGAACCTGGTAGACAGGGTACAGGCCCCAGACCCATTGACAGCCACACTCAGGGAAGTCATTCTGGTTAAAGCCAGCTTTGAGTGACTCTTCTGTCACATTTGCTACCTTTAGGAGCCACAAGTGGCTATTCTGAGAAAGATTAAGAGGGGATCTATTTCAAAAATAGGAAGGAAGAAGAGCTATAGAGCCAAAGAGTACACGAGAGAATCATTTTATGAAATTAAAGTAGTTGATTCATTGCTAAATAGACCAGTTGGTAAAGTTGTACAGATTATTTTAGGAGGGTATTAATAAATCCAAAGATTTATGTTACCGGTTATGAGAATTTTATTCTGGAGTTTGTGACTTTGGGACCTGCCTTATTTTATCTTGCTATATTCTGACAATGTCAAAGGTCATATTCATTGCATTGTATTGTTTCTTTTCCTCAGTGAATTCTACTCTTATTAATCTCTCAACTGTGTTTACAGATGTGGCGTAAATTACCGTGTTTCCCTGAAAATAAGACCTAGCTGGAGAATCAGCTCTAATGCTAATCTTTTGGAGCAAAAATTAATACAAGACCCAGTCTAATTTTACGATAATATAAGACCGGGTCTTATATAATATGAGACTGGGTGTTATATAATATAATATAAGATCCGGTCTAATATAACATAACATAACATAACATAACATAACATAACATAACATAACATAACATAACATAATATAATATAATAAATACCGGATCTTATACTAATTTTTGCTCCAAAAGACGCATTAGAGCTGATTCTCCGGCTAGCTCTTATTTTAGGGGAAACATGGTACTTACATTAAAGCTTCACCTGTAAGGTTTGCATTTTCTCTGATTTCCTCAACTGAAAGTCCAATGTTTTATGAGTATACTACCGGCGAATCTGAAAAACTGCATAATTTATAAGTGTACGATGATGGATCCCTTTATCTATTTCCCATCCCGTAGTTGTCGTTCTCTGCAGGGCTGAATATCATCACATTTAAATGAAGGAAAAAACCTCCCCATTGATGAGCCAGCTGTTCACCAAAATTTTTATAACTATTCAGGCCTCAGACTAATACCTCTCTGCATGATTTATTCAACGTGTTTGTAAACAGAGTTATCACTCTCTTAGCATCCGATGATTGGTTCTTGGGCTGGTGTTTCCTGTGGTGCTGAGACTGTCATAGTGGAGGAAGTATTTTGTTCTCTGAGGAGCAATCCCTGCCTGGTTCTGTGGTGGAGAGGCCAGGCTACTAGGGTGCTGAAGAGGGAATGTGCGTGGTTATTGGTGAGACCTCAGCTTTGGATGCAAATAAATGAACAAAAAAGTGGCTGTAACTTGAACTGCTATTTCTCATAGAATTTGTGGGAGCATTTCACACGCAGCCACAGGTTGCAGCTGGTCTGGCTGAGTGCTTAGGCCGGCACTTTATTATCAGAACAGAACAAATCTCGGCTGATGCGCGTGTAAAGAATCCCAGGGCGCCTCAGTGCCTCATTCTCTGGCCATTCTTTCCAGGTTTTCTGCTGTTGCACTCCGGATAATTGCAGTTTAATTGGGTGACATGAAATGAAAACTGTGTCCACATTATCCAGGATTATCTCTTTTTCCTGAAGCCTGCCACCAGTTGAAAGGAGCCCATTTATCAGACCAAAGAGCTGCACTGGGTTGCTTTTACAAGCAGGGAAGAGTGTAAGAACAGGCTGGGAAAGGGAGAAAAGGAGCTGACAGCTAAGAAAAATTATTTCAGTTGTTTATCATGAGGAAAGTTTATCTGATTCTTTACAAAATGATATGGAGGCCAGCGAGTCGAACCATGAGTAACGAACATTCACCAAGTTTGCCTCCTCCACTAGTCGGACCCAGCGTTGCCTCTCCTTTGTGTGGGCACAGATCAACTTTAAAAGCTTCTTTCAGGCAGCATGAATGCACTTCATTTTACCAAAAAGAACTTTGTATTGATAGCTAGAAAAAAAGAAGGTTGTTTAAAAAGGAAGGGTAGACAATCGGGACAAAATGAGGAGCTTTCAGTTTCTATTATGAGCATGTCGCTCCATTCTTCTCATCTGTTTATACATTCCCAGCACAATAATGTCTCTTTGCAGTAATATGTTTCCCCTTTTACACTATTCATATTGAAAAAGCCCTCACATCATGACCATGGTAATAAATACCATAGAAATGTGGATATAATTTCAATTTGCATTTTGTGAGAAGATCAAGGTAAACCTTAGGGCCAGAAGAATATTCTGCTAATGCTCATTCATCATTCTCCACATCCAGGTAAAAGAAGGACCTTGTCATTCCATTGCAAACCGCTTCTGTTGCTATTGCATTTGTGTGAACATTTTAGCCTAATGCACCAATTGTTAGGTAGAAAGATCAGTCTTTGAAATTGTCTATTGCGCTCAAATCCCTAGCTGCACAAGGTCTGGGCAGGAGGCGTTTCTATTCAGAAAGAAAGAGAAGGCTTTATAGTTCAGTAAGCACAGTGTGGTTGAAGGTTACAGAGGATATTGTATGTTTTTTACATAAAAGGTTTTGAAGGGGGGGAAACATTATCTATAATGGCAACAGTGAATATGGAGACAACATCTGGCGAAACAGTAGGCTCTGTGGCTAAAGTCCTTGCATTTGGTGTTACCCATTGATGGCTAGTTGACATCAGGATGTCCTACATGTGTCAGGTGGAAAGTTTTTTACGTTGTAGAAATAAATAGTCAACACATGTTAGTTATTTGGGAGACATGCATTGTGTTATCACATCCACGGATTCTGCGCTGTCTGTAATGTCTGGTGTTCAATTTGATATTGACCTTCACAACTCAGGAGAGGAAAGGCTGTAAGTTTGTATGAAAGAGCAAATCACATATTAATTCTATTCATTGATTATGTATTGAGGTCACACAACTCAGCTACCTCTAGAAACCTGGCCTTTCCTTTCTCTTGGCTCCAAACAGATATTAAAGTGTCAATAAGATTCCCAAAGCTATGACTTTCTGTAGGATTTAGATGTTTCTCCGTATTGTCCATACTGACCAGAGAATAAATAAGTCTAGAGAAGCAGGTGTTTGGAAGAGAGCTGTAATTCCCTGAAGGTTATCTTTTTCTGCTATCTTAAAAAATATGTATTATTAGAGCAATAATTTGCAAACATTTTGAATGTGGGGTATGGTTTTAAAATTTTTTATTACAATTTGCTATTATCATTCCGTCCAACCCCCTCAGAGAAGTTTAAAGTCAAATCTTTTCTCTTGTGATTTGTTTCCCTTTGTCCTGCATCTATGCTGTATGTAATTAAATATATTCCCAGGGGACTCTCTGCTTGCATGGATTTGATTTCTAGTTGAACTATTATCCTTTTATGTTTATTTTCAATAATGTGTGATTTATTCCAAAAGAAAAATATTACATGTCAATTATATCTCATTAAAACTGAGAAAAAAACAAAGTTTAAAAGGAAGACATCATATTTAATTTTTGCCAAAAACATGAGCACAAAACTAACTCTATTTTAAATCTCTGAATGTTCCTGCATGTAGAAAAACTCAAATAAAATGGAGGCATATCCTCTTTATGTTTTAAGAGAATTGTCCCCAAAACATATTATCATCTTAATTTAAAATTTTAATTTATCACCTTGTTCTTAAAAAGGATCTGCTATCCTGTATACCACATTGGCAGCCATCACCTAGAGCAAGAAATTTTGACATTAGATTGTTTTAAAAGGGTTCATTCACTTCTTTCCAGATACAGAAAAAATAATGCCTGCCTGACGCATCTTTGCCCTTCTGGCAGAAATGACAAATACACACACAGGCAACAAACCACACGTCAGACTGATTTATAAAAGCCTAGAGATGAGTGTTGTGGAATCAGAAACCTATTTGTCAAATAGCCGTGCCTACTTACACTGCCTTCCTCCCCGTCAGCAAGGAAAACGTCTCGGATTAGGTTTACGACGAACACTGGCATGTCTTTCTTTACATTAGATATCAGCATTCTGGATGTATGTTCAAATATACTTATCCTCTGAAAAAGAGGTGGGTAATCACAAAAAAGTGAGGATGTCACACACAGACTGACAGCATATGTATGAGGACTGTCCATCGAGGCAGCCAAAAGAATCACGTACATTCAGAGAGCTGACCTGTGTTACATACTGCTGCATGCTAGCACACGGTATGGATATAGAAAGAGAAAAATATGAATGATAGCAAAACAAGACATAACATAGTGAGACAGACAAGCCAACCAACCCAGAAATTCCAGAAAACTCAAAAGGCTGCAGGAGAGGGACTTGGTGCTCTCCTACTCACTGTTCTATGCATAGGTTTTAGACAAACACTGAGTAGTTTTCTAGTTACTATTTTCACTCAGCTACCCATTCAAAGCTCTACTGGGAACAGAATACAAATATCCTTTTTTGAATCTGGATAATGAGAAAACAAAACAGTAGTATGTTTTCATGCAACTGCAAGGTAATGATTATCTAAGAAATTATCTGAGGTCCAGGAAGTTGCTATAAATGGTCCCCCAGAGTAGACCCCATATACTACTGCAATAAAAAAATAGCAAGTGGGACTCTTTCAAAGAAGTACTGAAAATGAAATAAAAACAGGTTCATGATGAGAGCTAACATTTATTGAACGCCTTCTATGCTAAGCCCTTTATTTGCCTATTATCTCACAACAACCTGAAGTCATAGGTATTAGACATTAAGGCATAGAGAGATAAAATAATTTGTCCAAGATAATAGAATGTTACGGGTTGAATTATTTCTCTCTCTCTACCTCTGCCATAGTCCCTTGATTCATAGTTGACATTCTAACCCTCAAGAACCTTAGAATGTGAACTTATTTGGAAACTAGGTCTTTGCAGATGTAATTAGTTAAAATGAGGTTAAATTGGAGTGGAGTAGGCCTCCACTCCAATATGACTGGGTCATTAGAAAATGGGGAAATTTGGACATAAACATACACACACACAAGACCATGTGAAGATGAAGGCAGAGATTAGGGTGATGTTCCTTCAAGTCAACGAACAACAAAGATTGCCAGTAAATCACCAGAAGCTAATGGAGAGACATGGAATAAACTCTTCCTCACAACCTTTAGATGAAACCACCACTGCAGACACCTTGATCTTGGATTTTTAGCCTCCAGAACTGTGAGACAATAATTTTCTGTTGCTTAAGCCACCCAGTTGTGGTACTTTGTTACAGCAAACTAATATAGAGAATTAATAGGTGGTGAAGTTGGAACTTGCACTCAGGCTTTCTGACTTAGGCCATATGTAGGCTTGGAATCACACTACCCTATTTCTCCTCTGAGGTTCTGTGTGCAGTTCTGAGCACCTTAGCTAGATAAGCTCTAATGGAACCCTAGGGCATTTCAGCATCAAATCCAATGTGACACTTGCTCTCCAGAGCAAAAAAAAATATTTTTCCCCACTATTACTTGAGATCATGGAATGTTAGACTCAAAGGGACCTTAAAGATATTCTCGAGCAGTGGTTTTTCAAATTGTGCCCCATAGAACACAAAGGGCCCCTAGGGGTTCCACAGGGGCTCCTGCAATGTCAAGGCGGGGGTGGGGGCAGGGAACCTCCAGGACTCCCACTCCTATTTCACCCTGACCACTGTGCTTTTATAGACTTTGAACTTTGTACTTACACTTAGATTTTGTTTGAAGAAAGGGTTTTGCAGCTTTAAAAATGACAACCATTGATCTAGTCCAAATTCATCCTTTTCCTGATGACTACACTGAGGTCAGCCAAGAGGGCCTGAATTACAGCTCTAGTAACCCTGAGGTAGCAGTGGTGTTTTTGGTCAGGGCCAGGAGAGCCCCAGCTTGGCAAAAAACAACTATATTGATTCAAGAAAATATGTAAAATGCCACTTGCCAATTAGCAGACAAGTTTGGAAAAGGGTAAACCCCAAGGAATTGGGGTTCCCACATAAGCAGGTAAGGGATTAGAGTTTTGGGAAGTTGGATATTCATGTTGAGATGACTGTATTTGTAATACAGGCCAATGAAGCATGGGGCATTTGGGTTACTATTACTTTTTAATGGGCATGATTAGAGAACAACTTACTCCTTAAATAGTAATTTCCAAGACCTCAGTTAGAAGAATGAAATTCAAATTCGCTCTCCCCATAAAGTCTGTGTACTTCTAAAAATGAGTTCTAGCTTCTGTATACAAGATGGCAAAATAAATATATTTATTCTCCTTTCTCTCAAATTACCGTTGTGATGACAACAAGGAAAAACAAAAGGGAATAATTGAACTTGAGAGAAAGGAGGAGAAGAAACATCAGCAGACCCGAGAGACTGATGAATTTCTGGAAAATGGGAAGGAGAAGGACTCATACTGAGTGATATCTTGGAGTGGAGTGGGACAGCTCAGCGAGATCCTGAAGGGGTGGTGGGTGTGGGAGGCATTCTCGGTAGGTGAGCCAGAGAGAGGCTCCAAGCACAGGGGTGGAAAGAGATCAGTAGTGAGTGACAAATAGGCACAAATGAAGTGGTTTATTGAAGGAACATTTCTGGAACACTTAGAAAATGCACCCTTTCTCCTCCACCCCCACCCACCCCAAGTGGGGAGAGCCTTTAGTCTCAAATTAAAATCAGATGGTTGCTCTCTAAAGAAAATGTTGCTTGGGGAGATCTAGGGAGCTGAAAGTGGCTGTGAGTGCCCAGAGATAAGACCTCTTTATTTTGGCATAATAAAAAGAGATGTTTTGCCAGCTCCCTGCCAAGATACCCGAAAGAGAACCTGCCAGGAGACATGCCCTACAGGCACACACATTCCTTCCAGGCAGCCCTTTCTTTTTGGGATAAGGGTTGGAGGGAAAAGAGGACAATTCACGTCTAGAAGCCATCCAATCCACACAAGTTTTTTCTAGTAGGCTACTGTGTCAGTGAGGGTGGGATAACAAGATGTCTAACATTTATTCAGTGGCTTAAGAAACATAAAAGTTTTTCACTATCTAGCAGCCATCCTGTCAGAGGATGGCTCTTCTCATGAATCACTCTGGGAGGGCAACTCAACTATCATCAACCCATGGTGTCCAGTGTCACTTCAGCCTGGAGAAAGAGGGAAAGAGATTATGGAGGAGTCATTCTCATGCTTTTAAAAGCACCCGTCTGAAAGAGTCTCATTACCTTGGGTAGCATACTTACCTACAAGCATATCTGGGAAATAAAGTCTAGCCATGAACCAGGAAGAAGAGCAGATTTTGTTGGACAGAGAGTAGCATCTGCACAGATACCACAAAGGACCATCAGACATTCAGTGATAAATAATGGCACCAGAAAGAAGGAACAAGATAGAGAGAATGACCAACCTCAGAGCTTATTCAGTGAACATAAGTGATGCTTCAGGAATTCTGTTTTACAGTTGTGAAAAGATATTGCATCCATTAAAAAAAATTAGGCTGCCATGAAAAAAGAACTCAAAGAACAAGAAAGAGTCATAAATTATGACAACTGAAAATTCAACAGAAAGGTAGATGATAATGTCAGTTGCTGGTTTTGAATTTTTAAAATAAAGTTATAGAAAAGCCCAGACTTAATTACAGTTAAAGTACAGAATATAAAAGTCTTGAACATTGTGGGTAGAGAAACATTGTAGGTAGAGAAGGGCCAGGTATGGTCTCTAATTTCCTCAAATCACATGGTAGGTGGTCAAGACATACTGTCTAAAGCTAGAGGGATCAAAAAAAAAAAAAAGAGAGAATGAAGTATATTCTTTTAATAGATAAAACTAACCAATAGAACTAAAAATAAATTTGAGTTTGAAAGGGAGTGGTGAGAGAGAAGAGAAAGTAATTCAGGTGAGCTCTTTTTTTTCAGTTGTTTGTACAGCTCAAAGGTGACAAGTCAAGAAAGACATGTAAAGCAAAAACATCCAGATATATGGAGGTAACCACCAGAAAAAAATAAAAGAGAAAAGTAGTTAAAAGTAGTTACCATTGGCTAATGGGACCAAAATGCAAAGGAGGTGGAAGATTTGCTAATTATGTTATATCCTTAGATATTGTAAATTTTATTATCATATTTTTCTTGTATTGAATAAGTTCTGGAAGAACACGAATGGCTAACAGTGGTTATAATGAGTTGGAGAGAGAGATGTGCGGTAGGAGTAGGAAACTAGTTTTTTTTCATTGTTTACTTGTCTATATTATACTTTTACAATAACAATGATTATTTTGTACTAAAATATTATATTAAAATTGTAACTATCACTCTCCCCCATATTTCAGGTAGTTTATGAGAGGAACAGGCTCTTTTGAACTGGAAAGAGCCTCAGTGCACAAACCACAAGTCTGCAGGCAATCCATCCAAAATTCTGTCATGGGAACTCTGAACTTCAACTTCACCACTAACTGCATCTATTTTTGGACAGAATGGATTCTCAAAGAATCCTGGGTCTAACTTCCGGTGGGCACATTTTACAACTTTAATTGATTAGTTTTGCCAATATAGCTTATTGCATTATTATGTCTTGTAAAGTCTCTACAGGTGTACACTGTTCTTTTCGGGTGCTATCACCCAAGAGCATGTAGCGCGAGATTTTAAAAGAATTTTATTTAAATTGTATTTTACTAATTTTTCAACTGTTAACTTTTAACAGTTTATTTCAAGCTGTGATATGTATGAGGAAAATCGAATGCCAGAGAGTTAGCTTTTATGGTTCTTGTTTTAATAATCGTATGGTAATGTTTTTATCAATACCGTCTTTGTAACCAAAGCTGTGACTTTGACCGATTTTGTTTAATGACCATACAACTTCCACAGATATCAGGACCTATATGAGGGCAAGGAGGGATGGGCCAGGGGTCTGCTAATCTCCCTGGTTCTGGCACTGTGGATGCTCAATAAATACTTGTTGGATGAATACATGTATATATAAATGAGTGGATGATTAACAAATGAGTCATTAGTAGACTTCGGTTTTCGAAGTATTTGTTTCTCATGCAGAAGTCACACCACCTCTCTTCCTATCATAGCCGAAAGATTACCAAAGTGAAATCTTAAAAGTTTAAGGCCTCCCACAGCAAAGACTGACCTCAGAAGACTTATTTTCCAGTTTTGATCAAATGAAGCCATAAGGGACAGCCTCACCTCTTCCATGAGTGGCATTTATGCCAAATAGATTTCATATACTAGACAGCCCATTCTTAAGTGTGCGAAATTTTTTCAAAGTTTAGACTGTAAATAGGGCACCACGGAAACCATAAAAATGAAGATATGATGATTTACAGGAAGATGTGTGCTTAGATCAGAATATCTCCTTAGGTGAAAACATATCACCAACCAAATAGATTTTATCAAGGGGCAGACTCAGAGGTAATGATGGGCTGACTGGTGTGAGAGATAAACCTGAGTAATGGCTGGCAAATCTATTGAACTTGGACATTCATGAGGATTTCCTTCCAGCAAATCCTTCTAGAACATGCCCCAAAGGGAAAGCTGCTCTACCACCATGGTATCTGTGAACCTCTGCAGCTTGGCAATGAAGTTTTTAGAGAGCAGTACTAAAATAAACCTAACTCCTCTGAGGACCCCATTGCCCCAGCAGTGTCACAGATCTCTCCTGCCAGGGATGGCAATGGAAATCATTTATTCTAGGGACCTGAAAGCCACAACAGAACTGGAGGCCCCTTTTCCCAAGCTTGGCGGGGAGAGAGGATGCCCTGGAGCTTCATTTGTGGGAGCCTCAAACTTCCCACTGGGCCCCTTCTCTAGGTCTCCAGTGAGAATATGGCAACATGGGCCTTGCCCTGCCAGGGACTCCTTGGTTTGCCTTCCGTAACCTGGGAACCTGGTTACGGACACTTAAGAAAAAATTTCGCACACTTAAGAATGGGCTGTCTAGTATATGAAATCTATTTGGCATAAATGCCACTCATGGAAGAGGTGAGGCTGTCCCTTATGGCTTCATTTGATCAAAACTGGAACCTGATTACGGAACCTGGTTACCTGGGAACCTGGTTACGGAAGATACTATAGTTGGTGGTACATTGTAAAGAGAAATCCTAGATGTGTAATAAGCATTTTGAGTTGTATTCTAAGGTGAAACTCCTTCACCCTTCCATCCTTCAATTAATCTGGTAGGGGGGGATCTGACAAGTTTACCTCTACACAGAGGCTCCTTGGCATGGCTCCAAAAGATGCAGGCGGGCACACCCTTAAATATAATGTAGTCAAAGTGCTATTAAACTAATTATAGCATTTATTATAGAACTATTTACAAGGTAAAGTCATACAACGTAAAACATTAAAGAAACATAATTACACAGAAATGGAAGGGAGAGGAGGCTAACAGATACAAGGCACTTGATTAATAATTTGGCTCTGAGAACGGGTTAGTTAGGCTTACAGGATGAACACAGAGATGGAGCCTACCTCCTTGGGAAAAGGTCAGACATCTTCGGGTCTAGGCACTTGCTAGATCTTTATTTTCTCTTCATTTTACTGATAAAAGAAATACATATTTTCTTCCTTTAAAGGAATGGAATCTTCACATGGAATCATTGCAATTGTCAATCATCTGTATCTCTCCAAATCAAGATGAAAGATATTACTAACTGTTAGCAATGGAGATGGTATCTTAGTGCATAGAATAGATACCAATCTTGTTATCCTTTAATTTAAAGGAAATACTACTGGCTACATTGCAATATTTCCTGTATACAACTTCCAACCATCGGCAGGGTTTGTTTAGAATAACCAAGTGTTTTGTTGCACCATTTATTCTGTCCTATTCAAGTCTCCAAGTCACTGAGGACAAGATATTTAGACTTTATTAATTTGATTCAGTCACAGAAGGACTATTGGCTCCCTCATTTTTTAAATTAAATTTACTGGGGTGACATTGGTTAATAAAATTATAAAGGTTTCAAGTGTCTTCTTCAATTTTTAAGGTTTTTCAAATATGCCTCCAATTCAATATCTTTCTTCCCATGTTGATGTAATTTGTTCACTCAAATTACAGCAACTCATTCTTCTAGTTACACCAAAAATCAGGAATCACCTGACTCCCCCTTTTTGTTACATCCCACATCAAATCCATTAAGAAGTTCTATTGTTTCTACCTTCAGAATATATCCAAAAAATGTATGGGTAAGTTAATTTCCCAGAGCTTCAGTTTTCCTATCTGCAATATTGGAATGATAGTTTTATACCCACCCTCAAAGAACTGTTGGGAAGATTAAATGACATTGTAACAATGCATGGTATCAGGTACCTGGTAAATGTTCATTAACTATTAACATCTGTTCTATGACCATTACTGAACTTGCATGACAACTAAAATTATATTGTATGTGTCATATTTCCATGAAATGCTGAAAAATTCAGAGGAATAGCAAGAAAGAGTTATCAATAAAGCATCAACTAATAAAAGAAATGCTAGTTTGGTAAAGAATATGAAAACAATGCAAAGCTATTTAAACTTCGGAAAATAAAATTAGCCAAGAGAAGTACATAGATATTCTTAAAGAGACAAGTAAACAAAACATTAAAAAATAATGTTAGCAGCCAGGTATTTGCAATGTCCAAGCCAGGGACATTCATGGAAAAGCAAAAACAAACAAACAAAAGAACCAAAAAAAAAAAAAAAAAACTTATAAACTTCAACAAACTATTATATTTTAAAAGACTATATCCAAAACCTGAGTACTTCTCATCACCTCAGTTGATGAGTTATTCTTAGAAAATTCTACTTCTCCACATTTTCTGAATTTTTTATAAAGAATATATGTAACATTTTCAATCAGAAAAATACGATTAAAAATACTTGATTTACCAAAAAGGTAATGGCAGCCCTATATTTTGTAGTTACAAAGATTCTAATAAAAGAATAAAAAAACTTCAGGTTTAATCTAATTTGCGTTTATTATATTAAAGTATGAAGTTTTCAAAGGTTAAGAGCTGAGCCAGTTTCCACCCAAGAAAAATAAATATCAATATACTTGTTTCATGAATGTAAGTGAAAAATATCAACTTTGGGGGTTAATAATTTACACTTATTTTTAAAATGAAGCTTATCCATCTATATACAAAATGTTATAGAGGTTTCCAGGGAAAGGGAGCTGTTTTTATAGCATGTTTAGTTGTTTGGTTTCGGCTTGTAAGTTATATTATTAAATATGTTTATAAAAGTTTGGGGTATATAAAACTAATAAAAATGATCCTCAGTGTGGCCTTTCCCATAGATTTGCCTTTGAAGTACAGTGCTGTGGTCGAGGTAGTTTCGACGCTATATTTATTCTATAATTTTAAAATATAAAAGTTAATAACTTAATAGTAGCCACTTGAACTATAATTTTAATTGTGAAACTGTTTTTCCTCTTGACATCACAATTCAATATAGTTAGGTTCAAAAATCAGACCACAAAGAAAGGCAAATGCACTCAGATTCTATTCTTAGATAGTATTTTATGGCAAATGATTTTCATGCCCTTTGCCCTGAGAACTCTCATCAGGTATGTTGGAAGCCTCAACTTGCTACCAAATATCCCAAAATGAAACAGCATCCATCCTAGGTATAGACTATGTTGGGTGCTTGCAACTGTGTAGGGATAAGAGAATAAATACGCATTCTCCAAACTGTTCTTTCCAAAATATTTACTGAGCTCCCATGTTGTGCCAGGGGTCCTGTGGGATGTTTCTACCCACATTACATCAATACCTGTGAGTATTAAATCTGAGAGTAAGGAGTTAAGGCCACCATATTTCTCAGAGGGACAAAGGAAGTGGCACTACCCGGAATTGGACCCCAGTAATCTAAATCTAAGCCCATGTATACCATTCAAAAGCTTGAGTGAAAACGAATTTAGGAAGATGAGACAATGTGACCAAACTATAGGTCACATTTCAAAAGAACACACAGCAGAGCAGGACACGCTATCATTCTGAAGATAGCAAAGTAAAATAAATTGAAGTCTTTGCAGGCTTGTCTGTAGTGACGCTGGTACATTATGCCAGTAAACTGCTTTGCTCCCAGTTCTCTTTTGGTTATTGGTGGGGCAAGAAGACAACAGTCAGGGAATGGACTACTCTTCTTTGGTCAGTCAGCCACCCCTATTGCAAGACCACTGATAAGAAAGGAAGGGGCATATTTCAGGACCCCAGAGCCTTGCGGAGCCCCTATAGGTGGGAGGAATGGGGAAGCCCATGACCTCAGTGGCCCAGGCATCGGGGTAAATTATATGCAGGATCAGGCTTCAGGGAGCAGAAATGTGAAGCTCAATTGTTTGTGTTTTAGACGTTACAGCAGATTCAATTTCTTGCTTTCTAACAAGAATCTTGGTGCTGCCAGTGGGGACTTTCCTGGCAGAACTGTGAACAGTAGAAAATGGCCTTTTATTAAAAGAAAGATCCTAATGGTGAGACTCATGCTGCGTCTGCTGTGAGGATATTGTCCACTACACTGCACAGAAAACAGCTTTCCTATTTTCCTGGGTAGAATTCTTTTTCCCTTGTCTTAGTATCAGAAATGGTTGGTTGATTTTTACTATGGACAATGTAAAGCATGTAACTTGTCAGGCTTCCCACTTTACTTTGAAACTTAAAAAATTAGAGCCAGGGGCGGCTGGGTAGCTCAGTTGGTTAGAGCAAGTGCTCTGAACAACAGGGTTGCCGGTTCGATTCCCACATGGGCCAGTGAGCTTCGCCCTCCACAATTAGATTGAAGGAACACTACTTGGAGTTGCTGGGCCCTGGAGAAACACACTGTCCCCCAATATTCCCCAATAAAATTTATTTTTAAAAAAGAGCCAAATTTAGTGCCTACATTAATTAGCAAGTGTACAGAATTTTTAAATGTTTTGATGTTAGCCTCATTCCTAGCTCCTAATTTTTTAATTTCCCATCTAAATACATTTTTGTTTATTTTATTGTATTGTTGTGATAAAAGTGAACTGGCACCTTAAGATGCTTAACCATATTGCTGAGAGGACTATGGATAGAGCTGGGCCCCTTGTTAACCCTCTAGTCCTGACAACCTATTAAACTTTGTGGTAATTTCCGGGGGAGGGATGTGAATAAAAGGGGCAGCCATGTTGGTCTTGGGGCTTTTTCCACGTGGGTGGCCGTTTGGGACACCAGCCCGGAAGTGTGCTCACGCACACTCCTTGGTGGCTTTGTTTCTTTTCCTTTTCCGGAAAAAAACGTTCTTTGGGTGGATTACCTGGAGAATTATTTGGCCAGTCAACAGTTGGAAAATCCTTAAGTTGCTTAGGGTGCCTTTGGAAACAAGACAAGATACAAATGCGTACACATATGCATACATACAAACATGTTGCTGGTCTGAGAAGGTCCGTGGGAAGGAGTGAGCCTGACTTGCGGCTGACTTCCCCTCACTGGTGTCCCTCCTAAAATGCCTTCTAAAGAAGGCTTGGGCATTTGCTCTTACCTTTCCAACACCCTCAGAGGAAGTCATCAATTTGATGATCCAATGAGGTAGTCATGCCCCAGCGGGTCATAATATTGGATTTGGAGGCCACTGTGGGGAACATGTGAAATTACAGAGAAGTAGAAGGAAGGCTCCCATCTGGCTTAACTGAATCTCAGCTCTGACACTTCGCATGAGTGTGGCCTTGGGAAATTCCCTAACCTCTACTAGCCTTGGTCTTCTTTCTAAAATAGGAACAATAACAGTATTCTGTCTCATAGGATTGAGACAAATGAGATAACATTTATAAAATGCTCACCCCAGTGCCTGGTTCATGGAGAGTAATAAATATGTATTACCATCAGCAGCAGCACCACTAACCCACGGAAGAAAAACTGATGTTTGCAGAGTTCCAGCGACTTCATTTTATATGTGTGTATGTACACACACACACACACACACACACACACGTCTCTAGAACAAGTTTATTACAATGGGAAGACCCATCTCTGTCCTCAAGGGTCTCACTGTGATGCAGGGAAACCAATATGCAAACGAGTGTGCTCCGATAAAACAGCTGTGAACAACAGCTCTGAGAAAGTTGTAAAGGAAGCAAGTCTGGGGAGGCAGGGCTGGGTATAATTAGCTGAGGCAGAAACAGAGGAGAGCCCAGCTTATTTTTTCAGATATGATTTTTTTTAAAATGTGGTCATTTACGTATATTTGAGACCCACAAGTAGAGAACAGACTAAATGGACCCTCCTACACCCTGATTTTATGCAAGGTCTGGCCCAGGTGAAGCAGGACTTTACTTCCTCCAGCAGCCTCTGCTGGCCTCCTTTTCACTGAACCTCACAGATAGGACAGATGGAGATCTCCCCTGCCTCGCTGTTCTGGTTGCCCAGCTTGCCAGGAAGAAGCCTCCAGAATAAGCTGGGCTTCCCAAGGGCGCTACCAATTACTCTTGTCGTTCACCAAGGAGCCAAAGCAACTGAAATGCGTTTTCAGTTATCAAAATGAGAAATGTACCTCTTTGGCATCAGGCTCACATCCTGTAGAACTTTCCTCCCCGTGTGTCCTACGCGGCATACCCTCCCCTACTCCCCTACCATGTCCCAAATTCCTTTCTCACCAACACATAGAAATATACAACAAAATTATGTCCAGTGTCTCGTCCTTGTTGCTCTCGCCATTACATTAAAATAAATAGACATTATTAATGCATTCCTGGCACTCCTGAGTTATTCTTTTTCTATTTCTTAAAATTTAAATCTCAAGTGTATTTTTTCCTATTTTATGGTGCTCAGAAATAGAGAACAGTTAGCCATTTTCTGATGCCAAAGAGCTTTTTGAACATGGTCACACTGATTTTAGCAAGATCTGCTGGGACTTGAAATACTTTGAAGGAAAAATTACTACTTGATATTATAAATTTAAATTTATAAATTTACTTAAAAGAGTGGAGTGGTTTAAAATATCTGATGGGTTTCTATGTTTTATACACACTTACTACATAGGCAGACATACATGTTATAGCTACCCACTTCTAGCAATATCATTGGATTATGGAGTTAAAATGGTTATAATATATAAGAAATTAATATACCTTTATCCACATCACCTAGCTGATTTTTAAAATGTAAGCTTTTGCTTTATATATTTCCTGGAGAAATTTTATACTTTATGAGAATTTAAAAAGTTAAAAGCAAAAGAGACTGGAAAATGTTGGAGGTAAACCAACAATTTAAAAGTCATTGGAATGTAGATAATTAAGAGAGTTATTATGCAGATATTGCAATAAAACAATATTTGCTTTGGTGACTCATAATAACATTAAGCATTTGAACTGAAACCAGTGAAATGTTATATAATGGGAAAGACAATTGATCTTAGTTTTTATGTGTGCATACTCATTCATTGCCTGGAGTTTGTTCTTGTTAAATAAAGTTCTTTACACCTTTTAAAAAGTTGTGTTGCATCTTGGCAAATTAATAGTTTAAAATAATTATTCCCATCACAAATGTAATATGGCTCTACTGAATAGTACTATGCAATATTAGCCGTAATAATTGCAAAATATAGCAATATATTTAAGAAAAAATATATGAGAATCATAAGTAAATTTTCTGAAATTGTTGGGCTATATTAAACTTTTTAAATTGATTAATAGTAATATGATTTTCTTCTTTTTCCCTATGGTTTTGTTTAAAGAACTCTGTTACATTTTATTTTATTTTATTTTATTATTTTATTTAACTCAACTTGGTTTTTATCAGGTCACCATGTGTTAGAAAAAATAGAATTTTATGGTTATAAAGGAACTTATTAATCATGAGGTGGTAACTGAAGGTGAGTTTGCTTAAAGACTAGAAACAAGATCTTTGCCCTCTAACAATTGTTTGTGTATATCCAACACTCTTAACCATGGTTTATTAAATGTTTAAGACAATCCATACCATAAAATTTCTATAGAATGTTAGTTGATATTCTAAAGGATCAAAGTAATATAACAATAAAACACACGTTGTTTCTGCATTCTAGTGTGTGTTCAGGTGTGTGTGAAAATACTACTGCAATACAACTTTCGGTGATTTCCTATAACTAGTAGCTAATAATTTATCAGACCTAACTTTTATAGACTGATACTTATTTTCCATATTAAAAAACATTATTTACTGAAATGTAATTATAACCTTGGAGTTTTGCCCAGTGCAGTTGCCCCAAACATTGAGGTATGATGCAGAATAGTTGAGCCTGATCCACCAGTACTTATTGAGTGAACAGTCAGAAGAAATTATTCTAGAAACTGGTTAAGCCTGATGAACCACATTTCTGTAGTCAAAGGAAAAGGAAAAGTTAGGTACTTTTTCTAAGCAATTTAAGCAAAAGTGATTGTGAATCGGGAGGAAAGAGGGCACGAGAGAGAAGAGCAGAGTGCTGAGAGAAGGTAATCTGAATGATTTATTCATTCGTTCCTGGTGCTTTACTCTTTGGAAACCTGGCTCTAATATGGCAAATGGGCAGCATGTTAAATATCCTTTTGGACTCTAGGTCCATTGCAGTTTCCATCAAATTCCACAGCCTCGGGGGAAGCCCCATTCATTCAGGGATTCAACCAATCTTTTCAGTGGGTGCCATTATCCAAGCCCATTCATTCTAGATTCATGACTGGGAGAGAGTCAATATTCATTCAGTATCCTTTCAGTTATGTGGTGAGGGCTACATACCAGAAAATCTTTAAGCCTGGCAGTTTATTGTAGGCAATTTTCATAGCACACCTTACTGTCTGTTTATTTATTAACATAAGCTTGGACATTGACTGACCTGATCTATGCACTGATTGCAGGTGAATACCCATTGTCTAAGTCAGTACCAGGGGTTACAGAAGAAGCCTGATACGTATTCGTTGAAGGAACTAAAAATGAAAATATCGCGGTCTGGGGCACGCATACTACACACATGCACACACACACTCACACACACCCTTCTCCTCATCTTCCTCCCTTTCCTTGACTGGGAAACAGCAGCAGGGCACAGTGTCCTCTTAGGGACACATCTTTTGGGGTGTAGCTCAGACATATCTTTAGACTGGACACCTATCTTGAGCCCATTGTCTCAGGGTCATGAGTCTATGGTGGCAGCTCTTTGCTTAAACAACTAAATCCATGTTCAACAATTAATGGGTAATCATGTGTTACCATATTTGCCCCTCTGATATTACCACTGTAACGACAGTAACCCAATTCAAAGTGGCATTCTAAAGCCACTCAGAGCCTGTTGCTTTCTCCACTGAGTTCATTGAATGGTCATAATTCTTGTGCCCCACTGTCTTTGCCACCTAAATTGGGAACTCCTAAAGAAGGTACTGTTTTGGGTTTTTTTAAGTTATGTTTAGTCACCTGTGTAAACCCCTAACACAGCTCTTTGTCTGTCAGGAAGTAACCTTAAGAAGCCACTTCATGAAAGGTTGTGATGTACCTCCATTCTCTAATGGAGAATGCACATCCATTCTCTAATCCAGACAATAGTACTCCCAGGGTGATATTAGTATCTCCATTCCCAGATAAGAAAACTGAGACTCAGAGGGTTTAAACAACTTGCCCAGGGTCGAATAAATGTAAGAGCTAGGACTAAAATCCAGATCTATCCAATCCAAAACCCTTGCTTTTCCCACTTCTTGGTGCAGTCAACCCTATATCATGGATGCCTCCCCCACAGAGTGTTTTTATGACACGGTACATTCTAGGCACTTAGGGAATAAAATAGCATTATAACGTGGTCATCCTCGGGGAGTTTGTATGTTGGCCTTGGTATTTTCTGTGATTGGACACTTAAGATACAGGCCAGGGTCTACCACAATATAAGAACTTGATAAACACTAAATTGCAGAATGACACCCTCACCCTCATTATCTATTGGAGAAAACAGCTGTGTCAGGAACCTAAGCATTATTCAGACTATCTGGATAGAATTATATTTTGGTAACAAAACAGCAGGCCATGGTTGAAATAAATCTCTAACTCAGGATGACTGTTAAAAGAAGCCAGCCTTGTCTGCTGGTTGCTATTATCAACTCCACAAGGTTCCTTTATCATAGCTGCTGAATGGAAACCACGATAGATTATACAGTACAGCAGGAACGCTATCCCCAATGAGTAACAGTGGTTTAAATCTGTACCATATATAAACACTTAGTCCTCACTTCCTGGATGCTGTATGGGGGGGGTCAAACACTTGTTATTTACTTGCTTTTTGTGAATGAGCATTCATTGGGGAAAGAAAGCAAACCTTAAAAATAGATATATATCCAAATTCAACTTCAAGGCATTTAACTGAGGAACAAGTACAGAAATCGAACACACTTGTATCCGAATGCTTCTTTTAGAGAGCCAGAATTTTTTGGACAAACTTTTAATTTTAGAATAGTTGTAGATTACAGAAAAGTAGCAGAGCTATTACAGAGAATTCCCACCCACTCGTCATCCACCTTCCTCTATTGTTAACATCTTACATTGTTGTGTTTCATTTGTCACAACTGTGGGAAGACTACCCACTCGGTAGCAAAAATCTGCCCAAAATAGGGGTTTTATGCAGGAGCAGCGACTAATAGACCCAAGCAGAGCCTCATTCAGGGAGTTTAAATGTATGGCAGAGAGAAAAGAGTTCAAAATGGACATATGAGAGTGACTGAAAAGTAGAGAAGGCGGGAAGTAAAAAGCACAAAGCAAATAAGCCAAGAGCAAGTAGAAATCAAATCAACTATATACATGGAAAAATTGAATCTTGGCATCTACCTCACACTGTATACATAAGTCAAGTCCAGTTGATTTTTGGTATAAATGGGAAAATTAAAAAAACTACTACAAGATAACAAAGAAGAGTATCTTGATTTTGGAGAGGCATAGATTTCTTAAAAGGAACGTAAAGGAAAATATTAATAATTTGGATCTCATTGAAATTAAGAACTATTGTTCATCTGAAGACATCACCCTAAGAGTGGAGAGAAAATATTTCCAATTAACATATTTGACAAAAGACTTATACCCAGAATATATAAAAATCTCATGAAAATCTATAAAAAAAGGAAAGACAACCCAAATTTCTAGAAAATGGACAAAAGACTTGAATAAGTTCTTCACAACATAAGGAGAGCCAAGTGGCAAATAAACATATAAGACAACCTTATTATTCATCAGGGAAATACAAATTAAAGCTATAGTGTGATATTATACCATGTTTCCCAGAAAATAAGACCTAGCTGGACAATGAGCTCTAATGTGTCTTTTGGAGCAAAAATTAAAAACCCGGTCTTATTTTACTACAATATAAGACCACGTCTTTATAATATCATATCATATCATATCATATCATATCATATAATACCTGGTCTAATATAAGTCCAGGTCTTATATTAGATTTTGGTCTTACATAAGAACCAGTATTATATTATATTGTATTATATTATATTATATTATATTATATTAACCAGGTCTTATATTAATTTTTGCTCCAAAAGACGCATTAGAGCTGATTGTCCAGCTAGGTCTTATTTTGGGGGAAACATGGTATATAGCCACCAGAATGAAAAATTGTTTGAAAACTGAGAATTCCAAATGTGGAACATGGATGTGGGGCAAAGGGAACTCTCACGCACTTTTGGGGAAAATGTGAATTGGTAAACCACTTAAAAAAATTGTTAGACCATATCTATCTACTAAAGATGGTTATATGTATAATCTGTGATCCAGCAATTCCACTTCTGGGATTATACCCAACAAAAATGTGTAAACATGTGTATAATAAGAATGTTTAGAAAGTTCATAATGACACTATTCAAAAAGTTGAAAATCACCTGAAGTAGGAAATATCTCAAACATTCATCAAAAGTAAAATGGAGAAATTGTGGTTTATTAGCATGAGACACTAATGAAAAAAGATAAGTACCATATGATCTCACTTATTTGCGGAGTCTAAAGAAAAGAATAAGTGAATGAACTAACCAGAAACAGTGTTGGAGACAAAGAGGAAAAACTGAGGGTTGCTAGATGGGCGGGGTGGGGAGGGCGGGTGAAGGGATTGGAGGGCAGTCGGTGACCACAGGATGGCCACGGGGTTTGAAAATTAATCTGGGGAACGTAATTTAGCGGTTACCAGAGGGTAAGGGGGTGGGGGTGGGAGATGAGGGTGAGGGGGATCAAATATACGGTGATGGAAGGAGAACTGACTCTGGGTGGTGAACACACAATGTAATTTATAGATGATGTGATATAGAATTACACACCTGAAATCTATGCAATTTTAATAACAATTGTCACCTCAATAAATTTAAATAAAAAAATAAAATAAAATAAAATAAAATAAAACACAGCTACACACCATAATATGAATGAATCTCACAAACAGTGAAACAAGCCAAACAAAAAAGAGTACACATTGTATGACTCCATTTATATTAAGTTAAAAAATATGCAGAACCAATACATTATGGTGGTAGAAGTCAGAATAGTAGTTGCTTTTGGTGAGTAATGACTGAGAGGGGACATAAAGGAGACTCTGGGATTCTAGCAGAGTTCTATTTTTTTAATGTAATGGTTACATGGGTGTCTTCACTTTGTACAAATCCATCCAACTGGACACTCATTGATTTGTGCACTTCTTATGTACTTGTAGAACTTGAATGCTAGGATCAGACTATGACACTAATTTGTGAAAAACTTCCAACGGAAAAGATTATAAAACTCATTAACCTATGTTAGTGTGATCCAGAAAGCATATATTTATGGTCATACCCTTTAATAACAAAATAAAAATGATAAACAATGGGTCACACATCTTTTTATTGATAAACACAGAACATTAGCTGCTAAAAGCCTGAAACAGTCACGTCTGATGCACGTGCTGCAGTCCCATCCATTAGACCTGAGAGAAGAAAAGGATACCATGTCTTGGCTGGGATAGCTCTTATTCCTATACCCAGAGGATCCCAATGACTCCCATGTCTTGTAATCCCTAAGACTCAGAAAAGACAGTCACATGGACACAGAGTCAGAGAGAATCTGATGGAGGATGACAAAGTAAAACTACTCTTGTCCCCTGATCTGTTTCCTGTGCTTCTTTTCCTTCACAATCAGTGCCCATCATCTGAAGTGACCATAGTATGTCATTATTTCCCGAAATCTTAAAGAGCCTCACTGAGACAGAAAGTGATGAAAGAGTTGAAAGAAAGGAGCTTCTAAATCAGATTCTGTAGAGGGTAAACCTGGGAACCTATTATTTTCATAAGCATTCCTGATCCTCATGGCTCTAATCAACTTCCATACTATAATCTAGGAGGTTCCGATTATTTTCAAGTCAGGGGATTATATTCTCCTTTTCTTCATTGTTGAAAATAATGCTCCACTAAATCGTTTTATATTCATTTTTGTATTCTCTGATTTTTCTTCTAAGACTGAGTCTTATATGATAAAGCAGTGCATATGGCATGAACACTTGCTTTATTAAGTGTTTTAATAATATTTATTTTTCCAGATTGTTCACTTAAAAATTGAACCAACTAATAGACATGCAAGTATTTAGTGAGTAGTCTTATTTCACTACATTTTCACCAGCATTAACATTTTAAATGTTTGCTTATTGGATACCTCAAACGGCATATCATTCCTTTGTTTACGGGTTAAGTCGAACACTTTAGGAAACTTTTTTGATGTTGTTTAAGGAGATGATTGAAACATTATGATGCCCTTGTGAGGAATATTTTAGTCAGAACTGATAAGTCAACAGGGATAAACTGGAAGAGGAGACTCATATTTGTATGACACCCATAATTTCAGAAAGATCATTTTATTTACTGAAACTTATTCTTTATGCCTGGATAATGGCCTCCAGCATCTCTTAGATGGCATTACAATGAGTCTTTTAAATACTTAATCAGAGTGTTTGCTGGGTTTGCTTAAGTCATGGTGGATATTTTTAAATTCACCTTACAGGGAAAAATTGATTCATGCTATTTTCTTTTTCCCCATAATTTCAGGGTTCCGCAATTTATCTGAGAACTCGGAGAACTAGCAAAAATACAAGAAAATGCTGCCCCAAACTGCCATGGTACAATTTATTTGTCCATAGAAGACTCTCTTCATAAGACTGTTTGCTCTCGCATTTCAGACAAAGAGAATTTAAACAGCTGTTTCTTTTCAGAAATTTATAAAATAAGCCTAAGGAAGAGTTGGCAGTTTCCTAAGTAGTTTATTCGTAGAATGTACTCCTAATGGAAAAGCTCACCAACCCATTTTTTAGAGTCATTTCTTTCAGAATTCCATGGACATAAGCCTCATGGAAAGCGTACATGGAAAGGCCATAACAGCCTACTTGACAGTGAGAAACGGGCTCTGCTGTGCTTGTGGACAGAGAGGACAGGAGGCTGCTTTCCTGACCACATATGTACAGCTCTGAAGGTAAATGTGTCATCTGGCCTGATCTCACACTTGAAGTCCCCCAAAAGGACGTTGACCCTGCATGTTAAGTGGAGGAACAGGTTGGGGCAAAGAACAAGTCGCAGAAAACAGGGCTTGGTGCTTCTTCTGCCCTGTTTTCCTGGAGGAAATAATTACTCACATCTGAAGCCCCTTTCTCCCAAATACCTTGCCCACGGCAGGACCATGATGTAGAAAGCCAGAACATTGCATATGAATACGGCGAGAAACCCAGAAAGTTCTCTCCCTAGCGCCATGAGCAGTGGTAATCCCACCACAGCCTTGGCCAATAGGATCATTTCACAGGTAGGATTTTTAGAATAAAAACTTTGTCAGTTAGTTATATATTCTCAAAAAACACAAGTACACACATGCATGTTATCTACCACCATTGGAGTGCTTGGTTGGCTGCATATGGGGTGGCCCCTATGCATTATATTGAAGAGTGTGCAGCTACCTTTGGGGTGTGATTTGAAGACTGAGAAGGACATTCAATCCCAGTCCCAGAAATAACCCCCATTAGAATAACTTCTGGTGAGGGTGTTGGCTCCTGAGAATCTTCTCCAGGTGTCAATATGCTGGCCAAAAGGAGAAGGCAGTACATTTACTCGTCAGCATCCCACTATCTCCACCTTCCCCAGTAACACATTTACATGTTAGTTTGGCTAGCTGCTGCCAGGCATGAGGAAGAACAGGCAATTCCTTCTGGAGCTGGGGCAAACCCTGTAGGAGTACGGGGCACCTGGAGTACCGGTAGGAAAGTTTTGTAGGACCAACATCTCTTTAATGACTTTCTATGGGCTAATCCTAGATGTCCATTTTAAGTCCATCAAGTAAATAAGGAATAATTGTAAGACGTACTCAAATTCTTCATAGGAAAAGGTGTCTATCTTCTCCATGTTTAATACAGTGAATTATCTAGAAGGCTTTGGAATCTGCTCAAGTATTGAGCACAGCAAGTCTGTGTCCCCGGCTAGTTTATGGGATTCTGGGACACTTCTGCTTTTCCTGTTTTGTCTTCCCACCCCATCCAATAGAGACACATGTTATTGTAAAGTGCACTGCGTGCAAAGCTTGTATGTACCTTTACTTATCATGCTAACATGCAAACACGGCCCGCTCTCTATTCCTCATTTCCAACCACAGCCAATCCCGCTGGGGTCCTGCCAATCCAGTTCCTGCTCTTGGTAGAGAAGAGAGTAGGGAGACAGACTGCACCACGGAAGACCAAGGGCCTGACCCTCTGGGTCATTTAGGCATTTCATTTGCTCTGGACACAGCCATTAGCACACAGGTACTACTGAACTAAATTCAGAACTATTACTGAATGCAACTAAAGTCATCCTCAATTCTCCAGGCCACCCACATTTAATTATTTTTATTTTTAAGCCCAGGTTGCTTTTCCCCAGAAGTCCGTGAGTTTCTGAGTTACCACTGCCTCCTTTCCCAGCCAACATCATTACAGAGAAATGTATACTTGCTTAAAAAAAAAAAAATGTAGTTCAATAATAAACGTTGAAAAGCCAGCTATAACATTCTTTTGTTAAGTAGTTTGGTGGTACATCAACATCAATTTCTAAAAACAAGCAAGGACAGACTCGATTAAATCAATGGATTTCAATATTTTCACTTCATGTTTTGTTTTGTTTTTATTTTGCTAATGTGTCAGCCAGTACCGAAATATGGTAATTTGCCAATACGGTAGGCAGGTAAAAAATTAATCTATGTTGATTCATTCAAAAATTATTTGTTGAATAGCTACAGTAGAGTGTGGGCTGAGTGAGGCCAGGAACTATGCCTGCCTTGGTCACTGCTATGGATTTCGCACATAGGACAGTGTCCAGCATGTAGGGAGCCACTACAATCACTTCTGAATAAACAATACATTGTAGATGCCAGGGATGAAGAGAGAGATGCTCCCAGGAGGTTCTGAACCTAGAGGCAGAGAAACATGCTTTGAACTAATTTTCCAAGCTTTCCTTAGTTAACCCAGAAAACAATATAGAAATCCCAAAGATAAGGAGACATGGATGCCAGAACTGCTTCTTTCACAAACCAGTACCATGCCATCGGACCTGGTCCGTTAAAAGGGTCCAGTTTTCCCTTTTTAAAAAACAAGAGTGCTAGCTCAGATAAACCCAAAGAACCTTTCTAAACTTTTCTTGACTGCACGAAATAAATCAAGTTGGACTCAAATAGGTTCAGTGACTTTTATGCTTTCTATAGCATTTGGATGGATTTGCAGGATTTGGATGAATAGATGAAATGCTGGCCTACAAGCAGAGGCACGTGTGTCTCTTGGCTGGGCAATTCAGGGACCAGGGGCTGTGTCCTGAGGAAGCCGCTGGCAGGAAGGCCTGATGTAAGCACTTTGCGGAAATGTTGGTGAAGTGAGATGTTTTCCATCCTCCTGCAGCTCTGTGTTGCTGGGCAGCAGGTGGCCAGCTGTCCCTGCAGTTATCACACAGGACAAGTACTAGGCTGCCCACCCCCCGCTGCAGATGCACCAGGGAGAACTGTCCACAGCATCTTTCTCAGCCTTTGGAGTCAGCCCAGGGCTGTTCCCATGGGAGATGCATTTCCCACCTGCATCTCGTCCTTAGCAACTTCCCTTTGCTGCTGCCCCACAGAATAGAGACCCTGAATGCCAGCGGAGGAAGGTGGCAGGCCAGGCTGTCCCCAAGTGCAGGCTACAACTCTCATTAGCATCAAATCACACCAATCTAATTTAAAATAAAAGGCTGAGAGTTTGCCATTCTTGTACCTCTGCCCGACAAATGCCCCATAAAGCTGTATGCAAGGCATATTCCAAAATAAATGGCACTGTGCTTACTAGGAATTCAGCCCTAAATTGTTAGTCAAATGCTGGGTGTGCCACATCATTTGATGCCTAGCACCTCACTTCCAAAATTGAATTTTGCCCCAGCTTGCCAAATGAGCCCATTAATTATGACATCAGAAAGTCCTGAAATTTCCTGGTTACTAAAGAGGGTACATTAAACAAACAGAACAAATCAGGATGATATCTGGATTTGATTCCTGGCGTGGTTTTTAACATCTCAGTTTCCCCATTGGTAAAATAATGACCAAAGTATCTCAAAAACCCAAGCAGAAACCTGCCACAGATGTAGCTATTATTGTCGTGGTGTCATTTGAGCAGGCACCAAAACCATGAAGGAACATCACATTTTCATTCAAACAGGAGTTAGGTATAGCAATGTCATCACTTAGTTTCTGCTGCAAGATTAAAATGTGATGGCTGCAAAAATATCAAAAAGTGCCACAGAACTAGAGCTAATCAAACATACACAACTGTAACGTACACACATGTACTCGATATAGTAAACCTGTGGCAGGCAGACAAGAAACGGGAAATGTGTCAAAGGAAGAACCGTAGGAAAAACCGCAAGTTCAAACTAAGCATCGCACGTCCAGGTTAAACGTGAAAGGAAGGCTTGGTGATGCCACTCCTGAAAAGCCTTCCATCTTAAAAGAGATGAGAGTGATTTTAGTGCTTCTGTGTTGCCAACATTTAATGACACATTATACAAAGTTCCACGTTACATGGCCTCTGTTGATTTTTAAAACAGAGAAAAGACCCGCAATGCTGGTTTGAATAGGCATCATCACCAATACAGTCATGTGAAGTGGGAGTTAGAAAATGTGGGTACCAGTTAAAGTGATTGCATTCTGTGTTGAATCCACACGGTTGACTTCTGCCAAAGGGCTCCTTGGTGTGCGTGTAAATCTCTTTACAGAAATAGCACATTGGAGTCTACCTTTACTTGTCTAAGCCTTTGAAACTAAAAACATTTGTCTGGACCTTCCTATTCTTCTTTGTTCCTTTCGTCTGCTGTTTTGCAGTTTTGTTTTATATATAGCAGATCTTAACACATACCAGATAGGTCCCAATAGTGAGGGACGGAGTCCCCTCTGTTCCTCTGGGGTTTTTTTTTCTGGAAGATCAACTTTCTTTTTTGTAACAAGCCTGCCAACTTTCATTCAGTGATGAATCAGCATCATGAACTCTCAAGCCTACTCAAAATAAAAACTAAACTTCTTGCATAATTAGAAACTATTAGGTTGGTGCAAAAGTAATTGCGGTTTTTGTAATTCTTTTTAACTGTTTAAACCACAATTACTTTTGCACCAACCTCATACTTCAGAAAACAATTTATATTTGTTCTAGTGTCAGCAGCCACAAGAGAGAAAGCAGGGTCATCTGCCAAAGTCAAGAGGGTTAAGGTATCTAAAGGGTGCACCTTCAATGTGCTTCCTGGAGCCTGGAAGGAACCCTATGAACATTTGTGTTCAGAGCATGCCATTGTACTGTCAAGTTCAAGGGCAGGCAGACGCGGGTTGTATTTTGAAAAGTGAAAGCAATCACTTAAATATTATTTAGCTGTCCAGATGTGAGCGCTCCTTCTCTCTACCCTCTGGTTCTCCTGTGTTTGTTGGTTCTCTGTGCAGCTGCTAAATGCCACCCCAGGCTACCTGTGAATGACGTCTCCTCATTTCAGACAAGAGAGCAGACCCCGACCCCATCCCTCCAAGCTCAGAGTACAAGGCAAAAGCAGTAGGCTCTAATGCTAATTTTACAGTCCCTATAGGATGGCTCACAACTTTCTGTATTACCGAAATAATTCACCTTTTAATTCAGTAATGACTTTTAAAGGTTGAGTTCTGGGAAGGCATCCACCCACAGCGACAGGTAAGTCACTTCAACGGATCGTTACCTCTAAACCGTCTTCTTAGTTGGACAGCAAGAAAAATCAGAAACTAAACACTAATAATATGTATGTTCTCTAAAATCAGTGACTTTTATGATGTTTGAATACAGGACTTTATAAGTTGGAAATAATACATATGCTACTTATTTTATACATGGCACTACAAAATTAGCCAGTCAGCACACTTTGTAAAAATGCATAACATGAAACAGGAAGACCTCTGGGACATGGGGCAGAAGTAGAAACAGATCCTGCCTTTTATGTTCAATGTGAAAATATTTATTTGTGCCAACAAAGCATTACTAGTAAGACAGATTCAGGGCTGTCACATTTGAGATAAATTTCACATCTTGTCCCAGCCTTGCATTTTCCCTCAAGGTGGGATAATTTAAGAATAAACATCCCGAAAACATTGTATGTATTTGGAGAGCCTCTGAAATGAACTGTTAATAATCATGTCCCCTGGATTCTCCTTGATACGTACAATTTTCTTTGCCTGCTCTTAACAAATAATTATTCTAAAAATTTCACATTAGGAAAAGTTACAGGTACTAAGAGTGTCACAGAGGAAAACATGCTATTCAAATAAAGCTATTGAGAAGCTTCCTGATGAGACATGAAAAGGGGAAGAAAGTACTGTCTAGTTGTCTGTGAGCGCTCCTTCTCTCTCTCTCCTCTGGTTCTCCTGTGTTTGTTGGTTCTCTGTGCCGCTGCTAAATTCCACCTCAGGCTATCTGTGAATGATGTCTCCTCATTTCAGACAAGAGAGCAGACTGTGGCCCCATCCCTCTAAACTCAGAAGGGGACCAAATTTGAGGTGAGATTCAGAGACCATCTGCTGACACTTGCTCACCAGGGCAGCCTCATCTTCTATTTTTCCTAATTTTACTGTGGCAGTACATAGAGGACTGCTCTAACCTCCCAACACGGCCCCACTCAGCAGAGGGGCAGATTAGGTTTGCATAGCACCCTGGGATTATAATCCTGGTTTATGGTAATGACAGTTAGAGAAGGCAGTGGCCGCTTTACTCCCCTGGGTGGCTGCGGTTGGGACATGCAGGCTTATTTGCAGCAGGGGTTTGTGGCAGTAGCTGCTCAGGTATGTCCCCTTATCTTTTCTGCGTGTTCTCTGTGTCAGCACCCAAAAGCAAACGGACAGAAATGGTAGCTCTGAGGTTTGTTTGATGTTAGGGTTCTTTGTTTATTTGTTGCTATTGCTGTTGCCGTTTCTAATCTCCGTAGGCAGAATTTATTTCCCTTGTGGAGTGTTAATATTGTCTTTAAGTTTGTTTTAATTTCTCTGTGTTTTCTCAGGCTTTCTATTACAGTGTTATTTTTATAACAAAAAATGAAGAACAGATTTTAGAATGGCTTTTTGTAGACCTAATTTCTGAATCATTAATTAATTTCTAATTCATTAATGAATCATTGCTCTAAAAGGAGATGGTAAATCAAGAAGATGTTTCTTGTTATCAATTTGCTGACTTCTAATTGTTAATATAAACTCTGCCCATTATGTATACACAAGCATTCATACGTATACATGTACATACATATAGACATCATTTGGCAAGGGTCAAATTGAGTCCTATGATACTGTACTTTCTGCCTCCAAAATGTTCCGATTCCTGGGAAGAAAACAATGTACAGCCCTGAAGTGCACCTGAAGCTCTGAATCTAAGTGTCTGATGTAATTTCCTACACAGTCTGTGGACTGTAAACTCCAGAGAAAATTAGCAACATGGTAAAAAGTTACATTGGTTTTGTTACCCTGAAGCTTCCTGACTTGAGAAATAGTCTTTTGGGGCAGGGGAAAAATACAAAAAGCAATCCTCTCTTCCAATCTGCACAGACTTTGGATGTAATTGATGTACCAATTCAATTTCACCCAAAAATGCTCTACAAAGAACTTATCTAAATGTAGCTCTTTTGGTTTAATGCCATCTGCATCTTTTTTAAACCACTTAGAAATACTCACCAAGATAATTAACCTCTGCTGTCCTGGAATTTTTTTTGTTTATCCAGCTGAAGCCTGGGAACATATTTTTAGAGTGTGTGCTTTTTAAAGGGTTAAGGCCGAAAACGTTTGAAGAAAATCAGCTTAAATATGTTGTACAACAAAACATGTTATTGCGGGTATTGGAGTTAGGCTATGATAATGAATTTCAGACTCAAATATTTTCTTTGATTGTCACAAAAATATGTGAAGAGCCAAGGGTTTGCTTTCGTGTTCAGCATGAAGTTGGTTGCATTTCATTACCAGAGGCTAATTGTATGAAAACTGTTTTCACATCCAGAAAGCCTGATACGGTAATGGGTGTTGGGGGTGACAGGGAGACTACTGGGAACCCAGACACCCTGTGTGGGTGATTATTTCAAAGAGGAAGGATTAGTAGGGGCCCTTGGTATTTAAACTCTTTTTAAGGGTGGCTCAGAGATTAATGCTGGTCCTCAAAATGACACCCATCTGTGCTTAGAGCCCTGCCCGTGGGCCACTTGCTTCTAAGTATCTTGATAGCCCTTTCCCAGAGGATATGGAAATTTCTTTTGAGGTCCTTAAGAGTTCTCCAGAGATCATTAAGCATGTCAATAATGTTGAATAATAAAACTGGAACAAAATATGCTATCAGTCCTCTTCTTCCAGAGTGTTTATTTATTGTAATCATTCATCCCCATAAGCCTGCAAGGTTACTTATGATTTTTAAAACATTGGTTGAGATGGTGCTATGCCTTGGTTAAACACCACACGGAACGTGAACACAACAAACCTAAGAGAAAGATGGGCAAATTGCCTGATAAAGGATTACAGTGGAAGTGAAAGGCTGACCTGCAGTCGGGAAATGTTCATCATTTTTACACCAAAGTGAGTGTAACGTTTCTATAGGGAAATTACTTCAATCTGGTCAGTGCAAGGAGCAGTTTGTATAATCGGATTGCAAATAAGGTTTGATCACATTCCAGCTTAATCTACTCTCTGAGCACCATTTACGACACTAAATCAAACCCAGGGAAGCTGCCGGCACGGTTTTACAGTCATTACACCCAAGGGGCAGGGACTCGGTAATAAACAGCAAATAAATTGAAGCACTGACTTGCCTGCTACAGGGCATTTCTAATTATCCTCTAGTTTAGCTGGAAATTGTCATGCTCTCATCACAGTCTATTTTAACTGCTGCTGAATAAGTGTGATACTTTTAGGCTGAATTAATTGAGAATATGAGGAAGTGCAGATTGTACTCCATCCGCCGACACCCCCCTTCCCAAACCCCACCTCCCAACCCTGACAACTTATTGTAGGCACTTAAGTAGACCTGAGGAAACTATTTATTTGGTCTCTCTCCTTCCTCTGGGAGGGGATCAGAAATGTAATGTAACCAAAGCATACCTCATTTATTTCATTTACATTCCGAGGAACCACCAGAATGGACAGCACTAATAAAGATAGCCTGCAGGTCCTCCCAGAAGGGCTGGTAAGGTAATGATGGTTGGGTCCATCCCTGAGCTGATGGGCAAGTAGAGTTACCAATCTGTGGCATCACATGATGGAATCTGATTGAGTCAGAAAAAGTAACTTGGCCAACAGTGGCCTCTGATCCACCTCCACCACGGATACACACAACCGCCCTGGAAGCAGTATCAGGAAAGCTGAGGTTCTGGGAATGAACAATCTCATGACTGGGTTTTGAGCATCTTACAAATAGCTTGTTTGGGTAAATTCTGTTGGGAGGTGAGGCTGGGAAAGGTTTATATTCATTTGAAATGTAAGGCATTGAAAGCATCCTTTATGCAAAATGACCATGAGGGTTGAACTATTAAGGTATAAGACCATAATTTCTCCTTCAAGTTCAAGGACTGTGACTCTAAGGTAAATGCTTATTCTTGGCACCCAGGCAGACTTAGTAGTGCAGGGGCAGTCTCTTCCTAAATAGGAGGTGACTCGATTATTCTTTCTAACTGAGCTTTTAAAGTGCCATGAGAAAAGAGGATATGACCTCTTCAGGAAAGCAGAAAGTTCTGAGCTACACAGATCTGTCCCCAGCTTCCGCTCTCCCACCAACCTCTGCCTGCCTGCCTACCTTTAGAGGGAAGCTTTTAAATGGATTTGTTGGCTCCCCTGGGAATCTCAGGCTCAAGGATGAATAACATCCTGTATTTGTGAAGCTCTCTGACTTCACTCCCTATCAGACAGCACAGGACGCTCCCCAGGTCCACCCCTTCCAGCCCAACAGAGCAATTGGACAGCCAGTTAGCAAGGAGAAAATTCCTCTCTTTCCACTCAAACCAGTATAACTTGGAAATAACGAGAAACTTCTCTTCCACCACCCATGCAACCAAGGCAGGGGCTTCCACAGCAGTCACCTTACATTGTAAAATGATCTTCTGCTGATGAATTTCAAAATAACTTTCATTACATTTATATATTTTCCAAAATGTGAAATACGAAGTATGAAAAGCAGGTATTATCTGGTGTTTTTAAATAGAAATAATTTCTTCATTGTGTATTCATTCTCTCCCCGCAGGTGGCCCCTATAACTTCTCTCTTTGGAAACTTAGAGGGGCAATTTGACTGTCAGCCTCCCTCCCTCCAAACTGCCTGCCCTTGCAGGGAGGTGAGTTCATGGCGAGTCGTCACAATGCAGCACCTGTTATCTCCTCACCTTCTACAGGACTGGAACCGTCAAGCACGCAGCCCAGGGCACAGGGGAGATCCTATTAGAGAAGGGTCCGGGAATCCATAGCAAGAGTGATGCTACTCCTTGTTCTTAAGGGCTGTCACTGTGGCCCTCGGTAATACTAGCAAAATTCTTGGTGACATTTGGGGAAAAAAATTTCTCTGAGAGGAAAGCAGAACTACCATATTTTGAGGACGGCTGCAAAAATGTACAGTCCACTGGTGGTGTCAAGCAAGGTGACCTCACGTTAGGCAAATTTGGACCATCTGGACCTAGAAAAAGATGAAAGTTTATTGTCCACTCAGCAAAAGGATTTTTCTCTTTAGAAAGCTTATTCACAGAATTTCTTTAAATTATATACCTAGAGAGGACACAGTTATACAGCCTGGTGCTGCCACTCCACCGTCTGAGTCTTCCTGGACAGATTTATTGACTCAGTTTCCTTATCTCTAGAGTCAGGGGCTGAGAATGCCCACCTCGCAGGATTATTGTGAACAGTAAAACTCAATACAGTTGACCCTGAACAGCATAGGTTTGAACTGTGTGGGTCCACGTATAAATGAATTTTTTTTTCAATAAATGCCTGTACTGTTTTCAATCCATAGTTGGAAATCTGCAGATGAGGAAGGCCAACTATATGCATTTATCTATGCCACTAAATATAGGGGACTTGAGCATCTGTGGATTTTGGTACCCACAAAATCCCCTGCAAAACCCCCCTGGGGGGGGTGTCTTAGAACCAATCCCCTGCAGATACTGAGTGACATCTAAGTTTTTGGGAAGTCAAAAGTTATATGAGGATTTTCAACTATGCAGGCAGACAGCACTCCTAACACACAGGCTGTTCAAGGGCCAACTGCGATCCAAATCAAAATCACAATGAGATACCACTTCACACCTTTTAGGATGGTTATTAAAAACATAGAAAGGCTGCGGAGTAATCAAATCTCTCATGCATTGCTAAAGAGAGTGTAAAATGGTACAGGCATTATGCAACAGTTTGTTGGTTCCTCCAAAAATTAAACATAGAGTTACGATATGATCAGCAATTCCACTCCTATGCACATACTACCCAAAAGAATCAAAAGCAGGAACTCAAACAGATACTGTACGCAAATATTCCTAGCAGAATTATTCACATTACCCAAAAGGTGGAAACAACTCACATGTCTGGTGAAATAATGGATAAACAAAATTGGTGTACAAGTACAATGGAATATTATTCTGCCTTAAAAAGAAATGAAATTCTGACTCATGTTACAATGTGGATGAACCTTGAAGACATTATGCTCGGTCAAGTAAGCCAGACAAAGAAGGACAAACATAAGTATGATTCTATTTATCTGAGGTATCTAGAGTAGCTAGATTCATAGAAACAAAGTGGAATAACAATTGCCAGGGGCTGGTGGGAGAAGGGAATGAGAAATCATTGCTCAATGGGTACAGAGTTTATATTTAGGGTGATGAAAAAGTTCTGGAAATGGATAGTGGTGATGGTTGCACTTTGAATATTTTTACTGCCACTGAATTGTACACTTAAAATGGTTGAAAGGGTAAATCTATTTCACCACAATAAAAAAAAATAATGCCCCCCAAATACTAAGTAGATAAAAAATAACCTTTGGTATATGTTTCCATATATGTTAGTTGTATCTGAATAATTTGATTTCTACAAATAATTGCTTGCCCAAATTTTTAAGAGCTCTGCTTACTGCAGGTACTTCAGTGGGTGTCACCCTGGCAACACAGTAGTATTGGGACACTTTTAAAATATACCAGTGTCTAGGCTTCTGCCCAGAGGGTGTCCTGTGAGTTCTATCATCTGTTCATCCCAGGGTACTGCACAAGTATTTTCATCTTCTACAAGTGCCATGACATAAAAGCATAGGCACTGCTTGGGTAAGGTCGACCTCTGTAACGAGCCAGGAGGGGCTTTCAGCTTCAAGGCTGCTGGTGGACAGACACGCCGAGACCTAATAAACATTGAGGGGTAAACATGGGAACTAATATTTATGGAGCAATGACAATATGCCTGGGTACACATATTATCCCACTGAATGTTCTAGAACCCCATTTTACAGATAAAGAAACTGAGGCTCAGAAATACTAAGTAGCCTGCCCAGGTTAACTGTTATAAAGCAAGTACGTGGATTAGCCTGAATCCATCTCCAGGTCTGACTCCAAATCCTTCAGTTTTCCCACTCTTCTTCTTCAGTGTTCTTCCCTCTGAGTCCCAGCACTTGTCTCGTGTAGCTTCAGAGTGGACTAGAACCAAATCTTGAATCACTGGATGGCCAGTAACCAGAAAATGCCACTTTGAGTTCGCAGAGAGGAGCCCATGCTCTTCCTTCCAAGGCCCGATATGCTATTTCTTGTGCCTCGGTCACAGGCATAATACCCCATCCCAAACGAATGCCACCCCACTCTGGTGCCCTTTCCTTTTACAAAATAGTTTAAACGGGGTCACCCTGAAAAATGAACCTGCACATACCCAAGACCCCATGCCCTCTAAACCACTGCTTTACCTGGTCAATCCCACCGGGCTCCCTTGACTGTCAGGCTGTCTAATGAATATGCTTACTTAGCCCCACTCTTCATGATCATTTCCCCCTTGCTGATGACATATACAGTGGCCACTAATTTAGTTATGTTTTAGAAATACACACTCCTGGAACAGACTGTACACAGAGGTGCCGTTTGTGGAGGTCTCATATAGAAGGGAAGTTTGTCCAATGCATTGCTGAGTGCAGGATGACAGACATAACTACACTACATAACTAACTCCACATCCACTTCCATCAGGTGCCTTCCTTTTCTAGGGGGTCCAACTTACGGCATTTTGCAAAAGCCCAGGATAAAGTTTGCAAAAGGGTATGCTGTACGTCTGGGTCAGGAATAGAGGTGACGAATGCATCAAGACGAAAATCCCTGACCCAGTTCTCCGTGTCACAGAAACTCCACTGCAGGAGCCATGCTTATTTTTTGTGCTGAAGATAATAAGCATAGACAAAGTCACAGTTGAGTGTCAACGTTCCCAGTGCACTCTTGTCTAAAGTATTTAATTGAAACTAGACAAATTCTGGGTCTCTGACCACGTCATTGTCATCTTGGACTGTTAGCTGTGTTCATTTTCACATCCCCAGTTATATTCTAATGTCATGTTATTTGCTGTATGAGGCTACCGTGGAACTCCAGGGCTCTGTCTCCTCTCAGTTTCACAGGCGGCAGTGATTGCTTCTGTCACCTGGCCTAAGCCAGGAATCATTCAGCATTAGCATGAACATGAACTTTACTTGGAAATGGCATAGACTGACTACTATGGATTGAAATATGTCCCCACCAAAACATATGTTACCGTCTTAACCCATGTTATCTATGTATGTGACCTTATTTGGAAATAGGGTTTTTGCACACGTATTCAAGTTAAGATGAGGTTTTTGGGATAAGACCAAATCCAATAGGACAGGTCCTAAAATGAAGAGGAGAATACTTTGTGAAGACAGAGACACACAGGGAGAACACCATGTGACAACAAAGGCAGCAATTGGAGGGACACAGCTGCAAGCCAAGGAACATCAAGGATGGATGACCTTCACCAGAAGCTGGAAGAGGCAAGGAAGGATTCTTTCCAGTCTCAGAGGGAATGAGGCCCTGCCAACGCCTTGATTTAGGACCTCTCCCTTCTAGCACTGTGAGAGAATAATTTCTGTTGTTTTAAGCCACCCAGTTTGGCATACTTTATTCCAGCAGCCCTAGAAAACTCACACACTGCCCTTTTCTTAAGAGACTATTTGGTATGGTATCTGCATTTTAGTGTCTACATGTTGTGGATGAGCTATGCTGTTCTATATTGTATTCTTCCTTTTGGTTTTGAGGCAAATTAATTAACATGATACAGAAAAGGGAGAACACAAATGCTGAAGCCCTCACTTTAAGCCCTTATACTCTTTTGTTCTCCATTATTGCACCAAATTATTTAATTGGATCTCTCTGATTGTGCTCAGACACAGAAGAGAACACAGTCTATTATGAGACGCCCCACAACCATAATGCAATATCAAATTCAATTCCCATCCAAAGTGCTTGCTGCTAAAAGCCTGTTCTGTGGCTGCAGATTAATGAAGATCTGCATTGAGCAAAGTGGTGGTCATAGAGACATTATTTTCCTCCAATAGAAGGCCTATTCTTGAAGAACAATAAAAGCATAGAGAAGCGTTAGTCTGCTTATGGATAGAAATAAAATGAATAAGAGGCTTGATGGAAATAGTCTGAAAGCAGCAGAGTGGAATTCTGAAAACATTGTTTTTGTTTTGTGAGGACATTTTCTTTCCTTCCCCTCCTCCCCTCCCCCCAGAGACCCTCGTAAAATGCTGCTGGGTGCAGGATCAAAAGCTGTGGAGTGAAGGACAGATCTGGAAATTTGAAACCCAGTGATAGATAGTCAACATTTTATAAATGCAAACCAGGCCAGCCTTGTTGTTTATACCCACAGTGGGGAGACAACGTGAGGGGTTCCGGGCATGGTGTCAGTTTGAGCAGGGGGAGCCACACCCAACCAGGCAACAGTTGTAATGATGGTGAGCAGTAATTGTGTTGCTTTCAGCTAATTGTACACTGGATCGATTTTTGATTCTCTGCTCCCTTTGTCCTTCGATTGTTGGGGTTTTTGGCTCCTTTCCCTTCTTTTCTCCCTCCCAAACTTTTTTGCCTTGGAATAGTCTATTCTTAGCACCCCTCAATCCTAACGTTAAGCCCTATCCTAAATTCCCAAATAATTTCCCAAGCTGACAACATCACCCTTCATTCATTTCTGCCCCTTCCCAAGGCACATATTATCTGTATTGCACCTTTGACTCAGGTGTGTCTTGAACTATACATACCTGAGCTGTCCAATACGGTAGCCACCACGTGGCTATTGAGCACCTGAAATGTGGCTAGTCCAAATTGAGGTGTTCTGTAAGTATAAAATGTACACTGGATTTTGAAGACTTATTACAAAAGAAGAGAATGAAGTATCTCAATAACTTTTCAAGTTTGATTACATATTGAAATGATATTTTGGTTATAGTGGATTAAATAGAATATATTATCAAAATTAAGTTCCCTTGTTTCATTTTGCTTTTTAAAATGTATCTACTGGAAAATTTTAAATGGAGTATGTGGTTCATATTTGTGAATTGCATTATATTTTTATTGGACAGTGTTGCTATGTACAATTTAAGATGTGGCAATCTAAGCCAATATTATAAATACAGGACGCATTATGTATTCTAATAAGATATCAAGCTTTCCAAATGAAAGTCAGATCCCAAGCATCCTAGCACTCACCTCTGCATGGCGCCTGCTCTTTCTAAGCCCTGCAAAGACTGCTTTTCCAGCCCAGGCAGATGGGCCTGACCTCGCATTGTCCTTCACACCTGCAGCCTTCCCTTTTGCTCCCCTTTCCTCCTAGGGAAGCATTTCCACGCTCCATCCTGTGATGCCCAGTGAACTCTTGCACTATCTCCATTGCATCTTATCAAAAATCCATTCACAGTCAATGTGAATGAGTGATTATGCTTAATGTACAGCCTCCTTCAAGCCATTGTCTTTCTGGCAAAGGCAGAAACCTCTGAGTTGGCTTAGGCCAAGTGAAGTTCTGACTGAATGACCACATGCAACAGGCAGCCAATCAGGAAGGCACTGTTTTAAACATGAAATCTCAGGGAGGTCTCTGAAGTCTATGGGGGTTCAGAACAAGTCACCCCAAAATGTGCCTCAGTGGTATGCAGATTATTTTGAACTAAAGGCAATTTTAGCTTCAGCCTCAAGAGAAACTTCTGCCCCTCCCTTTAACTACCTGAAGAACTTGAATTAGAGGCCTTGTCCATAATAAGAGATTGTCAATGACAATCTCTTTTTGAGATAATCTCTTTTTGATCCACCTACATGGCAGGGCAAACATCTGCTTTCTTATCATCTTGCAACTGACAATTTGAAGCCCCCAAGTTACACCATGTTTCCCCAAAAATAAGACCTAACAGGACCATCAGCTCTAATGTGTCTTTTGGAGCAAAAATTAATATAAGACCCAGTATTATATTATGTTATGTTGTATTGTGTTATGTTATGTTATGTTATGTTATGTTATGTTATGTTATGTTATGTTATGTTACATTATGTTATATTATAGACCTGGTCTTATATTATACTAAAATAAGACCGGGTCTTATTTTAACTTTTGCTCTAAAAGACACGTTAGCGCTAATGATCTGGCATTACCTCATCCCTAGCTCAGGATGACTTTATTCCTAGATTCCCCTTTCTATGACTGAACATCTCATACATGTGGGGTGTCTGCCTCGCCCACGTATGTGGGCTTCCCAAACATATGTTGCATTAAATTTGGTGATTTTCTCTTGATAATCTGTCTCATGTCTATCTGGTTATTACGCCAGCCAAAAGAACCTGGAGACTAGAGGGAAGTTTGTTCCTCCCCAACAAGTCCCACCACTCTTCATTGTCTTAACTGCCCTGTGTACCAAACAAAGGCATTCACAAAAGATTCTGTATGAGCCTTCGCAGGACTCTCCTCTCTGACCAGAGGCTGCTTGCTCTACCACAGCTATTTATCTATGTATGTATGTATGTATGTATGTATGTATGTATGTATTTTTACCACAGCATTTTAAATCACCATTGCTCCCCTATGTCCTCTCTCTGCCCAATTAAAGTGTAAATTGATTCTACCAAGGTCATATAACTGCAATTCAAACCCAGAATTTTGGACTTCAAGTCTAGCATTCATTTTAGAATACTACACTGCTTCATTTTGTCTGACAGTTATTTGTGTACTTGTTGTATCTCAACTAATATACTGTAGGCTCCTTGAAAGCAGGATTATGAGTGTAAAGGTTATCCTGGTTGGAAACGCTGAATGTTCTTTGGACAGAGCAGTACGTAACCACCAGAACTGGATTTATACATACCCTAATTGATCAATGAGAATTTGGCATCAAATTCAGAGGCTTCTGAAAGCCAGCCAGTCCACAACAGCTTCACTCTAATGGGCATATTTCAGATCAATCAGCAACAGTTTCACTGGAGTACAGCTAAATCTCAAGCAATTCCTAAACACTCATTTGGGGAAAATCCCCCAATCTCTGAACATCTCCATTCTTCCCAAAGCCCCTTAAAAAAATGAGGCATCAGTCTTATAGTCAAGTCATGAATAGATTTTCTCAGAAAAGTCCCATTATGTAATATGGATTTGTCACTTCCCCTCTTGCATTTCTACCAGTTTTTGCTTTATATATATGTAAGCGATGTCATTTGGTACAAAAAAGGTTCAAAGTTATTTCATCTTTTGGTTGATTGTACTTATACCATATGAAATATGTCTCTGTTCCATTTAATGCTTTCACATTGAATTTGATATGGTATGATATATAGATACGCCATTTTATTTGTCTTCCCATGGACCTGGTATCATGATTTTATTTTCAATTTCTTCATGTATTGTTTTAAGAGATGTGTTTCTTATATATAACATGGAGCCAGATTGTGTTTTTTTTACTCACTCTGAAATCTCCTCTCAGTTAACAGAGAAATTTAATTTATTCGTATTTATTGTGATTTCTGATATATTTGGGTTTACTTGTGCTCTCTTATTTTATGTTTTTTGTTAAGTGTATTTTCTTGCTATTTCCCTCCTTTTCTACTGTTCACTTGATCGAGTTTTATTTTCTTGCTGTTTTTTGTTTTTTCCTTCCAACTCCCGCAGTGGTTTGTGAGTTTTGAGAGAACAGAGAAAGGAGACTGAATTGGGGTTTAATGGGTGATTAGGGGATGGGGCCAGAGGGAGGTTTCCACATGTGATTTGAACTTCTTGCCAGCCCCAAAGGAGAGTGCACCCATACTTTTTTATCAGCTTTATCAGATGTGAGGTAGAGGGAAGGAAGAAGGAGTGAGGTTTCAAAGCTGTCAGCAGTCCAATAAAAGATGGAGTCAGATTCTATTATATTGGTGCTGCTCTCTTTCTGGGTATGCTCCTTGGAATAAAAGTACTTAATGCCATCACCCGACAAAGCTTAATACTTGCATTCTCTTCTTTTCATCTACCGACCAGACTGTGTCTGACCAACTAGTTTAAAGCCTCCTTACTCTTCTTGCAAACTCAATCTCAAAATGGTTCCCTGGAAGTGAGTTTCCAGAGTCCACGTCATCTCTACTCTCCAATTCTTCAGCACAGGGCCATTGCTCAAATGACTTGGCTGGAATTCTAGGGTCTGTCATCAGTCCACAGTGCAGAGAGCTACGTACTACACAAGGATCCTCAGGAATCCCAGACGAGCCCCCACAGGCATGTATCAGGATGACTCAGTCCAGAAACTTAGGAATGCAACACATTTAATTCTATTTTTCTCTATAAATTTCATTTCTGTGTTAAGTCCCTATTCCATGGGAGTTGTAGAAAACTAATTTCACTCCATTGGGGTCTCTCCCCTTTCTTGAGCTCTGGGAAGCTTACATTGTGCCCAGGCATTGGGTGCTCAGGAAGTGCACGTCAATATCCTTAGCAAAGCCCCTGTTGAAACATTAGTTAATGTCTTCTGTGTAATAACAAACATCTATCTGCGCTCCCAAGTCATATGCATTCTCTCACTTAATCTTTTTGATGGAAATGGCTAGGGGAAATATAGAGTCTTTCTTGTCCAAAACGTTTTTATCACACAAAATGGAAACTTATCCTAACGTGTTTTCGTTTTTTCTTTATATTTTGAAACCTCAGAACCAAATTTACTGTCGAATTAGTGAAACAATTTGATTCCACTGCAGTGTAATCTCCCTGTGAGCAGGACGATACCACCTTTTTGTCCAAAAAGGCAAGCACATTGCCTGGCACGTAGGTGACCAATAAATATTTGTAGAATAAATAAATAAATAAATACATTTTCTGGTTGGAGTACAGTGTCTTACTCCTAATACTATTTCTGTACTACACTTGTATGTTTTATTCTGCATCACTTCAAATCCCTTTTTGCAATTAGGTATGAAATAAGGAAGAAGGGAGATGAGAAAATAATGGAGAAAGGGAAGTCGGGATGAAAATGCAATGTGAAAATATTCTCTGTGCAACTTCAGTAGTAGACAATTTAACACTTCTCTTTTCTTCTAACTTTTTTTAGCTATATAACTTTTTTTATATCCTCTTCTAGTAATACATTTTTTAAGTGCACCAAAGCATTGAGTATTTGATATACGCAAAACAGATAAAAAAACAGATTTAGGTACAGTGGGATTCATCTACCCACCCAAAAACCATTAACTGGGCAACTATCACTGGAGATACAAGCTGGAAATAAAGAATCGTAAGATTCTAGAGGATTCTAGTGCTTACTGTCTTCCTCTAGGTGGGAGAAACATATAAACAACATAGAGACAGGGGTATGTATAGGGTACAGTGAGGATACAAAGGAATTGTGGCATCGCAAAGATTATGTGATCTGAGTCCTGAAACATAAGTAGATGCTTGCCAGTTGGAGAAGGAGAAGGCTAGAGAGCTGCTGGGAAGCGAGCTGCTGGGGAAGATGTGCTTCTTTCCACACCCTTTACACCAAGGAATATTTGGAGGTTTTAAATTCATACACAAGGCTGATTGGCTTAAAACAAGAATTATTTAAATTTAATTTAGTTTTGTGTTACCCAAAGGTATACTTAGATTTTTAAGATACAAATTCATTTGATCAACAGATTTGCTTCTGAAACTAGGTACACAATACCCAAACATCTGGAGAAATGGTTTCCTTTTGAAAATTCCCCAGATTGTACTCTAAGTGCTTCGAATTCAACTAACCATGAGAAATCCCCTTTTAAAAACAGTCATTAAAAGTTGGATATTGAAAAATATTCTTTATGAAGAAGTTGATTTTTTTTGATAAGATATTCATTTCCCTTGGGGAAACACTCTTGATAATTGAAAATATTTTTACAGCAAATAATCTATTGCTTTAAATTCATTTAAATTGATTTGATAATCTGTTTCAACTCCTGTGGCAAATTTCTATGTGGAAAAAAAATTTTAATTAAAATAAAAGTAATGCAGGCACACGACTTTAGAAAATAGTAGAAAGAGCTTACAATGGAAAGAAGCATTGCTTGCCCAACCCTCCTCATCCCCAGCTACCTCCCTAAAGAAGTAGTAGGGGGCATGGAAATCAAATAATCCCTACTTTTAGTACTTCCAGTGGTTACTTTCATATCTCTGCATAATATACTTCACCTCTTTGGGAAAATTATACCCTTCTTTGGGAAAATTACTCCACCTCCATTTCTTTAAAGATTTGGCTTCATTTATATCCCTAATATCTGTATTTTTATATTACTATGTTTTACATCTGTTTACTTTTGTAAATTAACAAATATGTTTAAAGTTGTATTTCTCATTCTGTCAACTGGAGACATCCTAACTCCTAAGTTTGTAAGATGAGGATATTAGCTCCTCTGTCCTTCTCTTTAGCTCTCCTCTTTAACTTTTACCTCCCAATTTTTGCTGCTCAGATTGTGTTTCTAAAAACAAAATTTTTTAAAACACAGTCAATATGTAAATATTGTTAACTGCAGATTCAAGTGCTGGTATATGATTCCATTTTCTTACCTATAGTTCAAAAGTGATTACGCAGTTTTACTCAACAAATATTGTTAAAATGGAATCATTTTCATTATATTTGGTCACATTTTAAAATCTGCTATAATTTGTTTTCTTTGGAGTCATACCATGCTTTGCACTGATTTTTAATTTTCCATGAGATTGACTGACGCTTTTGTATGGTTGAGAGAAGAATCATGTGCCTTCTTATGATATCCTTAGTATCTTTAGGCTTCTTACTCATTTTATCTATTACTTAAAATCAATTTTATTCATTTTCATGTCCACTGATTTTCTCCACTAATTAAGACCAATGGCTTCGTAGTTGGACTATCACTTTCTTATATGGCTTTTTTTTTTCCTCCTATGAAGTTTTTAGGCTCCATTTTATCTCACACATTCTATACCTTTAGTAAATCCTCAAGTTCTTCCACTATCTCAATTTTTCTACCATCCAACGGAGTCCCTTCATTCCTGGAGATCTCTTTCAAGGAGCACTTTATCCACTTGCATCTGGATTGACTATTTTCTAGGCCTCATGTACCATTGTCTTCCTGGAACTTCACTTCTTTGCTCTTCTGGATTAGATCTTCAGTTTCCTGCATCTCCTATCTTCCCCCTTTTAGGTTTACTTTCTCGTTTTAACAAATATATGCTCAAATAATTTTCCCAAAGAAGGGTATAAACTTCACATATGTCTGACAGTACATTTATTCTGCTCTTATCCTTGATGAATACTTTGGCCAGGTATAGAAATTCATTAAAATGCATTCTTTTTCAAAACTTTGAAGGCACTGTTATTTCCTCTTAGCATTCAGATTGATGATAAGTCTGATGATAGTTTGTTAGTCTTTTGTAAGTGATCCATTTATTTTTGTCACTAGAAGTTTTAAATATACACTATTATTCTCATTCTATAATTTTATAATGATAGTCTAGGCGTGGGATTTTTTAATGCAAACTATTTAGAACTCAGTAGTCCCCTTCAATGTGAAGATTTATGCCCTCATTAGCTCTGGGAAACTCCACTATGTTTTTGTTGTTATTGTTTTTTGCTAATTTCGTCATCTGTGATTTATCTGTACATTCTTCTTTGGAACTCTTACGAACTGTATGTTGTCTCACCTGACTTGATTCTCTATGTTTTTATCCTTTTTTTTCTTATTTCTTGTTTCTACCTTTTTTCTTCAATTTTTAATTCTTCAAATATCCTTCAGATGTCCAATTAGTATTTTTAGTTCAACAATCAACAGTTTAATTTGCAAGAGTACCCTTTTTTCATGATATATTAGTATACTTTTCTAGATGTATTATCTTCTATTTTTTCTGGTCAGTTTTTCTGTTTGTGTACAATTTTCTTTTTAGGCTTTCTCCAAATACCTAGTGATTCATATTTAAGAATGAGGCCACAGGACAGCTTGGGGGAACTCAGTATGGAAGCACAGTGCTTGTCAGCTGGGAGACTTCTTGAGTAAAGTGGACATAAACCAATAATTAATTCCTTGTTGTACCTCACATCTCGCAATGGTCCGCTTCTATAATTGCCTTATCTAAGTATGGTATCTCTTTACCGTGTTCCCCCAAAAATAAGACCTAACCGGAAAATAAGCTCTCGCATGATTTTTCCAGATGACATCTCCTAACCTAAGCCCTAATGTGTCTTTTGGAGAAAAACTTATAAGACCCAGTTTTATTTTCAGGGAAACACAGTACCAGCTTGCTTCATTCCCTCCTTGCTGTTGTGTCCTCCACACATAGTATGGATACCAGCCCGCTCTGTATTATGTCTTGGTCAGTACTTTCCACTTACTCTCTTTCATCCAGAAATTTTTCAATCCTTTATTCACTTACAAACCCCTTCAGTTTCTCTTCATTGCATGGGATTATACTTTTAAAAAAATTATTTTCATTTTAAAGGAATCTGGGAAATACATGTGCTTAGTTCAAAATCTATTAAAATCATTAAAAAATTTTAATCTATGCTCATATTGGGTGTGGAGTCATTAAAAAAAGAAGATGGGTTTCTTTTTATATTTTATTAGCTTGAGTGTATATCTGTTAGGAAAGTCTTTGATCTTAAGTAGTAAAAACTCAATTAACATTGGTTTAAACGAGTAAAGAGTTATTTTTTTTCCATGAAAAGAAGTTTGGAGGTAGGTAACTGAGGTGTCCATTCAACTTTCCAATGATGTTATGGGGAAACCAGTCCGTTTCTGACTTTTTGTTTTACCCTCTCTACCAGTTGCTTTTGTTCTCATGCTTGTCACCTCAGGCAAATGGCTCCTGCAGCTCCAAGTACCACATAAATATCTAAAGCAGGAAAAAGCAAAAGATGTCCAGCTCCTCCCCCATCAGACATACAATTGCTTCTAATTGGGCAAAACTGTTATATGGCCACACTTACATTGGTGGGATCTGGAAAACTGAATGCTCTCCTTAATTAGCAGATCATTATACTGTACAAAACTGGAGCTAGGAAGGAAGGAAATGGAATAGATTTTAGATAGCAGCTCACAGTGTCTGTAGCAGGGAGCAAAAGATTTTGTTTTAAATAAAATTTTGCCAAAAAAAAGCTGTGCAATTAAATGTAAATTATAAGATGTAATATAAGTGATCACCAATAAAATTCCAAGAGTACACATGCAAATAACATATGATGCAACTTAAAAGATTTTTAAAATTTTAAATCAAGATTTCTGTGTTTGTGGAAACCATCTGGCAATCCAAAGTGCAGTATGAAAACTTGCTAATGTTAACATGTTTCTGGGTTATGATCAAATTGCAGAATGGTCATTGATGGACCATAGACTTCTTCCTCCTTACACATTCGAAAACAATCTTTTCTGTGGAAGAAATGGTCTCAATTTTTCTAGAAGGTTGCTACCCCTTCCAGCTTGGCAGTCATTGTTTCCAGGGTCAGGGCTATCCTACAGGTGAATGAAGGACCCATGGCGATCAACATTTTTTTTAAAGCTTAAAATAAAACTCAAGGATTGTTTTTGACTTATAAATGCCTGGCATGTTAAATATTTTTTTATAACTTAATACATAAATGTCTCTCTCAGCCAAGGCCTTGTTTTTTTTTTTGTTTGTTTTGTTTTTTGAGATATCTGACACAGCAGATATTCCTGGAACTACAATATCTTCTTCAGCAAACTCTTTTTCCACTTCAAAACATTTTTTAGAGAACATTTATTTTCAAAAATGTTTTACGGCATATGATAAAAACCTGAAACAATAGTGGCTTAAACATTGGCTTATGTTTCTCCACTATAAAAGAACACCAAAGATAGGAAGTCCAGGGCTAGTAAAAGCAGTTTCATAAAGTTGTCCTGATCCCAGGGCTCCTTTGTTGCACTGCTTTACTCAGCATGTATCTGCCCCTGATGGTCCAAAATGGCTGCTTGAGCTCCAGTCATTACAGCCACATTCTAAATGCCAGAAAGGAGTAAGGAACACTCTCAAAACACTTTCTGGAAGTTGCACATGACATTTCCTATAAACTACTGGCCCAACACATGGCCACGCTTACATGTAAAGGAGGCTGGGAAAAATAGTCCTGATTTCACGTGGTCAGTTAAACACCAGGTATTCTTTTAGAAAGGAGGAACACATATTGGGGTCAACTAACCATCTTTGTTGCAACAGGAAACTGACCACAATTAACAACGCTTTTTGTCCTGTTGCGCATAATGTCCTAAGTGTTCTCTGCATATATTAACTGATTTAATTCTCATAACAACTCTGCAAAGTAAATGTTGCAATCTTCATCTGTAGCTGAGAAAACGAGGTGTACAGAAATTCTTCTATTTGTTTGACACCTAGTGTAGAGCCTATCTTGCCCTTAAATACTAATTAATGCCTTTTGATGACCTTGACTGACAAGGAAAATGCACAGGTCTGTGAGAGTCTGATTTAAAACCTGTTACTTTGGGTAATTATGTTTGCAAAGGGATATAAATTATAGATATTTATTTTCTAAGGTTCCTGCTGGGAAGCATGTATTGCAAAGCTGTGTGCTTGAATGAAAAGCCCTCATGATTAGACTTGGCTAAATATCCCAAGGGGACTGGAATCTCCAGCTGATGATTTAAATTGCTGGGCCTTGGGGTGCAGCATGTCCTGACTATGTGTGCTGTTGATTATTAGTGATCCCGCAGACCTTGGAAAGTGGATCTAGAGCTGAGAAAGACCAGAATTTGGAGGTGAGGCAGGAAAGGATACCTGAGGACTATACATGCCAGAGTGGCTCGTAGAAGGCTGGCTGTTGTCATCTTTTTTATGTTAGTGTTTTCCTGTTATTTTCTAGGGGAGAGGGGAGTCCTTTTAATTCCTGGAAGTATAATATCACAAATAGCCTTTTATTACTAGGGCAATTTGACTGAGAAATATATAAGCAAAATCTACATTTCCAAAAGGCACAATCATATATATTTATTCATTTTCTAATTGCTCTTTCTATGGGTTACTCTCATTACTACTTTCACATTACACAATGATGAGAGGTCATGGGGCTTTTCTGATCATTTTGCTGTGAATTTTTAAATAGTTCGTGTAAACCACGGACTGTATAATGTTTGTTATAGTTTCCTCATCCTATCGGATGTTTGCCAAATAAAATATCAGGAAGAAAAGTCTGAAAGATTTTTATGTATAGACCTTTCTTAAAAAATATATTTTCTCTCTTAGCAACAAAGGACTTAGAAAGCTTTGTACTGTGTTATAACTTTCATATTACCCTTTCCACGGCCATTTTTCTTTGGCTGCATGGTGTATATCATTCATTGCAAGTTTACTTCATTCCCCTGGATTCATAGCTGATGCTCTGTGGACCATAAAATTTCAGCTGCAAAACCAGAACATCTCATTATTTCTGAAATATCAAGCTTGTATCTTCCTGATAAATAATTCCTACTAGTATAATGTATCAGACTAAAACATATTTTCTGAGGCCAGTGAGGTTAAAGCGGCAATCTCACCTTTTTTAATTTTTTTGCCCTGAAGACAGTGATTTCCATATATAGAGTGACCCCGGTTTGTGTTGAACACGGGGAATGAGGATGAAGCATGAAACGACACATATTGCTGTCAGAGATTTGAAATGAGGCCTGCTAACCTGTAGGCAGCCTTCCAGACTAATCAGCCCCTCGCATTACCAATGTATTCAGATAGCTGCATACCTTAAGCGGTCTATGGGCTGGTACGGTTTCCCTTTCTTCTTTTTCTCCTTTTTTTTTTTTTTTTAATCACAGCCATTGACAAACATTACATTTTAATGCAATTCTTCCATCTCTCTCCTACTCTACTGCAAAAAAAGAGACAGTATCCATTGACACCATATCTCTGAGACACTTGTCTCATCTGGCTTCCCTGATGCTTGAAAAGTGGGTGCAACTGTTTGGATTTGCTTTTGAATATACATCAGTCAGCAGTGCTTAAACAGGTGATAACATTTTTACTCTTTCGGTTGACAACAGTCAGCGCTCTGGAATTCAGCCACTTACTAAAGTTGGCTGCCTGTTCTAACACAAGAAGTTTTTTAAGGAAATCATGTCATCACTCAGAGTTTTGTTTGTTGTACATGCAGGGTAGCAACACTGGAAAGGGGAAGAGGTTTTTTAAAAAGACTACTTTGTTTTCTCCTTCCTGAAGTCCTCTCTTTTAGTATCTGTTTCATAAATAAGAAAATCTGCCGAAGTCTTGCCAAGAAATATCTCTGTCCAGGTCTGCTACTGAATGATGATAGAATTATACACACACACACACACACACACATAAATTTAACATATGTATATATCAAATATATGTAGATATGTATACACACACATATATAAGCACAACTCAAGGGACTTAAAGTAAGTTATTTCAATGTCAATTATTCCACTATTTATTAGTTGGGGCTGCCCTTCTGATAGCCGTTAAGGATGTCAGGAAGCACCATCGTGATTTCCTGCTTTGGTCAGAACTCATTTTCTATGCTGAAATTATAAGCAGTAATAGCCACAATAATGGTTCCAACCTGTGGGCCTTGGACCTTGGTGGACCAGGAATTATTTCAAGTGGTCTTTGCATCTATATGCATACCAAACCTTTTCAGGAGACTGAATCAGCAATACGTATATGTATAAGGACTATTTTTAAAAAACATACAAGTACTATTATGATGATTAAATTTCTAAACTCACTTAATAGCATTACTGAATGTATCATATCTATGTGAGCATATATTTCTCCATTAAAAGTACAATTATCTTTCAAGTAAGGGATCTGATATTTTGCTCTTGAAAAAACAGCTTCATACAAACAAAAGCCTAGAAACCAATGAGCCAATACAGTGAGTTCCCTAGATTCATATCCACAGAGGTGCTGCCTGCAGGAAGCAGGGGTTGGAATCAGAGGACAACTACACCCAGCTGACAAACAGTTACATTGTCTTTTGACTCCTAGGGCCTCCATAGAGTGAAAGCTCCATTGCATGCACCCCTAATAGAGTAAAAATATCAGGTGATCAAATCATCCAATAAATAACAGCTTTTTATAGTTAGAATCTGGGCAGCCATGTTTTCTTGACAGGCTTTGTCATCACCTATTTCAGTGGAAAGTATGTCAGCTTACTGAAGAACTTAGATTAGTACTTTCAAGCTTAAATATGTAGAGACTTTTTAAGAGGAAAACTATATCATCAAGGGTTGACACATGATTTTGATTATTAATGTTTTAAAAATATGCAAACACAAAACTGGGTATAACTTCCTAATGCTAATGGTCTTGTTATAAATCAAGTGTCATAAAAAATAAAATTCCAATTAGCAACATTAACCCATGATGTTATTTTTCTAAAATACTATTGAAAACTTGTAATAAGAAAGTAAGCTGACTGCCACAACACAGATTTTTTTTTTTTTTTTAAGTTTGGCTTCTAAAGCCTACCATATGCTATTTGATAATTCAATTTTCCACCATTTTTCTCTTTTTAAGCTTAAGCTATTTTAATTTTACAGTATATTCAGTTATAATTTTTAAAAAAGAGTATAAAATTGTTATGGAGTACACCCAGACCTCCAAGAATATACCTCCACGCATCTGAGGACCCCAGACAGAGAAACACTGTTTTAGTTACATAACATGCAATCGCAAGGAAGGTAACTTTGGAGCAACCCCTTGAGCAAATATTTTAGGCAGAATGTCATCCAAGATAGCAACATTTATTAAAAACAAAATTCACTATTAGAAATGCAGTGACAGAGATCAGCATTAACACCTATAAGTAAGTAAAAGCAAATCAACCTTTAAAATAAAGAAGACAGGTTTTTTTTGTGTTTTTTTTTTTTTTGGATATGAGATAGGAGTTTGTGACAATTTTATGAAAATTTTTCTAAATAATAACTTTTCCCATTTACCAGAAAGTTTGCTCAGTCTGACATTTGCATTTTTTTTAATTTAAAAGTTAGCAACAAGAATTTCATAGGAAAGAATATTTTAGTTACTTCCTTTTATACCCCCGAACTCCTTCCTCTCTAAATTGTGAAAAGCATGATGCAAAACATCTGTCCTTTGTTCAAACCAACTCATACAATTTTCTGTAACAGGCGCAATTCATTCCCAGTGTGTTAAGCAGCCACAGGCTCTCCAACTGGCAGCTAGTCCAGTTTACTTATAATATTTGGGGTGATACGGCTTGAATACGATCTATAAATTGCCAAAGATTTATATGTTCACTGTTTTACATTCCCAGAGAATTGCTAGCCAAACACGGCCACCTGTATTGCTCAATAATCATGTAAACTGATTTTGACTTTTTGACAGCTGTTTATTTTATTTGCTTTTCACTGGGGAAATTTTTATTGGACGCTTTCAGTAATAATCTCGAATTCAAGTGCACAAATACTCAAGGAATTTCCATCTTTTGTTGCTTTCAAGAGTTTTTTTGTTTTTTTTCCCCCCTCTCCCTTAGATTTTTACTGGCATTTTTCTGGAGTTAATTCCACAAGGAAGAAATACCTCTGAGGGATCCACAATTGCAGTCATGAAACATGTGGGCTTTCTTTCTCATTTCAGGTGATATTTAAAAACATACTCAGATTGGTAATTTATTCTAACAAATTGGGTGATTGTATTAATAATCTAGAAGGCATTCTAAATATGTGAATGAACTACCAATTTACCTATATTTAAGACAGCTGGGATAACTTTATGACATTGTGTTTATACAATTGTCCCTACAATTTGTTTGGTATTTTTTTCATGTTTTATTTCTAATTCTACCTATAATCCCCTGGGAAAGATTTTTGTAAACATATTTAAGGAGAGAAAGCAAACTCAAAAAGATAAATTTGTTCAGCTTATGTCATTTCATAATTGCTGAGCCAAAATTCAAACTGGAGCAGGATTTTCCAGTGATCCCACTGTACCTCACAGAGTACGGACCTTCATTACTGCAGATTCTGATGCTCTGAGCAAAGGTGCAGAGTAAAGGTACAAATAGAAGAACATAAATAATTTTGTGACATTGCATTCATTCTTTCAACAAATATTTATGGACCAACTATAACAGAATATCCTGATCTAACTGGTGCAATTAAATAAGGCATCTATGCTGAGCTACAAATCAAGTCTCAGAAAATTTCACATAATGGACATAGGATGTACATAGAACATACAGTATATTTTCTGACAACAGTAGCGTAGAGCTAAAACTCAAGAATTTAACTATGAAACACTGAAATACTTGGAAATTACTAAATACACTTCAGTTAGATATTCTCTTCAGTGAATTGCCTGATTGTATCCTTTGCTTAATTTTCAATATTTCAGTAATCTTTTTAACATCAATTTGTGCAAAATTTTTATATATTCAGAATATTATTTTCCTTATATAAGGAAAATAATTTACCTCAGTTTCTGATTTTTATTTTAGCTTTATTTTATTTTGTCATTCAGAAGGTTTTCACTTTTATATAGCCAACTTTGTCATTTTTTCTCATGATTTTTATTTTTTATATCTTATTTAATAAATCATCTTCCTTGAAATCTTAAAATTATTCTTCTATAATTTAATATTTTACTTTTTGAAGATTCAGGTCACTAATATATCTGAGGTTCATAATGTATGATGTAGAGTGGAAACCAAATTTTTATTTTTGGTTCCAGGTTCAACACAGGCAGCAATCAATTGCACATATTAATAGCTTTGTAGCTCCTACTAGGTAGCCCCCAGCCTGTCACAGACAAGGCTGAAAGTGGCCTGCATGGCAGCCCCTCTCAAGAAGCACAAGGAATGATACACCCAGAGACTGACCTCAGATCACACCAGAGCACTACCCAATTAGCCCCACAAGTGGCATATCAAAAGGGTGGTATTAACAGGCACAAGAGCCCACTGGGGCAAATCCCTCTCTCAGGGGTCAGCCCCCACACAGTAGCTCATACACTGTGGGCATAGCCAATCCTCACAGCCAGTCAGCCTGAAAGTTAATCCCATCCACGGCATCCAAATTGGGAAGGAAGAAGTAAAACTGTCAATATTTCAGATGACATGATACTATATAGAGAGAACGCCAAACATTCCACCAAAAAGCTATTAGAACTGATAAATGAATTTAGTAAAGTAGCAGGATACAAAATTAACATTCAAGAATCAGTTGCATTTTTATACACCAAAAATGAACTATCGGAAAGAGAAATTAAGAAAACAATCCCATTTACATTTGCATCAATAAAATAAAATAAAATACCTAGCAATAAATTTAACCAGGGAAATAAAAGACCCATACTAAGAAAAAGACCTGTACTAAGACCTGAACAGAGAAAGTAAAGAAGATACAAATAAATAGAAGCATATATCACACTTATGATGGAAAGAATTAATAATGTTAAAATGTCCATACTACCCAAAGCAATCATAGATTTAATGCAATCCCTATCAGAATACCCTATCAAAATAGTATTTTTTTTCACAGAACTAGAACAAATAATCCTAATATTTACATGGAACCATAAAAGACCCCAAATAGCCATGGCAATTTTGAGAAAAAACAAAGCTGGAGGTATCATGCTGTGTGATAATAAATTATACTGCAAGACTATAGTAATCAAAACAGCATGGTGTTGGCATAAAAATAAACACATAGATCAATGAAATAGAATACAGAGCTCAGAAATAAATCCATGCCTATATATGGTCACTTAATCTATGACAACGGAAGCAAGAATATACATGGGGGTAAAGACAGCATGTTCAATAAATGGTGCAGGGAAAACTGAACAGATACATGTAAAAAAATGAAACTAGACAATCTTCGTATTCCATATACAAAAATACACTCAAAATGGATTAAAGACTTAAATGTAAGACCCCAAAACATAAAAGAAAACATAGGCAGTAAACTCTCAGACATTACCCTTAGTAATATTTGTACTGATATAGCTCCTCAGGAAAGAGAAACACAAGAAAAATAAACAAATGGGACTAAATCAAACTAAAAGTTTTTGCACAGCAAAGGAAACCATCAACAAGACAAAAAGACATCCTACTGAATTGGAGAAGATATTCACCAATGACACATCTGATAAGGGGTTAATATCCAAAAATCTATTTAAAAAACACATACAGCTTAACACAAAAAAACACAAATAATCCAATTAAAAAATGGACATTTCTCCAGAGTACATGCACATGGCCAATAGACACATGAAAAGATGCTCAGTATCACTAATCATCAGAGGAATGCAAATTAAAACCACAATGAGATATCATCTTACACCTGTCAGAATGGCCATCATCAATAAATCAACAAACAATAAGTGGTGGTGAGGATGTACAGAAAAGGAAATCCTTGTGTTCTCTTGGTAGGATTTCAGATTGGTGTAGCCACTATGGAAAACAGTATGGTGGTTCCTCAAAAAATTAAAAATAGAACTACCTTATGACTCAGCAATTCCATTCCTCAGTATAATCCAAAGAAATCCAAAACACTAATTTGAAAAGATACATGTGCCCCTATGTTCACTGCAGCACTATTTACAATAGCCAACATATGGAAACAACCAAAATACCATCAATAGACGATTGGATAAAGACGTTGTGGTAACAGGGGAGATCCAAGATGGCAGAGTAGATGAACATTGTGCTTGCCTCATTCCACGAACACATCAAAATTACAACATTATTGATGTTTGTGTACAAAATTAAATTATGGAACAATCATCCTGGAGAACCATCTGAAGTCTAGCTGAACAGAAGTTTTATAACTCAGGATATAAAGAAGCCATGTCAAGACTAGTAGGAGGGGCGAAGATGTGAAACAGGCTGGCGCCATATCCCCGTGTAGCAGTTGAAAATTGGGATGTCTCAGCCACAGAGGTTCCCAACGAAAGAGTGAGGGACTCCAGCCCCGCACACCAAGATCCCCAGCCTGGAGTTCTGGTGCCGGGAAAAGGAGCCCCCCACAACTTCTGGCTGTGAAAAACAGTGGGGATTCTGACCATCCGAGTGGGACAGAAGGCTGTGGGAAATGCAGACGTCTTAAAATGCACGCGCAGGCACTTACCTTGGTCTCCAGTGGAGGGATGTTGACTTTGGTGTAGGAAACACATGAGGAGAGACTGAGTTGTGTAACTTCAGAGTGAGGACTGAAGGGACAGTCCGCATTTTTCCCTGTGTTGGGCCCTCATTCGGTGCAGCCAGCAGGCAGGTGCCATCTTTCTTGTGTTGAGCCCACCCCCACAGGCCAAATCTGAATCTGATTGGTCTTGTGAGCTATACTTGCTCCACCTGCTGACTCACTGTGATCCTGCCTCACCCAAATTGCCTACTGCAGGAGGCTTTATCAGCGGCTGAAACTTGCAGAAGCTGGCAGGTGGCAGCAGGCAGGCCTCGAGAGTGTCCTGGCTTTTTGCAGAGCTACCGCAGACCTGGTACTGGTAACAGCTGTCCTCTGTTCATGGCAGCAAGAGAAAGGAAACTAGTAATTTATAAGGGAGCTCCCATAAGATTGTCATTTGATTTCTCAACAGAAACTTTGCAGGCCAGAAGGGATTGGCACAAAGTATTTAACATGATGACAAGTAAGGACCTACAAAGAGCTTCCTAGACAAGAAAAAGCTAAATAAAGGAGTTCATCACCACCAAACCAGTGTTACAATGAATCTTAGAGGGACTTCTTTGAGATGGAAAAACAAAAGATCAAAAATACGAATAATAAAATGGCAATAATTATATACCTATTAACAATTGCTATCAATGTAAGTGGATTAAATGTTCCAATCAAAAACAGTTGTGGCTGAATGGATAAGAAAACAAAACCTTTACATATGCTGCCTATAAGAGACTCACTTCAGATTGAAAGACACACACACAGACAAAAAGTAAAGGGATGGAAAAAGATATTTCATGAAAATGGAAACAAACAAAAAGCTGGGGCAGCAATACTTATATCAAAATAGACTAAAACAAAGGCTATAACAAGAGACAAAGAAGAACCCAGTAATCCCACTGCCTGGTATTTATCCACAGAAGCCAAAATGCTACTTTAAGGGGATGTGTGCATCCGTATGTTCACTGCAGCATTGTTTACAACAGCCAAGATGTGGAGGCAGCCTGGGTGTCTGTCAGTGGAAGAACGGATAAAGAGAAGGTGGTACGTATACACAATGGAATATTGCTTGGCCAGGGAAGAGAATGGATTCTTGCCATCAGCGGCAGCACGGATGGACCTGGAGGGTATTGTGCTGAGTGTAGTACGTCAGACAGTGGAAGACAGATGCAATGTGATTTTGCTTATATGTGCAATTTAAAGAACAAAATTAACAAACAAAACAGAAACAAACTCGTAGACATGGAGAACATTTTGATGGTTGTCAGACGGGAGGATGTTTGGGGGGTGAGTGAAAATGGGGACGATTAAGAAGTATAAATTGGTTGTTACACAGTAATCATGGGGGTGTAGGGTATAGCATAAGAAATTTAGTCAATACTCTTGTAATAACTATGTATGATGTCAGATGGGTACTAGATTTGTTGGGGTGATAGATAGGAGGGAGTTGGGGGCAGGGTGAAAAGAAGGGATTAAGAAGTACAAACTAGTTATTAAATAGTCATGGGGATGTAAAGTAAAACACAGGGAATATAGTCAATACTATTTTAACAACTGTGTATGGTGTCAGTTAAGAAGGGATCACTTCTTAAATTATATAAATCTCTAACCATATGCTGTACATCTGAAATAATATAAAGTAATATTGAATGTCAACTGTAACTGAAAAATTTTAAAGGGGGGAAAAGGTGAAGGGCAATCAGTCATCTAAATTTCCAAGTATAAAACAAATAAGTCCTGGGGATGTAATGTACAGCATAGAGAATATACTCAATAATATTGTGATAGCATGGTATGGTGTCAGAAGGTTGCTGGACTTATCATAGTGATCACTTCTTTAGGTGTATAAATGTTGAATAACTATTGTGTACACCTGAAACTAATATAATATTGTAGGCTAACTATATTTTTAATAAAAATCTTTTAAAACTTGTGTTACATATAGACAATGGAATATTACTCTGCCATAAAAAGAATATTGCCATTTGTGTCAATGTGGATGGACTTAGAGGGCATTATGCTAAGTGAAATGAGTCAGACTGAGAACGACAAATACCATATCATCTCACTTATACGTGGAATCTAAAGAACAGAATAAACAAACAAATAAAACAGAAACGGACTCACAGATACGGAGAACAAACTAATGGTTACTAGATGGAGGGTTATTGGGGGGGCTAGGTGAGAAAGGTGAAGGGTGTAAGAAGTATAAATTGGTAGTTACCGGAGAGTCATGGGGATGTAAAGTACAGTATGGGAAATATAGTCAATAGGCTTGTAAAAACTATGTATAGTGTCAGATGGGTACTAGACATTGTGGGGGATCACTTCATAAATTATATAAATGTCTAACAACTATGCTGTATACCCAAAACTAATATAATATTGAATGTCAATTATAATTTAAAAAATAGTCACAGGGATGTATAGTGCAGCATGGACAATATAGTCAATAATGTTTTAAAAACTATGTACAGTGTTGGGTGGTAGTAGACTTGTTGGGGTTATCACTTTGTAAGTTATGTAAATATCTGATCACTGTTGTTCTGTATACCTGAAACGAATGAAAAAAAAAAGATGAAAAGATTACTAACATATAGTAAAGCCCTCAGTAAATGTCATCTGTTATTGTCATTATTATTATCAGCCAAGTGGGGACTGTGGTAGTTCCCACTTCATTGGATTGGGGAAGACTGAACAAGTCAGCACATGTAAAATGCTTGGCCCCTTGCTAAGCACCTCCCAGGGGCTCCACAGGTGTTGCCAGGAGATGGAGGCCATAGGAAGAGTAAGTTTGTTGTGGTTAATGTTGTTTGTTTGTTTGTTTACAATAGTTAAATAGCTCCTTTACTTTCTAAGTACTTTGATGGATATTAGCTATTTTTAGTGTCCCACTAGTCCCGTGAAGTAGATCCAGACAGGGATACATATTACAGTTAGGTCACCATAGGTGCACTACTGAGTTTTGTTCCCCGGGCCCTGGCTTCTCCTTATAAGAAGCAATGTTGACTCCTCTTCAAAGTGCTTACTGAAGATCTACTGTTTCTGGGTACTGGGGTGGGGGGGCACAGAGGTATGGACTCTACTGCGGACTTTAAGAGAATTTAGCTGCATTGAGGTGACATGCCACATACTTCAATAGTGTATTTACCAGCATTTATCCTGTGCCAGGTGTGAGCATTTCTCACTTAATCCTCAGAACAACCCTACAGATAGGTAGTAGAAGGAGGAGGAGGAATAGTAGGAGTAGTCCCATTTTAGAAACAAAGGAGATGTTGATCTCCAACCCAGAATCCTAAAACCCTTCTGCTCGAAAGCTGGTCCCCGAACTCCTACCAGGTTCTTCTCTGTAAGGCATTGTTAAGTTGGGTTCCTGACCAAGGAGCCTTGGAGGGAGGACGTGGAGCGGCATTATCTGTGTGAAAGGCTTTGGTGACAAGCATAGTACTTTGTCAAGCACAGTCTCAGGAAAGTAGCAGAGTGTCCTTGGCAGGATAGGCAGAGCCGTTCATAGGGAGGGTCCTGCTCCAGCCCCCAGGGGAGCTGTGGCAGGCGCCCGCATGGGTGGGTGAAGGTGCCATGAAGTCAATAGTCAATAATGTTTTAATAACTATGTACAGTGTTGGGTGGGTAGTAGACTTGTTGGGGTTATCATGTTGTAAGTTATGTAAATATCAGGCCTTCTGAGAGCAAAGGAAAGAGAATCTTTAGCAAATTCATTCTCATTATTTTTATCTATGCAAGTGGTAGGTACTCTTGTTGGCGTTTTGCCTCTTGGCCCCTTTTAGATTTAATTTCTAATCCCTCAGTGTCCTTAATCACATCTTTAGGTGTTTCTGGTAATCATTAAATGTTCATTTCAGTTTACAATTTTCTATTTATTACAAAATGTTAAATGTTTAGCATCTAATATAATGTAGGGGAAGATAAATATGATTAACCTCTCAAAGAGGATTATGCCCAGACTGAGAGGTTATGTAAACTTCTGTGTGAGGCAGTGAAACAGAATTTTGGTATTGAAACATAACTTGACAGGTTAAAAGTTGTTTAAAACAAAAGAAGTTGACTTCAGCGAAGGCCTCACTTACCAAGATGGGAAATTGCTCACCTTTGAGAGTTGCAATAATATCTTTTTACCTGCATACTCATATATGAAGGTACCATTTCCTCTACTACACGGCTCTCATCTGTAAAGTGGGGTGAATTCTATCTACTGCACCTACTTCACAGAGATGTCGTGAGGATCCAATGAGATCATACTCATTGGAGCGCTTTGAAAAAGAGAAAACACAATAGAAAAATAAGATGGCATTACTATTGTTGACGTGAAGAACAATGGTAAAGAAGATTATGCTTTTTTTCTTTCTTTTTCCAGGGTGAACAATCTGCCCTACCTTCTGCCTGCTGGCTGGATACTGACAGTTCATTATTGGAGTGTGATTCCTTCTCTTCATTGTTTTTAGTTTTAATTTAAACATCATCTTTCGCAGGTGGTCAGACTTAGCCTATCCTTAGCTGTTTCTGTCTCTGTAAAGATGAAATGTGGAGAGGGCTTTCCTGGTCCACTTTTTTTTCCCCTCTGGGGAATCATAGATAAGTGGAGAGGATGGCATAAACAGAAGTGTCATCAGAAACTACATTTTAATTTAGGTGGTTTGACGCATCGAGTAAAACCTTCAGAAAAATCCTTTTTGTTATTTTGGTTAGGATTTTTTTTTGGTCATCTCTCAGTTTCAGAAAGAGACTAGGTATGATGTTCCAAATTTCTAAAAATTCCCTCCCATAATAACTATGTGCCAGGTAACAGTTACAACACCCGTCAAAGAAGGTTTTCTCACCTTCATTTATAAATAGGGAAACAGATCAGAGCAGCCAAGTGATTTGCCCAAAGTTCATGTAGAAGTATCAGGTGCCAAAGCCAAGTCTTCTACCTTTGGTTTCTGTGGAGGATGGAATTGGTCCACCATGTTAGCCCACATGTCCTTACCTACTGCATCCACAGCTTCCCTGCAGCCGTGGTTCTCACCTCGTTTGCACATTACAATCACCTACAGGGTTTCATAAAAATACTGATGCTTCAAAACCATAGTGAGATACCACCTCACACTTATTGGGATGGCTACTATTAATTCAACAACAATAAAAAACAAATAGAAAATGACAAGCGTTGATGAGGATGTAGAGGAATGGGACACTTTGTGCCCAATTATTCAGCCTTAAATTCTGACATATGCTATAGCATGGACGAACCTTGAGAACATTATGCTAAATGAAACAAGCCAATCACAAAAGGACAGATACTGTACAATTCACTTGTATGAAGTACCAAGAGTTAGTCAAATGCATAGAGAGAGCGCCTCTGGTTGCAAGGGGTTGGGAGGAGAGGTTATAGGGAAGTTACTGTTAATGGGTGTAGAGACTCAGTTTTGCAAAATGAGAAGGATGGTGGGGATGGCCGCACAGTGTGAATGTACTCAATGCCGCTGAACTGTACACTTAAAAATGGCTAAAGGTTTTGCTCTAGAACCACAGGCCCCTGCGCCTGCCCCTGCCCTACTTTCTGGGAACACTCGTCTTTGGGACCAAAATGTCATTTGCTAGTTTAAGCCAAAATAAAAACAAAAATCATTGGCATCACTTCCTGAGAATATTCTCTTGAGCATATTCTTCTTGGAGAAAAGAAAAGAAGCTTCTGTCTTGGGTTTGCCAACAAGAAAGAGTCTTCTGTGTGCTTATTCTATTCTGAAACAAACCTCAGTCTGAATTCTCTGACCCAGGAAAAAAAAGCACTGGTATCTGGAGAAAGCAAATGGATCCCAGGCTCCAATCAAGGGCAGAATGCCTGGGGAATCAGAAGAACATGATGGTGTTGTATAAATTTCTGGTGAGGTTTCAGCCTGAAGCATTGTCCTGAATTCTATGCAAAACACCAGGGATGCTGGTGAATTGGAAGGTGACTTGGATAATCAAGGGCCTCGGGCCTTACTGTGATGATGAAGTTAGAAAAAAAATAGGTTTACAGTCAGAGGAAGAGAGAAAATGAAGGCAGAGGATGTTTATGGAGTGTGCCAGAGGAGGAGAGAGTTTGTTGCAAAGCATTTGAGAGGATGATGATACACTCTAAAACAATTAAGTGTGCATTTCCTTTTGCAAAGAAGTAGCATGGAAAAGGTTAGGTCTGAGAAAGGGAAGGACTGATGGGGAGACTACAGCCCTTGAAGTCTTTTATCTTTCCTACCAATGTTGGTGTGGGGTGTCTCATTCTCACTCTGGATTTTTTTTTTTTTTCCACACTGGTAAGTCGGTGCATTGTTTGGGGCATTACTGTGCAGTAGAACTTCCTGTGATGATGGAAATATTTAATGGTGTAGGGGAACAGGTTTTTACTGGCTTGTGGAGTTGTTTCATTTTCTGGAATTTTGTGATCTAGTTAATCATTGTCATTATTTCAAAGTTAAATTGTATAACATCACTAAATATTATATTTAAAATAAAGGTAGTAAATACTCAAAATGTATCGCTTCTTAATTATTTTACTACATTTTACTATTATGTATGCACTGAGGTTTGCACAGTCCAACATGGTAGCCACTAACCACATATCACCATTGAGTATTTGAAACTGACTAGTGTGACTGGAGAATTTTAAATTTGATTTAATTTAAATTAATTTACATTTAAATAGCCACATGGGGCTAATGACTACTGTAATGGAGAGTGCAGGTTTGGGGCTTTTGCAAAAAGCCATATATCTCCTTGATGACTGCTATGAGAAGAGCATTTATTTCAGTTGTTTACTGAGTATCTTCTCTTTCATTTCAATGATTTTTGTTTTTGTTATCAGATCATTTGGACCTGAAGTTACTTGGGAGGGCAGGGATAGAGGGTAGTAGAGATTGATGGAGAGAAAAAGAATTCATTCTATTTGGATTTTTGATGCCTTGTGAGATTGCATGCTAATGCCAGCAGAAAATGCTTTCACTTGCTATTGTGTGATCCCATGAGCAGAAGCGAGTAGAACATACTGCCTGGTCCAGAGCTGACTTTGGATGCTTTGATGACAGGCATTTGTGGGGTTCACTTAGAGATCAGGAACAATACTAGACTGCTCAGATTGAGAGGGGATTCCAACTGGGATCCCCTACTTCCAATACTACCACAATCTGACTCAGTTTGCAAGTGAGTGACCTCGGCTTTCCCAAGCTAAGGGCATCCTGGTCATACTGCGAAGTTCTGGACAATTAGCACTTAAAGCTATTGCCTCAGATGTACCCAACCCATTTCCCTGTCCCATTCCCCCCAGGTTGCTCCCTGCTTTAATTTCCATTCAGGTTTCAGAAAGGATGCATTTAAATTATAATCACTAGCTGTTTTGTGAGCAGCCTTTTGTGACCTATAATGACTGCAAATGAGAGACAAGAAAAGGGGAAAGTGGGATGATTGAAGCTCACTGGGACATTTTTGCTCAGCTGTTTGTAAAGCAACACAAACAGACAAATGGGGCCCTTTCTTGCCCATTAATTTGTATCTGTGTTTTCATTTGTGACTGAAAGGTGAGCCTGTTAGGCGTCTGCTAGACAACAGAGACTACGTCACTTAACCTAAGGTGGGATCTTAGAGACAGCAAGAGTCACATGACTCTACCTGCTGCAGCACTGACTTTGTGCGTCCTGCTATTTGATTAATCTAAATCTGGGACTCTTTCCATTAAATCTTTGACTTCCTGATAAAGCTGTCCCTTCCTTCTTAGCCCTAGAGCTCCAGGCTCTTTGTGCTCATCTGGACCATCGAAACAGCTCCTAATATCTTCCTTAAAAGGTAGAGCTCTAATGTTCTTACTCCTATGGTCTAAAATCTTCAGTGGTTCCCCACTACTTGGAAGCAACTGAAAATGACCTTCAAGGACCTTTGCTGGGCTGACTTCAGGTAACTATGTAATTCGATGGTGAGTTCTCTGAGAGCAGAGACTATCTTGCTCAGTTTTTTAATCATAAGAGCACATAGCGAAGAGCCTGGACTTAAGAAGAGATCCATAAAATCTGTTGGATGAGATTGAATCTAAAGCAAAAACAAAAAGAAATTCTCTTTTCATTAGGTGCAGTTATCTAAATATATAGACTTAAAAAAAGTAAGAAACACACAAAAGTTTGCACCCTTTCCTAGAGGAATCATTTTCAATTTTTTAAAAATAGCATTAACATTATAAATTGTTGATGCCTGCAATTAAAAGTTGTATGTCAGAAATTCTGTATCTTGGACCAACACAGTTTCCTGAGGTACCTTGGAGACCACACCAATGCCAGCCAGAGGAATTTTTATTTGAAAACTGACTTAGAGTAAGAAAGAGAACTGGGCTGGAAGGAAGGCAATCAGATTTTCCTCTTTGCTCTGCATTAACTAGCAGTATGAGCTTAGATGAGTTTTCATTCTCTGGATCCTATTTTCTCTTCTGCAAAATGGAAATGGGGCTGAATGGTCACCAGTGTCTCTCAGCTTTACTATTCTATGATTTTAAAAGCTGAAATAAAGTTTTCCAAGGACATAGAAACCCCAAATACATTTCTTTCCATTTTTTTGCCTGTGAGTCTTACACATCAAAGGTTTCAGCACAAGTTCCATTAGGGTTTATTCAATAGACACCTACCCATTGGCTAATCCGTAGACTTTGAAGGGTGATCCTGTGTTGTTGCTGATAACTCTGCTAACTTCTCAGTGGCCTCCGGTTCTTCATCCTATGCTTTCAAGCCCCCTTGTGGAACAATACTAGGAAAGTTGCTTAGACAAACATTTGTCAATCCTTTCTCCTCCCCAAGATACAATCCAATGTTAACTGCTGACTGGAACTTATTCTGGAGAATATATATCACTGTTTCTGAAGCAGACACTGTGGTTCATCAGCAGGTCCCCTCTTTAGATGGCACATGCAACCCCCAGCTCCTGGGAAGATCAGTTGCTGATGCTTTTACAGCTACATCTCTCACTAGTGATTCTCCAATGCCAGAGGGAGTTGCTTTGTCCAAAGTTGTGCCCTGTGGTAGAGCTAAACATGGTGGCAAATTTTGTGTTATTCCTCCCATTGTGAAGTGTAGTTCAATTCCACCCCATGCCCACCTTGAAATCTGGGCAGGTTCTGCAATTGCTTTAATCAACAGAATTCCGCAGAAGTGATGCTCTGCCAGTGTCTTGGCTCCCGACATAAGAGTCCAGCAACTTCCTCTTTGTCATTTGAAAGACTCCCTAGGAGCCTTGAGCCACTATGTAAGAAGCCCAGCTACTCTGACACCACCATGCTGGGGAACCACATGTGAGTGATCTAGCTGACAGTCTCAGATGAGCCTGGCTTTCTAGTCACCCCTGCCAAGGGGACAGACATGTAAGTGAAGTTGTATCGGACTCTCCACACCAGCCTATCTGTTAGCTTAAGACCACAGAGAAACTCCTGTCAATGATATGTAGATCAGAAAAATCAACCAGCCAAGCCCTGTCTGATTTCCTAACCCACAAATTTGTAAGATATAATAGCATGTTTGTTGTTTTAAATTATTAAGTTTAGAGTAGTTGTTGCATAGCAATAGATAACTGGAACGCGTGCCCCTTCTGCAGGAACAGTTCACCGCCAATGAGTAGGTGATGAGAGAGACTAAAGCCAGACCCCTTGCCTGAATCTTGGAGACCCTGAAGGACTGTCCCAGCTCCAGAGCTCCAGAGCTCCATGGATTGGCTGAGGCCTCATAAGCAACCGCCCTGTGAAATGTTCTCTTCAGCTTACGCCTGTCTTCCTTCGTTTTCCACAAGTGTGTCTCCCCAGAAAATCTTGGACAACACAATACTCCATCTCAGCATCTCTTCCCAGGGAACCCAGTGTAAGACACCTCCACATTTTGCTTTCTTCAAGTGAATTTTCTCAGTTCCTTTTTCTTTTCTCCATTTGGGTTTGAGTTGTGTTGATAGAATAAGAACTCTAACTGCTCTAATATTTGGTGTCTTTGGGGTATTATCCAGTGAATTAATATTTGTTGAATAAATTTTGGTTGAATAGAAGAATCAGGGGGAGTTAGTAAAAATAGTAAATTACTTATTTTTTCATGGTTGCTTGTGGGGTAGGTTGAGAGAATTCTAACTCCCCACAATCCCGGCCATGTCCATGAATCTTTCATTTATCTAATAACTTTGAATGTTAGTTGGGGGCTGCAGAAATCAGTGTCTTATTGATTGAAATAAATGCAAAAAGATATGCGGAGTTTTCAGTGTGGAGAGTTCCAAGTAGGGTAACCAGACTGTCCAACTGAGCAGAATTAAACATTGGTTTAGCAGAGCAATTAAGAAATTCACAGACAAGCATTTGGGCGAGGCTACTTTGTTCCTTTCTGCACCCTGAGCTAGAGCACGGACTACCAGGAGACCCCAAATTCAAGTAAGAGGTAAGATCTTTGTTTCCAAAGCTTTCCTCTAAATGACAAAGCAAGAAGAGAATAGTTATAGAGTAGCACATTATCCAAGGAAAGAAAAGAAAATACAAACACTTGACAGAAACTTGAAAACAAAGGAAGGGTATATAATCAGCATTGTGTCACACACAATGCTTATAGAATTTACTCAAATTCTGTATAAATTCTTACAGAATTTGAGTAAAGTCTACCTACTGCTTTACTTGATATAGTCACAGTCTCCGGGTACTGAAACGACTTCCTGAATCTACTTTTAACTCTTCCCTTCTTTAGCCTCCTGCTCACTATTGCTTAGGAAACACCTTGGATATGATGGGTACCACATAAATTCCTAGCAGAGAGACCACAGAGTAAATTGCCCCAAATCAGCTCTGCTGCCTTCAGGCAAAAGATTCTTCTTTTTTTCCCCCTGTAATTTTGTATGTTCCCATAATATCAACAACTTAAGACTAGAAAAATTCCTAGGCATAAAAATACAATTTAAAAGTTGATGCTGTCTTTCCACTTGGATACTTTACCCAAAGGTTTTAGAACACATATTTGGTCCTCAAACAATGAAAAATAATGTAAAATATAAAACTTTTCATCTTACATTGAGGGGAAGATGCTAAGAAAATAAGTCATTGAAGAATGACTGTAACCTAGCTTTCTTGGGCCTCCCCAATAATATGGGTTAAATGAAGTTGCTAAGTTGGGAGGTAGAAAAATTCTCAGGGCAGCTCTTTGTCCAAGGAGCTAAATATGAGGTAACAACTTTCATGGCATTTTTAGGATGGCGAGTGTCACTATTCTAGCTGCTACCACATTTCATTTTACCTCCAATGAAAGTTTATTTAGTCTCCATCCTGAGTTGAGGTTTCTTTTCTTTTTTTTTCTTGGTTTCAGGCTAACTCTTTGTTCAGAGATTACTAGAACTAACTCCAGCCACACCCACAGTTTTCTTGGTGATGGGTGAAGGGAGAACATCTGGCAGAATTCGGTATAATCCTGATCTGTACCAAGCTCTGGTTCCTTCTCTTTGGCTACACTGTTGTTCAAGGACATTGAGTTTCCAGAGCAGGCATCAAGAGTTGAAAGTCCCAAAGACCCTACAATAACGTGATGCTCTCGAGGCCCCCTGAGAAACCCTAAAGTGTGTCTCCCAAACATCTTTGAGAGAAGCCCTCCCTAAGTGCAAGCTCACTGAAGCTCCAAGGTAGGATTTCCCAGCTCTCCTTACGTGACCTCTCTGGGTGTGCCTCAGTGTACCTACCAAGGTACTACATATATTTCAAAGCTAAGGTTATTTTTAGTCCCTTGAATTTCTATTAATACATATGCTTTATGATACAATTTGGGGAAGATATGGCCTAACAGATAATAACAAGTTTCAAAGAGTCCTGGAATCAATGTCATAGATTTTTTTCTCTCCTCTGCACAGACTTCCTTAATCCCTTAATCCCACTTTCCTAGAAAACAAAGGAAGGGATGGAAACAGGTCTTGGTTGGGTGGCTGGGGTGAGGGGGCAGGCCCCAAATCCCTAGGAGAGGACCGCAAGTGTTTTCTCAGGAATAAGGAGGTTAGCAGCCTTGATCAAACCAGACCAAGCACCTGCCCAGAAGTTACTTCGCAGCATCTTCTGCTAGAACCCTGAGATGTACCAGTTCACACCCATTCACCGGGGTTATCGCTGATGAGTTTCTTGGTGAACGGAGTGGCCTTTCTAGGCTGCGCACACTCCATACGGCCTTGCTGCTCAAAGTGCTGTCCAGGATGGGCAGCATGGCATCACCTGGGAGCCTTTCAAAAAGGCACAACCTCCGTGGCCACACCCCACCTCCTGAATCAGAATCCGCATTCTCAGAAGTGCCCTGGATGAATCTCGTGCACCTTAAAGCTTGAAAAGCACTGGCGTAGAGGATCTCTCCTTACAAACCACTCCTGTGCTATTTAGAAGCCTGCGGTACCTCCTGCCATTGCTGTATTATGGCCTCTACTCCCGCCCTGCCTTCTCTATGCAGCAATCTACACAACTTTCTGCCACCTGATACTACCATTCACCTTCATCCCTAGTATCACACCTTAAAGTCCCATTATGTCTCCTGAGCCTGGCACGCGGGGTCCTCTGAGATCGTCATCCCTCTCCACCTCCAGCCTCTCTGCCATCACTCCCAGAATGACTGTAGATTTGTGGCCGTGCACATTCCAGGTTGATGCTGCCCTTTGTGACTAGCTTAAAAATGCCTTTCCTGCCCACCCTGTCCATCCTCCAAGACTCAGCTGAGCTCTCACTTATCTTAGGAAGACTTCACTGGCCGTTCTCTGCCTACTCACCAGCACACACACATTCACAGGCACACCAAGCTGGTCAGGCACCCCTCCTCATGGTTCCATACTGATGCCTGGAGCACGGTGCTCTCACTGCATTCCACACTGTTTTATAATGGTCCATCTCTGCCACGGGACTCGGAGGCCCTAGAACAATGACACAGTTTTAGAGTCAGTGTAGTGTAGTGATGAATATGCACGCTGAAGCCAGCTCCCTGGGTTCTCAGCTCTGCCACTAACTAACTATGTTACTTCACCTTGGACAAGTTACTTAACCTCTCTGTGCTTCAGTTTCATCAGCTGTAAAAAGGAATAATTTGAGGCACTTGCTCCATGAGGTTGCTGTGAGGGTGAAATGAGTCAGTACACAATATGTGTACGATGTAATCATTTGCACTCATTTTTAGTTATTCAGTGATTGGCAGAGTGCCTGGCATAAAGTAGCTGCTCCATAAACGAAACATTGACTGAATATACTACAGCGCTTATTTAGGTTTCATCTTATTTAACTAACCAAATCCAGTATCTCCGTGATGTCCATAACGTTTGTATCACTAGTCCACGTAATAAACGAGTAAGGGGCCTAGACAGGTTCCCTTGCCTACCACCTCATAACTAATTCAAAGAAGGGGCAGGGCCAGAGCTAACGCTCTTGTCACTTGTGTGGGCTCAATACCCCGATGTTAAATCTGCCTAACGGGAACATTTTAAGGGCGGGCATTTAGTCATAAAAACTTTTCTCCTAAATTTCTTATTGCCAAAGACCAGTGACCATGTCCACTTATCCGAAGAACAACAGTTCACTCCATCCTATCACCTAGAGGAGTCTTCTGCCAATTTCCGTTCCAATTTCATAGCGTCTGGCAGGCAAAATCCTTAGGACGCACATGCCAACTTAGCAATTATTTATTCAAATGCTGGGGATAAAAAAAATAACTATAGACTGATAAAAACTGCATTTTCTAAATATTCATGGTATGCATTTTCAATGTTGCCAAGAAAATTCTTCTCACAAGCACAATGTCTAAAATAACACAGACCGTATTAGTTTAGCCACCTTAAATTCATTTTTGCTCTGAGTATGAAAATGAACACTCATACAATATGACAACAGCAGTAAATACTTTGTTTTGTTTTTACTGAAAGGGAAAAAAAATCAACTTTAATTTGAATACTAAACCATCCAGAATATCTAGCTGAAAACATGTTTTTATTATTTGCATTCTTAGGTTTGGCTTGTTATGCTTTTGGCATATCTACTGATATCACTCACAATATTTTTTCATTTCATATATTAGTATTTAATATTCTTTAAACATTGTTCAACCTTAATGGTTGTCTAATTTCTGTTTTTCATCCACAGAAAAGCTATTAATTTATGAGCATATAGGGCAGTAAGTAATAATTTGCATGAATGCTTTGAGCAGATATGCTTCCATAGGCGGCCCATAGCATAGACTCGGGAAAGGATGATACCATCTATTGGCTAAGCTCCAATGAACATTGCTTTACAAGAAACAGAAAAAAAGTTTTTTAATCCATAAAGAAGTCTACTAAGTGAAAAATCAACAGAGTTGACAGGAGCCAGTTTGTTTCTGCTCCTTTTTTTCTTTCGTGTGCACTCTGCATTTCCCTGTTGGGAGAGATTAATAAAATGGCAAAGCAAGAAACCGAAGTGCTTTGAAGATCTGGAGACGAGCTCATCCTTAATCTGTGTCCGGAACTTCTCGCTTCTCCCGATAACTGTTGACAGAACTCCATGTACATACATTGCCAGCTGAGCTAGCCCAAAATGAGGTCATTTGGGTCAAAAAAATTCATTGATGAGTCAGTCAAACCAATGGTTTAGCAATATCTAGACAGCTGAAATCTGCTCAATGCCCCAATGCATTGGTGATGATATTTCACATTGTGTAGGTTTGACACATGGTTTGGGGCAGCACAATAGTGCCAGTGTTAAATGTTAATCGTGGAGTGGGAGATACAATTGCACATTCAGAGGTGAGATGACACTTCATATTTGAAAAGGCATTAGGTTAATTGTCCTCAAAGCAATCTCAACACTTTCCTCCTCCAAATAGGTGTGGGGTTAGTTCCCCTTGGGCTAGGAAGTCAACAATGAAGTCAATCACGGTTCCCATACATTCTGAATTAACACTCACTGGTGTTAATGTTAGTCTTCTAGTGTTACCTTTCCTAAAATCTGAGATTTACAGTCACCTCAGGACTGACGCCTGGCTGGCACCCTAAGGAAGACAATTAAGGTAGTTACCCAGACAGTTTAGAACAGACAAAATAATTTTTCCTCAATTATCTGCACATTACAGTTAGTCTGTTCTTTTCAAGTAGCTACGTGATTGTTATAATTCTCTTTAAAAAAACTTTTTTCCCACTTTGAATAACGTTACAGGTAATAGCAGAAGTTTAATAAGGTTTAGGATTAGTGCCCACACTAATAAAGACTCATCTTGTAATCTAGTATTTTGACATTCAGAAAACATTTAACTGAAGCAACGATTTTCTTAGCTGTTCAGGAAGGTAAAGTACCTATTCTGATGCAGGGAAAACCAAGCCCCTGTGTTTTAAACCGTGCTCTAAAACGTCATCCCTGATCTTTATTTTTCTTGGTGCTGAATTTACACCATGGCTACAGACTTTCCAGGTGTGTTTTTCCTTATTAAAATACTGAAACAAAATTAGCAGTGCTTAAATTCTGAGCATACATTTTTTTTTTTTAAAGATTTTTATTGGGGAAGGGAAACAGGACTTTATTGGGGAACAGTGTGCACTTCCAGGACTTTTTTTTTTTTCCAAGTCAAGTTGTTGTCCTTTCAATCTTAGTTGTGGAGGGCACAGCCCACCATCCCCTACGGGAGTCGAGGAGTTGAACCAGCAACCTTGTGGTTGAGAGCCCACTGGCCCATGTGGGAATCGAACCGGCAGCCTTCGGAGTTTGGCACATGGAGCTCCAACCGCCTGAGACACCGGGCCAGCCCCCTGAGCATACATTTTTAAAGCCTCATTATTTTGGATTGGGAGGGGTGGTGGTGGTGATTTTTGTTGGTTAGTCACTTTAGGCTAAAATTTTTATGAACCAGGAAAGCATATGCAGGTATAAATTTATCCCCGAATGAACTGCATGTTGCTGAATACACAGTAAACTGTGACATTACTTTCTCAACCCATTGCTGATTTATTAATAAAGAAAATTTTGCCACTTGCCATTATGTAACATAAATAGCTGAATTTAAGACTTATTAAAGATTTAGGGTTCCGTTACTGAAAACATAATGATTAACATATTACATTAATTTAACATAATTTATATAAAGTGAGCATGCTTCCCTTCCTATAACTAATAAAAACTTAAATCAGCTTCTTTTATACGATGGGCTTTGAATGCAACACAAGCCACTGTTATGATGCTTCCAGCCACAGATACAGAAGCCACAGCACTAAAGAGCCTGCCTTAAAAATAAGCACATTTGTCACTCCTTCAACTCAGGATGGTAGCATCTTGGGCTTTGCTTAGAGTAGGGATTGTCACACAGAGTCATGACACACCAGGATGTCAGGGTTAGGATTGTTGCTAAATAATAACAGACAGTTGGGAAATTATTTTTTTCCTGGGATTTCTTGTTTTGGGGAAGGGAAAAGAGTAATCAAAGCAGAGTTTAGACCATTCCATAATAGCTTCCCTGTCTCCAACATTCTGAAGCTGCCTGAGTGGCATCCCAGCTAAGTGTCCAAGGACTTGCAAAGGGGGCAAAAAATGACACACAGCCTGCAGCCCAGGTCACCCTGTCATGGGGCCAGGTCTGGGGAATGCAGTCAGTGGTTGGGGACCCTGTGTATGGCTGTAAGCTGTGTGGCCTGATTTTAAAGTTATATTCATTTTACTGATGGATAAAAGTTTAACAAGGAAGAAGCCCAAGTCAGACGAAAAGACACAAATAGTAATCTGCACTGTGTTCCGGTCAAGAAAGATGCATAAACATTTCTCTTGGTATTAAAAGCAATGTGATCATCTAAACTGGTTTGTAACCATCCTGAGTTTTAATAAAAACACATGAGAACAATACATCCTGTATATTATTTTAGCAATTAAGAATAAGTCATCTGTGCTTATTTTCCAATAGTATATACCACACGTCCTATGAATCTTACCTGGAAAGGGAAAGTTCGGGGGGGAAAAAAGTAAAGATTCCTTTCATAAAGTGAGGATCAACATTGAAAATTTTTGGCTAGGTTATTTATTTATTTGTTTGTTTATTTATTTCATTGCAGTGTGACTGGATTTTTCATTTGAGATATTAAAATTGGTTAACTTTATGACAAATACTTTTACAAATAGCAGATCAGGGGGATATGCTGTGGCTTTATTTGGGAATTTCAAAATCTGGCTACACCTATAGATGCATGAGCGTGAACTGGCAAGAGCAAAAATATGAAAGGATCCCTGACATCGGGAAAGTGGTCAAACTACAATTAATAGTGCTGATTCCATGCAGTCAGCCTAGTTCTTCTGCATGTTTCGAAATAAATCAGAATTTCCAACCATGGCAAGTGACAGCGATAACTGACACAACCTACATGTACACACTATTTGCCAGGTGTCAAGCATGTTATCTCCTGCATTAGTACATTCAATCCTCACAGCAGTGTTGAAGTGGATTTTTAATATTCCCACTTTCTAACATTAAAAAAAAAAAAACCACCAAAAATAAATAAATAAATAAACTGATCACACCGATGGTAAAAGTCAGAGCTGCGATGAAAATTCAAGCTGTCTGGCTTCTGCACTGTGCTCTTATTTCGAGCATCCCATTCAGTTTGATCCATCAGCCCAGTTAACCTAAGGTCAGGGATTGACAAATCATGGCCATGGGTCACAACCAACCCACCCCCTGTTTGGGCATGGCCTATGAGCTAAGAACAGTTTTGTGCATTTTTAAATGCAATTTTTTAAAAATCAAAAGAAGTATAATATTTTGTGACGTAAAAATTATGTAACATGTAAACTTCAGTGTCCATCAAATTTTATTGGAACACCTTGCTCATTTATTTGCAGATTATTTAAGGCTGCTTTCACATTGAAATGGCAGAGTCCTGTAGTTGCAACAGAGACAGTATGCATGCCCTGCAAAGCCAAAATGTTGACTACTTGGCTCTTTACAAAAAAAAAAAAGTTTGTCTGAAGTCATCAGTAAGCCACTAAGGAGGACATGCAAGAGTCACCAGAAATAACACAGGCGCTGTCAGGATGGGTCAAATTAGAAATTTATCCATCTACCTCAACTACAGGTATAGAAATTACCACTTACAGCCTCGTCCACTTACAGCTGGCCTGTTCCAGGACATTCTGCAATTCCAGAGTCTTCTGTGGCAGCTTCTTTCTTACAAGAAGGATAAGAAACGACAGGTTGAGGAGGGGACAATATGGCGAAAAGGTGACTTCATGTAACGTTTTCCAACACTTTATAAAATCATTTTTTGTAATAAACCTACCTTCAGAGAGTGGGAAATAATCCACTTCCAACAACATTCCTATGAGGTAGTATTCAAAGAAGGGTAGTGTTATTTGAAAATTTTAAGATTTCCAAATAAAACTAAAACACAAACAAGCAAGCAAACAAACAAAAAAACCTCTTTCTAAGTAAGAAAAAGGGTTCCGTGGTTACATTTTTCAAAGCGTAACAAAACTTTACTAAATTGTATTTGCTGACAATAATACCAGAGTAGTTTATGTTTTTTTTTTTTTTTTTTTTTTTTTTTTTTTTTTTTTTTCACCATTCACATAAGTGATGTCATCTTAGAACGCAGGTCCTGAAAACAACCCTCCCAACATAGAAATCTGAAAAGCCCTTTGCAGGTTTAAATATGTTTTTTTAGCTTTTGCCTCAACACTCAATGTAAAGTGAGTCTGTTGTACACAGCATATGTATGGGTCTTGTTTTCTTGTCTTGTTTTAAATATGTTTTTTTGTGTTTTTTTTTTATTTAATAGTTTTTTGAATGAAGTTAACTATTTTCAGGTACAAACTGTATTTTAATAATTTAGAAAACTAAATATTGCCTCAAGGCACCAAATGTTAGGAGTGGATATATGCCTCCACTAGGCAAAATATATATGCCTATTTTGGAAGCAAGAGTGAATAAAACCATTTGTTTTTCAAAGTATTTTTAACATTTGCTCTGGAATAACAGTTATACTACTATTTCGCATAATTACAATAAAATGGATTTGTTCAGCAGAGAGAAATTTAAAGTTAAGATATACCAAATCTGAATTAGTGATTTTTAAATAAGTTTCAACAACCAGTCCTTCAGCCACCACCCAAAGGAAATGATATGCACATAGCCAGGCACCTCTGGATTTTATAGACCAGAAGTGAGATGTGCTGAATAGCAAATAAAGCAGGAGAGTAAACACTGTTCCATTTGTTCCATAAATTTGTCCACAACATTTATCGAGTCCTTCCCTCTTAGTGCCAGGCTCTCTGCTAGATCCTGGAGCTACAAAGATGCCAGGGACACAGTTACTGCCCTTACTTAGCTTCTCAACTACAATTCTCAATTTTTCTTTATTTCTGTTCCAGAAGGGTTTTTCTCCACTTCTCAGATTATTCTTTCCCACCTGGTTATGTCATTCACTCCCACTGACAGTCTTACATTCACAACAGAACTTTTAGGGCATCATTCCATATATCCTTCCTGGTCTCCTGAATAGATATTTGCATCCTGCTGACATAACAGCAGGTATATCAGTTATCTATTGCTGCACAATGAACAATCATAGCACTTCATTAGATTGTCACAAAACACATTTATTCAGCTCATGAGTGTATGAGGTTAAGTTGATCTGGCTGCACTCAGCTGAGGCCTGGCTACAGCTTGGTACATAGACTTGCTGTTTTGGGCTGGTCTTTCTCACATGTCTGGGGGTCTGCTGGCTAGTGGCCAATCCAGGAGGGCCCAGCTCATCCACCTGTAGGCAAGCATGTTCTTCTTTCGGAGATGAAAGAGATCAAAAGTCAGCAAGTCCAATAAGGCAAGGTACTTTTCAAGTGTCTACCTGTATCATCAGCTGACATCCCATAGACCAAAGTAAGTCACATTGCCACACCTAATCTCAGCATGAAAGGGCCATACAAAGTGACATGGCAAACAGTATGAATAAAGGGACTGGTAAAGGTCTGGGGCCATTTTTTGTAATCTACCACCTGTGTGAGCAAAACTAAGAACCCCAAATGTAAATTATTTTTATTATAAAATAAGTAAATGGAAACACATGTAAATCAATGAGCAAGAATCATATTGTACAACAATTTCAAAACATTACCCTATGTTCTAAGTGAGAAACTCCACCTGCTGGATTTAGTCCTGGTTAGTCCTTTCATGATCCCTCCCGAAATTCAGGAGATACTCAAAGACAGGGACAGCTTGAAAGCCAAAGTGGCTCCCAGGATGATGATTCCAACAGGACGTAAAATAAAGAACAGCAGGAAATTCTTGTTTTTTGGAAGCAGGTCAAAGGCAAATACCTCCAATAACCAATTAAGCTAAAAGAAAGTTCACATTGATTAACCTGCAGAAAAATACTATACTTCCTATCCTAGCACTGGAGCATGCCCAGTAAGTGTAATACCACCTACCCCACCTATTTTGGATATAGTTGCATATAACTCCTATCCTCCGGGTAAGGTAAACCGAGACCAATCAAAACTGGACTGTGGTAATCTAGACTAACTCACTGAGTGTGTGAATGTTTATCATGAGGAAACAGACACATCAGAGTATACCACAAACAAAAACCAGTGGACAGGCAAATGGGCATAACTTGTATGTCCTTGGTTACAGGAATTGACTCTGCTTTCTTTTTTAATGGTGGCAAAAATACGTAACCTGAGATCTACCCTCAAGAAAATTTTAAGTATGCAGTACAATATTGTTAACACAATGTTGTACAGCAGATCTCTAGAACTTTTCTATCTTGCATGACAGAAACTTTATACACATTGAATGGCAACTCCCCATTTCCCCCTCCCACAGCCCCCCAGCAGCCACCATTCTACTTCTGTTTCTATGAGTTTGACTGTTTCAGGTACCTCATATGTGTGGGATCATGTAGAGTTTGTCCTTCTGTGACTTGATTTTTTTCACTTAGTATAATATTCTCCAGGTTTATCTATGTTGTAGATTATAAAAGAATTTCCCTTTTTATGGCTAAATAATATTCTGTTGTAGGGATACACCACATTTTCTTTATTCACTCATCCATTAATGGACATTTGGGTCATTTACACCGCTTGGCTATTGTGAATAGTGCTTCAATGAAGATGGCAGTGCTAATATCTCTTTGAGCTCGTGATTTTAGCTCTTTTGGATATGTATCCAGAAGTAGGATGGCTGGATCACATGGTAATTCTAGGTTTAATTTTTTGAGGAACTATCATATTGTTTTGCACAGCAGTTGTCGCATTTTACATTCCCTCTAACAGTGCACTAGGATTCCAATTTCACTACATCATTGTTGCGAAACAGTTGCTTTTTTTTTAAATAATGACAATCCTAATAGTGTGAGGATATACCTCGTTGTGGTTTTGATTTGCATTTCCCTGATGATTAGTGACATTGAGAATCTTTCACAGACCAGCTTTATCTGTATAATGGGTAGCCACCACATTTATTTTACATTATTGAAAAAAGAACAGGTTCTTTTGGTATATGTTCCTGGGATATCCAAATATAAAAAAGCCATTTCACTGTTTCACATCTTAATAATGATAAAACACTAAGAATAACAAAACTGCATAAACTACTGAACAGAAAAGTTCAAAAATTTCTATTCATCCTCCTATAATAGAAAGTCTGCTTTTACTTAAGGAATTTTGCACCCATTAGAAGCAAAATTAATCTTCAGTATTTAACCTGTCATCACTCCTCATAGACATGAAAAGTGCTATCACAAGCATTTTTCCATTATTGCAAGAAGGAGGGGAAACAAATACATTCACACTATGGGAGAAATGGTTAGACTTTGATTTGTGCAGTTGGGTTGTGCTTATTGAAAAAACAGGATCACTTTGACATAGTAACATATGCCAGGCACCAGCTCTCCACTCAGGACAAGCTACATAACTTGTGGACCAAGTGCAAAATGAAAATGCATGGTCCCTTGTTCAAAAACTATTAGGAATTTCAAGACAGCGACTGCAGAGCATGAGACCAAGTGCCAAGACCTTCTAAGTACAGGAAGTTACACACCCATGGAGCCAGCACCTGTTACATGTCAGAAAAATACGCATAACCAACCCTATGCTCCCAAAGTAACAGTAGGAGAGATAGTAAAGGCCCTTCAAATCTAATGAGGAAATGGGGTTCACAAATTGTACCTATTGATATCAAGTTATTTTTCTAGAAAATTCCAAGGAATCACATAATTTCAACACCCAGACATTCACTTTGAGGCTGGAGTTTTTCATTCAGCCAGAGCCAGGCTACAGAGCAGAGAGTTACTTCCAAGATTGTCATAATTAATTTCTTAACAATCATTGTCAGGGGAGAGAAAAATTTCTGATAATTAGACAAGCACACAATATCCCCAGTCAATATAAACATAGTTCAGGGGAGACTTCAGGGAGACTGAAATTAAGCCTGGCTTTACCACGCTCTATATAACTTATTAACCTTTAGCAATGAAATGGTTATGAGCATGAGAAAGGAATTTAAATTAACAATGGGAACTCATCTTTCCTAAATACTTGAAATTAGCAATGATCCTAAGAATTTCACAGTATGAAAAGGGACATATTGAGAAACCAGCTTTCCAGCATTCATCACTTACTTAAATAATCAGAGGAAGTTTCCTTTAGCTAGTGGTGATTATAAAGTGAGCAGTTGGCTTTTTCATCTATTATTGTTGTCAAAGATTTATTTCCTCTAAAAATGTTTATATTTATTCAAAAAACATAACTAGCAATACAGTCAGAACCTGAGTAATTTCTTCTTGATTCTGCAAATTACATTAATGACATAATTAATAATTTTAATATAAAAACTATAGCTGTCAGGTGGACATACCATGCAATCAATGGAAACAAATCATTTTCTCTTATGTTTAATGATTCTCTCAAGAAGTAAATCTTAGAAAATGGTAGTCAATCAATGAGGAGGTTTCATATATTGCCTCTCTTATCAGTAGAATTGAAAACAAAGGTTTCCTTTATTGTGTAAATTTCAAGCATTGGAAATCAATTTTTGTACACAGAGGGAGAGGGATGTATGAGGTGGACACCAATGTCTGATTTTTATATTGTAAAATCCCAGAAGAACCTACAATTATTGCTTACTGTGGCTTTTTGTGATTGTCCAAATACTCTGCAAATCAAGATTAACTTACTTCAAGAAAATTCTGATTCCTTAAACCATATCATATACCATAGAAAACTCAGAGAGTCAGACTCTACTACAGCCCCGTCCTAACTTTGTCTTGTGTCAGTTGGGTTCTTGGAAAGGCTGGCAACACTATGTGGGACACAGGCATGCAGTGCAATAAAGATGTGATGTCTGCAGATTTAGAGCCTGTCCCTGGTTTGAACCAGTCTACAGAAGTGGAAGACTTCTTTAAACTTAGAACTACCCGACAAGAACATGATATGAAACTACCAGTTAGCTCTGACTGCTCTTTTTAGATGCAGCATGGACATAAATGTTGTAATGCCACCTGCACTGTTGCCACCAGCTTAGGAGGAGTCAGAAGAGTGATGAAGGAAAAGATAGAAGCCACAGCATCTTAAATATGAGGCTAATGTCCTATATTCACTCTATAAAGACATGGCCTTCCTTCTTAACTTCCTCTTCTCTTTAAGCCCACTTCCAACTTATAAAATACCCTATTGCTATTTATGGTATGAGAACCACTCCCTAAATTCACTCTTAACTTTTTCTAGTTGCAATGTCATTTGTTTTTGCCACTCCTTCAGCACCCCTTATACCCTGAGAGAAGAATTTCGTTGACTTCATGCTTGTCTGCTTGTCCCCACCCTCCCTATACCATAACCAGGTTAATCATCCTAAAACACAGTCACCAGCATTCCCTTCCCCTTCAAACATCCCAGAATGGCTCCCATGGTCAACTGTCTACAAGTACTTCTCCCCATTTCCACTGCCATTTTCCTCATTCAGGTGCCCAAGGCAGGATGGTTTCAGGGTCAGGACTTCAGCTTTGCATTTCCAGGAATTTCATTTGATCAGTTCACTCAAGGTTCATTCACACTAACCAAATTCATGAGGCTGAGTCATAAGAAACCCAGTCAAGTTTCTAAGTTGGAACAAGTCTGATTCTAGCTAGTTTCTGGACCCAGTCAAAAAGGAGAAAAGCCCAGATAAAATCTGAAAGTCCATAATGCAAAAGATACAGAGCTAAGATCCAGGACCTGAGAGGGACTGTCCACCATCTTCAGAGGCAGTGAGAAAGCAGCAAACCAAAAGGCTTAACAGCTAAGGAAACTGACACTGAGGGAGGTTAAGTCTATGCATAAGGACACACAAGTTAAGTGGCAGAGCTGGGATTTCCTTCAGTCGTCCAACTTTACATTGCAAACTTTAATCATTATGTTCCTGGATATCCAGTACTTCATAACACAGTTTCAAGAACTAAGAAGTTGAGAGGAATCCAAGATGGCCAAGCGGTAAACACTGTGTTTGCCTCCACCTGTGACCACATTAAAATTACAACTAAATTATAGCACAATCAACCTGGAGAACCATCTGAAGTCTAGCTGAACAGAAGCCCTATAACTAAGGATATAAAGAAGAAGCCATGTCGAGACTGGTAGGAGGGGCAAAGATGTGAAACAGGCTGGCCCCACACCTGTGTGTGGCAGTTGAGAATTGGGAGGGATATCTCAGCCATGGAGGTTCCCCTCAGCAGTGAGAGACCTCAGTCCCATACCCAGCCTGGGGTACTGGTGTAGGAAGAGGAGGCCCCACATCATCTGGCTGTGAAAAAAGGGGGTATGCCTACTATCTGAGTGAGAGAGAAGGCTGTGGGAAACCCAGATGTCCTTTTAAAGGGCCTGGGCATAGATTCACTCGCTCACAGGCACTCACCCTGGGTTCCAGTGGAGGGATGGTGACTCGGGAGGTGTCAGAGACATACAGGGAGAAACTGAGTTGTGTGGCTACAGGATGAGGGCTGGAGGGACAGTCGCTATTTGCCCTGTGTAGTCCCACCTTCATGCAGTCAGAAGGCAGATGCCATCTTTCCTGTGTTGAGCCCTCCCCCATATGGCCAAATCTGAAACTGGCTTGATGAATGTCACTCACTCTACCTGGAACTCCACACCACATATCTCACGCAATGCCCATAACTCACTCAACACCAGAGGCATTGTCTCAGCCAGCAGCCAGCCCCGTGGGAAAAAGTACCCATGCTGTACTTTTTCTTAGACAATTCTTGGAAGTCTGTGGCCCTAGGCAGGTGGCAGCTGGCCTCGGTGAGCTCTGAGACTTTTGCTGAGTAACTCCAGGCTCAATACTGGCACCAAACCAGAATCTTCATTAACTTGGTGAATATCACTCATTTCACACTGGTGATTCCCTGAGACCCTACCTCACCAAACTAGCATACAGCTGATGCTCTATTAGTGGCTGAGCCTTACAGGAGCTGTCAGGTGGCAGCAGGCCTCAGGATGCCCATAGGCTTTTTGTGGAACTACCCTAGGCCCATTTCTGGGGGCAGCCATCCTTGTTTTGCAGTGTGGCCTCTCCCAAGTACCTCTTGGTCCAGCACAAGCAGAGGCAAAACACAGACCACTTTGTAGCTCCTACTAGGTCTTCCCTGGTCACAAGCAGTGGCTGACCTGGGCCTGCACCAGAACCCCTCCCAAGAAGCCCCACAACTAACATACTTGGAGGTTGGCTTCAGACTGCAACAGAGGACCACCTGATTAGCCTCACAAGCAGCACACCCAAAGGGCAGTCTAAGCAGGTACCAGAGCCCACTTGGGCAAATCTGTCTCCCCAGGGTCAGTCCTCCACACGGCAGCCTGTAAGCTGTGGATGTACCCAAAACCCACAACCAGTCAACTTGAGGGTCAATTCCACCCACTAATGTGCCAATAGCAATCAATCCTCAACATAACAGGAAAGCACACAAAACCTACACAAGGAACACTCCTGAAGCACCTGGCTCAGGTGACCAGAGAAACTGCACCACTGGGTCCCACAGGGCATCTACCACATAAGGCCCCCAGTCAAGACTGGGAGACATAGCCAATCCACCTAATATATAGAAACAAACACAGAGAGGCCGTCAAATTGAGGAAACAAAGAAATATGTTCCAAACGAAAGAACAGGGGAAAAACTACAGAAAAAGTACTAAGTGAAATGAAGGCAAGTAACATACCAGGCACAGAGTTAAAAACAATGGTTATAAGGATGCTCAAAGAACTTAGTGAGAACTTCAACAAAGATTTAGCAAGCATTAAAAAGGACATAAAAACCATTTAAAAAATCAGAAATAAAGTATGTAATAACTGAAATGAAGAATGCACTAGAAGGAATCACCAGCAGATTAGATGAAGCAGAGGATGGAATCTGATTTGGAAGAGAAGATAGCAGAAAACAACAAAAATAATATAAAAATATGAAGATAGTTTAAGAGACCTCTGGGATAACATCAAGCATAACAACATTCACATCATAGGGGTTCTATGATTCACATCATAGAAGGAGAAGAGAGAAACAAAAGGATTGAGAATCTATTTGAAGAAATAATGACTGAAAACTTTCCTAATCTGGTGAAGGAAATAGACAAACAAGCGCAGGAAGCACAGAGAGTCCCAAACAAGATGAACCCAAACAGATTCACACCAAGACACATTATAATTAAAATGGCAAAGGTTAAAGACAAGGAGAGAATCCTAAAAGCAGCAAGAGAAAGACAGCTAGTAACTTACAAGGGAGCTCCCATAAGATTGTCAGCTGATTTCTCAACAGAAACTTTGCAGGCTAAAAGGGATTGGCAGCAAATATTCAAAGTGATGAAAAACAAGGACCTGCAACCAAGGCTACTCCACCCAATAAGACTATCATTTAAAATTAAAGGAAAGATAAAGAGCTACCCAGATAAGAAAAAGATAAAGGACTTCATCACCACCAAACCAGTATTTACCAAGAAATGATAAAGGGACTTCTTTAAGAAGAAGGGGGGAAAAACATTAATATGAATAATAAAATGGCAATAACTATGTATCTATAAATAATCATTTTAAATATAATTGGACTATGCTCCAATCACAAGACACCCACTCAGGGTAGCTGAGTGGATAAGAAAACAAGACCCATACATATGCTGTGTACAACAGACTCACTTTACATTGAGTGTTGAGGCAAAAGCTAAAAGCATTCTCCTTAAGATGAGGAACAAGAGAAGGATGCCCACTTTTACAAGTTTCATTCAACACAGTATTGGAAGTCCTAATCATAGCAATCAGACAACAAAAGAAATAAAAAGCATCCAAATCGGAAAGGAAGAAGTAAAATTATCATTATTTGCAGACAATTAAGTTCGTGAATTTGTCCAAGAAAACTTGCTACATACCTCATTGCTGAATATCACTATGGTCATCTTCAAGTACTCCCTTTGGGAAGCTATGTACTGATGACAGTGCCTAGTCCACCCTTTAAAGCAATTTTGGAATTCTTTTTCTGGAATGGCCATCAGAGCTGTTGTTGTATTACCCTTGGTGTCCTGAATGTCATCAAAATGTCCTCCTTTCAATATATCCTTTATCTTCAGGTAAAGAAAGAAGTTATTGGGGCCCAGATCAGGTGAGTGGGGAGGATGTTCCAATACAGTGATTTGTTTACTGGCTAAAAACTCCCTCACAGACAGTGCTGTGGGAGCTGGTGCATTGTCGTGATGCAAGAGCCATGAACTGTTGGCGAAAATTTCAGGTCATCTAACTTTTTCACACAGCCTTTTCAGCACTTCCAAATACTAGTAAACTGTTTGTCCAGTTGGTACAAATTCATAATGAATAATCCCTCTGACATCAAAAACAGGTTAGCGACATTTTTACAACAAGTTTGCAAACTTAATTGACAGACCTTATGCATACTGTTCTGCCATGTTTTTTTTTTTGTTTGTTTGTTTTTAACTGAAGCGTGTATGTAACTTGGGCATTGTTTCAAATCAGCATTTATAAAACTACCCCATTCTTTGTAATGGCTGTACAATATTATATTGTATGCATATACTGTGATGTAATTCACCTATCCCTTATTGATGGACATTTTTTAAGGTTAAAATAGACAACTCTCTAAATAATAGCAGTATAAAAGTGAACGCAAACATAGCACTTACTATGTGCTTGCTGTTCAGAAGCTCATTTATTCCTTACAACATTGCAATAAGCAGATAGTATTATTACCTCGTTTTCACATGAGGGTACTGATGTATAGACGGGTCAAGTAACTTGCCAAACGTCACACAGCCCCATGATAAATCCAGTCTATACAATTTCTCTATTTCTATATACCTCATGGGACTATATTTATAGGATAAAATCCTCGATAAAATTGTTGGATCAAAGAGCATGTGTATTTGAAATCTTAATTGATAATTTCAAGTTGCTTTCCACCGAAGTGGTACCAATTTATACATTTATAATATGAGAGGGCTTCTCTCCACGTGCTCTTAACAACATTGCATACAGTCAAATTTTTTAATCTTCACTAAGCTGATAGATGAAGAATGGCCTCTCATCTGTGTTTTAATTTTCAACTCAAATTGTGAGTTAAATTTTTTTAAATTGAACATTTCTTCCTGTGTTACTTGGCCATTTGTGTGTGTGTATATGGCTATTCATGTATTTTGCCTATTTTATTTTGTTATTCATCTTTTTTTAATTAACTCAGGTGAGTTCTTGGTATATTAATGAAATTAACTCTTTATCATACATGTTTCAGATAGTTTTCCCAGCTTTTTACTTAAGCTTTTTTTCTACGTGAACATTTAACAAATTGATGTTTTTTAAAATTTTATTTTATATTTCCTGTTCTTACTGATTCTCTTAGTCAGAACTTCAAAGAACTTCTTTTCCCTGTGTAAAGGGATGTTGAACTAAAATGGCAATCTCAATTTTCATTTCCAAAGAAATTTTATTCCAAATGAGTTGCATATTTTGACATCCAAAATGATATCATTTCAAAAACATCATTCATGATGTATCTATGGCCAAGTGTGATGGTTTGATAGATTCACAATTGGTTAAAATATTTTATTTTATTAATATTAATTATGATCAATGCAACATAGAAGGAAAATATGGTCTCTAGTGGCATATCACTAGTCTCTGTATTTAGTTCCATCCTGCTCAACATTTTGATTAAATATTTGAATTAGAATAAAACAGACATGCTTACTAGATTTAGTAATGGCACAAAGTTGGAAGGTTTGTTAACATACTAAATGTCAGATACATATTCAAATTGATTTTGACAGCTTGGAACAGTCAGCAAAACTAATACGATGAAACTTAATAGGGATAAATATAAAATTCTGCAATAAGGTTAAAAAAATGCCTGACCATTTATAAGATGAGAGACACCTGAGTCATTGGCAATTCAAATAAAATTGTTTGGGGGGTTTAATTTAATGAAAATTGCAACACTGGCCAATAAACAGAATTGCCCGAAGAGCTAATGAGATCTTGAATTACATTAATAGAAATATTTCATCCAGAATAAAAACAATAATAGTACCAGATGTGCACTTTCCTACACTAAGAGAACTGTTTTAGCTTTGAGTGTCACATTTTAAGAGATACATTGACAAAATGGAATTCCCCCAAGAATGAAAACCATGTCATTGGGATATTTAAACTAGGAAAAGAAAACCGTTATCGAGGATAATCATCTTTAGATATTTAAAGGAGTGTTATGTGGCAACATGATTATATGTATCCTATGTAAGCACAGAGAGTGGGACTGGGATAAATGAAGCCATAGAAAGAGCGGTGTCTATTCTATTTAAGGAAGAAGCATGTAATATTTGGAGCTGTCCACGAATTGAGTTGATTGCCTTATAAGAGAGTGAGAATCAGGGGTGTTGTAAGAGGAGTCAAGCATTGGTTGAAATCAAATGTACGATCAATCACAGGGAATTTGTTACATGTCGTTGAAACAGGGCCAATGTTTGCAGCTTCAGTGTAAGTCCTATAATAATGTCACTTTGAATTACTAGCATTCCATTAAGTGCTGGTTGAATTGGAAAGAGAGAAACAGAGTTTCAGCTGCTCTTACTTTTGCTACAGCCAATGATCTGAGTGCACCCTTGGAAGTATGTCTTGCAGGAGAAAATCATCCATCATGTTTGTTCATACAAAAAAAGAAAAAAAAGATGAAAACCCACTGGTGCCATGATCTTAAAACATCCCTCATCTCCTGAGAATCTAAGATTCTACATCTGGAAAAGGTGGCGTAGCTGCAGTTGAGAGCAGTTGGTTGGAGACTGTTGGCAGGGTTTAGGAAAGGAGTAGCTGGTATCTGCAGTGAGGAGTGGTCTGGCCACATGCAAGTTCTCAAGAGGGGAATGTGGGAACTGGGTTAGGAAACAAATGAACTGAGGTAGAAATTGAAGGTCGAGTTTGGTCCCATGGGAGACACTGAGAGTAACTTTTGGAAGTAGAATTACAAGAAACCAAGACCCCTCATGGCCTTGACCCAGCCCTCCATTCCAAGTGCCATACCCCACCCTTGCCCTGTGAAGGGCTTGTAGGGTCTGGAACATGTAGAGCCCTCTCATTGCCTTTCCTGTACCCTCTGCCTGGAATGCCATGCCCTCCCTGACCTACCGGGGCTCAGTCAGTCTTCCCTCCAGAGGTCACTCGCACATCAGCTCCTCTGTGATGCATTTCCAAGCCTCTCTAGGCAGGGGTAGGCACTTCATCCTCAGTGTTCTAATAGCACCCTCCACACATAAGAATTACATTGGTATAATTATTCTTCATATGTCTCACTCCCCCACTAGACTCAAAGCTAGGAACTATGTTCTATTTTTCTGTGGCTAGAGTTTAAATTGTGCCGGTTACATACTTGTGGCTCAATAGGTATTTGACAATTGAATAAATGAATGCGTGGGTGAGTCAAAGAATAGCCGCCCAGCTTAGTCCATGCTATGGATGCAGGTGTCCTGTTCCTTCAGTTATCCATGAAAAGGAGTGAGCCCTCATGTCTCCAGCTATGGAGCCTGAAATATTTCTGTGATAGAGAGCTAGGTACGCCATTATAAGGATGCTCAAATTTTCCTGAAATCCCCTAGAGTCCATAGCACAGTGTTTAGCCTAATAAACATGATGGGTAGCAGTGCTACATATATGTATTTGTAAAAATGAATTAATTGTATGAATAAATGAGTGTAAATCTCTTTCCTCAAATGCAGGTTGTATTTCCTGAGTGTGGATGCCTACAATAATTTGCCCCTGCCCCTGCCGTCCTTCCCTGCCTTGCTAAGGTATCGTCTATCCGCTGCTCAGGCTGCTCAGTCGGTGGCTAATTCCAATGTAAGGACCATCAGCTTTGACTCTGCTCATTGGTTCTGGTGGCACCCCCTTCTCCCTCACTGACTGATCTACCAGCCACATTGCTGCTCATCCCCAACCAGAGGAGAACTGCTCTTCACAGAAAGGTCCTTGCTTCAGGACGCCACGGCTCGAGGCTCAGGTCCTACCACCAAAGTTCCTTCCTGCCATCAGGCATTGCCTTAGCTATTTCCACCTTTTAATGACTCCTCTTTCCTTTCTCTCTCTCTCTCTCTCTCTCTAAATATATATATATAATCCTTGCAGCAACAGAGCTATCTAAATGCAGCGGACACTTTCCCAGCACCTGGCATATGCAACCCCATGTGCTCAGGCCAAAAGACACAAGAGCGAATGTTCTAGAGCCCTGCGCTCGTAGTATTCCAGTTCCCACTGGCTGCCCTGCCTCCAGACTTAGGCTTATCATGACCCTGCCTCACTAGTACTGAATTATCCCTGATTTCTTTTTAATATTACTTTTCCCCCAAGAGACTGCAAACTCTACTTTTTGGAAACCTACCACAGCCACTAGCTCCATATTAGATTCATACTCGGCACAATAAATATTTGTCTTCCAAATTGGAGGGGGTGGTTTTTCATGGGTTGACATGACTCATCTTAGAAAAATAACTTCCAGATCCTTTGAAAAGCAGCTCCCCTGCTTTCTTGAACTGAAGATGAATTGGGGGATTCTACTCTTCTACTTCAACTTTTTCATTAAAGAAAAGAACTAAATTTTCAGAATTTTTCACAGCAATTAAATCATTCCATTATGCCAGTAATTTTCAATGTAATAATGCACTTTTTCTCTTCCTTAAACCTTGGACTCTGACATTTTTAAGCTATGATACCTGGTTTCCTTTTCCTTCTTTGTGCCTGGGTTCAGTTTTACATTGGGATGGTTTTTTTGTCAAGGAGAAGAAAAATGAGAGAAACAAGCTGGACCCATAATTCAGAAACACGTTTTCCATATGGAAATATGTGTACCATCAGCTACCAGTAAAGTCTTTCCTTTTCTGTGCACCTGACTCTTTTTGTCTGGGAAGCACTTCTCAAAGGAAAAAAAAAATAAGCTAAAATATAAGCCACCATTAGGGGTATAAAAAAGATGGTAGATAGCTGGAAAACGGATTACGCAGCGCAACAGTATGAAATAACCCACAGCACCAAAAGCCAGGGCTGCTAGGGATCAATTACCACTGAGCCCGTAATGATCTTCTTACATCAAAAGCCCTTTCAAGACATAGCAACATACCTGCCCTGCAAAGACTCTTGAACCAGAGGATAATGTAATCGTCAATACTATATCCTTTCTCTTTTGTGAGCACTTTAGAAAAAGCCCTGCAGAATAGTGACTCTGGTATTATGTGTCATTTTAAACAATACCTTGAAACCATAATGCAATCTTACTCCTGCAAGGTGAAGTATTTGCTGCCACGGTGGGTACACCTGGCACGCCTGGTGGCTAATAAAATAAATCTGTGATTTTCTTTTCACTTGCTTTCTCACTTCTTGCCTGGCTGAGTAAGTTGCAAATCAGTTGAACTTACCCTTCTTTTCTGTTTTGTTTCAGGATCTGGTATTTGTTTGTGCTTTATCTTCCCCTACCTCTTAATAAAAAGAGTAAACCAGTCTGCCTGTGAGCGTATTGACCGGGCTAAGAATGCGGGATTGTGTTGCAAAGCAGCTCAGGCCGGCAATGTTATCACTCAGCAGGACTGGGTCCCATCAGAAGGCACATGGTGTGCCATGACGTAGCTGGTCTTCGACCACAAAAGCAGACTTTTCTCTGTGAATTAGACAAACCACACAAAAGGCAACAATAGCTAGCATAAACACCATTTAATACTATTCACAGGCTATTGAAGAGATGGGCGTTGACTAAGAATTGCAGCAAAGCCAGGACATTGTGGTCAGATGAAAGGAGGCCTAGTGAACAGGAAGCATCACGGGAGCAGGCTGACAGTAACCATATAACGGCGGGATTGTGGGGCTGGCATTTACCCCAAGGGTCTTTACAGTCAGAAAAATAAAGAGAAATTAAAGCATAAGGAATCCTCTTTGTGGGCACTTAAAGCCCATGAAGCAACACAAGAAGCTATACAATTGTCTTTTCAAGACTCGTCTGTGCTTTAGATAATTATGAAAAGGAAACATTTGGGATGTGCTTACTTATAGGATTCTATATCAGCCATTGGGAAAACTCATCTATAAAAACAGATGAAATTTTCACAGCAAAATGAATAGTTGCATAAGCTTTCGCCTCATTTTAAAACAGGAAGAACTAACTGCAGCTGGATTTATCAAGCCGTTCCCCATTTCTGGCCGTCTCTTTTTTGGTACATGAGGTGTCTGTGGTAGGACGCCCCTCATTTTTCACCAAGGTGCATCAAGAAAAGGAAAATTAAATAACTTATTAAATTAAATAATCCCTTGGAAATATGATGCCTAGCTTTAAAATATCCAGCCCTCTGTCTAAGAGAAAATAATTTAGATAGACATTTAAAAATAGGAACGTAAAGTACTTTAATTTTGAAGCACGTCTGTAATGATATTTATTCTTTGATGCATACTGAGCTAATTTTTTGTTGTTTGTTTGTTTGTTTTAAGCATGATGGTGCACCAAATACCCTGAGGAAGATTAGTGGTGAAAGCACATGAAGGTTCTAGAAGGGACCCTAGCATGTTCTTGAATGTCATTTTCATTGAGGAAGAAATGAGAGCCAGGGAGTTAAGTGACCAGCCAGTCACATAACTGTAACAATAGCTCAGGCTAGACCCCAGGTGCCCTTTCTACTATTTTGGATATAGCAAAATAGAAAATACATAAAATATAAAATATAGAAAAAATTTCTTGAATGTAGAAATAATTATCTTCGATGTAAAATAAACTCTTCAGTTGCTTATTTAGCTATTGAACTTTGAGCGTTTGCGTAACCTCCCAGGCCTCAGTTTTACTGTCTCAACAATGGGGTAGCCTACCTCATAGAGCTATTGAGAGGGATTACATAGTGTATGTAAAGCACTTAGAATAGGACCTGGCACCAAGTAAGCACTACATAAATGTTGGCCGTTCTTATTGTTTGCTTATAAAACAGCAGAGGACTTGGAAGACCACAGCCTCACTGAATTCTGGGCCTCAGGAACATCTGGATCATTCAGGGTCAGCCAACAGCTCCTATGGCAGATGACGGGTCAGCAGACCAAAGAGGTTGGGTTGGCCCGAAGCAGAAGCATTGACAGGACCAGTTCTAGGGCCTTCTAGCTGCAGACCAGAGCTCTTTCTCTAACACTGTTATGATGTCTCTTAAGAGATTAAAACACACTCTGTAAGAACAGTGAAACTGCTCAATGTAGAATAAAAGTTGATGACTATATACATTAAATTTCTCTTTTCTTCAGAGCACTTATTCCCACATTTTAGAAGAAGAAGCAGGAGGAGAAAAAGAAGTGTGGGGAGGTCTTTTCCCAACATATTCTAAATCCATAGATCTTATGTGGGGCCCAGGAAACTGTATTTATAAAAAGCACAGCCCTACCCACACTCCGGGTGATTCTCAGGTAAGTTATCCAAAGACCACACTTTGAGAAAAATTACCTTAAAGTGCAGATTCCTTTCATTCTTCCCACCTCCACCTTCTGGTGGGTCTCCATTTAATTTTCTTATTTGTAGTCTGGGTTGCTACTGCCGGCTAACTTGATTCGCTAGCAGTGATGCTAATGAACAGAAGAATTCTTTCATACCAGGAAACGAGCTAGCAAAAGCTAGTTATATTGGAGCCAAACCCATTTAGCCATGTCAAAGCCCAAAATTCTGACTCTGACTCTAGCCAATCATCTTGCCAACATGAGCACAATATTACAGAAGAGTGTAACAGATCATTGCCAATACCTCACCACAGTAGGCAAAGCTCCATAAAACACATGCTCCACTGAATGGTAGGTTTATCAACATCAGACATTCATTTATCATCTATTGATAATCTACGTCAAGAACTATGGTTCTGGAAAAGAGAGATGTTAAACTAAACAACCCACAATACATTCATCCCTCAGGCAGGTTGTAATCTAGTAAGGAAAGTAAAACATATACACACTTATCTTAGAATAAAAGGTGCTTTATATCATCCAGGCTGTTCTGCTTCTAGTTCAGCTGCTGATTTCTATTTCTTTTTTCCTGAAGCCGCTGAAAGTTAACACAGGGATCAGATAATGGGAGAAAAGCCAGAGCAAAGAAGATAAAGCAGGAAGAGGCCATCTACTGGCAGTTTTCTTTTTGTCCACTCTCTTTCTTCCTTAGTCATGTTTGCTTGACACCTCTGTGCATCCAGAAAAGTTTGTGTGCATACATGTTTCCTGTATCACTTTAGTCCCATCCAAAAATGTACCGAGCAAGTGTTCTGTGAAAGGCACTGTGAGCAGCCCCAGTTATGGGAAAGGGATGAAATGGGGCCTCTGGTGTCAAGCAGTCAGAGAAAACTCTTTATACGATGATTTGTTAATGTTTTCTTCCTGCCTCAAACCGTGCATAAGATCTTTCAAATAATGGCATCGTTTAATCTGGCCCAAACGCCTACTAGCATTACTAGCCCCTTTACAATGAAGACACTGAAGCTTGGGGAGGTCAAATAATTTTCCAGCATCACACACCTGGCCCAGTCTGATTCTGAAGTTCTAAGTCTTCAAGTCTCTACATGTTTGAATTCATATTTTCTGTGCAATTACTATATGCCAACTACAGTGCTAGACAGAGATTATGTTAATACAACGTAATGACTTATGTAATGCCAACACGTTCACTGATAATAAAATAGTGGTTCTCAACCAGAGGCTATTCTGTGACCCTTCTTCTCCCATTGGGGATATTTGTCAATGTTTGGAAACATTTTAGTGAGCAGCAGATGCTGCGTGGGCAGAGAGGGTGACAACGAGCCTGGAGAGGGGGTGAGGATCAGGACGAAGAGCAAACTTGTGTGCGAGGCTCAGTGTGTTTTCCTCCCATCAAGGGAAGTTGCAAAGGCAGGAATCAGAGTGGGGAAGGGACTGGCAGAAGAGAGCATTCTAACAAGGGCAACCTGGAGAGGAGGACTGACCACCCCAATGGAGAGGGAGAGATGCACAACATATTGCCAATGTGGAATCAATTCTGTTTGGCCACTTAGTGGGGTGAAAAAGAGGGAGGGGCCCAGGCCCCAGTTCACAGTGTGGGGGACTGGGAGGTATTGAACTGAGAGAAGAAACTGTTGGAGCAGATAGGCTGGTTCCTCAGGATGAGTCTCATGTCGGCCTCTGTACTGTTTCATTCAACCAACAATGGATAATGATGATTATGATACACAAGCCCTATTCCCATAGATCCAGAAATAGAAAGTACAAGTTTACCGACAAATAAAGTGAAGTTTCCCTCATTCTTGGGGCTATGGCAGTTCACAGGGAAGGGGAACGCAGAATTATCCCCAGAAATCAGACCTACGCCTACACTTTGAGAGTAAACACGTAAGAATCAGGAGACAGGGCCCACCCGGTGGCTCAGGTGGTTGGAGCTCTGTGCTCCTAACGCTGAGGGCTGCCGGTTCAATTTCCACATGGGCCAGTGGGCTCTCAACCACAAGGTTGCCGGTTCGACTCCTTGACTCCCGCAAGGGATGGTGGGCAGCGCCCCCTGCAACTAAGATTGAACAGGGCACCTCAAGCTGAGCTGCCGCTGAGCTCCCGGATGGCTCAGTTGGTTGGAGCGCATCCTCTCAACCACAAGGTTGCCTGTTCGACTCCTGCAAGGGATGGTGGGCTGCGCCCCCTGCAACTAACAACGGCAATTGGACCTGGAACTGAACCACGCCCTCCACAACTACAATTGTAAGGACAACAACTTGACTTGGGAAAAAAAAGTCCTGGAAGTACACACTGTTCCCCAATAAAGTCCTGTTCCCCTTCCCCAATAAAATCTGTAAAAAAGAAAGAAAGAAAGAAAGAAAGAAAGAAAGAAAGAAAGAAAGAAAGAAAGAAAGAAAGAAAGAAAGAAAGAAAGAAAGAAAGAAAGAAAGAAAGAAAGAAAGAAAGAAAGAAAGAAAGAAAGAAAGAAAGAAAGAAAGAGAATCAGGAGACAATGAGCTTGTCCAAAGAGGCTAAGAGACAGACAATCAACTGTGAATCAGAGGTATGATTGAAGCTACATCTGAAGTTGTCATCTCAGCACTTTAGTCTATACGTAATACATCAGTCTTTCATGAATCTTGTTTGCATGACTAAATCCTACTATACTCGTCCAACTCCGGTTCTCCTGGCAAGATTCTTTGGGTTTGCCAAAAACATATTTTATAGGCTATACAAAAATATATTTTATAGCTCAGTTCCTGCTTAAGTCATTGTAATTTTTGAATCATTGGTATAAAACAAATAAAACTCAATTAGACTTTAAAATGCATGATTATACCCAGAGTTTTAATAATCTTAAAAGTTATAGATAATGGTAGACAGCAGAATTAACTATTATTGTCTCGTTTTTGTTCTCGTAATATGAGAGGCCATTAAAACTCTAAATCAAAAATAATTCTAACCTCATAAATTTTGAAATCAACTCAATGAACTTAATATATTTATATTCCCAGGACATAAAGGATTTATTTTAAATACAATTGGAAACTAAATACATGCACAAATTTAGACGATATTCAAGATTAATAGCTAATTAAAGAAGATTAATAAAATATTCCAGCAACATTTTAAAGAATACAAGCCTTAAATGATTACTTGTCTTGTTCTTGGCATTTAAATAATTATTGAATGCAAAATCTTGACTGAATTTATCCTTGTCATTGGCACCCATTAGACACTCAGGTTTTCATTTTGTCGGTGAAATTACCCCAATTTTGATTACAAATCATTATAGCATCACACAGTTAACCCTGACTGTCCAGTTGATAAAATTGGCACTTGCCCCTTTATCTGAGTCTTATAACAGCCAACGGCCCTGAATAAGAGGATGTTTGCTTTTTCCCTGCCTATGCTGAAGAAGGAAGCTGTAAGCTGAGGAATGGAGGCAGAAGAGTATGGCACTCACTCCTTTGGGGGGAAGTTTTTCATGACAGTGGCCTCCAGATGGGCAGAGCTGGCAGCTTTCTTGCAGCCTGTGTGAACTGTATGATCTCATGCCTTTTCTGAGCCCAGGGACAGCACTGAGGGGCTTTATTTGCACTGCACCTGCCCTGTAAGCAACAGCATTGATTTCTGCTCCCAGAAACCCTCAATAAGTGGAACTATTCACTGGGTATGTTGCCCTGTTTATCACCCGGGAAGAAGGGTCTAGTCTAGGTTCTCTGCCTCTCATGCCTCTAAGTGATGGAAATTTTATCTTTCTTTTCCAGTGTATTTATTTTTGTAAGATACTGCAGAGACCAGAAACCCAAAGACAGCCTTAGCTCTGGATCTATGAGAAATGACACAACATAATATTTCATTATTAAAAAATAAAATAAAATAAAGTATTATAATCTGCTCCTGCCCACTAACTCTGTAAATTTCTCATAACCAAAAGAAGTCAAAGGAAGGCATTAAAATGACACTTTCTCCTCTATTCCTTACTGGAATTTTTTTCTTAAATTTTTTTTGTGTGTGTGGTTTTAGTTAATTAACCATAGCAGATGGTCATAACAATCCATAGAACAGAGAGACAGAAGGGACTTTAAAAGATCTCCTTACCCTTCACTTAGTTAAGTTCAGGACTTCCCAGAGGAATACTTTTTTTTCCATCTGCAAAGATCTCTAAGAGAAGGATCTTCCCAAACTTAATTCATACAATGCTTCTCTCAATTGTTTCTATGCCCAGTTAAAGTGGGATTTCTTTCAGTAGTTCTGGACATGTGTAACTTCCCTTCAATTTCTGCCTCCTACACAACCTTCACACATTCGAGAGCAGCCGATATGTCTCTTTGTGGCAAAGAGATTCCAAGTGACTGGCCTTCTGGATGATTGCTCTTTCATATTATAAATCACAAACTTAAGAATTGAAAGTCACATAGAGATTGTCTGCTCCGACTTCCTTGCTATGCAGGAATCTATTTGCGCATTTCCAACAGTTTCGACCCCTACTAACATAGGTAGGTAGCAGTGGAGATGGAGGATTCATTACATCAGAGGACAACCATCTGCTGTAGGAAAGCCAGGGTCGTCAACAAATTCATAAATTAAAATGTCCTTCACTGAGCAAAGTTTGCATCCCAACAACTGCCACTGGGTTCCAAATGGGCTTTCTAGAAAGCGACAGAACAAAGGGGAGCCCCTTTCTCATAGACCTTCCAGTCGTTGACAATACTTATGCCCTCCTCCTCCCTCTGCCCTATTACCAGCCTCATCTAAAGAGACATTCTGATTCCACACACTGCATTGCTCTTTGCTTCCTCTCAGAGCACTGGATTACACTTTAGTCTTTCATGTTGTGGTCCTCGTTTGCATTTACATTGCAATAAAACTACATAAATATAAAAAGTCACAGTTAAAACACTATATATGTCACTGAAGTACTTGAACAATAAAGTATAAATACGTTAAATAAAGCAAAAAAAAAAAAAAAAACTCTTGAAAAGTAGAAACTTAACAACAGTTTGCATCAGTTGTCTCCCAGATGGTATATATCTCAAATAACCTTTTGAGGTGCAGAAAGAAAAAAATATCATCTACTGATATTTCCTACTCTGAAAGGTAGGAAAGGAACTAAGCCCTACTGATATGAGGTAGTACGTGTGTATATTTTATAAACATGCATAGATTGGGAGTACATGCTCAGATTTCCTTAATTATAATGAAACACTGTCAAAAATATCTGGGGACCTCTGTTTTAAACTATGTCCATTATCTATTAATTCACTAATCTAAGTTGGAAATTTTTGAAAAGAAAGTAGAATATTGGTCTCCTACTACATAGGAAAGATATTTTACAAGGTAGCCTAAGGTCATGTCAACAACAAACCAAATCAAAATGTATTTCAATGTGTTTTAAATTGCATTCACTGTTTTACTAACTAAATTAAATAGATATAGTTTGTCTAAAGCTCTCCAAAATAAGACAAATGGAAACAAAATGTAATCTCCTTACAAAAATAGAAATAGTCAAAGGTGTACTCTAATACCAATTTAATCAAATTAGAAATCATTGATTTAACTTTTATTTTAATGTTGTTGTTGCTATTATAAAAGTTACCTGAGTCAAAATAATATTTCTTTTAGAAATTGTTGGTGATGATTATTCGGAACCACTTTTTCTTTTCTGGGGCAATGTACATAAAGGAGACATAGACTATGGTTCATAGATATTATAAATATATGCCATGAGATTTTTCTTTGTCCTTTCGAATGAAGTGCTAATGTTTTATTACTTTCTTCATCTTTAAAATGGGGATAGTGGCACGAAGGTACAAAGAAACATGTGGTTTAAAAGAACAAAGCAACAAAACCCAAACACTTAGGAAAGAAATGAAATGAATTTAAAAAGTCTGAGATAAAGCCCTTACAGAGACATGGGCCAGATGTAGTTATTTGAAAAATGTTCACACTCCCAATTTGCCAGCAATATTTACACACAACAGTAGCAGTAATATCGTAGTAAATCATCCTCAAAATAGGGCAGTTCACGGTATTATGAAGGAAAAAGAAATAGTTCAGAATCCCATTATTTAACTATTTCGTGAATTTGCAGCACTTCTTAAACACACACACACTCACACACCACACACACACACCATACACAGAGTAACTAAAAAATCCAAAGCGCTGAACAGCTAGCTGTATGTTAGTTTTTCTCTGATTTTAAAAGACAAACTGCTGTTATTGGAACTGATGAGTAATGGGTGATAATTACCCCTATTTAATATGTCTTTAATAAGTGGTCAGCAACTTCCTTTTTGTACGTGATTATGGGAGCTGTATTGCTTCTCGCTCCATTTTCCTTCTCTATTTCACAGAGAGGTGATGTAAGCAGAGTAGCAGAGCCCACAGACAAAGCAGAATCCTGAAGATGCCAACATGCTCAAGAGTATTAGTGGTCTTTGCCATCCTCCTCTTTTCCCATTGCCCTCCAAGTCTGACCAACAAGCATTGCCCAGCACCAATGCACTGGCTGCCCAGAAATTCTCTGGCAAAGCTGCCTGTTTTGAATCCTAACTAGAAAAACCAAAGGACTCCAGCTCAGACTCCAGAGGAAGATGAATAACATAAATGGCCTTCTCCCTGGGAAAAAAAAATCTAATTATATGTGTATAGATTTTTTTTAAAGGTTGGCACTGCATACTCAGAAATATGTTAAAATCATCTTTACCCTCAATAGGAAAATTGAAAAGGAAATAATATTCTGAGACAAAAGGCAAACTCTAAAACTAGGGAGATGGCAACAGTTACAAAATCCAGGCATGTGATGAAAGTGTATCCATAAAATGCTGACGACAGCTTTCTCATCAGATGTGTAAGGAGAGTTTAGAAGCTAAAAACATCTTTTCACTGTTCCCTTCTGTCTTCTCAGTGAGCGGAAGCTCCTTCTTTTCACCTTGAGTTTAGTATAAAATCTTTATTAACATGAGGATTTTTTGTTATTGTTGTTAGTGATGGTTGTGGATTTGCCACAAATCTGTACTAAACAATTCAACAATTGCTAACATACTGTCATTAGTAAAACTAATATTAATAATAATACAGGAAGGCAATAACACATGGTACTAGGAGTGCAAACTTCAGAAAGGCCTGCTGGCTTTCAGTCCTGGATCCATTATTATGAGTTGCCTGATCTGGACAAATTATTTAAATCCTGTAAACCTCAATATTATACCCATAAAATGGGATAATAATACCTATCATTCAAATTCAATTAAAGGGAGATTTGAATTAGATATGAAAATGTGTGTGTAAATCGCATACGTTCTCAGTCAACCGTCACTGTTACTATTGTCATAAATGCACAGCTATTGTTTAAAATTCAGGTTAAGATGATAAGGGATATATCTCATATTCAAACTAGAATTGATTTCTACTTCTCTACTCTGAACAAATGTATTATATTCACTCTATCAAAATCCCAAACCAATTGTATATTTGTGAATATTTGTTATATTGTAAGTTTTTGGTGAATTTAAAAGGAGAAATAGTCTTTTGAACAATATCAAGGATTGCACTTACAACCACAGTACCTCCTCTGGTCCCATATGCATCTATTGCCCTGATTTTCAAAGTGTGGTACAAAAATAAGTGAACTAGTATTCATGAATATCTTAGAGTTTTTCCTGTTTTTATTCTAACTGTAAGTTTATTGGATACGTGCACAATTCTTTTAAATTGACCAGAGAAAAAGTTCATCGATCTGGACACAATCTCTATGAGATTTTATAAACGTAGGCCCCAGCAAGGCTCAACTTAAATATTAGAGGTATAATGTCAAGAAGACATTTTGCCACAAACTTTAAAAGCAATCCTGATTGCACAGCCTCCATATCTTAGATTTCACAGCTTAGAATATTTAGACTGACATCTAGGCAGGCAGAAAAGTTTCATTAAAAAGAAAAAGGGTTTCTGAAGATGTGCAATTGATATCACACGATGGTGAAATAAAACTCCTGATGCCTGCATTTTGATATGCTGGTCTTGCTGTGTAACTAACAAATTACACCAAACTTGGCTCCTTGAAACAACAAATATATATGATCTCACAGTTTCTGTAGGCAGAAATCTGGGAGCAGCTAATAGGGTGATTCTGGCTTAAGAATCCCCTCTCTTGAGGCTGTAGTCAAGCTGTTGACCTGGGCTGTTGTCTCATCTGAAGGCTTGACCGGGAGGAGATCTGCTTCCAAGCTCACTCATGGAGTTGCTGGTGGGCCTCAGGTCCTCACTGGCCATTAGCAGGGATTTCAGTTTTCCATTTTGTGAGCCTCTTCTTAGGTTCCTGAATGTCTTTATGACATGGGAGATGGCTATTCCAGCTCTCTGTGGGCTGTTGAACTGAGAGCTGCTGTTCCTTGCCATATAGGCCTCTCCATAGGACACCTTACAACATGGCAACTGGCATTTCCCCTACGGCAAATGGGAAAGGGAGAGAGGGGGAGAGAGAGAGAGAGAGAGAGAGACAGAGAGAGAGAGAGAGAGAGAGAGAGAGAGAGAGAGAGTATGAGCCTAACTCTGAAGCCACAGTCTTTTATAACCTAGTCTAGGAAGTGGCATATCATCACTTCTCTGTATTCTGTGGATCACATAGATAATTCTGGCTCGATATGGGAGGGGATGATGCAAAGAGGTGAAGCCCAGGAAGTGGGGACTATTGCAGGTCATCCTGGGGGTTGGGTACCACAATATCCATAGCTGTTAGCAGAATGGACTCTTCTCTACTCTAAAGCTATGGTTTTTTTCTGACTGAAAGAAGACAAACAGACCTCATGATTGTGGGGAGGGTCTTTGTTAGAGTAAAATCAAAGAGAAAGATGTACTCACAGCCATGTGAATATGAAGTCACTCAGGAAGATACATATTATAGTTATTTTCTATAAAGAAAACACGGTTTTCTACATGGTATGAAAGAAATTATAATTTGGAAAACTCTTCTTTCATGCCAAGGCTTTCTTACATGGAATGAAAGAAAAGGTGACGTATAAAACTCCACTTGCACCTATAACTACTGCAGCCTCCTAAAATGTTTAGTTTGTGAACAAATCTAGCAGGAGCTAAATAGTCAAGAAAAATAACTATAATTCATAGAATTTTACATCCGGTAACTACCTGGCGTCATGCCATTGTTTTATAGATGACGAAAAGGGGATCCTGATTATTAACTGCCTTCCCAAGAGGACACTGCGACAGAAGCAGAATTTGGATTGGAACTCTCATAGAGATGCCATTTATAGTTACTTTTTAACCAGGAACAGCTCAGAATAAGATTTTGCCCGCATACCACACAGGCTTATTTTAATTCATTCAACAGACGCTTAGTGAGGTCTCTCTGTGTCAAGGAGAGGGGACATAAAGATAGAATTTGGTTCCTGCTTTCAAGGATCTCATCTTCTCAAAGGTGAGAAAAAAGGACAAATATGAAGACAACATGGCAAGACAACATGGTAAGTGAGTGGAGCCCAAGTATATGGTGGGTAGTGGTTGGAACTAACAGTGTCTGCAAGGTGATCAGTTGTCCTTTATTGGGTATCTGAGTAGGTAGGAATTGCTTAAGCTGAGTGTCTAGAAGGTTGTTTCATTTACTAAGTTACTGCTTCTGTCTTCCGAGTTATTTGGAAGAGTCATGATCTTTTAGATAGAGTACAGCTAGGGAATGCTGCAAGCACTGAGAATGTTGGCCTTTCATAACTTAAACATTTGAGGTCTAGATTATCAAGATACTTAAAATCAATTCTGACAGTTTCTCAAACTCTTGGTCTTTCTGTATATTCATTCATTCATTAGGCAAACAATTCATATCTACCATGTTCCAGGCATTGTGCTAGAGACTGGTGACAGAATAATCAATAACTCAGATTTGTCCCCAAGTAGGGGGGATTTTAAGAATCCCACAGTTTACGCCTCACCATCACTCTACGGAAATTGTCACTCCTCTTTTTGCATCGTTAGTAGCTTTATTTTCTAGTTCTTGCTACCAAGATTATAGCTAATGCTGCAAGGTAGTACAGACTTTAAAAGATAACCAGGGCCGGCCCCGGTGGCTCAGGCAGTTAGAGCTCCAAGCTCCTAACTCCGAGGGCTGTTGGTTCGATTCCCACATGGGCCAGTGGGCTCTCAACCACAAGGCTGCCAGTTCAATTCCTCAAGTTCCGCAAGGGATGGTGGGCAGCGACCCCTGCAACTAAGATTGAACATGGCCCCTTGAGCTGAGCTGCCTCCTGGATGGCTCAGTTGGTTGGCATGCAGGCTCTCAACAACAAGGTTGCTAGTTCAATTCCTCAAGTCTTGCAAGGGATGGTGGGCTGCGCCCCCTGTAACTAGCAGCAGCAACTGGACTTGGAGCTGAGCTGCACCCTCCACAACTAAGACTGAAAGGACAACAACTTGAAGCTGAAGGGCACCCTCCATGGCTGGGATTGAAAGGACAACAACTTGACTTGGAAAAAAGTCCTTGAAGTGCACACTGTTCCCCAATAAAGTCCTGTTCCCCTTCACCAATAAAAAATAAAAATTAAAAAAAAAAGTTCACCAAAAAAACTTCTGGCTTCTAGAGGTGAAAGAAAATTCACAAAGTAGTTGGTGCTGTAATGCTGGGTCTGGTAGAGCCACCATTCCTGGAAGAAACCCTTTTTGGAGTTTGTTTCCTTAACACAAAGTACACAGGAGACAATAGTCAACCTAGTGGTGCCCCAGAATGAACTTTAACTTCCAGAGTCTGAGATAAGTACGTTTTCTTTCTTTACCGAATCACAAGAAACTGGCATTGGAAGGAATGCTTGAGTCACCTACAGGAAGTAATAGCTACTCATTTGTGTGTGTGGTTCATTGGAACATTTAGATTTTCCCAGGACTGGTTTGTTAATGGTTGAACGAACTAAATGCCAATCAGGAGCAAACCTTGAATACTTCTACTTCTTGTGACCTAGAGCTCTCCCTCAAATCCCATCTATTTAGGGAGAATTCAGGGACAATGGCTTAATGGCATTAATATTTCCCTCTTCACCTCCTGGAGAGCTCGCATTTTTCAGGAGAAGGTGACATCAGTGTGAAACTCACCCTTCTTAAGCCTTCAGAAACATGTCTCCTTATTTAAAGATTAGATTATCCTTCTTCCATTGTTTTCCATTAGATTTTGTTTCCTTTCTCCTTTTTGGGGAAGGCCAGCTCACTATTTTTAAAAGGTGATGGACCATGTCAGGATTTAGAAAGTGAAAGGAAAGAGATTGGTTTGGATTTTCTCACTCTCTTTGTGTGCGCTAAAGCTCAATAAACTTCGAATGGTGACTGCAGGTATAGGGGTAGAGGAAGGCTTTTGTATCCTCAGAAAACCTAGGTTTCAGTTGGATTATAGAGGTAGTCAAGAGACTAGGGGGAAAAAGTTCAAATAGCACTTTGACTACTTTCCATGTCAATGGATATGTATCAGCCATATTCCATGGCTATAAGAATCAGCATGTTTAAGTATTGATAAAAAAATCTTAAGGGACACAATACAAGTTATCAAAAAATTGGATGAGTTTGTGGTAATGAAGACAGGACTGTATGCAGTTTATATTCAGGTTTATGGATTTTTCTGAATACTGAATAAATTGTCAAAATGGTACTAAACCTCTATGTGAAAGAACTAGTGCAAACTGTTAATCTGCCGGATAGATCTTTTTGTAATTTTTTAAAAAGACTCAAAGCAAAAATTTTAAGTGCATGCCAGCACTACTATAAAGATTCTTTGGGATGTGACTATATTCATTTATTGTGTAGATCTAATGTCACCTTTCTTTAGAGCAATTTACAAAATAACACAGCATATAGCATATCTAAAGCAAGCAGTAAAACTGAGATGTGCAGGTTTATATAACACAAGGGAAATTCTTTAGTTTATGCTTCAAATATGAAACTAAGCAACAGTCATCAGTCAATATTTCTCAGCAGATATGCCTCCCCTGTTTCTTTACACAGTAAATAAGTGTTATAAGAGCAGAGTTGCCTGTGGCCATTCAAGGGTTAGAGTGTTAACTTATTAAAACTTTTCCAATTTCCACCACTGCATTCTGGAGAAGTCAGGGATTTTTGTGAGGGACTTGAATCAGGAAGTGAACAGTTCTGAATTCACAGCCAGTCCTGGAGCTCATTTACCTTTTCCACAGTTATTTGGCACAGTTGACTTCTGAGTACTTAGCCTAGCACTCCCTTTCCTCTAACAGAGAGTTGTGCCTATCAGAAATGACTGAGGAAAAATAAAGTTATTGTGTGCATTAGGCACTGAATGCAGCACATCTGCCCAGGTTAGGAACGATTAAATGAGGCATGGCACGAGCGCTTTCTTCTTGTGACTACTCTCCCATTTGGAGTAATAAATGCTGTGTAATAATCTGTTATCAGATAGCCAGCGCTGCCCATCATTCTTTCTCTTCCTGTCTCTTTATGTGGGTCCACGTATGTATAAAGGGAGGATAAGATAATTAACTATGCGTAATTACCAAATTCTCCCAACACACACAGACTTTACCCAGTGGAAGCAAAAGTAGGCTGGACATTGCCAGTTGTTGGTGTAGATGGTAGATAGCCATCATCTATTGTAAAGCTATTCCCATAGCAGGATTAAGTGAATTCAAATTCAAATGATGCAGCCATAATATGTTGTCTAACGTGAAGCATTATAAATTTCCTCATTGCAAAAAATGGAATAATGCTTTCAATATAAGGTGCTTGTCAGAACTATGCTAAGCACAAAGTGCATTTAAATTTCAAAAGATAATGAATTTAGAGAATATGGTATTTACGTAACTTTAAAACTTTGTGATTGCATGTTTGTTATTTGGCTAGAGGTATTAATTTAATTAAACGTACAAGAGGACTTTCTCCCAATACCCAGAGAAGACTATTTGCATTAAATACACACACACACACACACACACACACACACACACACACACACATACATATATATGTATATATATTTGAGCTTGTTATATAATTGGAGGCAAGGGGGCTGGATGCCTTTAACAATGCCCCCTAGTTTTATTCTCTCTACTGCTTCTCTAATGATAATACACTTTCCCTTCAACGTTGCCCAGCATATTGCCTTCTGTAACTCACATCTTCCTAAAAGAAGCAAGTTTGTTGGCTCATTAATACAAAACTTACAGAGAGGGTTCACTACATATTGATCTAATTAAACATTTTTTGAGTCAGGACAACAATTATAATGGGATTAATTATTGTAATTTGTGCAGCTGAAGTATATACATAAATAGGTAATCTTTATTTTTCAATATTGCTGGTGGAAAATGAATTTCAGACATGAGGACCTGGGAGAGCGAGAGCTACAGCTGCTGAGTGAGTGCCCCTCCCGTGGTTCTGGCCAGCAGCCCCGACATCCTTGCACAAAGTAATCACAGATCACAGCATTTAATCACTGAAAACAAGCACTCCAGAGGACAGCAGTGTCAATATCCCACTCTCTCATTATCTGTTTGGATTGCACATCCACACTGTCAGATAAACAGAGTGGAAAATTAAGATTAAAAATATGGTAATTTCATTTCAGGCAGCAGGCACCACTCACTGCCCCTATTATGCTATTGATTACCTCTGAATTCAATTTTTCTTTCAATGCAAACTTTAATCTGTTTGCTACCCAGCAATTCAACTCCCCAAGGGCTATTTGAGAGTAAGTAACCATTTAATCTGATGCTAACTGAAAAATCACCGTCCTTAATGAATTGTGTAAATCATTCAGCTCTAAAGCACCTTTGACTTCTATTTCATTTTTTATTTTCTACTCAATATAGGGAAGGATCGGCATGTGAATAATTACAAAGTAGCAAGTATTTTTACATAGAGCAAATATGATAAAAACCCTATTATAGCGGGGCATGTGTAATGAACAGTACTTTTTAATTTCAAAATAGCTATTCATTATAAAAGAATGGAAGATTAAAAAGAGAGGCTCAAAGCTCAAGGTAAAAGTTGATAGACATTGTAATTACATGGTTAATTTCAAAGATTTATATGCTGTTATGATTTAAAAGGAATTTTTATGACCTGACATTTTCATTTGAGAAGATTTTTTTATTTAAAATTAATCTTCGAGCTCCTATTCTTAATTATTTCTTGGCAAGCGATAAATGAGAATACAAAAAAAAATGCTCTATATCAAATTTTAAACAGAATAAATGCATGCGAATTTTTGAACAGCAATAAAGTGGTTTTTACTTATTTGAATTGCTTTCCATTGAAATCCCCGGTTGGAGGAATTTGTGCAAGAGAGCTGGAAATTATTGGCCCATTTAAGGGAGCAGCAATCTTATTGCAACGCAGCGTTTATGACATTTCAAAATATCAAACTGGAGAGAGGGTTTAGCTCTGGCTAGTTGATTGTCTTTCAAGTTGGCGTTAAGAGTTTTCAACAGGTCTCTTTCCCAGCTCTTCCCAGACACCGAATCCATACTCGGAAGGTGGGGTACAGGGGGAGGGTGGTAGGGACAACTTGGCCTCCCTCTTCCATCCCGCGAGCAACATCAGTAAACCAGGAGCCGGAGTCAGCAAACGCCTGCGCTTGGTGGCAGTTCGGCCTGCTCTGCGGGCGCCCGGCCGGGCTGCGCTGCCCAGACTGGGGCGCCGGGGCGGCCGAGCGCTCAGTCATTTGGCCGCTCCTTGCAGACTGATGACACTGCGCTTTCCAATGGCGAGCCGCACAAAGTGAAAGGCTGCGGGGACAACATGGCGGGGCGCCTAATTACCCGGCCCAGTGGCCACCGATCGGAGGCGCCTGGTGGCACCGGGGAGTGAGCGTGGGCTAGGGTCTCTGCCTCCCATCCAACCGCTGCCTCCATGGGGTCGCAGCCAGGGCGCCCTCCACATCTTCATCCTCCCTGGGGGTGATAGTAGCTGCTAGCGGGGCAAGCCCCAAATTTTGGGAATGAAGGCAGACAGGAGGGTGTCATTCCCTCCTCTCCTTTAGGTGTTTTATCGCTCCATGGGGGCAGGGGAACTTTGCAGGCCTCGCTTCCCCATCTTCATCTCTCCACTCTCTTCCTCTGCAGAGTGTGGGCACGGTCCCTGGCTCCCCCTTCTGTCCTCACCCCAGCACCGCGAGGGGCTTCTCACAAAGGCAAGGGACCCAGGCTCTTTGGGGGGGCTACATGGCGGGGGACCGCTATTGGAGAGCAGAGAGAAGCTAGGAGCAGACAGCGACTTAAATCCTCGAGTCCCAGGAGAAGCGAAGTTGCCCCATCCCGGGGCGAAGGGGTGGACCCTGGCGGGAGCTCCCGCACCAGGCCCCGCAACTCCAGGCGCGCCGCAATGGGGTGTGGGCAGCGCCGGGTGCACGCCAGCTCTCTGCATTCTAACCATCACGTAGGGACTTGGGTTATTGCGCTCGCGGATCCCGCTCCTCCGCCCTTTGCCTTCGCACAGAGCTCACGGCTGCTGCGGCCGCGGCCGTGTTCCTGAGGGCTGTTCTGTAACCCATCTAGAGACGTGTTTCATAGTTTCTCCTCCCCGCTCTCGGAGCGCCTGGGAGCGCCTGCTCCGGCCCGCACACAGTTGTCAAATCTCGCCTCTGCGAGTCTGCATTCGCTCACCCCACATCTTCATCCCCAGAATTTCCTTCTCAGCATTTCACTTCCCCAGGGAAGGAAGACAGAGGGAGAAATGAAAGATACCCTTTTGCTCTTAACTCCCAGTAACTTAAGAAGAGTCTGCACAAAGCTCGGGGCTCAGGGAGGACTCCTGGGGTGGAATGTACAAAAGTCAGTTGTGCCGGCCAAAAACTGAGGTTGAAATTCTATCTTGCACCCAGCCCTTGCTCTGAAATTCTGAACTTGAGCTGGTGGGTGTTATTTCAGGTCAGCCACGGTTCTGAGAAGGCAGGAGGGCAAACTTCTTGCTTTGTGCATTTCACCTCTTCAACCTTAGGTACAAACCATTTTAGCCTACAGGACAATCAAAGCCCCAGATCAAGTTCATTTGCTCTGTGGATTTCCACTTGCTCCGAGGCGCAAAAACTCTGTAGGCTTCGTTTTAAATTTTTTTTTTTAAATCAACGTTAGCAAAAACTTATTCATTAGATATTTATTGAGCATCTGACATGGGGCTAGGCAGATGTGGTCACGGCTCAGGAAGTTTTTAAAAGCATTTTATTTTGTTGAAAGCAATGAATGGCTGCATAACAGTACTGAATATATTTTAAATACATGTATAACTTCTCCAACTGGCGTAATATCTTCCTTAAACTCATCTGAACTATACTGTCAATGATGGTTTCAAGACTATGAATCCGACAAATTATCAACACTAGGTACTGCCCTGAAGATGATCTCAGATCAGTACTTGGAGCTATGACCTTGTAAATGTATTTAAAATTGTAACCCTTAATAGATCATAATGCTGGAGATTCTTACAGGTTTGGATGTAGAGCATATTTTGCCTATATAGTCATTCCTATATTGCACACCTACATTTTAAGAAAAAGTTTTATTTTCTTTCTCCAAAATTTCCAAAGGCCAAGATCTCAGTGTGTGCATGAGGCAGCACATTTTTCAATTTTAAAATATTGAATTATATGCAAACCTCAAAGGGAAAAAAAGAAAAAGCAACTTTTTTTTCTGATCTTTGCTCTAAAAATGCCTGAACCAATTTATTTTTCAGCTGCTGATTTTTAAAGGAACTCTTTCACCAAGAGGGAGGTGGAATGTCAAGAAGCTGAGCCCATTAGGTTTGTATTTTCTCAATCTGACAGTACATGCAAAGCAGCAACACTTGTAAGTGCAGACCTATGACAGTACATGTACATAGAATACCTAATAATTACAAAACTCCTTTATAATATTAATATATAGCCTGACATGTGTCATACAATATGACAAAAATGCATATTTATGCTCTTCAGTCTCTCGTCCCTGATGTCTAGTGAATTGTACTGAAGTCTTATAATGATGAAGATACATACACTATAAGCACTAAAAAAAAACCCTGAAGATTTCCTACCATCATTCTACACTTTCCTGATTTTTTTTTTGAAATTTTGCCTTGTGGTTTAAACAGTCATTTCTTCTGGTTTGGATATTGGGTGGCAGGAATCAGAGAACATGTTATTAGGAATACTAAAAATAATCATTAAAGTGGTTGCTACACTGAGTATAAGGCTTAATTCCTTAAAACTAGTGGAGTCCCCCCCCCCCCACCTCAAATGCGTTTTAAAAACAATCATGTGCATGAGTACATTTAAAATCTAACACTGGGAAACAGGAAGTGGCATTAAAGGAGCTGTCACTTCCAGTGTAACTGTTAGAGTTAATTTGGAAAATAGGCCCAACTGTTCTCCTGGTAAAACATTTCTGAATTAAAAACTAGTCTGACCATCAACCACCTGGAGCAGGAAGCAAGAAGCACTTAGGTTCTCCAACAAGGAAGGACTGTGTAAGAGGAAGGAGGGACTCCATAAGGGGGATTGTGTCAGAACCTGCACAGGGAATCCCATGTGTCAAAGCTCCCAAGGGCAGGAGACCAGGCAGCTTGCTGAATGTTGATTTGTAGAGAGCAGTTGTTCTGTACTGAGAACATCTACAGAAAATTAAATGACAAGCCTGTTCATTTTAGTCTAGACAAGGAATTCTCTCAACCTTTTGCAAGGGTGTAGAAAAATCCGTGAAAAAATATTTTTAAGGGATGGGTGTAAATGACAGGAATGCTCAAAACTGGACAAAAGGAGTAGGGAAGAGAAAAAATATCAGAGGTTGGGAGGCATTTATTCATTCATTTGCTCAGCAAATGTTTATTGAACACCTGCTGGCTTCAGGCACTGATCAGGGGATACAGACCCTTCCTGAATGGTGTGTCCATTGCATTTATTAAAATTAATACCTGCCATTAGTTGCATTCTAGTAGAGAGAAAAAAACAATTCATAATTTATTACTTGGTGCTACTTTGCTTTAGGACTGTAGGATCCCTCTGGTCAATGAAATCAAAGAAATTCCAAATGGAGTTTTGCCCATTGTTTCATTCAAATTTAGTTCCCGAAGGCCTTCCAAACTCACCAACTTTCACATAGGGAGAAGAAAATTAACATTTCAAGCACCTACACCTGTGCTGGAAGTATTAGAAACATTAGCTCATTTCATCCACAAAATGATATCCCAAGGCTGTTATTATCACCTTCTCACAGATGAAGAAACTGAGGCTCAGAGATGTTAAATGCCTCACTCAAGCCATACAGCTATATAGCGGGGGAAGTAGATTTTGGACCTAAGTCATTCATTCTAAGCCTGTCCTCCCGCGTGAGAATCTTTATGAACTGCAAGGTGTTACATAAATGTAGGTACTTCTATTAACTCTTAGTTTATTTTAAAATATCGATTCTTATAGTGGTGAAGTAACAAGACATGACTATCATTTCGTTATTGTTAGTGATATGATTCCGAAGCATCTTCCTCTGGTGTGATTTTTTTTCCCACTGGAATTAATGGTATAGAAAATGGTCAAAATAATAATTTAACTTTCTATCCATAGACATTGGTCACAGTGTGGTTCCTGCCCTGAGGCAGTCTATTTTAAAGACTTTGTATTCTCAAGCTAAAACTGCTGATCCAGGCTCTGCGTGTGCTAGTTTACTATGTTCAAATTGGGTTTCTTCTAATTAAGGCCCTCCTCCAAAAAGAACTCAATTAGAATGAAAACATCAGCGTCATTTCCAGCTACGTACCACGTGCACCATCTACACAACCCCACAGCTACTAACTAAATGTTCTAAATAGTCACTTTCTGTAACTTTCAGAATAGTTAAGCATTATCTGAATGTCAAGAAGCATCCTTGGGACAGAAGGGATCTTTGCAATTGAATTACCACACTCTAGAAAAATACAAAGGACTCTTTGGAACATGGGCAAAGATACTGATGCGGGAAATGTCTCCGCTGTTCATTGATTAATGGAGCAGACAGTGAGTGACATCACAGCCTTCCCAGAATAAATGCTGAGCTCCTTGAAACTTATTTTGTTGCTACCTTTTTCTGAGGAGGTTGGAATCAACCAAATTGAAATAATCAACTGTAGAGATATTCCATTATATATAATGAACAGTTCGTTAAGGAGAATCAAATATCTCATAGGGAATCTGAAAGTAAGGCAGATGCAATATTGAATGAGTCACTTAAGTTGATCAGGCATTAAATACGTAAAAATAAGTGTTCAAATATTTATTCTCTTCTGAAGTTTTCTTGCCAATTGCATTTCCTTCCCGTGTACCTGCTGTTTCAGTTGTGTCCATAGTGAAAGTGATGGTTCTTAATCACTATTGTTGAGCTTCACTTTGTCTATGCTTCCAAAACCACTGTTTTCCTTTTTCAACATCCCTCCAAGAAGCTAAGAGTTTTCTGTCAGCCTGACAGTATGTTTTCGAGGAAGCCCTTCATTTGTATAGTGTTTTGCAACTTACAGAGCACTTCCACAAATGTTCTCTTATTTTGGTCTTCACAACACCATTAGGAGGCGAGAAGAACTGCTGGTGTTTTCTTCCATTTGCCAGCGGAGACAGAAGGCACCTGAGAGGCAGAGAGATGCCCTGACGATTCCACAGCCAGACAGCTGGAGAGTGCTGGAGTCAATGCACCCATCTCCTCCCAATGCAGTAGTCTTTCCACTAACCACCTACCTCTGCCAGGAAACCAGTTTGGGGTCCACATTGAGCTGTCAAATTTTCCATTTAAAAGTTCCAAGATCTTCTCAGACATGGAAATGATAGCATTATCAAGGTTTATTAACAGAAAGAGAAAAACTTCAACTCTCCATTTCCCATGAGACTTTTAAAAGAGGCTTTTAATGCTTCAAGTCATCTTTTTATTTCTGACCAGATGCCAGACTAGATAATCTTTGCCTGATGGAACCATGTTTATTTGCAGTCAGTTTAAACTCCTGCTTCTACTCTCTGGGATATTTCAGGTTCACGTTCAAAAGCTGCTTAGCTGTCCAGCTAATGGTCTATTGGTCAATGGGGGTGAGTGAATTATGCTAAAATAGTGCCAGCTTAGCTGAATTTTATGGAGTTATTCACAGGAACAAAATGGAGCTTGCATTCTACCAGGCATATCTATCTGATGCTAGGTGCTGATTTTTTTTTTTTTTTTACGGTTACTTAAGAAGCTTCTCCTTTTTTCTTCCCTTAAATATGCATCGTTAGCGGGTCTGTCTCCATCAATTTAACACTTTTGAAGGATATCCCACATCCCTGCCATAAGATGATGGACACTGCTGATCCTGTATCCAGCTGCATCTATAGCATCTCAGCCTCCACCCGGGGTGTTAACCAGATTATTTTTCTATCACTCTTGCCCATACTGAATATGCTGAATACTGTATCTCTAAACTGGCTAGCCCACTCTCACAGCCTGAGTCTCTATTATCGGCAGCCACAGCATGCATATTTTTATTTAGTTTCCAGTCCTTAGGGAATCCTCTCTCTGTGTCCTTCCTTGAGGAACAAAATCCGAATTTTCCTTTTTCTGTTCCATCTCCGGAAATACTCGTCTTTGAGTGTGTATTCAGAATGGTTACAGACCGCTTTCTCACAATAGTAACGTGCCCCTGCCTGCTTTGAATTCTGGCACACAGCGACAATGCGATTATTTTATGCATGCTTGCCTTGTGTCTTCTGGCTGGTTTTAGTCCCAGTGCCTCTCTTGCTGCAGTTTCCATAAGCACAGCGGCTCACAAGCTCTTCTAAAACAGGAACGCTTCTTCATTCCAAATCCTCTCCTGTTCGCTTTGGATGTGCATTTCTATACCAATCTCTCTGTTAAGGCATTAGTTAACTATTCCTAAACTGCCAATATAGGACAGTTCTGTAAACTATCTTATACGAAGTAGCAGATTTATATGTGTATGCTAAGCCCTTTAGTATAGACAATAACAGAGGTGCTAAAATGCCATTCAGAATTACGACTTGGCTTTCCTGTAAACAGTCTACTTCATCACAGGGACAAATTTGGGATTAGGAAAGAAGGGCAGGAGTGGGCATTACTGCCCCAAATGCCCCTAGAATGACACATCTTTCTTTCCTGTTGAAGCTGTAAGATGACCAATTTATTCCAGTGTTGTTCAAAAATAATTGTTCGTTATTCCTATTTATGTTTTTCAGACTACTGTAAAATTGCTAAAGGCACATGTATAATCTATTCTATTTATCCTGATGATTTTGATCCTTTGAAAGAGAGTAGTTGATGAGGTAGGGACCTGAGATATGATTGCGTGTACTTTCTAGTTAAAGTTTCTTAGGAATAAACCAGCCTTTCGCCAGCTACGATGTAGCCAGGAGAAAGCGTTTCTTAGAAGCATCTCAAGAACAAGAAGCTTTCTCTGACTGAAAGTAGAAATAGGCTTGCCACTCCCCAGTAGCAGACTCACTCCTGTATCTAGTCTTATACTTACTCTTAATTAGGTATAATTTGCACTTAGACTTTGGAAAAAGAAGGATGTCAAAGCCATTGACAAAACATTACCAGGATTCCCATTTGAGAGGCAGAGCAAAGGAGGCACAAAAAAGTCAAGCGATTTGCCAAAGGTCACAGAGAAAGCGTATCATTTCATCGGAGTGTTTCCGGAGACCCTGGTGTGTTCCCATACCACTGTGTTCCCGCAGAGCTATTACCAGAAGGAAAGGGCAGAGGAAGAGGTAGGCCGTATGATACAGAGAAATAGCCAAGGCAACTTGATACCAGAAGAAGGAGGATAAGTAGAGCTTGCCCTTAATTGAACAATGGGATTGACCAGTAACCAACCATCCATGTTGACTCACAGAGAGGGAATAACAGAAATAGTCACCCAATTATTGAATATATTTTTACCAAGGGGCTGCTATGTAAATGGCATTGTTTCAGGTATCTTGTAGGAAAGTACAAAGAAATATTAAATTGGTCTTCTAGGAGCTTTCCATATAAATTGGGAAACAAGGCATATAAGTGTAACTAAATACAGGCATGGCACTCAACCAGGAAGTTCCAGTACCTAGTGTAATCACTGGGACATAGTAGATGCTCAGTAAATGTTTGTTGACCTACTAGTTATCCACTCACTACCAAGCCCAAACTTAACACTCTGCCAAGGTGGTTGTATGCGTGATCTGACTGCCTTAAGTTCATATAGCAAGTTTTAGAGAGATAAGATTTAAATTCATTGTCAAGAGTCAGCTTTTTGTAAATGTTTAACCTGTAATTTTCAAATAATTTCTGACTTTCAAAAAAGTTGCAAGTACAGTAAGAAAATTCATGTATACCCTTCACTCATATCCTTTAAATGTTAATATCTTAAGTAACTACAGAACAATTATTAAAGCCAGAAAGTTAACATTGTTATAATACTATTAACTGATCTATAGACCTTATTCAAATTTCACCAGTTGTTCCACTGTAGGCCATTATCCGATCTAGCATCCAATCCTGGATCACACATTGTATTTAGTTGTAATGTTTCCTTACGCACTTCTTATCTAAAACAGCTCCTCAGTCTTTCTTTGCCTGTTGTGACAATTTTTGAAGAGCACTGGGCAGTTATTTTGTAGAATGTCCCTGAATTCGAATGTGTCTGATGTATCCTCTTGATTAAATTTAGGTTATTTTTTTGGGGATAAGAATTCCACGGAAGTGCTGGTGTGCCCTTCTCAGGCACCTGATGTCACTATGTTTCACTATGGGTGGTGGTAGCTTTGATCATTTGGCTATGGTGGTATGTGATAGGTTTCTTCACTAAAAGGTAACTATTCTCCCTTTGTAATTAATAAGTTTCTTAGGGGAAGCTACTTTAAGACTGTGCAAATATCCTGTTTCTCATGCTTTTGCCCACACTACTTTTATCATCCACGCATGACCCTTGCCTATGACCACTATTACTGCTGTGTTTGCCAAATGGTAATTTTCTATTTCCACCATTCTCATGCATTTATGAATCAGAATTCTGCTATAAAGAAGCTTTCTCTTATTCCACTTATTTATTTATTGAACTGTTTTTAAACAAAGAAGAGCCTTTCATGAAGCCAGGGTGCTAGGCAGCAATTCTTAGGGAGCAAAGAGCGAGTCCTGGGTGAGAAATAATAGCCATGTTGAGTAAAACAAAGAACAGAAGTTGGGCCTGCGATTACAAGCTGGGCCTGCTGAGGGTAGAAAATAAAAGTCTTTTAACAGGTTCTGAAAAGGCAGGAGCTCAAAGAGATAGTCAAAAGTGGTAAATTGATGGCAGAGTCTAGGCAAAATTGATGGCAGAAGGCTGGCAATGTGGTACAAGGCATTTAAGAACAGGTGAGACGTGAGCAGGATGAGTTAATTAACAAAAGAAGAACAAGAAGATTCTGCAGACCTGAATGACAGATCAGTGCCAGAAGAAGGGTAGGTATTCCTGATGCTAACCGGATAGGTGCAAAGCATTGAGGATTTTGTAGGAAAGTACAAAGAATACCCCTTGAGTTACGATTACCTCCACTGCTTTAACCCCAACGCATCCATAGGCTGCCCTGCAATCTGAGAAATGATGGCGTGGGAGCAGCCAGCGTTGCAGGGCAGGACATTCCACAGCCAATCGGGGGAGACACTGACCTTGTATACGTTGATGCCACCTCAGCCAGAGTGAAACATGGACTCTTGACTCGGTCATGTTGGGCAGGACCAAACCACTCCTGGGAGTACTTAGCTAACTTTCTGCATTACTTTAAAAGAAGAAAGGAAACCTCCAGGGTCTCCTGGAATACTCTGTTCCCCACCTCCCCACCCCCAATGAGCCTAGCACGTGGGCTCTGCTCTGTGTACACCATCCTCCCCAGCAGTGAGTAGTGAACTTGGTGAGTTGGAGGGTCCACATAAAGTTATTCTCATTCCATCTTCTCTGCCAGCCTCTCTCTGAAGAAGTCTGGTGGGAGCTCCACTTCAGGCCTTCAGTCTCTGTCTCCTAGTGTCTTGACTGGGCCAGTCGTTGTCTCCCATGTGAATACCTTTGAAATATAGCGTTGGGGACAGTGGGAACTTGAACAAACGAAAAGCACTTTGTATTCTTCCTTTGGTTGCTGAGGGCAGTGATCACTTCCGCAAGCCCTGTCCTTATAACCTCATCAGAGCATTAGCCCATATTCCCCTTGAGCTCCTACAAGGTGGCTAAGCCTGTCTCACAGGCAGCAGTAGTCTGGAATGGCATCTCCCTTCTTTCTCTAACCTTTAATTGAGGGCTGTCCCTATCCGAGAGGCAGTAGGAGAACCCGTCTCTCAAAGTGGTGTTGCAGGAGCAAGGAGATACTCCAGAAAAAAAACAACTATGGAAAACCCAAATTTCCTTGCTGGGACATGGAGCTCTGAGTCACCGGCAGTACTTCTGTGTGGCAGGGAGGGTGAGGGCATGGGCCTAAGACAGCAGAAGACACACAGGCAGCCCCACTACCATTGTGCAGAGCCCCCAGCCTTGCAGAGGCTGAATTTTCATTTTCCTACTGAGGGAGAGTAATGCTGTTGGTTAACAGCAAAGCTGATTCAGACCTATCTGTGTTCACATCTCATCTGCACCAATTACTCTGTGACCTCAGATAAGTCATCTCTTCTACACCTGTTTCCTCCACAACAAAACAGCACTTCGGTAGCACTCAATGAATGGCAGCCACGATTAATATTATTGGTGAAACTGGATATCCCATGGCTGTGTTCCCATGCTTCTTGGCTTATAGTCCAGTAATCTACAGTTTTTTTCTCATGATTACCGATGGCCTTTTTGCACAACTGGCGCCAAGTTTCATTCTGTTATTCTCAGGAAATTGGATGTCGATTAGCCAGAATGTTATGCATATGGGTACAAGATTACTAAGATCTATTAAAGATGTCATAATATTATATTTAAATATCAGTGAAGAAAAATCAAAGCCAAGTTCAACAAACCAAAACTACTTCCTGCAACAGGCGACTGAGACCGTTCTTGACTATCAGTTTCTCAGTTTACTCATTTCACCCTTTTCTAATTCACCCCTCAGTCTGGGAGAACCATCCTGCACAGCCACACCACAATATGTACTTTGTTCCTTTATTTTTACAAGTGTAGTTTAGTTTCAATTATTTGTGATAATTCTTAATAGCATATATTATCCAAATAATGATGGCCTAGCATTATGAGACCTTACTGTTATTAAGTCTTGCTGAGAAGTGGGGCGCGACTGCCAAACTTTTTATAAGAGCTATAGGGTGATGAGGCTCAAAGCAAGGCAGGACGCAGCAGTGCAAGACAAATACATAAAAGACTCTTGGAGCCAGTGGAGTCTAGAGGCAGGTCTGACTGAGGAAGAAAGTTAGTGGATGGAAAGTATTGTTAAGGGGGCTGAGTACAAAGAATCCCATAGAATGGCTGTGAAAGAAGCATTTGCATTAATTGTGTACTGTGATTCCCTCAAGAAGTCTTTGCCTAATACAAATATAGGTCTAGATTGAATAAATGTGTGAGTGTGTGTGTGTGTGTGTGTGTGTGTGTGTGTTTCCTCTAATTACAAATGGAAGATCAAGACAAAGATAGAAAATCAGAGGCATTGCATTGAAGAAGCATCACCAATGAGTGGCGCTTTCAAAAGCCATGTGTGGAGTTTGGAACCTTGCTCTGAATATTTTTCAGTATTCTACTGAAATATCCTTATTGTCAGTGAGTTTCTCTTACAGCCTAGAGAAGGAATTTATAGGCATGGTTTTTAGGATAGTTAATATCCAGAATGGCTCTGGGTGAAAACTGGCATCATCTGTGCTCATCTCTACAGTTTCTCCCTAAAAAAATAATCTGTGGCAATGGACTTTTGCCTAGCTTCTGAACACGTGTCCACTGAGCACTTGGAGAATAACAACTTATGTCAGGCAAGTAGAAAACAATATAGCTTTCGTTATGTTATTACATGTGAACCTTTTGGTGGGTGTCAGGGTGGTTAAAACTTTCTATGACCTGATTTATTTTACTACTGATTTGCAAGGCTGCCTTAGCACTTCCACATTCCTTATAATTTAGGTGTTTATTTCATACTTTACAAGGTACTTATGTAATATGATATCAAACTTAAAAGTGGTATTGTATATACAGAAACTCTATTAATAAAAATTACTAAGTAGTGCTATTTGTTTATTGTACAAGGCAACTCACTTGTAAGCACGATGGAAGATCCCTCAATGCATAATGACTTAATTAGCAATCTGGAGGTAGTTTGTCATGTTTAGCTATCTAAGGACTGATTTCCACAAAATTCCTTGGACAAACTCATTTCAATTATTCATCTGTCCTTCCTAAATCAGGTATTTTTGATTTGGACAAGTGAAAGAGCCTCTATATGAGTTTTACAAAGCTTGCATCAAGATACGTTGTAAAATTTCTGTCCCACAGAATGTAGACCTAGTCAATGCAAGTGTGTTGCCTGTGAGAACTGTATTGCAACTATATCTCTCATCCCATTGATAAACCCAAGGGATTAAGATGAGCCCTGGTTACCTCTCCAACGGTGCATCCATCTCCAAGCCTCAGGTTCCATCAAAGAGCTTTTAACATCCCTGTCAGACCCCAAATTCTGTAAAATAATGGGAACCTAAAGCAATCTCCTCATTTGAGTCTCTCCACGAGCAATCCAAATTACCATCCTTCCCTTTATCCCATTACTGTTGCAGAAACAAAATTAGAAAGAAATGCTGAGTGGAGCTTACCATAGCCAGTGAGTGACCAGGCACAGGTACAACCTGGCTATGAAGTCCAGAAACATTTATCCAGGTTACATAGTTTCTCATTATTACCTGCATTAAGTCCTCTTTGCAAAGAGAGGGACATAAAATATTGATTCTCAAAGATTGGTTCTCAGACCAGCAGCTGGAACATCCTGTGTTAGAAATGCAAATTCTCAGGTTTCACCCCAGACCTCCAGAATTAGAATTCCTGGATTTGGAGCTCCTCGGTATCTGTGTAATTCAGATTCACCCTGAAGTTGGAGAACGACTGATTCAGAAAAATACTCCATGTACAATTGCTTGGGCCTTTTCTGATGGCTTCTTATTTTAGGGGGTATTTTGCCACCAAAATTTCTTTTTAACTGCAAACTAACCCTGCATTCAAAAACTAAGATCCTAGGATTTTCAAAAATTTCAAAAGAGATTTCATTCGTTTGTACGTGTTTTATTCTGATACTCGACTAATCACGCCTATTCAGTTTAGCCAGTTCCCATTTTTTTTTAGTTTAAATTCCAGAGAAATCTTTACCTAACTCTTTTTTTCTCAGACAATTACAAAAACTCATGACTCCTCTGACTAATACAACTCATTTTCCATGCTCAGAGGAAATAAAAAAAATCAAATCAAAGAAAAAACTGACAGGAAAATGTCAGAGACCACATACATACAATACCCTAGTCTAAGTACCTGATATATTTATCTATGCTTCTCCATGGGATTTCTTGTCATCCTGCCCGTTGTTTCACGTGTTTATGTCTAATATATTAAAATCAAGTATTAAGTTGTTACATGGTTCAGCCCTGATCAGAGCATTAGGGTTATCTGAAGAAACAAAGAATCTTATAAACTAGTATCATAAGCCTATTTCACAGATCAGGAAACTGAGTCACCAAAAGGTTAATTGGATATAAACCTTAGCCAAAATTCTCTCTTGATAAGCTCAAAATGAAAATCCCTTTAAGACATATTTCCAACTCAAATACATTACAATCAAATAAATTTGAGAATTTATCTCTTGTATTTATGAATAAAATTCAGATTAGTCATGTACACAGCTTGAGATTTGAATGTACTCATTATTATCACAAGTACTTATTAAGCAGGGAGATAGAAAAAGCACTTACCTTTAGTTTATGGGAGTGACAAAGGAAGCAAGAGTTTTGATCTGTTACCTGGAAAAGGCTAGAGGAAATGGAGGCAAATGAAAATTTCACACACACACAACACACACACACAGAGGGTGGGAGGGAGGGAGGGAGGGAAGGAGAGAGGGAGGGAGGGAGGGAAGGATGGAGGGAGGGAGAGAGAGAGAGAGAGACAGAGAGAGAGAGAGAGAGAAATGATATGCAAATAAAAACAGACTTGAGTGGCAGAGAGGTAGTACTCACCAAATATTCTGTCCTTCCCCGTGTTCCCAGGCTCCCTTGCAGTTAGATTGGTCGCATAATTAGTTCTAAGTGAGTGCGTGCAAAGACCAAGGCAGTTAAGACCCAGGATGGCTCCTCCATCCCTTTCTTCCCCTGCCATAGCAACCTTGGAGGCCATGTGTTGACCTGAGAGAGAAATAAAACCTTATTGTAGTAAGCCTTTGATATGTAGGGATATTTCTTTTGCAGCACCTTCTGTTAATGACCTTGACTAATTCAACCTGGAAATGTGAAGCTGTGCTATGCACCTGCGCTTCCCCTTCAGTGCACATTTCCCCGATCAGGAATACCCCCCACCCCCTTCCTAGTCCATGTAACTGAACCCTAATCTTTTACCACCTAAGTCGAATGCCAAGTCATTCATTCATTAGACAAATGAGTAGTTTTGCGTACCTAGTACACCTAGTATGTGTCAGGTATGTATTCATTCTTCAGGATTCAACTAAGACAGACACACCTGTGCTCTGATTTCACAGAGCTTACACTACAGCAGGTAAGGAAGAAAACCTAACAAGTAATTATAATCCCGCCCCCAAACAGAAATAGTTTCTTTCTCCTCTGAGCTTTGGCAGGCCCTCTTATACACCTAGCACTTTCTACCCCTAATGCTGTTATTATTAGTAACGTCTCCTCGCTTCCCCACTGGTTGGTAAGTGCTTTGATGGTAAGATATTTATCTTATTCGTCTATGAATCTTTCACAGCTTTTTGTACATAAGATGCTCTCAGTAATCAATTATCGATGACATATATAGAGGGGTATGTTATGTGTATGAAAGCAATTGCTCAAATTATTTCTGAAAATTAAAAGAAGGGGGTGTGTTCCAGGAAGGCGTTATGGTGACTTTTCAGGAGCATCTGATTGTGATCTAAGAATTCATAATTAAATATTTTCCTCCTGTGTGTCCAGCGCATAGGAACAACTCCATACCTATGTTCAATGAATGAACTGAACGAATGGATTTTCCTCTTACTTATTGATCAGTGGCTCCCCTGATTGAATAAATTCTTACCCTAAGGTACCTTCAATAATTGAATGAGACAGGCCATGCATTTTTGTAGCAAATAAAGACATTTCCAAGTTCACAGAGTAGTAGGAATATTAAAAATTTTTTTCTTTTTAACATCCTGAAAAATCAATAGACTTACATTGTTTCTGGTCATTTAAACCAATGTGAATGGAATTTTCTTTATAAATTAGAACTCAATTGGCAAAGTTAACAAGGTTCTTGTCTAAAGTTTAGTGAACTTATATGAAATATGAATTGGTGATCTTCTTAAGATCCTGCTAATTTAAACATTTTCCAGTATTGAAAGAAAGTGTATAGACTTTCATAGTAACTTTGTGAGTTCAATTTTCCAAAACTTGGACCTTCAATAAAAAGCAAACTGAAGAGTAACAGAAAATAAGGTGATTGTATTCTTATACTAAATTTAATTCTATTTTAGAAAACAGTTTGCTAAAATGTTTTATTAAACATTATAAAACAACTGGGGAAGATGTGTATTTACTTTGTTTTCCACCATCTCTCATTCTTTTTTCTATGGAGTACCACTGAGGACATGCATCATTTTGTATCTGTTATATTCTTTTTGTTCTTATTGTTCTAGCTATGATGAGATCTTCTAGGTGAGTTTTCAACCACTAGATAGCAATATCACTTTGGAGTATTGAATAAATTGCCATTTGCATGTATTGACATATATTTCTAAGCACTGATGTTTTTGCTTTTGAAGCATTATTTTCTCTGCATCTCAAATTTCTATAAGTAGTGATTAAATTATTAAGGTTGGATTTATTCTCATATAGAAATAAAAGAGATTACCCTCACTACATAATAATACTATATTCAGTAAATATAAAATAGAAACTGCTGGTTAAAAAAAAATAAGAAAGGCTCAGAAGAAGCAGTAAGTTTAACCTGGCTTAATGAAGCAAACATAAGTTACATTAAAGAGAAGTGTAGAGTAATAGTAGTAACATATGCTAATGACTTGCACCTTTTAATTAATGGGGTTGTTTATCGGGCTCCAGACAGTCAGGCAGGAGTCTCTCCTATTATTTTTGGAGGCGTACAGTCTTGCAAATTTAAAGTTGTTACATATGGAACAAATCCAGTCATCTCCATGTAATTCAGAGGAACCTTTCCAAGCCTGAATATTCCTTTTAATTGCAGATGTTAATAAGACGTATATTTTTGCCTGTATCCTTTTTCACCTGGTCTTTTATGTTACCTGATTTCTATGTCCCTATTGAAATTGAGACTTGTTGTGTTCATTTGGGTCATTCTCAATGATGTGACATGAAATGAATTAGAACTATCCTAAGTGACTATACAGGAAACTAGTCAGATCTTTCAACACATTTATTTCTATAAATGAAGGAATTAAAATAGTCTTTTTCTCCTATTGAGGTCTATTGAACTGAAGGTTTATTAAAGGTCTTTTGAGCTCAAATGAACTTACATGACTTCAATTCAATTCAATATAAAATATTCACTTCAATATGAAATAACTCATTAAGCACCTACTATCTTTCAGGTAGATGAAGAATGAATGGATTGGTAAGAAACCTGGATGGCTAAAATCAGACATTTTGGTTTAGCAGAGTAAATCAAAGAATCCCAGAATCTTATAGCTGGAAGGAACCTTAAAATGCTACATGAATGTACTAATGGCACATGTTGAAGGTCACCAGCTAATAAATCAGCTCGAACCAAAGTGAGACCTACACCAGTCCAGAGATCTTTCACCCATCGGGCTTCCTCCTTCTATATCTTCAGTGAAATCTAATTGTCTTGTATGAAATCACCATCTAATTGTGTTTCAAACTCTCTGAAAATAAGGTCATGGTTAACAAGTAGCATATCTACTCAATGAAATATTATGTATCCATTAAAGGTAATATTTATGAAGTCTGTGTAATAGCACAGAAAAGTGGCCAGGAGATAACGATAAAGGAAGAAGCAGGAACTGAAGCTGTATATATAGCATAATGTCTGTCAATTCATTTTTAAAAGCCTTTAAATAGAAAAAGAGTGGAAAAAAATGAAAGTCATTTGCATGTACATTTACATGGCAGGACTAGCCAGAAATATTTTCCCTTATTCCCACTTTCCAATACTTTTCAACTTCCACTTTTATATCTCCTTTTTTAAAGCAGAAAAGTGAAAACAATTGTTCTGCTCTGTTCAAACATAGCTAAAGTGAAGTCCTTTCACAGGACCTAAAGATCTCTGGAGCAGAATAAACACTCAAACACAGAGCAGAGCACCCACTCAGGAAGTTGAAGTGAGGCACTCGTAGCTCTCTTCCAGGCTTTCTTTCACAGGGAGACCCAGGCCTTTCACAGGGAAAGCAATCCACACCCCATGCTCAGCCTGAGACCTGGAAGAGAAGAATAATTGACAGGAGTATCAGAGGGAGTCTCTCTCTCAAAGGGCAAACCATTAACAAAAATTCTCTCCTAGCACCAGGGAGCAGACTTGAGCAACACCCAGGAAGTCTCCTGACCCCGAGAAATGAGAGCCTAATTGAAACGGGAAAATCCTGTGCTTCATCGCACTGCTCAGTTACTCATTTAAATCATTATTATAAGACATGGTGAAACGTCAGCTTTCACTATTTCTCTGCTTATGCTGATCCAGCACACTTTTCCTTCTATCATTCCTTTCAATCAATTCTAAAATTTTCTCAATGTCCCCTCTGAATATTCTGAGAAAGGGCAGTCCTCACCTATCTGAACGGTTGGGGAAATAAGTTCCAGAAAAGTTTGAATGGACACTTACCAAGAGACTCTGCATTGTAACCCTGTCATCAAATGTCCTGTGGGTAGAGGGTGTGACCTGGAAAACAATTTACACATCATAACTTTTTATTCAGTCATCATAATAAGTACAATTCCCATAGTCAGTTGATTTGGGCTGCTTGGGCCATCACAGAACTGATTGGAATGCCATATACTGATCTGATTTAGTTATTAAGAAGGCCAAAAGCAAGGGAAACTAATATTTCAGAGACCAGTGATTTGGGCCAAACTTTTGACAGTCGATGCCTGTGAAGGGTTCCAAATGACTGTTAAGGCATCAGACTTTATAATGCCCAGAAGTCACTGATCAACTGGGCAAATTAGCATCATTTGTCTTCATTGATCACAAACTATGGCTGTTTATCCACTTTATTGGACTTTCAAGAGTGTCAGCCCAACATCTTTTAAGTACCCATTTTGGGAAAACACATTGTTTCCAGGGATCAATGAATATTAACAAATTGTGGCCTCTGCCTTTGGGAATTTCATAGTCTTTATGAAGAACACACTAGTGCTTACTGATGGAGCTCAAATAAAGAACAAAATGTAGGACAAGATCTTTCTTTGGGCATCCTGAGAGGAAGTAAAGCATCAGTGGAGAGCAAGCATCAGTGCTCCCACCCTCCAGTGGGCCAACTGTTGGATGTCATCAGTAGATGAAGGGAACCAGTCTTAGAGAGGATGAAAACAGAAGGGAGAATAATGGCACATGGTAGGTACTAAATACATGTTGTCAAATTATATTAAGGCACTGTAGTATGACTCAGGGAGCGTCAAAATCCCCACTCAAAACTAATTAAACAAAAAAAGGGGGATGGGAAATTTATTAATGTTTCTGAAAAATTCAGAGTTGTAAACAGGTTTTGCTGGATACAGGTACTCAAGTGATATACTTAGGTTGCAATCTGTCTCTCATCTCTTGAATATGGTTTTTATTAGCATCGGTTAGGTATTCTGTAACAAATTCTTAGACTTGAGAGAGAGACTTTAGAGATTACTTGTCAACCACTCCAAATTCCTCTTCAGGTGTTTCCCTGAACAGCATAAGTTAAACATGGCTCATTGATTTGACTTTGGGTCAGGTCCCCATTCCTGTACCAAACATTGTGGCAGGAGGGATGAAACATTTTCATTGGCCAGGCCTGATCACAAGCTACTCCCATCCCATACGCATGGTGGTTATGCATGGAAAATATGGTCTGTGTCCAGAAGAGGTAATGGATGTAAGGTCACAATAGAAAATAAATCTCCACTATAAATACCATGCATTGTGTATTTACTATATGTTAGGAAATGTGCAAAAAGCTTCATAAGTGGTAAAGCATTTTATCTACCCAACAATCCCACGAAGGTGGGATGATAGTCAAAATATTTACAGAGTCACCTATGATGTTGGAAGGTCCTTACAGATCTGGAGCAGGATCCTGGAGACCTATACTGTAATAGGCATTAATCCCTTATTTGCTGGATTATGAGGACTTCTAGAGAAGGGAGTCTTAGGGGAGAGAGCAAGGCAGCAGAGTGGTGGGGTCTTTCTGCAACTTTTGAGATTAAGAATAATTTCATTCCTTCCCTAACATTGTAGTAGTCACCAAAGAAGCATGGATGAGTAAAATAAGTCCTTAGATTATAATTCTGTGGTGAAAACAGGAACAAAAAACAAGAATTACAACAATTTTTCAGTGTTTGCTATATTTGAAGGGGTTTTACATGATGGCCTTTGAAGTCATATTGCCTGGGTTAGAATCCCAGCTCCACTACTTACTGGCTGTACTCGTATGAACTCGGACCTGACACTTAAACATGCTGAGGTTTAGTTTCCTAATCTGTGACATGGGGATATAATATTATCCCCTTCATATGGCTGCTGTGAGGATTCATAAAACAAACCATGTAAAGCACTTAGTATAGCATCTGGTATATTGTCTACCAAGTGCTGTAAGAATAATCATAGTACAGAGGACTGTAAAGCAGACCACAGAACTGGCAAAGGCGTCCTGGAGGAAATACTGCCTGAATGAATTCTGAAGGCTAAATAAGAGTTACTAGATGGTGGAGGAGCAGGATCATTAAGACTAGGAGTGTCAGGTAAGAGCATCAGTAAAATAAGGTAAGGAACAGACAGTTAAGAAGGCAACGGTTAGACGTCTGGTATAACATTAAAAAAGGTATAAGCCAGGCTGAGTTCTTGTCTGGGGGATCTAGGAAAGACTCTGCTTCCAAGCTCATTCAGATTATTGGCAGAATCCAACCCCTTGCGGTTGTACGACTGAGGTCCCTGTTTCCTTGCTGGCTGTCAGCTAGATGTTACTCTCAGCTCCCAGAGGTGGCCTGTATACCACGCCAGATGGCTCCACCATCCCTCTCACAGCCAGGTCCTCTCATGCTCCAAATTTCTCTGATTTCCCTCTTTCTGACTTCTAGACATAGAGGTCATATCTACCAGTTAATCTCCCTATCTTAAGGTCAACTGATTTGGGACATTAATTACATCTGCAACATCCTTTTACAGCAACATCTAGATTAGTGTCCTATTGAATACCTAGGAATGAATGTGTGTACACCAGGGGTCAAGAATTTGGGTACCATTTTAGAATTCTGCCTACTGCAGAAAGAGGGAGGGAGGGCGGGGTAGAGAAAGAGTGAGAGAAAGGAGGGTGAGACAAAGAGAATCGTGAAGCAAAATCATTTTGTTTTCATCTCTGTTTGCTCTCTGTTAATACTTCTATATTTCTTTACCTTTTCTCTCAGTCTCTCCTTTAATCAAAATGTTATCTACATTGAGTTTTATATTGTAAGTAAAACTGAATTATAAAATTGAAATGCCCTTTAATTTATCTAGTCCAGGGATTTTTTTCAACCTTTTCGTGAACAGTGGGGATCTTAATCTGCCTAAAAATGTAATAGTGGAGTCAGCTACTTGCTGCCTTTGTTCTTCCTATTAGGAATTCCAGCAAACCATAGGAAAGAACCCACAGTACCAGCCAAGTAGCACAGCCCCGGTGGGCATCCCCAGGCTATTCCTTTCCGTTTGGATCTGAGGAGGTCATGTGATTTAAATACATATAAGGCCATACAGCCCATTGTGTTAGGTAAAGGTATGGAACCCAAATCTTCTCACTCTAGGATAGCATGGGTTCAACTAGACCCTAGGGTTTGTACTTCATATCCAGGGTCAATGTGTATAATAAACTGTTAAACTCTTTTTTTTTTTAGTTAGATTTCTTGTTGTTACATGATCCTTGAATTATATCTTTTTTTCCTGCTTGTTACTAGTCTAAATTTTGTTTTAATTCCCCTGTATTAGAAGAAAGCCCTATCAGAAAATTTAACAATCCAGGTTGGAGACAACTGAGGGCATCATGTACTGTTTCTCAAAGCTTATCAAATTCCTGGGGAGCCCCTACCCAGACCAGTGGACTCACGACTCCTGTGGGGATTGCAATAGGAACCCGCATTGTAACAAGCCATTTCCCCAAGTGACAATGACACATGCTAAAGTTTGGTTTCAACTGATGTACAGTTAAATAAAATTTAGTGAAATAATGAATGAACCTGCTTTGTACAGGACTTCTCAGACTTTTTCATGCCTTAAGAGGCAATTCTTTAAATAATAATTGTATGCGAGGATATATCTTCTAAAATATATTTTAAAAACATACATGTAAGACCAATATTAAATATATTTATACAGCGGTTTTTAGTGAAATAGGATAATCTCCCTTTTATAATGGTACAACACACCTGGGGAGACCAGGCAGTAAGTTCAGCTAATGCAGGAATGTGTGATGTCTGTGGACACGTAAGCACATTTGTCAATTCATTGTGGTATGTTGTGTATTCAATAACTACCAGCCTGTTACGATTCTTATAATCTCAGCACATATTTGCGATAGTATTCAAGGTTCATTAAATAATAAAACATTTATTATACTCAACTTTTCTCATGTATATATCTGAAAGATAGCAATTTTGAACAAAAAGCTGATCTTGTGGCTCTGAACAAACAAATAGTTGAACAATTCAGAATGACAATGAATAATTTCATCCTCCAGATCTTGAAAAACTGGAAGGTGAGCTATCCAAGATGAAATAATTAATGATTTTTGGAGCAGCCCAATGCAAAGATATCCAAATATTGCAAAACATGCAATTTGTGTTCTTCTTCCCTTTGCTACAACACCCTCTGTGCTCCAACAAAAATAAATAAATGAATAGACTTGATGTTGCACCTGATATGAAGTTCTGACTCAGCCCCATTGTTCCAAATGCTAATACCTGATAAAGAGAGAGTTGTCAAATAGAGTTCATTAAAAATCTATTCAGTATATTGTGTTTCATAATATAAAATGTAAACCATAAGATGCTTCATTTTAGGTGAAGGGGAATAAGAGGTTCAAATTTCCAGGTATAAAACAAATAAGTCATGGGGAATGGGGATGTAATGTACCGCATAGGGAATATAGTCAGTAATATTGGGATAGCGTGGTACAGTGGCAGATGGTTGCTGGACTTATGGTGATCACTTCTTTAGGTATGTAAATGTTGAACAACTATTGTGTACACCTGAAATTAATATAATATTGTGTTTTAATAAAAATATTTTTTTAAAGATGCTTCATTTTATTCTTTACGTAGTTTGGTAAATAATTGTTCAATAAAATGAAGTTATATTTGTATGTTGTCAGTTATAGTGCATATTAAAAGCATATAAATTATCATTAATTAAATGATAATTCAATAAAAGTGGAACAAAAGATTTGAACAGACCTCTCACCAAAGAAAATCTACGTGGCAAACAAACAGATGCAAAGATGTTCAAGATTGGTAGCTGGGAAGAACATGCAAATTAAAACCAAATGAGACGCCACTACACATCCTTTAGAATAGCTAAAATTTTTAAAACTAATAATACGAAGTCTTGGTGAGGATGTGGAGAAGCTGAAATTTTTATTCATTGCTTAACACAACAGAAATTTATTGTCTTACAGTTCTGAAGGTGAGAAGTCCAAAATCAAGATGTGGGCAGGACAGCACTCCCTCGGGAGGCTCTAGCAGAGAGAATCTTTCCTTTTCCAGTTTCTGGTGGCTGTTAGCGTTCCTTGGTTCATAGCTGTACCTCTCTCCACTCTGTAGTTGCGTCAGCTTCCCTCCACATGTCTATCTCTAAACTCCTTCTGCCTCTCTCTTATAAGGATACATGTGTGGCACTTAGGACCCAATTAGATAATTCAGGATAAATTGCTCCTCTCGATCCTTAACTAAACCACATCTTTGGCCACTAAGATAATTTTCACAGTTTCCAGGGATTCAGATACAGATGCATCTTCAGTCCGTGACATAACCCAAATGTCTAAACTGCTGAGTGGATAAACAAATTGTAATAAATCCAAACAGTGCAACAACCTGGATGCATTTCAAAAGAACTTTGCTAAGTGAAAGAATTCAATCTGTAGCTAGATTCAAAAGGCTACAGACTATGATTCCATTTATATAATATTCTAGAAAAGGCAACACTATAGGGGTAGAACCTGGACAGTGATTGCCAAGAGTTGGATGTGCAAGAAGGAAATTGACTTGAAGGGATATGAGGGAACTTTCTGGGGTGGTGAGAATGTTACATATATTGATTATGGTGTGGGTCCCATGACTACATACATTTCAAAACTCATCAAACTGCACATCTAAAATTGGTGAATTTTATTTTCTACAGTCTACTTCAAATGAACCCACTTTTAAATAAGCATACAAAATTTTGATAATTTCAGGCATTTAATCTGAAATGACTTTTTGATAATGTTGTCATTGTGTTATAATTGTTCATTGTTCTGTGATTTTTAAACGTTTGAAAACTTTCCTTCTGTCTTTCCTCTTTAGAATGCATTATCAGCCATTGTGAAGAAGGTAAGGAAGAAGTAGAATTCTAGACCAAGATCATATTTGTCACAGTGACATGGAAGTCCTTGAAATTTCTGGTATGTCTGTATGTCTTATAACTCACTAGCCCTACACAATTTCTTCCTCAGCCCATTGCAGCCAGCTCCTAATCAGTTTCTGGCCCTCATCTCTCTCCATTTAAATCCCTTTTCCATAGTGACACCAAAATTACCTTCCTAAAAACCAAATCAGATCATGTAAATTTTAGGCTGAAATATTATTTTTGTTTTTTTCCCCCTATAAGAGAAATTCACACGCTGTGCCAGTTAGAACTCTTAATAATAAACTCTTAAACCTGTCTTCCAGCCTCATCACCGACCCCCTTTGGTAAACGTACACTCTGTGTTTCTGGCTTCTGAACATCTATTTCTTACATATAGTGCATTTCATACTTCTGTGTTTTTGCTTATATTCTTTCTGGCTTCCCATATTCCCTCCTTACCACTCACCTCAGCATATACTGATTGGCTTAGGCCTCAGGCCACTGCCCATCTCTAAACCAATCATTCTGGCAAGGGGCGGAGAGTCCTCTGAAGGTTTGGACCAGCCCTTTTCATTGCCAACTGCATGTTAGAATCACCCTTCAGAACTCCAGAGATCCCTGTTCAATTGCCATAGGAGTGGCTGGGCATCAGAGAAGCTCCCAGGTGATTCTGATGTGTAGCAGGTTAGTGAACCATTGGCTCTGGCCAATCCAAGACAATAAAAGAGGCTACCACTCATTGGGGGTGGGTAGATGGATGCTGGGGAAGGCAAGCACAATGCCCTCTACCAGCACATTTATAGTTGCACAGCTGTGCTTTTGATAGGTCAAATGCCCTTTGAGGAGAGCTACCCTGAATTGAGTTACATTAAAAAAAAAAAAAAAATTAATCCTATTCCCTACATAAATTTGAAAAACACAATATATATTTTCTAGACATTCTGTTTGGTTTGGTCTATGGGTAAAGCTTGGTGAGCATATGGACTCAGGAATTGCCTCAAAACAGTTCTTTATGGCCTCTGACCACTGGATGGGAACCCCTGCATTCATACACCAGATACCAGCTTTCCTATACTTCCTGTAGAGAGGATAAGGGACTGAACAGTTATGGTAGGTATAGGGGCCATTGGTACAGGTGAAGAGTGCTAGGCACTTGCTTCCTTGCAGCGCCTAGAGTCTGAAAAGGTTACCTGTACCATGTGCGCGCACACAACATACACACACACACACACACACACACACACACACACACACACACACACACACACGACTGCCCCGAGTGCCTGCAGGTAGACTAACATGAGGGAAGGCAGCTCCGGTACCCACCTACAGCTCGCAGGTGAGGAGTGGCGGACCAGGTGAGAACTAACTGGGCATCATCACACCCACTTTCTTTTGTGGGAAGGATCGGATCCCTTTAAACTAGATCCAAGCCAGCCTTGCCCATTTCATGTGCACTTCATTCTTTCTTTTCTTGTGGCGAGGAAACTAACAGAGTGCAGATTCCTTAAAAAAAACATTCTAGAAAAGCCCATCCTCAGCACGCCTGTGGTTGAGTCCATACTCGGAGGCTACCGCGTGGCCGTGACTGCAGTGCGTGTACACTTTCCCTCCTGGGGCCGCTTAGCACTGGCCTCCCTTTCGCCCAAGTGGCGGAAAGACACCCCTTTCTTCTCCGCGCAACCTTCCCACCGGCAGCGGACGCCCTGAGGGACAACTAGGAGAAGCTCTCACTCAGCCTTGGACCTCCCCGTGGGAACGCATCGCGATCGCTCTCCCCGGGGGCCCGAGCGGCACCCCTCCCCGCCCCAGGGGCCGGGAGGCCTGGCCTGTGATCGCGTTCCAAGGAGCAGGCGGGCTCCCGGGCCGGCCGGGCGGAGGGCGGGCGCCTCTGATCTGGGGCCAGGGAGCGCGCGCGCTGAGCGTCCCGGGGCGCCCGCGCCGCGCCTGCCTGTGATCACCAGCCAAACGCCGCTGGGAGCCCGCGCCCCATGTACCCGCCGGAAGTGGCCCGTGACAAAGGGATCAGGGACTCGAGCTCAGGCTGGAGGCCTTGGTCTGTTGCGGAGCCCGAAGGCCCACTGCTCCCACCTGCACCCCGCCATTGACTGAGTCCAGTGAAGCTCCCCCAAACCTTCCAGGCAGGGTTCCCTAACGTCCACTCATTTCCGGGCAGAGACAGAGCTGGTACCCAGTCACACGCCACAGGACGAGGTCCTTCGGCTGCTTGTCATGTGTGCAAGAAAAGACTAAAAGATGGGTTCGTGCCTCCTCGCTGCCAGCTGTGTCTCTGCCTTACTGAGCATGTGTCCAGTTAGAGGAAGCCTTCTCTGGCATGGTATTTTAGTTCAACGGGTGGTTATCAGTACAGGTGTGAATAGTTTAGCACGAAAGAAACATTTCTCTCTTAAGACTCCCTGTGCAATCTCAAAGCAGACAAAAGCCTCACATTAGCATAGGTTGTGCAAAGCCACCTGTTCAAATAACTCAGGCAAATAGTGAAAAAGAGCCTTGGAAAGAAGAAAAGAACTCAAAACCAGTGCAAATACTTGAACACAAGTCGAAGGATTAAGCTTCATCTCAATAAGAGGCAAGGACGGGGAGAGGTGTTTCCCTGCTGTAATACAAACTTTCAGGGGTTATTTTTAGCAGCCTGTGTGATTCCATTAGATGGTGAGATAGCAGCTTTCATAGCCTTGTCAAAATAAAAATATGGGAGAAAAATCCAGTCTGCTCTAATCTAGCAAGCATCTATGTTTGGAAATCCTGATTTCAGGTAATGGTTGAGCAGATAGGATTTTGGTCACAAACAATAGCTGGGCATGGGAGAGGCTTTATCTACGATTGTTGTCACTGCCTGCTTACATCCCAGGAAAACAAAAACAAGATTTCATCAGCATTAATTTTCAATATTTTTGAAATGTTATTTTTACATTTGTTTTGTGGCGTAAGAGAAAAGCGGGGGAAGGAGTGGGAATGGCTGCAGAGAAAGGAGCCAAGAGAAACCTGACTTGGGGAGAGTGGGTGGGAGATCAAAGGCTGGCGGTGGCGGCACTAGTGGGGGAGGACGGGGGCTGGGAAGTGTGGGAACAGAGCCCATGGCTGCAATGGGGACATAGCAAAAGGGCCAGAACCACCCTTAAACCAGGGCAAGAGACCTCTGTCCTGAGCCTCATACGTTAGAGGACTCCACTCCAACCCTGCACTGACCTGGCCAGTCCTGATGGCGTGAAGTGTCAGAGGCAAGGGGACACACCAATCTAGAGCCCATCCTTCAGGTGCTCGCTATGCAAAGTGTGGTCCACAAACCAGGAGCAGCAGCATAGCCTGGAGGCTTGTTAGAAATGCAAGTGCTCAGCCCTACCCTCTGACCTATTGCATGTTAACAAGAGCCTGAATTTTAACAAGCTCCCCAGGTGGATTCTATGCACATTAAAGACCCAGAAGGATTGATCTAGACCACTCAGGGTAGCCAGGATCATGGAATGGCCTCTCCAAATGGCTCCAGACCACTTCAAGAACCTGCAGGGACCTGTTGCTTGAGTCCATCCTCCTAAGGGCTACAGTACCAGGCAACACCACCGGTATGAGTAGTCCCAGGCCTGGGAGAGCCCATTTGTGAGAGTAGGAAGGGGTGGACAGAACTTGCCTGTGCCGTCTGGGATATCCTTACTTGTGCATGAGGCTCGTTTAGGTGTGGGCTGTGGGCATGGGCCAGCTCTCCCCACATCTCCATGTTTCCACAAGAACTTTGAGAATCCAAGAATTCTAAGTTGGAACCAGGCCTTCCAGGTAGTTCTGAATGATTAAAAAGATGGGAGGGTAACACATTTTCTTGAACACTTTGTTAGCTTGATTTATAGCTTTTCCTATTTAGACCTGTGATATGTGGACTTCTATGTGTGCTCTTACGCTGGGCCTGAAAATATTAGCAGTGGGCCCCGCTAGTAGTAGATCTTACATTAAAGCAGAGGGAAAAAAAACAGACAGAAATAATCGTTATAACATGGCACACTTAGCACATAAATGCATTGTCTCCAATCAGTTGCCTAAAAGTTTAAACCACATCTAAATTTTTTAATATTGAGATTGAAGGTGAGTTGTTTGCCTGAAACAAGGATCAACTTGTTCACCTAATACTCAGTGTGAAAGCCATTCATTCTTTCCGCCGACACTGATTATTCTTCTATGGTCCAGATGCCATGTTTAGCCAGGCTCTGATCAAAGAGACCTGGCTGCTGTCAAAATCTCCCTTGGCACCTTAAACAAGCTAAACCTCTCTTTACTAAGCAGGCCTGGTTCTTCAAGTTCCTTCTCTCCAAAATGATGAACACCAAGTCAAGTCCTACAAGATCCTTCAACCAACTCTGACCCAGAGTGGATCTCAGTGACAATTCGGCTTACTAGGCAAGACTGGCAGGTGGGCGGTGCTCAAATTTGTATATCTGGCTGCACAAAGTGAAGCCACTTTAATTGCCAAATTTAATTGCCTGTGTTTTATCCGAATATTGGCAATTTCCTTATTGTGACTTGATATTCTTATGGAAACTAGTTGTTGAAATATCATTACTGGCAAAGTTTCTGTCATGCTTACCAAAGATGAGTTCTTCCCTTCCAGATGGGTCACAAATACTCACTCTTCCAATCATATGTGGTGTCCATTGCTTCTTTTATTAGGGTGAAAGCACTATGGTAAACTCTTATTAAAAAAGTGTTAGTGACTTAATGTTTTACACCTTTCCAAGAATACAGTATCTTTTTAGGAAACTCCACAAAGTAATCACATGACTGAATCATCAATGATGGCCCCTCAAGCATCAGTGGGGAGCATTTTTTGTGTAGAGGATTTTCCCCGGGCTCCTTAAATCACAATGTATGGATGGCTACCTGGTGTACCGACTCGAAAACCTAGCCTTGAAGCTTCTGGCACTGAGGAAGGCAACGTAGTGACATCTTTATCAGGTAGGGATAACTCTTGCTGACTCTAATATAAAACTTGTTCTTAAAAGAATTTCTTCCCAAAGAATAATCATCAGAAAATCCTTTAAGCTGGAGTCATGTTCTAATTAGGGGGAGAAGGAACCAAGGTGAGAAAGTAAAGAGGAGAACCCCAAGTTACCTATAGACAGCTAACCTGTCTTCCTCTGTGGCCTGGAACTGTGGACCTCATGATTGGGCTGGCTTGTTGATGCAGTCTACCTCCCTCACCTCTGGAACCTAGCTGCTTGAGAAAGACTTCAAAGTCCAAATTCTACTGAAACAATTAATGTCTCAGGTTCCTGGTTGTCATCTGCATTTCTGCTCCCACACATGCAAATCAGAAGCTTAAACATTATTATAATATGGGGAAACACCAGGTTTCTCAGGGAAATTTGCCTAAACATTACTCTTTGCACGATAACTGATTTTAGGTGCCTCCCAAAAGACATGTGGCAGCAAATCTAGACTCACCGTATAATTTAAAGTCAAAATTTCAGTAAAAACCATATCTGATGTAGAGCAGACCATTACTGTTGCTGTTTGAAAGTTGCATGAACAAACTAGGTTGTGTTAATCACTGTTAACTTGGTTTTCTTCCTAACGAAAGAGTTAAAGAGGCAATGATATTTACGTATTTACAAAAAAAAGAGTTCAGAGTTTTAGAAAAGATTATTTATCTGTCCTAAAAGTGTTATTCAAAAATTGTTTTTTGAATACAGAGCTTTACAACTTCCACTATTCACATGGCCTGTATTTTTAATGAGAATACAGTGGAATTTTCAAACCGGCCAGCAATTGCTAGAGAAAAGGAATACTGGAAAGGTCGGAAGACTACGATACAAGACTCTTCTGAGGACCTGTACAACTCATAAGCTAATGGGAGGATCTAATGTAAAGATAGTGAAGCTAGGAGCTTCTGTGTGGACAGACATGACATGACTCATAAATAAAATATAAACTCTTTGTTTTCATATTAAGAAAATGCATACCAGAATAAACTTGATTGGCACAACTCCAGATAAAGTTTATCCTTACTGAAAGAGGCACTAGGACTTCTCTTTACATATTTTGTGAAACTTAGAATTAAGCCGTGCTCGCTGTAGGTAATTTGGAAAATTCAGAAAACCTAGGAAAATCAAAACCACCGATAATCAAACCAGTCAGAAATAACTAGTGTCAACATCTTGATTATTTAATTTCAGAGTTTTAAAAATACAAATGTATTTTACAAAATGTTTAAAAATTTAGGTAATTTTTCTCACTTAATATTATAAAGTGAGTATTTACCCCACATCATTAAATTACCTTTGGAAAGACTATCTTATTGGCTGCTTAATACTTTATTGCATGAGCATACCAAATTTGGTCTCTTTTTGGAATTTAGCTTACTTCCATTTTTGATATTATAATATTGCAACAAATATCTCTGAATGTATTTTTCTTTGTTGTAATTTATAGGTGTAAGGTGTAATTTATATCCTTTTGGGTAGTTCCTAGAAGAGAAATTTCTGAACCAAAATTTAGGAACGTTTTAAGGACCTTCAAGTGTGTTACCCTGGGACACTTCAGAAAGTTTGTACAAGTCACACTTCCACCAGCATGTTTGAAAGTGCTTGGTTTGCTGTATCCTTGCCAACAGTAAGTATTGTCTGTTTCAACCCTGTGAATTGGAGAACACAATGTATCCTGCTTATTTTCACTGTATTCTCTATAAAACCACACAGAAGAAATACTGGAAGTATTTCGTAAAAGAAATCAGCAAATTTCAGTAGATCAGAGCTGTTAATCTGTTTCGTGAAATCAGACATCCCTATTTCTCAGTATTATTTCAAATTGCCAAGGGGAGCTTTCTTGAAAATGATTTCCTATTTGGAGGGAAGAATTCTAGCATCAATATCCTTCTCCTGTGTGCTTGTGTGTAGGCTTGGTTACTACCTTTCCAAGTAACCTCAAAACAGTGTCGATGCTTTCTGATAAAGACAGGTGGTGGCAGAGTCAGATCAGTTCAACCAGGTCTTTAAGAAAACGAATGAAAAGGAATCAGTTGTTTTTCATATCTAGAAAATGCACACCAGAATAAACTGGATTGTCACAACTCCAGACAGAAATACAGAGGGTGCCAACAAAAGGTATACACATTTTAAGAAAGGAAAAAAACTATTAAAATTGTAGTACTCAATATATATTGATAACAAAAGATGAATGCAAGTCATGTGTACTTGTATACATTTTTTTGGCAGCCCGGGTATCTATGTATCTTAGGAAAAGAGAGAGTTTTCTGGATAAAATGAATTTACACTGGCACACATAGTTTGGGATCGTCTACGTGCTTCCATTGGGCAGCAGTTTGTGTTTCAACTGCCCGTGGAGGCCCTCAGCGTCCACTGCTAACCACAGCTTTACTGACAGCACCTCCACTCCGAACACAGGGGCATCCCACGGGTGGCCACTGTCTCTAACAACAGTGAGTGAATGACACAGTTCTGGAAATTAGGCCCATCTGTGATTTTTTTTTTTTTCAAGAACCAAGCTCAAGTCTTAGATACACTAAGAATGTTTTACAGAAAGCTTACATTGGACTGTTCTGACCAAATTCAGTCTTTCACTTAGCAACTATGCTCCTAAAACTAGCTAACTCACAGTAATCCATCCTAGCAGATGTAAGCTTTGGTTATTCCAACACAGTGTTTGATCCAAAAGTTAATCATATGTAGTTTGGAGGGCATTATGTGCAAAACATTTTTAAAATTAAATTTTGCAGCCTATCTAGACAAACATTAAAATGAGTCTCTATGAGACAGAGTTTATGTCACATTAGGAGTGTTGTACGTAAGAAAGGAACAGTCAACAGAAGATTTTAAAACTTTCCATTTTATAACAAATCCTCGAGTCCATATTGATTCTAATAAGATGATAAAAAGGACGAGTCTCTTTTGCTGTACAATGCCAACTAATAAATGTAGAAAGACTGACAGAAAGAGTACCATGTTGTAGCCATCACTGTCATAAATCAGACACAATTCAACATTGGCTACTAAATAAACATACGGTGAATGTTGGGGAGGAGAGACAGAGCATGTTCATGGACTGAAAGTCCACCACCCTCACCAAATGACCAGTTAACATCAGCAGTAATGGACCGACTGATATCCTTGCCTCTGATGTGAGGCAATGACAACACATCATGTCTGTGGTAGTCCTGCCTACTTGAAAAAAACAACAACAAACATAACCTAAATGAAATCAACAGTCAAATTTGAATAGAGGACATTCTCAAAACAACCAAACCGTACTCTTTAAAAATATCAGTGACAAAGGAGGAAGTGTTTCAGACTAAACGGAAACTGAAAAGACAGGACAACTGAATGCACTGTGCGATCCTGGATCCAAAAAAAAAATGCAATAAGAACAGTACCGAGACAATTAGTAAAATTTGGATGAGAATTATATAACAAATAATAGAGTTCTATCAATATTAAATTCCTGAATTTACTCATTATACCATGGTTATGTAAGAGAATGTTCCTATTTTTAGGAAATACGCACTGATGTATGTAGCAGTGAAAGGTTATGATATCTGCAACTTACTCTGAAACGGTTTAGCGAAAATGATTACATGTTAACATATAATGTATAACACATAATAACATAATCATTTTATTGTATATGATCCTGGATCAGAAACAATTGATCTATCTATCTATCAAGAAAGCAAATGTAGGAAAAATATTGTGAGTGAACCTAAATGACGGATACACAGGAGTTCATTGTTCTGTTACTGCAACTTTTACGTAGATTGAAAAGTTTTCCCAAATAAAGTCAAAAATAAATAAATAAATAAATAAATAAATAAATAAATAAATAAATAAATAAACCTTTCCACAGCTCAACCACAGAGTGAAGAGTCCACATCGAGATAAGCAAGAGATGACTTTGCGGTCTATAAAAATCATCAAACAAACTCTAGTTTTGTGAGTATGGTTCACACAGCTCCCCCGAAGCTGCAGTGCTCCAATCTGACTGGAGGCAAAAACACAGATTTTTTTTTGTGTTCACCAGGAGCATGTGCAGTCAAGGTACCTCCTGCTTACAAAATTATTTTCACACAGGCAAGATAGAGCATTGTGTGATCTCTTAAGGATATAAGAATGCCAAATGCGGAATCACCGATGGGCCGAGTTTCCAGAACTGTGTCATTCACTCACTGTTGTTTAGAGGGAGTGGCCACCCGTGGGAGGCCCCTGTGTTCAGAGTGGAGGTTCTGTCAGTAAAAGCTGTGGTTAGCAGGGGACGCCGAGGGCCTCCAGGGGCAGTTGAAACACAAGGTGCTGCCCACTGCTGCCCAATGGAAGCACATAGACGATCCCAAACTATGTGTGCCAGTGTAAATTCATTTTATCCAGAAAACTCTCTCTTTTCTTGAGATACATAGATACCCAGGGTGCCAAAAATATGACTACAAGTACACATGACTTGTATTCATCTTTTGTTACCGGTATATATTGAGTATTACAATTTTAATAGTTTTTTCCTTTCTTAAAATGTGTCTACCTTTTATATACACATACAAACCTAAACACTACCTTCTTAGACCCTGTAGAAGGAGGAGACCCCATCCTGTACCAACACCTGTTCTGATTCTTCGGCCACCCCAAAGTATATATTCTCATCTTACCCGGATTTGGGATCATCTCCCACATTGTCACCTACTACTCAGGTAAAAACATAGGCACCCTCTGTATTTCTGTCTGGAGTTGTGACAATCCAGTTTATTCTGGTGTGCATTTTCTAGATATGAAAAACAACTGATTCCTTTTCATTCGTTTTCTTAAAGACCTGGTTGAACTGATCTGACTCTGCCACCACCTGTCTTTATCAGAAAGCATCGACACTGTTTTGAGGTTACTTGGAAAGGTAGTAACCAAGCCTACACACAAGCACACAGGAGAAGGATATTGATGCTAGAATTCTTCCCTCCAAATAGGAAATCATTTTCAAGAAAGCTCCCCTTGGCAATTTGAAATAATACTGAGAAATAGGGATGTCTGATTTCACGAAACAGATTAACAGCTCTGATCTACTGAAATTTGCTGATTTCTTTTACGAAATACTTCCAGTATTTCTTCTGTGTGGTTTTATAGAGAATACAGTGAAAATAAGCAGGATACATTGTGTTCTCCAATTCACAGGGTTGAAACAGACAATACTTACTGTTGGCAAGGATACAGCAAACCAAGCACTTTCAAACATGCTGGTGGAAGTGTGACTTGTACAAACTTTCTGAAGTGTCCCAGGGTAACACACTTGAAGGTCCTTAAAACGTTCCTAAATTTTGGTTCAGAAATTTCTCTTCTAGGAACTACCCAAAAGGATATAAATTACACCTTACACCTATAAATTACAACAAAGAAAAATACATTCAGAGATATTTGTTGCAATATTATAATATCAAAAATGGAAGTAAGCTAAATTCCAAAAAGAGACCAAATTTGGTATGCTCATGCAATAAAGTATTAAGCAGCCAATAAGATAGTCTTTCCAAAGGTAATTTAATGATGTGGGGTAAATACTCACTTTATAATATTAAGTGAGAAAAATTACCTAAATTTTTAAACATTTTGTAAAATACATTTGTATTTTTAAAACTCTGAAATTAAATAATCAAGATGTTGACACTAGTTATTTCTGACTGGTTTATCGGTGGTTTTGATTTTCCTAGGTTTTCTGAATTTTCCAAATTACCTACAGCGAGCACGGCTTAATTCTAAGTTTCACAAAATATGTAAAGAGAAGTCCTAGTGCCTCTTTCAGTAAGGATAAACTTTATCTGGAGTTGTACCAATCAAGTTTATTCTGGTATGCATTTTCTTAATATGAAAACAAAGTTTATATTTTATTTATGAGTCATATCATGTCTGTCCACACAGAAACTCCTAGTTTGAAAATTCCACTGTATTCCCATTAAAAATACAGGTCATGTGAATATTGGACATTGTAAAGCTCTACATTCAAAAACAATTTTTGAACACTTTTAGGACAGAGAATCATTTCTAAAACTCTGAATCTTTTTTTGTAAACATGTAAATATCATTGCCTCTTTAACTTTTTAGTTAAGAAGAAAACCAAGTTAACAGTGATGAACACAACCTATTTTGTTACGTTCTAAATTCAAATAAACATTTCTCTCAGCTTTTCAACACACAGTGCTATTCTAGTTTTTGAAAAAAAATAAGGTTATTTTCCTTAGAACATTAGATTTAAAAAGCAAAAGGTGTTAATGCATATTCTTTCTGTTTTGAAAAGAAAATCAGTAACTTACACATGAAACCTTGTTTTCCAAACGGTTTTTAAAGTGGCCTGATGTGTCCCCAGGTCCCTTCTCCAACAAGACCATGCTGTAGATTCAAGAATATAATGGGTATAAACATATGTAGAATATTGTTCTGTTTTTTTAAATACCTCTTTAGACTTCAGGAAAAAAGATCCTCTAACATTGGGCAGTTTATTTTTAACCTTTTAATCCTATTAAAATACTGCTAATTTATAGTACAGCCACTTGAAAACCTATGTGGTCTAATTTTAAACATAAATATCAGAGAATAATTTTTGCCTGGTATGGTAACAATTAATAAAGATGCTAATGTTTATGGAGCGCTCACTACACATTCAGCATTGTTCTAAGGCAGAGCTTCTCAACTGTCTGGGATTAAGAATTGGATTTATTTAAAATTATTTAAAATTTTCAATCCATTGAAAACGAATAAATGATTCTACTGCACATGCCTAATGTGCAGCTCAAGCCACAAATGCTTCACCATGCTGATCTCTAGCCCGTCCAACAAGATTCCACCGATCCTGAGTTTGGATGTCATGGCAATGTCATGTGGCTAAAGAGTTTCTAGACTTCTTGAAATTCCTAATTACAAACATTTCATGGACTATATACTAGCTGACAGACCATATACAGTGTCACTGTCCTATTTAATCTTTGCAACAGCCCTCTAAGAAAATGACTATCCCATCTCAATTTTATGAAGAAGCCGAAGCATGGTGTTACTTCCCAACCCTAACAGCCCACAGTTAGAAGGTAGTAGAACTCATATCTAAGCCCATAGAGACAATGCACTGAGGAGCAGTATTTGAACCTGGAAGACTGACTCCAGAGCTTGTGCTTGTTTTATTTTAACTATGTATGAATACCAGTTTGTTTTAAGCCATCAGATAAGAACCTCCTCCACTCTACTTTCTACAGTCTACAAACCTACCTTCATCCACCTATCTTGGTGGAACAGGGGAACTTCTTCTTGTCCAAGATTAGTGATTCCATCTTTTCTGTTTCTTTGGATTCTCTTAGTCAATCAACCATCTCAACCAAAACAACTGTGCAAGGGCAGGAATTATATCCAGTTCTGAGGTTCAGAGAGGTTGAGAGACTTACGGAAGCACGTAACTAAGGCTATGTGCTTATAGGGTGACCATATCCCATTTTGTGAAGGATGGTGCCAGTTTATTGCCCTGGCACCTTAGGCTGCTTGGTGTTTTTCTTTCACTCTCAAGTGTTCCAATATGGACAATACATTCTTTGGTAACCCATATTACTACAAGCAAGTGGCAGAGACAGAACTGGCATGCAGATCTGGGTGACTGACTCCAAAACCAGGGCTTTCTATCATCCCAGGTTACATCTTAAAATTCCAAAATTATAAAGTTTAGAGAAGAGATATTTTCTCAGTCATTATTCATTCAGTACATATTTGCTGAGCACCCACTATGTGACATTGTGCTAGATATAATTTAAAAAAGCATAGGGCACAGTTCAAATCTTTAGAAGCTCATGGTGTAGTGAGGAAACAGACCACATATAAATACTTATAACCAGGCCAGGCTATATAGTTTACAGGGCCCAGTGCAAAATGGAAAAAGCCGATCCTTTGTTTAAAAATTAAACATTTCAAAATGGCGACAACAGGACATTAAACCAAGTATAGTTCAGTTTAATAAATGAGAGGTGGTCAGCGTATTATAGAAATACATAGGAATTACCTGGTATAGAGATTAATTTCAGATGGCTTCCCAGAAGAGATGAAAACTAGGCTGACCCTAGAGCATGAGGATATCTCCCCTACATGACCTTCTCCTCTGTTTTTCAGACCACAGAGTATCGTGGACAATCACTTCATCATTTTTACTTCGACGTCAATCACCAAGAGTTTTCTGCCACCATACATCCTAATTATCTCCCTTCGAAGCTGTGGCACATACTGTGGCAGACACAGAGATGTGCTGCCCAGATCTCCCTTTCAGGATTTGTTGCCCCAGCTGCTGGAAGTGCTGCTAGTGGGCAACTGTCAGCCACCAGCATTTCTTGGGGCAGCCTATAGGCCACAATTGATCAAGGTGAAGTTATAAAGGCCTGGCTATTGGCAGGACAACCCTCATGGGCCATCTTAGCTCCAGAGCTCCCAGTGTGGTCAGCTAAGGTTGTCTGGCCAGTATTCTAGCTTGATTTCTCCCTCTGCTCTACCCTACTTCTTCCCTCTTGGTTCCATAAGTGTTGGTCGCAAGGGCACTCCCTAATAAACATACTAAACAGGAAACTCAGATTGAGGAGTCTGTCCCAGAGAACCAAACTACATCACGCATCAAAAACAAGAAAGTATTCCAGTACTTGGGGAGGATTTTGATTTGAAAAGTATTGGTTATACACATTCTTATAACATTTATTTCTAAATCCCAAAATAGAATATAAGAAAGAAGGATTCTTTGTGTGTCAATGTGGTTACCTTTGGTTTAAAATCCTCAATTTGATAAGGATCAACATGCCCATTAAAACACATACACCATATTGTGTGGAAATTAATCAATGAATTTATTTGCAGTTCTTGAGGAAACCTATAACTATTACATTTTTCAATCTGTACTTGTGGAATAATGTAGTTTGTAACTTATTTTTGGAGTACAATGAAATTTCATTTTTTTGACACACTCAATTTTCAATAAATGAATTTTTCTGAATTAGGTCATTTGGTGACTAAACTGGGTTGACCATAAACATGGCTTTTAGAACTTTTTGTTTTAATTTGAACTTTCTTCATTTTCTTCATTCCAAGTGAAAGATTCCTTTCTCTTTCCTTTTAGTCAAATATAAATTTGTAAATTCCCTGAACACTATTAGCAGAATTATACTAATCACTTCGTCATTTTTTCTTGAGATATGCAGGCAGTTGTTTTCTTGAGATATGGTGTCCAGAATGTCATACAGTTTTCTAGGTAAGGTGTATCCTGAAAACACACCAAAACAGAACCATTATGGGAAGAGACTTACTTCTACATTCGGGTGCTAAATCTGACACACTTCAGGGCATCAGATTCTGAACATCATTAAACTTTTCAGAATTAGAAATGAAACAAATACTCGGTTTTGAGGAGAAGGGCTTCTAGTATCTTCAAATCATCAGAAAGAAAAACACAGATATCATCAGTTTCCATAGGGACAAGTTAATCTGCTGATGAATTAAAAATTAACTCACCAAATTGTCACAATGCTTAGTAAGTCTCAGTCACTGCCTCATTACATTAGCTGAAACTGTTTCTTCATAGTTGAGGCACCAATCATTTATGATGCTATCAAAAGTATTTAGCATTAGATCAATTTTTATTTGTTGGTATCTCATTCATACTAATGGACATGATAAATAAAGACCACAGGAGGAAAGCTTTGGAGGTGATGGATAAGTTTATGGCATAGATTATGGTGGTTTCATGAGTATATACTTATCTCCAAACTGAACAAGTTGTATGCATTGAATACATACAGCTTTTTATATGTCAATCATACCTCAATAAAGTGATTTAAAAAATAGAACCCAGAAAATCCTTATAGTTCCTTATTTTTCTACTTACCCTGGAAATGGAGAGAAGTCATATGTATCTTATTCACTGGTTAGAGAAAACATAGACCTTGATCTCATGTATCAAGAGCTTCAAATGAGACCATTTCCTATGGCCACAAGACAACCCCCAACGGGCTTCATATTTTAAGCAGAAATAATTTCCCAGGTGCAGATTAGTCACTGGTAGACAATTTAGCCACTGAATTTGAATAAGATTCTAAAAGAGTACCAGGCTGAGAACTTTTTTTTTTAAGTTAATTCAATTGTGAAATATGACACGCAATAGAAAAGTGCAGCAAATAAATGAAGAGCCCAATACTGATCTAAGTACCATCCAGCGCCCCACCCAAGTCATTTTTAAGCATCTCCAATTCTCCTTTTATTTCTCCCAATTACCAATACCTTCCATCTACCCAAAGTGAAGCACTGTTCTGACTTTGAACACTACAGTCATGACTATATTTGAACTTTGTATTAATGTAAATAGAATCATAAATATTCTTTTGAGTCCGGCTTAAGTTTGTGAGATTCACCTGTATTACTGATGTAGTTTAATTTGCTGTGGAGTATTCCACTACATCACAGTTCATTTTCCTTCTAAGGTTGATGAGCATTTGAATATTTCTAGTTTGGGGCTATTAGGAATTATGTTGAACACATCTCTTGGAGCACATGTGTATATGTTTGGAGTAGAATTAATGGATCACAGGATGTGCAGCTTGAGTAAATGCTGTCCAACTATTTTCTAAAGTCATTTTTTCCAGTATACACTTTTTTATACACACAGTAGTGCATGAGAGTTCCCACTGCTCCATTGGCACTTGACTGGTATTCTCAGCCTTTTTAATTTTAGCCATTCTAGTGGGTGTTTAGTGGTATCTCATCGTGGTTTTAATTTGCATTTCCCTGGTAATTAACAAGAGTGAGCACTTTTCCAGTTATTGGCCTTTTGGCTGTTCTCTCTTGTGAAATGCCTATTCAAGTTCCTGTGTCCATTTCTCTAAGTGGGCTTTCTGTGTTTTTCTTAATGAGTTTTAGGAGTTCTCTATGTTCGATGGTACTGGTTCTCAGGCTTTCGTTGGCATCAGCATCTTCTCTGAGGGCTTGTTAAGACATAGATTACTGATCCCACCATCAGAGTTCCTGATTCTGTAGGAGTGAGACACAGAACTTGCATTTCTAACAAGTTCCTGGATGATACTGATGCTTCTGGTCCAGGGACCCCACTTTGAGAACCATTGTTCTATAGTGTTTTAAATGTAGCAGCAGTAGATGTTTGTTAGTTTAGGGCAAAAAACCAAAAACCTCAACGATTTAATAATTCTTCAAGCGTAGGGCATAATTAATACTTTCTCTTCCTTGGAAGTGGTGCAACTGGGTTTCCTTCAAAAGCAACTACTTCGATCTGTCTGAAACCTACCTATCTGCTTAGAATATACATCTAATTAGCCAAGAGAACCAGTCAGTAATGGAAGATATTTTTTGATCTCAGGAAAACTCATTGGCTTTCAACAGCAAAGACATAAGTAATCCTTCTAAGAACAAAAATACAGATCTCTAAATGGAGATGAAAACTGTCATTTATTTCAACTGAATTTTGTTTCATCGAAAACTCTATGATGACAATAAAACAGAAATAAAATAGAAACATTTCTTAATCGCCTTTAACCTCTAAAGACAAACATTTCAAATATTTCCACTGTTTTAACAAACCTAATTATTGCATTGCTATCATTTCAGTCTCCTGAAATACCAATCTTGTCTATTAAACAACTTACTAGTTTACTGGACTAAACATTAATCATATTATTTCTAAATACAAAGAGTTCAACAGTTGTGTACTCAGTGCCTTTTGGTAGTTTACTGTGTGTGTGCTTTTTAAGGCTTGATTCTATAAAAACATCTGTTTCTCTCCCTTGAAGAGTCCAACAACCTGCTATACAAAGGCATATATGTTAATATATGCAACTTGAGGGCAGTTATACCTTATTCTGAGAGGTCATGAGAGTCTACTTAAAATCATGACAGTAAAACCTTTAGTATTATAACTCGAACTCAACATACCATAGCCACCATCATCAAGAAAAAACTAAAGACCCACAGTGAAATAAAGTACAGCAGTCCCTAGGAAACAATGTGGACCTAAACAAACTGCTATTAGTGATCAGAAGTAAACTAACCTGGGCAGGTTCATAAAAGTGAACCTCTGGATGCATCCTGAGAACATACTGTGTAATTACAGTCAATGTTTGCAATGATTTTTGGCTTTTCTCACCAACTCAGGAGAAGCTATACATGTAATTTAGAAGGGATTTAAATAAATGCCAAACCAGAAGGCTTATAGTCAACAGAGGGTTAGCCATCAGTAAACTAGAAATCCAAACGAGAATACTATTACATATTCAGGAATTACTGTTAGCAGATTGACCTTTTTTTGAACCTATCACCACACTGATTTTAAAATTGCAGTGGTTCTTGGGGTGGCTGGTTAGCTCAGTTGGTTAGAGCGCGTGGTGCTAATAACACCAAGGTTGCCGGTTCGATCCCTGCATGGGCCACGGTGAGTGGTACCCTCCTTAAAAAATAAAATAAAATAAAATTGCAATGGTTCCCATGTCAAAGTCATGCAAATGTAAAAGACGACTGATGATCACACTTTATGTCCTTCATTATCAAATCACCTAGAGAAGGGCTCCTATTTTGAGAAAGCATTATTTTCTCTTCCTTCTCTTTTAGAACACATAAATATTGTCTTTCTATATTTTAACTATATACCCACTTGGGGGGCAGAGTAGACTCTCCCTACTATAATGCCACTTATACTAAAGTATATTCTTATGTTTTGCCTATTAGTTTTATAAGTACTATTTTAACCAGAGGCCTGTGGAGCGAAATAATGGATCCTAGTTACCTTCAATAAAGTGGTGAGACAAAATGGCAACTTCACACAGTTTTCAAGTAAATAGAATCCCTGATATAACCGGAGAGTAACATGTAATTTAGGGGTAGTAAAAAAAAAAACACACAAAAAAACGTCTGTTACAACTTTGTCTCATACTTTACAAAATGAGCTTTGGATCCGGAGTCTTTTAAGGCACAAACCTGATAGACAGCTTTTATTGGTGGCCTGCACCTCTGATGTGGATTAAAAACAAACAAACAAACAAACAAACTATTAACATAAATAAAAATAATAATTTTGTGAGAGCTTGAAATCATTGGGTGAAGTGGGAGGAAAAAGTCCAAATAAACTAACATCTTGTATGTGTAAATCCTTGCTACTAGTATAAAAAAGCAAGTGGAGTAGAGTAAAATGCTTTCAGAATAGACCCGACATTGTGGTAGCATCACAGTGAAGTCTCAAAAATAGTCAAGGCTGACGGCTGTCCATTGGAAGCATTCATCACCATGTGGCCATTCTGAGTGATATCTGGATAATTCCTTTTGAAGTACACCTGTTTAAAAAAAAAAAAAAAAGAGGCAGCCAAGGAACATGTTCGAAGTTTTAAAGTCTTCCTCCCCAAGGCAATGCATTTCTATGCCCACTTCTTCATGTGAAGCAAATCATGTCACTAGTGGAGGCACAATTAAAAAATAATACAAGGATATATTTATTCTATAAAGGAAGTAGCCCCATTAAAACCCTCTGTAGGGCTGGGCTTAATGCCAAACAACCTGTAGATCCACGTTAGTTCTGATCATTCTGATTCACAGATACGTTTTATCACCACATTAAATTGATAAGCAAAAAATCATTTGACTGACTCAAAACCTGGAGATAAATTAAAAACACGGTGACAAAGAGGCTGGGAAATCTAGCGTCTGCATGAGGGTTTCTCATTTTCACACATAAAACGAGCACAATAGATTTGGATGTTAATATCAGGTTGTAATCCCTGTATTTTATAAACTGATTGACAAGCATTGAAATGCTGGCGTATATATGTATGAACTATCCTGGCATTTAATTTGTGCGGCAAAGCAGTTATAGGGCCTATAGAAATGTGATCTGTGGATAGTGGGCCACAATGAAAAGAGAAGCAAAGGCATTAACAATGACTCAACCAAGCAACTTCTCTAAAATGTAAGATGACACCAAATAATAGGACAGTTCTTTGCCAAGCCTTTGAGTTCTTGAATTCTACCAATTTCTAGCTGAACTAGAAGAGATACAGGTTTTCTGATAAATGTATAATCAGAACATAAAGGAAATGAAATTCTGTCAAGTTTCTCTGTTCCACAATCATCAGTTTTTAGTAGCTGTATCGTATCTCAGTTCCTTGACAGATGCGCATAACAAAATGAAATAATGTCAAGACTTGTGAGCTCTTATCGCAAAATGTGTTTGGGTGAAAAAGGACTTCAAATGTAATTTTTTTTCAAAGAAGAATGTGAAAAGTTTTGTTTGAGTCTTTAAAACAGAAAATGTACCATCTATCTGAGGCTGACACGTGTCATGAGCTGGGTCTCTAGTCATATGATTCCGGGTCTATTTTATAAAACCTGGCTCCAAATATATTTGTGGGTGCTGTCAACAAAGTTATCATCGGAGATAATGGACTTCACATACAAAAAAGAAAAGTGCTGAGACAGCCGCCCTCATATTAAATATACTTTTTCTCTTGTTGCTTGCATACTTGATATTCTAAAAACATAAATACATATGAAATACTACACATTGTCACTTAAGGAGAAAAAGAAATTCTTCAGTAGTATTTGGACCCCACTGGCTGAAATCTGAGACTATTTCTATTATAATGCCAAGTATTTAAAAATAAGGCCTGTGTTAGGGGCTAATTTCATATCATCTCCTTCCTCCATTTTTTAAAGCTAGCCATATTTTGTGTGGTTATATATTTATACTTCAAAAAATCTATTTCTTGGTGAAACTATTAATACTAACAGCCCAAAGAACAAATGGAAATAATTTCCTTTTCTACTGCTTGATAGTCCTCCCAACATAAGCCAGTTCCTTTCCTCATAACCCTCTCAATGCAATTTTTTTTTTAATAAAGAAAATATTATTAGCAACTTGCAACTAAAATGGTCTTAGCTTCATGGTCTGAAACACTTGACACTAAATACTGAAAACATGCTTCCTGTGTATAAAAATCTTTAATTTGACCTTTCTTTTTCTCATTTGTTTTCAAGTTTCATAATACACTCTGCCTACCAGCAGAAGAGTGAGGAGGCATCATTTTCACAGTGTGGGTTGTGAAGGTAGTTGAGATGACTGAACACTTGTTAGCAGAGTCCTGGTACATAGGCTAAGCCTGGGATGGAAAGGCCCAATCTCAGCTCCCTCTTCTGGAACTCACTGCTGATTCTGGGAAAATCACTTAACCTTGCTCCATACTGGCTGCCTCATTTGTGAAATGAGACGACTTAGCTCATAGGAACTAATTAATGGCTACAAACTGCAGGTTGAAAATATGTCGAGTTAAGTGTTGGGTGTGGTTCCAATGCTGCTCAGAGGAGTGGCTCCTTCGTCCACGGAAAGTAGCAGCATCACCCAGCTTGAATGATGAAAACAATACACCTGGGAGGCCCTTTTGATTTTTATCTTTACAGAACCCCGGAGTCACAGTGGAGACGCTTTAACTTAGTGAATATGGTAACCTGGGAGGCAGAAAGGTAGTTAAAAGATTACAGAAGTTGGAGTACTAACACTTACTACACTTACTACTAACTAGTGACTTTGAGCAGTTGCTTGGGCTCTTCTGCTTTAGCGTCTCTATTTGTCAAAAAGGGCTGATGCCAACTCAGAATGGTTTGATAATGATTAAAGGAGACAATGCCATGAAAGTTCAAGTTCGGGGCAAAAAGAGTATTAGACCAGTGAGTGTTGGGTTTTTTTCCCTCTTCCCCTCCTTCTCTTGGGTTTAGGTCATTATCATTTCTCTAATATAGGTTGAAACTAAGTTGAGTATTTAAACTCTACCTTGTCAATAAAGCTACATCATGGAATTAGAGCTTATTAAATGCAACAGAGCAATAAAAGCTCCCATGCATGGATAATGGTGAGCATTTATTTACACTGTATTCAGAAGGCATTGTTCATTATGTTTAATTCTAGCTCAAGACTGTCAGTTCATTCTCCCCGAACTGTATGGCCTAAGGTCAATGCGAGTGACTCTCAAACTCATCTTTGAAGCAGGTCTAATTTTGGTGTACATACTGGCATGAGTACTGTCAAAGTTAGAGTACTGGAGAGTTAGAGAGGATTTCTGCTTTTAAGATCACGGAAATGGATTTTCTCTCCCCTATCCTCTCAGAAACTTCCTAAACAGCAAGGATGCTGTGAAATAAAAAAGTCCATCTTTGATGAAATCGGAAGTCATCTGAAATCCCAAATGGCAAAACATCTAGAAGGGCTGCCATATGCAAATGGATCCAATGGGCTATGGCAAGACAGAGATAGGGTACGTATGGGTATAGATCTCAGCAGTCGAGGGAGAGTACAGTTTTCCAGCTAACTGTCAAATTCTAAGGTGTGTCAATGAGGGATCACATAGAATAACCATATTTCTCTGCAACACGTATATTGGTGAAGTTCTAGGAGAAGAGAGATTCTGAAATGCAAGTAGCATCGTAACTGCCCATCTCTGCAGGCTAGGGAGGAGTGCAGGCTAAATGAATATACATTCTCAATTTTTCTCTCACGTATACACATACATACACATATTCTTTCTCTGGGTCATAAGGAGCTCCTATGTTAACAGAGAATTCTCTTTAGTCTGAAATGATGCCCTAGCCACAGCTATCATGCAAATATATGGTCTAGGAAAAACTCACTTAATTCAAAGGTCAGTAGTAGGAATAATAATAATAATAAAGAAGTAGTACAGAATCTGTAAGATAGACAAACAAAAGCTTAGGAAAAGGAACAAAATAAGCACAGGATGGATGAATAAATAGTCACTGAAAAGGTGAAAATTATGAAAATATATAATGCAATACATTCAAAGAAAATGTAGTGGAGTAATCAACCTGTGGACAACAGAGATCTGACATTACAGGGCATGGCAACAGAAGATACTGAAACACGAATTGACCAAAGGTGAAATGGAAGAGAAAAATGAAAACATCAAAGAAATGAGTTTTACTGAAGGCAAGTACAAAGGAGATTAGCAACTGCCGAAAAAAGAAGGATGAGACATGGATTGAGAAGGCAAGCACAATAACTGGAAATTAATAAAGGATCAAGGAGAAAGTAGCTTTATAAAATAATCAAAGGACAGCATGTACATGATAAAAAGGAGAATCCAGTCAAAGAAAAAAATTCAAAGATACAATGCAAGTAAACTTCTAGAAATAAAGGAAGACTTGAATCTAGAGAGCAAAAGTGTACCCGATATCCTAAGAAAAATTAATTACCTTCAAAATGGAGAAAAAAAAAATCCTTGGGAATTCCAGAAAGAAGATCAAGTTATATCTAACTTGCCTTACACTTTTTCTTAAGAGTAAACAATGCTAGAAGACCTTAGAGCAAAGATAACGTAATAAGTGAAAAAAAGTAGGACCCCGAAATTTTATAACCAGAACATTTAAATTAGAGCTACAGCAGACAAATATTTCATAGACACATGAAAGTTAAGGTTAAGTCAAAGATTATAACTCCAGTGAACCCTCCTTTAAAATGGTATAGAACATTGTTTTTCAACCTTTTATTTTCACTGCCACCCACAATATAACTACATTTCATTTTACATTGAGACTCAGTATACATTCACTCAGTATACATTCATATATCTATATTTGTCTATACTGAAAGGAATTTCATGAAATGTTTGCTATTACTATGAAAGACACAGTGTTATTTTTCTTCCATTCCATTCTTTTCTATTTCATTTGTTAAAACATCCTGGTCATGACTGACTAAATAGATTTCACATATTTGACTAAATATGGATCACAACCCGAAGTTTAGACAACTAAGGGATAAGAAAGCATCATTTAAAACAAGTACAATAACAGAGATTTAAGCATTTTTAAAGATTTGAAGGTAAACAGTAGAAGGAGAAGTATTTAAATAATTTGGCTGTAGAATGTAGAGGGAAGGTATGTTGTTGTTTATAATAGGGAGTTAAATAATAATAAAGCAACAAAGTATTCCTAGAAGAAATGAACACAGAAAGCAATGAGCAAAGAAACAAAAATCACAGCTACAAATTAAAGGTTAAAAAAACCACTAAAAATTAAAAGCATAAACCAACACAACTAAGACAGAACATACCCATAATCTCAATAAATGTAAATAGACTAAACACATCTGTTAAAAAAAAGGGGGCTAAGATTAAATCTCAGAGCTAAGCCTAACTACATGCCATTTACAGGAGACACATCTATAATCTGATATTAAAAGACAATCAAAGACATACCTGGCAAGTGAAAAAAAGTGAAAGCAGGGGACTCAATTTTAGTTTTGAACCAGCTTAGATTCAGGGCCAGGAGCACTGACTGAATTTTAAAAAGGTACTTTAAAATGGTACAAATAGAAATCATAGTGAAAACACAAGACATGAATGAATACCTATGGACTGAAAAGTCCATAGCATCAAAATTACCAAGACACAAATGACAAGAATTAGTATGACAGCATACTAATTCACTTCTCTAAGCCAAGTCACATCAAATGGACTAAAATAAACAAGGATAGAGAAGAACCAAACACTGTAATTAATGACATAGATCTAATCAAGTTATTAAACTCTAAACCTTAAACAAATAATAGTCCATCTTTTTAAATGCCCAAAGAATATTCACAAAAAATTACCTATATACTAGAACACAAAAAAAGTATTAATAAATACTGTTTCTGAGTGGAAATAATACTGACATTTTTTTATCACAAAGCAATGCAAGTCAACACTGATAAATAAAATAGACAACAAATATAAAAACAAACCCCTATCACCAGGAAGTTTTAAAGACCTCCTTCTCGAATAATTCTTGGGCCAAAGGGCAAATCACAACTAAAATCGCAGACTCTATGTATAAAAACCTAATTAGTAATAAAAGTACTACACACCAGAACCTGTAAGACATAGCAAGAATAATATTCAGAGAAAAGTTCACAGCCTTAAAATATTTATATTAATAAACAAAGAATGAAAACAAATGCATTCATGAAGGAGCCACACACACACACAAATAATAAACCAAAGAAGGAAGGAAACAAAGACAAAAGCAGAAATTGATCTATTGTAAAACAGAATTCAAGAACAGGTAAGTAAATCTGAGAGCTCCTTCTTTGGGGGAAAAACTTAAAACTCTAATAGTTAGCATTAGGAAAAAGGGGCAGTAGAGAATGGAGAGAGCATAAATACTATGTAACCATTGAAAAGAGTGAGACAACTACATGCATTGATATAACCTGAGATATAATATTAAGTGAAAAAACAAGGGACAGCTACCATTTGTACTTAACACCCAGAAAGGCCATGTATGTACAAGTTCTTGTTGGTGCACAGAGTATGTCAACACAACAGTCAAAAAGGGTGCCCAGGCTCCATCCTGGGGGAAAGGCTGTGTGATGACAGGAGTGGTAGAGTGACCTACTTTTTATTTATAAATTTTTAAAAACTATTTAAAGTAAAGATTTTGAATCTTGTAGCATTAAATGTATTATTTATTACGAAGTATTAAAATTAATTTTAATTACTTAGAGTCTCTAAAGCTACTCAGAAGAACTTTGGATATTTCTTGTTATTACTGAGAGGAAAGGGTCCAATTTACAGCCTTTTAAAAAATGATCCAACTTTTATCATCAACAGGTGGAATTCTTTCATATTTGTGCGATTCTTGATATTCTTCAAAGCATTTAAGCATATATTCTCTCATCTGATCCTTGTAATAACAGTGTGAAGAAGTTGGTCAGTGCTGTAGTTGCCGCACTACAGGTAAGGAAGGACTCAGGCTCAGAGACCTTGGGTGACAAATAAGTCCACGTGCCTGCTAAGTGCTTCTTCCATTTATTCAAACTGGCCCAGGCTCCTAGAATCTAGGATATTAGGATTTCATAACTTTTGGGTTGCAGCTGGTAATTTCATGAATAGATAAAATAGTACCTCTGTTATGCACTTGGAACAAAGGAACTTCTAAAACCTCAATTAGGTCGGCTTCATCACGGAACAGAATGAATGACAGGCATTTAACCTTTGTTATGGGCTGAACTGTGTGTCCCCTCAAAATTTATATGGTGAAGTTCCAACCCTCCAATACCTCAGAATGTAACTGTATTTGGAGACAGAATCAGTTAAGTTAAAATGAGGTCTTAGGGGTGGGCCCTAATCTAATGTGACTGGTGTCCTTCCTTAGAAGAGGAGGAGATTAGGATGCAGGCAAAGAGAGCAGACCATGTGAAGACACAGAGAGAGACATTTATAAGCCCAGGACAGAGCCTTAGAAGCAACCAACCCTGCTGATATCTTGATCTCAGAATTCCAGCCTCCAGAATTGTGAGGTAATAAATTTCTGTTGTTTAAGCCATCTATTCAGTGGTACTTCGTTATGGCCGTCCCGGCAAATTAATGCATTTAACTCTACGGCTCTATAATTTCATGGCTCATCTAAAGCAGGGGTGTCCAAACTGCGATCCGTGGGCCAACTGCGGCCCGCAATCCATTTTTTATTGGCCCGCAGCAAATTCCAAAAATATATTTAGTTTATTTAAATAAACCACGTGAGGCAATACGTACTTCACCTCGCGTGAGTGGCCCGGCTGTTTGTGTATTTTACTACATATGGCCCTTGGTAAAAAACGTTGAAAAAAGTTTGGACACCCCTGGTTTAAAGGGTCAATTGGAGTGTGATTCAGCTTGCCTGCACCAACATTTTCAGAAAAGCAACTACGTGGTCAAGAAAACTTGGAAGTATGCTTTCTTTCCCAGATGTTGAGTTTTCAAACAAAGGAATTCTAATCTGTTAGAATGAAAAGCTTGTTGGCTTAGCTAATCCTCCTGATGTTACAGTTTTGAATGATACACTGATATTTGATGCGTGCACATTTAAAAAGATGACAGTCCGACAGTTTGTTCGCCTGGGAGGACTGAGCAGATACAAAAATAATGTCAAGAAGATACTCAACTGGGACAAGAAACAAGATATGTTATTTCCTTATGTCTTTCTGTACAGGTGACCTGAGCCAAGTGTAGGAGCGAAATCCAAGAGTGATGATGTTCTACCACCATGTGAACTCGAGGGACTGGCCCTACCTTGGACACCACATGAAACAAGGAGCAGCAGTACCTAGGGCTGCACCTGATAATTCACCTGCTGTTCTCCACTGACCAGCTTTGTGACCTTCGGTGGGTCCTCGACCCAATCTCCTCATCTATGAAGTGGGATAAAAAAGAACCACCAGGAGGACGAAGTAAAATCATATCTGTGACAACCATGTAAAATAAATTATAAAGAACTACACAAATGTAATTCACTATTAATATTGTTAAATAAGCTGCAAGATTACTGGACCAGGAATCATGAGATTCCTAATTCTACAACTTATATGCTTTCCTATATGTATGTTATACTTGAATGAAAACATTTACTAAAGGAACAGATTTCATTTTGAGTCTGCTACAAACTAGTGTAGCGCTAGTTAAATATGTATAGGGCCACCGTCCTTATAAGGGGCCTTAGTTTCCTCATCTGTAAAATGAGAATGTTGAACTATATTATCTGGACGTATCTAAAATTCTATGATCTTTCCTCTTGACTTAATGCCTTGATAATATATAACACATTTTTTAAGTGGAGGCTTTGACACTTAGTTGGGGACACATCTCTTTGATGTGAAATGCCTGATGTCAAAGAACAAAAGGGTTTTCAAGATTCCTGGCTGTGTTGTGACTAGATTATACAGGGAATCCCAAATGACTGATCAGATCTTATGAGAGCAGCTTTGACTGGGAGACAATGTAATAGATGAAAGCATTCTAAATTTCAGGCATAAAAATGAATAGTGCTCCAAGTGTAGCTTTCCTACATACGATATAAGTACTTAGGAAAAGTTTTGAACACAGACTTCATCATTCCTAAACCTAGGGTTGAACTCCAACTCTGCCAATTATTCAGCTAGCTACGAGCTCCTGGGCAATTTCCCTTCCCTCTCGAAGACTCAGCCCTTGAATAGGCACAATGATAGGAGAACCTGTATCACAGCACTGTGCACGGCACATAACAAGTGTCTGAGCCTCCTCCTCACTCCTCATCAATTGCTCCACATAAAAAGGGAGCATCTCTGCTCTTCTCAGTTTTTTGGTTTATACTGTCAATGTTAGGAGCATGTCTACTATGTCTATTCATACCCAGCTTACCACTGTGCATGCGTGCGCACACACACGCACCTTTACTGAACAGTTTTAAATATGGAAGCAGGACTCAAAGAAATACCCTAGGAACAGTGGAAGGTAGAGCTCTTCATTTCTGAGGAGGAGGAATGAGATGAAACGGTGACAGAAGAGAACTTAGGCTATGTTTGGGATGAACTTTTCATACAGAAGTACTGTTAGATACTGGGACATGTTTTGTTAGTCTGCTGTTTTCAATAGATATTTAAAATATTACACAATTTTGTTCTATTTACAGTGAAGATCAGGGAAATGCATAAAAGTATGAAAAGAAAAAAACATATCTATAAATATAATGCCCAGAGATAAACAGTTCTGATGGGGAGCCTTACCACCTGCTGTTGGAAGTCTCATTCCACCCCAAGCCATGCATCTCAAGTAGACCGATCACCACCTTCCTTCCTTCCCTCCATCCTTCAATCAATCTGACTCCTACTTTGTTCCAGAAAGTATCCTAGGTAACTGCATGACATTGCCTAAATTCTTTACACCAGACCTCAGTTATCACGTCTGTAGAATGAGACACTCCATCACCATTGTTGCAAAGATATCAAATCATCTAAATGTTATTCATTGCACACCTTTCTCATGCCACATACAGTGTCAAATTCTCATGTATCATCTCTGTGAAAATGCTTTGTAAACTTTCAAAAACCATTCAGACTATAACATTAAGGTATTATAAATTATTGATCTGTCCTCATGACAATTTCATCTTCTAGAAGGCAAAGGAAGCATAAGGGGAATAAGTATACCTAATACTAAACAACAAAGAATTAGGGGGAAGCCTAGGGAGAAAGTGACAGTTATTAGTAGGTGCTTTCCTTACAAAGTACAAAACAGAAAACAAAAGCAATCTTCACATTTCTCTGATAGATCTTTCTAGACCCAATGAACAATATTTTGCATTTTTTACTTCAAAGTCTCAAATTTCCTGGATGTGCCTTGAAAGCATTTGCATCTCAAATGTGCTGAGCACCAATTAGAATGAAATGCGATGGACCTGCAAACTGTGAGTATTACGTGCTCTATGATAATCTGAACTCAGAGTCCAAACGGGTGAAAAGTCCAATCTGAAATCTCTCTTAGGTACACACGCATGCTTGCACACGTGCGCATACACACATCCTACACCCCACCCCACCATGTCTGCTGATTCTTAGCAGACCTGACTTCAACCTGGGACGTGTTGTTAAGACCCAGTAATGAAGCTTTGTCTCTGGAGGCTTATAATTGAAAAGGGCACAGAGTGCTTGTTACCGAACCCCCGGTGCCAGATTGTGAGGAGTGGACTGTTGAGACGACGTTAATTACAACTCCTTGTGGCGGGCTCACCTGTTTTGCTGTTTCAGTGAGGGCAGCAGCTTCTGCCTTGCCTAGTTGTTGCACCATCTTGTAAAATAGGCTCTCTTTATCTTGCAGCAAAACATATGGCTCATCATATTCTTTCAATCTTCCTGAATCCAAAACCTGTTAATCAGCAGAAAGAAACCCATTAGCCTACAATGTTTTGCAGTAACATATTATAACTCAGACAATATTTCGGAAAGGGGCAGGAGAGAAAGAATAGATAAAATCTATTTGGGTGGTAAGCCTGGCGGGTGTTTAAATGGTTTGATTACCCTGTTTTACTAGGCAGACAAAGGCCTAACCCGACCTTTTATTATTATAATGTTATAGGAAAGGAAGAAAACGAAAGTTTTAGACTATGATTATGGGCACTCAGCAATCCTGTGGCATTTTATATTCTGCCAAGGGCATTCTGCGTTATCATTAGTTAGTGCTTTTAGCTCTCAGACTCTGAGCATTTAGGGCTATTTATACATACATTCAGAGTTGGGAAATTTCTTGATTTAAGAAAATCAAACCCAATTTATCTAAAAAGTAAGGTAATGTCATACAAACCAGATGGCAATGACCTGACAGCAAATTAATTGCTGAGCTGGTCTGACAGAATCTGAGCAATATTTGGAAAAGAAGTAAATGCTTCCGGAATTTCTTTAGGGTCCTGGAATATGTCACGGGGTAAGGGGGACAAAATCCTTGTCAGTGAGATTAAGGTGCATCTTGAAGTTGGCTTTGGTTGTGGTTTATTATTCTGAGAGTGAAAGGCTGGCTAAAAAAGCTGCTACCTAAGCAGCTTTAGCATAATTGCTCTGCACAGAAGAAATCTCTAGAAAACCAATTTTCTCTTTGGATAAGACTAAAGAAGCAATTAAGAAATTGAGCTCCAAATTCCATTGATCACGGCCGGCACAGCATACAGGGGCAGCCCAATCTGAATCACTAAGGATCTGAATATCTATTTTCACAATTATCTTTCCTTGCTCCTTTTTCCTCTTTCTTCAGCTGCCTGATTTCCAGCCATTTTATTGCTCATTAATATGTCCACTGGAAATTGAAAGGGAAAAGAAGGGACTCTTAACTCTGCATTTTTACTTATTAGTGGCTTTGGTTAATGGCTTCAGAGAGAAAAAACGAATCTGAAACAATTGGCTCAAATGATGCACCAAGACAAACAGTTCTGATGTTAAGTGGTACTTAGTTCTTCATTTAGGCCATATTAAAAGTAAATTTATCTTAAGAGAATGTGCTGAAAAATCTAAACAGAACACAGGTTGTTTTTCCACATCTAGGTATTACAGTTAATTCTGTCCCATGGTATTTAATCTGAAACATTTATTGAGTCTCTCATAAAGGGCATTTTCTGGTTAATCTTTTGTTTACTACTGTGAATCACTGCTAAGGGCAGTTTTCTCAAAAGAGTTGAAGAATAATTGAATCTGTCACATCCACATAATAATTAAAATGTCCTATAATTTGGCATGACAATTTAGATGCCCTGAATGTGTAATTTTACTTAAGCATAGCATTATAGAGCATAACCACTCCTGATGTTGAAGAAAAAGAGAAATTGCAATTTTAAAATACAGGTCTCTCCCATGCTGAAAGCTAAGTAAATAAATGAATCAAATGATTCCATACAATGAAAAACTTTATATGCTGCAAAGCGACAAGTAAACTTTTAAAAATTACCACTTCAGAGTTGGTGAGAAAGGGGTTCTCTGACTACAAAGACTTTACATAATTTATAATGGAGGTATTACTAATATTTTGTTCTGTCCAACTTTCTCTATCTATTCAAATTTGAGTGAATAACAAAGCTGTCAATTTTCTTGCATTATTGCCTGAAAACACGTGAATGCATTGAGATGAGTAGTTCTCAGAATTGACCAGTATCTAAAAAGGTAGAGCCAGAAAAAAATGAATGTTCTCAAGAAGCAATAGGATTAACAATATAAATGCCAGATAATTTTGGTCGAGTTTATTTTGAACCTTGTAAGTATTAGCAATGTAATGGCTGTGCATTATATTTTATAAGGGTTTTTTTCAATTTGGGGGGGGCAGTGAGAGAACTGTGGTAATTTAATTTGCTATAATGCTTGATAATTTATTAGAAGTTAAATTTTAACTTCTGTAAGATAACACTTTAAAAAGAGGTAAATAAATATACCTCTTTAATACTCTTTTGACTTGCACTAAAACAAAATACAGTATCTTAAAATAAACTACATTAGTATAGCCCTACATGGATGAATTCACAAGATTTGAGAGATGAGATGCCCTGGCATACAGATGCCACATAATAAGAGTACAGCTACCATAGGAGTACACATAAAATCACCCCAAAATGAAAACAGCAGTCTTCTGGATTTGAAAAGGAAAATAAAAATAGCTATGGGTTGAGCATTCACTGTGCCATATGCTTTATAGTCATAACTGTTGATTCTGAAACTAGAGTAGACACAGTACATAATTTCCTTCCATCCATCCATCCATCCAGTAAGTATTAAGTGAATATCTATTACCAAAGCACTGTTCTAGGAATGGGAGATTCAAAGATGAGCAAGACACAGTTTGTCAAGAAACTCACAGCCAGAGATGAAAACTGAAGTGCAGTTAAGTTAAATAACTTGACTGAGGCCGCAGAATCAGTGGATGGAAGAGCTGAGATTCGAACCCAGGTATGAACCCATATTCTTTCCGCTCCATGTGAGTACCCAGAAAAAGATACTGTTTATTATCAGGAGTAAAATAAGAGAGATGAGAATTTTAACATTTAATTTTCTAAGAGACCTTTCCATATGGGTACTATCTTATATTAACTTTGTATAATTTAAGAAAATATGCCTAGAAGCATAAACACTTCCTCTGTCTGCTTTCCACCGCAATTTTATTACACTTGAGGCTCAAATTATTTACTGTGTGCCTGGAATATACTCACAGAAAAAGAAAACCGATTTTGTTCAACTACCAAGATTAATCAAGAGCAAGTAACACATGGCCAAAACACATTTGAGGGAAATTTAAGAAAACTTTCATTAATTCCTGAATTTATTCAGCAACCATTTATTGCATACTTAACTGCATTCGTGTCATTATGCTAGATGCTGTGGGATGGGCAAAGATATGTAAGTCATAGTCTCTGCCTTTAAGGAGCCGATACTAAAAGAAGAGAGAGAAAAAAATCCTCAAGTGTCTCCAATGCAAGAAAAACAGCACACCCAGGAGGTTAGCAGCGGGAGAGATGGCTTCTGGCCAGAGGTGCTGAAGACGAACTTCAAGAAAGAGAGAGAGCAGTGAACTGGGCCTTAAAGAATGGATGACTTGAAGATACAGAAAGGGAGGTAGGTGGGGGGAGTGGTCATTCCAGATACAGGAATGACATGGGCCAAGAGGGCTGAAGGCGAGCCTGTCAACTCCTTACAGGCAGAGTCACGTGGTTTCCCAGGGTCACTGTGGTATCTCTAGGCCCTGACATTGTACATGACATTGCACCCAAAACATGTCGGCTGAAAGTTAAATACAAAGGAAACTAAATTCAGGGCATGATTGGGTGACTGATCGGTGTACAGTCTGGTAAGACGACAGGTTGAGATCAAGGAGGAAAAAAGTCTAGTTGGCTACAACAGTGGGATGTAGGAATTATAGGATCAGGGATACCGCCTTGGAGACCCCAGGCCTCAGGATGATGGCTGTGGGCAAGAGGGAGAGGGAAAAATGAGGAAGCGAGAGACCAGGGCTGAGTATGGAGGCTTGAAACTCATGTATATCAAATACCAGAAAAGAGAAAGAAGAGAAGGGACAGTCCGAGAGGAGGCAGTGCTGGGAGGAGGGAGGTACAGTGCGGCCGACACTAACGCCAGGTGTACAAGGGCTGCGTTGGGATCAGACGGAAAAAAAGGCCAGGAAGAGCATTTTACCCACTTAGTCTTTGCAGGTACTGATTTGATCAAAGATTCTAGATCTTTTAGAATAAGCATACTTCAAGCAACTCCTAGTTTTCCTTTTGTACAGATAAGTGGGTATAATCTTGAATTTGTATTTTAATATCCTCCATATCTAAGAGAAGCCTCCTGAAATCTCCTGTTATGCCTCCCACTTCCTATGACCCACGTTAGACTGTAAACTAAACCACACATTTAAGTTAACGTGATAACATTCCCTCGGCCCCGGGATCTGTCCAGGAACACCCTCACATCACTTGCTGCTCTCTAGTAGGCGAAGGAAAAACACCTTATGCTGGATGAGTCAGTCAGTTACATAAGCTAATGAAGGTGTGTTTATCCGGCCTGTATATCTGCAAATATTCCAGGTAGCTGTCCTAGATACAAAAAAATAAATGGATGCATTGCAAAATGATTTAATCCTTTTTAATTATTTGATGGGATGCCAACAGTGATAGTTGGGTGGCTGCAAGGAAAGGTGGGGACAGTTCAGGGTGGAGGAAAAGCCTGACAATAAAAAAGAGATACCTGGAACCGCTTTCAATATGGTGACCAGCAATAAAGGTAGGTCCCACTTAACACCAAGCAGAGCAGGAAGGGGCAAGATCTGAGTGTCAGAGGTCTGTTTTTGGCTGCCAGGTGACAAAGGGGCACAGGAACAGGTATCCAATCTTGGAAGTTGGGCCCCTCGATTGGTAAAATGGGTGCCTGAGATTTTTCTCTGTGGCAAGATACTGGGCAAGTATTCTCAAAATTCTTTCTTAGGTACTGAAGTGGTAAGTCCTTCTTCTCACCTGGGGAGGATGAAGACTAGGTCACAATGACCTCCACAGCTGCTCCCCTAAAGCTCCTACTACTGTAGATAAGCCTCCCTCCCATAAAATATTTCTTCTCTCAGATTGTACTTTCTATATATTAGTTATTTTTCCCTCCTGAACGTGAATAAAATCTCTTGGTCTATTTTTGAAGGAGCTTTTCTCTTCTGCAACGTTCTAACTGTGGCCATGTAGGCTTATTAAAGAAAAGTTCCATGAAGGCGAAAAATAGAATTTAAATAAAACTCTAGTTATGTTTGAGTTGTTTTTGTGCTTTTCCAGGTAGGCATGTTAAAACAGTTTCTAGTTTTGATTTGTCTGGGTAAAAACTCGACTAAAAAGAGGTTTGAGTTTAGGGAGAAAGGTAAAGGTTATAAAGTCATAAGATTACCTATAAAACAGAAGAGGTGGAATCTGAGTTTCTTAGCCCTGGTTTCAGTTCTCCAGAATTCATTCCCAAAGAATTCTCTAAATGCTGACAGTGCAAACTTTGAACACAGGCAACAATATTGTTAGGGAAGCTGCAGATTTTCACAAGCTTCTTTTGCTCACGCTACTAGGGAAGGTCCAGGGTGTTATAAAGACTGGAGTGTGCAGGGATTGGAGCAAAAAGCTGTGCAATTGGCTGAAAACAGGTCACAAGTAACCAGCTAATTCTAAAAACTACAGGGAAGAAGCTGTCTTTAATACAGAGATATGGTGAGTATTAGAGAAAGGATTTCTAATGTGTCTGTCTTGCTCCACTGTTTTGTGGCAACTGAGCAAACGAGGAAGATTAAATTAGCTGTCATTACACCTACATCATGTTTAATAAAGTTAAAATTGAGAGAACATCTTTGTAAAATAGAATCCTAAGCCTCACACATTAATGACGCTTAATGAACCAAAACGATAAATCCCTTTGGAGAGCCAACACATAAACAAAGCTATTAATTAGGTCACAGTTGTTTCCCAACAAGCCTTTTGTTTGACTTACTTACAGTAAACAGAACCATATCCATCGTCTTTATGCAGAAGTATTAACCAGTACAACACAATGTAATTATTACACCTTAAGCACTTGCATTTACACGACTTTATGACGACAACACTGTTGGTTATGCCCTTCATTAGAATCTGTCACTTCCCCAGCCACTCCCCAGGCTGGGCCACCCACCCTCTGAAGTACTGGGCATTGTAGCTGATTGACTTGTCTTTATGCCCTTAAAGCCTTCAGAGTAACAGAACAAATCATTTATTTCCTAGAAAGGAAATAAGTATTTCCAAAGCAAGCGAGAAAAACAAATGTCTTCAAAAGTTCAAAGTTTGAGAAAGAACATTATTTACGGCATTTTGCCAAACTGAAAGCCAATTGTTCATCAGAAGCTCTAAAATAAAATATGAGGTTTATACCTGGGGTGTAACTCAGCTCTGAAGGTAGGGAATGTATGTATGTCTCTCGAGTCCCATGATGTCTGATTCTGCCATTCCCTATAAAGAAGTCAGCAACAGAAACCAACTCCGACCAAGATGAAAATAAGTGGCCAAATTTACATCTCCTGGTGGGACCTCCCTATGACACCACCGATCACCTCATAGTCAGGGAGTTCGACAATGAAGGTCTCCCAAAACTGGAGTTGGAATTAGGAAGGCAGCTCCGTGTGGAAATGCAAGGTCCACCCCAGAAAACAAGGTCAGTCATTGCAAAGGTAACACACTCTAAAGAGAACCCTTGCATTTCCCTTTTCTAACTCAACTTCTCGCTCAGTCTTCCCCATTCACCCACATGCTCTGGTCTTACACCTAGAAACCAGTACTGACTTCTTTCTCTTCCCACATATCCCATGTTCAATGCGTCACACAGTCTGCTTGGCTCTACTTCAATATCTACCCCAAATCCAACCATCTCACCACCTCCACTGCTAGCACCTCAGTCTAAGCCACCAACAACCAGTGGGGAGAGAGGGCACAATTGTAAAAGTGAGTGAATACCACCTTTGGAGAACTGGAAGACAATCAACGCAGTTTTTAACTACAGAGGAAAGAGAGAACGCAGAATGGGACAAGGCTAGAAAGGTGGGAGGGGCCGAGCTATAGATTACTTTGTAAAACCACATTAAGGATTTGAACAAAGACACTGATCAAGAGAGAAAAACTTGATGTTCTCAAAATTTACTAGGAAATACTGATAAGTATAGCATTAAACAAATGAACACACTTTGATAATAGCAACAAAACTGATTGGTTAAGGGGATACTCATGAACTGGACATCCAGGATAAGATTTAGGAGTGACGAGCTAACAATTTTGCCAAATTTTGTCCTTCCTTGCTGTTCCCCTAACTGACCATACATTCCAAGGTAAAAGTATTTCTAAGTATTATACTGGGGTGCCAAAAAAATGTTTATACATAACTTGTATTCATCATTTGTTATCGGTATATGTTGAGTATTACAATTTTAATAGAGTTTTTTCCTTTCTTAAAATGTGTATATATGATTAAAACACTTAATAAAATAGGTATAGAAGGAAAATACCTTAACATAATAAAGGCCATATATGACAAGCCCTCAGTTAATCTCATAATTGTTGGTGAAAAACTGAAGCCCTTTGCTCTACGTTCAGGAACACAACAGGGCTGTCCCCTATCACCTCTGCTTTTCAACATAGTGTTGGAAGTCCTCGCCAGAGCAATCAGGCAAGAGAAAGAAATAACAGGTATCCAAATTGGGAATGAAGAAGTTAAACTGTCACTCTTTGCAGATGACATGATGCTATATATAGAAAACCCTAAAGACTCCACCAAAAAGCTATTAGAAACAATCAACGAATACAGTAAAGCTGCCGGCTACAAAAGCAACGTACAAAAGTCCATTGCATTCCTATATACTAACAATGAAATCTCAGAAAAAGAAATACAAAAAACAATTCCTTTTGCAATTGCAGCAAAAAGAATAAAATACCTAGGAATAAACTTAACCAAGGATGTGAAAGACCTATATGCTGAAAACTGCAAGACAGTAGTTTCTTTTTAAAAGAAACTGAAGAAGACATAAAGAAATGCAAAGACATTCCATGCTCATGGATTGGAAGAATCAACATAGTTAAAATGGCCATATTACCCAAAGCAATATACAGATTTAATGCAATCCCCATCAAAATCCCAATGGCATTTTTTAAAGAAATAGAACAAAAAATCATCAGATTTGTTTGGAACCACAAAAGACCCCGCATAGCCAAAGCAATCTTAAGAAAAAATAACAATGCTGGAGGTATCACACTCCCTGACTTTAGCTTGTACTACAGGGTAACAATAATCAAACCAGCATGGTAATGGCAGAAAAACAGACAAATAGACCAATGGAATTGAATTGAGAACTCAGAAATAAAACCACATAAATATGGACAGATAATTTTTGACAAAGAAGCAAAAAACATACAATGGAGAAAAGACGACCTTTTCAATAAATGGTGTTGGGGGAATTGGAAAACCACGTGCAAAAGAATGAAACTGGACTGCTATCTGTAACCATGTACCAAAATTAATTCAAAATTGAACAAAGACTTAAGAATAAGACCTGAAACAATAAATTGCACAGAAGAAAGCATAGGTACTAAACTTATGGACCTTGGGATCAAAGAGCATTTTATGAATTTGACTCCAAAGGCAAGGGAAGTAAAAGCTAAAATAAATGAATGGGACTATAACAAACTTAAAAGCTTCTGCACAGCAAAAGAAACCATCAGCAAAATAAAGAATCAATCAACTGAATGAGAGAAGATTTTGCAAACAGTGCCTCCGATAGGGGGCTAATATCCAAAATATACAAGGAACTCATGCAACTCAACAACAAAAAACAAACAACCCAATTGAAAAATGGGCAGAGGACCTGAAGAGACATTTCTCCAAAGATGACATACAAATGGCAAATAGACATATGAAAAAATGCTCATCACTAATCATCAGAGAAATGCAAATAAAAACCACAATGAGATATCACCTCGCCCCAGTTAGAATGGCTATCATCAATAAAACAAATAGTAACAAGTGTTGGAGAGGCTGTGGAGAAAAAGGAATCCTCACACACTGTTGGTGGGAATGCAGACTGGTGCAGCTGCTATGGAAGGCAGTGTGGAGGTTCCTCAAACAACTACGAATAGAATTACCGTATGACCCAGCAATCCCTCTCCTGGGTATCTACCCAAAAAATCTGAAAACATTTATTCATAAAGACACGTGTGCTCCAACGTTCACTGCAGCTTTATTTATGGTGGCCAAGACATGGAAACAACCAAAATGTCCTTCAATAGATGAATGGATAAAGCAGTTGTGGTATATATACACAATGGAATACTATTCGGTGGTAAGAAAAGATGAAATAGGACTATTTGTGACAACATGGATGGATCTTGAGATTATAATGCTAAGCGAAATAAGTCAGACAGAAAAAGCAGAGAACCATATGATTTCACTGATATGTGGTATATAAACCAAAACCAACAAAAGAACAAGACAAACAAATGAGAAACAAAAACTCATAGACACAGACAATAGTTTAGCGGTTACCAGAGGGTAAGGGGGGAGGCAGACGGTAGATGAGGGTACGGGGATCAAATATATGGTGATGGAAGGAGAACTGACTCTGGGTGGTGAACACACAATGGGATTTATAGACGATGTAATACAGAATTGTACACTTGAAATCTAGGTAACTTTACTAACAACTGTCACCCCAATGAACTTTTATTAAAAAAAATGTGTATATATTTTTTTGGCACCCTCTGTATAATAAAAGGAAGCTTCTACCATCAGTGTTGCAATACCAAAAACCAAAAAGAAATCTATATGGTACATTTAGGAGCAAAGATTTTATTTGAACGGACCCCCAACTAGGCTGGAGACGAAGCCATCTTTCTGCTGCGACATCTAAAGCCAGCCAACGTGCTTGAAACAGGTAAATTTCTTAGCATCATTCATTTATTGTGGAAGTAGGATGGTCTGGTGGACAGTCTATGAAATATAACACTAGAGATGAGAACAACAAAGTAACAGGCGAAAAGCAGAAATGAAAGGTGATCTTCCAATTCAAGAAGACAAAATGAAGGACTAAGAATGCTAAACAATGTTTATGGAATCCAGTAAGTCACTGTCCTGTAATCTTGGAAAGTCACAAAGTCACTCACAAAAGTGTGCTGGAGTGGTCTGTCTCCTGCTGCAATGTGCTCGCCCAGAGGCACTGCTTGAAGCCTAAAGCACCATTTGGGGTGGAAATGCCCCACTCCTATGGTATGCCTCACCAGAGCTCATTCCTGCACATGTGCAGCTCTGCGGAGTGACAAGGCTAAAGGCACTACTTCAATGCTGACAGTCGAGCATCTTCTCAATGACCCTGTTGGTGATCCCTCTGACAATGCATGTGAGTTAGGGCAGGAGGTAATATTCCAGAAATCACCCAAGAAATCAAAAGAGACAGCTCCATTACCACTGGACATAAGGAAGTTTGGATATTAGTGATCGTTTATTACTGATCGTTTAACCTGTTTTGTATGGACCATAAAAAAATCACTGGTTAACTCCACTTGCTGCCTGTCATGCACCACACAGGCCTTCTTTATCTACCAGTATTTACTTCTTCATTACTAATCAGAGCATCACTGGATACTGTGCTGTCTAGTGACAAGAGTCAGCATCCACAAGATGGATGAAAATCTGTCCATTGCCACAGGCTGGGGTTAGCGTGAAAAAAATTATATTCTTTGGGCTTATTTTCAGCCAAAGATTTTTCCTTTGAGGGATGATTTCCTTTTCATTTTATAAAACCACATTCTAAGATTTATTGAAACTGAGCAAGTAACAGAGGAAAAAGAAAAAGAAAGGAGGAATGAGAAGAGAGGGAGAAAAGGGAGGGAAGGAGAAGGGAAATAAAGGAAGGAAAAGACTGAATTACTAAGGGAGAAAGCCAATCAAACCTGGACAGAAGATACTAGACATATGCCGAGTCCTAACCAAAGTTTAGAATCTGCCATGTGTGCAGTACTTGGATCTCCTGTGTAAGAGACTTGCTGGCTGTTTATCTACCATCTCTCGGTCCCAGATCTACCTTTCTTTCTACACTCTCATCTGTGATGCTGGGACTGGGTCTCTACAAACCACATTTCAGAGGCTCTTTGGCCAGCTGGCTGTTTGTTAGGTTCTTCCAGTCGGGGGCACCAGGGGAGACTGAAGGTGGGACACAGCAAATGGTCTACCTGGTTTCTGTCGGCCACACCAACATCATCCCAGCAGTGGGACCTGGCTCCCGCCTCCATCTTCTGTTAGCACATTGAAAACCAGCATCATCCTGCTCCCTCCATCACATATGACCATCAGCTGGGCAGTGCCCCCCCCCCCCCAACTGCCCGTTTGGAGGTCTGAACACTGACTCTTTAGGAGCTTTCCTTAGAGTTCCTAGGTCTGGAGATCTGTCCCAGGGCACGGTAGCTGCTTCCTAAAATTATTACCCCAGTGTTTCCTTTCACTTTCCCAGCCCTCCAAGTCTATGTAACAAATTTCCTATATCAAATCCTTTCTGTTGAAATGCATAGTTTTTCTGACTAGGCCCTTTCTTCTCATAGACTCCCTCTGAAACGCATCTTGTGAATGTTCCAACCGCTGAGAAATTCTGCAACCTTACCCTACAACCTCCTGGCAGTCCAGATGGAAGACTAAATTTTTGATTATGGGAATCCAAAATGCTAAAACAACTGTGACACAGAAAAAAATGACTATGTTCTATCACCCTGTAATATGAAGCCTTAGCTTGGATTTGGAATATTTTCATGGTTGGCCATCTTAAAGCTATTAGTATGAAAATACAAAATTACTGGATATATTATTTAATACCACATTCTGAATATGTAATGAAGTATCTGAGTTATTGTCAGGAATGCAAAGAAAATTAACAGGATATTAACTTATTAGAGGTTTCTATCAAGCTTCCAAAGACAGCATAAGTTGAAAATTGAACATTAATGGAAACAACTGGAATTCCACAGGCGAAGTTCTTACCATAATCTTGTCGCTGTCGATAATGGTGTTCAACCTGTGTGCAATGGTTAGCACAGTGCACTGGGCAAATTTCTCACGGATTTTTTTTTGTATTAACTCATCAGTTCTGGAATCAAAGAAGTTGAGTTTAGTTCAGTGAAGACAAACTTAAGACTTAAAAAGATCACATGATATTTTTATAACGTTTTTAAAAATCAGTATTTTAAGCCTGGTTTTGTTCTTTAAAAACTAAGTATAAAGTCTATTTAGACATTTACTATTTTTCATAAAACAATGGAAGATATTCTTCCCTTTAAATTGCTTGAAACTATGAGGAGTTAAATTTAGGAATCTAGTTCTCTTAGGATGTCTAATAATATCATAATTAACGCTGTATAACATGTTTTGGTTTCTTTCTGTTTGCCAGAATTAATATTATCAAACAGATATCTTTGGAGCAAAGAGAGCACTTAGAAAAATTTTTCAGCTTCAGTAAATGTTTCTTATTTTATCACATTTAAAACTTGGATTCAGGATTACATGGAACTCAGCTCTGTACCTTGGATCCACATTTGCTGTTGCTTCATCAATTATCAATATCCGATTTTTCTTGAGAATAGCCCTGGCAAGGCATACCAGCTGTCTCTGTCCAACACTGAAGTTTGATCCGGATTCTGCTAATTCAGTATCCATTTTACCGGGAAGATCTTCGATGGCTTCTTTAAGTTGTACCTATGTATGTAGAAAGAAGATTTGTTTTTTTTCCCCTAAACAAACTACTGCAGTAGACAAGCTTCCTACATATTAGAGCTTTGAAATCCTGGGAACCTCTGTATTTTCCGTGGATGGTCACACACCAGGGAGAGTTACTTCTATTTAATGTTCACGGAGAAGGATGGTCGAGTCAACTCAGGATAGAAATATTGACTTAAGAGCATAAACTCAATGGGAATCAAGATTCTTCTTGGTTGCCATCAGTAGGCACAGTCTATTCATGTCGTGCCAATTTCATTAAGACATATACAGTATGCTAACTAAAATTATTCTCAAGGTAAAATATAAAAAAATGTATAATGTTCCTTCTTAATTTTTAGTTGAAAGTTAACTACAGGAATTTGTAGAGACAAAAAGCAGAACAGTGGTTGTCTAGCGACTGGAAGGTTAACTGAGAATGGACACAGGGAAATTTTGGGGGAGACAGAAATGTTCTAAAATTGGACTGTGGTGATTTACCAACATTACTGAGTCACACTTACAAGGGGGAAATTTTCTGGTATGTAAATTATACCTCAATAAAGTTGGTGAAAAGAAATAATCTCAGTGTCTCCCCATTGCTGGCACATATATCAACTAGGAACCCCCCGAGGGATTAGTTAAGTAAGTCTCTCAAAAAATGAAGCCATATCTCCCAGTGAAGTCTAAACAGAAAAGTTAAAAGGATCTTTATGGTTGAATCAAGTTTCCCAAAAATATATTTTGCAAAGTAGTTAATACACTAAAAGGAAACTTTTTTTTTTTCTTTTTAATGATTACAGGAAGTATGGCTCTCTAAAGATAAACTTATAACTACCTTGCCCTTTTGGAAGGTTTTAAAGTTAAAAAAAAATACAAATTCATACATTGGCAAACTGCATTTCATATATTAGTAAATTTGGAGTCGATTTTAGTGATGGTTCTTTCCCAAATTTAATCCCATATTGCTTGACCAGTCAAGTGTATTTACTTCAATCTCATAAATATTTTTTAGTGAATGAAAACTCATGAAAAACAGGGCACAACATAACATCTTATTTCCCCCAGACTGTGGTGATAGATGGTGCCTATATTAACCTCTCTTGAAAAAATTATAATCATTGTACATTAAAAACAAAAACTCTTAATCACCAAAGATAATCTGAAACTATACAGGATGGTAGAACTTAGTTCAATGACTATTTTGCCCAGATTTTATGGAGCAAGAACCAAACTCAGGCTACACTTGAGAGTTAAAGAAGAAAAAGTAAATACTTTTCAAATTAAGAAATGAACAGATTGATGAGTTGAGTGATGGCCGATAAGCAGGGACACAGAATTACAATGTTAAATAACAAAACAACAAAGGTAAGTAGGCAATGTTTTCACGATATCCTAAACGCTGAAGCACTTCTTATGAATGTGATCTCAAGTTGTGTTCATTATGGAAGTCAAATCCTAACAAACTAAAATTCTGAGTCAGGATTAAATATGGCATTGGTACTTAGCATTACCATGAAAGGTATACAACATCTAAAGTGTAAGATCTGAATTGTGGTCCAAGTCCTTGTACTGAAAATTCTAAAATGGAGTATGTCTACTTAGTCAACGCCCCCTCCATGACAAGGAAGAGGGCTTACTAAGCATTCTTTTTATGACACATATTCATAGCTCTATGCCCCAGGCGATGGGACTGATCAAAAGTATGATAGTGGCAAGGTCTTGATCCTGAGGAGCTGACTTTGGTAACACTTCTGTATGCAAACTGGTCTATCTGAAGACTGACATCCAGGCTTTGACAAAAAAATCTCACATCTGCCTAACTCAGATGATATAATATTTCATCAGTAATTTGGTTTTGACCCTCGTTCAGGTTGTCCATATCTGCCTGATGAGGAGTAAGGGTTGTGAGATGAAAAACAATGAACATGTGTTTTGGAAAACACTGTTTTCTGAGACTCTGTCTTCATTTAAAAATCAGGGATGGTTATGAGAATGAAACGAATGTGAAGAAGGATGGTAGTGTTATTCTACGTTCATGTTAAAATTAAGTGTTAGAACTGAGAAAAAGAGACTGGAGGCAATATAACATAGTAAGTAGGAGTAACAACTGGAGAATTTGAAAACATTAGATAGCAGCATAATTTTACTAGTAAAGTTCTTGAGTGAGATAACTGTATTATGTAAGAGAATGTGCTTGTTTCTGTAAGGTATATATTTACACATATAAGAGTGAATCGCAAATTTAATGAAAATTGCTGCAACTTACTTTCAAACGGTTCAGCACAATACAGACTGTAGAAGAGAGGAAACAAATGTGGCAAAATATTAACAATTAATGCATCTAGGTGAAGGGCATATGTGTGTTCAGTCAGACTATTTGACTTCCCTGTGATCTGAAAATTTTAAAATAAAAAATTGGGACCTTGAAGCTAGATTGCCTGGGCATGAGTCCCATCTGGCTCTGCCAAGTGGGCAAGTTCCTGAACTTTCTCTGTCTTAGCTGCCTAACCTGTAAATAAGACTATAATATTATAATAATAAAGATGTCTACCTCTCAAAATTGTTGGAGTATGAGTCAGTATGTGTAGAGTTTCCAACAGTGTTTGATATAAAGCAAGAGATCAATAGATATTGTCTATTATTGGTAATGCTGTCAGCTAGTCTGTCTCCATGTTCTGCTGTATTTTTATTCTTTAAATTTATCAGTACTGAGACTATATACATATAGATAATATAGTCTTGCATCTTCTGACCTTTTACTGATAAACTGATTTATGTTTAGCCATTAGTTATGTAATATTTATAGAGCTGCCATTGCTTTTTAGGCTCCCCAATCAGCACTAATTTCTAATGAACTTCCTTTAGTTTATAGCTGGCTATTTCGGAGTACATTAGAAAAAAGCATTTTCAGCATATTTTTTAAAATAACCAAGAAGAGGCGAGCAACATTCATAGAACTGTCTTCCTTCTGAAAGCCCATCTCTGGGAGAAGGAGGCAGCAGAACTAAGAGGATTTTTCTTTTCTTTAAAACATTTTATTGGGGAAGGGGAACAGGACTTTATTGGGGAACAGTGTGTACTTCCAGACCTTTTTTCCAAGTCAAGTTGTTGTCCTTTCAATTTTAGTTGTGGAGGGTGCCGTTCAGCTTCAAGTTGTTGTCCTTTCAGTCTTAGTTGTGGAGGGCGTAGCTCAGCTCCAGGTCCAGCTGCTGTTTCTAGTTGCAGGGGGCACAGCCCACCATCCCTTGCCGGAGTCGAACCGGCAATCTTGTAGTTGAGAGGATCCACTCCAATCAACTGAGCCATCCAGCTCAGCGGCAGCTCAGCTCAAGGTGCTGTGTTCAATCTTAGTTGCAGGGGGCAGAGCCCACCATCCCTTGCGGGACTCGAAGAATCAAACTGGCAACTTGTGGTTGCCAAATCAAACTTGTAGTTGAGAGCCCACTGGCCCATGTAGGAATCGAACCAGCAGCCTTCGGAGTTAGGAGCATGGAGCTATAACCACCTGAGCCACCGGGCCGGCCCAGAATTTTTTTTTTTTTAAAGTATCTTTTCCTTTAATTTGAACTTCATAAAAGGAAAAATGTAGTGCTCTCTTACTGAATGTTAAGCCAATCTATGAGTTTGGGCTCCCATTTACATTTTGGCATCATTTATAAACCAGCTGACTAGGGATTTTAGTCCACCTAAAATTTGACCACATTGCTTTCTATGTTTTTCAATGAAAGATTTGGTAAATTTTCTAAAAATTAGGATACCAAATCTTTCGTTGAAAAACAAAACATACAAAAGGCATAAATAAATAATTCATGGAGAAACACAATGATGGGATCACTTCCCACGCGAAGGAGTATCACTGAGGCAACAAGGTCAGTTCCAGAAGCAATACATGGAAACCACTGACTTCACTTGTGAAATAAATCAAGTTTATTTCTATTCACAGGAAGTTCCAAATGTAGTTTAAATAAAGGTAGGTCTTAATATCATCTACCAATTTCACCATCTCATCATTTTTTAGAATTCTGGGAGGCTACTAAATTTTAATTTTGGCTCCTACAGATGAATTAAGTACAAGTTACAGAGAAGTTCTAAGATAGTTTTTGATAGGATGCGTCTCCCAATTAACATTTCTTCAATGTCCATGGAGCAATGTGTTCCTAGAGTAATTTTACTATCTCAATCTGAAAAGAGCAATCTCAAGCTCTGAAACCAATAAAAAAATAATTCACCAGTAATTCCTGTTTTTCAAAGGTCTGTTATAATTTCACCATTAAAATGGGCCCTGAGAGTTCAAGAGCAGTAGACTATCTTTTTTTTTTTTTTTTTTTTAATTTATTGGGGTGACAGTTGTTAGTAAAATTACATAGATTTCAGGTGTGCAATTCTGAATCACATCAAGGAGCAGTAGACTATCTTATCTTTCTTCATATTTAATGGTTAACTGTTCTCCCATCTCTTCTAGAATTTCACTGTAGAAAGACCTCCCAACTTAAATGAAATCAGAGGTTCACTGCTTTTCAAGTAAGAGAAGGTGAAGTAGTCAGCCTGATTTAGGAAAATAAAATCCCCACAGTTGCTGGAAAGCAGATGGGTGTGTGAAGACTCAGTGCTGACATGCCTTCAGAAACCAGAATTACTGGCAGGAAATTGTTGGGCCTTCAAATTTGTTTGTTCACAGTCAGAGCTCATTTATAAATTCAAGATTTCAGAGCTATCCCCGGAAGGGTGACATGATATGACAAACGCAGATTCAAAACAACAACAATGTGAGCAATTGATCTTTGAAATTGTGCCTTATTTTTTCTTTTTAAAGAAATGAGCCAGACCTCTCTGAAATGAAGAGAATGTTAATCAACATTCAGTACAGGTTTATAAGTGCTCACTTTTTAAAAGCAAAAGACTGGGGCCAGCCTGGTGGCTCAGGCGGTTAGAGCTCCATGCTCCTAACTCCGAAGGCTGCCGGTTCGATTCCCACATGGGCCAGTGGGCTCTCAACCACAAGGTTGCCAGTTCAACTCCTTGAGTTCCACAAGGGATGGTGGGCTCCGCCCCCTGCAACTAAGCTTGAACACGGCACTAAGATTGAGCTGAGCTGCCTCTCGGATGGCTCAGTTAGTTGGAGTGCGGGCTCTCACACACAAGGTTGCTGGTTCGACTCATCGCAAGGGTTGGTGGGCTGTGCTCCCTGCAACTACCAACGACAACTGGACCTGGAGTTGAGCTGCGCCCTCCACAACTAAGATTGAAAGGACAACAACTTGACTTGGAAAAAAATACTGGAAGTACACACTGCTCCCCAATAAAGTCCGGTTCCCCTTCCCCAATAAAATCTTTAAAAAAAAAAAAATTAAAAATCTATAAAAAAATAAATAAATAAAAGCAAAAGACTGAGCTACGTCCTGTGAGGAGTCTGTCAATGATTTAGAAGTCTAGATATGGTTTGTGCCATTCCAGTAGCTTAGAATCAATTTGCAGAACTAGGGCAAACAGACAAAATAGGAATATTAAAATATACAAACCAATAGCACCTTAACAGTCAAAATCCTTCTCATACAAAGGGAGAAAAAATTCAAAGACGGGTCCAAAGGGAAACACAACACAAATAATAGAAAATACTCTAGAAATTAATGTATAAAAATGTAGCAAAAGCTCCAGGGTTCTTTTACCTGCATTCTCTCTGCAGCATTAAAACATGTTTGCCAATAAATATTATCACATTCTAACTGTATAATTTACCTTCATAAACAATTTCTTATAAAACTTCAGAGTATTTTATTAGTATGACCTCATTCATCTTTTAGTTAATAATGAAAAGAACTATTAATGTCCCTAAAGACCAGAGGAGTAAAATGAATGCTGCAGGGTAATTAATTAGCCACTGGGTCACTAGTTGAATTTGAACCCATAATTATAACTTCTAGTTTAGTGCTCTGCTAAGGGCAAGTAAGATAATGTATCTAATTGCTTTGGGTTCTAGAAAAAAAGTTAAAATGAGAATATCAGGCACTATATTTTTGGTTTTCAACATCATCAATATACACATTTTAAGTGTAGCCATGTCATCAATGTTCTCCTAAGGGGTAAATAAAGTCAGTTAAACCAAAAAGTTCCCTTCTAATTACTTGCAATGCTATAAATGCACATACACACACACGGATACTAAAAAGTTCATTACATTTTATAAATTACCTCTTTTAAGGCATTCCACAGTTCCTCATCCGTATGCTCATTAAAGGGATCCAGGTTTTTCCTCATTGTTCCAGTGAATAAAACAGGTTCCTAAATACCCCAAAATAGTGAAGGTTATTACTGTAGTGTCTTTTCCTCTTATTCCAAAGCTAACTTTCAGAACAAAATTAAAATAAAAAATAAAAATTGCTATAATCATGATTTATAAGGTTGCAAATGCTTGTTTACAAAATAATCTATTAATTTCCATTGTACAGAGTGAAGTGCAATATATATTCTGGACCACTGAACATTAACAAAAGAAGCTGTTGAAGTGTGTCATCTTAAGAAGAAACTGAAGAAGAAGAAAAAGGGTTGATTTTTTTAAATGCTTTCCTAATAGCGATATATCTGCTTAAACAGAAAAAACGAGGATATAATTATTTGAGGAAGTTTACATCAAGAGAGTTATATAAATTAATTTTCAATCCTTGTGTGACACTGGGAAAAATACCATGAGCATGGTTAGTTGAAGTTTGGGCCACAAAGCAAAATTGTTAAATATTTTCACACTGCACTAAAGAATAAACTAGGCTATCACCTCCATTGGTAAAACAGTCTTCCAGGACTGGGAATCTCTCCACAGGTTTGAAAGGGACAACCTGTATTTCTTTGTCCAAAAAGAATATAAACTAATGGGGCCAGTGGCACCTCTATTCATGAAGAGATTCCCTCTGATTTGCATCATCTAATCCCCATATTATCTTGTCTGTGCATCAGGATTACAGGACTGACAGAACCTTGTTATTAACTGCAAGGGCTACATAACCTGAAATCCTTTTGTGACATGTGTCATAATAAAATTATTTTCATTTAAATAGCTCTTCCTATTCATGTGCTTCGGGAGGGGCCACAACTAAATTCCTCTTGAAATATATTCCTCCTTTTGGGTTTCAAGAGAGAATCTTGTACCTAAGCTTAAATAGGTCGTTTACGTTTTCTTCTGGAAGGCTCTAGTAACCCAGGCCTCAAGAATATGGGCAGCAGAAAAGAACTCAATTGATTACTTTCAATAAAGGTGGTAGAACAATGAGAAGCATAGCTATGGGAGCAAGAGGAAATTCAACTTTTCTAGCAGTGCTGGACTCGAGGGAACCACTAGCCTCAAATCTCACCTGGCCTTAGCGCTAGACTGTTCTTCACTTCTCAAAAGCCTCAGAAGAAAGATTGGGAAGGTAGACTTTTCTCTTCTCTAGTCATGAAGAAAGACACTCCAAAGAGCCTCCCATACCTTCGTGCCCTATTGTCTCAGTTTGAAGACTGGTGAGGGAGAAATGGCTGCAGAAGACAGATGATGTGCCAGCAAAAAATATGTATCGCTCAGCAAAACTTAAGTTAAAGGTATTAAAAAGTGCACTTTATTTGCACAAAGTTGATTAAGTGGCCAATATGCCCCCAAAAGCATTGAAAATCACTGGTCCTGTATGATGTTTAAAAATGATTACTGAATTGAACTGAAAAATCCCGAGACCCAAATTTAAGGTCTCCCTTAAATCTACCGAATTTAGGATCAAAGACTAAACCATCTAGGCCACAGTAAGAGTTCTTTGTCAGGGGAATAACCATCATTCTACTTCAGATTTAAAGGAACAAAACAAAACAAAAACTTCTCTTGCTCTGTAATTATCAACTTTTAAGATTCCAACAACCTAGGCAATTTCTCTTCTTTTAGTTGTTTCCCTGAGGTTTATAGAAACATGTGGTCATGTGGTTCTAGACGGGATGCTGCTGCCCATTATTCCTCAGTCTTCTCTAACTCTCCTCCCACTTTCCCCACAAGGCTCTCAACTACAGGCAATATTCTACTCTGGGGCCCAAACTGAGAGATTCTTTGAGGACTGGTGTTTGAAGAGATAAAGGGGCTGAAAGAGGACAGGTTAAGAAATAAGTTTTCAGCCCGGTGACGGTAACAGATGGTCTCTTCACTTATTTGAAAGACATGGACCATTTCTTTGTCCCTCTCAGCTTTTATGACCCGAACATCTTTTCCTTCGGGTTCCTCTCACAGAGTCAATTCACATTTGGTAAGAGGTCTAGAGTTTAATCAAATCCCTGGTTTTCAAAGGACATGTTAGAAAGACATTACTTAAGCTAACTACCGAAAAAAAATGGCTTTGTTTTTAAAAGACGAAGGGTTCTTCTTCCGCTAAGCAATGACAGGGCTCCCAGAACTAGAGAGAGCATTTGGGAATGGTGGTTTTGGTGGTTTAAGAGAACCGGTACAGGGACACCCATTTAAAATTCAGTCATCTATTTCATAATCAGGGCCTCTCTCGTCACTTTCCTCACCTTCTTCTCTTTAGGAAACTCCCTGAAGTGGATGACTCTCTCCAGAGAGGGAAACTAAAGTGGGCTTCTTTGCAGACACAGGAGTTGCTCACTCTGAGTCCGGCCAATGCCAGCACTTGCTTTATGCTGAGCTTAAAACAGAGACCTTAGATGCTTCGTAGGCCTTAAGGAGGTTCTGCTAATTATCATCAAATCACTGCTGATTATCATCAAGAGAAAAAAATTAAGTTTAATTCTTTTCCATTGCACAAGGGTCCCTACTAACACCTCTACTGTGGATCTAAAAGGATATATTAGGCAAGTACTCATGTTTATTTAGTAGTATGAGATGGAGGAAAATAATTTAGTAAATAAGAATACTTTTCTTTGTTAAGACATGCCAAATATATATTTCAAAATGAGTAAAATGTCAATTAAAAAACTTGTTGAATGAAAAAAGTGACTTACTAAAACATGAACTAATTGAAGCTATATTTTTCTTCAAAAACTAGCAGTCAATTTGTTAACAATGCCTATTTTAATATGCCAATGTGTTTTATGCCTGGTATTCATTTTGGTTTCTACTCATTCTACTTTCATCCACTTGCCAAATAATAAATTATTATTTTATCTTCAAAAGGTAATAAAAGTACTCACACTAGACACATACAGCAAGAGCAGATAAGGGTCAAATTAATTATCGTTTCTGATATCGTTCTGCTTATTATTTAAAGTACCCACTTCCAAACAATGAAGTTAATAATCTAATCTTATAAATAAATGTTATAAAAATAGTTGTAGGCAGAATATTTCAGTGTAGACAATTACTGTAGGGCACACAACCCGCATGTAAATATACAGTAAATTTATTAGCTTAAGTACTATATTTTTTCGGAAGGCACACAATTAAACCTCATTTAACAAGAGCTGGCACGGTACAGTTAGGAAAACAAATGCTCTTGTTCAATGTTATATTTTAAATGGAGCAGTAGTATCAAATCTGCTTTTCATCATGGTTTAATGTGTATACTTCTTTGCTATCCTTTGTGCCATACTCAGTAATAATTTTTTCCTTTGTTACTAACATAACACAAGTTCATATTAGGTGTGTGACCCAAAAATGGCCACTCTGAATCAAAGCATTTAGTGTAGTAAATTGATAATCCCTCAACACAACTGCAAGACTGAAAACTACAGTCTTACTAGACCTTTTGTATAGACCACTGGAAGACAAACCTTTCATTATCCTAAAAAGAAACCCTACCTGCTAACCTTCAGATACTTAAAACGACCCGGGATCAAGACAAAAACTGTACAAGTGGTTACAAACTAAGTAGATAAAGCACAACACTTTACTTTTTACCCTAATCATTTCAGTCCTAAACCAGGAAACTCCCCTCTATGAAAATATATTGCCAGGAGTAGCTACTGCCACTGTTTCTTTGAGTCGTAAGAGCTGCATTTTCATTTCTAATCTAAAGACCTTTATGGGCAGCTCATCTCCGTTTCAAGAATGAGAGAATCACCTGAAGTGGCTTGAAATCTTGGTTTCCTTCTTTTTTTTTTTTTTTTTTTTTTTTTAAAATCCTGTAGCCTCTGAATGAACCGATCATCATCCATATTCAGAAGAAAAGAACATTGTTCGCCAACAAAGGAAAAAGAATTTAAGTCGTGTAAAGTCCTCTTTCGATACAAAAAGGTCAGGAGCTCCGGGGAGCAGTTCCACAGGCTTTAATGAAGACCTTCAGTGTCAGAAACAAAGGCCTGACTGCATTAGGCTGGAATCCAGTTGTATTTCTTTACTAGTAACAGCATACCCACCTCTTCTCTCTTTGAGTTTTGTTCTCAAGAAGAAAAAAATACGGAAAGAAAATCAGGTAATAAAGAAGTCTTAAAGAGACAGCTCTGGTTAACCTTTCTCAACCTTCTGAAGACAACCCAAGGAATGGAAATACCAAAAAAAGGAGAGTGGAGTGTTTAAAAAAGTACCTAACTTTTGCTTTGATTTTAAAAGTCTATTAAATATTTAAAAAAATGAATCTGTTTAATCATACAAAGATGATAGCTGTTGGTCTGTGCCAACCCTTGGGGTGCAATCATAAATATTGCATTTCCATGGAATCTCTTATTCAACTGAAAACATTTTCTTTGTGCCAATAGAATAGGGGCTCTAGGTGTAGAGAATCCATCCAAAGAAGTTTTGAAATCCATCTTTCCAGATCCTTTCAGATAAGCAAGCTATTCCCTGAAGTATAATCTCACCTTGGTGTTCTGTTTGGGGAATACATTTAACTATTTCCGGTCATGAGCACAAAAGACACATACATTTCAGCTACCTGTTCTGTTTTAAAAAAATGATTTAGGAAGTGCTGTTATTTTTTCGCTTATTCCTGACATTTGAAACTCATATTGAGGTGTACATTTTTATGAATACAGTATTTGTTTTGGAAAGTTCCCTCCAGGACTGGCCCGATTATGTATGTCATCACTCCCTTGCCTCTGTTCCTATGCAGGTCTCCACTGCTATCACATCTCCCCCAGATCGACCTGCTTACAGTAGGGTCAAGAGTATCGGGGATGAGCCTGGAAGAGTCCACCATGGAAGCTCATTGCTGCACCCAGGACCACAGGAAGCAGGGAGCCAGGGGAGAGGATGTGAGCCTGGTTCAACAAATTTGGGAACTCAAGGAAACAGCACTGGGTTCCCCCTTTGCAGAGTCTGCTCTAAACTTCTTAGGGCCCCTAAATCAGGGTGTTGAGACACAAGGAACACTGCTTCCCAATTCATTTTGACGGAGGAGAGATGTAAGTTTCTTGCAGCATAGACAGTAACCAAGTAAGCAGGCCAACAGACTTTTTCCACCTCTGTAGCCAGCTAAGACTGCAAAGAGAAGGGCTCTTAGCTCTGGCAAGGCAACATATTGAGTATCTGACTAGCGCATGACACGTAAGTGAATAAATCCACTTCTCAAATGATTTTTCTTTTAGTGCTGAATGTGACTTGAGTTTTCTGGCAAAAGTAACAGTTCAGTTTTTCAAAACCAACAAACTGGGCAAATGAAGGACACAGCAATAGGAGAGATATCTTTTAACTTTGTTCTCTATGCAGTTTTGTTATGGTTTTAGTCGAGTGGTAGGAAAAAAAAATGGGTAAAATATCCAATGAGAACATCATTCAGTTCAACAAGCATTTATTTGGAAAAAAATAGATATAGATGATATACCTCATTTTGCCGTGTATAATGCATACGTTTTTGCCCAAATTTATGAGGGAAAAATAAGGATGCACATTATACATTGGTAGTACTAATTCCGTATCTATATAAATGATTTTAATTCTTTTATTTATGCTTATGAGTTAAAAGTGTAACTCTAGAAATCAATGACGATATCCATATGCAAAATACTACCCTGGAATATGATAATCGGTTTTGTTGAACTTACAACGAACTTGCAACAATGAAGAGTTCTTGGCTTTCTATAATTCGTAAATATCGTAAATTTATTACCGGTACATAAAATTTCTTGTACCTTGTATCTGTTTCTGTGTTTTGTAATCATTGGTTACATAAAATTTCTTGTACCATAATGTGTTCATAAATGCTATAATTCCTTTATAATACAATACAACAAGTACCTAAACGTAATCAAATAAAAATTTGAATTAAAAGATTAAAACGAAAGATATTTTTCACCGAAAGTTTAGGCCAAAAACATGAGTGTGCAGCATACACGGAGCACATTATATATGGCAAAATATGGTGGACATGGAATCAGACAGTCTTAAGTTCTGAGTTCTACTGCTTATTAGCTGTTTGATTCAGGGTAAGTTATTAATCTCCCCAAGCCTCAGTTTCTTTACTGGAAAATGGGGTTAACCTTGCAAAGGCAGCTGTGAGAATCCAGAACATAAATGAAGCTACTGGTGAGGCAGAAACATGGACCTGGAGCCCCGCCAAACGGGGACAGTGAGGGGCAGTGTTTGTCAAACTTCAGGTATAACCAATGTATCATGAAATCAATTTTGTGTTTCATAATCATCATTCTGTCTTTTATATGAACTAGAATAGAATGGATACAATAGAAAAAGAGTGCAGAGCACAGTGTGTTCTGTCAAACTTCTGTTTTGTGTGCCTGCTTGCGTGTGCACGAAATGATACAAAGCAGTTCTACTGTGGATCCCAGTCAAAGCACGTTCAAGGCCCTGTCAAGAGCGGTCAGTCACTCAGCCTCTGGAGTCGGGAATCTACCTACAATAAATTTGAACCCTGGCCCTGTCGCTTACTTAGTTAAGTGGGTTAAACTCCTTGTGCCTGTTTTTAAATCTGCCAGATAAGGAGAGAGGCTAAAATGTGTTAAGGATTCCACAAATGTTAGGAATTATTATTAATACTTGTGTGACTTGTTAGGGACGGCACTAAGCACCAGCGCAATGGAAATGAGACACACAGCCTGTCCTAAAGGAGAGGTAGAAAGAAAATAGGCGGGAACGTGGGGAGGGCTGAGAAAAAATGTCAGTGGGCTTCACAGGGGACTGCAGTGTATTAGTGGTGTACAGGTCCGGGATCAGGAAAGAATCCTGGTGCGAGGGAACCAGAAAACAAAAGAAAAAAACAAGTGCCACTCTTTCCTGTTGGGACCAACGGTGGATCGTTTTCTCTGCTATGCTTATGCTTTTCCCTAGAACTCCTAGTGCCCTCATTTTCTTTTTTGCTTCATTCTTTAAATTTATACAAACAATTTGGTCTATGGTATCAGGAATCAATGTAAAGAGAATCACCAAGGACTACATAAGTAGAAATGAAAGAGCAAAGTCCTTCTAGAATGCCTTACTATTTTTACTTAAGTAGAAATAATACCAGGAAAGCCAGTGCCCCAATCCTTAATAATCATAGTTACTATTTAGTGGGCATTCATTCCTAAGAACCAGGCATAGGGCTACAAACATTTTCTCACCCAGTTCAATCTTCACAGTAAGTCTGTGAGGCAGTTAATTACTAGACCTGGTTTGAGGACCAGGAAACTGAAGCTTGGAGGCTGACTTCATCAGGTTGCACACTCACATGAGGCAGAGCCCGGTCGTGTTGACCCTCGGTCAACGCTCTTAAAGATTCTGAGTGATTTCCTGGGACCCTTTCCATATTGCACGGTCTCTCCTGACTCTTGTTCTTTAACCAACAAATATTGTGCCTTGGAGACAAAGGCATATAAAGTGAAAAAATAAAGGTTCTGTGTTTACAATGGTTGGTGATTATTATCTACATGGATACAAAGCTCAGCACTGTTTTGTAAGCACGCTTTCTGGAGTATGTATATAGAGCATGCTCAAAACTAGGGTGGAAACTGATGGAACAGAACCAAAACCTGGTGATGTCAAGGTATATTTAGTCTTCGCTCAGATGTGCTTCCAAAACATTACTGGCAGAGCCAAGAATCATCTAACGTTATTTCTTTATTTATACAGTTCTTTTATGTACACAAGCATACAACCATTTCTTATTAAGAAGCATTAAAAGTAATGCAGGACACGTTTCTAGATCCTTTCATCCAAGGATATGAAAGTACTTAACAGACACCCACTATTTTTGCTAAGTAAATCTCTTTAGCCCATTTCAGAGATGGGTACAACCAAAATGTAAAATTTTGGAATTTAAACTCTTATTTCATACGGTGATTACTACGTCGTGAATCTAATAACTAGAGGGAATCTTTTGGTACAAGGATTATATGTGCTGAAAATATCTTTCATTTTTCCTTAAAGGAATATCTTTAAAACAAGTATTTTTTTGAATTCTGGTAAAATACATGTGAAATTTACTATCTTAAGCTCTTCTGAGTATATACTTCAGAGAGATTAAATACATTCAACATTGTTCCACAGCCATCACCACCATCCAGTCACAGAGCTCCTTTCATCAACAAAACTGAAACTGTCCTCATTAAACAATTCCCCATTCTCTACCTCCTCAAAGCCCCTGGCAACCATCATTCCACTTCCTGTCTCTATGAATTTAACTACTCTATAGATACCTCATAAGTGGACTCATACAGTATTATCCTTTGGTCACTGGCTTATTTCACTTATCATAATGTCCTCAAGGCTCTCCATATTGTAGCATGTGTCCAAATTTCCTTCCCTTTTAACGCTGAATTATATTCCACTGTATGGACAGCCCATATTTTGTGTATCCATTCATCCATCAATGAACATGAGAGTTGCTTCTATTATGAATAATGCAAGGGTGTATAGATATCTCTTTAAGACCCTGCTTTCAATTCTTTGGGGTTCATACCTAGAAGTAAAATTGCTGGATCATATAAGTCTATGTTTAATTTTTTGAGGAACATCCATCCTGTTTTTCACAGTGGCTGTACCATTTTATATTCCCACTATAATAGTGAGGCACAAGGGTTCCAATTGCTGATTTTCTGTTTTGCTTTTTGTTTGTTTGTTTTTTTTAAATATACTAGCTATCCCAATGGGTGTGAGGTGGCATATCATTGTGGTTCTGAAAGGGATACCTTGATTTCAAAATTACTTGTGAGTAATTCCAATTATTTTAGAGATAAGTGGTAGGTAGCAATCGCTGTACTCAATCCTAAGATACAGGTCCACATTCTCTTTCTCTTTGGGTAACACGTTCTATATGCTTCCCCATAAACAGGCATTTAAGAGTTCTTTATATCCACATGCCAGGAAGTACATTTGCCTGGCTCTGTTTGTCTCATCCCGTCTCTGTCTTTTTGTCTCATCTCGTCTCTCGTCTCTCTTCTCAAGAGGGTGTGTGTTTTTTCCCTCAACTTCCTTTGATGTCCAGATGATTGTAGAGTGTAAAACCAAATAAACCAAACCAAACCAAAAAAAAAAAAAAAAAAAAAAAAAAACTAAATTAAAAAAAATTTTCAGCATGTCTAGAGCTGAATATATGTCAAAGCAGAGGGCAGGGTAAAAGATGGGAGGCCCCAGGCCAGTGGGCCCGTGGCTACATACTATAGTCACTTCTCAATAAATATTTTCTGAATTTATGTTGAGTGAATCATAAGGGATGACAGGAGCTCTTATTGTGCATACGAGTATACTCCAGTCTCTAGAACACTCCCTGAGAGGCATATTTCTATTAAGAAGCAGAATACAAGAAAACCGACTCAGAGCCCAGGAAGAGATCAGCCCAAACCTCCACCATCACAGCAACCATGTATTTGGGTCTGCATGAAGCACTCCACATGTACTCACACAGGTAGTCCTTACAACAGCTCTAGGAGTTGGTACTGCTAGGTGCTCTGCACTGCAAAGAAAACTGAGGTGCAGAGAGATGGAATTCCTTGTCTGATATTCTTCCTCACTATTCTGGACTGCCTCCCTAGTTTATATCATTTACTAATGACTGAGTTCTAAAAGTCGCCCCAAAACATCTGCTAAGGTATACAAGGGATACTTTGGTCAATGTTGCTCAAGCAGTAGTTCGCTGTAATCAGAAGTGTCTGGACGCTGATGGTAACCACTTTGAGCACCTCTTGTAATTGCAGAAGTCAAACGTGACTTGTATTCATCGTTTGTTATCAGTATACATTATTACAATTTCAATAGTTTTTTCCTTTCTTAAAATGTATATACTTTTTTTGGCACCCTCTGTATATACTGCAATTCTCAAAGCCCCACAGTTTTATAAAAAAGACCTCCCCGGAGATAACCACCTTTGAAAGACAGCTTTATATCCTACAGCAAAATTCCATCAAGACATTTAAAATCCATGTTTTCCTATTGAAAACTCTCGAGTGCTAAACACACCATTTATCATTTTATTCTCAGAATTATGTGGTTATCAGTAGATAAAACTGAGTACTTTGGGGCAGTTTGAGTCCAGAAATCTATCTGGGTAAGTTATTGAATCTTTCTATCTTTCCCTCTCTCTCTCCTGCCTCCCCCACCCCACTCCACACCAAATGAATAAACAAACAAACAAAACCTGGTATCTGATTAAAATATCTACTACAAATACCTGCTGTTAAAAATACACCCTACTGAGGGGGGTTGGTAATCAACTCTTTAATTCAATTTTTTTAAAAGCAATAAAATTAAAAGCAATTAAACGTAGGTGCCCTTATAAAAAGGAATATGTGAGAATGCTCTCACTTGCATACCTGAGGTATGATTGACATTTTCTTCCTTAAATCGTGAAGTCCAATTTCAGTTGTCAAGATCTTATCAATCCAAATTTTACCTTCGGGTTCTGATAATCTAAAAAGGGCTGAGATGAGGGAACTTTTTCCAGCTCCTGTTCTCCCCACGATGCCAACCTGTAAAGAGATCCAGGGGAGATTAGGAAAAAAACAATATGCAACAATCCTAGGAGAAACCTTGATTGTTGAAGATGAATTAAGGAAGTTCTATACTGAACATAGTCTGAGTTTCGCAACTTTGACACTGTTGACATTTTGAACCAAATAACTCTTTGTTATGTGTGACTGGGGTCCGTCCTATGCCTTATAGCCACGTTCACCAGTATCCCAGCGTTCTACCTAGCAGACACCAGCACCACCCCAAAAATTGTGGTAACCAAAAATGTCAGACATTGACAAATGTACCTTCGGGTGGCAAACTGCCCCTGGTTGAAATTCACTGGTCTAAAGAAGAGTTAAAAATAGAGACTCAATCTACTGGCAGTGAAAAGCCAGCAGTCTTCTGTTGATGAGAAGTCAGCTTTTAAATTAGCATTAGCTTTATTCCTGTGTCTAGGTATTTTGAACCTTGAGAATTTCTTGGATAATTTTATAGTGATATCAACAAGTCAATAGTGTTATACATAAACAAGTATTCATGTTCCCAGAGTTCTATCTTTTAAGAGGAATCACTATTTGGTAGAGAAACCAAATCACTTCTGTATATTAAATATCTGGTTCTGTTCTGTCTTGAAAGGAAACATCTTAAAAACTCTAAATGCAGGTCTCAGCATCTTAAAAGACAGTAGTGAGTAGCCAAAATATACATAATGAGATCAACAACAACAACAACACAGGTAATATTTGCTATTTATATGGGCCTTTCATCTGAGCAGTTCAAAAGGCATTTTACAAACCAATTAATAGTTATAAATTGCCCCTTGGGAAAGATACGTGTCAAGTATCAGTCTAGTTATTAAAACCAAAGCTGAAAGAAATTAAGTGCACTGACAATAAGATCAAAGAATCAATATAATCAGGTGAAATGCTGGTCAAGAATGAGACTGTATTGTAAAAACTGGTTTTTGGCTGTGTGTATTTAAATCCATATGCAGAAACTGGCTTTTTTTTCCCCCCAACCAATGAGCTTCCCGACTGAAAATTCCCTGATGGGAGCTTCCCAAGAGATGATATCTTTATTTAGGAATCTGGAATCAATGAGGGGCATAAGACATGCTTTCAATCCTTTGTAAATTAATTCAGTAGATTTAAAAAACTCACGGCTTTAAACATAGACCAACTAAACCTTTCTGAGCATTGCTTGTATGGTGGGAACTTGACATATTTTCTCATTTGAATACCTCCAAAGTTTTAAAGCTTCATCTGTAAAATCCACAATGGCATTTCAAAAAGAATTCATCTGTCTTATATGCAAATGAGGCAGCAAGTAATGAGGGACATGCAGGAGCGCAAATATCCTCTGTTCACAAGCATGCTCCATTGTCCCATCAGACTTAACAAAACCCAAGTTCAAAGATAAAATTATTAAGAATTTCAAGATCGTGTCAGCAGGGCTTCTAAACTAAACACAGACCCTTCTTAACAGGACTCTGTCAATGGCACTTTTTGCACACCAAGACGCCAGCCCTGCCTTTAATTCTTAAGGGGTAGTGTCAGGATTTGACTCAAGACCTTGACTCTAGAGTCTAAGCGCTGAACCACTTTAACGACACAATCTCTCTTGACTATATTACTTTTCCTACTGTATTCATTTAGCTTTTCATCTTCACCACTACTTCCATGTCAAAATTACTGGTAATAATCACATGACCAGCTGAGTGGGATCTGTAGGCGATTTGGCATTCCTTTTATCAGACCTCGTAAGCTCCCTTCCTGTCTCCACGGAAGCTACTGTAAACCATTTTCAAACCTCTGCCCTAGATCTGGGTCTCCTCATTCCCACTACACCACAATTTTTCTACATTGATACATCATTTTCTCAATGCTGTATTTTGTCCAAATGATACATCAGAATTTACTCAGCTATTTACCTATTGCTGTACATTTACTTTTAACGTTCCTACCACTACAACATTGCAGTGATTATCATGCATTCCTTACTCTTACGAACTGACCTAGCCTCTAATTTTACAGAACAGAACATATCAAGTATGAAATCTTTCTTTCCCAAATTTATATATATCCTCATCTAAGTTCACACTTTCTGTCCCTGGTGGTTTCCCGGGGAAACACACTTTGAGAAGGAGCTTATCATTCAGCAAGCTCATTAGGGAGTACTCTTAGGAACAACACCTGTGCGGGGAGGGAAGCTATCTTTTTCTCTCAAAAAAGAATTTATCTTTATAGAGATTAAAGGTGAGAAAAATGGTTTTAGCTAATTTTATTATCCTTGTAGCCATTTTGTACTTTATGGTAAATCCTTGTATTTCATAGGTGGGCCATTTTCTATATATAGGTGGGTCCTATTGCATATATGCATGGCTCAGGTGTGTTTCGATGTATTTCTGGGTGTTCTCATATGTAAATCAACACACATCAAGACACAGGCAAGAGCCATGTCTCTGAGAATGTGTGGATATTGCCTTGCTATCAGCTCTACTGAAACTGATCCATCTGGCAAACTGGAACATTTGTAGACTTTGGGTAAATGGCCAGTATATGGCAGGGAGGACTGAGAGCTGCTCACGACCACAAGACTGTGAGCTCCAAACTCAAGTGAGGATAATAAGAAAAAGCCAACCCAGAGAAAACCTGGCTCTATTTCTCTCTGCTGTTCAGTCAACAAAACTATAGTCTGAGTCTTTCACAGTTTGCCGATGGTTTTTACTAGCTGCCCATGGAGAATATCATCAATATCAGTAAGTTTACATTCATAGCACCAAAGAGACACTTTGAGATTGTCTCATTTTAGCTACTCTGCAACTGCCCCTTTATGCTTTCCCAACAAGGCCAAGGTTGGCCTCTGACAACCACACTAACGTGTTAGACATTTGCACCTGAATCTCTCTTCAGACATCAAATTCAACATCACCAATATCCAATGCCCCACTCACAACAGCTGCTCTTTCTGATTCCCCCACTTTAATCTCATAACTTCTTTGCCAGGCTCACGGGCTCAAAGCATTCACTTTATTTCTAGCCTTTTCCAACTCTGGCATGGCCCTGAAGAGTCTACTTTTGCAATGTTTCACGACCCAATCCCCTCATTTTAATGCCCATAGTCATCACGACTGTGCAAGGATGCATTACCTTTTAAAAAACAACACATACCCTTTTCTTAATCATAATCAGGACAAGTAAATTTTAGAAGTAAATAAATACTAGCAGTAACTCCAGCACTCTGATAAAATCATTCTTAAAATGTGGATGAATTTTCTTTCTGGCGTGCGTGCACTAGCACGTGTGTGTTTTCTTCAAAATACTAGCTCATATATTTAAACAAAATGGGATTAATATGAATATAGTTATAATCTGATTTCATTTAATATTTCATAAAAACATTTATTTTAATGGCTATGTAATATTACAGTATGTGATCATTTATTTAACAAACCCCCTATTTGTAGATATTTTGCTATTATAAATAACTCTGTTAAATATCCTTGAAGTCTCTGAAAACAACCTTAATTATTTCCTTAAGATAAATTCTTAGATGTGGAATTGCTGAGAAACAGGTACGAACATTTTCAAAGGAGGCTGTTAAGTACTGCCAAACTACCCTCCAGAAATATGCCATCAATTTCTACTCCCACCCATTTTCCTGCACATTCACAAACCTGGGTGTTATAACTTTGTTTTAATCGCCATCGGTTTGATTCCAAAAAGTGGGATCACTTTCCCCATTACATCTTGCTAGGAGTACGCAATAGCTGTGGCTTCCTGGATCTCGCATCTTCCCACTAGTCCATATGCACTCACTTCTCAGATTAAACTCCGGAAGGAAAGCTCCATGCCTGCTTGTGCCCTGGGAAGTCTTTTCTACAAAACGGCCCCAACTAACCTCTCTCTCCATCCTTAATCTCCACGGATCCACTTCCTTGGGATTACTTGGTAGTGGTGAGGATTAAGCATGAAAATGTGTGTTATGAACCTGGTAGTTCATTTCCCTGTGGGCTCTGCAGGTACCCAATTCTTCATTCATTAAATCAAGGCATAGGTGCATTTCCTTATGCTGAACCCACCACCTGGAATGCCTCTCACGTTTATTTCTACCTGCTGAAATCCTAACCACGTCACAAAGTCTGTCTCGAATGCCTAATTACTCAGAACTGCTCTACCTATCCCCTCATATGGATTTCTCCCACCCCAACAGATGTTATAACATTTTCCTAAACTTCCGTAAAAATTGCGACCTCCTTCTTTCTTATATAGTAGCCATTTTTATACTACCTCGTTGCTTCTACTGGACTGTATGTGTTGACAGCAGGATCTGTATTAGATTCACCTTGGTATTATGTGTATTACCTGTGGTGTCTTGCACAAAAGAGGCATTTCATAGAGAGTTGAGGAGTCTATCACAACCTGGAGAAGTTATGGAAAATCTATTACATATTGTTTAGGTATACAGTAAGCTGGAAAGACAGACATGGCAGATGGATTCTATAACCATAAATACAATTGCAAATAGCAACTCTTCATTTTCATGGGGCAGCCAATAATTTATGCAGTGTAAGAGGTTAGGATCATTTTACAGCCCATGATCATGACAGCTATCTTTTTCTAAACATTTACTCTGTCCAGGTCTCAGTGCGAGGTGCTTTTCATGTCTTATCTTGTTAAAGTTGAACAATAACCCTAGAGGTTACATCTTACTACTTCCATTTTGCAAGATAGGAGAGCAAGGCTTAGTAAGATTAATTAGCCTGCCTGAAATAATAGAGCCCAGAAGTAGAAGGACGAGACTCAAACCCAGGTCTGTTTCTTATCCATTCTGCTCATGGCCTCCTTATCACTTGGATGATGTGACACCTTATTATGTCCTTCTGTCTAGCTAGAGAAAGTGGGGAGAAGTGTAGCTATAGTTAAAGAACTGGTCTACCATATGAATCTTATTGCCGGGTAGTTAAAGCATAATATGGATATGGGTGAGTATCATGTGGTGGGTGGGACAAGACAGCAGATATCTCTGAGCAAAGAGGGTACCCAAGGTCAGGTGGGCTAGCTATTAACAGGAAGAAATAGCACTCACAGCTGGGGTTAGGAGAGGAACCTGCAGCCAGTTGGGGCACACAGTACCTGGGAAACAGGCCAGACAGACATAGTACCCTGCTTGGGGCAGTGAGACTGGGGCAGTGAGACTAATTTTTGATGCCATCAGGTGGGAACCGGCCTCAAGTATATTGCTATGCTTGGTTGTCTCTGCCTCCTGGTCCAGGCGGGGCCCTGCCCAGCCAATGGTGAAATACCTCTAGTTCCTGCAAGAGACTTGTTATGGGGAAGGCTGAACAACAAGATGCTCGTGATAAAGATAGACTATATTGAAAAGAAAGTTGGGAACACACAGAATTAGATTATAATATAAATTCACGATTTGAAGAATATAAAAGTAAATAAATCTGTAGGGTGATAAATGGCAAAGAACTTTCTAGAGCATCATGCTCAGTGATAGGGGTTGGGTTAATTCATGAGCTCAATTTCAAATTGTCAAAGGACATTTCTTGGAAATCGTGGGTTATCAGTCAACAAAAACTGCCTACGGGAGAGATAACTTTACCAGGGGGTATTGTTCCAGTGTGATTCTGAGTCAAGAGGTCTGGGGGCTTGAGATCCTGCACTCTAAGAAGCTCCCAAGTGACAGAGGTACTGCTGGCCCTGGCACCAGTTTGAGCAGCAGAGAATTAGAAAGCCGGTACGGGAAGCAAAACAATCTGGTAGTGAGGGAAGGGATTTCTAAGAAAGTATTATGTAAAAAAGGAGAAAATGTAGGAAACTAATATTTTTGCACATTATAGCAAGGTCTAGTACACATCTATAAAAATGTATTATCCAAGTAATAGCTCTGAGCAAGAAAAAAAAATAAATAAACCAAAATCAATCTACCTCTAAAGCTGGAACATGCTTTAAAATGGCCCAGTACTCTTCTAAAATGATTAAATCAACCACAAAATCATCTAAATGAAAAATGCAGCCAGTGTTTAGAATCTAACCAGAAAGCCAAAGGTGCTTTTTACCTCATTTTGGTTCTTTATTTTTACTGGGTATTTCTTCTGTGAATTAGTATCCTGCTTAGTACTTATTAGATTTTGTTTACTATAACTTCCAGGAATCTGGACAGCAGAGGAAATAAATGAATAAACACCATTTCTGCTGTGTTGGTACATTTCCATATCCTCCCCCTCACAGCTTCTCTATCAAATCCAAGACCGAAGGGGTGTCCCGGAATCACGGGGGCTGGCACAGGTACCCGGGGTCTTCACAGGCAGAGTGAAATCATTTCATGACTATACTGTCTGGATACAATCCCTGAATATACAAATGAAACTAAAGGTGATACTGTGAGTGGGCCAAGATACAAATCAAAAGTTAAGTTATTGAAGTTACCATAATTCAGTCTTCAAATTCAATTTTCCCTCAAACCTTTTAGAATCTCAGATAATCCTATATGCCCTGGGGGGTTTCAAGATTGAAGAATACAAATCTGTTATGTTTCTAAGTTGTACAACAGTTTCTTAGATAATTCGTATTTTATGGTTTCAAGGGAAATTTAAGACGTGTACAAATTAACAGAATTATGTTTAGAATGTGAAATGTGACAGACATATTATCTGCCAGTCAACAAACATCCCGTACAGTGCTCACAGGGACAGAATTTCATCAAGAGCTGCATGCAGTTCATGTTTTCCCGACACAGCAGCCCTCACCTTCTACCCGACCTTCAATAAAACTGGAAATAATTAGGAGCCAGCTTTTGCCACATGACTCACTAAAGCTGCTCCGTGGGTATCATTTGGGCATTAAGTTGAACATTTATTCTTTCATGTCATAAGGGTATCATTCATTAAATTATGGCTATAGTCCACTAAATGGGTCTGTGGTGGAAAGAGAGCTTAAAAGAGCAGTTCTTAACGTAGTTAACACATCTAGGTAATGGGTTGTTTACAGGAGTTGTCTTGCGTGTATGTTTTGTTACTGGTTGCTTCATACCTGCATATTACTCACTCACTCTCCCAGCACCCTATGTGCCCTTCAATATGCCATTTTCTGGGGGAACAAAAACAAAAATAAATGCTCCTTGACCTTAAGAAGCCTCAGGGTACAGTGAGATACAGACCCAAAATTACAAAGCATGCCACAAATGCTAGCTTTTATTCTTTAAGTGTGGCAAAATACACATAACATAAAATTTACCAACTTAACCAATTTTTAAGTGTACAGTTCAGTAGTGTTAAGTACATTCACATTTTGGTACAAGAAATCTCCAGAATTCTTTTTGCTTTGCAACATAAAACTCTACCCCATAAATTGGCACTCCCAGACCCTGGCAACCACATTCTATTAGGTTGGTGCAAAAGGAATTGCGGTTTTTGCAGTTATTTTTAACCCTTTAAACGACAATTCCTTTTGCACCAACCTAATACTTCCTGTATCTATGAATCTGACTATTCTAGTAACGCCTTATAAGTGGAATCATATAGCATTTGTCCTTTTGTGCCTGGATTATTTCATTTAGCATAATGTCCTCAAGGTATCATCTATGTGTCAGAATTTCCTTCATTTTTAAGGCTGAATAATATTCCATTGTATGGCTGTATCACATTTTGTCTATTCATTCATCGCTTGATGGACACTTGGGCTGCTTCCAACTTTTAGCTACTGTGACTAATCCTGCTATGAACATACATGTAATATAAATCCTGTCTTAAAAGAATATATAAGATGCTGTGGAAGAATTTAGTCTCACAGAAGGAGATGCATCAGGAGTTGACTCTGAAAACAAGGAAGCTTTCTCCAGCCACACAATGAAAGTGAAGGGTCTCTGAGGTAAAGGGGCAGCGTGCTTGCTGGGAGCTGGAAGAACGGGATGCTTTGGGTGTAGGGGTTGCTGCATGTTAGAATTGAAGCTGGAGAGGTAGGTGGGAGAAGAGTTTCCTATAGCCTCGTCTGTTATGGTTTAGTCACTCTTCAAGGGCCTGCTCTGGTCCAAGCTGAGGGCCCCAAGTCCCACTGCCAGTGGACTTAGACACTGGCAAGACTAGGTCACAAAGCTCTTGTGAGTCTCCCTCGTGCATCATGCTCTGCACCCTTGGATTCCTTTCATTGACTTTGAGTGAGTCTCTGGGCCCTTTACTGCCTCCAGCTGTGAGCTCTGGTTCCTGAGCCCTGGCTGGGTCATGGATGCCGGAGTCTTCTCTGGTGGCTGAGAACTGGCCACACAGCCCCTGCTGGAGGGGATGTGAGGCCTCGCTATGGTTCCGGCAGCAGCTCTCCCTGGCCAGGAGCTAGCAGGGAGTCCCTAAGGATCAGATCTGTGTTTCAGAAAGAAGCAGTCTACAGGTGGGAGGGCAACAGAAGAACAGCAAAGTATAGGTTAGAAGAGGGCAAGTCTATGGAGTGGGCCAAGGGGTGGAGGAGGACTGCAGCTGAAGGCCGCCATGGGGAGGAAGCGAAGGATTAGAGAAACACAAAGAAGTAAGACTCCTCGGTATTGGAAGGTTAGTGACAAGGGGCCAGAGCTGACTTCCAACACTTAGGCATGAAAAATTAGATGTTGGATTGAGTATCCTGAGTTAGGTCAAGTTCCAGCCCTGCAACCCGGGGCTCACCAAGCACCATGACGCAGCTCACAACAGAAGGAAAGAAACGTTGGTATCCACATTCATGGTCAGTTTCCAAGAGACTTACCTATTACCACGGATCTAATTTGTATTTGCAGAGGAACAAAGAGTCCCTTTGACACAGTCACAAGGAAGCTCGCAAGCAGATGTGGCACTGAATCTTTAGCTGAAATTTTAGAGAGACATGAGCGTTTAAACACACCTTTTCTCTTGATTTAATGAGCGCTGTCAGGTGTTTTAATACCAGAGGCCCGTCTAAACTGTACGTGAAGTTCACATTGTCAAAGACAATCACTCCTTCATGGGGCCAGGCCGGTGGTGGGCGTTTTGGGCATTCCCAAGGAGCTTCCTTCTCCAGGTCTGTATATTCCATCACCCTTTCTACTGAAATCATCTGAAAGACATATGATATTGCATGGGTTAGGAACGGAGGGTTTTGTTTATGGATGTTAAGAGATAATATATGAAACGTTCTGCTTCTGTACCTGGTTGTTAAGGATATGTCAGGTCTTAACATCCCCAAAGGAGAGAAGTAGGAATTTAATGAAGATTTTGTTGGTTTACAAACTTGGTCATCATCTTGAGACACTTTTACTTATGGCTACTTCCCTCAAGATTGTATTAAAACTAAAAGAAATGGAGAAATGGATGCTAAGATTTAATTTATCCACTTTCCACGCATAAAAATTAGAGAATTTTGTCAAAAAAAAAGATTACGACAGCCACCAATCAGTAATTTATGCTGCATAAGGGTCATCTGTTACAGAAGAATTAAACTGAATGGTCAAAATCAAACCTCCTTTTAATACTCACTTTCTACTCTATTAGGAGAGTAAGATTAAAAGATATTACTTTTATTGGTTTTTTCCCTTTAGGAGAAGGTGCAAATATTCAAAAGAGGAGATAACTTACGTATTGACCGAGCCCTCCTAAACAACTATAACTCAACGTCTCAAACTAGCACATTCCGAGAGGGAGCGTATCCTACCAGAAAGAAGGGACACCAGCAAATTCAGGTGTTCAATACATATAAGAATAAATAATAAAATGAGAGGATCCTTATTAATTAAACAAACAACCTCAAAATACTAATTTTTTTTTTTTAACCAGGAACAAGGAATTAACCATTAAAAAACAAAAATAAAGAGGCCTCTAAAAAATGAGCTTATATCCTCTCCAGGATTTCAGAACCTCCCTCCTACAGAGACATTTATTACATTTGAAGACAGCTTGTGATGAATATAAAACCTGCTGACATAGCATACATAAGACTGAGAAAAAGATGTATATATTTGATTTTACATTAACTTTAAACAGATGGAAGAAGGATCTAAAAAGCTCTGTTAGCTACGATGTAAAAATAACAGTTTTAATATTTTACATAAGAAGTACTTTTATGCTATTTAATGGCAAGGAGACTTGAAAAGGCTAAGAATGTTAAGATAAACATTACCATATTCTCAACTTCAGCACTTTGCCTAACACACCACTGGAACGTCCCCATGAGGGTAAGGGCGTAGGACAATGCCAGGCCAACCTGTCCAGCATTCAAAGCTACACGAGGAAAAAGAAGACGAAGAAAGTCAATCCCATTCTTAACCCTGGGCCTGGCTTCTTCTGTCACTTTACCAAGACTCCTTTATAACATTTAAACACTTTGCATATAATTATAGTAATAGTTATACTTTTTACTATCTATTGACTGACACCATGATTGATACACACACACACACACACACAAAACCAAAACACCCACTATGAATTCAGAAAGACTATTAAATGAGTTTATTAACCCCAACAGGATTGACATACACTCGGCTGTATTATAGATGAGGAAGTCATTACTTAGACTTTCATCATTATGGTTTCAAGGACCATTATGTAATTTCACTTTCTACAGCCAATGCAACTACAGGTAAAAATGACTGAAAACAAGGCAATGGGTACTAAAAGCCAGTGCGTTACTAAACTCCCACTCTCACTGTTCCATTATTAAATATTGTGATTCGGTGATGTCACTAAGGAATAGTTAGCGATGGTGAGTTCATGCCATACACACCAACACCTGCTCACGTGGCAGTGAAGACAACATTCTTTCCTGCTGAGAATCTTTCTCAACCCAGTGCACCAGGCACCAAAACCTAAACCCTTCAGCAGGACAAAATGATCAGTAGTAAATTTGGTCCTCTCCTCACCATATCAGACACTACCAGAATGTTCAGAAGGTCAGCTTGTTGCATTTGCATAGGTCCCAACCCATTCAAGATAAAAGGAACTCATCCAGACCCAAATGACTCCTGTACGTGGGCCACATTGCGGGGACACACCCAACCTGACGCGCTGCAAGCGCTTTAATACAATTCACGAGAACCAAATAGTATGTGATTTAGACAAGGTGGCAAGAGTTTAATTTAAAAAATTGTAAATGCAGCTATAAATTGTAATCATACCACAAATAGTTTTTCACATCTGTACTTACTTTGTGCCAGAATCAGGGACCCAAAGGCAACAACAATGACAAAGATGGCACAGATGGCATCCAGACGTACGGCGAACCATCGGGATGTCGTCAAAAACAAGAACCAAGCCTCTGGATTTGTGAACCGTAATAAGCACAGTGAATAAGTAGAAAAACCACGTTAACTGCTTTGAACAAGGGGGAGCGTTTTGCTCAGTTGAGTTACAGAAGATTTTTACACAAAGTAGGACAGCAAAGTTGCACATTCAGGGAATCTGAAGATTCCAGAAAGCTAAGTGTGAATCAGGACAGTGGCTTTATGAGAAGTCATGCACTGAAAAATTCAACCCACAACTTAAAAACAGAAATGCGATCAAACCACAGAACATGGAAAAATGGTCTCATCAGTGCATTTTGCACGGTGCTGAGTCTGTGTGTGAAACTCATCCTTTTATACGGCTGACTGTACCCAGTTCTCCAGGAGCTGAGTGTAGTTCCTAGTTTGTTTCCAGCACCCTCCATATTTACTATAAGGCCCTGTACAATGTTTATGCCTTAGAAGCCTGTATCTAAATGACCATCTAGCTAAAAGGACCTGCATGTAGCTTTCAAAGTGACATTTTATCTTCAAAATACAATGGCGATTGGAAAGATGGGGCAGGACTTTGCAGACTTAGAGTAAATTCTGAAATTTCTACATAGGAAAAGCTTCACTGATACAAAGAATAATATACATCAAATGGGTGGCAAATCTGATAATCAGGAATTTGATTTCCTCAGTCACTTCTGCCACCCTGCATGCTCTGAAAAAAGAGCTGGCAAACTATGGACTGTGGGCTAAGAATGGACCATCACCCATTTTAGTAAACAAAGTTGGACTGGAACACAGCCACTGCCATTTGCTGATGTATTATCTTTGCCTGCTTTCATGCTATGTCGACAACGTTTAGTAGTTGCAACAGAGACAATATTGTGCACAAAACATGAAATATTTACTCTCTGGCGCTTTACAAATAAGTTTGCTGAGCCCTGCCCTAGAGGAACAGAAAGCCACAGGGCATGGTGCTAGAAGGACAATGCAAACCAGTCGGGGGAGAAAAGCAGTGGTGTGACTGGGGAAGAGGAGAGCTGAGAGGACTCATGGCCAAGGGGAAGGGGAAGGGGAAAGGGAAGGGGGAGAGGAAAGGGTGCAGACAGGAGGTGGGGCTGGGCCTGCGGGGGAAACAGAGAGAGGTGCCAGCCAACAAGGCCATCTGAGAAGGAGGTCAAGCAAGTAGCCTATCCCATCCTTTGAAACTGTTTCCAGAAACTTACAGACCTGAATGCAAATCCTGGTGGGCATCAAACAGTTCCTGAAATCTCTCTTCAGTTTTAAATGCCCGGATGGTCCAGAGTCCCTGGAGAGAAGACGATAGGTGGGAAAATACTGGGCTCCGTGCTGGGGAAGCAGAGAAAGACAAATGACAGAGAAAGTCAGTGAGACCGGATGAAAAAAAAAAAAAAGCCTCCTGTGCTCTGTGGTTACACATCCACCAAATAGCACACCCAGAGCTTCCCAGTGGGTTACCTGGGCGAGAAGGGACTATGTCCCTCCTGGAGAGGTCTCTCTATGTCAACCCTCAAACTCCTGATAACACTGTGCTTCGCTTTCATGACCTGGAAATAAAAGCTTCTCTTTGAACCTATCTTCGACTACATTCAAACCATAGCGAGATTTAGATTTTCTTAACTAATTCGTTCATCAAGGTCTTCCTCAGCATGGCCTCCCTCCCCATTCTTCCTTTGCATCCCTCCTGGTAGAAAGTATTGCTAATTTTTGAGTCAGTAGCGTTTTTAAATTTAATTCTGTTTGGGCACTCACCACACTGAATCATGATAAGCTATCTACTGGTAGACACCACTAAGATGGTGTCTTTCTGCATCTTAGATTATTACCTTCTTAAGGGTTGGCATAAAGTCAATAGCATATCCCCCGAACTGGAACAGTGCCGGGCACAGGACAGGTGCATGGTAAATAAGGTGACTGGGCAGTCGGCTATCTCCCTGCATCCTGAGAAAACCTACCTGTGCCTGCTGGGGAATTAAGCTTTCTGTATGGGTCAGCGCACACCTGGGCATTGCACTCCCCTGGTGCCCCCAGGACCTGCATCACCAAGGTGTCTTTGAATAGTTTTAATTCCAGCACCAGGAGCCTGCTGCATATTTTTATAACTGCCCTGCTTGGTGCTTGTCCTGGTGTTTGGAAGTCACTATGGCATGTGACAATGACATCGTCCTTTCAGAATCTGACTGCGGTCTTAGTAGCCATTCTGAGTAATTTTACACTGGTTTGGGGACTGATGCCACATGACTGGCCACTGGTTTCCCTCTGTCTTCTCCGAGCACACAGTGTCTGAGTGCCAGGGTCTGGCTCCTGCACACTGGGGGTCACGTGGACTGCATGCTGCTGGGCAGGGATGATCCCTTACAGTTTTCATTCATTCCCCACCACGAATAAGGCTGTAACTAGCTATTGTCAGAGGCAGATCGTGAGCCTATGACCTCTGTCTGGAACGAGTAATAATCCGTGCGTTATCAGAAGTACTGACTTATCATTTTGTTACCTGCGAATCTCCTGGAGAAGACCAGTTAGTAAAACCTGGGTGTTTAGGGGATGTTAAGATCACTTATCTTACAGGAGACTGCAGAGATTTTATATAATGATGGGGAAAAAGAGTCAAGGGAAAAACTCAAACTGATATTCAGGGCATGACTCTCTAGCCTGGCATCTGAATACCTATCTGTGTGTCAATACTGATGTTATGTGGGACTGTGCGTGTGTATGTGCGTGAGTGCAGTGCATGCGCGTACGCACGTGTGTGTGTGTGTGTGTGTGTGTGTGTGTGTGTAGGAGGGATCCTGGGGGACAAATGTGCAGACATAGAACCTCCTCTTATGCTTAATAGTCACAGTTCTACAACCAGGAAAGGAGTAGGCTTCCATGTGTGACACGGGTTCAGAGAAGGTGGGAAGCCCTGGGCTGTGGAGGGACAGCCTGGCTGCGGGCCAGCTGAATATCCACTCAGCCTTGGGGCTTTTTTTCTAACTGAGGACATTAACCATTAGGGACCCTCACCTGGGATAGTGCTTTAGGGAAAAAACAAAACCTCTGAACTGGGACATGATCTCACATTTTCCCTTGTATCTAATTTAAGCAAAGAGCCATAAGTGATTCTGGGATGGTCTGACCAACCAGTTGAACATTTGTGATTTTACCGTAGCCTCTTTACTGTTCTCCCTCTTCATTATATTGAGTTATCTTTACCTTGTATTTAGCTTCCTTTGATTTTGTACTGTGAGGACAGCAATGTGAACACAGACCGAACTCATGCTTCAAATACGAAAGACTGGGAGCTCTGTATAAGGCCTTTTCTGCACTCCACAGCAGACCTCCCAGCCTGTCCCCAGAGCGTAGTCAATCTGGATACAGGGGGCCTGTAGGGACGGTCCAGGAGAATTCCAGGGCCCATTATTCGATCCAGATAGTGCTAAGAGTCCAGCTCCAGATAGTGCAGAAAACTCACTAGAACCATGCTCTCATGTCCAGAGGAAATGTGACATAAAATATTTCATCACAGGCAATTCTTCTGAGAAAAAAGTAGATGTGCTGTTCACCCAAGGAGAGTCTTTGAATGAAATTCTTCAGCTTGGACATCCTCACTTGCTTCCTTCATCAGGAAAGCAAAATGGCAGGGTCAACTTTAGAAATCAGGTGTCTGCCATCCAGCCTTGAACACCAGGGCACCCACAGAACATATCACCTACTTTACCTCATACCCGAGAGCTATAGAAGTATAGCAGGAATCTGGACCTGTGAAAAGCTATCCTGTTTCTTTCCCACTCCACTTAGGGCTGAGTGGGATGCCAGGAGGAGTGAATTGGAGGGTCTGTAAATAAAGTTAACTAGTACAAGAGGGAGAGGGGATGCCAAGGCTCCAATATTATCTTGACCGATGTAATATCCTTTTCCCACACTCTGGGCTGGCTATCCTGAAGTAGGCCTATGCAACAGCCGTGGCGTTAGTCTGCAGTCACAGACGAATGTAACCCTACATTACACAAGATTGACAGGTGTGTTTTCCACGACCCTGAGGACTCTTTGTGACATACCCGACACAACTGGACTGCAACTCTTCCCTGGGGAGGGGAAGGGCAGAGAACTAGAAAGACCCTGGGTTGACAGTCTTGCTACAGGTTATCATTAATGCTCTGCAAGACCTGCTAGGTGTTATTATGTTCTTAACTGCCTCGTGGTCAAGGGTCTAGTGCTCGCAAACACTTTTCAAGCATCACTTGAAGAAATCTTCACAAGAAACCCAGAGGGCAGGTATATTATATCCTTGACAGAGGGAAATACAGACTGACGGATTTAAGAGCATTGCCCAAGATTAAGTAAATTAACACGAGTAAGAGGTAGAGCTGAGTGTCAGACCCAACTCTGGTTTATTCCCAAGGCTGTGCTTTTAATGACAGCCAGTATCTCAGACAGAGAATAATCAGGGGTTAAAGATGCCCCTGTGTGACTAAATGCATTTTTCTCCAGATTTTGTATCTTTAGAAAACCCTAAAATCTTACTTAGCCTTACCCCATTATTGTACATCTTAAGCACCTTAAGTTGAACAAAGTCCCTAGGAATCGGCATGAGAACTCTAAAATAGCAGACTTGAGGATCTATGGCCTGAAAACACGTGGCACACATGTTAACACGCCTCGAGCAATGCCCCTAGCAGACATTGCTAGTTGATCACAGAGCCCTTACAGACAGAATTTGGATACGGCTTCATAATTCATACACTGCCAAATGAATAGAACTGGCTAGAGAAATACAACCAAATGCCATCCTGGTTTTACGCACTTCTCTATGACTGAGTGTAGCTACACTCATTTTGCAAAAATAAAAAACCATTATGATCCACTGCAGATTTTTCATTAAGATGGCTTAAATGTCAGCCTAAAGTTTGAGAGGCAGCTAGGCTGTATGACCTGAAAATAAACCGTGGGATTTCAGTAGAACTTCAAAGCACAAGGATGAAGCAGGTTTATGTCTTCTAGCCATGGCAATCAGGTGTCTTTCTTTTTGCTGGTGATTCCAGCAGTAGCCTCAAGAGGTATTCTCAATCACTGTTTAGAGGAAACAGTGGAATTGTTATTTATGGCCCAGACCACCCAGATACCTAACAATAAACAGTTCTAGTCAATTGGCCACCACATTTGATTATCTGGGGGTGTAGAGGAGGGAGCGTCCAGATTTAACTTACTGTCTCAGCCTACTGAGATGCAGGAAAACCCAACTATTCCACAAAGGACCATGTCAAAGTTCTCAAAGTCTCCAGATCAAAGAATGAGAAAATCCTAAACTGCTGCTTGAAAAACGTCTCAGGGGTTCTCCTTCTCTCCACTCCACATGGATGGGAAGTGGCCCGTGCCCCAGGCAGAAATCTCTGTCAACCTCTTCTAGAACACAACCCTTTTTTGAATATACCTTTGCAACAAGATGGTTGAATGACTCCATTTCATGAGTGGCCTCAAATCATAAAAGGTCTGAAGCTTTGTCTACCCAAAAGACTGGTTGGAGCTTATCACTTATTCTGCCTTCTCCAAGTCCTATCATTAGAACATGTCAACATGCTCCACATCCCATAGAAACACCTCAGAAAACCAAACCTCACAGTGAGTTAGCTGGTTCTCTTGACGACTGAAAATTTTTTCTGTACGTTTTATGAAACTGTCACCCACTAACCTTTATGCAAATACTTAGGACAAATGCCACTCCAGAGATTATTATTTAAAAAAAAACAACAAAAAAACAAAAAAACCACACATTTGCCAGAACAAAAAAATCCTTTATCCTGATGAACCTGTATTTTTCCACGTGGTAGATAGGGAAAACCATGGGAATCATAGTTTCTCTCCTTAGCTTGGCTCCCAGAAAGCAGTAACTATCCAAAGTTCAGGTTTCGGATACAAATGTCTTCCTTCTTTACGTTTTGGCTATCATCCTTGTACTATTTAAAAAAAAAAAAATCTGTTTTCCTTATAATTTTTGTTTTAATAATCATGAAATATGTTTGTGCATTAATGAGATAAGCTCTGAATGATGCCATCCTCTGTGATTACCTGTAGAATAGAATGATTAATCTTAAAATGCTTTCTCCATTATTCCAAAACTAGGAAGCTGAATAGAGTAATAGATTAAACGCATACTAAACCGATCCCTCTCCTGTGTCCTCCTAAGGGGATTATTTTCAGCATCCATTTATATGAACAGCCCAGGGGGAAAGAAAACCTCAAACAGTATGGCTCTATCCCAAATACTGGTGATAATAAAGAGCAAAACTGAAAATAACAGTGCTTATCTTTTCAAAACATTTAACAATCACAACTTATTTGCCATTTTTTGAGTATGTAAAAGTAATACATTTTTCAAATGCATCCCTTCTGTCATGTGAGTACATTTTCCGACACCTCCTTTCCTTTCTCTAACCTTTTCTTTCCTTTTGTCATTTCTAGTATACTCAGGGGTAGAAAAATTCTCTATTTTCCTTCTTTATGAGTTAAAACATGGTGAAATATTTTGTATCTCAGAAAACCGTTTATTGCTTTCCTGTTCTGTATTAGGAAGCACGCTATGAACAGGACAAAAACAGTCCCTGTATTCATGGTGCTCAGATTTCTGTGGAGGATTATTCTACATGCATCCTCCATTCCTTCCTTGTGCTAAATTGAAAGCTGCACCTGGCATCCCACTAGATCTATTTGCCTTAAAGGCCACGCTAACAGTGACTGTAATACTCAATTAACTAATATTTACTTCATGAGAAATTTTGAAATATGGAGTCTGTAGAATTTCAGAGGTCTCCTTTATTATGGCATGAAGTGAAGTGAGCTTGCATGCCATCCCACCTTAAGAGTCTCGGTACTCACTTGTAGATTCCAGGCGTTTGACATCTCTTGATGTTTCTAAGAAATAGCCACGAAGAACAAAGAAAATGATGCCAAGGGGAACCAGGGGTATTGCAATCCAAGGAATCACGGCCACCGCCACGCCTACCACACCGATCACTTGCAGAAATGTCTGAAATAGTGAAAACAGATACAGAGGCCTCCTATGATGCTGTGATTCATAACAAGAAATAACTATTTGGTCTTCATCCCCATTTCTGGCACTGTGCTCCCAAAACCCTTGGAATTTCCTAAGCGATCAAGGTGTCATTTGTTATGTTGATAAAGTAACTTTTGGAAACCCCCCGCAGGATCTGAGCTGGTTGTCAGTGGAGCCATTCTGTGGTTAGAGGATTGAAACTTTCAGTCCCACCCTGACTTCTGGGGACTGGATTGGAGCTTGAGGTTGAATCAATGGCCAATGACAATCATTACTACATAATGAAGCCTCCATAAAAACCCAAAAGGACAGATCCTTGCCTTTTTACCAGAGAGCTTCCAAAATGGAAAACCTGAACTCTTTGCCACCTTGATGGGCCCTGAGCTCCACAAGGACAGAAGCTCCTTGAGCTTCTTCGTTCCTATGTATCTCTTCACCTAGCTATTGATTCATAGCCTTTACTACCCTTAATAATAAATCAGTAATCTAGTGAGTAAATGAGTTTTCTTGAGTTCTGTGAGCTGTTCTAGGATATTAACTGAACACACGGAGGGGGTTTTAGGATCCTCTGATTCATGGCCAGTAGGTCAGAAGTACAGGTAACAACCTGGCCTTGTGACTGGAATCTGAAGTGAAGGACAGTTTTGTGGGACTAAACCCTTTACCTGTGGAATCTGATTCAATCTCTGGGTAGATAGTGCCAGAATTGAGTTGAATTCTCGAACACCCTTCTGGTGTCCTAGAGAATTACTTGTTGGTGCAGCAGAAGCTGCCACACATATTTGAATTGGATCTGGAAACCTTCTTTATCTCCTTATCAAGAATTCTTTTCAAAAACAGACTTTAATGTGTTGTTTTATTAGGAGTAAACTCCTCAATTCGCAAGACTTGTTGGAATGGCAGGGAACGCTTTCCAATTCAGTGAAATAACAAAATCATACATGGTCATGATGATATTTTTCACATGCTTACTATGCTCCAAACACAACAGTAAGACCTTCCTAGGTATTAGCTCTTTTGAAACACTCAGCAGCCCTATGTGTTGGCAACACTATTTTCTTTTACAGATGGGAAAATTTGAGCCTCAAAGAAGGTAAGATTTGAGTCCCAAACTATCATTAGTCAGTAGGTATTACTATGGAAATTAGCAAGCAGGAATCACAGATGAGGAATCTAGAAGACACAGCTATAAATATAGGGATAAAGAAATGGTTAATTACAAATTCAGAAAGGAGGGAAAAACTTAAATGTTTACCTTTGGAAGTGGGGATTCCGCTTTCTTGGTTTTCTATTCATAGTTTACATTTACTGACTGTGTACTTGGCTGCACGTTCACTACTTCACATGTACCGTGTTTCCCCGAAAATAAGACCTAGCCAGACAATCAGCTCTAATGAGTCTTTTGGAGCAAAAACTCACATAAGACCTGGTATTTTATTATATTATCTTACATTAAATTATATTAATTATATTATATTATATTACATTACATTATATTATATTATATTATATCACATTATACTGGGTCTTATAGCAAAATAAGACTGATCTTGTAATAATTTTTACTCCAAAATATGCATTAGAGCTGATTGTCCGGCTAGGTCTTATTTTCGGGGAAACAGGTAACTCACGTAATTCTCACAAGAGCTCTATCAAGTAGGAGCATCATCTCATTTTACAGGTGGAGACATCGAGGTACAGAGAGAGGAAAGGCAACTTGACCCAGACTACAAACCATGTCAGGAAGCCCATGATGTTAGCTATTATGATATGTTTCAACTTCACCCCAATACACAGCCAACTTTTTATTGTCCAGGGAAATTTTTTTGACTTAACTGAGCCTAATTTGTCATTAATTTTTCCTTTAAATGCCCTTACTCAGAGTTCCTTAGTATGCCCAATAGAGAACAGACAAAAATATGATGAAATAAACTGCTGACATTTCGTAGAGATCTAAGAGTGTTGACATGAAGGAAACAACTTACAATGTCTAAAAGGTGTTTTTTTAAAATCATCTGGATATACATTAATTTTTCCATCATTAGGATAAATATTTAAAATGTCTTTCAAAGGTTAAAAATGATAATATCAAAGGCAATCTATCAGGTATTTACTCTAAGGAAGGCACTGATGTAAGAGGTTTATGAATATTCACTTAATCATCACCTCATCTCTTTTTTCTCAAGGTTATGTTGGGAAATGACCTTGGTCTATAAACAGCAGATAGAATAAAACCCAAGTTAATGGATGATGGTGATTTAAATACCCATCTTAATCAGAAAAAGTATGATATCATGGTGTACGACTTCAGGTGATATGAATGAATTCAACACATAGTGTCTGCCTGCTATGAAAGACAGTGGCGAACAGTGAAGATTCGCCACTTCGAACAGTGGCGACATGAAGATTCACATGGCATAGGCCAAGACCTCCGAAGTTTACCATCTTAGATGGATACAAATCCATGACTGTCTGCACATGGCACAGAGTGCTATAGAAACACAGGGAAGAATACTGACCTCTGTTTACAGGGTTCTAAGAAAATTACAAATGAATTTCACAGGCAGGTTTAACAAACAGAAAGAGTAGCATGAATAATTTGCAGGTAGTATCACAGTTAATGGAAATTTTGACCAAGAGGGAGCCGGGCAGCAAAAGTTAAGTTGCTTGCCTGCATGAACATGGGTTATTCTATGTCCTCTCAGCACCGGTACCTGCATCCTCTATCTGACAGCCCAGAGAATACCCCACCATGTCACCCAGGGCAGCAGGCCCAAGGCACGTCTCTAAGGAAGGATTAGCAGGGTAATGCCTTACATAGACTTAGGTTATCATTTCATAGCTCTGCCAAATCAGTTTTCTCACAGGAACCTCACAACCATCTTGTGAATGAGAAAAGAAAGATGTGTCATTTCCATTTACAGATAAGGAACCGTGAAGCTGGGAGGTTAAGTGGTTGTCCCAAGTTCTCCCAAGAAGTTACTGGATATTATGGAGAAAGCCAGGAGCACTTTGTACTGAGGAAATCCATGTCCACAGCCACTGAGAGAAGCATGGAAAGAGGACACTTCTAGAACTGTAACTTTGTGGCCAGGAACCCCTGTGAATCAAACTGCATTATCCTACGTGCTTGTAGGATACGTGATGTAGACCTACGTGCTTTTACTGTTTCTCCCATTCTCTACTGTGGTATCAATACAAAACTCAAAGTAAAGAGGAATGGAATTCTGAAGGAACAAATTCCAATCATAAATGGAAGAAAATAGGGCTGTCCAGCGTATCTCCTTTTATACCTACAGCTTTTATTCTTACAGCTACTTGATTAACGGCCGCATCCCATCCTGCTACACTAATTAGGAAACCAAGATTCTTCCTTCATGTTCATAGGGAGGAGTCCTTCCAGCTTCTTCTATGTTTGGTCTTAAGTAAAGTCACTAGCTTTGCCATCATTAGTTGTCAGAAAAAAAGTGACTGTGGCTTTTCTCTGGCTATTGTTTCTCAGGTCTATTATATTTGAATATACAAATCTGAAATAAGACGGCCAATAAAGCTCATGCCTACTACAATTTTCCCCTAATGCTAGGCTTCCCTCCCAAAGATTGATAACCTCAGGTAAATGAAGGCAACTCAACATTTTTTGAGATGTTACCTTTTTTTTTTGCCATTTTATTATTCATATTTATGTTAGTTTTTTTCCTCTTCTTCCTAAAGAAGTCCTTTTAATATTTCTTATAATGCTGGTTTGATAGTGATAAACTCCTGTAGCTTTTTCTTGTCTGGGAAGCTCTTTATCTCTCCTTCAATTTGAAATGATAGCTTTGCTGACTAGAATAATCTTGGTTGTAGGTCCTATTTCATGTCAATCCCTTCTGGACTGCAAAGTTTTTGTTAATAAATCAACTGACAGTCTTATGGGAGTTCCCCTGTGGGTAACTAACTGCTTTTCTCTTGGTGCTTTTAAGATTCTCTGTCTTTAACCTTTGGTGTTTTAATTATAATGCATCCTGGTGTGGGCCTCTTTAGGTTCATCTTTTTTGGGACTCTGCACTTCCTGGACTTGTATGTCTATTTCCTTCGCCAGGTTAGGGAAGTTTTCTGTCATTATTTCTTCAAGTAGGTTTTCAATTCCTTGCTCTCTCTCTACACCTTCTGGTATCCCTATGACGCAAACATTGGTATGATTAATGTTGTCCCAGAGGACCCTAAAAGTAGCCTCAAATTTTTTTATATTTTTTTTAAATTTTTGCTGTTGATTGCTTTCAAATCACTGATTTGATCTTCTGCTTCATCTAATCTGCTGTTGATTCCTTCAAGTGTGTTCTTTTTAGTTATTGTATTCATTTCTGTCTAGCTCTATTTTTATGGTTTCTATGTCCTTTATTATGTTTACTATCTCTTTGTTGAAGTTCTCAATGAGTTTATCTATTCTTCCCCTAAGTTCATTGAGCATCCTTATAACCAGTGTTTTGAACTCTGTATCTGGTACATTGCTTGCTCCATTTCATTTAGTTCTTTTTCTGGAATTTTCTCCTGTTTTTTCATTTGGGACATGTCTGTCTCTCCATTTTGGCTGCCTCTCCGTGTTTGTTTCTATGTATTAGGTAGATCTGCTACATCTCTCAGTCTTGGCAGGGCGACCTTTATGTGTTAGGTGTCCTGTGAGGCACAGTGGCAGTCTCCTTGGTTACCTGAGCTGGAGCTGGGTGCTCCAAGAGTGTCCCTTGTGTGAGTTGTGTGTGCCCTTCTGTTGTAGTTGACTCCTGATTGCTGCTGGTAGTCAGTGGATGGTGTTGATCCTCTGGCTGACTGGCCACAACTACAGTGGGTGAGCTGTTGTGCAGGGTCTGATCCCACAGAGCAAGATTTACCCCAGTGGGGCTCTGGTGACTGCCGAGACCACCCATTGGGTATGTTGTTTGTGGAGCAAATCAGATGGTGCTCTGTTGTGGTCTGAAGTTAGTCACAGGGTGTGTTGGTTCTGGGGCCTCTTGGGAGGGGCTCCAGTGCAGACCAAGATCAGTCACTGCCTGTGCCTGGCCTAGGGCCACTTGGTAGGAGCTACAAAGTGATCCGTGGTTGGTAGCTGTTTGTACTGGGCCCAGAGGCATGTGGGAGAGGCTACGCTGCCAACTGAGGATGGCTGCCACAAGTGCCAGGCCTGGGGCCACTCCGCAGAGGCACAGAGCATGCTGAGGATACTCAGTGCCTGCCTGGGGATCTGTGGACCTTCGATTGAGAGTTTTTTTAGGAAAATCTGCAGCATGGGCTGCCTGTGAGGAACGGCTGCTGAAAGAGGCTCGGGTAGTGCACGAGTTGGGTGGGATGGGGTCTGAGGGAGTCACCAGTGTGGGGTGAATGGTGTTCACCAGGTCAATGCAGATTCATATTGGGTGCCCACCTGAGCCTGCAGGCTGTGTGTGTGTGGGGGGGCGGTTTTGACACAGGAAAAATAGCACCCACCTGTGCCTGCAGGCTATGTGGGAGAAGGGCTCAATACAGGAATAGTGGCAGCTGCCCCTCCAGCCCTTGCCCTGGGGCCACACAATTCAGTTTCTCCCCACATGTCCCTGGCACTTTTCAAGTTGCTATCCCTTTGCTGGACCTCATGGTGAGTGTGATCAAGTGAGTCCGTGTGCAGCTGCTTTAAGAAGATGCCTGGGTTCCAGCAGCCCTCCATCTCACCAGAATGGAATACCCGCTGATTTTCCAACCAGATATTGTGGGGACTCTTCTTCCTGGTATCACTGGGGCTTCTGGCTAGGGGGCACAGTGTGAGACTAGGAGCCCTAGCCCTTCACAAGGAAGCTCCACAGCTGAGATATTCCTCCCAATTCTCAACTGCTACACATGGGTTTGGGATCAGCCTGGTTTGCATCTCCTCCTACCAGTCCCAATGTGGCTTCTTCTTTATATCCTTAGCTACAGGAGTTCTGTTCAGCTAGTCTTCAGATGGTTCTCCAGGGTGACTATTCTATAATTTAGTCATAATTTTGACGTGGTCATAAAAGGAGGTGAGCAGAGCACTGACCTACTCCACCAACTTTACTGGAAGTTCTCAAGATGCTACTTTTCTTATTCCATGTGCTTTTTCTATTGCAAGCCTTGCTTCTTCTTCATGAAGACTTACTTGTTCTGAAATTGTTGAGAATTCAGAGAGACTTAAGAAAAAATGTGGACCTCTATATCAATAAAACCAAACCAAATAGCTCCTTACCAGATTATTCAATATTTTCAAAGAGAAAATCAATTTGACATATTTTACTTTGTGCATCATGAACTGGTATTGACATTGAGGGAAACACAAAAGGTAGATTTTGTACACCAGTGAATCCCAGGAAATTCAACTATGCCCACTCCAGGTTGGCTTTCTTGGTGAGCAAGCATCCTGATTTGGATGTCAAGATGACTAAGATAGAAGACCAGGTACCACTATACATGAAAGAGATGTCTGATGTGCATCTCTCATTCTCAGAAAGGATGCTGTCCTGTGAGCAGCTGCTTCTGACAAACCACACTGGCACCTAAATGAATATTAATGAGGTATACAAAAGAAATAAAGGGGGAAATGCTTATGAAAAATGTTAATGGTTTTGTTTAAAAACCTGCCCAATAAAATAATTTGAAAAATAAGACACTGCTTTATTGCTAGTGCCTAATGGATAATTTCCTCATTATACTGAAGAAATTCCACTATTCTCTGGATTTAGTTGACAACCAAAAAAATATTGGTTACCCCAGCCTACCAAATACCAATAATGGATAACATTTCATGAGGTTTGCCATATGTCCAACCTCCTAAGTATTTCACATGCATTGTTTAGTTTCTCACATCAAATTTCAGTAGGCGATCCCTCCATTTATCAAGCAGAAAACTGACGCTCAAGAAAGGTTTAGTAATTTGCCCAAAGTTAGATAATTACGTCATTTTGACCTCAAGCCCGTTTTGTAAATCTCTGCATGATACTGTATCCCATATACATATAAAATTCACATTTGAAAAAAATTAATATGTTATTTTATATTATTTTCCCTCTTGTCTAAATTTTCTAATTTTGTTGGGATTCTTGTGGTATTATCTGGTCTCTCCCATGAAGTGACCAGTGCTAGACTTCCAGCTAATTAGGGAATAATAGCCTACTCAGCTCACAGTGTAGAACTGATCATTAAAAAGTCTTAAAAATGCTAGCTAACAGATCACACTAACACAGATTGATGTAAAAATTATTGTTTAAATAATAATTTTTAAAAACCCAGTTTCATAAGAAAGATGAGTTCTAAGCCCAGAAAGCAAAATGACTTGAAGGGGTAAAAAAGAGCCAAATTTAATTTTAATAAATGTATAAAATCCAAGGACACAAAATGAGGCTTAGTATTTTACATGCTCAGTATCTGTATTTAGATGGTGGTAAATACATTAAAATTTCCCTCAGAAGTCTCTTCCTCTAGAATTAACATTGTATTTTAATATTAAAAATTTTAACATATTCCTTTCACAAGCACAATTTTAAGTGCAAGGACCTGTTTGCCAGTTTATCATTTAAATACCAAACTGCTTATAGTCCTGTAGGAATTCCTAGGTATCTACCCACAATTTACTTTAAACTTAATTTCATAAGATTCTGCTCCTGCTAGTCTTTGTGAAGCTTGTGCCAAAGAACATGTTTTCTATAAACAGCAGTAAAAGTGTATTCTTCTTATTCTATGCAAATAAATATGTAATCCATACTTTTGGCTCACTCATTATCTGAATTCTCACTCGCTCGCATACTTATATTAGGTTACGCATAAAATGAAATACGTATTTAATCATAAGGTCACTTAATCAGGAGATAGTACTTTCATTATTTGTTTACAGTATTAAAAAACAAAATCAGTATCATTAAGATTGCTAAAACCTCAAAGTCATTTGAAAGCTTTTAATTCTGCTGTCAGTCAGACTCTGAAGAATTCTGTTCCAAGTTGTGATAAGTACAAATCATCCAGATTGCCTTAAACTATTGCCGATTTTGCAGAAGATAAGACTTAAGTGCAACAAACAAAGCAAGACTCACTTCTTGGCAAGAAAACATGGCAAGATTTTCTTCTGATTGAGAGAGAGAGAAAATGATGCCTAGTTTTTGATCAGTAAGCTGTTTACCGATGTGGGTGTAGGAGTGTCTTCTACCTATTTATTCTGAAACACATGAGATAAAAAAATAATTTTTCAATGAAATAACTGTAACATAGACAGTGCTGTTAGCTAATACAGGATTCTTGTGGAGAAAGTAAAATTATGACGAGGCTATCTAAAATTCTGAAAGTATTAAGAAATAAAAATGGAATTCCTGTCAAATAATACTCATGACTCTTTAATTACAGGATAAACAGAAGCAAAGGGGAAAATATGAAAGACTCTTAAAAGTAAGCTCTTAAACCTTAATACCAACCTCGAGTTAGTATTAAATCTCCAGGGGTAAGTTATATGCTGTTATGGCACCTTGCATATCTTAGGGAGTTCAGAGATCGACTCTGGTCTCCAGCTCCCTCCTTGACCACCTGTTTCTTTTGACCTCACCCAACTCAGTTAACTGTTAAATCAGAACTTTACAGAATGTTGGTGTGTCTTATTTGTATGAAGAGATCTATACAAATTCTAAGACTAACTTTTTCTAAACTTGTCCTTTACTTGGGATATACTCATCACTCCTTTCATCCCTCATTTGGCTGCCTCAGATCTTTTCACGTCCACACCAGTTCTAGGACCTGTGTATCCTTCAGTTAGCTCTTACTCCTGAGACCTAGTTGAGGTCACTGAAGAGCAGAATAGTGGTGTTTGGCTTACAATTTGTTAACCAACATAGTAGAAAACATTAGGGAATGAAGTATACTTCTTCCTTCCTTTATGTTCAGCGTATTTTATTGATTGATGGCTTCCTTTCTACCTTTTCTAAGTGGTAGAGCTTATTACAAAATTCAAGGCTGGAATTTATCTACATGCTACTTTTAAAAGGCACACCTTCAAAATAAGGGCACATAAAAGTGGAAATAAAAGTGTGGAAAAGGGTATGCCATGAAAATACTAATCAAAAGAAAGCTGGAGCGTCTAGCTATGCCACTATAAACATAGAAGCTTTAAGTTAGGAAGGATTCCTAGAAATAAAGGAAAACATTTCATAAGAATAAAGGATCCAGAAGACATTAAAAAATCTAACTTTACATAGGCCTAATAACGTAGCTTAAAAATGCACAAAGCAAAATCTAACAGAACCTGGGAGTAACAGACAAATCCGTACTCATAGTGGGAGAGTCTAACCCATTTATCTCAATAACTAATTGAGCAAGCAGATAAATATCAATAGAGATATAAAATATTTGAAGACATGATCAACAGACTTAATCTAATTAAGAAATACACAATACTGCAGCCAATAACTGAATACATTCTTTTCATCTGCACGTATACCATGCTATAAAGTAAATAACAACAAACTTCAAGGGACAGAAATTGTACAGAATATATTTTGACCTAAGTGGATTTAACAAGAAATCAATAACAAAAAAGTAACTAGAATGTCATTAAATGTTTGGAAATTCTGTAATACATTTCTAAATAACACCTGGTTCAAAAAAATTACAACAAATTTAGAACGTATTCTGACAGAAAAGAAAATGAAATCTAGTATTAAATTTAAGGGCTACAATTAAAACTGTGTTTAGAGGTATTTATAGCTTTATTTATTTTATTTTTTTTTAAAGAAAGGCTACTGGGAATACATGGGAAATCTCTGTATCTTCCTCCTAATTTTACTGTGAACTTAAAACTGCTCTTAAAAAAAAGTCTTATTAAAAAAAGGCTGTAAGTCAAGGGTCAAAAAATCCATCTTAAGATATTAAAAGGACAGCATATTAAACTAAAGTGTGTTAAAGAATGGAAATAAAAGTAGATAATAATGAAACAGAAAAGTAAATGAAAGAGAAAAATAAATAAAGCCAATAAAGCCATTAGTGGTTCTTTGAAAGCACTAATGAAAGTAATAAACTCCTGCCAAGATTGATTGAGAAAAAATGGGGGGAAAATTACCATTGTCATGAATTAAAAGGGGAGAACACAAGAGATACTACAGGCATTAAAAAGAGCACATAATAAATAAACATTGTGCTGATAAATTTAAATTTTTTAATGAAAAAGACAAATTTCTTGAAAAATGATGTACGAAGACAAAAGAAATACAAAAAATCTGAACAAGCCATATCAATTTAAGAATTTGAATCCATATTTTAAAAATTTCCCACAGAACCTAATAAAACAATTTGATGGGGGAAAAACTTCCCACAGAAAAGACTTTAAAGGCCCAGGTGACTTCACAAGTAGATTGTCCAAAAAAACTCACCAAATTTTCCCAGAGAACTTGACTCCAGCATTATCATGATATAAAAACCAAACAAAACATTAAAAGAAAGCAAAATTACAAACTATACTGTTTTAGGAACACTAGACATTATCAGTAAACTGAATCCAACAATGAAAAAGGATAATACTTCACAACTAAACTTGGCAAGGCAAGTCCAAAATCTATAAGGCAGGCTAGGCTGTTAGAAAGGGCAGGCAGGCTGGAACTCTTGGGTGGGGCCTGACACTGTAATCCATAAGCAGGATGTCTTTTTTTCCAGGGAATCCTAACTCTTAAGGCCTTCCAACTAACTAAATCAGGCCCACCCAAATTAGCTAGGATAATATTCCATAAAGTCAATTGATTATGGACTTAAACCACATCTACGAAATAGCAACACCTACATTACTTTTAGAGAGAATAAGTGAGGAATGTACTCTAGCCAACTTAGTACATAAAACTGACCATCACAAGGAAGAAACACTTCCCCATCTTTTTAGGATGCCAGCATAACTCTGACAACAAAAGCTGACAAAGCATTTCTAGGAAAGCAAATTATGGACCAATATCCTTCATGAACAACAGATACAAAAATTCTTGACAGAATATTAATAAATTGAACACAGCGATATAAAAAAGATGCTACATCATGAGCAAATGGAGTTTATTCCAGGAATACTAATCTGCAAATAATTATCAGTGTAAGTCACCACATTAAAAGAATAACGGTAAATAATCATATGATTATCTGAAGAGATGTGGGAAAAAATATTTGTCAAAATTCAACACCTGTTCTTGAATTTTTAAAAAAGTAAAAACTCTCAGCAAATTAGGAATTAAAGGAAACTTTTTCAATTTCATAACAGATATCTACCCCCAAATTGGCAGTTAACATCATTCTTAATGTTCCAAAATGTGGAGCAACTAGAACTCTCATAGATTGCTTGGTGGGTGTGTAAAATGGTGCAACTGTTTTTAAAAACTTTATGGTAATTTTTTAATTTAACATACACCTACCATATGAAGCAGCAATTCCACTTCTAAGTATTTGATCCGAGAATGAAAATACATGTCCACACAAACACTTGTGTAACAAGGTTCACTGCTAAAAACTATCAACATCCCAAAAGTCCATTTACTGGAGAACAGATAAATAAAGAGTGGTATCTTCATGCAATGGAATATCACTCAGGAAAAAACAAACAAAGAAACAAACAAACAGAAAACACTGAAACATCCAACAACACGGACGGATCTCAAAAACATGCTGACCAAAAGAAGGCGGCTACAGAAAAACATTCTGTATTGATTCTATTTACATACATGTAACCCAAGAACAGGAAAACTCATCTATGTTGACAGAAATCTGGGAGAAGTGTGAGTGCGTGGAAATTGACTACAAAGGAGCAAGAGAGACTTTCCAAGGTGATAAGAATGCGCTATACCTTGTTTTGGGCGGTAGTCACAGGGATGTATACAATTATCAAAACTCATTAAATGAAAAAACAGTTTATTTTATTGTATATAAACTATACCTCAATATATCAATAGGTTACAAAAATAATGGCACCATTCCTATTCCTTAGGACATGATCAGACAAGTGTTGGCAATGTCACACAGCCATAACGTCACATGGTGATTTTCTCGGGTAACCTGGGCGCAGGGAAGAGTGCAGGGTACATGTGAGGGCTAACAGCAACTAGCCTGTGTGCTTGCAACAAAACTGGTTACTGAGTCACATTTGACATATCTACAATGCTAGAACTAGAACATACTATCTGCTTGGAGACTCAATGCAGACAATAACCAGTGAATATTAAATCAATGAACCCAGAGAAATGCTACAAGAAACATGTCAGTCATGAAATTCACAAGCAGAAGGCAGCTACAAGACGGTATATAGTTAAGTACGTTCCACATCAGATTTAAGATGGATACAGACATACACAAAATAGTAAGTGCAAGATTTTACTAAAATTGAAGTTGTTCAGCCCACCCCTTTCTTGTTCATCTTATCAAGAAAACGAATGTAATCAAGAATAGCATATACAGACTCTAAAGGTCCTGAAAGTAAGTAAATATTTAGCCATTTTCCTCTCCCCAGCAACAACTGTCAATTTTATCCTTACTAAAGGAACAAGATGGCAAGGAAAGAAAGCCCTGTGAGTGGCCACTACTGTGTTCCAGCGGACATCATCCAGTAACACCATAATGTAAAGTTCCATGCCCTGCACAATACCACCAAGCTTGATAAAAATGAGATATTTATCTTTTTTTCCTTTAGATCTTAATTAGCTTCTTATTAAACTACAAACATTATCATTAGAGCACACATGCTGGGACAGACAAATTGGAACACTGGTTGCCAGCCTGGGAGGGTCCCCGGTGATTAACTGTCACCGTGATGATGTGGATGGTGAGTGTGCTACAAGCACCACACTAGAAAAACCCAACCGTCTCATCTTTCACTTAAAAACAGGTAAAACAATCGTATGAGTGTGCCTGTGTGAACCAAATCACCCTGATCTCACAATCCCGAGGGTCAAGTGTTTGTAAATATTTCCAATAACCCATATCATCAATTCTCCTTTCTATTAACGAAGAAACCCACTTTAACTTGGCAGTTTGCATGAATCATTATCTCTGGGACTGGCATTTTCACAGAATATTCCATCCTTGCAAATGCTCTTACTAAAACGCTTTTGTTGATTTTAAAAGCGTGAAAACACTGTGATTCAGTTAAAATGGATGAGTTTACTTTTAAAGAGTCAGTAAAACAGAGATCTTTCAAACGAGGGCAAGGCAGCCTAACTAACAATCTCTTTTGTCCAAGGGGGATTTGAGGGAGGGAGTGGGGGAAGGGGTCAACACACCATAGAAATCTCAAAATGACAAAGTCATTGTTCAGTGAAAGAGGCTGGAATGCTTTCTACACACTTTCTCTGACATCTCCACACAATGAAATGCAAGGGTCAGTGGTACTGAGACAAGCAAAGGCAGTTCCACTCTTTTGCTTCTATAAAAGCAAGTGACCCAACCTATTATACCCAAGTCTTAGGCTTGCTTTGTTCTCGATATCCAGATGCAGCAGCTTTTTCTTTGGCGCTCCCCCTCTGGAAAGAAATAACTGAGGACACCTCCTTCACATTTTCTTTTTCTTGGGTATTTTCACTTCATAAAGCTGCAGTCAATGTGTTTTGTGTGTGGTGAGGAGGGAATGACACGTTCCATGGTGGTCCCCATCACTGCCTGCATTGGTGGCTCAAGTAGCCTCAGGATTAGCCCTTTGTGTTCCGTGAAAGAATATGAAAAGTCAGTTATTTAAGCTCAGTCAAGCTGTTGATTTTTTTTTTTTTTTTGGATGATGGGTGTGTGGGGAAGAAAGGTTTTGCAATTCAGTTTTCCTCAATAAATTATAGCGTTTTGCTGAGGGCAGCTGTGTGCAAGTTCACATGTTCAGAGCAGTCCCAAATTTAAAAAAAAAAAAAAAAAAGGAATGCCTCCATCCAACTTCCTCATTTTTAACCTTTATTTACACTTGTTTTGCTAGTAGGAAGACTTCTTGGAAGTGATGATTTTAACGGCAAGAATTCTAAATAGTTGAAACTCCTTATTCAATGTTATCTGGGACCTTGAAAGTTTTAGAAATTGTAAGGAAATTTCATTAACTTGAAATACTGGGGGTGCCCAAAAATGTATACAAATGGACACTGGTCAATGCTGCTCAAGCAGTTCACTGTAATCGGAAGTGTCTGGACGCTACTGGTAACCACTGTGAGCACCTCCTCTTGTAATTGCAGAAGTCAAATGTGACGTGTACTCATCTTTTGTTATCGGTATATATTGATATTACAATTTTAATACAGTTTCTCTTTCTTAAAATGTGTATACTTTTTTTGGCACCCTCTGTATTTAGTGCTCAATGGTCCGTATTAAAAACAATTGATTTTCATTCAGTGAATCTACATAAGAATGTCCATTAAAATCTTCAGGGATAATAAACCTAGAATCCCTGTGATGTAAACTCATGCAGAATTTATGGGCCATAAAGCTACGACATTAGGGACATCATTGGTTTCACTAGCTTATTTCAATAATCTCCTGAAAACAGAAAGCATTCTAGAACGAATCAGATCATCAAACATTGTCGGGTTGCCAATAAACCTAGGTGCCCTGGCATTGCCCCAGGCAGAGTCAAAAGCCCAGCAAAGCCACACTAAAGCCCAACATAGAACAAGGAAGCCTGCTCCCCAACCCTGAGAGGCTGAAGCCAATGCTGGCTGGAACCAGCCAGGAAAAACGAGGAAGGCCTCTCCCACAAAGACCCTTTCAGGTGACCACAAATAGAAGACAGAACTATAAATACGCTAAGATCCTTTTCAGGAAGCAACCATGGGCACAATTCAGAGGCAACCACCATGTGCGAGCTAACACAAACCAGATTATCAGCCTTGCTGATTTTCAGTTAAGTCCACCAACTGGGAATAATGATGACATCTTCAAAGAAGAGAGACACGCACACACATTCTTGTTTTCCATTAAAAGTACATGGTGAGCAGCCACTTACCTGCTCAAAGACCTTGGCCAACTGTCTATAAGTTTATAAATTCCTTAGACAAGTTTTCAAGGGCATGTAAAATGTGAACCTTGATTCACCTCGAGCCCCATATAAACCATATGTTCCAGCCACATGGCTTACAGTTTAAGATGTGCATCAAGCTACTTGATTTGAAAGGGTTACATATCAACAATGTCACAGGCTCCTTGAGTGTATGTGTGTGCTTATGTCTATCTACACACACACACATGTACATATAATAAAGCATCGACAAGCTCTGTTGTCTGAAATCAAATATACCAGAACTCCGACCCTCACTTCACAGAAAAGAATGCTATCACTTACAATATACATAAGTAATACAATATATGTAAAATCTTGGAATTGGAAGTTTAGATACTCTATTGGTAGTATTTCAGAGTATTCCAATTTCAAACTACTACTTGGACATTCTGTTTAATTCAACCATCAGGTGAGTTTTTTGCATAGAAACGATAGGTTTATTATATGCAGCTTGTACATTATTTCTAGTGAAGAACAATTTAACTTTAGTACAGCTAAGCTATTTTCTACAAGGAATGCATTTCCAATTACTAGTATTAGTACAACATAAAAATCACCCAATGTTCATTAAGTTTTAAAGTTATGTTTCTATTTTTAAACAAAACCTCAAGAAATATGCATTTACTTTCATCACAGCCAATTCTTCTTTTTATACTATATTACTACAGAGCCATATATGTCGCACCTCAAACAAATGTGCACCAAATTATGTGTACGTATAGTATCCTCTACTTCCTGAGCTTCCTGATGTTCATCCCTCAAAAATAGTCACAATTTCTCTGGTGCTAGGGTTTGAGACTAGGTTGATCATAAAACCAAGGATGAAAGTTTTTGAAAGTAGTAGTTCATAGACTAAATTTTACCAACCAGCAAAAATTTCCAAAAGCAGTTTTAGAGAAGTAGGCTTGCACTGAATGAATTCTAAAGCCAGAAAAAAACTTCAAAGGCTAGTACCACAATTTCAGAAAGGTTTATATCTCAAATACCATGAGGTCACATTATATGAGCACTTCTATGACTTCTGCTGGGGATGAGGTATAGACACCAGATGATAAATAATTTAAATATTATTAGAGATTCCGCCTGGGATCTCCCTCAAAGAGAATACTCTGGTGTAATCAAAACATGGGAAGGAGCAGTTTGCTTCTCTCTCATGGGCATAATGAGTAAGGTGTAAAAATAAAAATCTCCAATTGACCACCTACTAGCTGTGTGATACTGGAAAAATTATGTAACTTCTCTGGGCCTCATTTCCCTCACCTGTGAAACCAGCGCGATAACTGTAAGCACCTCATCAGGTTGTTGGGAAATAAAACGAGAGGTTATACAAATAAAGGATTTTACAGTGAGGCTTGACATCCAGAGAGCAATTTCTAAATTTTAGGTAGGATTACTGTTACGTATGGGTAATGGGGACCACAAAAGACTTTCAGCTTCTGCACTAACTTTGGAACTCCCGTGTTTCCCCGAAAATAAGACCTAGCAGGACAATCAGCTCTAATGCGTCTTTTGGAGCAAAAATTAATATAAGACTGGGTATTATATTATATAAGACCCAGCCCTGTATTATAGTAAAATAAGACCGGGTCTTATATTAATTTTTGCTCCAAAAGACGCATTAGAGCTGATTGTCCGGTTAGGTCTTATTTTCGGGAAAACACGGTTCTAAGTAAGAGCAATTCCACTGTATTTGGAAAGCCAAGACATCTAAAGAGAAAAATTGAGCTTTGTGAAAAAAATCCTACATCATCCTTGTTTTCATATTACCTCAGCTAGGTATAACCTGGTGTTTGGGAGCCACTGCCCTAAAAGATGCCCACCCTGACTTCCGAGAACCATTTCTCCATCTGTGGACTGACTCAATACCGTCTGCATGATCTCAGTGACTGAAAAGCTAAGTACTGATCTGCCTCCGTTTACAATATTGGGTTATGGATGAGGGTATACCACAGAATACAGCCTGGGTCTTGCTTTCAAGGGATTATGTATTATTGGCGATATAAAATATTAAAAATTTATTAAGTTGGTGCAAAAGTAATTGTGGTTTTTGGAATTATTTTTAACCGTTTAAACCGCAATTACTTTTGCACCAACCTAACAAAAACAACTCTATGAGAAATGTCAAAGTAAGTATTACTTTTTTTTTTCAATCTAAAACATGAATATGATATTCTTCCTCTGCTTGAGATGTTCCAGTGGTTTCCTAGTGCACCCAGAATAGAACCCAAACCCCTGATGCTCAATCTGGGATGCCTAGGGGTCCAGTCCTGCCTGCCTATGTCTAGAGAGCACTCTTCCTCCTCTCCACTTGGTCTCCTCTCTCTGGGAACATGTCACTTGGTTCCCATCTTGAGTCCTTGCACTTGTTCCTACTCCTCAGAAAGCACCCCCGCCGCCACCCACCTGTCCCCAAGATCTCTTTTGCATGGCTGTTTCCTTCTTTTTCTCAGACTCAAATGTCACCTCTTCTTTGACTACCATGTTTTAAGCAATCACCACAAACACTTTCCTTTCCTTTATGTACTAGCAGTCTACTGAAATTACCATATAAATTTACAAGTTTACTGTCTTTTGCACTGGAATGCAAATTCCTAGAAACCACTATCTAGTTCACTGCTCTACACGCTGAGTCCTAGAAAAATGCCTGGCACATAGGAAGTGCTCAATAAACACTAACTGACTATAAGTGAGGCTGAAATGAAATATATTCAGCCCATAACTTGGTCCACTGTTACAGGAACCCTTCTTTTTTTCTTTTTTTTTTGTAGGGCATAGAGATTTTTTTTTATTGCACAATATAGTGATCAAGAAAAGCTTCACTAATGGGGAAGAGAAATGTTTGGTGGTCCTTAAAGGATGAAGAATTAATAAGGTCCATTTGAGGAGGGGCTAAAGGTATGCAAACACAAACACACACACACACACACACACACACACACACACACACACACACACAGACACAGACACACGAGCACATCAACATTCAGTCTAGTGGGCATGTAAAGTTTCTTCCCTGGAGTTGTAGTGAGATTAGATTTAAGGGCTAGGAAATTTGAATTTTACTCTCTAGGCATGGGCTCGTTTGTAACACAAATCACCAGCCAACAAAGCAAAACAAATCCATTTAGATATATATTCCAAGATAGTGTTGCATTGTGAGAGAAGGCTTTGAGTCCCTGGTCCAGTGTTATGGGACTGCTCCACAGCCAGTCTCACAGAAAGTTAGAGTCTGATGATCTCTTGAAGGGTCTCACCGTTCTATGTCATATTAGTCTCTGGTTCTGGGAAGAAAATATACTGAAGTTCCAAAATAAGCTAATATACTGGCATTTGCAGGCAAAGAACAAAGGTATCTGCTGATCTCAGAGGACCGTGGGCAGGTTAATTTATGCACCATGGTATTCATAAGGCAAAGACAGAGGAAACAAAGAAACAAAAGGCAGGTCTTTCTTACAGTTATAAAACGTTAAAGGAATGGGAAGAAATAAGCTGAGGAAAAGTATGCGGAATAAATACTTCAGAAGTATCATAAAAATAAAATGATCAAGCATCGTTTAAGGTTTATCAAATAATTCCAAGGATAAGCAGAATCATCAAAAATGAGTTAAAACGCACTACCTATACCCTTTTAAACAAAACTGAAAAACTCCCTTCAAGCTCCTTCCCCTTCCCATTCCACTCTCAGCTGATGACAGAAGAGAGTGGTTCCCAAGTGGAAACTTGGCTTCTGGAAGCACTTCCTGACCCACCATAGCGGCCTTTTCCTCTCACCTTGGATCAAAGGTCACTTCCTAGAAGCTTTGCTGTCTTGGATCAGGCTCCCTAACTGCCTTTAGCTCCTACCCCCAGTTCACCTTCCAGGACTTCCTCTGTGGTACTCTAGCATTCCAAATTCAGCAAGAGATGAATTTCTGGATGTTTCCCTCCCCTTGAGAAGCTTGAGGAGATCCATGAGGAGAGGGCTTCATGCCTTACTCACCACTGTGTCTCAGGATCTCAATTCTAAGGCTTGTTTAGAGTTGGGAGAGACGGACATACCACCTGCCACCACCATCATACACATAAACTAAGAAACCCAAATGACCCAGCGACACCTCCCCAAACACTACATTCCAAACGGGCCATCCTCTTTGGGTCACACTCCTTCAAAGAGTAGTCTGCCCTCATCTCCACTTCCTCCACACGTCTTTGACTTGCAGCCTTTGTAAACTGGCCTCCTTCTATCCTAAACCTGCTCTGGATTAGACACCTTCTAATTGCGAAATCCCACTGACAACTTCCTGCTTACTGTCTCCTTTGCATTGAACATACCTGTTCTCCTTTGGTTTCCCCAGCACTGATTTTCCTCCTCTCTTCCTTGCTGTTCATTCTGTGTCCCCTCTACCTGGCTTCTGTCTCTGTTTTCTCCGTAAATATTGAGGCTTCTGTAAAGTTCTTATCCTGGCCCCTAAAAATGCTTCACTCTCTCTGAGCAATTGTATCCATCCTCACAATTCAACTACTACCTGTTCAATGAAGACCACGCAGGCTCCACTCTCATCCCAGGTTCCTCTCTCTACAACACCAGACCCATACTTCCAACTACCTATAGGGAGTCTCCACCTGGAGGTCCCATAACTTCCTCAAGATAGCTGAACGGCAGAGCTGGGGTTGGAAATTAGATTTGTCTCACGCTAAAGCCTTATCCATTCTCCTATACAATATCCTCCCTATTATAACTTATCACACGGCACTGTAATTGCTGACTTTCTATCTGTCTCTCCCAGGAGAGAGTGCCTCGTGGAAGATGGGAATTAAATTTCATTCAACTCCACATCCCGAAGCCCATCGTGATACCTAGCACACAGGACACAATAAATGCTTGTCAGATGAAGAAAGATAAAAGCTTCATCTTTTTCATCCCTACATCCCAGCACATACTAAGAGTTCAATAAGAGATTGGTGGATAAAACAAAAAGGAAGATGCTATAGGAATGAGAAATTGAAAAAATTAAAAATCCACATATCACAAAAGAATAATAATAAAAATAAGTTTTGGGGGGAGGGAGAAACTTCAAGATTTTCCATTATATATCTAGTTGCAAATTTGTTCACAAAACAACATATCTGCCCATCAAATACTACAATTATATCTGTCCTGTTAAAATTATTAATCATTAAATTAATTTTAATCATTAATACAATTAAATTCAAAACGTATTATTAAAACACTACAAATATTACGTATGTATGTCACCATTATTAATTAAATCAATCACTCTTTAGAAAATCAAGACTAGATTTATGCTGCTGGTATTTGTGCTACGGTATTAGGAAATCAAACACTTAAAAATGTGAATTTTAATTGCTGCTTCTATATTTTGTTTGTTTTTTTGTATGTTTACCCAAACACACTATGGTTTGAAGGCCACAATCTAGAAAAAGAATTCTTCCTCACTGATTTCTCATGTGTGAGGTCTAGATGAAGATCTTTATACTAATTGTATTTTAATCCCTATTTTCATAAAGATATTTAGTTTTAATGTGTGAAAAACTATGTTCTAACTTATGACTTGATTTTTATAAATACTGTTAATATTCAAAGCTTTTATGATTTTTGAAAAGCAAACAAACAAAACGTGTTTGAACAGTACTTTGATAAGCCAGATGTGTACTGCCAGCCGTTAGCTAACTTATCTGATAAGCCCAGGGCTACCCTGAGGTAACCTGCAGACTGTTGTTATTTTGTATTGTGTAAATTATTTATTTCTTATGATACATTATAAAACTTCCCTCACTTCTGACCTATCTTTCCAAAATGCGTCTTCATTCACTATAGCTCCACACCTGTGTCCAAAATCCCACACATTAGCCCCACTATTCCTGTGAATTTCTCACTCTAATGCAGGACAACAGTAAATGACACACACTTTCAAAATTACCTGTGTCACTGTATCACATTAGCATGGATATGAATAGCGAACTATCCTAACAAAACTAAACTAAACAAAAATAAACAAACCCCACAAATGTCCACAAAAATACAAATCTTCTGTTGAAGTCCAAGGAACAAAGTTAGGTAAATAATCTCTACCTGGCCTGCATGTTGGCTTACATTTGAAACAGAATTTTCTTATCTCAGTCATTTAGTCAGTGTAGTAATAAAATCTGTCCCTGATTTCTGACTTGCTTCTACAGAGTATACCAACTCTAGCCGTTACGGCACAAATGGAGGGTTGGGTTCTCAGGTCTCTATCCATAATTCCTCAGCATCAGACGCAACTGGAAACACAAATTAAGTTCTAACCCAATGTTCTACATTTCTGAACTCTTACTTACGAAACCAACAAAACTATCATTGTCTTACAGAAAAAGGAATCAAACACACATGCTCTGGATTAAAAAGTTCACATGGATAAATGCAATTACATTAGCTCTGTATCTATTTGGTTTTAATTCTCCAGAAAAGCATGAGTTTATACATATCTTTAGTAAGAAAAAAAAAACATGAAACAGGACAGTCTTAGGTTGAATATTATGATAAATGGAAAGCTTAATACCCTACTCCTGAAAGTATCTAAGCTCTGGATTTCGGTTTGCATCCTATTTGTTACCGTAAATCCTGCCACGTTCTTTCTGGCTGAATAACACTAGATGATGCATAGATCGGTAAGGACCACATCTCCTGCAAGATAACACCAAGGGTAACACCAATTTCACAAGGAAATTCCCAGTCCTTTCAAAACTCAATTGTTTCTATTAACTCAGCTGTTAGGTTTAGAAATACTCATGTTCTGTGAGCTTCTCTGAGCACAGGAGGAGCTGCTGGTCATGAGGATTGTTACCCAAAGAATGATGAGAGACTTTAAAATTGGGGGCCTCCTGGTGTCAGCAGCAGCTTTTGCTAATGACATTAAAAGCAAAGGCAGACAGGCAATTTTTTTCTCTCTCAATTCTGAGAGGGGCTAACAAAACTCTTTACAAGAGTTGATGAGCTAGAGAAGATGCCTAAAAGTCATTTCCATTTCAGATTCCCATGCAATTTAGAGGGTGTTACTGCTCACGCAGATAATATTCATAATACCTGCATCTTTTACCCGACTAGTACTTCAACTTTGGAAATTTATTAGAGGATTGAGTCAAAGTAGATCAAATTTCCTTTGAAACACTGACACCCCTTGCCCCCAACAAAAAACCTCCGAAACTAGATCAACTACATAAGCATCAGCCATGAGGTGAGTCAAGTTGATTGTCATTTTGACCTTGCTTTGCTTTAATTCAGGAATCTGTTTAGAAATGTAACGAGCAATCCTCTTCATTCGGCTCAGCTAGCAGAGCTAATAGGCTTCTAATTAATTTCCAGAAGATGGCTGTTATAACTAACAGGTTTTAAACATTTGGTTGATTGGGGAAAATGAATTGAATATAATGTATTTGATTTGGAAAATTAGTTTTCATTCTATGTGCTTACCATAATAGTGTTTATTTTAAGTTTACATGATTCCATTAAGAGTCCCAGAACACCACCAGGTTGTTTTCATCCTTACAGAGTCCTATCCAACTTAAAAAAAAAAAAAAAATCAATTTACATTTTGATTTTTGTTGGCCTTTATTTGAGAGCCGGTTAAATTCATTTTTGTGGCTTTAGTAAAAATCTCTGCTTGCTAATATAGCAACAGGCCCAAATACTTCAAAATGATCCCTGTGATACCTCAGTCAAAAGCCCCACTCATCGAATGCAAATCCTCTGGAGAAAGGCTTCTGCACACAAAGTAAGATGAACCAGTTACTTCATTGTTTATGAAGTTTCACTTGATTCCTCCTGACAACCATTTAAACAATGAATGTTGGGAAATGTCCCTCAAAGAATCAACAACAATGGCAGGGATCAGAGCTTTTATATTTAGCTAATACTATTTTTAAAAGGAGAAAATATTTCTTCCTGAAGGGATTATGGGAAGCCTTATTAAAGACACCTGCACACAAAACAAGTGACAATAGATCTTTATCATAATTGATAACTGAGTTATCCTTTATTACAAAACTTCTTTCTTGGAGACAATAACATTGAGATTTACCTTTGCTATTAGATTCAAGAAATCAGCTAATTGGGACTACTGGTATTCAACGATGATAAGATCCACCAAGATTAAATGAGAGGATAATAAAAAAAAAAAAAAAACCCTTGTCTCTCAGGTTAAAGAACAGCAAGACTCGAATTTTCTTTCCTCAGGCTGAGGATATTTTATACAGAAATCAGGTAGCATCTACCACTGTCTCTCCATCTGTCATGCAAAAATATGAGGGATTCTAATTATGAGGGCAAACTATGTGCTAAGCACAGGCCGGCCTGCTTTGGAAACTCAACCTTGGCCTAGCTGGCAGTTGCAAAGAAAGAGAACATTTCACAAACTCTCAAACTGATTAACAATCACATCAAATGTGACACTTTTAATGAAGGACTGCTTCTAGGGGATAAATCACGGAGCTAAATGCAGCAGGACACATTCATAAAATACGTTTGCGAAAGAGACAAGAAAAGCAGACATCTGAACTTCGCGGTAAAAGTACTGTACCTGAGTCTCAGCTTACTTCCTGTCGGTAACAGTGGATGCCTTTGCCCACGAGCTACACCGCTTACAGTCAGAGTTTCATTGCTGCGTTTCTGTGTGACTGAGAGGAATGCCTGTAATCACCTCAGGCCTATTACTGATTTTTCTGACATAGCTCATTTTCCAAATTAAGTAATTCTGGTGCCTTTTATAACAGTGGCTCCAGGAGCAATGAGAAAAAAACAAAACAAAAAGAGGGTGGGCCCATCGAGGTCAAGCTATGATTGCACACCCCAACTATAGCATTTCTACTTCCTGGCCTTAAAATGAGTTCATGATTAGACTACTGTAAACCGGCACTTAGGAAAAGTGAAAAAGGCTCATGAAGTATTCGCAACAGCAGCTGCAATTTTAGAATATGGGCAGCTTTTGATGAATGCATTTCACTTCCAAAATAAACACTCAGAAATGAAGAAGTCCTCCAGCCTGAAACACTAAAAAGTAGACAGAACAACAGAAAAAACATCCCACATGAGCAACAATACTGAATGAGGAGATGAGAGATGAGACGACCCAACGATATTCTTTAAAACCTCAAGTTCACAGACAAAACAAGTGCTTTATAGAAGGTATTTCTGTGGGATTGTTGGTTTTCCTTAAAAAAGACACCTTAAGACTTAGAGCAATCAACGTGTGAAAGAAAAGCTGCCTAGAAAAACAAAAAGGACATTTTCTAAGATGACTTTGATCCTGTACTTAAATTATTGGCTTAAACGGACTTGCCTTTAAAAGCTTTGCATCTTCAATAACTGCTCTCTATTGTCCTTGTTAACAAAGTATTATTTTCACCTTATTATTACTAATCTTTTCTTTGTAAGTAACCACACCTGGTTTTTATCCACCAAAAAAAAAAAATGGTGTGGTAAATATTTTTCCTTTGTGGTAATACAATGCATAATTTAGTTAATCTAGGCTATCTTTCCGTGAGAGGTGATTGTTTCAGTATTATGAAATGTGCTCACAGTAAAGTGAACTCCTCGCCAGATACCTGGAAGGCAGATGGAGAACCACTTACCAAGCATGTAGCTGCTTCGAACCAACCTTGACATGACTGTGTAGCCACTCCTACATACGAGGTATTACTCATGTTAACTTAGCCTCCGAATCATTGCCACACCTTCCTTTGACAAACATGGCCTTTTATTAAGATAACATGACACATTGCCAGGCTGAAAGGCCCACCCTTAGCCCCCATGAGAGCCCTTGGAAAACAAGGAACTTCCGTTTTGTTTGAGAAATTGACATTACTCTTAGGTTACCTGGATGAAATCTAGAAATGTCAGGGGCAGCAGGTCATCCATGTGTCCAATGTCTTTGGAGAAACGATTTAAAATTCTTCCTGTAATGAGAAAGGATATGAGAAATTACTCATTCCCCCAGACAAACCCTTTAAGAGAAACAAATCACAAACAAATCAAAACAATATTTTAAATGCATATGTATCTAATATGTTACACATTCATATGAAATAAGCCAATGTCAGTGGTAAAGTAAAAGAAAATACGATGATGTTAAAGAGAAACAAAAATATCACCAAGTAGCAGTGGATAGAGAACTGAAATTTGGTCCTGATTTTTTTAAAGAATGGGGGGGGAAAGTCTTGTGACAATCTCAGGAAATGTTGGTAGATTTTAGAAGTTCTCCTTTTAGACCCCATCTAAAACTTCAATCCAAGTGCTAAATAGGTAAATAAACAATTGCAAAATACATAAATTAATCCTAATTGTTACACTAATTTTGCTTTAGTTATCAGAAATTAATTTTGCTAAGTAGTACTTTTAAAATAAATGGAATTACAACATCTATTTTTTCTCTCCACAGGATGGTTCACAGAACCTCACATTTTGGAAAAATTCGGAATCCTGCCATTTTCAAGTTGTGAGTTTCCTACTGGGGTAAGAAGTCATTATTTTCAGAGGCGCACAGGGAACGACAAACACAGACTTACTCCTAAAACAGCCAAGAAGAGGAATATAGGCGGGAAAACAGAAATGTTATTTGACTAAAGATCATTTCTTATCATTGATTTCACTGATTTTATGTCCCCTCTCAGAATCCAAGAAAGCAGTATATTTAAAGGCTTCAGAATTGGAAGATCAGAACTAATTTCCAATAAATATTGTCTTTCAAATGATTTAATTCAAAAAAATTAAAGCCACAGAGAGAGAGAGAGAGAGCGCTCCTTTGGGTATAGGCAACTCCAGAGAAACGTATTTATATCTAGGCCCTAAATTTCTGTTAACTGATGCTTCAAGAAACCAGACTGCAGGTGAGATAGATGTGGCGTCTGTAGGGGCTCTTTCCAACACTTGTCAGAGGTGACTTCCTCCTAGGCCCTTAACACAAAGCCACAACTGGAACATGAATGGCCAGAGGCTGAGCTTCCACTTCTGGAGAAATGCTGCCTCTGCAATCCTCCCACAGGGCGCCTGGGCTGGGCTAGGTAGCACAGGTGTGCCAAGTGAGGAGCTGGAGCAACTGGAGGTCCTCGTGCTTGGCCAGGCCATGCCACTACATGCTGGGCCTCAATATTCCTGTCTCAGGCTTAGAAAACTAAGACTCCAGAAACCACCTTTTAGTGACACCTTTGGCAGGCCTGCAACAACTTTTCTGAGCCTCCAATAATACCTCCTTTGGAGGGTAATTCTGAGGATTAAATGGGCTCATGTATATGAAAGAACCCAGTCACAACGCCAGACACATAAACAGGAGCTCAAAACAAGCCAAACAAACAAAAACCCCAAGGTGAAATAATTACTGTTGCCCACAGCTTCTGCAGCATATCACCTGAGAAAGTTTACTGGGTACTGTCCTGTCGGGTGGTCGACTGGTGAAAACGCAGATTCTCACTCAGTAGCTTTAGCGGGGAGCTTGAGAGTCTATGTTGCTAGCAAGCTCTCAGGTGATGCCCTTTCTGCTGTTTCCCAAGAGGTTCAGTTATTATTTAACCAGTTGTAATTCAGGGACATGAACATCAGATGGACCATTTTTCACATATTCTTATGGGTTCTGTGGCCTACCTGGTTATTTTTTAACTTCTCAAAGTATCAATAGCAAAATAAGGAAAATACATGTCAAAAAAATGTTAAAGACAGTTTAAGTGCATGTTATTTCTTCAACAGAAAAGTACAACTTTTTGACATAAGGCAGGATTCAGAAGCGCGGCAACTATGGTTCAGCTTTAAAAATGTTGAAAGCAATCTTCAAATTAAAAAAAATAAAACATGAAAAAAGCCACACAGAGATAGCAGCATTTGAAACCACCCCTTTACCTTTTACCGAATGGGAATCTTAAGGTCTGAGATACCCACGGCTGGGAAACAGTGTAAAATACAAGAAAAACATAACCGAGAAAACCCACCTCCCTGCACAGCTCCTACAAACACTGAACTGAATGTCAAAGATGGTCAACCCAACTTTTATTCACCAATGAGCTGAATGTAGAAAATGTGAGATTAGAAGGTTCATTAGTTACCTCCTTGCTCTAGGAAACAATTAAGAGAATGAATGGTGTTTGCAGAATATTTCAACTGGTGTTGTGATAGTCTGTTTTAATCAGAGCTGTGATTTCAAGTTCACGGCCCTGTAGTCAGTTTTCTCAAAGGTCTCCAAATCAAATCCTTATGGTGAATTCCCTTCACACACATGCCGTGCTTCTTTACCCAAATGACATTTGGTCCCTGCTGGAACATCTCCAGGGATGTAGAAGGAAAGGGAATTCACTGGGAATAGTGGGACCTAGCTCATTTTCAGACTGTTCTGTTAGACAGGGCTTTCTTACAGTTAAGCCGAATCTTGCCTTCCTGGAACATTTAACCTCTGCTGCTTATTCTGTCCGTATAACCATATGGACTAAATCTAATTTCTCTTGACATGACAGCCCTTCCTATGCTTGAAGAAAGCTAACCATAGCCTTTCCCCAGATTTCTCACAATCAACTAGTCCTTGGTACCTCCATTATCCCTCATAAGGCACAGTGTCCCATCTTAGCCATTGCCTCCTGCCCAGACTCACATGGCCAGTCTCAGTTACTGCCTTGTAAAATCAATACCCCAGGTATTGTCTGATTATCTCATGGTGAAGTGGTAACACCATCTCTCCATTCTGCACAGAATATAGCCAGTCACCACCAAGCCAACAATCGCAGTAAATTCTGGCAGCCAGATCACTTTTTGGATACGAACAACAAGTCTGCAACAAGTCTATAATGTATGTGCAATTTTAATTTTTTCTCTCTGTTCTTGTTTTTCTACAATGACTATGTATTACTTGTGTTTAAAAAAATAAAACATGTAGAAAGGGAAGAAAGAGGGAGGAGCGAGGTGAAGGGAGGAGGGTGGAGGGGTAATGGAAACAAGAGAGGGAGGAGGTAAGAGGAAAGAGAGGGAGAAAAGAGAGGGAGGTACCTCCCTTGAAGTCCATACCGTCAGAGAACCACTCAGGGTCCTCCTAACTGCTCTGGTTCACAGTTTTCTATCTTGTCTGCAAGATAGAACATCATGAAACCTGTCATCACACATCTTGTCAAAATACAAATTCATTAGTGATTCTATTTTAAGAACTGATTCTACAATCTAAACTGGAGTTAGTCACCTCTAGAATTCTGACACCTCTCCCATATCTAGGATTCCTCAGCTTACTTATAATCAGACTATAATTTAAAACTTGGAAGTTCCCATATCTAGTTTGGACTCGATCCCTTTTTTTTTCCACAACAAAAAGGGAGGTATATTTACATATCAAAATATTGAAGCATGTTTATATTGAGGTATATTTTACAACTTAAATTTACCCATTTCAGGTATACAATTCTCTGAATTTTAGTAACTTAACTGAGTGATGCAACCATCACCAAAAATCAATTTTAAGACATTTTTATCCCCCCATAAGATCCCCCATGCCATTTACAGTAACTCCTTATTTTCTACCCCCAACCTTAATCTACTTGCTTTCTCTATAAATTTGCCTTTTCAGGACACATCATACACATGGATTTGTACAATATCCACGTATTGTATTGTCTCTGTGTCTAGCTTCTTTCACTTAGCCTAATGTTTTTGAGGTTCATCCATGATATAGCATGTGTCAGTAGTTCCTTCCTTTTGCGTCCCATTCTCGAGCATGGAAGTAATCTGAGTTATCGGCAAAAAAGACTCCACATCAGGCCATGCCACATCTGACCTTAGGGTAAGAGCAGATGTGTTTTGTGAACTCTTCAATATTGTGAACTTCTTTATATGTGCCCACATTTAGCATTGCTGATTGTTCTAGAACCCAATGCTTTTGGTAAGAATGGGCCATTGGTGTGATAGCCCTACAGAGTCCAAAGCCAGGAGTGCTGGGTCTGAGCCGGGCTCTGAGTCGGGAGGAGAGTGCAAGGGTGGCTGGGGAAGATCAGTAAAAAATAACTGTCCTGGTGAAAGGTGAACTCTAACTCCAAGCAGCCTATTAAAAAAAAAGACAGAATCCCTCCAAAAGGGCAAAGAGAATGACCTGTACCCTCCAGGTACAATGCCATGTGATAGGGCAAAACTGGTCCGAAGGAGAGGGTGTTCAGTAGAGTCTGGAGATGGCCACTGGGCTGAAAGGGAGCTGTTAAGTGACCCGAGGAAACCTGAACTTGCTACAAGACTCTACACAAATTAATTCAGCTTAGACCACAGTAAGAAGAGGAACAGGAGCTGAAGAAGTCTGGGAGGTCAACATTTCTATCACCTTTGAGGTTAGAATAGGTCATCAATAGGGTGGCTGCTCAAAGAATGCCATGAAACAGAACAGCAGGAGTTAGGAAATCCCAGAGAGAGCCCTTGTTCTCCTCTGGCACTCAGGAGCAACAGACTTTTAGGCAACTTATCCAACCTCCACTGAGATGAAAATCCCTTATCTGTAAAACAGAGATGATACTACTTGCCTCCACTACTTCACAGGATAAAGGATTCTAAGGATAAAAAAGATCATGCTTATGCAGACACCTTCTAAATTGTCAAGTAGCACACGTGCAAGGTGTTATTCATATTATCATGGGATTTTAGAGCTTTGAGGGGCATGGAAGGTCATTAGGGCTAGTAATTTCCCAGTTCTGTCTTGTGAAGACTGAGATGTTACAGAGGTGCCTCGAAGAATGAGGCAGAAGAGGAAATGGAGGCCAACTTCACCAGCTCCCATCCCATCAGCCCCCTCCTGAACACAGCCCCTTACATCCGTCTGTCCATTTGAATACAGATGGCCTTCGAAGAAAGGGTTCTCAGCTAATAGAAATGTTCAAATCCATTTGTTGACTAAGCTCCTTGTGACAGAGATGAGAATACAAGGTCCACCCTTGCTCAGGGTGACACTACATTTCATAGTGGGGTGGGTGCTACTGCCAAGCCATCCTGGGATTTCCAACATAGCAGAGAGAGGACACCCCAGAAACCCCACTTTTCAGGACAACTTCCTTCAATATCCTCTGCTAGCTCTTATTTTTTTCTAAAGATAGAGCCATTGAACATTTTTTCTTTCTCTCGTTCTCCTAATCTTTGCTCACTTTCATTACAATGATTTCTTATTTGCTTATGCATCCCAAATCTTATCTCCACTCCCAATCTGCCAGGGCCTCCTTGGGCACTTGGCTGTCCTACAAAACATCTTCAGCTCAACACATCTAAGCTGAGCAGAATCCTTTGAAGTTGACCTACAACTACCCACGCTCAGCTTCTCAAACTTTGCCTTAGACCTCTGCCCAAACACCCAGCATGAAAACTTTTAAGTCACTTTTGACTTATCTTTATGTCACATAATTATTGGCAGGCCTTAACTTGTCCTTTAAATTAATCTTATTTACATTCTCATTGCTTTGTCTATCAAATCAAACCTATCAAGTTTTTTAGGAATGGTGAGGAGAAAAGAGACAGAAGAGATACCTACCTAACCTCCTTTGCATCATTGCTGACCCTGTATCCTTATTCTGATGGGGGCCTATTCTCTCTTCTAATTTACTCGCCAGGACTGTCCTCCGTCCCCGCTCTGCACCGTCTATCCAGATCTCAGTTTTACCCCTTTCTCCTCTGTGAAACTTCGGCTGACAAATGTAGCTCCCAGGTATCTGCCACTCACTTTAACTTCTGTATCTGTATTGGTCAGGCTTGGGATAATTGTGCTCTCCTCTCTGGAAGCCTCCACAATCTTGGCCACAGCTAACTGACCAAAGGTGCCTAGGGGGAGCTAAACCACTGACTAGCTGCCACGTCTTTTAGATTCCCCCTATAAGGCCATGAGAGAAGCAGGAGAGTGGAGAAGACTCACCATCCCAAGCAAAGATGAGAGGCAAAGGGGCCTGGGTACGCGGACGAGCCCTGTATGACAGCAGCTCCAACTCCAGTTACCAGGAAAGTCAGCATTGCTTCAGCTCCACGAGATCTCCTATCCTCTCAGTCAAGAACTTCTCCTTTCAACTAACACAGGTAGATTCTGCCCCTAGCAACCCAAAAGCCGTGATCAGAAGAATTACCACATGTCCAATAAAAGATTGCTTACTAAAATTAGAGGGATTTTATAAAGCAAAATTTCCAAATTACTAATTATCCTTTTAAAGTAACAAAATCTTTATTTTAATCATTTTGGCAGAAACTTTTTCATGTAGATTACAGACTTCTGTCTTCTTAAACAAAAGATACAGAACATAATAAATACACCCTTTCTTGACAACCCTGAACTAATATTTTGAGCGTCAATGGTTTAACTGTTTTTAAACATGGCGATGTCCTTTGGGGCTAAAGTTACGTAAGAACGCACTCCTACACCCCCAGACACCTTGGTTTATATTACTACGCTTTCTGCTGACACATTTTCTGTTGCCCAAAGACTGCCCCCAACCTCATTTTAGTTTTAGTGATGAGGACTGAGGAGGCCCTGCAACCAAGAAGGCTTAAAATAAGACTCGATACACTCTCAGCAAAAACATACGCAATTTTCATATTTAAAGGCACAGTTTTTCTGACACTTTGATGAAAGGCTGTTTTAGCTTGCTTCCAGATTCCCCCTGGAGTCTGAGTATATCTCAGAATAGATCAGAGTAGAATCTATTTCGTGGTTTAACCACTTTTCATGTATATTTGTCTTGAATTTACATCTAGATTATACACCCTTTGTAAACATGGACCACATTTCATACACAACCTATAACAAACTGCAAAGTGCCTGGGGTGAGGGGGCCTCAAACAGAATTTGCTAAATACCATCAACCAGTGGCTTTCCAACTTTTTCTTTTTTTAAAACATGGGAAACCTTCTGTGCAGAGGGACTCGCCTTACACAAAAATAAAACAAATTTATAAAATAAATAAACAAAAAAGCAGCTCTTACTGAAGAGACTATGAGACCCGCAGCTAACTCAACAACCGTCTTTCTACATGTCAATCAAGGGGATACAACTGGAAAGATTAACTCTGATCACTATAGATTCCACCAATGCTCTAGTCTTCGATTTGTAAAGACCTTAGCAAACCAACCAGGACATTGAGGGCCCCTGAGTACGGAGTTAGATCACAAATAGCCCAATACTCGTAAGAACAATAAATGCTTCCCAAACTTGAATCCGTACATGAGTCTCCCAAGGATCTGGTGAAAATGTATTATTTCTAACAGCTTCCTGATTATACTCATGCCTGCTGGTCAAGGGACCAAACTTCGAGTAACAAGGAAGAATTTGGAAATGTCTGATGCTATTCCTTCAGTTCTAAGAACCTGTAAGATAACCTTGTCACATTTATATGTGTAATTACTGCCCTTTTCAATTCCCTTCTTTGCTTCCAGGAGCTAAAGACCACTGGTATTCTTTTTATTTTCACAAATTAAATTAGAGTATAGGCATTATTAGGGCAGGAGGTTCTCCTGTTTCATTCATTGCTGTTTCTCCATTGCCCAGAACAATGTCTAATACATTGAAGGCGGCAGAGCATATTCTGAATAAAACAAGCCCTTCTGCTATAAATAACAAATGGTTTGTTTTCAAATTTCAGTCTCTATTTCCAATGCTTGATATTTCATGCAGACTTTCTTTGGCAGTTGTTTTCCGATCTGGGAAAATTCACGTTGCAACATGAAGTGTGTCTGGTTCGTCATACTTGTCACTTTCCTTGTGTTTTGTTGATCCAATTTGTGCTCCTTCAAAGGGCATTTGAAGTTTCTGGTTACAGACTAAGTTTGGGTACAGCAATTTATAGAAGCTGGCACAACGGCAGGAAAACACTCTAGAAAGTGAGGAAGCCAGAATCTCAAAGAGGGGAAAGGGGGTCAAGGCAACAGCAGTCCCTAGGTGCTGGGTGGGGAGCAGCTGATAGAAAAGGAAGCAAGGGATGGGTGTGGAGCAGACACAAATCACGTGGGGATTGGGGGGGGAGGCAACAAGAGCAGGGCAGATAAGAAGGATAGAAGAAACAGAAAGGAGAGGAAACGCAAGGCACAGATAATGTTATAGGTAGCCAGATATTGAGGAAAAGTTCTGGCCCACCCATGGCCTAGGCTTATAGAATTCCTCTAAAGCCAGGAACTCCTTTGAGAACTTAAAGGTCAAACCACCTAAGAGATGGCATTTGATTGAAATGGTAGCCTTCAAAAGGTACATCCTCACCCAAACCATTTTCTGACGGCACTAAATTTGGTACCCAGGCCGGAGAGGACAAGCTTAACCCCATGCTGAGGAAGAAGCCCACTGTGCCTTATAGACAGCACTGAGAGGGCGGTTCTTCCTTGGCACAGCAAATAGGAGATAGATGTGCCTGCCGTTGCCGATTTTCCTCTGGCTACCCCACCTACCTGCTTACACGCTGGGGAAAGCCAGAACTGAAGCCCAGGGGCAGGTCCCAGACACATCACCTGCTTGTTCCAGTGGCAGCAGTTTGATGGTGGAAAGAGTAGGGGAAAGCCACAGGTAGACTGATCTGAGGGATATACCAGTAGAGTGGTCCCGATGGTGGCGGTAGCAGGTAGACACCTAGCACTGTGGGATTTTTATATCTCCTGGGAGTTAAGATAAAATCAGGGCAGCAGTGTATCAGTGAGGGCTTGCAGGTTGTCCGCTAGCAATGTGAAACAATGCCTTTCTAGAACAGTTATTCTGTGTTTTCAAAGTCTGTACTCTCTTGCCTTTTCATATAATTAAGATATACTAAAAAAGTAGTTTCAAGGTTTCATTATACTCATATAACATGACAGATCAGAGGAAATGAGTTTGAATAAGACTTATGTGCTTTTTCCTTGTGGAATATCTTTCTCATTTTTTTCCCTACCTGGAAGATACCAGGTGGGACTGTCGAGACAAGATGACTTGAGAAATCTCAAGTGTCTTCAAGACAAAAGGCAATCTCAATATCTTTTCTATGTCCAGCTTCACGTCTTCCTTCCTCTAGGTCACGACATTCTCTTCCTTTGTACCCTTTCTTCCCGCTCACCAATCAGGCAAAACATGTTTAACCTCTTGTCAGTGCTTGCTATTTAGATTTAAAATTTGACTTGTTGTTTGGTGTCTACCAAGGCATTTTGTAACCTAATGCTGGTGGCAGAATCATAAGATACACGTAAGTGAATACAGTCCATACAGTGACACAGAGTCACAGAAAACTGCGAGCACACACCCAAGTGGCATGGAGCAGGCACAAGGCAGGTGGTGATGAGAGAGTAGTGGGTGTCACCAGACGGTGTGAGTTACAGGGTTAGGCAGGGTTAGCGTATCAAGTTTTTAAGGAGGAAACATGGCCTGAGAATTTGGAAGGAGGGCAGAGCATGGGTTGATGGAGGGTGGTGAGGTGGTCCAGGTGAGAGGAATGACAGCTGTGAGGACTAAGAGGTGAGAAAGGGTAAAAGGATGACAAATATTTGCCTAGTTGATGGAAAGAGCATGACCTAAGCTGTGCTAAGATGTGTAGAATGGAAGTGGAAAAGGTCTCCACTGAAAATTCCCTTTAGTCAGAAAAAGGTCTAACTTCTCTCCTTTGCCAGTGTCTCTTCAAAGCCATGGTTGTAAGGAGGAAGTCCCGAGGAGGGGGCCAAGTGGAGAAAGGATGGAGGGACATCTTACATATCTTACCTAGGCTGAAGAAAGTTTGAAGAGCTCTACAGAAGACAGCCAAGGACCAATTCTATCCCAGCCTCTGGGAGCACAGACAAACCCGCATACTAACTCATCACTGTGCCTGCACTACACACCAGAGATTTGGACAGGATGTTTTTCTCATGGTTGTTTTGGTTCACTCATGTCTGATTTGTAGAATACCAGCACTACCACGTGAGCACCAACTGTGCCAGAAACTGGTAAGCACAGTGTACACACCATCTAAAAACTATGAGTATAAAATGTTCCCATTTTATAGAAGAGGCAGCTGAGGCTTAGAGACAGGAAGAAATTAACGCAAGGATACTTGGCTATACAGTGGCCAAGCCGGGACTACCACCCAGCATGATACAGATTCAGAAAGTTCATGTCAACACATCTATGACATGGAACCAGTTCTCTGGACACATCTGAAAGCTCTAGTATCAACTCATAAGGATAAGCCAATAAAGTTACAGGCAGGGCTGGAGTTAAGCTGGTATGAATGATGATGCTTAAACCAACTGTTGACACCGGCCCCTTCTGATCGGCTAATGCCTGCTCCACTGGATGCTAAATACTTTGAATATCACTCCTGGTTAGAAGAGTTCCAGGAATTCTCTCTTGGCTAACCATAATTAAAGTAAAATATTTAAAGTAACTCCACCTCAAAATTAAATTACATAAGTTACTGTAGGTTGAATGAATAGATTAACAAGTGAACAAATGAATGAAAGAAGGAATGAGGACATATCGGTCTAATAAAAGGCGTAATTGACTAGGAAAGTCCAGGAGCTTGAGATCCACCTCACCCTGGGCCTTAACCTGTGGTATAACCCAGGGCAAGTCAAAGCACCTACTAAGTATGGTAGGGGATTAACCTTGAAAGACTGGATACACTTCACAAAGTGCCCCAGGAAACCACTTTATTGCAGCAGCCACAAATGCTTTGCTAGAGTAAGTGATCATTACTTTATATTTCCTAAACAGTAAAAACAAAAAAGTTGGAAAGCTAGACCAGGCTATTGCCTTTACCCCTGGATCTCATGGATAAATCACACAGGCTATCACACAGCAGGCTGGCTCGTGGCTCACATATGGTCAGGGATGCATAGACCAGTGGACATCAACAGGTAGAAGAATCTCTAGGATGGTGGCTGTGAAACACCGTGGGTCTGACGAAATCAATGGAGCTTTTCCATTGGAAAAAAATCCACACATACAGTTTGCATATGATTTCAGGGGATTCCTAAACCTTGAACCACAGGAAGTGGAGTGGCCACAGAGTTAACTGGCCCAGTTAAGAATCTCTGACTCTAAAAGAAGAGAAAACCACCAAACACTTGACTTCTCTTGCCACAGGAATGCACCACTTTGTCTCCAAGAAACATTTTTTTCCTGGCCTAGTGTACTTTGACTGTCTTTCAAGGTTAAATACACAGTCTCTATTTCATATTTCCAGACGCATGAGCACTGGGGGTTTAAAATATAGAGCAGTCTCACCTCAGGAATGTGGTTCAGAGATGGCGGCAGCAATGTCTATTTATAAAGCATTCATCTAAGTAAAGAATTCCCACTTCCACAAAAGCCAAGTATCAGACTCAATAATTCAGAAAACGTTGATTGGAATTACCATTTGGCATGCAAAATCAACTCTTCCTATCTCCAATACACATACAAGTTACACGTAATGCTCAAAAATAGGACAGCAAAACATTTGGTGTTAGAACGTGACTAAACTTGAAGACAATGGGCCCTCCCACTACCCACCCTATGTAAAGTAACTGAAGGTGTACTGGAGACAGATCAACCAACACCCAAATCTGATCGTCAGTTCTATCTCCAGCATATCATTTTAATATCTGGGAACCGCCAACAGGTGTTACACAAAACTAGCTAGGCTGTGTTACGTGTAAATCCATGGACCTTTGTTGACAAATAAAAATAAAACACCACTACAAAAGAGAGGGAGAATCATTTTCACCTACTACTGTTTCTTCTTTTAAAAATTCAGAAAATAATTGTAAGAATGGGAAATATTTCTCTAAGTGTTATAATTCAACTTGTCTTGTGAGTTATAAAAAACATAGTATACACGTGACCTCTTAGCCAAACCATTGTCTTTTTCTCACATGGAATCAAGGCCTATTCAAATACCTGACCATCCTCTCCAGTCCAGTTTCTGTCCTCTTCACACCACTGTATACTATACACCAGTCATCTAGTTTCTAAAACCAAAAGCCAGCTTTCCCCCATCCTCATTCTTTGTGAATTTTTCTGTCGCATCTCACTCTTCTAGTAACACTCTTCTTGAAATATTCACGTATGCTGGTTTCCAGGACCTAATTATTTTTTCTTTTAATGTCTGTCTCTTGGCATTCCTGCTACCTGGCGCATTCCCTAAATACCTTGTATTTCCAGGTTCTCATCTCTTAGAACTCTACAGCCCCAGTGAGGAGTTCATCCCCTCTCTCATCCCCTCTCACTGCTGGCTATTATCTAAGGACAGACACCCAAACAGAACCTGCACCCACTGTGTTCTGTCTCGCTTCACTCTTCCTGTCAATGCATCCAGCTGGTGGGCCTCTCCCACCTGGACATTTGATATGCATGTAAATGGGTGACATGTTTTAACTGTAAACTGAGGAAGCCAATACCCTGGCTCAAAATGTTTAATAGGACAATAAATAACTTAAAAAGAATTTCAACATAGTAAAAAAGCTTTATAAACTTCAGCTGTATGTTTGAGCCCCAAAACAATTGTGTATATTAAAAAAAGTTAAAAATTCACATTCTTCCTGGGTTTTTGATATTTCAGGATGTTCCATGAGCTTTGAGCAACCATTGAAGTTGACCTGTCCGTAGCAAGGTGTAGCGAGAACTGAACTGACTTCCACAGTGCCAGGCCTGTTTTTTCTATCAAATCACTTAATCAGAACACAAACTGTTCTTAGATTTCTGCAGAGGTAATTAAATAACAATTCAATGCCAATTAATCACCATCAAATAAGAGTCTGTCAGAACAGAACGCTATACAGATTGGAGGCTATTTAATGGTCAAATACTTGGCAGGATCTTAGTTAAACAATGATTCATTAAACCTCCTCTGCCACACAATGGCCAGGCTGATCTCGAAGCGAAAGAATCGAAACTCTTTTGTTCGCCCATAAAAAGACATCAAATCTCTGTGCGTGATGTTCTTTCCTTCCTCACTTAGCAGACTGCTCAGCTGCATGACTGAGAAAGTGTTCAGCTGCTCCTAGGCCCACAGGCATGTGCCAGTCCTTCTTGGTTCTCAATACTGTAGCTAGGCAACTCATTTCTTCCCAACTGAGAAAGTAAAGAGCTGGACAGTTGGCCCCACTTACTTAAAGTGTTTATTCACTCAGAGCAGGGAAAAGAATGACAGACTCAGAACCTACCTTCCACCCCAAGGAAAGGCAAGCTACGGCCATTTCTCTAGCAACAGGTGATTGCCCACTCTAAAAATCCCTGATCCGCACAACTGTCAGTCCAGCAAAAACCTGCTCAACATTTTTGGTTTCCTGCACCTACCTTATCAACTTGGTTCCTTTAAATTAACTGTGCCTTTATAACACAACTCCCCATGAAAACCCAGAAGTCCATTTTAAGGGTGGCTGATAATTCCCAAAGACTTTTCATCATGTTTCTCAGAAGAACTCTATTACCCTCCTGCAAGTTCATTTCTTTCTATGGAAAAAAGTATCAAGAAAAACGACACAGCTCTGTATTTGCTGGGTTTTTTTTTTTGTTTTTTTTTTGCCTACACTAGCACTATACGGACTTCCACCGTTTCACTAATGTTGCTATTTTTAAAATGCATGATTTTTGCACTTCACTGTTGATTCAAATCTGAATTAAAGATCGTAGAGTTGGCTGAAAATGGGCTTTATGGTGTTATATTGCAGATGCTGCTGACAATTTTATTTGCCTCTCTTTAGAGAGGGGTTCCTAGCCTGGTTTTGTTAAATGCTGGACCGGCACTAGTTTTATTATACATTTTAAAATAAAATTTAAAAATAAGTGAATAAAATTAATTGTATTTCTCTTAAGAACAAAATGTATACTGGGTAATATTTTTAGAAGGGGAAGTCATTTTCCACGGAAATATTTTTTTTTAAAGATGAGATACATATATATTTATCTTCCCCCAAATTAAATTTATTATAATTGATCAAAGCTAAGTATATGTGACATTGTTTTCATGAAAAAAAAATTCATGAAAAACTTATTAACAAAGTGTATATCAACTATGCTCATAAATTGGGCCATAGGAAATGAAGATTCACTTTATTGGGTCTCTTTGGATATAAAATATTAAATTCATATGCAGACCATAATAACAATAAATGTAGGATAAATTGTATATTTATTACTTCAAAAACATGTAAACTATGGATCAAAAACTGCAAAGTCTTAACACCACAGCAAAAAATAAAGCATTAAATAGCTGACTTGAATTACAAATATTAAATCTATTTTTGTGACCCCTCAGACATAAAACCCACATTTTGTTTTATGCTGCTTTAACAGTACGTACACATTGATAACAGCCCTACATATGTCTATTTCTTAGCTAAACTATGACAGATGATGATTTTGAGATGGGGGTGGGGGAAGTCACACTGCATCTGTACACAAACATACCATAGCAAAACAAATTTTCCTGCAAATATAAGCAGTTTTACAGTCAATCAAAGTGATGCCAAAAAGTAGATTTATTCGCATTAAGTGCTGACAGGAATGAAACATTTCAGCAGTAAATAAAGTACATTGTAACCCAATCGTCAAATCAATAAAGTCATTAAAAATAGACTGCATTCTTCAAGGAAATGGTAAATTTAAGGGAAATAAAAAATCTCTGGTTGCAACAGAGAATATGTCTCCAACACAGCTGACAGTTACTGATCTGGACCCTCACTTCTCCCATGTGCCTACAAAGAAACGTCTTTGGGTTTCTTATCTTTCTTCATGTGTATTTAGCCATGTACACTGCCATACAGCATTTCCAGCTTCTCCACAGGCATCCTATAAATACAAAATATGCCCTGGTTTCTTTTTTTTTTATTTATTTCTTCTTCGTCTAGGCCCCAAACTGACAGACTATTATCACTTTTGTAGACTCTTGCAAATCGGCACAGTAGCATTGAGGAGCAATGTGCTGAGATTATAATATCCATTTATCTAACCTGCCAGCATGTAACAAAATTCAGGTGGGGTGCTTGCCACCTAAATTAATTTACTACTTGAAAAAGACTTCATATGCCAAGCCTGTCAAAAGGAAAACAGGAAAGGAGTTAAGAAACTGTAAATAAATCTAAACACAGTTTGTGTTTGATCTAATTTTCAAGTGCAGGATTAAAAAAGAGGAAGCATGCCAAGGAAGTGCGACCAGAGGAGACTAGTGACAAAAAAACCCTACACTCTGAGCACAGGACCCATACGGCCAGCCTGTTTTCAGGGCAGTGTTGCCCAACTGTTGCAAGGGATCTAGTACTTGCTGCCACTAAGGACTGGTGCCTGAAGCCACCGCCTATGATTTACTCAAGAACACAATGGATTCAACCACCTCGCACCCACTAGGATGGCTACTATCAAAACAAAACAAAATAAACAAACAAACAAACAAAAAACAGAAACAACGAACGTTGGCAAGGATGTGGAGAAACTGGAAAACTTGTGCACTGCTGGTGAGAACGTAAAATGGTGTAGCCACTATGGAAGATAGTGTGGCAGTTCCTCAGAAAATTAAACATAGAATTACCATATGACCCAGGAATTCCACTTCTGGGTAAACACCCAAAGGAATTGAAAGCAGGGTCTTAAAGAGATACTTGTACACCCACATTCATAGCAAGATTATTCATAATCACCAAAAGGTAGAAGCAACCCCACATGTCCACTGACAGATGAGTGGGAAGACAAGACACATGCACGCGTGTGCACGCGTGTACACACGTGCACACACACACACACAAAATGGAGCATCAGTCATCCTCAAGAAAGGCAATTCTGACAAATGCTAGAACATAGACGAATCTTGAGGACATTATGCTAAGTGAAATAAGTCAGTCACAAAAGGACAAATACTGTATGATTCTACTTACATAAGGTACCTAGAACAGTCAAATTCATAGAGACAGAAGGTAGAATGGTGGTTGTCAAAGGCGGGGCTCTGCGGAGGCATGAGGAGTTATGTTTAATGGGGACAGAGTGTTAGTTTCGGGAGATGAAAAATTCTGGAGATGGATGGTGGTGATGGCTGCACAACAATGTGAATATACTTATGCCATTTGAACATACCCTTAAAAATGGTTAAGACAGTACATTTCATAGTATGTGTATTTTACCACAATATTTAAGAAAGAAAAGCAAGGATTCAAACTTGATAGCTATTCTTCTCTCAGAACCCATTCCACTTGTCACACACATCTAATTCCTGGTGACCTTATTAAAATGGTTAGCTCCATGTGTTCACTTAGCACCCATGTGTCAAGGGCAAAGAGGAGGTGCAGGTTATGGCAGCCACCTCTGTCAGAATCCTGGTGTGGAAGATGAGGCTTGTACACTTGTGGGGACCAAGAGGTTCCAGAGTCCCACCCAGCACCTCAGCAGAGGAGAACTTTCTCTCTGTAGGATAAGCAGAACAGAATGAAGATGAGCAACACCCGCTGGGGTGGAAACAAGCAAAGGCAGAGTCTGCCTGTTGATGGCAGACAGTGGTGCCAGAGACACAAATGCCGCACGTCACACAGTGAAGAAAAGGAGAGAGAGCAGAATGCGTTAACATTTCAGTCTGCAAAGCATTGGGTTGACCTTTAGAAAATGCTATAGTAATTTACCTTTCTCAAAAATATTTTACACAATCAATATTCTTGACCCCCCTTCTTGTCCACTCCCCAACACCTTGCAAAAATTTTCAAGTTAAGATGCAAAAGATCAATAAAAATGGAATTCAGCCCTAATGGATGACGTGGCTAAATCAACACAACTCGGATTCATTTAAGGCCTCCCATTCTCTACAATTTCAAGTCAAAGACAGCCCCATCAGAACCCAACAAATAGTGCCTCGGTTGATCTTCAACACCCAGTTAAGAGCCTTTTAGAAGTGCTCGCTGACAGCCTTTGCCCTCTGTGAGTACACATAACCTAAGAAACAGGAAGCTGGGGGGAAACACCAAAATAAAACAAAAGTCGGTATGACTGGAAGACAGTGAAGTGCAGCTGTTTGGGTTACGCCAGTTGAAAATGTCATAAGTGGAAAATGCATTTCACACACCTAACCTACGGACTACGGTAGTTAGCCTAACCTACCTTAAACATGCTCAGAACACTTACCTTAACCTACAGTTGGGAAACTATCTTGAGTTTCAGTTCAAGAGTAATTGCCTTCTTCTCACCAGAAGCTGGAGAGACAGATGGGTATTTTGGAGACATGATAGGATGGCGAAATACAATACACAATTCCAAAAAATGATGGCAACACAGCACACTGTAGAGTATCAGTGGTTTACCCCTGTTGATGGCATGACTGACTGGGAGGGGCGGCTCACTGCCACTGTCCAGAGTATTGTACCGCATATCACTAGCCCAGGGAAAGATCAAAATTCGAAGTATGTTTTCAACTGATTGTGGATCACTTTCACACCACTGTAAAGTTGAAAAATTGTGAGTTGAACCACAGTTAAGTCGAGGACCACCTACCTGTATGTACCTTCTCTGCACTTCTATGGGATGTGTATCTTGGAATGAAAAGCAAAGATAAATATATCATTGGATCTAGGGAGGGGGAGATGAGCTAGACTTGAGTTTAAAGAAGGAAAATACCACAGAATATTCTAGAAAAGAGACAGAAACATATATTAAAGGAAGTGTGATCCTGAGAACTATTTAAATGATGAAAAAGAGCCTTGAAGCTTGGTGGGCAGAAGGAGAGGAAAGGACTCTTCAAACAAATGTGGGGGTGTATGTGCGGTGTAGGAGGGGGGCAGATGGATAGAGGACAAAGGGCTAGGGAAGCAGCACGAAATACCAAAGGGAATGTCATGCAGGGATTACTTCCAGGACCTTGGGGCCTCTTTTTCAGAATATATCTAAGTGATCTGGTTATGTCTAAACCTTTTTATATGTAACTGATCTGGTTATGGCTAAGTTGATTTTTTTTTAAAGCAAAATCATTAGCTAAAGTGTTTTTTACCACAATGAAAAAAGTTAGCTAACTATTTTCTCCTTTATGCAAAAACTATTTAGAAACCTTTGAATAAACCTTAGTGGAAGTTAGGAGAGATCAGATCAAGAAACTCATTCCTTCACTGACTTCCTTCACCACTAGTAGACACTAACGTGATTCTGAACATGATGCTATTTTCAACTGTTTCTATTTTGCTCATATGACATTTACTTTAGACCCTTAGCTAAAAATCCAAAGTAAAAGGAAACAGTGGTGTCAGAATAAAACAAAAAAGTTAAATGATGAGCATAGAAATTATAGTTTCACAAAGTCAACTCAAGTTCCTTTCCCTGAACCTTATATTTCAGGATCAGGTAAAAGCCTAATAATATCCTTAATTCTCATATAGAAAATCAAGATGTTGCTACCATTCTAAATGCCAGTGTTAGAAAGAGAACATATTTTGACAATTACATTCAATTTAGCTTTCCATTTGTAAGGCATAAAAACAATCCATACCTACTGGGTGTACTTACAGAGATGAAATGGTGAATTTCATCTGAAGCTATTACTCATCTCATAGATATAAAATATAAAAATTATTATTTAAAAAAATACCCAACTAGTTTTCAGGGCTGAAAGGCAGCTTCTAAGTCTAATTAAATTTCATCTTGTGTTTTAAAATACGTTTAACAAAATCGAAACACAATGAATTCTTTAAAAGTTGGTAAATGATGATTTTTTTCAGCCATAATTAAATGCAAAAATTCATCAAGTAGAAAAATGATTTGATAATTTTATATTTAAGAGATAGCAAGATTTTTATTCTTGGGAAAGGAGATCTCAAATCAAAATCAAACAAACACAAAAGCTGGGTAACTCTAGTTTGGGCAGACAGTAACATTTCTGAGCGTATTCCTAGCATGAACGGGCAGCGCAGGAAGCGTAAGCCAAGTTATATTCTTCAAGTCACTGATTAGAAAGCTGGCTTCCTCAGAGGAGATCCAGCTCTAAACTGAAGACAAAAGGTTCCTCTTCACACGCTCACTTATACAAGACAGAGAATTCCATAGCCCTTTGAGCTACATTCACCTAGCTTGAGTGTAAGTCCTTTCAAACCTCTCACCTCAGGGTGGTCAACATGCTGGCGAGAATAGAGGGGGTGGAGAATCAAACACCTTAAAATGTAATGAGTCATGGGGAGTGTCCCAGAGCAAGCTTGCCATATACCCACGACCTGCAAACACTACCAGGTTAGTACCGTAGGTCACTAACATGGTTTGCTGCTATTGCAAAAAGGTTCCCGCATTGGTGCGGAAAGCACCACATTCTTCTGCGTAGGTAAACCCCAGAGGTGGGCCTGGGGTGAAGGAAAGCACTTTGCATGGTTCACTCTCTGGAGAAACTGTGTGCATCATTCAGGATAGGCAAAAAGGTAGGAGAGAGGGTTTCTTGTCAAGGCTGTCACTTCCCACACCTACCTGCCCTGCCTTCCCCCTACTCCTTTCCCCTGACTCCCAGCCAGAAGAAGAGGTCTGCAGTAAGGAGGTGAAGCAACAACACATATACTGATTTCTTTTCTAACATCTATCAATGATTTGATACACCAAATCCATAATCCTCAGAACAAATCAGGTAGGAACTTCAAAGAAGGCCAATTGTGTGTAAGACTTTCTTACTCAGAACAGAAGAATGCTTCTGCGGAGGCCGGCCCCTGGCTGATTCTCTGTCAGGCCTCCACCGCTAAGGGCACTTCCTCTTTCAGAGATATTAGTCACAGTGGCATATATTGGTTATGACAAAAAGTCTTGCTGTTTTCCATTTAGATGGTAGATATTACATTATTTTAAAAATAATACAGAAAACGAAACCCATGTTTTTAATGAGCAGTCTTTAAAGTTCTATGTGGTAGAATTAATAATCTTCAAGGAGGGTGGAGAAATAAAGAATTCCTGCGTTTTAAAGGAAGAAATAACAGAAACACCAATAATAAAATACGGAAATATAAGAGACCTGAGATGTCCCAGTGAGCTAACTGATGTCCTTGTGCTGTAGGAGTGTTTCAGATGGATGCCCACACTCAGCAGAGAGGAAGAACTCCAATTTAGACGGGTTCTTCACCAGGTTCTTCGGTCCCCATCCAGAACATTCCTCAAAACACGCTCTGGACAGTACAAGCTCTTACTCAGTTGTTTTAATATAAATCATTTTAGGGAATGGCCTAAAGTGCTGCAAAGAGTTCATAAGACACAGGTCTTTGATCTTTGTGGCTTTGCCATGTATGTTTTTTAAATTTCTGGAATGCACCCAGGGAGGCAAATTGCTTGACAGAAAACACTATAAATATCCAAATAAATAAATACATACAAACATCTGGAACCCTGATTAAGTACCAAAGTTTTATTTTTTTCAGGGGAGGAGAGGGAGGGGGACACCACTGAACAGCATTTTTATTTTTACAGAAAAATGTCCTATTCTTTCCTTACGATAAACCCCCTCTGACAGTAATAAAACTTTGAGAAAGCTCAAGTCTCTTAGTGGCATGGAAACTGGATCCGCTAATGTTCTATAGCTGTCTCCCCACAGAGGCAACATAAATGCCATTCCAGAGTCAAAACTTGACGGCAACTCACTTTTTAAATAACTAGTGGTAGATGAGTACTTATGAAAACTTGGCCATTATTTATAACTACAAAGACAAATCCAGGCAATATATTAATCTGTCCTGGAGTTTCACGTTAAGTATACACAAGTACAGACTTTAAGTCACTATGCAGGAATTTTCTGGGTTAAAGGTATAATAAAATATGTTGGTTTTTCTCATTTTTGCGAGGCACTTTGAACAATAGTAAACAGAGAGAAGACAGAATTTGCCATGGTTATACCCGATGCAATTAAATTAAAACCAAAGAATCAAATGGCCACAAACCAAGTGGATAAGTGTGAACCAGGAGCCAGATAGTTACAAAACTTTGTGACGTGTTAAAATACCTTTAAGCTTAAAAAGAAAATCCCCTGAATATCCCATTGTACCCCATTATGAGGTTCTCCGATGAGACGAAGTTTTGCCAAGTGCAGAAAGGTGAGATCAGGCATCTTACCAGACAAAAAGATTCCCCGCTGCTCGCTCTAGTCACAGAGTTACCAATCCTGCCCACACCCTGCACAATCCCACCCGGACTAGTCCTGCTAAGCCCCTCCCATCACTCTTGCCCACACTCACTCCACATACTCCTGCACAGGTAAACCACAGAGGTAGGCCTGGGGTGAAGGAAAGCAGAGTCAAGATTACACTTTGCATAATCAAGGCCTTTGCATAGCCAAGGCCTTCTTTCCCTGGTTGGTAGGCCCAGCGTCACCCCAACCACCCCTTCCCACTTCCTGGATCACTCCAACGCATTCTCTGGTCAGTTTCACCAGAGAAACTCCAAGAGCAGCCCCTCCTCAAACCTGCTTCGGTCACCCTGCACACTCTTGCGGTCCCCTAGGCCTCTTCTGCTACAAGGCCGATCACAACCACACTTCCTATAGGTACAAATGTGGTGTCTAGTAGAAGACACACAGGTTTGGGTGACACCATGCCTGACTCATGGAAAAGGCTCAATAAGTGTATCTCAACAGACGGATAGAAGGTTAAGTGAATGTGTTTAGAAACTGGCCTTTTCAGTATTTGCCCTGTTTAGAGAAGAGACAGTATGGGAACTTCACTCTGAGAACTGAGGCCAATGTTGAGACAGGCTGGCACTGCCCACCCGAAGGAGTGATGAAAGAGACTGCTAAAGATTGGTGTCGATAAAAGGTGGCAGGGGGCGAGAGGGCGGGGGCGGGATAACCACCGGTCAAATTCAAAACAAGGAATGTTCTAGCGTGTTCCTGTGGCAGCTGCAACCCAGAAACTTGGCTCTGAGACAAAAGCATGAGGGCAAACTGTGTGGGGGGTGAGCAAAAATACCCCGAGCTCCGGGAGCCTTCCCTGCCTGGACACCCCCATAGCCCACACCGAGTGGGGCTGTGAGAGCTTAGAAACAATGCAGACATTTATATGCCTGTATTGTTTCTAGTCTGCACCCACCTCAGAAAGGCAGGCTTTACGGAAATTGTTTAAATTCAAGAAATAGAAAAAATTCATTTTTCTCTTCCTTCTGAGTTCCTTCTTTGCAGCTTCAAGTTATTTAACCATCCCAGTGTCATATTCAGTTGCACTTGCCCATTCAGTCCGTACCTAGACAACTCCCCTTCTCGGTAGGTGTTCTTTCTATACGGGAAAGATTTTGGTGCTGAATATATCTGAGTGCTTAATCACATCTCTAACCAATATAAGCTTCTATAATGGCCACTGCAGCCCTTGGCACGAAGCTGGCAACATCTCAGATGGAAACCTTTTCATTGACGCTGTGCGGACCTCCTGGCCTCTAGTGCTCATTCTGATCTTTTCTATCATCCACTGCCCAAACTGGATTCTGTGCATTGCCTCGACTGCCCCTACACCCTTCTCTCCCAACTGCACTCAAAACAGTTCCACTTCCTTCACCTTGCCTCGGTTTCTCCTTCTTCCCAAGTGTCTCCTCACCATAACGCCACGCACCTCAACCACCACCAATCGGACACATCATTACTAGCCCAGTGCACTCCCACAACCGTGCATATTGGATACACACCCCCTAGGGTCTGTATGTCCTCAACTGTGGGGAGGGCTTGTCTCTATTCTCCTGTCTCCCTCAGAGGGGAGAGCGGTCTGTGGCTCTTCCACCACCTCTAAAGGAGAAACAACAAAGACAGTCTAATAACAAGCTATAGATTGCCTGGGGAATTTGCAGGTGTATTAAAACCTGATGCGGAACTAAAACTTTTCTCCTTGCACAAGTATACAAAATGAACAGCAAACCTTCTCAGTAATCCAGGCTTCCGAAGACTACACCAGGGTAGTGGCCCTGAGAATCAATATGCATTTCTTTACGGACGGTTAAAAAGACACCCACAGAATAACTCCCTTTCATGAGTCTTGTCAACACAAAAATCTAGGAACGAAGTAGACATTTCTTACAAGGGGAAAAAGAGCTTGAAGAGGGTGTGAAATCTGGAAGGAAATTATTTAGCTGAACTTTTAAGACAATCAGAAATTTTTGGCAGAATCTGCAAAAGTGTCTGTCAGTCATTCCTGGTAAACTGCAGCTGACACATTTGCAGGGATACTCTTGGCCTGGTATTCATGGATTTCCATGGCTAATTTTTGTACACTAGTTCTTCCCCCTTTTTCTTCCAAATGCATATTCTGCCCGCATTACCATCACGCTCAGGGTATGTCTGCTATTGTAACCTACAGGAACAAATATTCATCTGCTAACAGCTATGCCGCACAAGGTTTTCATGCATATTAGGGGGAAATCGGGCTTCTGGAGGACATCAAAGTCCTTTCAGACCATGACCTTAACTGTGTTCCTTACCAGCATGCAAAACGTGGTGCCATTAAATACCAGTGGAGGCTTGTAATGAAGCAAAACTACTGCAGCATGCCAATCTCTGGGGCAGTCTGGGACTCCACAGGCCTGGTGAAAAGTCCTACTGCTCATTCTGGGAAGGTTTCCTTAGAGCTGCATACATCCACTCATCACAAATCTGAAATTGCTAATATTTTCCTCAGAAAAGAGTAAGATAGCTTTAACTCACCAAGACATTACAAGTTGAAAACAGCAAGCCAGCTCAAGGCTGAATGGGTGGAGCTACCAAGCGCCTGAGATGTCATCAAAACATGAATGGAGAAGAAAGTCCAGCACTTTTCTTTTCTCGGATCAAAACACATTATTTCCTATCCTCAAACTGTTCTGGTTAGTTCCTTTTTTACCTAGGTCTCACTTTGTTTCTCTAATTTTTTGTCCAGATGAATTCTTTATTACCCAGTCTTTTTTTTTTTTTTTTTTTGCCCAGCCTGTGTCTTCAAACTCAGCAAAGAAAACAAAGTTTCAAATGTCAAAGAATTTAAGTCTTTTTTGAGGTGCAATATAAAGAGAGGAACACAGGATATACCTTGAACATAAAGCTTCACATACAATCTCTCTGACTAAATTGCATATAACACAGTTGGAGAGGGACAGCGAATAATGACATTTTTGATAAACAAGCCTTAATATGTTTTAGCCAATTTGATAAGAAGCTTAGAAGTGAGACTGGGTGGGGGAGGGTAAGAGCGGGGAGACCGAAGGTTGTGTTATTTTAACCCAACAAAGAAGAAGCTGGTCCGTCATCCAGGGAGCCAGCCAGACCCCCAACGGCAAATGGCAGGTTTTATTCAGGAAACTTATTTCTGCATTTCTGACTCTTTAAACAGACCATCAAAACATAAAAAAACACTGGAAAGAGGTTTTTCCAGGAGCAAAGGATATCTCTTTCCTCCTGGATTTTCGTGTATACATCTACGTTATACACCTAAGTTTACAACACAGAACAAAAAGGTGGCTACAATTAGGATTAGATCCTATCTTTATACTGTTTGTGAAAAAGCAAATAAGCAAAATTAAGTATCTCACTATAAAATACTGAGCCTCGTAAACACATTAGATTTCCTAGACACCATTTTTCCTGCAAATTTCCAAATATTGTTTGATTTCTATAGAGGATAATAAAACAAGGAAGAAACCAAAATTCTAATGTTACTGCAAAAAAAAAAAAAAAATTAAGACAGGCAGTAAAACAGATGATGGAAGAATATCTTTGATTTTTCCATTACCCTAATTTGTGAGGGGGAGGAGGGTAAGTAGCTGAAAAGTGAACCAGGTATCAAAGCATGAATGAATGAATGAATGAATGAATGAATGAATGAATGAGGAGTAGTATTTTCAAGTGGGATGCCATCTGGATTGATAAACCTGTGGCTCCGGGCTGCCATTTTCATAAACTTTAGGCCCATGACAAGTTGGGAACTGAACCACCAGACATTAGTAACATGACTCATCTGAACTAGACCAACAAGAGAATTTACCCAATCTTCTATTGCCCCCATTTCTTTAGATCTATAAACAGCTGGATGGGATTCTTACAATATTGGATGTCATTCTGCTGTGTTCCCAACAGGAACCTTCTCAGAGTTCCATCCTGACTACTCCAATCACTAAGACTTATAACCATGTTATTCTCCCAAAGTCTATAGACCAATTAGACATTGAACAGCATTTCCAAAAGAACCCACACAAAGGTAGTTTTGTCTTTATGCAAATGATTAAGGACATCTTGGAATCATTAACAGTATTTCTAATTAGATAGGATTTGAGAGATCTCGCTCTCTCTCCTCCTCCCTCTTTCCCTCTCTCTAGGTTATAAAGAAAGTTGATACCAAGGACTGTGTTGTTTTCAGTCCCAGGAAGGACCTGAATGCCAAAGAAGCAGCTGGCTATGATACCATGGTCCCACGTTATCTCTTATAATACCAAATACTACGAGTTTCAGAGCTAAGATTGTCCTAACATATTATAAAATTTTAAAAACCTTATTTAAGAAGTCATAACAATGCACTGGTGAAAATTTTATTAAAAATTTAGGTCCATGAGAAGAGGCTAAAGTAATCATGTAATTTTCAAAAAACCAGAAAAAAATTCTACCCTGTTCTGGGACTAACTCATTTTCAAATGCTAAATCTTTCTAGAAATTGATAAAAGCAAGAAAGCTCATGTAAAAACTGGATAAAGAGGAGGAGGAAGGTGAAGATCAAAGAATTTGAAATATTTGTTACCCTCATATTTGTAACTCAAATTAGAGTTTATATATCAACACACTTATCCATCCATTACACACATTGTAACACCTGTTTTGTATGATGAATTGTCCAGGTCATACAAATTTTTCTCAATTTTTGAAAATATTTCTGATTAATATGATGTCCACATTCATATAGGAAATATGCCAACCATAATTTAACCTTTACCTCAAGAGTTACCATTACTGTATAAAATATTATAATATGCAAGAATGGGTAACATATCTTTAGAATATGCCTATGGAGAACTCAGAATACATTATTTGGTTACCTTGTATGAAATTCCCAGCACACTAGCAAATGGAGATGTGTAATAAATGTTTAGTTATCATCTGTATGCTAATTAATGATAAGGGGCAATCTGGTTCTTTCATTTTCAATTACAGGTATCATATCACTATGCTTCCCACATAAAAAATGATGAGGATAATAACAAAAGGATGGGCAAGGAGGCGACAAAGAGCAAGGATCTGCTGCACTCAAGCTCTAGAGCAGGGGTGTCCAAACTTTTTTCAACGATTTTCACCAAGGACCACATGCGGTAAAATACACAAACAGCCGGGCCACTCACTCGAGGTGAAGTACGTATTACCTCACCTGGTTTATTTAAGTAAATGAAATATATTTTTGGAATGTGCTGAAGGCCAATTTACAATGGATTGCGCTCTGGCCACAGTTTGGACACCCCTGCTTTAGAGGAATAAGAGATTGTAGCAGATTTCTTGTTGCTTTGTTGCCATTAAAGATGAAATGAGACAACGGAAACCACAGTATTTTGATAATTTTAAATTGTCAAATAAATTTATGATGTTGTTATAATATGACAAGACATGGGGAAATATTGCAAATTTATTACAATTCAAGCTGATCTTCAGTTTGACAGGGAATGAGATTATAACTGCCAACAGATGAAACCTCTGTCATGCGATAGATCTCTAGAGGGTGTACAGAAACTAGTATCATAAAAATCTTCTGATGTCCTCACAAACAACCTGTTTTTGTTTTTCTTAAGCTTTTATCGAATTATTTCTAAGAGCATTCTGCAGGATGACAGAATCACTGAATTTCAATGGAAGGCCTTCTGAATTTCAGAGGAAGGCCTCTCAGACATTATTGAGGTTGAATATTGGCTCAGGACTAGTTAGGTGCTCCCTGCCTAACTACTAACACAACTACCTGGCAGGTATTCAACTAGTAGGCACTCTGTCTTCATTTAGGTCTCTCCACCCAAAACTATGTATTTCTTCATATACCTCAATGCTATTACACCCAGCCAATAATTTATGGCATTTAAATTGTTAGTTTATTAATGTTAATTGGGCAGTATATACAGGAGAGCTGGATTTATTCTGTTGGGTTTATTATTCCTTTAACTGCTTTAAAAATATAATCTATAATTTCTAGGAACTAACCAGGAATTTCATTTTCTTCCCAGGCTGCTTTTAACCATATTTTGCACAAAGGAAGTTGTAAGTAGTATCAGAATGTCCATCTGATAGAAATGCAGAAGGATTGCCTGGAATTAACTGAAGTGAACAAACCACGAAATGTCTCTAAAAACATCCCATGAATAAAATTTGAAGGCTCGACAATCTAAAACTGCCTTAGGTCAACTTTAACTTTCGCTTGTGAAATTTGTCATTTTTCATGCTTTTTGAAAAAGGTGAATACATAAAAATTCTACATTTTGACCAGTTATATCACATTTAAAAAAATAATAATGATAAGTTCCTTCTACTCCTAAGAAGTACAACCACTTCCCTGGAATAATTCCAATGTTGCATTAAAGAGAACTTATTTTATAAAATTTCAAACTGTCTTTCCTTAATTACACAATAGACCTGTAATAAACTTCAGCCGTATCATTTTCAAACAAAAAGTAAACCAGATGTTTTGTAGTTATATGCAAAATTGAGCTCTCGTTGTGCAACCAAATTAAATTAAAATGAACTCTGGAATGAAGCAAAGCCCAGATGAAAACAAAAACAAAACAAGCAAACAAAAACACGCTGCTGATTTTGTTTTGTGGCTTGTTAGTCTTATTTATCTATTTTTCCTTGCATCTGAGAAAACATACAGGCCCTTCCCCACGCCTTGCTATTTGAAATGGCATATTCATTTGGATTTTGTAAAGAAAAAAAAAGAGGGGACAAAAAGCCCCAAATTTTATCATGCCACTTAATTAAAATCAATCAATGTCAGCGCTTTGCTAGGCACCGTTTTAAAATGCTTTACATATATTAATTCTCAGACACACTAAAATGGTTAGGACAGTTACTATACTATCATCCCCATGGTGCAGGTAGAGTTGAGACAGAGAGAGGTTAAATAACTCAGCAAAGGTCTGTCTGTCGTGGCAGGGCTGGAATTCACATTCAGGAGGAGTTGATTCCAAAGTGTTCTTTTTACCACAGAGCACCACGGACCCCCAAATCACATGGTGGTTCAAAACCAGTATTGGAAAATAAAGGAAAAGCATTAGATTTGGTGGTGGGCAAAGTCAAAGGTCATTTTATTTGCTGGTTCATTTTCTAACTCTAAATTTCACACCTCTTTATAAAATAATCCAATAATTATTTTCCTGTGACGATCTAATAAAAAGAAGTTTCTCTCACTCTCACACACACTCCCCACCCCAGCCCACACCAATGCTGCTTAAGATAATTGTGCTTCACTCAAAGAGGATCATGACTGTGCCAGGGAAATGACAGGCACAGCTTTTCCAAAGCCATGATCCTAGCAGAACTGGAACTGCACAACATCTTGACCTCCATCTCAACTCCCTGTCCAGTAATAGTTTTGAAATGGCTACTGATGACAACCAAAGTTCTCTGCAGACAGCAAATAAAAAATGAATACGGGGATAAATGGGAGACAAAAGATGAGCTATGTCTTTAAAAAATATCCAGTGTTGATCAAACACTTATAGAGTACTCACTCATTTGGTCACCTACAACTTCAAACCCTAATCTCATCTAGAAAATTTAGCTACTTTGATATAGGAAGAACCAAGAAAAGACGACCTACCTGAAAGGCCAGGTCAAATAAGCATTAAAATCCTACAGTGTCTCATTTGCGAAAGGAGATGTGAGTGGTTAGGAAATTTGGCATCAAGGAGAATTAAAGCTTCTGAACTCAATTTTTAGAATTCCCTAAAGCATGAGTTAAAGCTATTCACCTGGTTTAAGACTTGACAATTCATTCATTACTAAACAGCAGCCTATCTGAGTGTACGATAAACCAATGATTTTCTGGATTACACAGGGTGCTCCCTTTTATTACTCTGGCTATTTATGTCAACAACTATTTAATCTTGAAGTGAAGGAAGAACAATTTTCTAGTAACACTGACTACTCATCATCTTGAAATATGTGTTTATTTTCCTTTCATTTACAGGGCTATGTCGAAACTAACATATAAAAGCTGGCACTAGTGAGAATACTTCTGTCCACAATATCACTCATTCATTGGTGGAACTTACCAAACCATTTTGACTTCTTTTTTCATTTTAATGCTAAGTAAAAGGAAAACTATAGAGAAGATTTATTTTTGCATGAGATATAATTTTAAGATGTTCCTACCATTTTGTTCTCTAAAAAGTGATGAATCATAACTTTATAGTTCCCCCAAAAGAAATTTTATGAACCCAGGCCATTCTGACACCAACAGGGAAACAAACAAATTCTAAAAACAACTACACACAAGAAAACAAACATTTCCCTCTTAATCTATTTTTAAATATTTAAAGGTAATGAAAAATATTAATCCATGATTCTGACTACGTCTCAAAGCCCCAGTGCTGATATAGACATATGGAATTATATTGTGAGAAAATGTATTTAAGGACAAATCCGTATACATTGCGGTGTCTTTTCAAATATCTTTGTGTAGAACACAAAGTGGGTGCACTGTTTTTCTCAACCACACCCTCAAAATAGCTATACTTTTTGATTCCATGCCTCAAACATAGTAAAAGATGGATCAGTCACTGAATCAAAAGAACACATCTAGAAACTTCTACTTGTAGTGTAGAGAAAAAAATCATTAACTAATCATTGACTTAAACATCCCCAAATCAGGGATTTAGGCAGAAAATCAACCAGGGCAGAAACTCTGGATTCCACTGATGTTAGCAACAAGGTGCTCTGTAGTAGCCCCACTCTGTACCAACAGCCGACCTAGAGGCGGGATTTTCCTATGAGGGCATGACTGTATTTGGAATAATGTCTGGATAAAGATTCTTAAACACATAACAAGTCTAAAATAGACTTTCCAGGTGTTCAAGAGGTTGAAACATTTCCCCATGTGATACAATCTATTAAAATGCAAATGCAAAAAAAGAAATGAAAGGAAAATATTTCCAGAACAGAGAACTTGATTTTATGATAGCTTTTTATTTAACCACAGTATTTTAATAAACTTCCACTCAAAGTATACTTTGAAGCTTGTCATCTTTTTTCTCGATATTAAAGAGTTTCTACCTAAATGAGGGGGGAGTTTCTAAGAGATTAATCCTGGTTACCAAGAACAAGAAGCACACTCGACAGATCAGAGTTGATTTCATGATAACATTACTTACAAAAATATGTCATTGCTTATGTTCTACCTACTATCAAAGCATTTGTAACACACTTCTAAAGAGCCCAAAGAGAAGTGTGTGTAGATACTTATAAAGAGCAACGATGGAAGTCCTGGCTTCCCTCTCATTTCCCTAGCACACTTTTCGGAGACGAGCTCTAGCACCCAGCAGTCCCTCATGGGTCAGGAAAGTACCCGAGTCTAGTCAAGGGTCAAGATTGAGTTTGCTGTAAGCTTAGACCTTATGATCTCTAAAAAAAAGGAATCACTTTTGTTTCCTAAATTCTTCTCACACTCCCACTGGTGTGATTTCATTTTGAAAACAATTAGTCTTAAAGTTCCAGGAGAACACTGTTTGGAAATTTTATGAGATCAAGGCCAACTACTTACATAATTGATTATGAGAAAGAAGTATTCCATAGGGTTATGTCTGTAAGTGTGTGTGTGCTGTGTGTATACTTGAATCGAGATCTCCATTCTACAGTTGTATTAAATATTGAATCTGTATCTTTACCATTGGAATTGCAGAATATTGAAACTTTTTTTTTTTTTAAACAATCCATTGTCTGCAATTATTTAAGTCTGCAAATGTCTTAACAAGAGAGAACTTTTTGTCCCAATGTTTGGGACCACAACTAACAACTGGTAGATTACCAATGAATACCTGAGTGAAAAAGCCCCCTCTTTTTACCTGTTAGAAACCTGGGGCCAAGAGAAAGGAAGTGGCGGGCCCAGCTATTTTCCAAAGCTATATTCTTAGCAGAGCTGGGACATCGCAATATCTCGACCTACATCTCAACCTACATCTCAACTCACAATCCAGTAAGTTTTAAAAAGAATACTGGTGTTTTAAAATGGATGAATTCTTCCTCTTTACTTCTTAAGGGCATATAGTTTATAAGGTAAAACTATAAGGCACCAAATATTTAACCCACATAACTGCCAACATTCATCTTCAATGCACAACTAAACCCCAAGCTAATGTATTAGGTGTTTGATGGTTTCATATCTTTGATTGGTAGATAACAGAACTTGGAACCTTCTATAGTCTAGTTCCATGAACTGCAGCTTCCAAGAACCAATATATATGGTTTTCTCTTCATGCTGTCACATGTAGAAACAAAGTCCACCATAATCTTTTACAAATTCTATTTTTAAAAATAAATCATAGGGAAGAGTTCAATATAAAAACCAACCGTAAGACCAAAAGGCTCCATCTAATTCTATTTCCATTGTTCTTTATGGGCAGGGCAGGGAGAGATGCGAATACATTCCTGAAACCATCCCTTCTATCTAGCCTGCAAATACTTACTAATCAGCTACCAATGTGTCCAATCCTGGGCTCAGAGGTTATTGTAGTAACATAATAGACATACTCTGTCAAGGGCAGAGAGCCCAAGGCTAAGTCAGAGAAGAGACAGTCAACACATAATTACCTAAATTATAATTTAACTGTAATTGTGACAAATACTATAAAGATGTGATTAAAAACAAAACCAAATTTTAAACTTTATGTAAAATGAAATGTCACAGGCTCAGTGTTGTAGATATCTAGATTTTGTTCCATTTTCTTTATGGCAAAACAAGTAATAATGTTTAAAATAAAGGGAACAGGGAAGAAATGATAACAGAAGATTAGACTCCAGTTTTAAAATGAAAATAAGAATTCACCCCATGGTCTCATAAGAGTGCTTTCAAAATACAATATTTTAGGGGAGCACTTGGCACTAAAGCAAAATTGTACCGAATTTCAATCCAGCAAATCCACATCAACTCCTGCTTTGTGTCAGAAGACTGTGCTTTATACATATTAGGCTCTCAGTAATATACTTCTCAATATTTATTCATGTTACAACTGGCCCAAAAAATTATTCCAGTTTCTCTTGAAATGGGTATACAAAAGCAATGAACTATGTCATGAAGAGACTAATACATTTTCTGACTGTCACAAAAAGCTAAAATGTTGAAGTAATGGGGGGGGGGTGACTTTTAAATGACAGTATTGGAATTACTGGAAATTAAATTATTTATAAAACATAAATTATTTATAAAATTTAATTTATAAATTACCATAAATTACATATCCCATGTAATGCCAAATTACTGAGCATACTAATACCAGACACTGAGATACACCAGGGAAGTCCTGAGTACCAAAGACTGCCTAGCTCTAAGTTCTAAGATATCGAACCAATAAAAACCTAGGAGTTTGGAGGTATTAACATCATAGCCACAAATATGAAAGTAGTGAACTTACACATATTCTGAGAGATATATATGTATCAATACAGTTACTATTAAAAAATAAAAAACACAAGTAAAATATCGTCCTTACATTTTCCTGAGATATTACATGATAACCACTCTGAAAAAGGCACAAGCTTCCCAAATGTTACCTTTTTAAAATTTTATTAGACAACCAACCATACAGGGGTTTCTCTGTTACTAAGTTGTCAGTATTTCCATGTATGATTATTGTGGAGAAAAAAACATGAATAAAGAATAATCAGAACATTCTAACAGATTAAAAGTGTACACCAAAATGGTGCAATGTTTACCAACTGTAGACAAGTGCTATAATAATCACCTTTATGGAGCTTACTGACAAAATAACAATAGTAATCAAATATATGTAACTAAGTAACTATTTAAACTCGTAACAAAGGCTTTTATGATACTACTAGCAGTAAATGAGCAACTCCCATAAAATATGACTTAGTATCACCCTGATAAGAGTTTAAGTACATATAACCATTGTTATGTGAAAAAACATTATTTTTAATATGTGACAACCCGACAGGATTTAATTACCACACCTACTTCAAACTATTAGCTGTTTCAGTCAAACCTGAAAAAATAATATTTATGTGGCTATTGAGAATCATTATGATTGATGCAATCTTTTGTGTTATTCCCTTTACAGTCACTTACTTCCATTTGTTATTATTAACAAGGAAAAATGAGAGGGGAAATGTGTGTTTTTGTTTTGCAACAAAGCTTTTCTGATGATGACTAACTTCTTCCTTTGAACACAAAAAGCCTGTTAAACTAACTAATGTACTTATAAATACATTCTTTACAATGTGCACTAAGCAAGAAAAGGAAGAAGGGGGGAGCGGGGAAAGGGGGCAGCCTGTAGTACTTAAGCTAGAATTAAAAGCAACCCAGGCAAGATGAGTACATGAAAGCTGTCAGGGTAGTTGTTATTCTCAATTTCTTACAGCTCATCCGCTCTCAAGGAAGAAAAATCATAGTTTCTTTTAACCATATCCACAAACAGATCTCACTTGAAAGGAAACACAGCGAGTGATTTGGCATGAATGGGCATATTACCAATTTTCCAGCATCACTACTGAATATTTATGTCGGTGACGAATGATGACACTGGTGAAATATTTTAACACGAAGCCTTGCCTTGTAAATTGTCTGAATGATGCTGTGTCAAAACAACACCTACCATAAATCAGAGGTTTTAGGGCCAGTATTTCTTGTTGTAACATGCTACCTGCTCAGCAGAATCTCTTGTGTGAACAGGCATAGATTAATGTGTGCTAAGCAGAGCCATCTTACCTCCTAACTTATAGAGCTGTAATTTAACAGGCCTATTACCGTCAAGGTAATTTTGACAGTGCTGAAATATTATACTTGTTAAAAATATGCACTTAGCACTAACTCCAGTGGTCATTTTAACGGAATAGACAGATAGGTTTCCCTACAATTATCTTTCTTCTCTACTGATGACTTTTTTTTTCTGTTAAGGCAGCGGTATGTTGACAATTGATTTTATAAAGAGTATATATAGCAAGACAGAGTCTCTGATAATACAAAAAGCTCACCATGTTGCTTCCAGTTCATTTTTCACTTCCCCACAAGTTATAATATTTATTTAGCAACTTGTAGTGGATTCTAAGGAGTCCCTTTACTGGTTCAAGAAACAGAGCAATAGTTCAAACCCCTAACACACTGTTTCCTACAACCCTCAGCTCTTACATGATGTACATCCTAATCCAGGATATTTGGGAAATCATCTACAGAGAGAGTCTCATTTCCCACTCAGTCAAGTTGGAAATCTTAATCCTTAGGGCAATTCTAGATCTTTCATTAGGGAGGATACAACAATATGTTTCTCTTAAACATTACTGCAACCATTCCTGTTCTATACCTCACTGGGTACAAGTACCTTCCACCAGAAGAATAAAAATGGCAACAACCAAAAAAACTTTGCATGTTTCTTTGTCTTTTTATAGTATATAAAGCCATAATTTAACTTGATCTGTAAAGAAAAAAAATAATATAAATTTGTACTCTTTTTTTTATACCGGATGCATAAATAACACACACACACACACACACACACACACACACACACTCCAATGCAGAACCATCAGTCGTGTGAAATGAACATACTGGCCACAGCCCAATATTAACTTTGCACTTCCCTGAGAGAATAAACAAACATAACATCTACTGACACCAGCAGTTCAGTTTCTTAAAGACAAATTAACAAATTGAAATCAAATAAATAAATATTTATCTGGAATCCATTATAGTCAACACACTCAGCCAAGTGTTATGTCACCATAATTAGGCATGAAAAAAAACAAGACAAGTATCCACTCATCTTGTCTCCAAAACAAAGGGTGAAATTCTAGAGACTTGATAAGAATAAAATGTCTCTGCTGACTCTGATGGCGTGGAACAAAACTGAAGAAACTGTATGCTCATATTTCTCCCTGAACTCATGTTTGACTCAAGTCCCACGAACGACCATATTCTACCCTTTAGAATTAAAATATATCCAGTAAAGATGTCCGTGGCTGCCTATTCCAGTTACTGGGCAAGAAGGTATCAATTAAGAAATCCAAATAACCTTGCTTGAAATACTAGATATTCCGGGACAACACCGTAATTTTTTATAAACATAAAGAGTTTACATAACAAACCTTGACAACGCTTTTAAAATTCCATATCAACACTACAAAATACAAAGACCCAAGCTATAAAAATGGAATTTCTAAGAAAGCTTTAAAATAAAAACTGCTCAGTTTTGCAATAAGATGCTCTTATATTCCATTCCTGAAATAATGTAGATCATGCTGCCCTCTTGTGCTAGATGTAAAAAACAAAATGAATTCTGCCCATGCAAGGAAAATATGATTTACATTTAAAATAGAAATCATCTCTTAATTTCTGAATGACTTACTGCTGACCCGGGATTTGTGTTACCCGTGTATTAAGATCTGATAGAACTGAAATGGGGCTACGATGATAGAAGACAAATGTTGACTAGGAAGAGGCAGATGCTGTAAACAGCACATAGACACAGATCACATCTGTAAGACACTATTCAACTCCAGTTTCAATCAAAATGAGTAGGAAATGTCAGGGCAGCTAAAAATGTGCGGCTCTTTGACAGACACACACAATACCATTACCGAAATATATCTTAGGAAGAAAGGATAAAAAATAGAGATGGGTGAGAGGAAGGAAGGTAAAAAGAAGAAAATTAGCTAGACAAATAAATGATGTAAATTTCATGCAACCATACATTGGTTCAAAATGGAGAGCAACTTAGTCATGGAGCAGGGAAATGGAACTTTCTTAAAAATCAGCTCTCGGAAACGGTTAAACTGCGCCAGAGAGACTTCGTTAGTGAGAAGAAATATGCACTTTCCAGGTTTACCTTGCCCTCCTCCTTAAATCCAAGTAAGTGAACTTGGGACTTCGGTGGGGAAAAGAGTGTTTCAGGACCCTCCACTAAAAGCCTGGTTAACTGCGTAACTGCAAAGTGTCCCCACTGATTAATAAAATGCATGAGGATCTGGGAGGAAACACAAGAAGAGAGACAACACATCTGGGGTGGGAGCACCCATGAATGAGTGTAAAAGACATTTCTATAAGCCATATCAGGGTCACTGAGAATATTCCAGCACCCACGGGAACTGGAAAAGGGTACAGAAGGGAACTCTGGCAAAACCTCCACAAATCCCAGCTGGGCTATGGTTCAGGCAGATGCAGTGGGACTCTGCCTGGAGCTTCTGGTAGCTGTACCAGCTACCACCCAAGTCTAGTTTGCTAGAAACTATAGATGGTCCCCAACTTACAATGGCTGGACTTAATGATTTTTGGACTTAGAATTTTTCAACTTTACAATGGTGCAACAAAGTGATACACATTCAGAAGAAATCATACACCCAATTTCATATTTTGCTCTTTTTCCATGCTATTGATATGCAACATAATACTCTCTCGTGATCCTGGGCAGCAGCAAGGAGATGATTTTGCCCTATTATAGGCTGATGTAAGTATTCTGAGCACATTTAAAGTAGGCGAGGCTAGCTACGACGTTTGGTACGTTAGTGGTATTAAATGCATTTTCAATGCAATATTTTCAATGTAATATTTTCAACTTATCATGGGTTTATTGGTACATAACCCCATCCTAAGTTGAGGAGCTTCTGTATACACTGGCAAAAGGCCTATTTGTCCCCTCAGTTTTCTAAAATCGGGGAGGCCGGCAGGATCCTGAGCTCATAGGAAATGTACAATTTATCCCCGAAAATAAGACCAGGACTTACATTAATTTTTGCTGCAAAGACTCATAATGGCATATTTTCACGGGATGGTTTATTTTTTTCATGTAGAACAATCTACATTTATTCAAATACAGTCACGTCATCTTTTTCTGGAACATCGTCGTAACATACTAAATGCATTCGTCTGGCTAACGATCTTAACTGGGGCTTATTTTTGGGGTAGGTCTTATTTTCGGGGAAACACAGTACTTGCCATGGGGTCTCGCTGACAGCGTGTTCTAAATAACAAAGTATTGGGAAGAGAAAGATGTGCTTCCTGATCTCTCCGTGCTGCTCAGAGAACATGCTCTGTAACTCTGGGGCAGCCACTTTCTGCGGGGCGCTTGCATGCATTTAACGGAACTTAAACATTGAGCGCGTCTACCTCTCTACTCTAGAGGGAAGTTCTGATTTTTGGGTTTGTTTTTTTTTATATAATATAACCATTAAAGTACATACAATCAGTAATGTCAACTAAGAAGCATCACTCTAGCTCTGGCTTGTTCTTCGCACAATAAAAAGTACAAAAATTTTATCCAAATGGAAATTTAAAATCTACCATATAAAAATGTCTTTAATTAAAAGCACCTTTTCATTTGCCACTCAAAGAGTAAACACCTCATGGCCTCTAAATATTCTGGACAAAGTAGGCCTACTTTTGGAGTACTTACCTGGGCTTCTATTTTCTTGAAGGAATAAAGTCCTGCCAATAGATACAGGAAGGGGAGGCAAGATAAGCGCTCCTGTGCGGCTCTAAGATTAGCAACCTCGAAGATTTAGACATGGTCTAAATCCTTGAATAATAAATAAATCAGCACATGGAGAAGCCTACAGGTCTTGAACATGCAGAGTCCGGTTAACTGTGGTCACAAGCATTCAGAGGCTGTGATAACAGAAATTCAGTCCCACTTTACACTCCAAACTTTTTAACTGTAGTTTTCTAATTAACTGGCAAAGTGGAGCGACTTTATAGCCGTAATAGTACATAAGTCCTCCAATCACTTTCTAACTAAAGCTATAATAAGACTGTAAATTTGAGGGGCCTCTGCAGTATACAATTCCTTGTGCTTTGCAGTGCCTGGGCTGAACATGTGTAGATAGATCTACACAAGGTGCTTTTGAGAAGAGTCTTATTTCATCCTCACAACAGTCTTGGGAAACAGGAAGGGCAGCAGCAGTTATTTCCATTTCACAGGTGAGTAAGTTCCGAGGTATCGCCATTGTTGCTCAGATTCATTAGGCGCGGGCCATGTCATAAGCATTGCTCTAAGCACTGTGAATGTGTTAACCTGCTTAATTCCCACAATATCTTAATAAGGCAGGTATGAACAGTATCCCCAATTTACAGATAAGAAAACCGAGGCACAGAGAAATTAAGTAACTAGCACATAAGTATTACCATAACTATAACCAGCTATTACTTAGTACCTAGCACCAGGACTGAAGCCAGGCAGCTGGCTCGAGTCCATACTTTTAACCACAACAACATCCTGCTTTGCGATCTGCCTGCCCATTAGCATCTACAGGCTTTGGCTTGGGTCACATGGTGAGTTAATGGCCAGATCAAAGCTACTCCTGAGCTCCCTCTAACCCACCTCCCTGCCTCCACAGGTTCTATCAATTATTACCTGCAAAAACAAAGCCACCCTGGGCCTCACCACAAACCTAAGCAACTGAACAGACTGGGGATGTATGTTGATGAACTAACTCTTCACAGGAGCCCAGGTCAGGAGGCTACCTTCAGAAGCAAGACAAGCCAAAGGCCTCAGAGAGAAGGTACCGTATTTTGCTGTGTATAATGTGCTCCTGTGCATAACGTGCACCAACGTTTTTGGCCCAAACTTTCAGGGGAAAATCTTGCATTTTAATTTTTTAATTCAAACTTTTATTTTCTTACATTCAGGTAGTACTTGTTTTTTGTATTAGAAAAGAATTTTCACATTTATTTTTTAACATATTATGGTACAAGAAATTGTATGCAACAAATAAGTACTAAACACAAGAACAGATACAAGGTACAAGAAATTTTATGTACCAGTAACAAATTTACGCTATCTACACTCCATAGAAGGCCGAGAACTATTAATCATCGCAAGTTTGTCCTAAGTTCAACAAAACCAATTATCGTAGTCCAGGGTATTATTTTGCATACAGATATGGTTATTGATTTCTAGAATTAAACTTTTAACTCATAAATACACTTATTTAACTCATAAATAAAAGAATTAAAAACATTTATATAGATAGTGAGTTAGTACTACTAAGGTATAATGCGTATCCTTATTTTTCCCTCACAAATTTGGGCAAAAATGTGTACATTATACACAGCAAACTACACTATTAATCACTTAGAAATCACTGGGTACACTCATATCATGACCTTACTAGTGATGACCCACCTGGCAGGTACAAGCAAGCCTCTAATATGTAACCAGAAGTTTACTTTAAAACTATGGAGTTAATAACATATTGAAGAGGATGTTTGCATTTTATCCATCTTGGATTTTAATTAATTTTTCATTATCATTTTAGGTAAACCTCACACAGCACATCCAAAAGCCCTGTGGTTCCAGAAATGGATGGACAATGAAAACATAAATAAATAAATAAATACACAGCCTGTCTCATGGAGAGCGATTCCTTGTAAGAAGGGCCTTCCTAAAAGATAGCCTAGCTTACTTAACACTACCTGATACAGCCAATGTTTAAGTAACTAGTCAACTACATTTAAACATGTTTGCACTGAATTTAGGGTATTTTGTATGCCACACAACAAATGGATTCCTCAACCATTCTGCCAAGTGAACCTTCATTTATTTTTTTCCACGCACACACACATAAATTGGAATAAAAGCTTGTATGCCCCCTCTATTCAAATTTTCTCTGGTCGAAGAAAAATGTCAGTGAAGCTTTCTGTAGAAAATAAATCAACATGCATAGTGATTTTCTTCCAAGCATCACGAGCATCACCTCCACTTTCAAACACTGAAATGCAATCAGACGCTAAATATGTTAATAAGACATATTTACTGAGAAACTTGGTGTCTGACTTACCTATTGGATTCCTATCAAAAAACAATACTGGAGCTTTCAAAATGGACTCAAACATTCTGTTGTGTAGAGCTTGTGAAGAATTAACAAGGACGTAGAATACCAACAGGGATCTTACTATGCCGAAAATGACGGTAACTATCGTTAAACCTGAAAGAAAGAAACATCATTCAGAGCACAGGATCTCTGCCTTTTCTCCCACAATGCTAAAGCATTTCAGGCAGTTTATAAAGGTACTATGTATTTTATTCCATAAAGGATCTTGATTCTATTAAGAGTTTAATGCATTCACAAGATACATTTATAAAGAAGAACGTAAAATTCTTTTTCTCTCATTAAATAGAAACTACCTGGGGAAAAAAAAATCAGGTGTAAAGTAAATTTCATTCCATTCTTTCCTAATTCAATTACAAGTTCTATTATAACCTCAGAAGACAATTATAAAAAGTAGTTGATCTTCCCTTCGCCATATCCCAAATCTTACTATTTACAACAGGTCTCTGGCTCTAAAACTGGTACCAGCATGTGATATTAATAGGCAACAGGAGAAATGAGAGACCATTTCCTTGTAAAAAATGCCCAAGTAGCTTTAAAGAATATGAAAATACCCTATTAAGTTGCAAGTAGAAAACCTCCTAGTTGAATTGCAAAAAAATATAAATTATATTTTAACATGAGATAATCAATCTAAATGAGAAACTAATGTCTCGTTAAGTGTTTTATATAACACAAAGCATTTTCGAATGAACATAATCATTTATCTATTTTATTAATGACATAAATGAATACTTCCTATGCATACAAAAACTAAAACATCTCCCCTAACATCTCTCGAACTCACAATGCTACATACAGTGGGGATAACTCATAACAAATATTCCATCAAGTACTTTTTTTCCCTTCAGATGACATATCACCCTTTTTTAAACTCTGAAGGCTGCTCAAATTCCTAAATTCCATCAACAGGCAGGCATTTTCTTTAGCTCACATGAATATATAACAGAACCATTTTCCTTCTTTCTTTAGGTCTCCCATCGTCCACCAATTCAGAAGGTAAACAGCTAATGGATTTAGATTTCTTAGCAAGTGATCAACGCAATAAATACCAAATTTCAGTGAGGAGGCTCTTACAAAGATAACTTGCTCTATCTTCAAGGAAAGCTTGTATGAGCATTTCCTGGGGGGATATTTAAAATTTCAGATGAGGATTTCCTTTAAAAAGTACGTAATGCTACATATATTCTAAGCACTCTCATGAAAACAGAGCACTGTGTTACTATTAGTCTGGCAAGCCAAATGTTAAATTACTCACACAGTTGGGAAGGCGATAACATTGTGATCTCTAGGTAAGAAAAAGAAGGAAGCCTAATTCCCAGACACTGGATTTTGCCCTGCTTAGCTTCCCTCTTAAGTAATTAGTGAAGCCCAAGAGATGAGCAATATGGTGAAGGGAGCTTTGCATACCTGCGAAGGAATAATGCTTTTATTTGGGGGGCCTTGCTGCCAGAGGATTTCATCCAAGTTCAACAAAAGCCAGGGTTTATTCCAACAGAATTGGAACAATTCGAACTAGAGGGTGGGGATCCGTTTCTAATCCCCTTGCCCATCCATATAATAATATAAGATTTAGCAAAAGCAACCTATTAGAATAGACAATAGCCACATATTTCCAGTGGCTGATTTTCTGAATGCTCAATCCCGGTTTAACTTCCAAAATCCAGTACAGAGCAAATTAAGATTCTTCACTGAACCTCTTTCTTCCAGTAGATTTTAAAAAATAATTATTCTAATTAATTCACAGAGTAAATGCGACTCAGACTTAATCTGTTAAGACATTACTGAATTACTCCTGGAAGCCTAGTTACTCACACAGGCTCATTGTAAGCACCTCAGACTCTCATATAATAGACCAAATGATTACACTTTACCTGAATAAATTCCTAAGTACCAGTTAAGATCGAGCTTCTCAGTTACATTTCCTTTTCCATTTACAGTGACGTTCAGGGCAGTCTGTTCATTTGCCCTACGGACCGGGGAAGAAAAAATATTAAGCTGTAGATGGAATTTAGATAAATACAAAAAGAGAAAATAAACTTAACCTCCACTTGGGAGATACGTTTTATGCTGGAAGATGACTTCCAGCTCACAGGGTCCTGTGTATGTCTACCTCATAAAAATTCAATGTGAATCATGACTGTGAGTTTTCAAAAACTGTCTGAGAAGGTGCTGCTGAGGATGGGACAGGAGTAGAGACCATGGGAGGGCCACACACCACCAGCAAGAACTTTAATTTTTCTTCAGGGAAACCAAGTGAGGATTAGAAGAACAGGCTGAACAAACCCTACCTCACCCCGACTCTGTGAGAAAGTGAGGCTTTATTTCAACTGTATAGCATCTTGCGGTCAGACCAGAAATAACTCACCAGTGTGAAAGCCACCAATCCTGAAGAACGTAGACAACCTAGAGTAGGGAAAAAAACACACACAAAAATCAAACGCTAACGTCACTTACCAACTCAAAACTCTCACTTACTAAACTGGAGAATCAAAAGGCTCCAGAAAAGGCAGATGGTCCTTCCAACTCAGGTCAAGGCTGTGCCAAGCCCAACATCCCAGAGACAACAGGTCAAGTAAGGGCATATTACATTTTAAAATCTCTAAAAGACATTCCTTTTTTTCCTTGAAGCCCTTTGGTACACATCAACAGTGGTACACATCAACAGTGGTACACATCAACAGTGGTACACATTCCTTATTTTGTTCCCAAAAGAGAGCCTATTTCATTGCAAATCCAAGGGGACTGCAAAATACAGTAACATAGTATAAATAAATACAGTATACATATAAATGATCCTGTATATCTCAAGCTAACAGCACAAAATAACGCCAATGTCCCGACTTACCTGGGCTGCGGTGTTCAGCAGGATAAGGAAAATGATGATACACCAGTGTGTACCAGCTGTGAAGTAATTCTTGTAGGCCTTAAGACCAATTTTTCCTTCAGAACGGCTCTCCTCGGTTACTGCAACCGGTATATTCTCATTCTGGGAAGGAAAAAAGACACGGAGAGACAAAATTTTAAATAATGAACCCCAAAATTTCAAAAGTTCAATAATGCACTCCATTGACAAAGCCGTGGGAAAACACACACATTTCATACACTGGCAGGAGCGCAAAACGGTACATCTCCTATGGACAAGGGTGTAGGAATATCTAGCCGTACCGTATATACATTTACCCACGGACCCAGCCATCCACTTCTAGGAATCTTTAGAAATAAGGAAATATCATTTGCACAAGGTTATTACTGCTGCATGGCTTTGCTTAACATAGAACATCATGATTTCCAACACAGGCACAACAAACCCGATTCAAGTATAAATGCAGAAACTAGTTCCAAAATAATATACAATGATATGTAGCTAATGTATCACTCTAAATTATTTGTTTCACTCAATGATGGAAACATAAAATAAAGTAGGGGCTCATAATATTATCAAATACATACAGTAAACTGAGTTGAAGCAGTAAAATGGAGTAGTAAGAGTTTGGATATAGCTAGGAGAGCATATGTTCGGAATCAATTTGTTTTCTGAATTTTAGAGAGTGATTCATGAGTTTGAAATGTGAGAGACTAATCTGAATACTTCTCAGAATCATCCAGACTCCTGGATTTGGCTACTGAGGAATACCTGTGTATATATTTAAGGAAGAGTTAGTGCACTTCTGTCTGGAGGACTTAGAATGTATTAGAGATTCACATGAGCCAAGGATGTCCTGGTCTCTATGCTGGCCACTGGGGATTCAAAGATGGATCAGATGTTGTTCTGTCTTCCAGGGTAAGAAAGGAAGATGGGAACTAACTCTAAAGTGTCTACTGTGACCAGGTCCTTTACACATGTTACTTCTGGCCTACCACAAACCATCTGACAGTGGGGCAAAATAATATTATTAGTCATCTGTGGTGCCAGAACATTCCCACATATAGGAAAAGTAGCTGATTCAATGTGGGCTACAGCAGGACGCAGTCTGAAGGGGTCTTTCAATGAAGCTTCTGGGTGCAAAAGGAAAGCCTGGGGCCACCAGAGCAAGTAGGATTTATCTATGATAAATTCAAGAGTTCTATGATACTATCGGTGTGAGCCACCTATGCCTAGAAGTTTGTAGCAGGACATTCACTCACTACTGATCTCCATAAGATTCTCCATCTGATACCCAAAGGAGAACCCCAATCACCCTGCTCCCTTTGTTCTGTTTTAATTCTACAAATTCCATGGAATAAAGCCTGGGAACCTTAGGATATGCTTTGGGACAAAAGATGTCATGAGCAGAGCAGACTGAAGATCCATGAGATCACCAACAGCAGAGAGAACCAGGGCATGTTGCCAGATGAGAAACTCACAGCTTGGGTCTCTGGAGCACCATCTTTCAATGAGGGTCTAGAAGACTGTTGAGACCAAACCGAAGATTCCGAGAAAGTCCGATTCCTCAGCGTGGGACTTTCTGGCATGGAAGATTGTTCAGCCTCCTCATTTTCCTTCTTTAAAAGGGAACCAAAATCTACCCCGGATTTCAGAAACTCAGTGTACGTCCCCTTTTGCACCGTTTTACCCTAAAATAAAAATAAAGAATTTCAGAAAAATACATTTGCGTTTGATAATACCAATCTAATGTAATACTAATCAATAAAAATTAATTGACCTTCAATTATGATTTTCACAAGAAACATTATCCTTAGGTCTGAAATTCTGGCTGACTAATGTAGTTCAATTTCACTGGACACAGAACTGAGCATTCTGTTCTCTACCAAACCCTATGTTAGGTGCTGGGAGAGTATAAAAGAAATGTGTAATCATATATTAAAAAATGGAGATCACTGACATAACTACTACAGTCATGTAAGGAAGCAAAAAATATAGATGTTGGTGGGAATACCAGTACAGTTTTTTTAGACAACATGGAAATTCAGATGAGGCTCTTGTAACAAGCAGAATTTAAAAGGGAGTCAATTGGGAAGGATATTCTGGGGGTGGGGGGAGACTTAAGATTGACACGGAGGTGTCCACAAGCACTTCTGCACTGGTAAAAGTCACTCGTCACATCTTTCTGACCATTGTCCTAGTATCATGTGCGCCAATGGGACTTGTGTAGGAACCAGCCCTGCATACATAGAATCCATCAGCTGTTTCTTCATGGTCTTTACTCTAAAACTGCCCGCAAAACTCAGAAAGTTCCCAACTCAAAATTCAATATTCCATGTGTTGAAGTAACTAAACAAGGAGGCCATTAGACAGGGGTGGCTCTAATGCCTTGGTAGCCTATGCAAGGAAACCAAAACCTAAGCCAGAGTCAACGCACTCAAATCCAAGAAGATGAAACTTAAGAGTATCCACGAGGCAGCCAACCAGGCTTTCCCAAATCAGGCAACCACTGAGGTGACAGCCAATCGAATAATTATTTTTTTTTAATGTATGTGACACCTCATTACACAGTTTCCCCTCCTTACCAAGTTATATAAAATGTGCAGATGTTTTCACTATTTTCTTACCCTATGAAATGAGACTCAGCTTATTTACTCAGTGGTAAACATAGTATTAGGCAAAATCCCAGGATGCAAAACAAATCAAAGAAGGGCAGCCCTGGTGACGGCGGGTCAGGAGGAAGGTGGCCCAAGCCCCACTGTACCCCTCTCATCCCATCCCCCCACGGGGTCCACTAAGTAAAACCCAACGAAGCTGTTGGAAACCATTTGATACTACTATTGAATTAGAAAATTATTTATGATATATTGTGTCTTGTTCCACTTGGGAGGCAAAATTCATATACCTTATTGAATGAAATTACCACTTTCCACTTAAGTATCTGTAAAATGCACAAGACAATGACTACGGTATAGAGATAGCAGTTCTACTCAGCAGCCAAGCAAGAATTATTCCAAGAAGGAAAGAGGAGGCAGCCAAGCCCTCTCTGCTGTTAGAGGCGGACCAAACAAACAGTAAGGATGAATCACAATTCATCCAGGGGTGCTCACCAGTGGACAAGTGGTTGTTTTGATAGTACTAAAATCGGGGGAGATATCCTCAAAAGCAATAAGGGGAACCCCAAAACACCTAGGGCCTGGCTCAACAGGTTATTCTCCTGCCTGCTGATTCTGTACTCATCATACTGCCAACACTGGGGTCCTAACACACTAGTCTCACCCCTCTGCACATGGACCTAATTGTCCCCAAGTTTAAGGAATCTGAGCTCCCTAAGCCCAGAGGAGTAGGGAAGCATCAACATACGAAGCGCTTTTACAGAGGTTGCGATTCTGCCTTTTTACAATCTTTTTTAGGGCAGAAATTCAATTGGTGAAGTTAGGCATTTGACTGAGGGCCTGTTGCAACTGACAAGGGTTAATGATGGAGGTACTGAGACACAGAGGCAAACAAGCCAAGGAGTGATGCAAACAACCACTAAGCCTTAGAAATCCTCAACCACCAGCCCTGCAACCACACTAGCTGTTGTGGGTTGAATGGTAGCCCCCGCCAAGAAATATGTTCAAGTCCTGGACATGGTACCTGTGAATGTGACCTTGTATGGAAATCGGGTCTTTGCAGATGTAATCAAGTTAAGATGAGGTCATATTGGAGTAAGGTGGGCCCTAAATCCAATGACTGGTGTCCTTATAAAGAGAAGAGACCCATACAGACACAGGGACAATGCCATGTGACAATGGAGGCAGAGATGGAAGTGTAGCAGCTACAGGCCAAGGAACACCAAGGATTGCTGGAGAACACCAGAAGCTTGGAAGCGGCCAGGAAGAACCCTCCCCTGGAACCTTCAGTGACAGCATGGCCCTATCAGCACCTTGATTTTGAACTTGTAGCCTCCACAATAACGAGAATATATTTCTGTCATTTTAAGCCACCCCGTTTGTGGTACTTTGTTATGGCAGCTCTAGAAACTGATACAACACTAGCCTAAGACCTTACTTCTGTCTCCTGAACTTTAGTAAAACTTCTCATTGTTTCTGCTATGGCCCCTCCAATGACCATCAAGAGGGATCTTTTAAAATCACGCACCAGATCACATGACTCCTGTGCTCTGGACCATCCAGTGGTTTCCATTCCACTTCGGGAGCCGCTACGCACCGCGCTCAGCCCATCGCCCTCTGTGCTCCCCCTGCTCACTCTGCCTCAGCCACACTGGCTCTCCTGCTATTCCTGCAATGTGCCAGGTCAGCTCCTTCCTCAGCACGCTGCCAGTGGACCCCCTGCCAGTGCCCCTCCCCCAGGTTACTGCACGGCCAGTGTCTTCATGGCGCTCAGGTCATGTGAGGTATCACCTCCTCAGGGAGGAAGTCATTTCAGCTCCCACCCCTCTATCCCTTTCGTCACATCTATTCCCATAAGGATGGACTTGTCTTATAGCTGCACAGGCTCTCACATATCAGGCATGCGAAAAGCCCTGTGCAGTGAGACTAGCAACTGACTATAGGACAGGGGGTGTCCCTGAGCAGGGGTGCATGGCTGTCCAATCATGCTTCTGTAATTAATGGAAGACACTCGTTAGGGAAACCCCACATGACAATCCAATGGATATAAGCATGTCTTTGTATCTCTAATTTCCAAATAACACTTTGGCTTACGTCATGGAACAGGAAAACAGAAAGGTCTAAATCAAGTAGCATAATTATCCTTAACAATTTCACTAGAATAATTTTAATTTAGTAACTCTGAGGGAGCAATTTTATATACATTAGGGTACAGGCCTTAGGATGCAATAGTAACATTTCTACATGTCTTTGTATTCTTCCTCAAAGGATGGATAGCAGCTCTGAGAAGAAAGGCATGGAAAGCCGAGGAGGAAGAGGGAGTTTACAACTAACGCAAGGAGAGTGACCTGCCAGGAGGCCTTGCCTTCAACACACCTGAGAGCTAGCAAGCTCCATACACTTCTAGAAATTACTTACATCTTTCAATATCAGAATCTGACTTGCAGCTTTTAGGTACTGCAACTGATGAGTCACTAAGATTGTGATCTTCTCATGCAAGGTTTGACAAATACACCTATAAATGTAAGAGGTACAGTATGCAAAAACACATTAATGGGGTGCTCCAAATTGAAAAACGTACATCTTGAAAACATAAGGAGACAAAGACAACACAGTAGTCAAAGATCTGTAGTTTAAATACCAGCATAAATAAAAAATATAAATCAATGAAGCTAACTAGGTCCTCAAATTTACCAGCAGCAAACTTGAGTCTAACTCTGCTAATAAATTCTAGAAAATAGTCTAGGGCCCAAGGTAGCGACTACTAAGTTTGTTTTTTCCTAAAACTCAGCTTAACAATTATTTATATATTTCACATTGAAAAACAATTGAGCAATACTGACATTTCAAAACCTGACTGAACTGAAATATCAATTATTTTATCGCTGTGTAGGAATGGGGGAAGAAGGGAGCTATGTCATATAAAAATGTGTACATATTTCTTAGACAGTTTCATAGGTGATTATTATTTATGATGTACATATTAAGCAAAAGGGAAAATAGTCTTAGATTCTCAGTAACTTTTGCCAGAGTGCATTTTTTAGATGTTTCTTCCTAAATATGATTAGACAGAAAATAAATACTAGTGCAGCCTCGATCAGTCCCATCCAAGAAGCACATCTTGTTTCATTAGGACTGAAAACCTGCAGAATATGGAGAACAGAACCCAAATGGCCCAAATCAGTGGAAATCACCCAGTGGATCAAAGGAAATGCCAATTCTCTTAGGGAAGACCCATCTTATTATTCAACCTTAGAGGGTTTTTGTTGCTGTTGTTTGTTTTGTTTTTTTACTGTAACTCCTCAAAGTACTCTTACATTTTAAATGCAGACCCCTAGAAACTCAGCCCCACCTGCAACCCACAATGGTCTGCAACCCCTCCAGGTAAATGAGTAGCTGGTACCGGGCCCCAGAGACCACAGGCAGGGCTCCACGTACACACTCTGGTCGCCTGAGTCTCACACTGAGCCCATCTCAGGAACATGGCCACAACTCAACCTGCTGAGGTGGGTCAGATGAAGAGTTGTGGAGACCCTTGGACTGGAGTTCACATCTATGCCCTGCTCTGCCTCTTACTAGCCCAATAATGTCAGGTAGCTAGCTACTAAACCTCTTAGAACCTGTTTCTTCGACTCAAAATAAGGCTAATGTCAACTCATCGTCATGTTTTGAAAAATAAAAGCACTAATCCATTTGGTAAATGTTAGCTCCATTCTCTACTCTTCCTGCAACCCATACAAAGCCATATGTTTTGCAGTCAGGATAGAAAAGCCTAAGGGGACACCTTTGAGACTGGGCCCATGGCCAAAAGCAAGACCCCAGGAGGTAGATGCAAATACTATCACATCGTTCTTTAAGTCTAAAAGGATTACGTTTTCCCTTTAGACATGTCTTCGTTTGGCTTTCATACCAAAGTTTCTTGACTAAGTAAATTAAACACCTCGTCAGGCATAGTATAAAAGCTTTTAATGGAATTGTTTCCCCTTAATTCAAAATGACCTGCCATTAATCCCTGAAGACACATTTTAATCTAATCTGATGGGTTGTTATGTCCAAGATGAGCCAACTCAAAAGTTTGAAAATATTTTCTTCCTAACATTCCATCACAGATGAGGTAATATAATTTCAATGATATTACCAGTTGATGGCTTTAAACTTTTCCTAAGTTACGTTTTTCATCAAAATCTCCAGGAAAATACTCTATTTTCCAAATTTTTAAGAGTAAAATTTTCCAAGTCAGGCCATAACGAAATGATTGATTCCGCAACAAGTTGTTTAACTTATTCTATATAAGACCTGTGTTAAGAGGTATCACATACCATGGTGGAGGTGATACAGAAGACAGCCCCAACCTTCATATTCATTGAATCAACAAACATTTGTTGAGGTGCCAGGCACTGTTCTAAGGACACATCCACTGGTCAAGAAAACAGGCAAGACTCTGCATCGTGTAGAGCGAGACACACTAAACGAATACAGAAAATGCACTACAGGGCCGTGACGTGTGCTATGAGGAAAAAGCAAGGTGAGGATTGCTATCTCAGGTGGAGGTGACATGTGAGCCAGGAAACATCCCTGGAAGAAGGCATAGCAGGTGCAGAGAAACATGCTGTGCAAAAGCACCTTCATGAATTCACAATTTAGTGGGGGGGGGGGGGGGGGACGTGTAATGATCAAGCACAGCCCATTGAGGGCTGTGGGAAGACAGGAAGTGCACATCCCCCCTGGAGAGACAACGGCGGTGGCGATGTCCTTCATCTTTCCTCTTTGCCCTGGCACATTGTCCCCTGGCTCTAGGACAGAAGGAACAATATCTGTACAGAGAGACAGGTATGAGAAAGGGCTTACCTCATTCAGGGCACTACACAAAGGCCGGCATGGCTGGAATATGGATTGAGGTTGTGCAAGGAAGTGTTGGGAAGGAGCATCGGGGCCGAACACAAAGAACCTTGTTTGCCATTTCAGGACTTTGAGCTGCATCCTGAACTTGAAGGGGGCTCTGTAAAGGCCTGAGCAGGAAAGGTGAACTGAGATGACAGCAGTGTGGAAGGTCTGATTAGGACAAACCCAAAGAACTAATTGCACAGGAGTTTGGGGTCTGGTGACACGGGGCTTTCTAAAATACAGCAGGGATCCATGGCTAGAAACAGATTCCACTGACATTAATCCTTGGGCCCCTACCCTTCTTTATGGGATAGAATCCACTTAACGTTTACAACATACAGTTGTAAAACTCACAAACCTTAATAACCTTGGATATATATTCCTGACTGAAGTAAACTGTTAATAGCAAGGAAAAGTGTACCTCATTCACTTTTAATACAAAACACTTCGCATTACTAAGCTTCAACACAACCTCCATCTTTCATAGTATATTGTTCAATCCAATTTTCTAACTCGTTGAGAACATTCTCCAGTTGCTGCTGAGCGATTTCCTAAATTGCATTCGTGCTCCCTGCCCTAAGTTTCCCTAAAGAACGTGGTTCTGATTAGCAAACAACAGTTTTAACAAGCTTGCTTCTATCAAGTGTATATCCAAAGTCATTAAACCCGAAAGGTGCAAGAGGACTTTATAAACACCTGTGTTCAAAGAAGAACTTGGGAGAGCCTTTGTGATAAGCACACTGATACTTTGCAATTAAAACCCCTCCTCTTTCCTCCTACTAGTGACATGAATGCAATAACCAGCCGAAACTGCTCTTGAGGAGTGGTGGATTACTTGTGCAGACTCACAAAAGACTGAATGACAGACGTGTGGGGAGTTCAAGGTTAAGCGTTGGGACCAGGGACGCTGAGCTGAGCTACTCACAATGCCAGAGGACAGGGGAGTGGGGAATCTCTGTGTTGGCACTAGCACCCGTCACTGAACTCAGGACAGTCTACAGGGCACTTCTCTGCCTTGGGGAAAATTCATCACGTCACAATCAGGATGGAGTGGGAAAGAGAGGTCAGATCATACAGCGGGAGGCCACGCCAAGTGTCAGCTGGCCCTACTCTCTGCATTCTCAAAGATTCCTTGCACTGTGCACTTTTTTTTATTGTGATAAAATTTAGGTGAAACAAAACTGACTACCATTTTAACCATCACCACCATCCATCTCCAGACCTTTCCATCCCCCTCATACATAAGCACATTTTACATACACATTCTGGTGGACTAATGTTAGGGGACCCACCCCGTGACCCATGCTTAGTGGATGACTTCAAATCCCAGCTCCGAGAGTCCAGGCTCAGGGCTGCCTCTCACCCAGTTGACTCTGTTCAAATCTCCTTACTGCGTTATTTAGGACCTGTTACGAATGAATGGTGCCCCCCACCCAATTTACATGTTGCTATCTTAAGGACCTCTACCTTAAAATTTGGTGATAGGGCCTTTAAAGATGTAATTAAGTTGAAGTGAGCCCATTAGGGTGGCCCTAATCCAATGTGACCGGTGTCCTTTGAAGGAGAGCAGAGCAGGACATAAGAAGAAAGACACCAAGGGTGCAGGTGAACAGAAAGACCACATGAGCACAGAGCAGGAAGACAGCCATCTACAAACTAAGGAGAGAGGCCTTAGGAGAAACCAAACCTGGGGACATGTTGGTCTTGGACCTCCAGCCTCCAGAACTGTGGGAAAATAAGTTTGTCGTTTAATTAAGCCATCCAATCTGTGGTACTTGATTACGGCAGCCTGCTATAGACTAAATGTTCGTGTTCCCTCCCAAAATTCACATGGTTAAAATCTAATCCCCAATGTGATGGCATTTGGAGGTGGAACCTTTGGGATGTGACTAGGTCATGCGTGTGCAGCCCTCAGAAACGGGATCTGTGCCCTTAGAAAGACCTCTTCAGAGAGCTGCCTTTTCCCCTTCTACCATGTGAGGAACAGAGAGAGGAACCAGGAAGCATGTTGTCACCAGACTTCAAATCTGCCTTGATTTAGACTTCCCAGCCTCCAGAACTGAGAGAAATAAATTTGTCACTTATAAGCCACCCAGTCTCTGGTATTGGTATAGCAGCCTAAACAGACACAGCCCTAGCAAATCACACAGGACCTCACAGCAAGTATTTCCAAGTAGCTTTCCTTCTGCAGTACAACCTGCATCTTCTACTAGAGAATGTGCCTACGGTTCTTTCACACGACTTGCTTCTCCCTTCCTCCATACCTTTGCCTCTACTATTCCCTTTTGGCAAAGGAACTGAATCCTGTTCTCAGCCTCCACACACCCTTCCCAGACGGCAGGACCACAGGGCACTTCCTGCCAGGAAGCTTTCCAGTCTGAGCTGAATGCCGAGAGCTGCCACTTCCACTCCCATTTAGCATGTGTTATCCTTTATCAAAAGCCCTTTAAGCCTTAAGAGTAAACTCTTCCTGTGCTTTAGTCTTGACCAACTCCATGTAGAGACAAATTCTTTAGGGCCCAAAACAAGATCTATACTTCTTGATCTCCCTTCTTCTGCACAGTATGGGTCCTTACCCTCTCCGGCTTACTGTCCTCCTCTATAAACTAAGATGTTTGCTCAATAACATTTGTAAGAGCATTTACCTCAGTGCACACAGTTGTACTTCAATAAGAGCACCTGAAAGTGCTCACTGGCTTTAATAAGGTATAAAATACAGCAAGGTAACCGTAGGGTAGACATGGAGGCTATTTGAGCAAAAGCAAGGTCACGACAGTTAGAAAAGGACAGTCTAGACTACATAGGAAGCGTCAGTCAGTGCACAGTACATTACAGTATACACAGAAAACAGATTCAGACTGTTCTAGTTCAGAAGCTCAGTGGCTCAGCAAAAGCCAAAGAAAACAAATTCCACAAACAAAGTGAGAGGGTGGAGTTAAACCAGACTCTAGATACCTAGTTTCAAATTCAAGTTAACCCTACATTTATGGGTCTGACTTATTAATTCTAGGAAGAATCCAGGAAGCAATAGTAATGATTGAAGCCATACTCTGCTAGAGAACAAATCATTCTTAAATTCTGAACTTTACGAAGTATTTCCAACCTACAGAACAATAAGCACAAACCAACAAGGTCTTTCCAGGGAAGATCTGTATTGGTAATGAAACTGCTTCTAACTTGCCACAAATGATGAAGGAAAAGAACTGACAACCAAGTATCAGGTTACTGACCCATGTGTAGGTTTAAAAACTGTACATCTTTCTTATTCCTGGAGTCCGGATCCATCAACAGTGTCTTGGTTATCAACTGCAAGTTGGGGCGGGGGACTTGGAAAATTTGCCATTAATTTCTTAATTCCCTAAATTTCTCTACAATGGATCGTCTGTGGAAGTGAGTGTGGAAGTGAGGGAAAGAGGGACATCAAAGCAGAACGAGCTCAATCTTCTGAGGCACAAAGGCTTTCCTGAGCCCACGCCCTGGGTTCCTGGAAAGCAGAAGTGGCATAAAACATGAGCAAACTTACAGTTGGAACAAGTGCTTGCCAACTTCTGCATCCACTGCACTGAGAGGGTCGTCCAGAAGGTAGATGTCTGCATCCTGATATACTGCTCTAGAAAACACACGGCGATATCAGAGAGGAGAAAGCTTCACGCTCCCTGGATCTCATCTCTGAATTACGACAGCATTCAATAACTCACGTGATGGTCATTCCAAGAGCCACTGGAATAATCCAAGACTAGTGCTTTACACAGCACCCACACACAATAAGTGGGGTCTGCATGTAAATCACTCCTATAAGCAGCCTAAGAGACATGTGCAGAATGGCAACTAAAATGCAATTTACCTTGCGAGGTTGACCCGAGCTTTCTGCCCTCCACTCAGCGTGCTTCCCCGATCTCCTATCACAGTTAGATCTCCATCCTCCAAAAGCTGCAAATCCTACGTGGAGATAGAAAAAAAAGACTTAAAATGTGTTCTCCTACCGTCACCCTAAAACTTTTAGAATTGTTGTTCATACACATATTTGATCACTAGCAATGGATACATTTCATAGTGACTAAATTGTAACCTTGAACCTCTCAGGGATTTTTGTTTTCACCCTGTGGTTTTTCACAGCATTTATGCATTTAACCATTTTAAGAGATGTTTATTGAACATTGACCTTGTCAGGCATTGTTCTGGGCACAATGATTGCAGTGAAACATAGTCTCTAGAGTTTCTATGGTGGGAGGCTGACAATATGAAAAATGAACATGAGCACAAGTAGCAAGTACTAAGAAGAAAAGGGGTCAGCATAGGGGGATAGAGTGAAGGAGGAAAAGTCCATCTTATATGGAGGTCAGGAAGGGCTCCGAGCAGAGGGTGTTTAAGCAGAAAGATACCTGTTGGAAGGGGGAGCATGCCTGCACGGATCTGCAGAAAAAGTGTTCCATGTGGAAGAATGAGCAAGTGCAAAGGCCATGGGAAAAATATACCCACAAGGTGTTGGGAGGCTAGCGGAGAAGCCAGCAGAGCTGGCGCCGAGTGAGTAAAGAATGTGGGGGTGGGGAGAGACATAAGCAGGAGGGGCCGTGGTTTCACTCCAAGTGCAACGGGAAGGGGGCAGACGGGGAGACTGACATGATCCGGCTTAGGTTTTTAAGGAATCACTCCTGTCTCTTTGTGGAAAACAGATGGTAAAGGGGCAGGGAAGAGGCAGAATACAAGTTAGAAGGCTACCACAATAATCTGGGACCAAAATAGGAGCAGTGGGAATGAAGAGAAGTTGTCACGGTCTGGACAAATTTCAAAGGTAGAGCCTATAAGACCTGCTGCTGGGATGGGTGTGGGTTGAGAGAAGAGGAGGACTGCATTGTTTGGGGCATGAAAAAAGGGGAAGAACAGGGTCACCATTTACTGAGTGAAGGAAGACAATGGATGCAGATTTAGGGGATAAAAATCAAAATTTTGGTTATGGGCAAGCTGAGATGATTGGTGCATGGATATGCATGTCTGAAGGTCTGTGCTAGGTACACAAACGTGAGCGCTGGCGACAGACACACGGCTTGTAAAGGCAGAGGACTGATTTCTTCAAGGAATAAGTGTGTCTTAACTAGCCATTCTGTGATCTCAGTCTCAGCTTCCTACCTTCAGAGAAGGGATGCTCACCTTCACCATGATATTTAAGACATAGTGCTAGAGTAACAAGCAGGATCTGTACCCAAAATAAGAGGAAAGAACAGTCTGGGCAGGAGAAACCAAAGAAAAACCAGTGTATTCGAGGTACACTGAGCAGGTCAGTTGAAGTAATTAAGGCTTGTCCCATGCAAGCCAGGAAAAACTCAAAGTTAAGAAGGATAAGAAGTTCTGATTTGAGGATCTGGGAATCTATCAAAAGTTATATTTTACTATTATTTAAGAAATAAATGGACGAACCATAGTACCTAGAAAGAAAAAAAAAAAAGATGACAAGAAGATGTCCAAAATGACAAGATAATAATCAGGTAAGTTACACATTTTATTATATTAGAAATCTTTACTAAAAGGGGTCCAAATAGATGGTGATGGAAGGAGAACTGACTCTGCATGGTGAACACACAATGGGATTTATAGATGATGTAATACAGAATTGTACCCCTGAAATCTATGTAACTTTACTAACAATTGTCATGCCAATAAACTTAAAAATACAAAAAAAAAGAAATCTTTACTTAAATTGTCTATATCACGAAACACATCCTAGCATGGATAAGCAGAGTTTGGGAGTTCTTTCTCTACTAAACTTCTCAAGCATCAACCAAGGATACACGGCAATACCTTTCTGCAAACGAAGCCCTCAAGTCAACTTTGACAAATTTGGAGAAGAAAGCAAATGGCACCTTGGGATCCCCATGATAAACAAGTCCTTTGATCTCCCTGAGTCTCATTCTCCTCTTCTACAAAATGTGCTGGAGAAACAAGAAGTACTAAACTCAAGGATGCTGTGAGAATCAAAAGAGTAATGTATGAACACGCTCTAGAATGGAAAAAGGACATGAAAAATTAACGTGCATGAATTTGTAAGAGCCAATTTTGCTATTGGTGACTGGTGCATTTTTTTTTGATCAAACCAACACTGGGATCCCACTCCCATTCTGACTCAGTGGGAGTCACAATATGCAAAGCACACCACCAAAAGGAAAAGAGGAAAGGAACCTCTCCATCATAACCCATTCCCTGACAGCCCACAAAGACACACAGGCACACCGAGTGCCCTGCATACTCAAAGCTTAACAGGACTGTGTCAAATGAAAGTCAGCAATGGCTCTATCGTGAAAGTTCATTATTATTCCATATCATTTCTTTGTTGAGCTCAGAAGTTAGTACCATCTCTTGCTTTTTTGGTTTTCATAAAAAGCAATAAGCCATTTTAAGATAGGTTCCCAAACTCCTGGGAACACACACACACACTTGACTTGGTCTCCGGTTCCCTGTTGACAGTTCTTCTACTTAGTTTTTATGCCTTGATTTTTTGTTTTGTTCCGTTTCAAAAATTGCACCACATTGTATGTAGCTCAGCAATCTCAGCCATTTTCTAGAAAAGGCACTTAAAACCTACTTGTGCATTTAGCACAGTTAGGAAATTAAGAAATGGGCTCTCGCTCCAACTCTGGTAGAAGGACTTCAAGTGTGTTTGTTGACTCTGCAAACTATTTATAGACAAGCTTCAGATGGGAAAAACTTTTCAAAGGATTTAAAGAAACACCCAAGTCATATTAATTTCCTAACCATAATTTTCTGATTTGGTTAGCAGGAAAAGCCTGAGTTGAGCATATATTACAATTCCTCCCAACAGCAGGAGGATATTATTACCTTGATAAAGTCTAGTTTAATATTTTCTAGTTTAATATTTTCTCACATAGATCAGTTCAATTTATAAACCCCTTCCGGTTGCCCACAAGCTTATAATTTCTTCTCATATTTACCACATTCCTGTCAACTTGGATATTTTCTTTTCAGACTGCTTTAACAATGAGAATAATTATTGTTATATAGAAATTAAACTAACTATTTCATCTCCAATAGCTCTCACTGAAAATCACACACACAAACCAGAGGAAAACCAGGAAATGGCTATATGAGTTTGATGCCATCCGGCCAGAAACCTATCAAGTGCCCTTCAGTGATGCTAGAAACTTACAGTAGAAATATCATTGAACAACAGACTGCTGAAATAGTGAGGGCCAGAAGTGAGGCCCTGGCAATGGAAGGCTGGATTCCACAGTCTTAACAGCAGGAATCCCGTGAGCGTCTGTTCATAGCTTTTCCTCCATTTGGAACTGCCCTTCCTATCACGGCCTGTCAATAGCCTACCTATCTTTGCAGGCCCAGCTCAAACAGTTTCTTCCATGAAACCATCCCTGAGTTTCCCCAATTAGAAGTCATCTTTCTTTCTACTGGGTTCCTGAGGCTTTGTTTATAGTTCTCATGAAGGACCCATCTTATTCTGCTTCATAATGTGTATGCATGTACACGGCTTCTCTCCCCAGTAGTCAGCTCCTGGATGGTAAGATCTACGCACCCAGCACTGTTCTGGATGCCTTATATCGATCATCTCTACTTCTCACAGCAAGCTGCCCAGAGCATAGTTGGGCCTCTGTATCCATGGGCTTCTCATCTAAAGATTCAACCAACCCTGGATGGAAAACAGAATTTTCCAAACATGGTTGGGAAGCGCCAATGCAGAGAACTGACTATATGCTTGTTCTACGCCATTTTATTTAAGGGACTTGAGCATACATGGATTTTGGTATCTGAGGGGTGTCCTGGAACCAATCCCCTATAGATACTACGGGACAACTATAATAGACCCATTTCACAGATGAGGAAACTGAAACTAAGTAAGATTACGAGCACGTAAATGGTCTGAAGACTGTTAAATGGAATGGCTGAAATCTATACCAAACTCACCTCAATTCATAGGCTTTTACTCTTTCTTTCACATCATGCTGCCCCCAGTGGTTACTGAAAAATTACACTTGAAATGAAGGTGACAAGGAAGTAGTTCTAGATTTGAAGGCCTCTATACCTAGACATAGAAGTATCAATAAACTAACTCTCCATATTTAGATTAGCTTCATGTGTCCCTTTTCTAGTCATGATTTCTTATTTTCTATTTTGTCATGGGTGAGTGATATAGTAATCCCAATTCAGAGATGAAAAAATAAAGATATAACAATAGTTATTCTCATTGTTAAAGCAATCTGAAAAGAAAATGTCCAAGTTGGCAGGAATATGGTAAATATGAGAAGAAATTATAAGCTTGTGGGCACCCGAAAGGGGTTTGTAAATTTAAGTGATTTATGTGGGAAAATATTAAACTAGAATTTATCAATGCTATACCTTTGAACATGTATTGCCTAAAATTTAAAAAGTCTTCACGTGGTAAAAGATAACGTGCAGACAAATGTTATATAATATATTGCTTATGGTATGGTAACACATATTTCTTATTGATTTATGTAATGTACTATGTGTACAGCACCTATGTAAAAAAATAAGTTATATACTCAAATACCTTCTTTCTAACATGTCACATTTTATGGATGAGATTTTACCCCAAAATTGGCTGTTCTTACAATTAAGAGCTATTTTAAACATTATTCTAACATGTATAGAGTGCTTGTTATATCCCTGCAATCAGACACTTTAAAATCATTACTGCATTTCACCCTCAAAACAACCTTATGAGACAGACTGTGTTATTATCCCCACTTTACAGGTAAAGAGACTGAGGTTTTGTAAGGTCCAGACAATTAGCCAAAATCACACACCTAATAGAGAAACTGAGACTCGATCCCAGAGCTGTCTGACTCCAGGGCCTTGGAGTTCAAACACCACCCTTACAGTGCCTAATGTTATGTTGTTTTCTAAGGTGTGTACCGTAACGTACTACAGTGTCACTCTGAATACGAGTATGTCATTAGCCTAAATCAATGTTGTTAGACATGATTACTTTTTATGTCTCTATTTTATTATAGAAATGTTTTCAGCTCAATGAACTTAAAAGTTTACTTCAATCAGATCTAGTATACTACATCCAGTTGTTATTAATATATGTAATATAAGAAATGTTCTGTTTTTTTCCCTCCAGAATTTGGGGGAGGGGGAGAGCCTAAGGAGAAATCTTTATTTATGTGTATGTATAGATGTATGGTTGTACATATTTTGAGAAAAGGGCTATAATAGTAATAATAGCTGCCACTTACTAAAAACCTGGGGTGTTTGCATTTTATAGGTATTATCTGTAGTCTTTACAAAAATCCCACACCTCGCCATTTAATAAGAAAAGAATCTGAGACGAACACCTAGAGTAATTCTGCAGGACTGTTTCTCTCCAAAGGCCAAGCCTTTGCTACTACATATGCAGAAGCCTTTGCTACTACATATATGCAGTCTCTGTATCTACAGGCTAAATAATTCCAGAATGCCCCAATTATCTATGGCCATCTTATGCCCACCCCCTGACACATGGATTCCAAAAGGAGATAAGCAAAGCACCTCATAACTCATGAAGTCATTCCCTGGTGTCTCAAAAACCTTGTGACTCCCTGCTAACCAGAGTCATAGATGGTATTTCAGAACAGCAGCAAAACCTCTTGGAAACCTTCTGACCCAATATTCTCATTCTGTGGCAGAAACATCAGAGGACCATGCAGGTGACAGGACAGGGGGCAAGTGACAGTGGGCAAGTGACAAAGCTGTTTACTACTTCTCCACCCTGGACCTCCGTTCCGGCCAAGGCCCTGACTCCACTTCCCCACGTCATGCAGCAGAACAAGATTATAGTCCATGTTTATAGGTGAACGCATGTACAGAAGAATCAGCGTGCACCTCAACGCTGCAGGGGTCCCCTGTGCCACACCACACCGAGGGTGGGCGACGCCTCAGAACATTGCCCCCATTACTGGTCCAGTCACCTCACAGGGCTCTCACCAAGGCACCGGTCCCTGGGGAAAACGCTGACTGGCAGCCACTGTCCCAACACCTGCTTTTGTTGAGGGAGTAGAAAATTCAGGGCTGAGCTACCCTGTTTCCTCGCAAATAAGACCTAGCGAGACAATCAGCTCTAATGCATCTTTTGGAGCAAAAATTAATATAAGCCCGGGTATTATATTATATTATATTATATTATATAAGACCCAGCCTTATATTATATTACATTATAGTAAATAAGACCAGGTCTTACATTATATTATAGTAAAATAAGACTGGGTCTTATATTAATTGTTGCTCCAAAAGATGCATTCGAGCTAATTGTCTGACTAGGTCTTATTTTCGGGGAAACACGGTATCACCAGAAAGGCAAGGTCTGCTACTGGCCCAGGTCTTCGGAGTCTGATCTGGGCATCAGCCAGGACTTGAACATAAGGTAAAGAGGAAATGCCTCAGATCTGTTCATTCCACATCCCACATTCCACCTTCATGGACCACCCAATTTTTAAAATAGGTCTTCCTTATAAACTTTCTCAATTAAGAAGCAGTGAGGCACCACGCAAAAGCATCATCCAGAAACGGATCTGAACCTGAGCTGCAAATGTTTAGGTGAGTTGTTTCATCTCTCTAAGCCCCCGTTTTATCAACTATAAAAGGAAGATAGAACATCGAAGACACTGGTCAAGAATAAAAGCTCAAAACCTCTGTGTGTGCGCATAAGTGTGCGTAAGAAGAGAAATAATTAGCACGTGGCCTCTGAATAAATAAGAGCTATTATTATTACTGCGTTACATTTTTTCCTTCTTTTCTTATATAGTATATATACTATTTAACAAAACTCCAGCTTGTAACTGTTAACTTGATGTCATTTCTAAAAGCACATCACCTCTTATTAACAATAACCCAGGAAAAAAAAAATAAAAGCCCACTAAACAAGCAATTATGTTTCGTTCACATCCTCACAAAATGCTACTCACCTGATACCGTCTCTGATGTTCAAGCCATTGTTCAGGCAAAATTACGATTTCCTCACAAAGCTGGTTGGGAGCCTTCCACACACCACCTCTGAATGCCTGTCCCAGCCTTCCCCAGACAGCATAAAAGAACAGTCGGATGTGCAGACTGCACTGAACACACCCCAGGGAGAGCCCTTTAATGCTATTATCCACCGATTGTTATAACCCAGTGAGAGTAACATAGTATTTATCAGTATCGGGTAAGTTCAGTTTTCATCATTCATTCACTAGTTTTATTTAAATTGCAATGTACAATCAAACATTTCAACCTGTCATTTTGTGCAAAGCTCAATGTTATTTCTGAAAACAACCTTTCCCCTAGTGAAATGATGCAGTATTAAAAAGAAATCTAAAACATTCCATTTTCTTTAAATAATAAACTACAAGTCAAAAACAAAGTGGCGAGGAAAACCATAGAACAAAAGAAACTCAGAAGATGAACCAACCAAGCGCAAAGTGCAGACCTCATATGGAGTCTGACTGAAGCCAATGGATAAGATTTCTTGGTGAGATAATCAATGAAATGTAAACAAACACTGGCTAGTACACTGACGATATTAAGGAATTTTGGTCATTTTTCAGGTGTCATAACGTGGTGTTTTTTCAAAGGCTTCCTTATATTTTAGAAATAGCCAGTGAAATATTTACAGATGAACTAATGAGGTTTAGGATCTGCTTCCGAATATTTGGGATGGGGATAGGACTAGCTGAGAGCCGCCGCAGAGAGGAAACGGGGCTGGTTACATGTGGGGTCATTACACTATTCTGTCTTCTTTGGCAAACTTCTACAATTGTCTATTTAAAAAAAGGTTAAAAGTGAATAAAAACTTCACAAAATAAAACACAAAAGTAAGGCATTCTGCGAATGCCATTATCACATCAGGATTAAAACAGTGTATGTGTGTGCACATGTGTATTTACACAGAAGACAAGTTTAAAGGACTAAATAGTATTCAATCATCTTTCATGTTGAAAAACAAAACTTTTAACAAATCTTGTCATTTAAACCAACACTATTATTATTATTATTTGAAATTCGAGTATATGCAACTTAAAAGTCATCACTCACCTTTTTCAAAGCACAAGCCTTTATTACTTGTTCATATCGCTCCTTTTCATATTTCTTCCCAAATAAAATATTACTCCTCACAGTTCCTGAAAACACCCAGGGCTGCTGAGAAACATAGGCGATTCTTCCATGCACACTGACCAGGCCCTGGCTCGGGGGCAGTTCCCTCAGCACAGCACTTAAAAGTGATGACTGAAACAGATTGCAAACAAACATGTGTACAGGCAACATGCAGGACAGAACAAGCCACTGCCTTTCCCGGGCCTGTGGTTTGATAAATGTTATAGCCCTTTTGTTTCAACTAGGATAAAGTACAGTCCTGGAAATTGTAATTAAAAAACTGAAAAATAACATCATTGGTCATTGTAAATTAATGGTTGATAAAGAATAGTAATACAATAGAGTATAACAATCTACTCTGACCAAGTTTTCCCCCAAATGAACTGCTTTCCTCAACAAGGACTAATTAAGAATGGTTAGCATTCTTAACTAACAGAGTAGCCCTGCACGATATATTATTTCATATGTCTGATGTTTAATGCAGTACCAGCAACCAGGTACCCTTTACTTGACAAAGACTTCATCCTGAAAAGCTACGTGTACATATTTATAGCCAATGCACCAGAAAAGATTATTTAAAGAAACTCTGAAGTGAGTCATGTTTCCGAAGAGCAAAAATCCGTAAGAGAAATAATCCCTCTATCATTTATACAGCCTATGCTTAGATTTCTGTATTTTGTTGTTTCAGAACATGTGAGACGAAATGCGCAAGCACAGTTCCTTTACATCTGTCACAACACACAGACATGGTATGTCTACATGACCAGAATGCTTGTAACACAGAGCTGACCTAGTCTGTTTGAGTGTCTGTCTCGCCTCAGAAGCTCGTTGCTTCTGGAGGGCAGAGGCATGTGGGTCTATGCTTATATCTGTCTCTTTTGCACAGGGCCACATGCGGTGCACACTCACTGAATGTGTGTTGACATGATTTGGATAAGGCCTATGAGGAAATGTTCAAAGCTTTCTGGAAGACTCTTTACAACGTCCAGCCTCCTGCAGGGAATGCTCTGATAAAAAGAAGTTCCCATTTTCTCAGTCATTCCATCCTGAGCAGTTGTCACTTAAATAATTTCCCTCACTGAGAGGGCCAACTTTCCGACAAGCAGTTCCCAACTGCGCAACTTGAATCAATTAAGAAGTAAAACATCATAATGTGTCTTATCCGGAGTTATTTAGCCATGCAACCTTCTTGCAAAACTAACATTCCATGGGACAACACTTTCAGAAATGCCATTCTAGAAACACCCAATTCAGATCTATGTCACATATAGCTTGGGGCTCAACCCCAAGAATTTACGATGGAATGTGGCATTACATCAAGCTGCCAAAAGGCATTACAACTTACCTTTCCTGCTCCCACAGGTCCGACCACAGCTAACAATTCACCGGGTCTGACAGTAAAGGAAAGACCTTGTAGGGTTGGGGTTTCTGATGCCTACAAATTAAAGTTTACAAAAATGTACCCATTTTAATAACATCACGCACATCACTTCAAAAAAGTGGAGAAAACAATGAAACAGTCACTGATACAGGAATATAACCCACAACTTTCTCCTTCCTATTTTAAGATATTGTGTCCTGGAGTCCTTTTCATCCAATCATAACTTTTTGGGGGTTTGAAGCAGCTTCAGTTTCCTTAAAGAAGGCCCATTCTTTTACCAGATTTTTATACAGACACAGCTCTCGACACAAAATTTAAGTAGTGGAAATGACAAGGCACCTTCTTGATGCTCACTAACTTATTTAAGATAATATACTTAATAGAACTTTCAGTGTGGGTGGTTTTTAATAACATGTTTTTATTATAATCCTTGGTTCTAATCTCCCACTTCATTAATCTCCACAAGGTGGCAGCATATGTACATGGCATGTTAGTCCTTTACTAAGAAAGAATCTGAAATCTCCACTCATCTCCCTATTTTCACTTGATAAAGGATGAATCTCAGAAATGCTCAGCAAGCAAGAAGGCCCTTCAAAATAAAGTCACTCTTGGCAAATAAACTCCTGAAAACGGTGGTCAAGGCTGTAACCCGAGATCTAATTTAACAACGAGAAAAATGGGGAATAAAGAAATAAAGTGTCATATCAGGATGATAGAGTCTCAATTTTTTACGTGGAGCATGCATTACTTGCCCTGGCTAAACAGGGACAACCAAGTCTTCTACTGTAAAAACACAGAGGTATTGGCAACAGCATACACTCCAACGTAAGGGGGAAGACGGATAAAGTACGCATCAGGCTAATGATAAGTCATATTCCAGAACAAACGATAAATTCTAAGATAAAGAGAGGCAGGGGATATGCATGTTTTTACATATACTAAGTGTGAAGAAACTCTCAATAACTGCTGTTAAAAAAAACACAAAAACTGATAACGTTTAAAAAAAAAGAGTTGTGTATGTGTGATTACTAAAATGCCCCAAAGATTAAAAGTACATGGCAATAAAAGGTCTGAATAAACTTCAAAATGAACAATTTCTTTGGACATAACTGAATTGATTCAAGGATGATCACATACTAAAATAGTGACAATTATTTTTAATCACAAGAAAACTAGCCCACAGCCCTTACAGGAACTGCTAAAAACTATCAATAAGAACCTGGATTTTAATACATGAGAAACATTTTTTTAAGCTTCTCCACTTTCTTCATGCTTAATAACTAGTTCCTATTTTACTATTTTCACTCAGTTTTGACTGCAATATAATGAACCACATACAAACATCAGCTTCCTGTTCCGGCACCACTGTTTCTTGGGCAAGACAGGCAGTTCCTTCCCTGTGCAGGTTTCAGGATCAGACAATGCTCTATCTAGCGTGACCAGAAGGGGGCAGCATTTAACAGTCAGGGGTGCTAGGGCCCCTTGACGCCCTAGTTACCCTGGTTTAGCTGTGGCTCATGCAACAAAGATCACAGACTGAGCCCTCCCTCTCTGTGTCAGACATCATCTAGGCCCTAGGGATGCAGCAGTAAACCACACAGACAAAACCCCCAGTCCCGTGGAGATTTAGAGGTTCCCACTGGATGATAAATTTTAAAGCTTAGAGATTAACACCAACTCCTTTATTTTATGAATGAGAAGCCAGTTGGTGAGAAGAACTTCCCCCATCCCCACCTACCTGCCTGGCTGTCTAGTAGACGGCTACTTAGAGTCCATGTCTTTCTCCTACATTGTAACCCAGCATGCACTTCATCTTGCTTCAGCTTCTCTCTGTGCCTCTGCCGCACCTGAGGGCTCTCTCTCCTGCCCCCCTCTTATCCATGACCTAATGTGACACCCCCTCCAATTACCCCCTAAGCATAGACACAATCCTCCCATAGGCAAGACCAGCACATAATAGGTTGTTCTGTACAACAATGCAAGCTGCAAAAAAGTCTAAGAACATGTTATTAAGTTCTTGGAAGAAGAACAAAACAGCTCATTTTACAATGCTGCATAGTTTGGAACAAAAGAAATCTGGTCAAGGAGCATACAAAGTATGTGTTAGCTACCTCAGTGCTTCATCTCACTCAAAGCATTCAATAGAATAAATACATCTTTATCATCGAATTTTAATGGTGCTGTCTATAAATGCTTACAACGTTATCATGATGAGCATTCGAAGCAGGAGGTAGGTACATCTGCCTACTAAGGTAGGGCAGGTTAAGCAAGGCACCTTGTGTGAGCTTCCATGTTCATAAGGTGCGATGATATGGTTTTATGTATTTGGGAATCCACTGTTGTTTTGGTGGAATGGCAGGCACGTTGCAGGTGGCACAATACTTAGGGTCACAGGCATGAAAACACAGGGAATCTAGAGTTGGGACACTTGTACCCCTGGAGAAGGGGCAACAAAGTGAAGGTGGGAAGGAGCACGGGTGAAGAACGTGTTTGCTCTAGGCTCCATTTCCGACCGTTTCCCTGCTATACTCAGAACTGCCAGATCCTGCAAACATCCAAGTTAACTCCAGTTCAGCCCTAGAGAGCACTGTCTGAGGCCAGGAGGCAGGAGAGGGAGAAGCTGGTACCCACCAGGACTTTCCCCTGCTTCTAGCAAGCCTTTCTGCTGTGGTCACAACACCTCTGCAGTGCCAGCACCAACGTGACAACCCTTCACACAGTACTCCCTACTCCCGGCAGGCAGGCTCCTGGGTTGTGCTCCCAACAGACAACCCCCCTGCTAAAAGCCACCTCCTCCCTGCATCTCTCTGGCCCGAAAATGGGAGGAGCTTCCTGCCATTGCTAATCTCTGGGTTACCTCACCCACCACCTATGTAACTAATTCCCCTCATGAAATTCTCTCCTGTGGTGTGAGTGCTGTTTTCCTGACTCATCCAGACTGATACAGAAGGTTGTGCGCAGAGGACCATGGAACCAGAAGAGAAAAGCATCACAGATGTCAAAAAAAGAGAGCTGCACTGGGTTTGCAAGTTTGAGAACTTCTTGAAAGTGGTCCCTGTTTTTGTTTTTCCTCATTTGCCTAAATGTCATAAATAAACCAAGTGTTGGAAAAATCCTTGCGATCTCACCAGTTCTACCTGTCACCTTGCCACATAGTGAAACGCTTGGGACTCACTGGTGTTTACTATGCCTTCCTGCTGCCTCCTCCCTGCTCTTGGCTGCTACCAAAGTAGCCAGCACCATTCAGAAGCTTAAAACAGGGGAGTTGCCACCCTACCACACAGCAAAGCTCCAAGTCATGGTTCCATTCAATATGTGGTAGAGAGTCTGATAATATCAAGATAAAAAAATGTACATTCTAATCTTGTATATTCTAACATTACAAACTTATGTTCTTTAAGTTCAAATGTGGTAACACTTTGAAAGTTCTCTTAAAAATGAGATAAAACATGTCAAACTCCTTAAGGCTGATTGTACACTTAATCTCTTATTCCTGATTCTGAGAATTTTTATAATGTACTGTCAGTAAATGAGCAAGTCACATTTTATACCATGTGTAATAATCTCAAAATTCTATTAAATCTATGTCACCAGTTATCTTTTAGCAGTAGTGATCTTATAATGGAGGATATGTTACCTTATCCCAAAAAGCAGTAAAATCTTGCACATGCACTATTGTTTTACCGTCTGATGGCAGCTCAGCATTACACGCTGTTATCTCATCAAGCAACAGAAAGTTCTACAGAGAAAGAAAAAACACAGATTGTTTAAACTGCAGGAACAAAAAACACAAACAACAATAATTGCTTTCCTAAATTTTTGCGGTATAAAACTTTACACAGCCTACATATCAATTTACCTGTATTTAAAGTGGTGGTTCACACCAGAACATACTATATAACAAATAGGACACTTGACCCTTGAACAACATGGGTTTGAACTGCGTGGGTCAACTTACACGTGGATTTTTTTTTCAATAAATACTGTAAATGTATTTATTTTCCTCTTCTGTATGATTTTCTTAATAACATTTTCTTTTCTCTAGCTTACTTTATTGTAAGAATACAGTATGTGATATATATGACATATAAAATGTGTGTTAATCAACTGTTTATGTTATTGGCAAGGCTTCCAATCAACCTTCTAGGCTACCAGTAGTTAATTCTTGGGGGAAGTCAAAAGTTCTATGTGGATTTTCAACTGTGCGGAGGCTCAGCGGCTCTAACCCCTGTGTTGTTGTTCAAGGGTCAACTGTATATCTTATAGTACATATTTCATATATTTATATTTTATAGTATATAATTACATATAGTATTATATATATACTGTATAGGTAGTAGAGTATTCATGGCTACGACGCTATCTTTGTAACTTTCTCAACAAATGTACTTCTTAGTTCCTCCCTAAAGAGAAAATATGGCTCCACACTTGAACACATTTAGAACCTGCATATTTTTATTGTTTTACTTTTGCGTTACTAACAATAAACACAGGAGCTCGTAGGAAATGATTCCCTAAATATTTACTGAATCCCACACTGTGCCAGGCACCCATGGGACACGCTGGAACACAGAGACGCAGGCCACTCCCGGGCCGTCAGGATCCAAGCAGGAGCAGGAGCCCAGGTGGGGCTAACGGCAGGGCCTCCGAATGAAAGCCCTGGCTTTGCTGTGTGTTTATTGTGACCTTTCACTGGGCATTTAAGCACCCTCTGCTTGTCTCCTCCTGCTTGTCAAATCAATATATCTCTACTGGTCATTATCACTCACGTCACTGTTCTAAAAAGAAGATACATGTAACTTTCTAGCTCTTAAAAAAAAATATTTTATAAGCATCTTTTCGCAATCACTTGTCTTTTCTCCTTAGTAAATGCTCTCTCTTAAAAAAAAATATTTTATAAGCATCTTTTCGCAATCACTTGTCTTTTCTCCTTAGTAAATGCTCTCTCCTCGACAGAAGGAATGGCCATATCTTCCACTTCTTGCTATTTTCCACACTAGTTAGGGACTATTCAATACCACTGAGCTGAATAAAACAGTCCAGCGAACACTTACAAATCTAACATAATGATATATAGGAAAACTTCCTCTTGCTCTGCAAATGCTAGACGTAATCCACTGAGGAAAGCTATAATGGTGAAGAAAATGAATAAAAAACTGAGACCATCCCCACACCCCCAAACACTTTGAACACGTGGCAGAGACTATTGGCTGTCCTCAAAATCTGCTCTCATTCCTCTGTGGTAACAAAATCCTGACTTTTTGGCTGGCACATGGCAGTGCAGAGAGGGGACCTCTCTCCCCAGCCTCCCATGCAGCTAAGCATAGCCAGGTGGAAAGTGACAATGTCTGTGAACCTTCCTCTACCTCAAAGCCCCGGCCTTGGAGGCTGCCAGCTTGCTCAAGGCCACACACAGTGGAATAATAGGAAAGAGTGTGGGTCCCTAACACCATGAAGGATCACACTAGCCATAGAACTTGTTATGAGGTGAACTGTCCCCCACAAAAGACATGCTGAAGTCCTAACCCCAGTTAATTCAAAATGTGACTTTATTTAGAAAGAGGGTCATTGCAGATGTAATTAATTAAGGTGAGGTGACACTGGAATAAAACAGGCCCTAAATCCACGGTGACTGGTGTCCTTATAAGAAGAGAAGAGAGTCACAAAGATGGACACACAGGAAGTAAACAGTCATGTGATGGTGAAGACAGACTGAGTGATGCAGTTTATAAGTCAAGGAATGCCAAGGTTTGCCAGCAACGACCAGAAACTAGAAGAGGCAAGGAATAATCCTCCCCTACAGGTTTCAGAGAGATCATGGCATACTGACATCTTGATTTCAGTCTTCCAGCCTCTAAAACGGTGAAACAATAAATTTCTGTTGTTTTAAACCACCCAAGTTTGTGGCACTTGGTTACGGCTGCCCTAGGAAACCAATACAGAATCTTACAAGGATTTTTGCAAGAGAGAAAAATAAACTCTGTTGTGTAAACAGCTTTAATATGGGTGTTCTAGAACCCACAGGCAAACCTAATCCTAACCAATATAGGAGGCAACTGAAATAAGCACGTGAAAATGTTTGAAAAGGAGAAAACAGCACATAGGTAAGTCACCTGCTACTCTAAAAATCATAAACACTCTTCAAAATTCTTGTCTATCACTCCACCAAGCTATAAATTTTATTGTAATGTTCTACTTAAAAAGAACCACTGCTAAAAACTGAAAATGAAAACTGTAGGCAACGGAATACTATTCTGCCATAAGAAAAGATGAAATAGGACCATTTACGACAACACGGATGGATCTTGAGATCATTATGCTGAGCGAAATAAGACAGACAGAAAAAGTAGAGAACCATATTATTTCACTGATATGTGATATATTAAACTGAAAACAACAAAAGAACGAGACAAACAAATGAAGAAACAGAAACTCATAGACACAGACAATAGTTTAGTGGTTACCAGAAGGTAACGGGTGAGGGGGGTGGCAGAGGAGGGTAAAGGGGATCAAATAGATGGTGATGGAAGGAGAACTGACTCTGGGTGGTGAACACACAATGTGATATATAGATGATGTATTACAGAACTGCACCCCTGAAATCTATGTAACTTTACTAACAATTGTCACCCCAATAAACTTAAAAAAAAAGAAACTGTAGGAAAAAGAAATTGTGTTCCTACACGTTGCTCTCCAAAACCCAGCTAGCATGAGACACGATCTGTCCATGCATCCATTCACTCATCCACCCATCCAGGTTCGGTGAGAACCTAGTTAAGATTGGGCACTGCTATTCCGACCTGTCCGAAGCCCGTGTCTAGGCAAGGAGGCCGAAGGGACAGACTGTGGTCGGAGGAAACTTCTGCAGGTTTTAAATCCACCACAGCCTGATTTCTCTCTACACACACCATTCCCATAGTCAACCAGGTACCAACTCTAGCCCATTTTATCACACTTCATCACTCTTCCCAATTCTCCATTCTTCTGGGAACATAATTTCAGAATCTCATTTACTACCAATTATTGAAAATACTGACCTAGCTTTTTTGCTGCCTCCCTACACTTCCTGCTTCCTTCCCCAGCACTCCCCAACACCACCGAACCTATTCCAAACACCACTCCTACTGATCTCCTTAAAACACCTCTCTCTCTCTGAGAGTGTCTACCTTGCTTAAAACCCTTCACGAGCCATCCACACTCCCAAAATGGCCTTATTAGGTGGTACTAATCCCACCTACCCTTCTGAGTCAATCTCAAATGCCACTCCCACTGGGAACCAGATCAGGACGGCCCCCAGCTAGCACTGCCCTCCCTATCTCAGAATCTCCAGAGACTTTAAGTCACATAAAGGCTAGAGACTTTGTCATCACGTCCTTTACAAATATAGTCCCAATTCCAACTACCATCGAGCTTCACATAGAGTCAGCATGTCCAAGATATCTGCTAAAGGAATAAACAGACTATATGGTTGGTTGAAATGAGTCACCCACTGAATACATCGCTACAGCCTTACAGTTAACAAAACATATATAAGCAAAAGGTTCTACATGTTATAAATCTTGTCTAGACAGAATAAAATTCTGATTTTAGTTTAAGCGTATAACCCACACATAAAATTCAATATTCAGTGTGTGCATATTACAATAGATATATCCCACCTTCAAAAAAGAAAAGAAAACCAATGCACAAAGTGAGGAAGTAAATGTGCTGAGCATTTGTCCGTAAACAATTGGTCTGGGCAGAGAAAGAAGTCACAATCTTCCAGCTTTGAAAGCTCACAGAGTGCTGGGGGGATTTTTCTCTAGCACTCAGGCTGATGAAAAAGCTGAAATTAAATTGCCATTAGAGCCACGAAGCGCATACCCAGAACAGGTCATGCAGGAAAGTAGCAGACGCTGGAGCCAAAAAGACTGACTTCAGAGTGGTTGGTAGGCAAAAACCTAAGCAGCTTTGTGAACAATATAACCTCAGAAACAAATTTTACTGGATACAGAAGCCGCTGAAGACTTTCAGTGCTTTGAAGTTAAGACAAGATTTTTAATAATCCTATTGAACTCACTCAGTGCCGAGACCATCAGTCTCCTCTCTTGCTAAAAGAAAAATAGAGGGAACTTCTCGAGCCTTTAACTTCATAATAAATCCTTCCTTTTCTGTACATGAAAAAGGATATTGAAAAGAGTGTATAAAAAAAGAAGACACTACACTGTAAAGCCCACGTGTAGGTTTGCCCTACGGGCACGGACCGCAGCACCATCTCAAAGGTAGGATTTTCTTCCTCGGCTTCCCAAATATGATCCTACTGGAACTCACTCAGGATGGCCCCATCTGCTGAGTCCCAGGCTACAGAAGACAGTGCTGGAGCAAACTTCTAAGAAGACAATGTTTTCTGAACTCTACGTGCCCACCAGGTTTCCAAGCCCATCTATGGTCCAACATCACCTAGTTCTGATGCCTGACCAGTACACTCGGCAGACCTTTTCTTCCTCTCCAGCTGCCATTTTCACCTTCCAATTGCACATTAACACATCTAACTAAGAGGCCAGGAAAGGGAGAAACACACTTTGAATGAGTTAATTATACAACATCCCCCCTTATCCGAGGTTTCCCTTTCCACGGTTTTAGTTACCCGCAGCCAAATGCGATCCAACTACATTGAACAGAAAATTCCCGAAATAAACAATTCCTAAGTTTTAAATTTTGCTTCGTCCCACCCAGCACTTGAATCATCCGTGTTTCAGCATCTCCACCTCACTCCATCTCATCACACAGTCAACTGCACCATCTCATGTCATCACAAGAAGAGTGAGTACAGTACAAGAGGTATTCTGAGAAACCACACTCGTGTAACTTTTATTATAGTATATTGTTCAATTGTTCCACTGTATTATTAGTTATTACCATTAATCTCTTACTGTGCCTAATTTATAAATTAAACTCTATTACAGGTATGTGTAGGAAAAAAAGCACAGTACACATAAAAGTTCAGTCCTCTCCCCAGTTTCAGGCATTCACTGGGGGTCTTGGAAAGTATCCCCCTCAGACAAGGGGGGACTACTGTATTCGTTATCTATTACCTTTGTTAGATACATAGGAAAGGAGGCTGAATGGGGCTTATGGCCCATTAGTGGGCCTTAATCACCTGGGTATTTGAAAAGCATCTTAGATTTCAAAACCAAATTCATGCTCTTCTCCCCAAACTTGGTCCTCTTCTAATACCCATATTGCAATGAATACAGGTGATTTTGCAGCCAAAACCCAAAGCAGCCCACGATTCCGTCCTTTTAATGAATGTCTCCCTTCCCTCCATACCCAATTCAAGCATGATCCTGAGTAGATGGAAAATCTGGCCAAGTCTCTATTCCACAGTAATCCAACCTAGATCATCTCGTTCCTGGACTACCCATGCCTCTTTACCTCTCCCTTCCTTACTCTGGATCCCCACCCCCACCTCCCTGACCCGTTGCCCAGGCTGCAGCCAGGTGAGCTCTGAAAAAGCTAAAAACCTTAATACTGTCAGTAGGGTCCAGTACAGTCCCCTGCTCAGGCCTCCAGCGCTATCTACTCTACAGCTTCAGACATATTTGGTTCCTCAAATATATGATCTCCTTCTTGCGGATTAAGAGTTTTTGTCTCATAACTATCCCCATGAAAATGCAAAGCATATGCAAAGCATCAGCCTCCTACCTCCCTCAACTCTCCTGCCGTTACCAACCTTCACACATGTAATTGTCCAGGTAACTACTTTAGCCTTCCCAGGATGTACTGCTTCCAAAATTACTTCAGTATCTCTGCCAAAGCACTTCCCTAAGGCCTTTCCTTCCAAGGACTGTGGACACACAAATGCACAACAACCGTGAGTTTCATTACTTGCTTCTTTATGAATTTCCCTTCACTTGATGATACATAAATTCCAAGCAGGAAGGACTTCTGTGCATTTGCTTACCATTGTATAAGACACACCTAACACAGCACCAGGCGTAAGGCAGGTGCTCAATTCTATTGTGGAGTAAGTGACTGACTGACTGAATGAACAAATGAATTCCAAATCTGTCCCCCCAAATCTGTTAAAGTCTAACATAAACCAAGACAGGTGTTTGTTTTTCCTCTCAAGTGATTAAGCCTTAATGTGATCTTGATGTCTTTCATATTTGCTAAGCACATTTAGACTGTGTGCTTTCTTCCACAATCAGGGCAATGTTTCCCAAATGTGGCCTATTTTCAGGTACATGGGGGCACTTACTAAAGATACACATACCTTGGGCCCTAGCCAAAACCTAGTAAATTAGAATCTCACCAAGAATTTCATGTGATTCTGACGAACTAGAGAACTGAATTTTAAAAAGGGTTTAGAAACCATAGGGACAGAAAAAGAGTCTAAGACCTAAAAGAAAAAAATTTTTTCAATTGTTACTTCAACATCACCATGAAGCCGTCAGCCATGCTAACCCCAACGCTTTCTCACCACTCTTATTCTCTGCCATTTGTCTCGCCTTTGCTGAAAGCAGCTACCGCTCATCAGACCTATAAACTCACAGGCCCTTCTTCCTGCCAGCAACTTTCTGTATGTGAGGGAGAATTGAGGTTTCCTGCCCAAACCCAAGATACTTTGTTTATCAGGACACAAACTAGCTTGACAAAGTTAGCCCCTGGAAAATTCAAAGTTCTCAGCAGGTTATAATTGTAATGTTACTGCACATGTCTACATGGGAAGGAATTTCAAGCATTAGATACAGTTCAGGTGCATTTTGGTAGAAAAGAAATAAAAAATCCTACCCAAACATCTGACCACAATTCCCTGAAAGCCTTCTGTAGGATCGCTTTCATGCTATACCCTTTGATGTATTACATAACGGATCAGAGAATGAGAGTTATCACTTTCCACTAATTAATACTCAATTGTTAGGCATTTGCAGAATCCCACAGACCTGACAGTGCTAGACATTTCCTTCAGGTGCACATTTTTTGAGCACCTGCGACCTGTGAGAAATACAAAGATGAACAAGGCACTGTACCAGCCCTTTAGAAGCATGGAGTTCAGGGGCAGAAAGAAATCTATAGAGACGGCTTCAATATTTGGTGTAAGTGGGGAGAGCGTCATATCTGGGAAGCTCAAAGGAAGAGATGGGGATTCAAGAGAGTGTGATGGTTAATTTTGTGTGTTAGCTGAGCTAGGTCACAGTCCCCAGACATTTGCTCAAACACCTCTGGATGTTACTATGAATGCATATTTTAGATAAGATTAACATTTAAATCAGTAGACTTTGAGAAAAGCATATTATCCTCCACAATGTGGGTGGGCCCCATCCAATCTATTGAGGACCTTAGGAGGAAAAAGACTGACCTCTTCCAAAGAGGGCATTCTGTCTCCACACTGCCTTCCGACTTGAGATGCATTTTAGCACAAAGCCCCGTGATTTTAATCTTCTTTTATCTCATGATGGCCAGTAAGACTGTCAGACTAATTCTGTTAACCAGGAAAGACTGGTTCTATTTATTTACAAGGCCCAAGGAAAGCCCAGCTGTCTGCACAGCCCAGGAGCCAGGCCAGCACAATCTGAATTAGCACCAGGCTGTGGGGCACAGCCTCTCTCTTTAGAGAACAGGTCCACCAAGTCCAGACAGGCTAGTTTGAGATACACAGATAGACATACAGAACAAGGGAAAGACCTAGATCCGGCCCCCGAGGTTGAGACCCACAAGGCCAAATGTTCCAGGAATGCCTAACTCGAATCTGCTCCCTCCCTGTGCATTTCTCTGGCTTCTAAGATAGGTTGGGCCACGCTGGGCCTCTGTTGAGTGCCAGTGTTTTCCTGCGACTGTTATTTCAGTCACTCCAGTATTTATTTGATGTGCTTCATGTGTCCAACATGGGGCCACACTTTACACAAAAGAACTATCAGACATGGTCTGCGGTTGAGTGGCTCAGAATGCTTCTGGGGAGTCAGAATCACCCCACTTGAAATGATGCTGAGTGGTGTGTCACTGGCCTTGCAGTAAAGGGAAGCCTAAGATCAGCATGAACGCAAGTGCTGGGAGAGGGTCATAGGGGCTGGCCGGAGGGCTCAGCAGCATTTGCTTAAATCAAGAACAGAAGAGAAGGCAAGCCAGGGGGCTGAACAGAGGTGAACAAAGACCCCAAAATGGGGATGAATGTGGTGTGTAATAGAAACAAGCCTCCCCACCAGAGTAGAGGGTGGTGTGCTGGAAAATACACAGTGCGACCAGTTGAGCCTAAACCTAGAGTTTACAATTTTTATTCTGCAACAGACAAGGAAGTTTTGTAGGTCTTTGGAATTAGACTAGATGATTGAAATAACACTTAAGGAAAACACATGCCAGAAGGTGCTAAGAAGTCAATGTAACAAGGGTTAAGAAAGCAGGGCTCCTAGTTCTGAGTAGATCCTTGTTCTATCATTTACAAGCTATTTCATCTCTTACAGGAACCTGTTTATCTGTAAAGTGGGGACACTAATGTTTATCTCATTCAATCACTGTCAGGATTAAATGAGATCATGTGTAAAGGCTTTAAGAGTGCCTGGCCCTTAGTAAGCAATGGCAGTAGCAATCAAAGGCAGCAGAGGCAGCAGCAGCAAAAACAAAATTATGGCAGCACAACACATAGCAAAGCCACCATCTGGAAAAGCTACATACACTTAGACCATCACTGTGGTCGAAGTATATTCCTAAATGTCTTCTTTCAAATGAGGAAGCATGTTACATAAAAGAAACTTTACTGAACTGCATGGACCATCATTTAACCAAGTTGTTTGAAAGAATGATAAACAGGGGAACCAGACCCGACCCCGTAAAACTGATCTGTTCTATGGATAATACTTTTCTTATAGTATAGAAACTTCAACATAAAAAAAAAAAAAATCTCAGTTTTTATGACAAGACTGCCGCCCTCCAACCCCACCCCCACAAAAAAATTACACCCAATGCTATCTGATTTCACTAAACATTAATTAATGAGCATCCATCACTGTAGAGAAGCAGGAACAAAACCAGGTAGGTTTCTGGTCAAGCCTAGGCACTCAGGTTCAGGCCCAGACCCTGTCAGAGACAGCTCATCTTCATTTTACACCTATTCATAAACACAGATACTTCAGCACCTACTGTGTCCCAAGCCCTTATCTTGGTGATGTAAATTATTTGCCCCTAACAATTTAAGGAGAGCTAGTTAGGAAAAGGCAATACTGAGTATGATGGAAATTTAAAAAAAAATTTGAAGGGAAGAGGCCTGCTAGAGATAGGCTGAGGCAGGAAGAAAAAGTGAAAAGAGGAAGGACAGAGAGACAAAAAGACGAAGAGCCAAAAGGTATGCTCAATAATCACAAGCAAAGCATCTATGGAGGATGGAACCCATTTTTAAACAGAGGATTAAGTGAGGTCAAGGTCACTCTTCCTGCTTAAGAAGCAGAGACCTTCCAGCAACTCTTTCCTTCCTGGCCCAGAGAGGACTCCTATTCATCCCAGGACTGCATGCAGTTCCTACCTAGTCATTTGAGTTAGCAGAGGAGATGAAATCTGTTTCTTTCTCCTGCTTTTAGACATTTTAATCGCCCTGCAGTTATGACTCGGACATCAAGAGCCTGTGCCGCTATTTATGTTGCTGCCCATAAGTGGTCAGCGATTCCGATGTTGTTTGGAATGCTCTCCACCTCCGGGGAGTACGTACAACATTTTGGAATGACTGCAGATTTGGCACCGAAAGAGTTAACCCCTCACCCTGACCGGACCACAGTGACACTAAGTAAAAGGAGGCATGATTTCACTAAAATCCGCCTACAGCTTTAAAAAGATATTTGTCACCAAACCTTGATTCTTCGGATGCTGACGACTGTCTCTGACACCTTCTCGATGGCCGAGGGGAAGAAGAGAGTGACCGTCAAACGCACAGCCCCATACAGTGTCACGGCCACGAACACGCGGCTGGCTGTGATCACATGGCCAAGGAGCACATAGGTAGTGAAGGTCACAAACACGATGACTTTGCCGGCCACCAAAAAAGACGCTAAATTCATTCCTCTAAGGTAGGAACTTCTCAGAATCTTGGAAATTTCCTTCCTGGAAAAGAGAGTAGGACATAAGTTTGAAACGAAGCCTCAACCTTGAAATCATGAATTCAAGAAATCATGAATTCAAGAAATCATGAATTCAAGAAATCATGAATTCAAGCGCCTTTTGCATTTGGCCCCTTTCTAAGGAGTGGCCATGCATTACAATAAAGTCATTATCCAGCTGGCACCCTGGGGCCGGACGCCGGGACCACCCACTCCATAACCACTTTACTCATCCAACTAAATGAACGCTTCTAAGTCACATAATATTTGGGGTCAACCAGACTGGGTTTGAACATTCATTCAGCAAGCATTCGTGACCACAAGTCCTGTGCCAGGTACCTCGCTGATGACAGAAAGACACAGCCTGTCCACTCCAGGAGCTCATGAACTCATGGGAGAAGAGAATGAGCCACCCAAAACTTGTGCGACACGAAGACATTAGACAGACGCAGCCGGCACAGGCCCCACACGGGCACAGAGAAGAGGCATCTTAACTGGCAATAGTTGAGTCAGGGCAAGTCACACATACGAGGGACCAGAGACGATGAGCCTGAGTTTGTCAGGGTTCAGGGGGGCCGGGGAAAACGGGATGAGAGTGCTTTTGCAGCAGTGGGGAGTGCACCTACAAAGGTGCAGAAGTGAGAGGAGGCTGGACGCGATCAGAGAATTATAAGTACCACGTGCTGGAGTGTAAATACTCATCAAATATTTAAGTGAAAGATTAAAAAAATTTCTACAAACCTAAAGCAAGGCAAAAAGGAACAGGATTTCCATAGCTCTGCCTGGAATGCATAGTACTGGTTCATTACAGTTTGGACCAATACAGGTACAACCAAATCTCTAGAACCTTCCTGTATGTGCTACATTAACATAAGTTATAGTTTTAGCTTAAATGTCGTATCAAATACTAACATTGTAGAATCATTGCTTGTTTGGTATTTGAGGTATTAAGAAATATTTGGAATTTTATTTGTCTAAAAAAGAAGTATATAGGTGTATACACACACACACACACATACACACACATATATGTATGTACGTATGTATGCTTTTTTTTTTTAAGAAGATGGTAAGTGGAAGAGCAGGTTAAAGTGATGTACCACGCTATCCTGCTTAACCCTACTGCCTCACGTGGGACTTGGGTGGTAGTATTTAATTAAGCTCACCTTAATGTGAAAACTTAGTAAGACTTCTAACACCCATGCAGTAAAAAATTAAAAAATAAAAATTTTGTAACGATGTATGGTGATGGATGGTAACTAGGCTTATTGTGCTCATCACTTCAGTGGCTACAAATATCATTATGTTGTATGCCTAAAACTAATACAATGTTATATGTCAATTATACCTCAATTTTTAAAAAAAGAAAACAAAATTGGTGATATATACAAAAACTTACCTTCTCAAATTGGTAATAAGGTCCGCAAATGACTTTTCCCAAGCATACATTTTTATTATTCTTATGCCAGTTATAACTTCATTCATGGTCCTGATCCTGACGTCTGTGAAAGCTGCGGTCTTGCTCCTAAGGGGACAGGCATGAAAGGTGAGCAATGGGGACCACAACCCAACTTCCCTCATCAGCAGTGGACACAGGCAGAGAACAGAGGTCAAATGATTCCCTACAGCTTTTTTGCACTGACAACAGAGGCAGGTCCTGCTCAAAACCCAAATAGAGAAAGACTTCAAATAGGAAGTCAACAATTCATCCCAGTTCAAGAAGTAAGTTGAAGAACTTGCAATAGCTGCTGAGGAAGACAGGAAATGAGTCGGATACAAACCGTCTGCTCAAGGAGCTCACGGATGCATAGAAGGCAGAACGGCACCCAAATCGAACAAGAACACAATTGGCTGTGGTGTAATAAAACCGGATGACAGAGCTAGGGAGCAGAAAGGGGCAGGCTTTTGATTCCACTGGGAAAGGAGAGCACAATAAAGCTTCAGAATTCCAGCAGCATGGGAACAGGCCTCGCAGGATAAGAAACATTTCCCCAGAGCAAAGAGGGAAAGGAAATTCCAAGTGGAGAAAAATACCAAGTATGGAGGCACAAAAGAAAGAACTCAGTGTGCTTCAAACAGCACATCTCCATCCACCTGACAACCTTGACAATGACCCACTTCCAACCCTCTGGGATCTGCTTGGGGTCTAATTCATCATCATTAGGTGCTTCACCAGCAGCCACTTTTCTATCACATCCCCGGCTAAGGGCTTGGAACGTCGTAAGGACTTAATTAAGACTGACCTTGTCCTTGAGGAGCTGGTTACTTAATGGAAACACTGAATTATAAAAACACAACTGCAAAAGGCTCTAACACAGGCATAACAAAAGCATATGCAGCTAGAATTGGACCTATCTAAACGTATTCCTATTTAATAATGTTTATAACTGTGAGCTATATAAATTCTGCTAAGGACACTACTTATTGAGGGACGGCGCCGGGAGGAACCAGCGAATGTCTTCCCCTTTCCTGCTTTTAGATGAGCCTTCAGCTTACAACAAGAGTCCCCACGGGCTAAGCCTGAAGAGTATAACACGTGCGCACAAGAGATCATAAAAGGCATTTGTTCACTTTTGAAAAAAGCATCAGGCAGACAGTGGATGTTAACAAATGCATATTACCTCTTTTTTAAAACCAGTGTTTTCTCTTACCGGAGTGATGAGAACAACTTCCCAATGCAGCTTTGCAAAGGCAGAAGAATAATTAGAACTGCCATCCCGGCAAGACACGATATTCCTATTTCCATCCAGAGCAGGGCAGTTACTACGATAGCCTGCAGTGGGCCTGCCCACAGAAAGTGCAAGAATATTGTTACCTTGGAAGAAAAAGACAAAGCCTTTTTAGGACTGTATAAAAACAAAACCAGTAAAGGACACAGGATAGAAATAATCTGCTCTGAACGAACAGACAGGAACCTAAACAGAAATTATCACAGTGGGTTTTAAGCCTGCTGAAGTAAAAAGTACCTATCACTCCAGGGCAACACAGGGCAGGATTCAGGTGTTTCCAGGGGAACCTGACCAGCAGCACTGGAAAGAAGATTGCCCTTTTGTCTTCCCCACAAATGAGCTCAGGGCTTCCCCAAACTCTGCCATAAAATTCAGCCCCCCCACCCAGCCTCTCCAGCACTCCAGGAGAGCCTGTATTATGGCACCTACCACACTCTCCAGTAATTACTTGTATCAATATCTCCCTGATAGGCTGTGGCTTCTCCAGAGCAAAAGTCTTATTCATCCCTGAAACTGAGTAGGAGCCTTAGTTCATGTTTGATAAATTAATAATTGAAAGAGAAGCGGCCAAGAACAATACAGATCCGACCAGCAGCTACAATGCCCTAGACGTGTGATATATTCACAACATAAGCATAAAAAAAGAGTGCGGTGGGGATAGAGGTGAGTAGGTTGCTTCCCATTAGGGACCACCCATTTGTCATGGTTAACCAATGGCTTCAGACATAGCAGCCACTGTACAGGGCACAGGGAAAGGAACAATCCCTACCCATAGGAGTTCATCCTCCTGACAGAAGGCCAATTCCTCCAGTGCTAAGAAGGGCCACTCAGGAGGCTTATTGGGTACATTTAACCAAGCTGGGCAAGAACACCTCTGTTTGCCAACGTACGACTGACGTAGCTGTAGGCTACATTAGAAAACTAGAACTCTCACCTATAGGACAGCATGTCATACATGGAAGCTGCACACAGAAGAAATGAGAGTTGGATAAAAAGAACCCTTATGTCCTCAACAGAATCCTGGCCTGTGCCAAAAGTGGCACTGGACACTCCAATAAAGTAAACTACAAAAGGAGGGTGCAAAATGAAAAAGGATGGCTCAGGTGCAGCTTACCTGATCAAATTTGTTCACGTCATTGGACAGCAGATTGACAATCTGGCCTGTAGTGGTCTTACCCAAGGCCACGTTACTAAGGCGAAGGGCCTGGAATAGAGAGAAAGAGAAAATTATATTCTGACACTGATATCAAGCCACACTTAGAAAATAGCAAACAGAAGGCCTTTTATGGGGTTTTGTGTGATGTCAAGACAAGCAGGGTGACCATGACCCGGGTTAGCCGTCTACTTCTCCATGTGGCAGCAACCAGAGCCCACAGAGGAGAGCAAAGGGAGGAACAGGAAGCAGAGCAAAATCCCCCACTTCATTTTTTGATCAATTTGTACATACCCAAGTATAAAAACAATTAGATGAGTGGAGAAGCTGCCGAAGGAAAAAAATGTAGGGGTTTGGACTACAAATCTGGAATAGGTCATTAATTCTGATGTCATTTAAACAATTTGGGTCCTGGTTTCCTTTGCTGTGAATGGAAATAACCCCTTACCCTGCCTAGATCATAAAGTCCCTATGAGAATGAACGACAAGTATTTATTATGTACTACGTAAAGAACACCAGCTGCTCCAGGAAATAGGATGACAAAGGAGTCCTGTTTTCTTGTCTTCATAGATGGGACAAGATACGCACAAGCACCTATAATTCAAGTGTGACCTGGGCAGCAAGTACAGAAGCACAGCGAACTGGGGAAGGTTTCACCTGACTGACACTGCTGGGAGGGGCAGGGGGTTGGATCTTGGACGATGAAGAGGAGCAACTAAATGAAGAGAAGAGAAGGGCACTGTAGGTTAAAGGGAACAGCATGCACAGAAGTCAGGGAAGGGAAAATGTGGAGGCAGCTGAGTGAAGAATACCCAAGATCTGCCTTGAAAGGTGGACTGGGAAATAGCTAGAGTTTGGCAGGCAACAAGGAACAGTGAATTTTTTTTAACATTAGAGTGAGAAACTCAGCTTTAGGAAGATTAAACTGTGGAAGTGACTGGCCAGGAGATTCTTACCAGGATTAGCTCAGGCAAGAGGTAACAAGACTGTGCACGAGGATTGTATGTAAAAAAAAGGAAGGTCCAGGCACATAATTGAGAATACTTTGAAAAGCAGAAAGTGCTATGCAAATATAAGTGAATCAGTCACAAGAAAAAGAGAGAGGGAGGGAGAAAGACAGAGGCAGGGAGGGAGGGAGCGGGAGAAGAGGGGAAGGGAGGAGAGGGAAGGAAGGTAACATTATGCCTTAATTAGTGAAAGCTAGCTTGAAAATATTTTTAAAGCCAATTTTATGTACAAATACATGTTAATCCCTCATGCAGAAAATACATTACATATTTTAAAGGAGTAGATATTTGATACCTAATTTTAACAATTAAAATAAGGCCAAACTGCACACCAAACTCTTATTCTAAACTGCTCATGTTTTTTTAAATCTCAAGACAACTATACCCAACTAGAATTGTCATTTACAGATTACCACTGCTGCTGACAATGAAAATTACAGGGTAAGATGGTGCGGATGACAATTTATGCAAAATACAAAGTTTCTCTGGGTACACCATTAGGGCTACTTGTAATTCAGTTGTGTCTGTGACCAGGTGTAGTGACGGACAAAAAGACCGGTTCTGGAACAAAAGTTAACATAAGTTCATGTTCATACTGCAGCCAACACAGAAAGTAAGGATCTGCCAAAAGAAAATCAGTCATATTCCGCACAGGATAAAAAAAAAAAAAAACAGTGATGTGTAAATATTATCAATGAGGAAGACATAGTTTACAAGCAAATTGCCAGAATTCTGCTTCCAACCACGAAAAAATAAGTGATACTGGATTTGCCCTCTATTGTAAAACTATAAAATTATACAAAATATATTAAGCAGCTGTTTTCAAGCACTGAACCACAGGCAGTGCAGGACTGTGAGCCTCAAGAGAAGGGTTTTCAGGGGTTGGGGGTGGGGTTCTGCCCAAGTAGAACTGCAGTTCCACTGAGTCAAAGAGGAAGAGATGGCTGCTCCAAATTGCAGAAACATCTGCAATTTGCAGGCCAGAATAGCAGAGGGTAGGCCCCAAAAGTTTTTGTGGAGATTTACCAAAGGTACTTTGCCAGGCCTTCACCGTCCATAGGGCCTAGGAGAGAGAAGTAGCGGCAGAGTGCTGACAGGAGACTCCAGAGGTCATGCTAGGAGATGCTGTACTAGGAGAAACTGGAGTTCGTGCCCAGCTAGAAGAAAGAGATCTTCATCATTGCCTCAGACTATCAGCTTAGATGCCAGGAGGGCCATGACTTAATAATAAAGATCACACTCAAGAGTAAAAGCCATGCACTTGGACTGAGTTCAAAGTGGAAAACAGATTAGATTAGATTATATGATTAGATTGGCAGGCAGGAAGGCAGACAGATAAAAAGAACTAATGAACCAACCAGTTCTGCCAGGAATTGCCTATCAGAACAAATATCAATGCCCTTTAATCCAGACTCCCTATAATGTATCCCTTATAACTTCCAAAATAGTAAAACGATTGTTAGATATGCAAAGAAAATGTGACCCACAATCAAGAGGAAAAAATACAGGAAATAGAAATATATACTGAGATGATTCAGGAATTAGTAGATGAAAACTATAAAACAACTACAGTAAGTCTCACTTAACATCATCGATAGGTTGAAAAAACTGTGTTTAAAGAAAACAGTTTTACCACTAATTAATATAAAGAAGAGTTAAGTTCCTACGTTGTAATGAAATAACACTGAATGAAATGACGTTAATGAGGCCCTGCTGTGTTGCAGTATATTCGAGGAGTTAAAGGAAAATATGGTTATAACAAGTGAATAGATGGGTAATTTCAGGAAAGAGGAGAACACTATCAAAACAACAACAACAAAAACACATGGGAATTCTAGAACTAAAAGGTATAAGATGGAAAATTCACTAGATATCTTTAATAGCAGAAAATTTCCATTGATCTGTTCCCAGATCCATTAACCCTCTCTTCTATAGTTCACATCTGAAAAACGAACAGGAAAAAAGAGAGACAGAGATTGAAAAAACAAAGCCTGAGGGTTCAGTGGAACAATATCAAGCATCGAAATACACATGCAATTAGAGACCTGGAAGATGACATACTCATACGGGGGGGGGGGGGGGGGGGGGGGGGGTAAAATCGTTTAAGAAATAAAGGCTAAAATGTTTCCAAGTCTGGTAGAACGTATTAATCTAAATACCTAAGAATCTTGGCAAACCCAAGAAGGATCAAAACAAAAAGACTTATGCCTAGGCACATCACAGCCAAACTGCTGAAAACCAAAAAGAGAAAGTCTTCAAAGCAGCCCAAGAAATACGACACATTATATACAGAGGAACAACAATACAACTGGTAGCTGACTTATCAGAAACAGTGGAGAGAAGAGTACTTAGCATAGTCAATTATGTCTGTTGTCCTCAGGAACTACCAGTTAGGAAAGTATACAGATCCTGACATACTCATTTTTGTCATCATGATCATAAAAACAGCTACCATTTATTGAGCACCTACTGCAAGCCAGACACTGAATTGGAAACAACCTTATAAAGTAAGAATTATTCCTATTTTGCAGAAGAGAAAATAAACAAAGTATTCCATGCCTGACAGAGAATAAGCATTCAGTCTGTTTTCTTTCAATGAAGCAAAGTTACCATGGTTCCTTCATTAACACAGAAAATTAAAGTTTAATTCTAATAAAGTGTACACATCATAGTTAAAAACAGTTCACATCCAGTGTAGATAAAACCAATGGGCAAATTAATGCGTCATCTTTCTGCTAAGGTTTTGGTTCCACATTTCCTTAAACTGACACGTTATAAATGGATACTGTTTGGTTAAATTTGTTTTCCTTGTCAAAACAAAACAGTCCCACCATGAGAACAATAAAAGGCAAACAAAACAAACTGGAATCAAGACTTGCACTATACAAGCCAGATGCAGGGTTAATATCTTTAATAAATCAAGAGCACCTAAATATCAAAAAGAATTATATAAGCTTACCAATTAAAGGGGGTACGCATCACACGCAAAGAACACGTGCAGGAAATTAACTAAGGAAAACACAAACGGCTAATGCAAATTTGCAGATCTCAAATTCATTATAACTCAAAGACATGTAAATTAAAATAAAGCAGTATTATTTTTCAACCAAGAACTTGTGAAACTGGCAGATTTCTAAAAATACAACATCTGAACTTGGTAAGAACTTGGCAGGAATGTGGGCCATCTCATTTCACTGGAGAGAATGTAAATGAATAGATGGGTAATTTCAGGAAAGAATTTAACAATTCTTTAGGAGGAAATCTGGCATATCAAAATCCTTGAAATGTATATACTCTAAGAAATTAAGGAGCTCTTCAAGGCTCTAGCTTCAATCAGATTGACGGCACTGCTGTTTATTAATATATAAAAACTGGAAAGCAATCTAAATATCTAATTATTGGTATACTATAATCTAGGTGGCCACTAAGAACAAGACTGTGAACTATGGAATGCAAACTCTATCAGAGCAGGGATCCATTTGGTTGGTTCCTACTGTGGGTGGGCATGAAAACAGAAGACATCTGGAGTTATAAGAGAACTCTGTAATGTAGGCCAGAGCACTCATTTTGTACAATTTTTAAAAATAAATGCAAGTAATATTTTTCACTCACTTGAAAAATAAACTGTTTCTCCTTTCTCAATTATTTTAATCAGAAGCAAAACACAAAATCCAAGTACAGACATATAAAATACCATCACCAAATGAATGGGGGAAAAGAATGCTCTTTCCACAGAAGCGAGTTTTCCCGACTAGTGAGACGTATTATCCCTTTAAAAACCCAATCTTTATTTTAATGGGCATCCTCCTCAAACCCTTCTCTAGTAATCCTTGGAAACAGAAGACACAAACTGTGGGTTTCACAGTCTTCATGATACAGATTCCTCATCACCAACATGACCCTTACCTCATGTCAAGGACCCTCAGTGTGTGTAAACACCCCTCCCACAGAGTGCCCCAAATGGCCAGGCTTTTTAGACTTTGCATGTGTTAAATATCCATTTTGTCCCTTGCTGTCAGATCATCTCTTCAAAAGACTATCTCACCATCACATACCACTGTTTCTAAACTAAGATATTGCTTCATAACATTCTAAGAAAAGTCAGAGTAAATAGGCTCTGAGTAAGAACCTACAGGACTTTCAGAACAAAACACCAGCACTTCTGTCCCCTATTTTGCATTTTTGGCTTACTTCCTGATTCCTGGTCCAGAGTTGGGATTGTCAGATAACGTGGTTTCCAGGTACACTGGACATTGCTGCAACAAGCAACTATGATGAGTATGTTTAACTCACCTGAAGCAGAAAATTACCTGTATTTTTCCAATATTGTTGCCCAGAGTTGCCTAGCAATGCTGCCACACCTACTTTCATGACTGCGTAATCAAAAGCTATTAAACTCTGTTTTTGAGGGTAGGGCCCTGGAATTGCCTAATATCCTCCAGGCCCATGATGGGTGACAGCTCCACAAAGTTAATTAGATCCCCGCTACAGTTCTATAGAAAAGATTCAAAGAAATGAAAAACAAAATCCATACAAAATCAACCGCCACTCTCTGCAATCTGACAGCACAGATTTTTTTCTGCCAGTTCTTCCATGGCTAGCATACCACCTAGCATACCTATACAGGAAGCTCTCGGCAAGCTTTGATAGATTTGGCACTTCCCTCCTGTGGGTACCATTAGCTTTCTTTAAACTCCACTGGCTACCTTTTACCCTTACACCACCATGACCTACTAGAGTCAAGAGGCCAGAAAGACACGTATAGGGTTGACAAGTGAGTCTCTGTGCATGAGGCGGATAATGCAGACTCCCAGAACTCATTGGGTAGGTTGGAGGAGCTATTATACTTGCTCTGAGGTCAGACTCAGGACTCGAATTCCCCAGAAGGAGTTTCTCCACATTCCCTGACCTCATCATCTCTGAGAGTCATGAGTCCCTGAGGCCTGCCTCTCCAGTGCCCTGGGAAACCTAGGGCCCTGCAGCACCTGCAGGATGAAGCAGAGGGTGGCTGGGCCCTCATTCTGGTGACTGCTACACAAAGTGCCCAACAGTCTGCTGCTGCTCATGCTACATGTAAAACTCTACTCTCCACTGCGGAGGGACGGGGGCTGAAGTGCCCCCCAAAACCCAGGGAACATTTCAGAACATCTCATTGTTGAATTGAAATAGGTGCCTTGAGGAGTGAAGTGGGTAGTCAACATACATTGTTTCAGGAAAATGACTACAACTTAATTAATAAAGTCTACTACGGTAATGCCGATGCAAAGACTAAGGCCATTTGATGGTAAGTATGTTCAAAGGGAGATCACATCCCAGTTTATGCAAGGTCTCTCATACCCAGACCCTTCCATCACCAATTTCTTTGAAAGAGAAACTCTATTTGACCGGCTTACCAAACAGGAGAGAGGAACAGAGAAATGAGCAGCAAAGAAGAGCTGGCAAAGGTGAGCTGCTAAGGCAACTAGAAGAAGGAACACCAGCGGAAAAGCCCACGAGAGGGAGAGAAAGGCAAGAGAGAACACACACAGGTACAAATATATATTTTAGGATTAGGTAAGAGAAGATCATCTTAATGAGGAAATATGTGAAGTATGCATCCACCCCCCAAAAAACAAACTTCTATCAACATTTCAAAAAATATTCTTCTTTGTTTTCCCTCTTTGTCTCCAAAACTGTTTCTGATTAATTGCTAGATGGGCGGGGGGGGGGGAGGGATTGGAGGGCAGTCGGTGACCACAGGATGGCCACGGGGTTTGAAAATTAATCTGGAGAAGGTAATTTAGTGGTTACCAGAGGGTAAGGGGGTTGGGGGGTGGGAGATGAGGGTAAGGGGGATCAAATATATGGTTTTGGAAGGAGAACTGACTCTGGGTGGTGAACACACAATGGGATTTATAGATGATGTGATACAGAATTGCACACCTGAAATCTATGTAATTTTACTAACAATTGTCACCCCAATAAATTTAAAAAATAAAAAAAATAAAAAAAATATTCTTATCATGTATTTGTTTCTAGAATAAAAAATAAAAAACAAAAAATGTGTTTATAATCTATCATCTCAAAAATGCCATGCTAAGTCATAAAAATTTATACATGAGGCCATATTCTAAGTCTTTTATAGCCACTATGCTTAGAACTATTTTGTCTATAAAGAAGTTTCTAATTATTTTGTTTATGATGTGCCTTCCTTCAGACCAAGAGTAAAAAGGAAAGCAATATGGCCTCTACAAACACACCCATTATAATTTTACTGAGAATTATCCAAAATGAGAGTATTTTACAAATGGGATTTTCCTGTTTCCTAATGTTTTATATTTATCAAAGTACTGAACTTGAAGAGGTTGGGTATGCAACAAACCTAAAGTAATTGCACACTTTTGTAAAATCGCAAACTGAGTTGCATTACCATTGCCTTTTAAATACCATCTTTGAAGCTTTCAGAAAATGAAGAAATCTGTGCAACAGAAAAAAAAATGACAAAAGGAGATGCTGTCTAAATGATTTATTCATAACATGCAGCTTTATCAAAAGCAGCAATGCCTTATTTTCTATCACCAGTATGTATAAGGGAATGAAGAGAAAAGTACACAGGGCACTGAGGAAAACTACCTCCCACAAAGCAACCTGGCACACTCTTTCCCAAATCCCATCTTTCTAAATCCCACATTCCCCTTCTCAGTGGAGCGGAGCATACCAAAAAGCAGCTGGGTCCCAACAGCTGTTAGGACACAGATACCAAACAAGGAAATGTCAGCTAACGAGCCCCAGAGGGAAGAGAAAGGAGAATGAGGACTTGAAAACATAACCAAGACAGAGCTGCTTGCGCAAAACAGGGAGCCAGACAGGGTAGCGTCCTCTTTGAAATACCTGCCTTTTCCTCCATACTGAAGTGAAAGTTCATCACCACAGTTGAGGGTCAAGGGGAATGGTGACTTTTTCAATGAATACTGATGAAACGTATGGCCTATGCCTATTCAAAAAATCACATTAACCTTGACACTGTGCTAAGTGAAATAAGGCAGTCACCCATGGACAAACCCTGTATGATTCCACTTATATGAGGCACCTAGAATAGGCAGATTCAGAGACAGAAGTAGAATGGGGACTGGTAGGGGGGGTGGGGCATGGTTGTTTAATGGGCACAGTTTCGGTTTTACAAGATAAAAGAGTTCTGGAGATGGATGGTGGCGATGGCTGCACAATGATGTGAAGGTACTTTATGCCCCTGAACTGTATGCTCAAAAGTGGTAAATGGGGTCAATTGCACATTACGTGCATTTCACAATTGAAAATAAAAGAATTGTATAAATTTCAAATACAAAATGATTATCTTTCTAAACCTGAAAGAAAATAGCCACCAACCCAAAATTCTAAACCTAGAGAAATCTCTTAAAAGAATGAAGGAGAAATAAAAACATTTTCAGACACACAAAAAACTTTAGTTAATTAAAATTTTTTAAAAATAAATATGTTACAATTTCAGCGTAAATCCCAGGGAAAAGAATGCACATGTTCAAACTGTCCTTTCACTTTCCAAGGAGGCCACAATCTACTTCTGCCCCCGGCACAGTCTGTTGTTTCTTCACCATTCTCTATCTGGTACAGAGTTTCCTCAACTTTCCTGATAAGAATCCTTGGGTCACAGATTAAATAGACATATTTCTAGGCCTCTTCCTTAGAATTCTGAGGGAGTAGGTCTGGGATTAGACCCAGGTTTTAAGTTTTAAATAAGCACAAAGATGACTCTTGACAAAACCTGGTGAACCTCAGCCTGACATGTGCCCTCATCTGTGATCTGTTCATCAAGGAAGTTGAATGGCTATGCCTTACAGCTCATACCACCACGCCCTGTACTGTACACACAGAGCTCCCCACTGCAACCCTCATAAACACCCAGCTATGAAAAGCAGTGGAGACTGCTGTTCTGACAAATGGCTGAGTAACTGATAGTGAACTAGCCGCCGCCTCCACCTCTGCCATAAGCAACCGTGTAATGGGACAAAATTATGTTTTCAGGTATCAAGTAACAGGAAAGGCAAGGACGATCTCAAGGTGACTGCCACTATTGCCCTTGCTCTCTGCCAGTGGACCCTTTTCCAATTGTGGCAGTGAGCTGGAATCCAAACAGCATAGCAGCCCTACTGAGAGGACGAGGCAGAGGTCGGAAGTTTGAGTCAGGCGAAGCAGCTGGCATCTTCAAGGCAAAGCACAGGGCAAAGAGGTGTATAGAAAGGAAGGGTCTTCAAAGTCTTGGGAAGGGGCAGGGGAAGGTGTTGCAAGGCCCCAGCTGAGGAGCGGGCTGCAAAGGTCCAGATCAAGACTGCCCAGGGCTCACCAGAGAGCTGGTGCTACAGAGTAGCAAGCAGAATACAGATACTGAAGGTCAAGCAGCGTTGGGACACTGGAGTTCTTCCACAACCAAAGTGGAGAAACCTTGATAATACATCATTAACAAGCCTGGCATAACGTTGAATCACCCCCAGAAAGACCATCCCTTAGAATTAAAGACTTTTCTCTAGGCAGCTATTCTCAACTGGGGTGATTGTGCCCCAACCTCAACATTAGTCACCAATGGAGTAAAACTCAAAACCATAAAGAGATACTACTTTATACCCTAATAAATAACTAAAACTAAAAACACTGCCACTAAGGGTTTATCTACAAGAAAGACATACATCCACAGAAAGACATGTATATGAATGTATGTTCATAGCAGCTGTATGTGAAACAGCCAAAACCTGGAAACATAAGTCTATCAACAGGTGAACAGATAAACAAATTGTAATGTTTTCATATAACAGAATCCTACATTTGGCAACAGGAAAAAGAAAAAAAGGAAACTACTGAAAAATGCAATAGCATGGAATAATCTCAAAAGCATTACGTTGAGGGAAGAAGCTCATCACAAAAGTAGACACTGTATGATTCCATTTATGTGAGGTTTCAAAGGAACATTCTGAGTGATAAAATTGATCTGCTATTACTTACCCAGGTACATAAACTTGTGAAACTCAAACACTTAAGATGTGTGCATCTTATTTATGTAAATTACACTGGCTGAGCTGATGAAAGAGAAGTAGTGAAGAGAAACAGAATTTTAGTTATATGAAAACAGAAGGCACTCAGTATTAAATGGTATATCATACATCCCACATTTAGGAATGTTTTAGGTATACTAACATTTGATGGACGTGTGCAAAAATGTTTTCCTATTGTTGGGGCATTTTTAAAAGAAAGCCAATTATTACCAATTTGCTTTGAGACTGGCTAATGTAAACACTTATTACAGTAATCACACACAGCCCACCTCCAAGGGCACCACTCACATCGTCGCATGAAACCTACACAGCTGGAGTGACACAGTGCCCTGCCTTACTCAGCCACCATTAACAATAACGACGAAAAAATCCATCTGAAGAGAATTTTTGACATATGCAGCCCAACACATGGCCCAAAGAGGCAAAACAAACCATGTAAGTAAAAGTAAAGTGATGAAAATAGACACCTTTCACCCGAGAGAGTGAATACAGGCAATCCATTAAACAGACTATCAATGCAGCCAGTGAAAGGGTAAGACAGAAGTCAATTCAGTGACAAAACTATATGCAAACTGTATATATAATAAAATTTTTTAACTGTACAAATATGTGTCGCTAGACAAAGAATGGAAGAGAATCTGCAAAAATGATATTTGCCATTTTGTAATGCTGACGTTAGGGATACTTCCTCCCAAATTTTTGACAATCGTAAGCAAAACCAGCAATGCTTAAGAAACTGCTCAAGTTTCAAGACTGACTGGCTTTGCAGATCACTATCAGAACTATGATTTCCTAACCATGACTTTCCCCACTCTAGTAGAATAGAAAGGGCGGGTTCCTTTCTACTCTTTCTTTCTCTGTCTCTCGTGAGTATTACAATACATTAAAAGATCTACATAATAATTCATTTTGCTAATTTATTTCTGCACATTATTTTATGAGATCAGTTCACCTGTCTTAGATGAAATAAGACAGTTATTATTTTCTTACAATGACCCACAACTCTCATTGGCTGGACATCAGGAGTTCATGAAAACTAAATGCTTTACCAAATGGGCAAAGCAGTAAAAGTGAATGAATGAATGACCAGTGAGACACTCAGACTATACCTCCCAGATCTGACTTCTTTCCAATTCTATGGTTATTATCTCCACGTGGGACCCTTATTATTTCATGAGTAGCCACATGCCGCAGGCCATCAGTAGACGCGTTTCTCTAAATCGCTGCTCTGATCATTTAGTTCCTTACTCAAAAAGGTCCAGTGGCTCACCTCTGCCGATTAAATAAACCCAAGTGGCTGAATCTCGTGATCAAAAAGTCCTCTATCACCTGGTCCCGATGCGCCTTCTTAGTTTACCTCCCAGTTCTCTCCTACATTCTTCCGCCAACTGTGCTACCATTCTCTGAATAAACCCTTTTTGCTTTTCCATCTTTACATTGTTCAAGGCATGGCATGTCCTCCCTACCACATACACCTCCACCAATCAGTGGGATCCTTTCCTAAACCATTCACTCCATACACTCGTGCACTTCTTGGCATCCATGCTGCCATTTCATCTAATTACATGTATTTGAGTCTTCTGTGACTAAGCACCAATAATCAAGATAGTAAGACCGTTTCAACAGTAACTAAATGCCAGGCACTATGTTACATGCTTCACAGAGACTGAATCATTTCATCCTCACCACAAACACGAGAGTTGTCGTTTTACAAATGAGGGAATTTAAACTTAGAGCTGTTTGCCTAAGGCAAATAGGTAGAAAGAAGAGAACTAAGATCCACACAAAAGCAGTCCAAACACAGGACCTTATGTTCATGACCCCTCCATCTTTCTAAATTTAATAAATGTCTTCTGTACCAAGTTCTTTGTAAGAATTATTTTATCCAGTACTAACAACAATGCCATGAAGCAGATATTCTTTATCCCGAGTTTAAAGATCAGGAAACTGAGGCACTGAGAAGTGAATTCACTTCTCTAAGATTTTACAGTTTAGCAAATGGGGCAAAATCCAATTGGCACTCAGGTCCAAATGCCCTCCGAGTCCATGGAAATATCCCAACCTCAGCATTACAAAATGGCAAATATCATTTTTGAAGATTCTCTTACAGTCTTTGTCTAGCTACACATATTTGTACAGTTAAAATCTTATGTCCAGTTTGTATACAGTTTGTATACAGTTTTGTCACTGCACTGACTTCTGTCTTACCTTTCACAGGCTACATGGTTTGACTCTTCCCTATGCGACCGGCCACAGTGTCTTCTATGAAGTCTCCATGCACCTGACTGACACCTGAGCACGCGGTGCATGTGAGATTCCCAGCAAACTAAAACATTGACAAATTGCCCCGGGATGAAATCAACTTTTCACTAACTGCACAAATCAGATTCAAGTTTATGTCAGAAATAAAACAGAAATAGGGAGGAAAAAATATGTATTTAAAAGAAAGATTTTAAAGTGTTAAACAGTGTAAGATGTATTGATACTTCATTCTAATTTTGTCAGAAGGTCAGAAAATACCATTGGAAGAGGAAGTTCAACCAAAGTATCACATGCTTCCTGGGAGACACTGTATTTCCATAAATACCACACAGTTTCACTGTGACAATACTCTCAAGATGCTAGTTCCTCGACATTTTCAAAAAGGAAACATAACCACAGACTAATAGGCAAAATATTGGATTGGTCTCGTAAGCCCAAATCCATTGAATATCTGCAATTTCATATTGTCCAACCTAAATATAAAGCAATAGAGTCTACACTGCAATAAAATAAGCTTTAAATAAAAATAAAGTTCTGTTTGAGAACTATCAACATAACATCATATGGCTGAGAAGCAAACAAAACTTTCAATCAATTGCCTTTCTACAATCCACAAAGATAATTCCAAGGGAGGTGAAGGGGGAGGGGTGGGGTGGAGATGAAGGGACGGAAGGAAGGTAAAATAAACCCTTCCCTTCTCACAATGTGCACACTCCATGCAGAGAATGTTTACACTTAGGCTCCATTTACTGCAGAGGGCTGCAGACATCGCTCAGGAGAAGTCAGCAAGCTTAGCCTCTCTCTACATCCTGGAAAGGCTCCTTCTACTTCCTTCTCAGTCTGTGATAAAGGATGCCTGCTGTCTTGAGAATGATCTTAAAATGTAACTGAGCTGGAGAACTGTCTGGAAAGGCGAAGTAAAATGGTCAAGAGAAGACGGGTATTAAGAGAAAGAATTAAAGGAGAGGGGAAGAGTCCTTCACTCAGAAAGACAAAGAATCCTAAAAATATGAAATCTAAATGGTGTAGACACAAGGAGAATACATTTTCCTCCAAATTAGAATTCTAAAATTAGAACCACAGATGCTCCTTACGATGGTGTTGCATCCCAATAAACCTACGGGTAAGTTGAAAAACATCATTAGTCACAAATGCATTTACTATGCCTACCTTACCAAACATCATAGCTTAGATGTTCTTGGAACATTTACACTAGCCTACAGTTGGGCAATTATCTTGTTTCCTTTCAAGAGTAATTGCCTTCCTCTTCTACTCACCAGAATCAGAAGACACGGATGGACATTCCGTAGACATGACAGAATAAGAAAAACACAAAACACAATACCCCCAAACCACGGGCGACACAGCACACTATAGAGGATTGGTTGTTTAGCCTCGTGATCGTCTGGCTGACTGGAAGCTGCTTGCTGTCACTGCACAGCATCATAAAGAGTATATAGCACGGCATTTCGCTAGCCCAGGGAAAGGTCAAAATTCAAACTTCAAAGTACATCTTCTACTGAATTCGTATCGCTTTCACACCATCGTAAAGTCAAAAAATTGTTAAGTCGAAACGTCATAAGTGGGGGCCGTCTGTACATAACTTAAATGATTAAAAATACACTTACGGTAAGTAAAAATATTTCTCTAAACAGGATATTGATCTATAGAAGTCATCGCCTTGAGATGTACTGCATAAATATCAGTAGTCTGTTCTCATATTCGCGGTAGTTAGGTTCTATGAAGTTACAGTGAACATAAATGAGTGACTACTAATTGCTCTGAGGGGAAACACAGGGCTAGGTTGCTGCCAGACATTTGGTAACAATGTTTTCACCAGCTGATCAATACACACATAATAACCTTGTTTCCGTTTAAGGACAACTTATTTAATATCGATTGTTGATTAACGCTGGACTCACAGAAATTCATACCGGAACCAAGCTTATCTAACGCATGTATTTTCTCCATAAGGTACATCACAGCCTTCGAGGAACACTAGACAGCACTTCAGCACTCCGTGTGAGGCCGTTTTCAACAGCAAAATCACCAGCAAAAAGCACAAAAATGCAGAAAACAGGCACTAAGTAGACCATGAAAAAGACACCCACTCACACAATGAGAGCTGGAACAAGGCAGGGTGTCATCTCGTTCAATCCCAGCTGGGAACATGCATGTCAGGTGACTCAAAATGGCAGACTCTGTGTGCACACCCACAGACGACCACGAAAGAGCCTCAAGTATTGATTCTTGGGGTTACAAATACATGAGGATTGACTCTACATAACTGTTTGTAAGGCAGATCCCCAATAAAGGATAAAAGGAACCTAAAATGTTCGCAGGGAATCCATTCACCTTAGAACCTGAATTAGTAAAGAAACACAAATACTCTCCCACACACTATCCTTTAGATAACTCGAAACGGAATGAAGACCTTTTAGCCAGAATAAGAAGTCTGGCCAAACTGATCCGATTGTGCAAGGAAACCAGTAGCAGAGAACAGCATCCATGAGCTCAGGCACTGACTGCTCTGGCTTTACCTGGCATTCAGAGCAAGCCAACCTACTGTCAGGATCCACTATGGGAACCACCACAGTTCTTCAAATTGGACACAAAGTCAGGAAACTAAGAGCCTAACTAAGATTAGGCTAAAGGTCTTAAGGAAAAATCTGTGTTGTATGCATTTTGTATGCAAAAAAATCTCTGGGACATTTGACAAGACCATCCTGATTATTGAGATCATCATCCAGCTCTAGAGACCTGTAACATTCAAGTTCACTTCCACCCAAGGCCCAAAGCCAAGGTCAGGGCTACCAGATGGGCGATCTACTCCCACCAGTGACGAGGCTGGAGACAGTCAGCTAACTTCAGTCCAGGCTCACCTTACCTGAAGCTACTATCTTCCATCAGCCTGGCCCCACCTCCTGTGCTCTAAACTAGTGAAGTAGCCCCCTTGAGATTTGAAGCTGGACATGTCCTCCTTTTTCTGTGTCCCAGACCAGAATACGGACAAGTAAGCCACTGGTCCCACTAAAGCAACCCATGCTAGGAATATGACATTTTTAAATGAGCAAGTATAATGTTCAAAACACTATTACGTGAGGACCTTGTGTTCTTAATGCAAATCTGTTGACTTTTACAAAAAACACAGCCTATGTTGCACAATACCTTTATTTGGTAAAATGTTCTGAAAAATGCCCTAAATATTTGAGGAACATGAAGAGAACGTCAACTGTTTGAACAGACTGCCAACTGGAATCACTGATTCAAACACAATGTCATACTTCATAAAAACTCTTCCTTTAGTCCTCAAGTTAAACAGAAAAATCAGTGATCTAGTGGGAATGTAAAATGATATAGCCACTGTGGAAGACAATATGGCAATTTCTCAAAAAATTACCGTGTATTCCAGCAAATCCACTTTTGGAGGTTTACCCAAAAGAACTGAAAGCACAAACTTCAAGAGAGATTTGTTCATAGCAGCATGATTCACAATAGCCGAAAGGCAGAATGGATAAACAATATATGGTATCTACCTACAGTGGACTACTATTCAAGCCTTAAAAAGGAGATAAATTCTAACACATGCTACAATACGGATGAACCTTGAAGACCTTATGCGACATGACATACGAGGTCTGACAATTAAGTTCGCGAACGTGCCACCATGCGTTTACATTGGCAGCACTGTACAAACAGCTCAGTAAGGTTTCATAACCTTAATATATCAGTGTCTCACTGATGTGTTCGTGGCAAAGTGTGGTGGTGTCTTGCTAAGAGGCATTCATTATTATTGTGTGTTTCTGTGTACCATCAAAAGAATGTCTGAGCTTGAGAATTAGAGCAACAAACTAAAAGTAATTTCTCGTTAAACTTGGCAACAGTGGAAGTGAAATCAGGGACAAGTTAGTCCAAGTTTATGGTGCCAATGCCGTGAAGAAAAAGGCAGTGTACAAATGGATTAAACATTTTTCTGAGGAGAGAGAATGTGTCACTGATGAAGAGAGGTCAGGGCAGCCAGTAACAAGCAGAAGTGAAGAAAACACTGCAAAACTTCATCGCATTGTGCACCAAATTGTCAGCTAACTGTTAGAAGCATAGCAAGCCAAGTAAACATTGATAGCGAAACAGTTAGGAAAATTTTGGCATGAGAAAGGTGTGTACAAAAATGGTTCCAAAGGAACTCACTGATGAAAAAAAGCAAAGGAGAGTCAAAGTTTGCCAAGACCTTTTGAAGAGGTAAGATGATGTTTTGGCCTGTGTTATCACTGGTGATGAAACATGGTGTACCAATATGATCCTAAAACAAAGCGTAAAGTGCACAATGGAAGTCAGCCAATTCTCCACGACCAAAAAAGTTTCGTCAGTCCAAATGAAGACTCAAAACGATGTTGCTAACCTTTTTTGGCATCAGATGGATTATTTATTATGAACTTGTACCAACTGGACAAACAGTTAACCAAGTTTACTATTTAGATGTGCTGAAAAGGCTGTGTGAAAAAGTTAGACACAAACAACTTAAACTTTTTGCCAACAATTCACGGCTCTTGCATCACAACAATACATCAGCTCACACGGCACTGTCGGAGAGCGAGTTTTTAGCAGTAAACAAATAACTGTATTGTAACGCCCTCCCTACTCACCTGATCTGGCCCCCAAAGATTAAGGAAATATTGAAAGTAAGACATTTTGATGACATTCAGGACATCAAGGGTAACACAACAGCTCTGATGGCCATTCCAGTAAAAGAGTTCCAAAATTGCTTTGAAGGGTGGACTAGGCACTGGTATCGGTGCATAGCTTCCCAAGGGGAGTACTTGGAAGGTGACCGTAGTGATATTCAGCAATGAGGTATATAGCACTTTCTCTAGGATGAGTTCACAAACTTAATTGTCACACTTCATAAGCCACATACAAAATGACAAATATTGTGTGATTCCACTTATAGAAGGTACCCAGGGTAAGTAAATTCATACAGGAAGTGGAAAGGTGATGCTTGTGAGGAGCCAGGGACCAGGGAGCTGTTGTTTAATGGGTACAGTTTCCTTTTGGGAAGATGACAAAGTTCTGAAGATGCATTCACAACAACATGAATGTCCTCAATGCCACTGAATGGCACACTTAAAAAGAGTTAAAATGGTAAAATTTTATGTTATGCATATTTTACAATTTAAAAAAATGATCAAAAGCCAAAAGTAATTTTATCAAAGCTGTGCAAAGGTAAACAAATGACAAGTCATTTTTATTTAGGATACATCCCACAAGGTCATTCAATATTACAAACTACGACCATGAGCTTAGCCATCATTCCATTTATAACACCCAACCTGATTTTCTCCCAGGACAGGAAATTGGAGGTGGGGCCTGAGCATAAACTGCATATGTTCACAGAGGGGACATTCAGAGCTGCACTGCGGCGCCAGCTTTTGCCCTAAGGAATCAGCCTACCTGTGATAAAGAAGTATCTTATTTCTTCACCTCAGCAGGATTCTAGATACAAAGCAATGCATGAGGAAATCTGTCTTTCCCACGTTTCTGGAATTTCACGTTACACCTATGGTTTAACCCAAACAATTCTTGACTTCATAAAGGGTCAATTATTTAAAGGTAATCAAGTGGCAAATTAATACCTTTGGGAGATGTTTACATGTGCCAAGTCAGATCAGATTTCCCAAAGGCAACGTTCCAAAGCGTTGGTGAGAAGAGGAAGAAAAACAGGTGGACAGTAACTCACCTGAGCTGCAAAGAGCTTTGTCTGAACTGTCACCTCAAATCTGACCACCATGTTTAAGGATTTCAGAGTGGAGTGCTAGCAAAATTTCCTATTTATTTATGGGAGATAAACATGATCTGGAGATATAAAAATCTAGCTAATATATAGAGAAATCTGAGTATTCTTCTCCTACATGGCAGAAGGGAGTACAACAGAATAACAAAAATATTGATGGTGATGACAATAACAAAAACAACAAAGGTCCACTGACTGAGAGTACAGGCAGTGCTACCATGTCACAGAAGAGGAAATCGGGCTTACAAATTGTAGCCTACCAGACGGTGAGATGCCAGACCTCCAGAATTCACACAATTCCAAGATTAATAAGACTCTGCTCAAAGGAAGATGTGGAGAAGGCCACCTTGCATTGTACAAAAAAAAGTATTCACAAGAAATAGACACTCTACCTAAGTAGCAATAGTTAAAAGAAACAATACTTAAAGTGTTGGGTTTTACCTTTCAATGAGGATTTTTATTGTTTTAATAAAAATTGTAAATATTTAAGGTATACAACATGGTATTTTGATATACATATACATTGGGAAATGATTACTATAGTCAAGCTAATTATCATATGCATCTCTTCATTGTGTGTGTGTGTGTGTGTGTGTGTGTGTGTGTGTTGGGAACAGTTAAGATCTGCTCTCTTCGCAAATTTCAAGTATACAATACAATTAAATGAGGGGTTTTTGTTAATTGTTTTTTTTTTTTTAAGCAAACAGCCCAAGGCAAAGAGATATCCAGGATCAAGTTTATAAAGAGCTCTTCAGCTCCTGACACTGCTACCGTGTTTGCCCGAAAATAAGACCTAGCCGGACAATCACCTCTAATGTGTCTTTTGGAGCAAAAATTAATATAAGATCTGGTCTTATTTTACTTTAATATAAGACCAGTATATGATATGATATGATATGATATGATATGATATGATATGATATGAAATATAATGTAAAATATAATATAATGTAACAGCAGGGTCTTGTATTAATTTTTGCTCCAAAAGACGCATTAGAGCTGACTGTCCAGTTAGGTCTTATTTTCGGGGAAACAGGGTATACATGTGGCAACTCCTTTGTAAAAACACTTGAAATCCTTACTCATTTTATTAGTAGTTAAGAACATGGTAAAATAGGGGATAATTGTATGGCATTTCTCAATACGAAAACAATGAACCCATCAAATCAGTCTTACCACTACAATTGCTATCTTGCACACTAAAGGAAAAGGAAGTACCGTGTTTCCCCGAAAATAAGACCTAGCCGGACCATCAGCTCTAATGCATCTTTTGGAGCAAAAATTAATATACGACCCAGTCTTATTTTACTATAATATAAGAGTGGGTCTTACCTAACATAATATAATATAAGACCGGATCTTATATTAATTTTTGCTCCAAAAGATGCATTAGAGCTGATGGTCCGGCTAGGTCTTATTTTTGGGGAAACACAGTATTGTATAATAACTTGAATAAAAAGCAACATACAACAGATGAAGCCATAAGTCCTCTCTAAAATTACTAAAAACAATGTAAAACTTAAAGCTTTATCCCAACTATCCAATTTTTTAATATTATTAAAAATAACCGTAACTATAGAATATAGTGAGTGAATGTATTTGGCTTCCATTTCCTTTAGTTAACAAAATTATATGTAACGTAATTAAATGGTTCATTTAAAACTTATCATCATTCCCTTTCTCAAAGACAATCCTTTCTCCTAGATTTAGTTTTATAGATCCAACCTCTGAAGGTCACTTTTAAATACAACTTTGATGTAAATTAAAGTGAACAACCAACAAAACTTCTATAAATATCCCTATCAGATTTAGGCATGATAACACTGAAAATTTTTCATGCCTAAATCAATTTGATAGTTATTTTTTGATACTTATGTGTTAATTCGATTCCAATATAAATTTAGTATTTTGCAACGGCCTGCGGCCAAATGTTATCAAAGGCCGCCTTGACATGATCTCAATAGAAAACTTATTATATATTGGTAAAGTTTGCTTAAAGAGAAAAAAAAAATTAGCCTGATGCAAATAGCAAGCTTCTCTAGTAAAGTTTAAATGGTTCTATTTATAAAACTATTAGGTAATGTAGAATTTTCTGGAAAGGTTTCTGATGCTTCAGGTGAGGTGCCCATTTTGATACCAAATGACACTTACCTTCCGGTAAATCATATGGCACATGGCTACTCTTAACTTCATCCCAGCACACTGGACGTGATAGAAGTACAGATGGTGCAGTAAGGCGAAAAGAAGCGTGCAAACAGTCAGCATCGTGGCATAGACGTAGGCTTCGTGCAGAGCCACAGAATCAGTGGGATCATAGTTTTCAAAATAAGTAATAATCTTTCCCAAAAATATGGGCTGGATTACTTTGAGGCCTTCCTAAAAAAAAAAGAAAAAAGAAAAAAAAAAAAGCAAGCCTAAATTAGAAATAAAAGCCAGACCAGTTTACCAGTTTTCCTCAACATAATATCACTTTCATTATTAGCATATAAAAAAAGGCATTATGATCAAGCTACATTCATCACTGATCTAAAAGAAAAAATTAGAACTACTTCTTCTTTATGACAAGTACATAGTCGTTTTAACTTGAAGCCAAAATTGTAAGTTAGTTCAAAGACAATAAAGCTTTAGTACATGGTGCTTAGTGCACTGTGGATACTAATAAATATTACAACCAGTGCTGTAGAATGCATTTTGCAAAATATCCAGTAAATTTTGGCCTAAGAGAAAAAGGAAAAAAGTGGCAAAAGAAGGGTAAGGAATTTGCTTACATATGACTAGCCCGTTTCCTCTGTCCTCTCAATGTCCCAGCCCAAAAGAAAGTCAAGAATTTACGGGAGGCACACTCTTGCCACCTCTTCTGCTTTAAGAGTCTTTATGAGATATTGGCACAAACACAGATCGAAAGGGAAGACCTTCCAACCTTTCCCAACCCAAATTCAGCATGTCAGTAGATCAAGAAAACAGAGTCCAGTTTCTTTTGGAATATTAAAACGGAAGTATTATTAAAGTATTAAAGGAACCAGGCTTGGGAAGTTCTCAGGCCCAGGGGGGTCTTCCTTTAATATGTCTCCACCCCCTCAAAGCTTGGATGTTCCCAGCAGTACTGCCTCCTTGAAGTCAAAAATTAAACACGACAGAAGGCAAGCTAAAAAATAATGTCATCAGTGGCCCTTGATCGGCCATACATTGCAAGTGCTTGCTACAACCCAAGGCAAAAATTAAAAATCCTACATCAAGGAGTTGGGAGTCATTGGGCTTACCTCCTGAATAAGACTAAGGGAAAGTATTTTTCTTCCCAGCAAAGAGACACAAAAACTTGCCCCTCCCTGACAAATGGCCACTCCACCCTACAAACTACTGGTTTAGTAGGAAAAGCAGGGTAAAGAAGGGTACGGTTTGTTGTGCAGATTTAAGTCTTCTGAAAGACTTCTCCATTGATAAGATTCGCTAGTGATTTAAAAACATCCTTCTCTTGGTACAGAGACGGGGACACTTACAAATGGAGATTTCCTTTATAAACGCAAATGTCCCTTACAGAAGAGTTAACTTCTACTTTGTTTTCAGAGCTTCTCCAGTGTCTACCGATTTCTCAAAAACAATCAGCTCAAAATAATCTTTATACCAAAGATGCATGTTCTGGGGTGGCATACTCTGCTACCCTTCAATCCTACTCTATTTTTGTATTTTTGAAATGTTCTTAAAAACATATAGGAAAACAAAAAACACTGCATGAAGCAGTTGACAGAGGAGCACAGAGCTGTTGATAGAAAAAAACACCTACGCTTGGCTCTCTGACCAGTCAGTGGGGGCTGTGGCAGGAGACAAAGCATCAGGACAGAATGCCAAGTAGGAATCAAAATGTTTTGCTTCAGAAAACAGGTGTGCCACTTGCAAGCCACATGACCCTAAGCCTGTCACATCCTTATCCTTGGAAATACCTGCCTTGTCTCAAGTCCTGGGTAGCTAAACTACCGTGTTTCCCCGAAAATAGGACCTAGCCAGACAGTCAGCTCTAATACGTCTCTTGGAGCAAAAATTAATATAAGACCCGGTCTTATTTTACCCGGTCTTATTTTACTCTTATATAATATACTATAATATACAATAAGACCTGGTCTTATATAATATAATGTAAGACTGGGTATAATATAATATAATACCGGATATGACATAATATAAGACAAGACCGGGTCTTGTATTAACTTTTGCTCCAAAAGACACATTAGAGCTGATTGTCTGGCTAGGTCTTATTTTCAGGGAAACACGGCAGCTATCACAGCAAAAAGTGCTCAGAAGACACCGGCATGAAAATAAGCTTAAGCTATGATCACTTTTATTATACAGAAGTTCTGGGAAGGAAACTATTCCATTCTTAATGGCAGAGGCTGGTTTCACAAAGGGTTTGGAAGCTCATTGCTATTTACAGGAGATCATGGCAGAACAAAAAATCTTGACAGACGTCATTCCTAAAAGCCAACTTTTCTAGACAGTAATTAGAAGTTTCACTTCTAAGCAGATTTTTTTTCCTTAACCATTATGGATACAATCCTTTTAAAATGAGCCACCTAATTCCTGAACTTCTTAAAGCAAATGGACTGAGAAGCATTACCCTTGTTGATGGCTCAGACATCACTGTCGCTATTACTACGCTCATTTACATGCTGAGAACCAGCAGGTCAGTTCTGCAGGTCTCCTGTACACTTTCCTAGATGCTTCCTCCAGCTCTCCTTTGCTGTGTAGTCCTCAGTGGTTGCTCCTAGCCCAGCTTCTTCAGCAGCCACTCCTCAGCCTCCTGGGTTGAGAGGAAGTGAGGGACACTTGGAAGAAAGAGCTGGGAAATAAATGCAAAGGCCCAGTACAGCTCTCCAGGAATCAGCCCTAAAGCGAGTTTTGCCTGTTTATTTCTTGCGCATCAGCTGAGTTCCAACATGAAGATTTACACAAACATTTGCCTTTCTACAGCCTTCCCAGGGACCAAAGACAATCAGCAAAAGTGGCCTCAAACAAAGGCCAAGTCGCTGGACAAGGCCGGCAGCCACCTGGGCCATTTCTAACGGCCACTGGAATAGGACCTAACCCCAGTCCACTCCTCCCCCCTCAAAAGGGCCTGGAAAACCCACACAGGCTCAATGGGTACACCCCACTAACACACCAGCAGACAGGGACCTCATCTCTCACAGAAAAGGCCCCACGACTGGGAAGATGGCCTCTATCAATGTGTGGCCCTTCAAGTGGCTTGAGGCTCTTCCTCTCCACCCCTAGGGCTCTGGGCAGGCAGAGACTTGCCCCCGCCCCTCCCCCCACAGTCCCTGTGGAGGAGCACAAGGCGGCCAGGCGTGCTGGGAACTTACTGGCTGTTCCCTTCCAATTAGTGTTGGCCTGCATGAGCACCGCCTTCATCACCAGCCTGGTACTTGTTTCTCCCAGCATGACAATCATTCCTCAATTTTCACAGGACAGAGGTTTTCACTACTTTGAAATCTCAATCTCAAAAGCCTCACTCTAGACTGGTGTCACCTTGCCTCTTCTGGCTGGTGCTGCCAGGAGTGCCCAGGGAAGCCCCCGCCCACATTTTGGTTGGTAACAGAACACTGCTTGGAAATCATGGATAATCCACGAACCTGAGCTTTTTACAAACTCCTAGGTTGAGTTCAGATCTTCCACTATCTAAAATACACAGACCAATAAGCAGCATAGATGTAAGATCACAAAATGGGAAGCTGCCCAATCACTAACCTAACTTCATCCCATCTAACTCAGTGACTAGTTTTAATGACTGAAAACCCAAAAAACCACCTAAAATGATTGAAATGTAACAGATCCTTCCTAATTTTACCCTAAGAAATCATTTCTCTCTAACTTCCCCAAAACAGCAGTGTCAACAGGCAAGCCTAGGAAAACAAGAGTAATTGTGTTGGATTTCAGGCTTCTTTTGGCTGCCAGGAAAAAAAAGTCAAGGTTTACTTCCTGTTGAGCCCTAATGACCCTCAGAGGTCCCTGAACTTCAATGCATTAGAACTAAGAGTTATGCCATCTTAAAGACACAAAGTTAGAGTGAGCATGCTATGCTCGTCCAGGGAATCTAGGCCATTGTGTAATTTTATACCATAAACCACCAAGATACTGGCCAGAACACAGTACGAGAAAGCAAGCACCCTCCTGGGAAAAAGCCCACCAAGGAAGGAAATAATAAAGATCAGCGCAGAAATAACAAAATAGAGACCAAAAAAAAAAAAAAATAACACAAAAGATCAATGAAGCCAAGAGCAGGTTTTTTGAAACGGTAAACAAAATTGATGAACCTTTAAGCCAGACTCATCAAGAAAAAGAGACTACCCAAATTAATAAAATCAGAAATGAAAGAGAAGTGACAACAGACACCACAGAAATACAAAATATTTTAAGAAAATACTACAAGCAACTATACGCCAACAAATAAGACAATGTGGAAGAAATGGATAATTTTCTGGAAACATACAACCTTCCAAGGCTGAATCAAGAAGAAATGGAAAATCTGAACACACTGATTACCACTAGTGAGATTGAATCAGTAAACAAGCTCCCAACAAACAAAAGCCCTGGACCAGATGGCTTTACAGGTCAATTTTACCAAACCTTCAAAAAAGAATTATCACCTATTCTCTTCAAACTATTCCAAAAAATCTAAAAAGAGGGAAGGCTCCCAAACTCTTTCTACGAGGCCACTATCAACCTGACCCCAAAAATAGACAAAGACATTACAAAAAAAGGAAACTACAGGTCAATATCCCTCATAAACACAGATGCAAAAATCCTCAACAAAATACTAGCAAACCAAATTCAGTAATACATTAAAAAGATCATACACCATGATCAAGTGTGATTCATTCCTGGTGTGCAAGGTTGATTCAATATCCGCAAATCAATTAACATGACACACCACATTAACAAAACGAAAACTAAAAACATACGGTCATATCAATAGATGCAGAAAAAGCATTTGACAAAATCCAGCAGCAATTGATGATAAAGACTCTTGGCAAAGTGGGAATAGAGAGATCATATCTCAACATAATAAAGGCCATATATGATAAACCCTCAGCTAACATCATTCTCAATGGGGAAAAGCTAAAACTATTCCCCTTAAGATCAGGAACAAGACAAGACTGCCCACATTCACCACTTTTATTCAACATAGTTCTGGAAGTTCTAGCCACAGCAATCAGACAAGAAAAAGCAATAAAAGGCATCCAAATTGGAAAGGAGGAAGTAAACTGTCATTACATGCAGATAACATGACACTATATATATAGAACACCAAAGACTCCACCAAAAAAACTACTAGAACTGATAAATGAATTTAGCAGGATACAAAATTAATAGTGTAGCAGGATACAAAATTAATATTCAGAAATCAGTTGCATTTGTATACACTAATAATAAACTATCAGAAAATGAGAAAACAATCCCACTTACAATTGCTGCTAAAACAATAAAATATTTAGGAATAAGTTTAACCAAAGAAGTAAAAGATCTGTACTCAGAAAATTACAAGACACTGAAGAGAGAAATTAAAGAAGATACAAATAAATGGAAACACATATCATGCTCATAGATAGGAAGAATTAATATAGTTAAAATGTCCATACTACCTAAGGCAATATATATTCAACACAATATCTATCAAACTACCAATGAAATTTTTCATAAAAATAGAGCATATAATCCTAAAATTTATATGGAACCATAAAAGACCCAGAATATCCATGGCAATCTTGAGAAATAAGAACAAAGTGGGAGTTATTATGCTACCTGACATAAAATCATACTACAAGGCTATAGTAATCAAAACAGCATGGTATGGCATAAAAGCAGACACAAAGATCAATGGAACAGAATAGAGAGCCTAGAAATCAATCCATACCTATATGGTCATTTAATCTACGACAAGGGAAGCAAGAACTTGCATTGGGAAAAAGACAGTCTATTCAATAAATGGTGATGGGGAAAATTGGACAGACAACATGCAAAAAAAATGAAGCTGGACCACCTCCTTACGCCATGAATGAGAATGAATTCAAAATGGACTATAGACTTAAATGTAAGATCAGAAGCCATAAAACTCCTAGAAGAAAATGTAGGAAGTAAATTTGCAGACATTAACCTTAGTAATATTTTTACTGATATAGCCCATTGGGCAAGGGAAGTAAAAGAAAAAATATACATATGGGATTACATCAAACTAAAAAGGTTTTTCACAGCAAAGGAAACCATCAATAAAACAAAAAGGCATCATACTGAATGGGAGAAGATATTTGTCAATAATATGTCTGATAAGGGGTTAATATGCAAAATTTATTTAAAAAACTCATTCAACTCAATACCAAAAAAACAAACAATCCAATTTGAAAATGAGCGGAGGACACAAAGAGACATTTTTCTAAAGAGGACATACAGACGGCCAACAGACATATGAAAAAATGCTCAACCTCATTAATCGTTAGAGAAATGGAAATAAAAACCACAATAAGATACCACCTCACTCCGGTCAAAAAGGCTATCATTAATAAATCAACAAACAACAAATGCTGGCGAGGATGTGGAGAAAAGGGAACCCGCGTGCACTCTTGGTGGGATTGCAGATTGGTGCAGCCACTATGGGAATCAGTATGGAGGTACCTCAAAAAATTGAAGATGGAACTACGTTATGACCCAGCAATTCCACTCTTAGGTATCTATCCAGAAAAATCCAAAACGCTAATTCGAAAAAATATTTACACCCCTATGTTTATTGCAGTGCTATACACAATAGCCAAAACAGGGAAATGATCGAAATGCCCATCAGTAGACAACTAGATTAAGAAACTGTGGTACATTTATACAATGGACTGTTACTCGGCCATAAAGAAGAATGAAATGCTACCATTTGCAATGATATGGATGGACCTAGAGAACATTATGCGAAGTGAAATAAGTCAGACGGAGAAAGACAAATACCACATGATCTCACTTATATCTGGAATCTAAAGAACAGAGTAAGCAACCAAACTAAACAGAAATAGTCTCAGAGATACAGAGATAAAACTGACGGCTGCTAGACGGGAGTGGGGTGGGGATGAGGGAGAAGGTGAGGGGATTAGAAAGCACAAATTGGCAGCCACAATACTGTCACGGGGATACGAAAGTTTGGAGAATATAATCAATAATGTTGTACAGATTTTGTAGGGAATCAGATGGGCACTTGTCTTATTAGGAAGACCATTTCATGGATGGTGTAGATGACTGACCACTGTGCTTTACACCTGAAGCTGAAGCTGAACATTATTGAATGCCAACTATAATTTAACATATATATATATATATATATATATATATATATATATATATATATATGGTCACAGGATGTGGAGTACAGCATAGGGAATAGAGTCAATGGAATTGTAACAGCTATATACGATGCCAGAGAGGTAGCAGATTGGGGAATGGGGGTTATCACTTTGTAGGGGTGTAAATGTCTCTTACATTGTTTTGCACACCTGAAACTAATTTAAAAAAAAAAAAAAAAAGCTTTTACCTCAATAAACGTAAAAATTCCCAGAACTAAATAGGGTTTCCAGTAACACTTTATGATTGCTTTTGTTAAAGAAGGCTTCTGTGAGTCTTTCTCAGCTCTCAAAACTTCTTTATCCCAGTACCTGCAATGAGAAACAAAGCACGGTGAAGAAAAGCACACCCTGCCATAGGGCAACCCGGGCGAGCTGGCAGAGTGAAACATAAGTGTTTATTACAGGGCATTTCATGGCTGTCCCATATATGCTGGCCAATTGTTTGCAGGGCTCCTGCAAGATGTGTGGTGCAATATCTGAAAAACAGGCCTGGAAGGAAAGAATCCCCGTCTCAGGAAACAAGTTACTGCCAAGCTCTGCTGGATTTACAGCACCGTGAGCAGCCCAAGAGGGCAGACAGGAATACAGACAACCCTCCAGTAATTTCTCCTCCTGGGATAGATCTCAGCGTCCAGGGCCATTGCAGTGAGCTCCTTCCACACTCACAAATGCACGGGAAACACAGGTTTCCCCCAGCTGTCAAAGTGGGCTAACAAGGGGACGTGAATGTGCAATGTTAGGGGAAGTAGGCTCCAGAGGATCCAAAGGAAGGCCAAACCATTAGCCACACACTTAGAAGGTCTTTCTTTCTTACCCTCCTCCTTCCTGCCTGTTGCTTACCCTTGCAACTCTTCTCCAAGATGCTTTGAGCGATCTCCCGGAAGCACTGAATACATATCATCTTCTTCTAATCTCCGTTTGTGACCAATTTTAAACAAGGGGTTTAGCCACCTATTAAAAATTAAGAGAAAAAATAAAGTCTACATTTTAATTATACAGATATGGGAAAAATTAAACTTTTAGATAATGTTCTCTCTCTCTCTTTCTCTCTCTCTCTCTCTCTCTCTCTTATTGCTTTATCCCTAGCACAGTACAGGGACAGAGCAGTCACTCAATTATTTGTTGAATAAATGAGCATGAATAAATTGTTAAGGAAGTTGTAAGAGAAACTGAGCTCCAGATTTTGCTCACCCTGGTAGCTTGGCACCTCTCAAGAACCCTAGTCCAGGAGCCAGAAGACTGGATTCCAGCCCCAGAAATGGTACTGAGGACCCCAGAGTTTTCAGGGCCTCAACCATTCCCCCTTCATTTCTACAAGTTCCAGATGTTGCACCTCGGTGATCCTTTGGCAGTCACTTAATATCCTAGGTCTCAATTTCCTTTCAAAGCAAAAGTATAAATCTGTGAGCTTTACCATTAAACAGGTTTGAAATGTGCTGGGCCATTTATTCTACAGTCATTCTCTGAATAAAACGCTCAGGAAATGAGCACTGGAACTAACCCAGATGATGACACTGAACTTTAAAGGCCCTCTTTAAAATTCTGCTTGCACAGGAAAAGATACTCAATATCACCAATCATTAGGGAAATGCAAATCAAAACCACAGTGAAAATAAAAACCACAGTGAGATACCAGCTCACACATATTAGAATGGTTACCACCCAAGTGTTGGATAGATACGGAGAAACGGGAACCCTTGCACAATGCTGGTGGGAATGTAAAATGGTGCATAACAAAAGGACAAATACTGCATGATCCCAATTGCTTGAGGTACTTAGAGTAGTCAAATTCAGAGAGACAAAAGGATGGACAATTAAGTTCGCGAACTTTCCACCCTGCATTTACACGGTGGAAAGTCGGTGGAAAGTTCTTGAATTTTAATTGTCCGACCTTCGTAGAAAGGGTGGTTGCCAGAGGCTGGGAGGGAAATAAGTGAGGAGTTTCTGTTTAATGAAACATTAAAGCAAGATGAAAAGAATTCTGGAGTTCGGTTGCACAACAATGTGAAAATACTTAACACTGCTGAACTGTACCCTTCAAAATGGTTAAGATGGTAAATTTTACGTTATGTACATTTTATCAAAATATTTAAGTTTAATGAGTAAAATAAATACTGCTTAATGTGTTTCAGGTGGAAATCCTCCTGCATTAGAGTTTAAGACTTTGCCACTTTCTGGTTGTATGACCTTGAACTAGCCTTATTTCTGAGTATTGACATCCAGCAAATACCTCCCAAGGCTGCTGAGAGGATGACTGGGGTTGCTTTGGACACTACAAAGTCCCACCAGACAAATACAGTGTTTCCCCGAAAATAAGACCGGGTCTTATATTAAGGTTTGTTCCAAAACACATTGGGGCTTACGTTCAGGGGATGTCATCCCGAAAAATCATGCTAGGGCTTATTTTCCGGTTAGGTCTTATTTTCGGGGAAACACGGTACCACCCATTACCACAACAGAGCTCTTAAGTAATCACATTTGGACCCCATGAGAAAGCCTCTAATAACTTTGATAGACGAGATTACTCAATTAAGCAAATTTCTTTCGTTGACTTACAGACCCTCCCAATGTCCTTCACTGCCTAAAACTTTAAAAGCTGAGCCCTATGGGTACCAGCAAAGGCCGAAGGTTTTCATTTCCACCTGATGGCAAGCCTACTTTCACAGGAGCCTAAATTATCTGTCACCACCTAAGTAAGGAATTAGACATGGACGGACACCTGAGACAACTGACGCCTTAATTGCAATTTACCCCTGAGGGGTTACTCAACAACTCCAGACGACTGCCGAAGGAACCCTCCCTCAACCCAGCTGCCCCCAGTGATCCTTCTCTCAATGGTGTTACAGTCTCCTTCCCCTCTTCTTCCACAACACTTAATACAGCAGCCACATGTCCCTCTTGCCTCACCAGGGAGCATAATTCCTTCAGGGCAATGATTACTCACAAAAACCTTGGGACACTCCATGACCGAAGATAGTGTCTGGTTGTCTCCGTGCCTGGTCACTGGGATTCATCCAGTACAAGATAAGAACACCCACACTGCAGACGAGCTATGTCAAAAAGGGTGACCACTCCAGCTTTCCTGGAATGGCCCCCGGCCAAACCAAATTAAATGCAGTGGCAACTCTGAAGCTAGAATGTTCTTTCCTCAATCCTCTGCAACTCTTCTCCATTCCTAAAATTGGGTCAAAATACATTTCCTCATCCCTTCCCCCTCCATCTACTACCTGTTCTTTCCTCATCAAAATAAGCCAAGCCACAGGGCAGGCTGTGTCCCCCTCCGTCCCCAATATTCCCCAGGCCCCGCCACTCCTGCTCTGGGGTCCACGTGGGTCCTCCCAGGCTGTGAGCACTGCAGCAATCTCTGGTTCATCCCCGGCCTTCTTGTCTCCCTTTTCTCCCACCAGCTAAGCCATGCCTTTTCTGTCTTCGTAGTGCCCATTGTCTTATCACCACACATCTTCCCAACACTTTTCCCACACTACGACCAACACTAAGAATCTACAACTATTTGTGCAACTATTTGTGCAACTACAACTGTGGATAACTGTCCTAATTGCCTTCTTAAACACACACACACACACACACACACACACACACACACTTGAACACAGTTCAGTCACTGTGAGAACAAAACGAGGAATCATGGATGAGACAATATTTCTGCCGCCCAACGTACGTGGCTGTGAAGGGATTAAAGCACCATTGGTTGGAACCAGTAAGAAAGCAATCTTGAAACCAGCAGTTGATATCCTACCTCGTTAGCACAGCCCACGTGGCCACCACTCAGTGAAGGACTCAAGCCCTGCCAAGACCCCTTCTGAGCCTCTGAGTGCCTACGTGCTTGTGGTCCTCTGAAGATGTGCTCAAGAGCACCTGTTCCAACCAAACGCTTTCTTCCAGACCATCTAACCTCATCCCCTGTAAGGGATGACATATGAGATGTGATCCAAAAATACGGTGAACGCTAAAATTTAAAAAAAATGTGTTGCAGTAAATGACACATTACCATTCATCCTCTTCAAAATACTCCCCCTCGCTTAGAACACACTTATCCCATCATTCTGGCCACTTTCTGAAGCAGTTCTGGAAATCCTCTTTCGTGAACGTCTTTACTTGCGCTGCCGTGACTGCCTCAATGTCCTGACTCAAAATGTTTATCTTTCATGGTCATTTTGACTTTGGGGAAGAGCCGGAAGTTGCATGGTGCCAGATCTGGTGAATAAGGTGGATGAGGACACACCATAATGTTTTTATTTGACAGAAATTGCTGTATACCAGAAGCAATGTGTGACACGGAGCCTTTCCGTTGTGATCAACAAATACGGTGAATGCTGCTGCTGAGTGCCATCCAACGGAAAGGCAGGGATCTTCAATATTGGAAGTGGCACGTCGAACCTTAATAACAGCGTGTGACAAGTTTCAAGTTGTTCGATGCAGTCAGTCGGGTGTGACCTATGGTTGAGAGTAGGTGTGTTTTAAAGTGTGCCAGAAATCACCCTCCATTATGACAATGTTCTGTGTCACACATCACTTTTGAAATACTGCAATTTCTGTCCAATAAAAACATTACAGTGTGTCGTCTTCCATCTTATGCACTGGATCTGGCACCATGTGACTTCTGGCTCTTCTCCAAAGTAAAAACGATTCAGGACATTGAGGCAGCCACAACAACATAACTAAAGACAGTCACGAAAGAGGACTTCCAAACTGCTTCAGAAAGTGGCCAGAATGATGGGATAACTGGGTTTGAAGTGAGGAGGGGTATATTTAGGGGGGTTATTGGCAATGTGTCTTTTTACTGTAATAATTTTTTTTATTTAAACATTGTTTCATCATACCTGATAGCTCTTGCTTCCAAGCTCAACATATCCCTCCTGAGTAAGGAATATGACTGCCTAACAAAGCAAGGCTTTGATGTCATTCACTGGAATTAGGGAACCACAAAGCACAGAAAGTACTTTACTTGGGTCAAAGAATTGCTCCAGAAGCTTTAATCACATGCATGTGAATATGTAATTCATATTTTCTTAATAAAAAGGATACCTACTCAAGGTTAAAGAACTGATAGAATTTAGTCAGTTATCATGATGCTTTCATAGACTGCTCAAAGTTTATCAGTCCATGGGACATAAACATCTGGGAAGTTAGGTTAATTTAGGAGATGCGTCATCTCATGAAGCCTGCAAAGCCATACCTTGGTACACGCATCACCGTTGTGTCTGCGTATTTGCAGTAGCCCCAGCCTGCTTTTCCAGTCACATATCCCACTGTCCCAACAGGAACCCTTTCTCACAGCCAGACGGTTGCCCACTTAAGCCCTGAACACACACTGACACTGCTACCTCCATTCCTCCGACCTGATAGGCCTTCATCATTTTAAAAAAGTTGTAATAGACTTTATTGTTTACAAAGTTTCAGGTTCACAGCAAAACTGAGCAGAAAGTACAGAGCTCCCAATCACCCCTGCCCCACACTCTCACACAACCTCAGCCATTATCCAAATCCCCCCAGAGTGGTACACCTGTTACAGTCAATGAACCTATGTTGCCAAGTCATTATCACCCAAAGTTCATAGTTTACACTAGGGTTCACTCATTGTGTTGAACAATCTACGGGTTTTGAGTCATGTATAAGTTAACATGTATCCACCATTACTGTATCATACAGAATAGTTTCGCCCTAAAAATCCTCTGAGCTCCACCTGTTTATCTCTCTCTGCCCCTAAACCCCTTAACTTTTTACTGTCTCCATGGTTTTGCCTTTTCCAGAATGTCATACAGTTGAAATTGCACAGTATCTAGCCTTTTCATACTGGCTTCTTTCACTTAATAATATGCACTTAAGGTTCCTTCATGTCTTTTCATAGCTTGGTAGCTTATTTCTTTTGTGTTGAATAATATTCCACTGTCTGAATGGACCACAGTTTAGTTATCCATTCACCAACCTAAGGACATCATGGTTGCTTCCAAATTTTGGCAATTATAAATAAAGCTTCTATAAACACCCAAGTGCAGGTTTTTGTGTGGACATAAGTTTTCAACTCCTTTGGCTAAATGCCAAGAAGCGTGACTGCTGAATCATATGGTAAGAGAACATTTAATTTTGTGAGAACCTCCCAAACTGCCTTCCAAAGTGGCTGTAACATTTTGCGTTCCCACCTGCAACAAATGCGAGTTCCTACATCCCTTTTTTTTAAATCTGATTTAATTGATCCCTGCTTCAAATTCTACCTCTTTCAAAGGGCCCTCTCTGACCTCTTTCTCCAGCAAAACCTCTCCTTCCTTGGATACACGGCAACTTATATGGCATTTATCAGAAATCCTTATACATAATCTCTCATGCCTATCATTACCCACTGAGGCCCACATATAAGATCTCAGCAACAAACATGTTTGATGTGGTACACATTATTATTTTGAAAACTAGTATCTAAAAAAGTGACATTTCCCATAAAAATCCAGATTACTAAGTGCCCTTTAATACCCAGAGAGTCTGCCTACACTATGTCCACATTTCCCCATACGACTCTGATATTTTCTACCTACTTCATTAAAAAGAAGTGCCAGTCATTGTATGCCCATGATCACAGCGTTAGTCACAACAGCCAAAAGGTGGAAGCAACCCAAGTGTCCATCAACGGATTAATGAATAAACCAAGTGTGGTATATACATACACTGAAACATTATTCGGCCTTAAAAAGGAAGGAAATTCTGACACATGCTACAACATGGATAAATCCTGAGGATATTATACTACGTGAAATAAGCCAGTTACAAAGGGACAGCCACTTAAAAAGGACTAAGACGGTAAATTTTAGTATTGATATATATACACAGTGGAATATTATTCAGCCATAAGAAAGGAAATCTTGCCATTTGTGACAACATATGTGGACCTTGAGGGCATTATGCTAAATGAAATAAGTCAGACAAAGACAAATACTGTTATGATCTCACTTATATGTGGAATCTTTAACAAGGAAAAAAGAAGCTCACAGATAGCAGAGAACAGATTGGTGGTTGCTAGAGATGAGGGGAGGAGGTGGATAAAATGGGTAAAGGAGGTCAAAAGGTACAAACCTCCCATTATAAAATAAATAAGTCATGGGGATGTAATGTAATGCACTGTATGGTGACCACAGTTAATAATACTGTATTGCATATTTGAAAATTGCTGAGTAAATTTTAAAAGTTCTTACCACAACAACAAAAATTTTTGTAACTGTAGGGTGATGAATGTTAACTAGACTTACTGTGGTGATCACTTCACAATATATATAAATATTGAATCATTATTACAGATCTGAAATTAATATGTCAATCATACCTCAATTTTTTAAAAAGATGGTAAATTTTATTTATCCGAATTTTATCACAATTTGGGGTTTTTTTAGTTTTTTATTTTTAAGTTACAGTTGATATAAAATATTATATTACTTTCAGGTGTACAATATAGTGATTAGACATTTATATACCTTATGAAGTGACCACCCCAATAAGTGATCACCCAGTTGATACCATACATAATGATTACAATGTTACTGACTACATTCCTTATGCTGTACTTTACATCCCCATACCACAATTTTTTAATTTTAATAAAGAAACGCCTGCTGAAATCAACTACATCGATTTCCTGACACACTAATGGGTCCGCTGTGTGTACACTGCCCTTAGCACCATAATCTCCGTAACAGACCAGGGGGTCCTTACAGGGCAGGATGGTCTCTTGGCCATTTTTGCATACTCCATTCCCAGCACAGTTCCTGGGACAGTGAAGCTCAGTGACTATTTCAGCCCTATGGAAATGACCCTTCATGATAAATTGGCATTTGGGCCTACAATGAGGCTTCTGTTGAGGGTTTCCTCCCCACCTAGCTCACGCTTGGCTGTCACTCCTGCATCACTTCTTGTTTCCCATACAGTGAGAAGGAAGTGAAAGGTAAAATAACTAAAACAATACATGTAGTTCCCAGTGCTGAAGAGGCTAAGTACCCCCACAGAGCAGTGCGCTTGACTGAGGGAGCCCACGCCCCAAGGAGTGTTCCCTAGTGTCCCGGTAGTACACAAAGCCACAGAAACACTTGGCATATCTTCCTGAAAGCTTAAGTAAACTGTGGAATTGAAATAAATCAAAACTTAATAAATGGAAAAATTGGCAAGGAAATGCCGTGCTTGCAGGGAGCTGCTTTGGCAAACACTTCTATACTTCCTCAGGGTGTTCCTCCAACCTCTTCTCCCTTCAGGGGTCCCTGGGGGGGCAGAGGCGGACAAACTATGGCTTCAATGGATTACTTTCTTAACACCAACGGGAGACCCTTGAAGGATTTGATTCCTTAGACCCCACCTTCAAGCTTCAGCCACAAGCTGCCACATGCTGTGGCCCAAGAGAACATTCTCCATTAAGCTCCAGGATTAGACCACCCACTGAGGACAACACTGACCGCTCCTCTATAAATCACAACCCAATCACCTCCACTAAACCAGCTAACTTGCCCCCCTGGTTCACCTCCATCACCCAGTCTGACCCTAGTTCCTAACCCTGCCTCCCAGGCCTCCCGTGGAATTCCCTGAAACGCCCCTATATCAGCAAACACCCTTACGCTCTCAGCTCCTTGCTCTTAGCAGGGGCCTAGTTGGCCCCCAGGGACACAGCTGGACCCTGGAGACATGGCTTCCCTGCAGCTTCAGGGTGGCCCTCCAGTTTCCCCAATTCCATTTTCTAGCCCCATGCCCCTCCTAGCAGTAAACATCTCTGCACCTCCAAAGGCCATGGCAGCTAGCTACTCACTGCTGCGTCTAGAAAATTCCCTGCCACTATCTATCATTCATTGTTCAGCAACTCCAGCTGCTGGATCAAGCTTCCCCCTTCCCCCCAACTCCCAGCATCACTATGAATGATTTCTACACCCCATACAAAGGGCACCCCAAACTCCAGCTGCTCACTTTCTTGTTCTCATCTCTTCTGGAACGTTCCTTCCTCTTTATTCTGTTGCACATACTAAAGATGGGCTTTCAGACCTCCACGATGCCTGCTTATGGCTGTGACCTTCCACCTGCCATCCTCACATTTACTCCGCCAGTCTGGCCTCTGAGTTGACTGAGTAGAGCCTCGCACTGCCCTAGGGGACACGTCTCCATCCCCTCCCCACCTTCAGATACCATCTAAATGTCAAGAGCCAAGCTTCTCCAAGCTCCAGACTCCTGTAGCTAAGTGCTTACCTGTCATCTCACAGATGTCTAACAGGCTCTAAGGTCCAGGATGGAACTCCTGATTTTCCCTGCCCAAACTGTTCTTTCCCATCTTAGCAAATGGTCCACCCCATAGAGCCCACCACTCAAGCCAGAAACCTGGCAGTCACCCTTGATGCCTCCCTCCCCCTCGCCACCTCAGCTGCTACCTCCAAAGTGCAGCGTGACCCCGTCCACTTCCCTGCACCTACTTCCCCCACCAAGGCCCAAGCGGCCATGGGTTCTCGGTGCTACCACAGCCTGCTAACTGAAAGCCCACCTGCTTTCACTCTTGGTTTCCCTACAATCTTTGTACACAAAAGGCAGAATGACTTCTTTAAAAATGCAAGACCATGCTGTCATCTGGCAGCAGAATGACACCTAAGCTCCTGCGGGAGTGTCACGTGTAAACAGGTCCCTCCTAGCTCACCAGCCCCATCCCTCGCGTTCAGCGTTCCAGCCACCATGGCCGGCTGTGGTTCTAAGCTCCTGTTTCCTAGTCCCTTTGCTGGGAGCAAAAACTCTTCCCTGCTTCCTCCCATGACTTCACCATCTCTCCCCTCCAGGTCTTAACTGAACTGTCACGTCCACAGCAAAGCCTGGACTTGCCTTGCCTTAAAAAAAAAAAAAAAAAAAAAAAAGCCACACCCTGACTCTCTACCTTATTTCACTATTCTACCTTTCTTTACCCTTTTACTACAATCTATTTGTTGTAGAGAAAAAAATAATCCCCTTCTTTATTTTGTCTATCTCCCCTCTAGGATAAGAACTACATGAGCGCGGAACCCAGTCTTTGTGGTGTTCATTCACTGAGCCTGGAACATAGCAAGTCACTCAAAACTCTGCCAAATAACAAAGGACTCTCCCCTGGTTGAGAAGCAACAGCAGAGAACACTCACTCACACAAACCTCTCTACCTCCTGTAGAAAGGGAATATGCAGGTCAGTTGAGTCCAGTAAATCATTCATCAAACGCCCTAGCCCCTCTCAAATAAGTCATTTATTACTGAAAGAATAAGGTATCTTAAAGCCCTTCTAGCTGTGGCAAATTATTAATCTTCGGTTAGTTCTCCCTGGAGATGTTGACAGCCCTGGATAGTGGAGGCTCCTGTGGCCCAGCCTGGGGTCTCCATCAGGGCAGGGCCGGGGGTGGGGATCAGAGGGGCAGAAGCAGGTAGGGGGATCAGGGAGTCCAAGAACAAAGACTGGGGTGAGGGACAAACGAGAAGCACGCAGACAAATCTCACAGTAAGACCAACCCAGCTCACTGGAACCCCCTTCCCCTAAGGCAGGATTCCTCAAGCTCAGTACGACTGACATTTCAGGCCACATACTTCTTTGTTGTTGGGGGCTGCCCTGGGCACTGCAGGATGGTTAGCAGCATCCCTGGACTCAATCCTCAAGATGCCAGTAGCATCTCCCCACCCCAAGTTGTGACAATGAAAAATGTCTCTGGATTTTGCCGGGGTGGCAAAATCTCCTTAATCAGAAACACTGCCCTCAATCTTCTTGTCTTTCTGGAAAAGCTATAAACTATACTTCAAATGTTGGCCCCAGAAAGAAGCCACGAAACACTGTCAGCAGTCCCTTAGCCACCAAAGCAAGGATAATGGTATAAACCCATTACTATATTCACTGGTTCAACTGCCCTCCAGGAGCTCACAGTCCAGTGAGCAAGGGATCTGTGTCACAAAGAATTATAGCATAATGTGGTTGTGAGCTATGCACAGGATCTGCTTCTCAGCTTTCCTCGGGTTGCTGTAGGGGTAAAGGATCAATATCCCAGCTCGCCAATGACCCGTCTTCTGTACAACAGAGGTTCTCAAAGTCTGGTCCCCAGTCCAGCAACATCAACATCCCCTAACTTGTTAGAAATGCAAATTCTCTGACCCCACCCAGACCTACAAATTAGAAACTCTGAGAGTAGAGCCCAGCAATCTGTATCTTACCAAGCCTTGCAGATGAAGCTGATGCAGGCTCAAGCACAGTGTGCCTTGGCATGCTTCACCGGGTAGGGTATTCACACCAATAGTCCCAACCCTGGCTAGACATCAAAATCCCATCCTCAACCTGGGGAGTCTTAAAACAAACACCAAAGGGTATCCAGAGCCCCATCTCAAATGACTGAGTCGGAGTAAGCCAACCTGGAATCCAACTGGTAGCCTTTTAAACCCCTCTCCTCTAGTCAGCTCTGGTCATCAGCCAGGTCTGGGATCCGTGTGTACACTGAAAAGAGGAAAATGTGTGCAGCTGCCTGGGAGGGCCTCCGGGTGTGTGTGTGGGGGTGTGTAGTTAGGAAGGGTTTCCATGAAGAAACAAAGCTTGAGTACAGTCCAGAGGACTTTTTTAGCATTCACTGACGAGACTAGGGAGGTAGAGCTTTCCGGAAAAACAAAACTATACATGCAAAGACAAACTGCCTGGGACAGCAGGTTCAAATGCATGAGGTTTGATGTGGTAACAGGGCAACCAAAGGTCTTGTATTCAAAATTAGTAATTTGGATTTTACCCTGAAAGTAAAAGGGAAAGAGTGCAAGTTTTTAAGCCACGTTGAAGGTGATGGCCTGTGGGAGGCAATGAAACCAGTTAAAATTGAATCAGAAACATTTACAAAGGTGTGACCAGTTCAATTAAGCACATTCCTTCATGCAAGTAAACTAGATATAATTCACTCTCCCAGCCTTACTTCCTACTAGTTATACAAATCTCACCTCCCTGTGTTGTGTTTGTCCTAACTCTATGATAAAGATAAGCCCAAGTGAACCAGAAATCAGAGTTTAAAATTCAACATCCTATTACTAATTTACTCTAGGAAGTCAAAACAAGAAAATGCATTACAACTCAAATCATCCTTTAAGAAAATGCTTTTTATAATCCTATTTAATAGAAACTGAAGAAGCAACTCTAGATCAAATCTATTCTTAAATTTCTTAAAAATTAGCATGGGAGTAACATATATATTTAAAAACTCTGTAACATATATTTTATATACTAAATATATAAAAAATGATATCCATGAGCAATTTTGCTTACCAGCAAAATACACATTAAATTCATTCCCATTAAAATAAGATACCAGAAATGGACGGCTCATTGACATACTAGTAATGATGGACAGTTATCAAAGGAGAAAAAAACATTGAGATAGAGAAAGTTATAAAATTTGTATACAGACAGTTTTACAAAATTAGAAAGCCTGACTCAAAATTACTAAGGGCAATAAATTAGTACATCAGATTTGTAAGATGTGTAATAAATAGAAATCAACTGCATTACTATATTCTTATTATACTGAGGAGCAGGAGTGGCTTCTGTTGATAAAATACAGGCATACCTTGGAGATATTGCAGGTTAGCTTCCAGACCACCTGAATAAAGCAAGTACTGCGATAAAGTGAGTCATAATCAACTTCAAAGAGTCAAAAAAATTTTTTTAATTTAGTAATTAACTTTAGAATGAACAAACCTAACAGACATCACCTTAACCAAGTGATAAAAGTTACCATTACTATTAATGAGACATGTGGATATCAGGTGCATATGATGTACTAAGCATTTACTTCTTGGTATTCCTGCTATGGGGAAACATCAGACAAACCCAAACTGAAGAACATTTTCCAGAGTAATGATCTACATATTCTTCAAAAACATCAAGGACATGAAATACTGCGGAGCTAGTCCATATTGAAGGACACTAAGGAGATATGAACACTAAATATAAGACATGATCCTGGGCGTAAAACAGGCAATATAGGGAAATCGGTCATGCAAGCGAGGAATAAATGGTAGAAATGTATCAATGTTCATTTCTGCATTTTGATGGGAATACAGTGATTATGCCAAAAAGGGTCCTTATTTTCAGGAAACATACATGTACGGTGAAATGTTAAGGGGTAATGAAGCAGCATATCTACAATCAACTTTCAAATACTTCAGCTGAAACAGGAATAATATGCATAAATAGAGAGAATGGCAATATAGTAGAATCTAATGTTAGGGAATCTGGGTGAAGGGTATATTGGAGTTCTGTGCACCATTCACAACTTTTCTGTCAAGTTGAAATTACATCAAAAGACACTACCAGATTTTAAAACATTTTAAATACAATAATCAAAACTCTATGCTATTGGTTTAAAAGTATGATTCTATTCATGAAAAAATATCACAGAAATAGATACAAAGTATTAAAATAAAATATAAGGGTAAAATACAAAAAAAAAATGAGAGACTCTTGAAAACAATAGAAAAGCAACTTTTTACATACAAGGGAACTCCCATAAGGCTATGAGCAGATTTTTTTCAGCAGCCACTTTGCAGATGAGAAGGGAGTAGCATGATATATTCAAAGTGCTGAAAGAAAAAACTGCCAACCAAGAGTATTCTACAAAGCAATTGCCCTTCACAATTGAAGGAAAGAGTTTTCAAGACAAACGAAAGCTAAAGGAGTTCATCATCACTAAACCAGTCTTACCAGAAATGCTGAAGGGAGTTCTTAAAGGTGAAATGAAAGATGCTAATTAGTAACAGGAAAATATATGAAAGTATAAAACTCACTGGAAAAGGTAAATATGGTAGAATCTAATGTTAAATTCAGAATAATGTTGTAGTGCTAGTGGGTAAATCACTTATAACTCTAGTATGAAGGTTAAGACAGAAGTATTAAAATTGTTATTGTATTAAAATTTGTACTAAAATGTAAAGTATTAAAACTTGTTAATGTACACAGTGTGAAATCAGTCAATTGTTAATATCAAAAAACATGAAATGTGGAGGAGTATAAAAGTGTACAGCTTTTGTATGTGTTCAAAGTTAAGTTATCAGCTTAAAAGAGACTGTTTTGAACGTTTTATGTAAGCTGCATAGTAACCACAAAGCAAGTCTATGGTAGATACACAAAAGATAAAGAAATCAAAGCATACCGCTATAGAAAAGCGTCAAATCACAAAGGAAGTGAGGAAGAAAGGAACAAAAGAATTACAACCAGAAAATAATTAACCAAATGGTAATAAGTCCATAATTATAAATAGTTACTTTAAGTGTAAATAGACTATATTCTCTCCAATCAAAAGACAGAGTGGTTGAATGAAGAAAAAAGCCCCATATGTATATATGCTGCCTACAACTGACTCACTTCAGCTTCAAGGACACACACAGACTGAAAGTGAAGGAATGGAAAAAGATATTCCATGCAACTGGAAACCCAAAGAAAGCAGGAGTGGCTATATTTATATCAGACTAAATAGACTTTAAGCCAAAGACTGTAACAAGAGACAAAGAAGGTCATTACATAATGATAAACAGATCAATTTATGAAGGGAATATACTATTTGTATACATTTACGCACACAACATAGGAGCACCTAAATATATAAAGCAAATATTAAGAAGTCTGAAAGGAGAAATACGCAGGAATACAATAATAGTAGGGAAGTTCACTAACCCACTTTCAACAATGGATAGATCATCCAGACAGAAAATCAATAAAGAAACAGTGGACGTAAACTACACAATAGACCAGATGAATCTAACAGACATAGTCATGCATTGCTTAACAACAGGAATACGCTTAACAACGGGAATTGCTTAACAATGAGAAATATGCATTAGGTGACTTCATCATTGTGCAAACATCAGAGCACATATACACAAACCTATCTAGTAAGCCTACAACACACCTATGGTGTATGTTATAGCCTACCTCTCATAGGCTACAAACCTGTACTGTAATGTTACTATAGTAAATACTGTAGGCGATTGTAACACAATGATAAGTATTTGTGCATCTAAACATAGAAAAAGTAAAGTATGGTATAAAAGATTTTTTAGGGGGTGGCCAGTTAGCTCAGTTGGTTAGAGCATGGTGCTGGTAGCACCAAGGTTGCCGGTTCGATCCCCACATGGGCCACTGTAAGCTGTGCCTTCCTTAAAAAATAAAAATAAAATAATAATAATAATAAAAAGCATTATTATTTTAAGTTTTTTTTAAATCTGGTATAAAAGATTTTATATCAGATATGGTATAAAAGATGTTTTTTTAATGGTACATCTGTATACGGCACTTACCATGAATGGAGCCTGCAGGACTGGAAGTTGCCGTGGGTGAGTCAGTGAGTGAGTGGTGAGTGAATGTGAAGGCCCAGGAAATTATTGTTAACTAATGTAGACTTTATAACCACTGTTCACTTAAGGGTACACTAAATGTATTTTTTTGTTTCCTTTCTTTAAAAATAAATTAACAGGTTACTGAAGCTCTTTTACTTTATAAACTTTTCAATTTTTTTTAAGTTTTCAACTTTTTTTGTAATAACACTTAACTTAAAAACACAAATATATTGGACAGCTGTACAAAATATTTTGCCTTTATATCTTATAAAGATATAAAGTTTTTTCTATAAAAATGTTTTTATTTTCTTTATTTTAAACTTTATTCAAAAATAAGACACACACACACATTAGTCTAGGTCCCACTGGAAGGTCTTCAGGGGCAATTAACAGGCATGGAGCTGTCAGTCCTACAATAACAATCAATGGCTTCTGGAATACTTCCTGAAGGAACTGCCTGAGGCTCTTCTGGAGGAGGTGTCACTCTTCTCAAAAAAATGTACAGGGTGGTGTGGTTTCTTTTTTTCATCATAGATTTGCCTGTAAGCAGGTAATACACCATGAACATCTCTATTAATGAAAACCTTTCAGTATTGGAGGTCCATGTTTTAGAACTTTTTAATGAGCTTGTTGAAGTCTGCAAAAGCTTCTACTAAACGATTCACTATGAATTTTCTTGGGGGAGGGGTCTTCTTTTTCTTCTATCATTTCTTTTTCTCTTGCCTCTTCTTCAGCTATGTGTTCCTGTTCCAGTTCTAACAACTCCTCATTAGTCAATTACTCAGGAACCACCTTGAGAAGCTCCTCAGGGTCACCCTCATCCACACCCAGGTTAAAGTTATTTGCCGTCTCAACCACAGCCTTGTTGATTTTTGCACCCTCCTCATCCTTGGAAAATCCTTTGCAGTCAAGGACGAACCACTTGTCTTTTCTTCCAGATGCCATTCATACACTCTTTGGTGACATCCCAAGTCCAAGCAAAGTTCTTCATGCAGTCATGGATTTTGTAATCCTTCCAGAATTGCATCAGTGTCTTCTCAATGTCTTCTTCAGTCGCAATAATAGCCTGGGCAAAGACCTCCTCACGTAGCAGGCCTTAAAAGCTGCTATACCTCCTTGATCCATTGTATGGATCAAAGAGGTGATGTTTGGAGAAAGAAACACCACTTTAATATTGGGATAAACATCAATAAGAGGAGGATATCCAGGAGTATTATGAACAATAAGCAAAATCTTGAAAGGTATGTTTTTCTCCAACAGTACTTCTCCATTTCACTGTCATAGGAACTCAGGAGGGCATCTTGGAAGAGGAGCTGGGTCACCCATGACGTTTTATTGCTCCTCTAATACCCTGGCAGTGTGTGCTTATTGATATGCTTGAAAGCCCTGGGATTCTCACTGTGCCAGATCACAAGAGGTTTCCATTTGTAGCCTGCAACATTGTCCCCAAGCAATACTGTACCCTGTCCTTAAAAGACCTGAAGGTTGGCATTGACTTGGCCTCCTTATGGATGAAAGTCCTTTCAGGCATCTGTTTCCAGAATAAAGAGGTTTCATCCATACTGAATATTTGCTCTGCCAAGTAATTTTCCTCCACAATCAGATTATCTGGAGTTTCCAAAAATTCTTCAGCTGTCTTCACTATAGCACTTGCCAAATCACCACTCACTTTCATATTATGGAATGAATAACAATTCTTGAATTGTTTGAACCATCTGGAGCTAACAGTAAATTCAACATTGTAGTCAGGTCCAGCCTTTTCTTTCAACATTGCAAGCAAACTCTTTGCTTTAGCCATGATCATCATGGTGCTGAGGAATACACTTCTTGTCTGGTCTTCAATTCAGGTCATTAGAAGTTTCTCCACATCTGATATAAGCCCTTCTCAAATTTTTGTTAGTCTCATTGCCTTCAACGAAGAAGGTCCTTTAACAACTTCCATCATTTTGTTCTTGTTCCTCAAGATTGTACCTATGGTAGAATGGGACAGGCCTGACTGGTGAGCAGTAACTATCGCTGATTTTCTACCTTGGCAGTCCTTAATTATTTTTAAGTTTGTTTCCAACTTAATCACTTGATGTGGCCCTTCCTGGCAGCATTAGCCATGAATTTTGTACACTTAGGGGTTATGATAAGCAAAACTACACAAGACTAAACTCAGCACAAGAGAAAATGATGCAACCAAGAAACACGGTAAATATGAAAGGTACAAGGCTCCTGCCAACGTAACATGGCATACTGTTTTACAGCAAACATTTTTTTATAAGTAGAAAGCATACATGATAATGTACTGGAATAATGATAAAAAGTATAGTAAATACATAAGCCAGTAATATAGTTTCTGTTATCAATATAAAGTATTATGCACTGTACAAAATTGCATGTGCTATATTTTTGTACGACTGGCAGTGCAGTAGGTTTGCCTACATCAGCATCACCACAAACACGTGGGTAATGCATTGCACTATAATGTTATGACATCACTAGGTGATAGGAATTTTCCGGCTATATTATAATCTTATGGAACCACCATCGCATACGCAGTCCTTCATTGACCAAAACATTGTTATGCCACACATGACTACATAGAGCAGTCCATCCAACAGCAGCTGATACACATTCTTCTGAAGTGCACAAGAGACATTCTCCAGGATGGATTATATGTTAGGCCAAAAAACAAGTCTTAATAAATTTAAGAAGATTAAAATCATATCAAGCATCTTTACCAACCACAATGGTATGAAATTAGACATCAATAACAAAAAGTAAACTGGAAAATTCACCAATATGTACAGATTAAACAACATGCTCCTGCATAACCAATGGGTCAAAGAAGAAATAAAAAAATATCTTGAGACAAATAAAAATTGGAACGATATATCAAAACTTATGGGATGCAGCAAAAGCAGTTCTAAGAGGGGAATTCATACTGATAAACACTTACATTAAGAAAAAAGAAAGATGTCAAACAATCTAACCTTACACCTCCAGGAACTAGAAACTAGAAAAAGAACAAACTAAGCCCAAAGTTAATAAAAGGAAGACAATAACAAAGATCAGAGCAGAAATAAATGAAACAGAAACTAAAAAGACAATAGAAATGATCAATAAAAGCTGGTGTTTTGAAAACATAAGCAAACTAGACAAACCTTTAGCTGGATTTACCAAGGGAAAAAAGAGAGGACTCAGATAAAATTATAAATTAGAAAGGAAACATATCAACCAATACCACACAAATACAAAGGATCATAAGAGACCACTATGAACAATTCTATGCCAACAAATTGGACAACCCAGAAGAAATGGATAAATTCCTAGAAACATAAACCTACCAGGATTGGATCATAAAGAAATATAAAATATAAACAGACTGATTATTAGTAAAGAGCGTAAATCAGAAATTAAAAACCTTCCAGCAAACAAAAGTCTAGAACTAGAAGGCTTCACCGATAAATTCTACCAAACATTCAAAGAATACCAATCCTTCTCAAACTCTCCCAAAAAACAGAAGAAAAGGGAACACTTCCAATCTTGTATGAGTGCAACACAAACCAAATTATCGGACTTGCTGATTTTATATGTAAACTGGTACAGCCACTACAAAACAACAGTATGGGGGTTCCTCAAGAAATTAAAACTAGAACTACAATATGGTCTAGCAATCCCAATTCTGAGCATATATCCAAAGGAAATAAAATCATTATCTCAAAGATATAACTGTGTTCCCATGTTCACTGCAGCATTATTCACAATAATCAAGGGAAGGAAACAACCTATGTGTCCATCAACAAATAAATGGATGAAGAAAATGTGATAGATGACAGCTAGCTAGCTAGCTAGATATAGATAGATAGGTAGATAGATATAGATAGGTAGATAGATAGACATGTATGTATATAACTATCTATCTACACACACACACACACACACACACACACACACACACGGTCGATTATTATTCAACCTTAAAAAAGAAGGAAATCCTGTCATTTGTAGCAACACGGATGAACCTGGAAGGCAGTATGCTATGTGAAATGAAATAAGACAGACAAGCACTGCATAGTATCACTTATATGTGGAATCTTAAAAAAAAAAAAAAAGTTAAAATCACAGAAAGATTAGAAAAGTGGTTGCCAGTACATGGGGGAAATGGGAAAAATAGGGAGAATTTAGTAAAAGCGTTCATACTTTCAGCTATAAGATGAATCAAATTTAAGGATTTAATGTGTAACAGGGTAACTACAATTGATAATACAGTATTTCATAATTAAAATCTGCTAAGAGAGTAGAAATTAATGTTCCCACCCCTAAGAAAAGGGTAAATAAGTGAGGTGATGTATATGCTAAGCTGACAGGGAAAATCCTTTCACAATGTATACATGTATCAAATCATCAGATTGTACATGTCCAATACCTAACAATTATGTCAACCGTACCTCAATGCAGCTGGGATGTAAAAAAAAAAAAAAAAAAAAAAAAAAAAAAACACTTTGGCGAGTATTTGTCCCTAGTTCCTGGGCTTTGCCCCAGTTCCCCTAAATCTTTGGAATTTCCCAAATGAGTGTGGGCCCTGATGGTTTATGCTAACGAGGTGACTCATAGCGTCCCCTACAGAGTTTATGCTAACAGATGACTCCGGATGGAGGCTGGCCACACCAGAAAAACCAATCACGTGATTAGAAGACTGGGCCTTTGAGCCACGTGAAATCAGCCTGAATTCCGTGGAGGCAGGGCTGGAGATCGAGATCAATCACATGGCTGAGTCAGTCGATCATGGCTACATAATGAATCCCCAATAGAACCTCTGGACACCAAAACTTGGAGTTTACCTGGTTGGCAACATTCTGAGTACCGTCGCACACTAATGTTCCAGGAGTGTGACATACCCTGAATCCATGGGGATAAGACAACAAAGTTTCTGAAACAGAACCTCCCAAACCTCACCATATGCAACTCTCCTTTTGTTTCTGATCTATGCGTGTATCTGTTTGCTAAAATAAAACTGTAATTATGTTCTACGTGTGGTTCTAGTGAATTATTGAACCTGAGGGGGTCGTGGGAAACCCCAAATGTGTAGCCTTCTGAGTGAAGGTGGCCTGGGGACCCCGAACCTGCAGCTGGGGTCTAAAGAGAGGGCAGTCTCATGGAGGACAGTGCCTGTGAAGTTCGGATCAAGGTAGTTGGGGCCAGAAGTCAATGCAGGGGGGGCTCTCCTGAGAGCTCAAGAACAGTCACTCACATCTCAGGACACCAACTCCTTAGCTTCTGCTGTCCTTGAAGTCAACTCACCTACTTTCCTGCTGACTGCTTCCTTCCCCCACAGCCTCCCTGTCCTCACCTCAGTCAATATAAAACTCCAGTCCTAGACCTGGAGCCCACCAGCCTATCACTGCCACTATGAACACTTCTGCCAGCACTGAAGGAAAAGACTAGGAATGTCTTAAAAGCTCCCTCCCTCTTCTTGCCTTGTGGCCACACGCTCTAACTCTAGGATGGATCGGAGTTCTCACATTTTAATCTGAAATGAAAATCACATAAGAAGTTCATTAAAAATAAACCCAGACCCCACCATTATGGTTCTGATTCTGCAGACCTGAGGGTAGAGACTAAGAGTCTGCATTTTAAACAAGCACTCCTGATGGATTTGTATGGGAAACAATCAGCCTTGCTAGGAATCTGAATTAAAATAACTTGAAAGTATCATGCCAGCCCCAGTATGTATTTATTTATTTATATATATATATATATATATATATATATATGTATATATATATATTTTTATATATATATATCACACACATATACATACGTGTGTATGTATGTATGTGTGTGTGTGTTTCTTTGGATGATTTTCATTTCAATATTGGCCAGGCTAGGAGTTAGCACAGACACATTTACAATATTAGCATATTTCAAACTGATCCAATTTTTCTTTAAAATCCAGGAATATTTCATTAAACGTACAAAGCTGGTGTGTATCCTTTGTCTCAGATATTTCACTTTTAGAACTCTACTCCACAGAATCAAGCTTTAAGTCTTGTGAAAAAAGACACTACTTTCTGTCCCCAATGCCTAGGCCAGTACCTGGGGCAGAGATAGTGCAGAATATGTTATTTTCAAGATGATTATATGGTTCAGAATTGAAGAATCGGTCCAGAGAGTTTGATGATTATATTCAAAATATGATTTTAAAAAGTAGTCAAACTGCAAATGCCCCATAAAACAGATAAATGGCTAAAACATATTGACATGATAGAATATTTTAGAGCTGTTTTAAAAGACAAACATAGGACCTGGGTTACCAAAAGGTATTGTTTATATTAAATAATACTGCATTTTAAAAAGAAGAGTGTGAGCTCATCTAAGTGTGCACAGACTAATTAAAACTACAAAAAAAAAATATACTACAGGTATACCAGTGAAGATTTAAAAGAAATACAGACCATGACAAGTTTAAAGTTGATTATTAGTTCTTTTTGAGGGAAAGGAGGGACTTGTAATTGGGACAGAACACTTTTGGGGAGGGGGTTCCTGGCAAAATCTTATTTTATGACCTGGCTGCTGGTAAAAAGGGTGTTAATCTTGTAATAATTCTCTAAGCTATGCCTTTGTTTTGTATAATATTCAATGCCTGTTTTATAATATAAAGGTTAAAAAAATGTGACACTAAATGAGAGGTACAACAAATAATTTAACTGTGTATATGCACATATTCATACAGTAACCATTTCTTAGAAATACTTGTGAAAATTACATTAATAACAAATATGTACGGTGACTTTTAAAAAGTGCATTTTGCTACCCTCCATTGAAAACAAAAGCAGCAATGAAACACCATTTGTATTCATTTGTTAGAGCTGCCACAACACAATACCACAGACTGAGTGGCTTAAACAACAAATTTATTTTCTCCTTGTTTTGAAGGCCAGAAGTCCAAGATCAAGGTGTCAGCAGGGTTGGTTTCTCCTGAGGCCTCTCTCCTTAGCTTGCAGATGCTTCCCTGTCTTCTGTGCGTGTACACCCCTGGTGTCTGTGTGTCCGAATTTTCTCTTCAGTCGTATTGGATTACGGCCCATGTGAACAGCCTCATTTTAACTTAACCACCTCTTTGAAGGCCCGATCTCCAAATACAGTCACATTCTGAAGTGCTGGGCATTGGGGTTTCAACATGAATTGTGGAGGGACACGAGCCCATAACATTATTTATTCTTCACTCATCAAACTTGGACACTTCACATCCAGGATAGGAAGTGAGTAGGAATAGAATCGAGGCAAGACTGGCCATGAGTTGGTAACTGTGGACACTCACAGACGGGTCATCAGGGGTTCATTATACCACATGTATAATACTGGGGGTGCCAAATAAATGTATGCAAGTGGCCACTTTGGTCAACATTGCTCAAGCCGTAGTTCACCGTAATCAGAAGTGTCTGGACGCTGATGGTCACCACTTTGAGCACCTCTTGCAATTGCAGAAGTCAAACGTGACTTGTATTCATCTTTCGTTATTGGTATATATTGTGTATTACAATTTTAATAGTTTCTTCTTTCTTAATATGTGTATACATTTTTTTGCACCCTCTGGATGTACACACGCATATGCTTGTCATTTTCCGTCATAAAAGGGAAGAGAGGAAGAGAGGAAAGGAGCAAGACTGGGGTGAAATCCACACCTGTATAGGTCTCAGAAGTTGGGTATTTGATAAGCATGTTGGGTGTTTTTTCTTTAAGAGTGGACAGTTACCCAACCATTAACATTGGTGTTATCCATCATTAGAAATAAAATTAGTATCTTTTCCTCTAGTCAGCAACGAGTAACATTTTTAATTTTTTAATTAATATAGTGATTAAGAAAAACAAACTGAAAAGGAGTAGGGAAAGGAAAGGCAGGCATAAGACTGACTGCTGAACGACACCCATAGCTTAGCTCACTTAATCCATTCCTTGGCCCATTTGTGAGTCTGGTTCTTCCTTCTCCCTTATTCCCGGCACATGGTTTGACTGTTTGCTAGATCCCTTGCAGTTAGGTGAGACCACATTGCACTGAAGAAGAAGGGATATGTGCCACTCACGTGGAAGACCCAGGCCTTAGAACTATGAGCACACGTCCCCCACACGCTCCTCTTCCCACCCTCAGGACCTAGAAGACATAGCAACCCAGCTTCAACCAAGCCCAGCTTCAACCAAGCACATCGCAACAGGAGACTTGCCGAGGTCCATGCATATGAATCACCTGGAGATTTTGTTAAAATACAAATTCTGGGTTGGGGACTGAGACTCCGCATTTCTCCCATGCTTTAGGTGATGGCAGTGTGGCTGGTCTGCAGACCACAGTTGGGGTATCAAGTCTCTAGGCAGAGCCACCCACCAAAGAGGTTCCCATTTCTGATTCCTCAGAGATCGCGGTCATATGATGAGCAGTGGAAGACACACCAAAAAAGACCCAACCAGAAATAGCCAGCTGGCTTTTCTCTCTTGACCCCATAACAAAGTTTAACTCAGACCTAGGATTAATTCCAGTCTTAAAGCGCAGCTAGCAAGTGAATCCGCAGACAGCTGCACACAGATTACATGAGTGTGTGCAATGTGATATGAGTTGGCTGGGTTCTATCAAAAACAGTATCTTCCACCCTGAGTCAGGATGGAGCTGTAAACAGAGAGATCTCCAAAGGCAGTGGCCACTGCCACATCACGAGAACAGCGACCACTGGCCTAGGAGTAGAGGGCAAGAAGGTCACACGTGGGTCTTGGGTCCACACAGGCCCTCACCCACCATGCTGTGCTTCCGTAGGAGCCCATGTGGAGGTTGTTTACTCTCCAAGACCACAGCTATGATTAACAAATCATTAGTCTATAAAACCTCAGCAAATATTTGCATCACCTTAGCCCTCAACATCCTAACAGTGTGTCTATAAAACCTGCATACAAATAGCACCATATCTGTCCCAAACTTACAGAAAGCAGATGAGAACTTGCCAGTAACCCCCAAGGACACTGAGGTGCTCTAGTTTGCAGTGAAACTTTCTTGGGTTTAAGTTTACTTTAACGGTATGTTCCTTTTCTATTTACATAACAGACATTGAGCCTAATAGAAACAGAGCACACAATGTGACACAGCTTGTCATGAAACTGGAGGAGGGAACACACTTGAAGAAGGCAGTTGGTTACACTGTTATGGTTTAAGTTCAAGTAAATAACTACTAACGCTGTGGAGCCTAGTTTTTAATTTAATTTTAATAATGTCACTGCCCTACATTCTTGGGAGAAAAAGCAAAAGGGTTAAATTAATAAGCACTGATTTGAGTCCATATTTCTGGCAATTATCCATGATCTAATAACTGAAACTACTTCAGCTCCATCAACAAAACACACAAGGCCCTCGCAGTTTTGAAGCAGAGTGAACGTGTGACAGAAAAATCCCCAGTGCCCCTGCTGGCTTTGAACGTGAAACCACTCTTCCACACCAAATTAGTCCCTCTCGCTGACTGTCCCTTCCACGTCTATTCTAGGCGACTCTTGTTACTCTCGGCGAGATATGGAACGTGGAATTTGTCGGCCACATTCTGACAAGCAAAAACAATTTATACCAAAAAAAAAAAAAAAGACCAGGGTACCAAATTGTACATACATTATTGAGGACAGCTGTCTAAAATGATAATACCAATTTAAAATGTAATAACCTTTCTGTTCTGCCTGTTATCCGGAGTTAAGAAGGAAAAGCTAATTATAAATCATACACTTTTCTATTTGGGCAATACTATGCCAATGGGACAGTTTTTAGGAAAATTCCAGCTGAACTATTTCATTCTTTGAAGCATTAGGTCAATTATGCACATAGTACCAATCCTCAGCTTGAATAGCGGCATATTCAGACAGAACAAAAACATTCTTTGAAAAGCCTCTGTACAAGGTCTTTTAAAGGGTTTACTTGGTAGGAATTAAATCAAGAGAGGGAAAACTCCATAGTGAATCTTAGGAGCCGCTCAAATAGCACTCTTAATAATCTTGAAATCTCGCATTCACTTTGAAAAATATTTCCTAAAAGCTCGCAGAGATTGGGGGGAAAAAAAACAAACCTGAAAACTACACAAACAGGTTTTGTAGGACAGCAAAGAGAATGTTCTGTAGACACAGTTAACATATAACCTGTCACTCCCAGCTCTGCACCTGTCCTCTAGCACCCCAGTCCTAAACCACTCCCGCGGTTCTGGCGGTTCTGGATGCCGTTTTCAAGCTAACCCAATTCCCTCCCAAAAGCCTCTTTTCTCCTCGCCCCTCCATGGAGCTCACCCCATCAGAAGACAGGGAGAGATGAAGGGAAGACAGACCACCCTCACACACACAAGGGTCAAGAATGGTGAAAGGGCAACCCTTCAATCCCCAGCTGTGTACCCCAACAGCCACCTCCTCTTTCTGCCTCCAAAGAGGCCACAGCCAAGTGGGGTCTTCCCCCCTCACCCCCACGAAGCAGCCCTCTAAGCACAGCATGTGCTTTAACACCTTTATTAATAAAAAAGGATGCAACCTACAATTCACTTTTCTTGCACCAGGAACTTCAGCAACAGGACTGGAGGAAAAAAGGAATAAATTACAACATTTACTAATACAAATTAACTCTTAAGCACTTGCCCACCATGTAACCGGCACTCTTCTAAATTCCAAGCCACAGATACCGTGTCTTATGGAGCTCACATTCAGGAAGGGAAGGCAACCAAACGAAAAAGACAGGTTCAAAACAATGATATCAACCAGACAGAAAATAAAATAGGAACACATGGCAGAGGGTGGGGGCGACTCCTTTAGATGGGATGAGAAGGACGAGCTCATGGAGGAGGCCAGGTGTGGCCCAAGACTCGAAAGATGGGAGCAGGTTCAGCATGTTCCAAGAAAAGAGAAGGGCAAGTGCAGAGCCCCAAGGCCTGAAGCACTTAGAGAAAAATCCTGAAATATTAAGTATTTGCCTCTAATTCAGCGGAGATCATAAAGAATGCCCTGTAGATGGGAGTGAACCAGAGAACCAGGGAGAGGTAGCTGGGCTTCGGGTTAATGGAGAAAAACAGTAAGTGTGGCTCTTCTTCTTCCATCCACATTAATACTAACATGGTCAATTGATGAAAAAAACTGGCTCAGATTGGAACTGGGCCAAGATCACACCGCTGTTCATCAGTAAGGCAGTCACCGTATAGAGTACGAACTCACCCTCGCTAGGATCTGGCTTCCTCAGCTTCTGCCTGTCTCAGCAGACCCCAAGGGTACAGAGCCACCCAGGCCTCTCATAGCCCTTGCCCACTCCTTCCCCTAGCCCACCCCAAAAGCACTGGAAGCAGCTTATCGGCTAAGCTAGCTAACACAGTGAAGGTCCGTGCCGTCTCAGGGGTCTTCCAGCCTCTCCATCCAGGACTTCCCTGGTTCCCGGAAAGCTCACCATGGTCCCCCGGTCTTGGCTTTCTGTTCAGCCCCCTCTCCCTGCCTCACACCTTCGAAGCTAAGTGCTCATTTACAACTGCCTTCACTGGCTGGACTCACACACATCTTCAGGAGACCCCTTTAGGTATGGTCCCTCCAGCTGCACAAACTGGACCACAAGTGAGAGACGTTCCAGTAAGCGTCAATATTCTCCCAGCTCCCAGCAGACCAACCACGCCACACTCCCACCACCTGGCCTGCCAGCTATCATCTCAAGAACCATACACTCTCCCGGTAGCTTTCACAGTCGTCATTCTTCCATACCAAAGCCCACGTCAGGGGTTATTTTCTCAGGACACCCATTCAGGTGGGGATAGTAATAGTTTTCACTAATCATTACTCTTAGTAAAAGTTTAATAAATATTGACATCCCCCTGTCCACAGTTCCTGCCCGTGCTTCACAGATGTGGGAAAAGGCATGTTTTATGGAATATGAACTGCAGCTCAGTTGGAGTGATGTTACTTATCATCCAACCTAAGATACTCTTAGGAATAAAATGGGGTACCAATAATAATTGCAATATGATATGGGGTGTAAACCAGGACAGTCTGAGCAAACCTAGAGTTACAGCCACCTGGTACAAGTGAAAAGAAAAAAAAAAAAGAAAGAAAAACTCACAAGAGCTCTATGACCTTAGAAAATCAAAAATTTTACCATGAGAGCTGGCCCAGTGGCTCAGGCGGTTGGAGCTCCATGCTCCTAATTCCGAAGGCTACCGGTTCGATTCCCACATGGGCCAGTGGGCTCTCAACCACAAGGTTGCCAGTTCAATTCCTCGAGTCCCGCAAGGGATGGTGGGCTCCGCCCCCTGCAACTAAGATTGAACACGACACCTTGAGCTGAGCTGCCGCTGAGCTCCCACATGGCTCAGTTGGTTGGAGCGTGGGCTCTCAACCACAAAGTTGCCGGTTTAACTCCCGCAAGGGATGGTGGGCTGCGCCCCCTACAACTAGCAACGGCAACTGGACCTGGAGCTGAGCTGCGCCCTCCACAACTAAGACTGAAAGGACAACTTGACTTGGAAAAAAAGAAAAAAAAAGTCCTGGAAGTACACACTGTTCCCCAATAAAGTCCTGTTCTCCTTCCCCAATAAAATCTTTAAAAAAAAAAAATTTTTACCATGAATCTGATTTCATATCAAATCAAGATGTGGTTTTTCTTTCCCCTTTTTTGTGGGGGCCGGGGGATAGGAAGAGGGCTGCCACACCAAATCATTTCCTTCCCAAATAATGAGATGAGTACAACACACAGAACCACAGCCTGTTAGGAGAACCTGGATATAAGGAACACAAACCCCTCTACAATCTAACCAAATGCTAAAATTGTTAGGAACCAGGGGACACTTCAGAAGTAAAGACTGGGCGTGAACATTGACACCAGATTGCTAAGCCTAGCAAAAGAAGTCTTCACCCGCAGTGCGATATGCTTTTGGAGGTACACTTCTTAAGGACGGGAAAGAGAATTTCTGCACAAACTAAAACATGATGTGGTTTTACAAGCGCCAACTGTTCCATGAAGCCTTTCCTGGATTACACCGGCTCCTCCAGCAAACACTCATCTGAATGGAACTCACCTCTCTCTGCCTTCCAAGGACCTTTGCATGGACCTTTCAACATTTGAAGCTGGGAATCAGACAGCCCGGGCCCACCCACCCCAACTTCCCCACCCCACCCACCCCCATACACACACACACACACACACACACACACACACACACACACACAGTTACTAAGTTGTGTTGCTTTGGACCCAGAATTGAACCTTTCCACACCTCAGTTTCCTCAGCTAGAGGCAATGAAAGTGGCCACACTTGGCAAAGCATTTACAAATGTTAAATGTAACATTCTACCTTGTGTGATAGGAATTGCGTAATAAGGTAGAAAACTATTCATGAAAGTCTCAGTGGTCAGAACAGCACGGGGGGGACACTGTCTTTTACTTCAGTGAGGAAGTGGAGGTGAGAGAGAAAGACGGAGGGGATGGGGACAAGGCCCTCCCCCACCGATCATCAACCAAAATCTTCAAAAATCCCCAAACCTCAATGCGCATGGATTTTTGTGGAAACAAGTACATGGAGCTGACTTTCTGAGCAGGGGAGTAGGGAGAGAAGAGAGAGTTCAAGAGAACACAGGAGAAGGCGTGAGCATGAGGTCTAAAAAGCACAGAACTGGCAGGAAGCACTGACCGGGACCTCCAGCCAAGCTCCCCAGCTTCCAGGGAGCCACAGGGCCCCGCTGAGGCGGCTGCTGTGTTTCCTGCCCCACGACTACCACCCTGGAAAGACACACTGGCCTCACTCACGTCTACATTCTCCACATGCTTGGCATAGTCAGTCCTTCAACATACAAGGTGCTGCATCAGTTTTCATGTTCACCTCTTCCTTCCTTGAAATTCTTGCCAGGAATTCCATCTAAATATTTGAGAGGGAGGAAACTACATACTGGATTTGAACCAGACCTTCTGTCTGTGTGACCCTGGGATAGTTTCCGTCAACCTGCCTAGGCCTCTGTTTTACACATGTCACCAACTTCCCCAAGTAAAACTTTCCAAGAGAATTAGCCTGAGATGACAGGGAATCAGAATGGCTAAGCCTGTCTCCGGTTCATCTAAAAGTTGCCAGTCGGAGTTCATTTTTAACCAATGTCAACAACCCTCACCCAGTGCCTTTTCCACAGACTAATACATTCAGTGGAATGTATTGCTGCTGTTTAAACGCTTTGTTCTGCCCTCTATAAAAAACCACCAATTCCCAGAAATCAAAGGCGATTAATTCCCTTTTCTATGTTTGCAAATGGGCTGCTCTGTGGGATTCCTTCCTGCTGCACCTCATCCTTCCTGGAAGGGTTTCTTAGAAAATGTGCTTCCCTGTTACAAGAAAGATATCCCTCCCGAACTGTGGAGAAGAGGCAGCCCTGTGGAATTTCCCTTCCCAAGACTTCAATTCCCGTTCTGAGTGGCTCCTAGCTGAAATGACCAAAATCCACTGATTTGGGGGGGGGGGGGGGTCCTAACTTGGCTTACTCAAAGGGACTAATTTTCTCTTTAAAATGTTTGTCTTCAGGAAAAACTTGCAGTACATTATATTCTAAAGGGGAAAAGGAAAGAAAGTGTTGAGTTTGCCTGAGAGAACAATAAAGCCACCTCCTTTTCTGGCTATTAATATTGGATACACTAAGGACTTACATGGGGTTTTCCCAAAAACAAAATAATTCGGTAAATTTGCATGTAGATTGTAAAAGAGCAAGTTCAGAGCATGAGTCTGGGTTACCTCACAGCCTGAAAGACCAGAATTTACACTGGATAGCCTTATGCCAAAGATGCAACCGCCTGGTGATGGGGACCTAACAGCAACAATAAGTGATCTGTTTTCAAGAGCAATAATTGTACCTGGGAACACCCACACTGCCTGTCCAGGGACAGAACGTGTTCTCCTCTGCAAAGCACTCTGAAGGGTTTATGGGGATTGGCTTCACATTTGAAGAGTGGATTTTACCTGAATTCAACTCAAAACACATGAGGCAGATCTATAATGAGCAGGTCGAGGCGAGGGCAAGGCTGTGGGGTCAGAATCCTTGGTGAGTTCAGTCTAACAGAGGACAAACTACCACAGTACAAAGCAGCTCTGATCAATGACAGCCAACGGCACTAACCAAGGCCTCTGTGGGGCACGGGGACCCTTCAGTCTGCTCAGGCTACCATAACAAAGTGCACAGATGGGGGCGCTTAAATGACAGAAATTTATTCTCAGAGTTCTGCCAGCTAAAAGTCTGGAGATCAAGGTGTCTGGGGCCTAATGGAAAGAGGGAAGTTGCAGGAGAAGCTGACGAGCAATTTCAGCCAAACGGCACTGCTTTCCAGAAATTTCTGGCAGATGTAGTAACACCACCTTATAATCTTCAAAGTGCTTCCACCAATAGCTACCCCGTTCTTAGGATAAATTACATTTCCCCTTGTTGCTTTCTTTTTAATAGATCTTAATTTCTTAGTTTCTCCAGAGCAGTTACTAACAGGTCACTTTTCCATTCATCAGAGATGGACATTACACATCTTACACGTCCCTGCTGACTTGCCCTCCTTGATTTAAGTGAGGGAGAAAACCAGTGGATAAAATTTTATTAGCTTATTACACTTAAATAATTCTTGGAACACACCATGAGGTTTAATTTTTTCAGCTTGTACAAGAGGCTTCCATAGCCCGGAGTAGGTAAGCGTCTTCTTGCCTAAGGTCAGAGCTAACAAGTGCAAGATCAGGGACCAGGACCTGGGTCTTCTGGCTCCAGTCTGATGCTCTCCAAAATACCCAGCTTGCTTCTATCTAAGGTAGAGGTGTCAGCAATTCCAAATTAGAAAAGAGTCACTAGTGTCTCCCCGATCCCTGCACACAGCAAGTCCCGTTCCTCCCCCATCACTTGCTGAGTCCCCATAGGGACAAATAAGACCCACTCTGCCAGTTGTTCTCATGCTTTGAGAGGAACCTGAAAAGACTCACGTAATAACTTATTCAGTCTCTGAATAAGCCTAGTAAGTGTGACATGTTCAGCTAGGCATGGAGAGATAAAGATGTAAAAGACATTGGTTTCTGCCCTCAAAGAGCTAGCAATTTATTTTTTTTTAAGTCACATGAATAAAGACTTAAATAACATTAGACCATTTAAAACAATAAAAAATAAAAGGATGAACTTTGGAGTACTCCCCAATGTACTCAATTAATGATAGCCTACTATGCAGCAGTTATTTACAGGTACTATACCAGATAACATCTATTAAAAATGCATTATCCTTTTTTACAGGTGAACAAGCTGTGTTGCTCAATGAACACTCAGAATTCATATAAATGCCACCTCTGGATTCTGTGACACTGAGACACCTCCAGGCCAAGCCTAAAGTTTTAGGCTATGGATGACTCTCCCTTCTACTAATTTACAACAAGACAGAAACCTTTCACACCATGGAGAGAAAAACTGCGCAAGAGCACACTGCCTAACGGGGGAAGGATCACGTCAGCAGGAAAAATTAAAAGTAGTAGCCAGTTGGATTTATCACATAATCTTAGTCACATCCTGACCAATAAAGCCCACCAATAAAAGTCTGGAGATGAAAGCAGTTTATTAGGTAAGCACTTTTCTACTCACGAGCTTTTGATTGGCAAGTGTGATATTTCTACCCAGTGACCCCCGTAAACTCAATCAATCCAGGCATTCTTGTCTGACCAGGGAAGGGCAGAAAGAGGACATGGAGACCTCAGCTCATGCTCTGGAATGTGTCAGACCTGACTCAACTCGGAGTGTCAGCATGTCTACACCTGGGTAAAATGAGGACGAGGCCAGCTGCCACAAGAGATGACTACAAGAACCCAAGGACCAAGGGCCTCGAAGATCTCTGCACACAGCAAGTCCCCTTCTTCCCTCATCATTTGCTGAGTCCCCATAGGCATGAATAAGCCCTGCTGTGCCACTTCTTATGCTTTGAGAGGAACCTCGTTAGGGTGGGAATAAGGGTAGTTCAAACCCCTTGGCCAGAAAAATGAAAATATGCACAGAAATGTGTGTATGAACCTTTGGGAAGCTGTTAATCAGTTGTTCTTAGTCTTCAATGTCCGTCTCATAGGGAACCTTTTAAAAATACTGATGCCTGCATTCTACCCCCAGAGATGATTCAAACAGGCCTATGGAGGGACCAGGCATTTGAATTTGATGGCTGCCCAGGTAATTCAATCGTAGTGAGGTTGAAAAACCGCTGTGTAATAACTTAGACAAAATACTAGAGCTAGCAAGATTAATATAAATCATAGTCAATAGTTTGAAGAAGGCAATTTGCAAGTATGTTTAGGAAAGACAGCACCAAAAGCCAGCCTGTGCTCATTAAGAGGAAATCTTGCCAATCTAACCTCAATTCTTTTCTTTGTAGGGGTAGAGAATGACTGCCCGGTAGATACAATACCCTGGACAGATGGCACAACCTCTCCCAGCACCTGTGGCCGAGTAAATCTATTGCCCGAGGTATTCATTAGCAGACTGGCCACAACCTGGAGGACAGTCCCAGGACCTGTCCTTTCTGGTGTTCACACTACAGACATTTTCAAATAACTTTCAATAGGCAACAATGAGGTGCCAAACTTTGACATCAAAAAAGTGAACTTAAATAGGGATAAAAGAGCAGTTTGTGTGAGGATAAACCCCGTGGACTGTGAGGTCAGTTAACTGTGTATGCCTTACCACTGATGCCCAAATTTTATCTCCAGCCCAGACTTCTTCCCTGAGCCCGACTCATGACCAAGCAATTGCATGACCAATTGAGTCGCAGGCATCTCAAACTTAACATGGTCAAAACCAAACTCCTGGTCTTTTCCAACTCATTCCGCCTGCAGGCTTTAGCATCTTATCTAATGGTGACTCCATCCTTTCAAGTGCGGCCAAAACCATGGAGGCAAATTTGACTCTCTCTTCCTCTCAAATCCCACAGTGTCTAGCATCAAAGATCCCCAGCTCCATTTTCCAATAAGCTCTTCCCTGAATCCAACTACTCACAACGGCCACTCTACTATCCTGGTCAAAGCCACTACCATCTCCTACCAGTCTCCCTGCATCCATCTGCCCATGACTTTCTTTGGTCTATCCACAACACAACAGCCAAAATGATCTTACTAAATCCTGAGCAGACAATGTCCTATCTCTTCTCAAAACTTTTCAGTGGTCCCCACTTCCTTGCAGGTAAAGCCCAAGTCCAACGGCCAGCAGAGTCCTCAAGATATCTCTGCTCTTGCACTGGCCGTTCCCCCAGCGTGTGCACGACTCATTCCCTCACCTCTGTGAGGTTCTCCCTGGGCACCCTGCCTCCAAGTGTCATCTCCCTTCCCTATACACACACTCCTAACCCCTTTCCCTGCCTTATTTCTTCTCCTTAACACTTATAACTAACATACTATATTGTACTTATTTATCTTGTTTAGTGTTTGTTCTCTCACTAGAATTTAAGTCCCATGAAGGGAGGGACTGTTAGCTATTTTGCTCACTGCTATATCCCAAATGTCTAGAACAGGGGTAGGCAAAGATTTTCTGTGAAGAGCTAGATGATAAATATTTTAGGCTTTGCAGGTCATACAGTCTCTGTTGCAACTACTCAACTCGACTGTTGTAACCCACAGACAATATATAAATGAATGAACAGGTTGTGTTCCAATAAAACTTTATTTACAAAAACAGACAGTAGGATGGATTTGTCCAGGGGGTCGTATGGATTTGCCAACTCCTGGTCTAGAACATTACCTGGAATGCAGCAAGCACTCAAAACTGTTAAATTGTCAAAGCAGTAGTTAGTTAAAACATCACCTCTGGCCACATCAAATGCGGAATACCATGTCTAGTTAGAGATGCCACATTACAAAAATGATATTGATAAACAAAAGAGCATTCAATCAAACGGAAGAGGGTCTAAAAACCTTGCCATTTAAAGGCAGAATGGAACTGGAGACAACTTTCTGAAAGACAAGATTTAACGGGTCCATGTTAGCTGTCTTTGAATACCAAAAGCTCATCATATAAAGTATGAGAGTCAACCCGCTGTGTGTTGACAAAAAATAAAAAAGGAGATACAGATGGGTAGAAATTGCCTGGAAAGAAACTGGCTCAACACAAAATACTTCTGGTATTTTAATATGAAGACATAAGAATAGTCAATTTCCCCATTCCATAATGTCTACAAGGGATTCCTATTGAATATGAACTAAAACATCCCTCCCTTCCAACCCCATAATTCCATGATATTGGACATAGGACAGACAGGACCTAGCCTTGGGAAAAGCAGACAGGGACTAGCCCCACAAAGAGGCTAGCACAGAATTGGCTGCGAAACTGGGAAACAGAATAAGGAGCTAATCCAGAAACCACAGAAGGGCTACACGTGTTAAGTAGAGTACAGGTTTGGGGAGAAGGGATAAAAGAGGTCTGAAAGTTGGCATATTCATTTATACAAAATACTGGAGGATTATGACCTTGAATGACTATATCAAACATCACCAGCTAGCAGGGAGGGAGGGGCATGATGACCCAGGGGCGTCCACATTTCTCCCTGCTCTCAGGACACATGACCCCTTTTCACAATTCTGTCCTACACATGGGGAGTTATCCTATGGAGGCGTGCATTCCCCTACCCAGGATAACTCCCCACCTTCTCCATCCAACAGCTCCTCAAAACCCTCCATCGTGCACACCTTATTCATACCTCCACCACAGCACACACCCCAACGTGTTAACTCTTTCAGCAGACTAATGGACACGTGGACCACATTTTCTAGCCCCTCCCCCTTATAGTCAGAGGTGACCAAGGGCTGACCAACAGGATGTGAGTGCAAGTGATGTGTATTACTTCCACATCCGGAACATATACAACCCCTTTCCAGCTGAATAAAGATGAATCAATGGAGATGACCCAAGGACCAAGACACAACATAGCAAAAATCTGAATAAATGTGTGGTATAGTTCCCCATCCCAACTGACCCAAAATGCACTACAACATGAGAATAAATGTGCCTGTTGTTTTTTTTTTAACTAAGCCACTAAGATTTGGGGCTTGTTTTTTTCAGCAGCTAGCATTATTTACAGAACTAATACACTGACTGCCTTCCTCACCAGACTGTGAGATCTTTGGAAAGAATGACATTTTTAAGTATTTAAACCTGGCAACAAAGAAGGCACTCAAATGTTTGCTGGATGAATAATCTAAACAAAGGGGTCAAAATAGCACCCTTGGCCTCCCATTGCGCTCTCAAATAGAAATGCACTTTCAGGACTGAGAAAAGTGGCTCCCAAATCTTATCACCGGAATCACCCAGGAAGTATGTTTCAAACTTCACATTTCGGGATGTCACCTCCTGCCCTCCCCCTCAACCCGCAGAGATTATGATCCCCTGGGTTAGGAATAACACTCAGAATTTTACATTTTTAACCTCTCTGGGAGATGTTATAATAGCTTACACTTGCCAAGTAACAAGAAGAAGGTGGCAGAGCTCTCTTTTCATGTTTACTTACTGCTTATTATCTGCCAGACACTATTCTAAATGTCTCACCAGTGTTTGGTTCTTTTAATGCTCTCAACAACCCCAAGAGGTGGGTACAATGATTATTGCCCGTGGTAAAGTAAGTAGCAGCACTCAGGTTGATACCCAGGCAATCTAGCTTCAGATTGGGCTCCACTGCCTCAAACCTCGGGTAGGGCTCAGTGTAGTAGAAACGTGTCTCTGGTAATGGTGCTGGAAAAGAGATAAGGGCATCCACTGCTTGCCACACTTACTCCCACGCCCGTGGGCTCACTCACAGGCAGCTGCCTTGCACCAGTCAGCACTCCAATCCTGGCTCGGATGGCCCTGCAAAGGCAGGACAGTTACAAGATGTGCCTCACCTAATCAGAAAAGACTACCTAGTAGCTTGAGAAAGGAGGGAAGATGAGGCTTGGAAAGCAGATTCTGAAGGATCCTGAATGCCACACTGAAGAACTGCTCTTGAAAGCAGCGAGGAGGCAGCAGAGGTGTTTAAGCAAGAGGATGCCATGAACTTGTTTTAGGGGAAAAAATGGTAGCAGGAAGACCCTCTAGGAGGAAGAGACACCAAGAGCGTGAGCCGAGGTCAGAGCAGGGGTGGGGAGGGACACAAGCCCCAGGAGGGCAGATATCTTTGTGTGTTTCCTTCTCTGTGGATCCCACACACTTAAGTTCAGGAAACCTCTGCTGAATGAATGAATGACTCCTAGAGTATGTTTAAAGTTGAATCAACAGGATGTGATGTCAGCAAATGAGGATGAAGAAGAACTGACAGGTTCACACCTTAAGAACTATATGGAAATGATGCTAGCAACCTACATGGCAATTCAGGAGGCAGCATAATGAAGAGAAGGTAGGAAAACATGCTTCGGAGGCATGCATATGTAAAGAGCATATTCATTCAATAACATGTCTTTTAAGTGTCTGCTGTATAAAGTCAGCATCTTCATTTTTTCATTCGGTCAACCATTTACCTGTCAGAGACAGAGCCAGGCAGACAGGAGCCTGAGCACTGCCAGCTTCCAAGTGTGCTGAGGATGTTGGTGAAATCCCAGCTGGGACTGAGCCCGCGTAGGTATGAGGCTCCTGACAAAAATGCCCAACCTCTCTGGACCTGGATTTCTTCATTTGTGAAATAAGTATTCACAGGATGTCTGCCTCATAGGATTGCATGAGAATTAAATGAGACATTAAATGTAAAACAGCAAAATTTTGAGCCCATAGGAAGCATTCAACAGATGTTAGCATCAGCATTGTTATCTAAATGGATCCCTCAATGAGGACTAACTGCCTGCACAAATGCCTGAAGTAACTTAAAATGCAGATCCCCAGGTCCCACCCAGACCTGCCACCACTAGAATGTCTAAGGGCAGGGAGGAAGAGGGCCCTGCGTCTGCATTTTTAATAATATATCAAAAAATACTGATGAAATAGGTAGACAGGAGTTTAACATCTAAAGAAAATATTACGCTTACCCTTGCTGACGTCCATATTCAGTTATCTCTATGTATGTACATAATACAGGCATACCTTGGAGATATTGTGGGCCGTTCCAGACCACCAAGATAAAGTGAGCTGTAATCTTTTTGCTGGTGTAGAGTCGGCCTTCAGTTTGTAAAAAACCCAACACCTGTAAAGCTCAATAAAGGGAAGTGCAATAAAAGAAAGTATTTCTGTCTAGATAAAGAGATCTCATCAGGATTAATCTCTAAATGGGTCTAACACTTATCTTCCTGTCTTTAGGCATCCTCTGGCCATAATAACCCGCTGGGCTGGGTGAGTAGCATTTACTATCCTCTCCAGTCTCCCAACTTTCAGGCTCCGAGATCACTTGCAGGTAGCCACACAGAACTTGCAGGGCCGGAGATAAGACCTGAGTCCATGTATTTCCAAAGCCCAGATCTTCCCACTGCGTTACTGGCACCTCATCAACACAGAAAACAACTGCAAGGGACTGAGAGCTTAACAAAGAGGGAACCCAGGAAGCATCCTCATAGTAAAAGGGACAGGGTTCCCTGGCCTCATGAACAGATGACAGGTGAGACATACAATGGAAGCTCATGTTGTAGACGGTGCCTCTGTGCTCCACACCCCATATAGCAGGTGTCCCCTGGGAGATACACAAGGAGGGGGGGAGTCCCCTGGGAGGGTCAGAAAGGCAAATTATCCACTTGACACATCTGAATGGACAACAGTTAATACCTCTCAGGCTGACCAAATTCAGGACTAGAAGAATAAACACACATACATACACACAACGAAGAATAAACTATAGAAGATAAATATAAAATGTCACACTGTTTATTTCACTGCAGGAACTTAGTAGTAAATTGTACTACACCTTTGGGGTGTTCTACATCTTGCTTGGGGCTGCCGTTATTGTATAGAATTGCCAAAACTCATCCAACTAAACCTTAAGAAAAGGGAACAGGCTAAATGCAGAGAAAGAGCCGTGGAAAGCTCCCCCAGCCGCCCTCTACAACATTTGGATTTCCGGCTGTTAATGAAGAACAACGAGATGAATATAAGAGGTATTCCGGAAACGATTCAAAAATCCTAGTTTAAAATGAAACATTTCTATGCATTCGTAATCAATATTTACTAAGAGCCTAATACAAACAACCTCTCTTTTTTTCTTATTAAAATTTATTGGTTTGACAATCGTTAGTAAAATTACATAGGTTTCAAATGTACAACTATGTATAAATGTACATCATTTATATATCACACTGTGTGTTCACCATCCAGTCAATTCTCCTTCCATCACCATATATTTGATCCCTTCTGGCTTCATCTACCACCCCCCCAACCCCCTTACCCTCTGATAACCACTAAACTATTGTCTGTGTCTATGAGTTTTTTTCTTTATTTGTCTTGTTCCTTTGTTGCTTTCAGTTTTGTATCCCACATATCAGTGAAATCATATGGTTCTCAACTTTAACTCAAAATGGATCAAAGACCTAAACACAAGATCTGAAACAACAAACTGCATAGAATTAAACATAGGTACTAAACTTACGGACCTTGGGTTCAAAGAGGAGTTTATGAATTTAACCTCAAAGGCAAAGGAAGTAAAAGCTAAAATAAATGAATGGACTATACCAAACTAAAAAACATCTGCAGAGCAAAAGAAACCATCGACAAAATAAAGAATGGGAGAACCAATCAAACAGGAGAAGATATTTGCAAACAACGCCTCCGGTAAGGGGTTACTATCCAAAATACATAAGGAACTCATACAACTCAATAACAAAAATACAATCCAATCAAAAAATGGGCAGAGGACCTGAACAGTCATTTCCCCAATGAGAACCAACCTCTCTAAGCCACCGCAGCATTCAGCCATTTGCATTTCCCCCTTGTGTCATCAGCTTTCTCTGAGAAGTATCTCCAGAGAGTGTCATGACACCAGTAGCGGTCTCCACAACAGCATTTGCTTTTCAGCCATCGTCAGGGGAGTGAGGATTTAACCACTCTCTGATGGGCCTAATGCACCTGGCCCAAATGGCCCTCAACCCCCATCTCTGGGGACACATCCTGCATTGCTAACCCCCCTCAACCTCCTGACCTCTCCCACCTCCAGATGAGGGTGGGCAGAGGAATGCAGAACACATAACACACACCACCACCACCACCATCCCCCATGGGGCGCAAGGGGGGGAGAAGGACACCACCAAGGAGAGCCTCAGGGGATTGGGCAATCTAGTGGCTCAGCTGGACAGGGTGCACAAGCTTTGCCCCTTATTTCCAATAATGGAGAAGAGAATTATTCAATAAACCATGAGGGGAAAATGGGCTGATTTGGAAAAACATGGGGCCTATTTTATATCAAATACTAAAAGAAATTCTAGTTGCCTTTATTGTTAGAAATAAAAAGAGAAAAGAACTGAAAGAAAATGCTTATGGAGATGTAGAAGATGCTGGGATTTAAGAAAGATATATTACAAAAGCAACAGGAGAAACCAAAAAGAAAAGCTCAGTATAATTAATGGCATATGAATTTAAAACCTCTGAACTAAATTAAGAGACAAATAAGAATCTGGAAAAATGCTATTAAGCACAATTACAAGTTATTTCAAAAATATAAATGCCTCATAGGAAAAAATATCTATTAATAGACAATTCAAAGAAATACAAATAAATAGTCAATAGACATAAAAAGATCCGTCTCTATAAATCAAATACATTCAAATTAAAACTGGTATTATTTTTAACCTTAGGAAAACAAAATTTTATTCAGGTACTCCAAGTTTATAACGAAATAAGCACACAAACCCCTGTGAAAAGGGCAAATTTATCCAATCCTGTTGGAAAACAATTTGGCCTTTCATCAATTATTCTACTTCTGGGAATATAGAAAAAGGAAAGATGCACCAAAATATATGGGCTTGGATATACATTATGTCATAATACACAGAAATAAACTGTGTTCAACAAAACTGAAAGACTGCATAAATTACAATCATTAAATATGTTTTGAAGAGTATTTTATGCCATAAATGTATGTTAACCATAGGAAATTAAGAAGGAATCAGGATTCAAAACTAGTTTTATAGAAAAGATGGATGTGTGCATAAAGAGGTTTCAAGGGGAAGATTAAGAAACCACCAAAGATCAGGTGTACTTGGCTAATAGAAATAAATATCCTTATTCTTTTCTTCTTTTTCTATGGTTTTAAATTTCTTGCAGAAGTAGAAAACATATTCTTTTCAAAAATCCAAACCAATTACCAATAGCCATAATGTACAATGCCTCATAAACCCCCAAGTCCAAAATGTGCTGTGAAAAGACAAAAAACCCGGTCAGCTCACTTGTATTAGTTCGGTGCAAAAGTAACTGCAGTTTCACAGGTTAAAAATAATTGCAAACACCGCAATTACTTTTGCACTACCCTAATATTAAAGTCAATAAGCTAGTTACTGGCATCATGAAGGTAGGTAGCTAGCAGGTTCACAAGTTTATAAAGCAGATGAAATTTGAAAAGAAAAGCAAATACCCAATGAGCAGTTGAAAACTGGGTTTCTCTCTACAAGCTTGACCTTGTGCCCAGGCAGCACTTCCTGGCGGGGCTCATTTCAGCTTTCCCGCCTGCAGCCAGAGGGGCAGACAAGAAAATCACTAAAGTGCCTCAGACTTTAAAATTTCTCAAACTGCACAAGGTAAATAAACACAGGATGGAAATCATGGTCTACAACTGACTTCACAAAGGTTTGCCCCTTTTTTAAAACTGTAATACTGGAATAACTATGACAATAGTAGGAGTGGCTTAAAGCAGCGAGCCAGTCTCAACCTTCCATCAGAATTACCTTGAGAGCTAGTTTAACCCCACCCCACACGCCCAGCGTTTCTAATTTTACAGAATTGATCCGGAAAGAGTGCCCGAGAATTTGCATTGCTAACAAGACCTCAGGTGATATGGATGCTGCAGGTGTGAGCGCCATGCTTTGAGAACAGTTGCCCTAAAGCATGCTAACAGATGTTTCACGTACACCATCTCCAACAGCAAGAACTTTAAGAAAGAAAGATATGCGTGGAAGAGCGTTCTCCAAGCATTTAAAAACAAGTGTCCCAACAGGAGCAGTTCAGTACATCGCTTTCGAACACAAGCCCAGACACCAGAGTGCCCGGTTTGAGATCCTGCCTCACCATTTACTGCGTAGCTGTGTGATCCTAGGCAATTTACTCAACCTCTCTCTGCTTCAGGGCCTTCAGGTGTAAAACAGATAATAAATCCTTTCCCTCCCCCCTCCGCCCACCCCTTGGAAACCGGAAGTGGATACCTACTCAAGTCATTAATGAGTAGGTAATGCCTTGGGAGATGGGCCTCACCTTCCCATCTCCAAGTACAAACATTTCCAAAATCCACAAACAGAAGGTGCTTCCAGCATTCCTTGCCCTGCCTGAAATTAAGGAGATGTTTGCCTACTTAATTATAATTTATGGTAACCACAGCCAATATTCCTTCTTCGCCCCTTTAAGGGCCACCAAACAGTTAAGAGAGGTTCCCACAAATACTGAATACACAATCGAAGCAAGTGTAGGCGCACTCATCCCCTTGGGATCCCTTAAGCTTTCCCATTTAAAAAAGAAAAAAGAAAATATCAGAATATGTGGGAAAGATTAGGGTTGGGAAACAAAAGATCTAACAATCAACCAAGTGTGATCGAAGTCCGAAGGTTCAGGCCTGCCCAGTTAGTCGTCCCAGCTGCTAGATAGAAAACTTCAGTTAAAAGCTTCACCTCTGTGGGACATTTTTCACCTGTGTGTGTTTCCTCCCAGTGCAGGGTCCCTTTACGTGGTTTTAGGACCACAGGACTCCTGGGCAAGACTACCTGCATCAAGACCCTGGATGATTCTCTGAAGGCTAGAGATCCATGTAAGACCTATCCCCAAAGTAGTCCTCAAAGGTATAAGTAGAAATATTCTCAACAGGAAAGGAGCTGGTCAAAGACGTACTCCAGTCATGGCTGTGTCCCAGGCAAACGCAAACCGTGTTCAAGAACAGTGTCCTCATTCATTAAATAATAATTTTTGACCCATTTGAAATTTGCCACAACTAGGTACTAGGACATACATGAAGAGAGAACGCGCGGGAGATAGAGACATGGTCACAGACGCGGGCACAGGGGGAGCCCACTAGAGTTGAAATGCAGCTGTAATATAAGAAATATAGGAAGAGGTGGGGACACTACCGGGAGATGGCAATGGTCCAGGGCACTAATTAGACTTTGGCTGAAATTAGATAAAGAAAGCTGTCCATATGCTGCTTGCTTAGAAAGAAAGGGGTACAGCTTTCGTTCAAAACTGCGAATCCCTGAGCAGTAGGGGGAAAAAAGACCAAGAGGGCCTCGGGCGGGGGCGGGGGCGGGGGGGGGCGGGCAGTCCGTTTTCCTGTTGGGCAGATTGCCCCCAAACAGCCTCAGTTCTACTCCTCCGCGTCTCGAGCACTGAATGCTCGCGGGGCCGCGAGTGGCAAGGCACCGAGACCCTGCGCCCCCCCCACCAGATAGCGGGGTCCCCCTCCCCGCCCTACTCCCGCCCACCCCGCGCGCGGGGCGCAGGCGGGGACCACACAGCCAGCGTGGGGCAGCCCCACCCGCGGAAAGAAGCGCCGGGGAAAAGCCATCCCTGGTCCAGACCCTCGATCCCCCACCCCAAAAGACGCCGGCAGCGTCAGGCACCCGCGCGGCAGCGGCGTGGTGTTGCAGATTGGGCCGGGGCGCTCACCAGAATAACACGCGCGAGCAGAGATTCGCGCCCTGCAGCGGGTTGGGCTTCAACTCCGGGTACACCGGCAGCATCTTGCCAGCCAGGGCGGCAGAGAGTCGGGATCGCGCTGCTCCGGCAGCGGTACCGTTTCCGCTGCTCTTGGAGGCGCCGGCGGGGATGCTAGAGCTCCAGCTGCCGCGCCGGTCCACACGGCTGGAGCAAGAGAACCACCCGCTTCCGGGAGTGGAGCTCTGGCGGCCCGCCCAGTCCCCGCCTCCCGGGCCGTGCAGCCTGTGGGGCGCCCGCTACGCTCCTCTGCTGCTGCTGCTGCTGCTGCTGCTGCTGCTCCTGCGGCCGGTGCTTGGAGCGGGGAGCCCAGAGCCGCGAGGCCGTGGGGTCCACGCTGCGGCGAGCCACGCGCAGGTGTGTAGCAAGGCAGCCGGCGCAGTTGGATGGAACGAACCACGCGGTTTACGGGGCCCGGTGGTGCGGCTCCCAAGTGCTCGCTCCTGGCTGCAAACTTTACCGAAGTTTGTGCTTGGGTACAAATCCAGAAATAGAGAAGGGAGGCGCCGGCTCTGCCCGCCACTCCTTGCTGCCCAGCAACACCCCCTGGGCTGCTGCTTTCAGAAGACCGGGACAAAGCTGCCAGACTGCTTTAGCAGCCAGCCTTCTGGGCTCGCTGCCCTCATCAGGACCAATGTGGGAGGTTCTCCAACCTGCATGCAAACATTTGACCTCTACAACAGCAGAGTGTAGCACAGATTATCTTTGTAGAGCCGCAAGACCTAAAGAAAGACAACCTAAGATTAGAACTCGAATGAATTTGGAAAATGAAAGCTTGCTGTCACTGGAGGCAGACTTTTGGCATCTCACATGTTGCATTATACGGAGGACCTCTGTGAGCTTTTTGCTGCCCTCTTAGATTGGAAAAGGAATATGGAGAGGGAGAGGCTGGCTTATGATTTCTTTCATTATGCTCTCGGAGCCTAGCGGAATAACAGTGGCAAACAGAACATATGTTAAAGAACACCGATTATGCACATTTGTGGGGACCTTACCTCACTTTTAACTGTAACAATGAGCAAGTCAAGAAGGTATTATTGTTATTTTACAGATGAGAAAGATAATGCTCAAGGACAAAACTTATCCAAGGTCTTAGAGTCAGTAAACGGTGAAGCCTGATTAGGACTCCAGTCTGCGGCCAGCATGGTCTGTCTCATTGGTGGATGGTCAGTGTCCACGAGAAGTGCCCAGAATACGCTGGTTGAATGATTGAATGGTAGGACTAAATGAATGAAATCTTAAATCCTACTGAAGAGTCTTCAGTTATTTTGTGGCTTCAGTTGCTTTTCTTCCCTTTAGCCATAAATGAAGAAAATTAAAGGTTACAAGTTCCTGGTGCTTACAAGATTACTTTATGATTCTTTAATAATTAATTACCCATGTACCTTGGCTTAAATGGCATTATTAATAATGGCTTTTAGTGACTATATTTGACAATGTTGTGTGTTTGAAATTTGCTAAGAGTAAATCTTGGGTATTGTCAACATAGAAAGGAAAATCGTTACGATGTAAAGTGATGAATATATTGACTGGCTTGGTTGTGAATACATACATATATATATGGAGGCATCTTAAATATATAGTTTTTGATTGTCAGTTATATCTCAATAAAGCTGTGGGGGGGAATGCCTTTTAAAGAAAGCCAGACTATATTCAAACATAAGAATGACAAAATATCGATAATTTTTCATTGATGGGGGTTTATTGTACTATATTCTTCATATTTTATGTATGTTAGAGACTTTCTATTACAAAAAAGAAGACAATTAGAATTGAATAGTGCTAAGAAAACTATGATTATTACGTATCTTTCTATATTAGGTCTTTCTCAGGTAATGCAATCTATAAACCTAAATAATAAGCCCTCACCTGCTTTACAGTTCACTTTGAACCTCCCTAAATGTTCTAGCCCTGTAAGTTCTCAACTACCCGTTCTACTTCAAAGATGACGAATTTGCTTACAAAAGTTGTATCAAGTGACTTCTTTTGTCAGACTGCCCTAGACCATGCTCTAGTCCCCACAACCATCTCTCAGAATCATAATTAGCAGTCTCCAAGATACCAAAAACATGCAGTCCCTTCAGCTTCTGCTGAGTTGTTTGTTTGTTTTTAACTAAGATCTTTGAAACTTATGAACATTCTTTTCTATACATTAATTAATATGGTATTTCAAAGATTTACTGAGAGCCAGTGTTGAATTATAGAGAAGAGTGGATTTGGAGCCAGGGGACCAATGATCTAGATTTTTCACTTATTACCTAATCTTTCTGATTCTTATTTTTCTCAGGTCAAAAATGAGATCAGAATTCCACTCTCCCTACTTTCTACAGGGTTTTTGTGAGCCTTACAACTTCTGAGTGCACTTGTAAAACATAAGACAACATACACATAAAAGGGATTTATTGGGGTTTATTTTCACTCATTCAATAAATGTTTAATGAATGCCTTCTAGGTACTTGACCACTAGGACAGGCACAGAACTTGCAAAGCTCTACTACTCTTGTTTATTGATCTTAAATAGTTCAATACCATAACTAAAAAGACAATAAAAAATGTTGGAAAGGATGTGGAGAAATTGGAACCCTCATACATTGCTGGTGGAAATGTGAAATGGTACAGCAGCAGTTATCAGATGACCCAGCAATTCCACACCTAGGTATCTACTAAAGATAAATGAAAATATATATTCACACAAAACCTTACACACATGTCATAACAGCACTTTTCATAAAGTCCAAAAAGTAGGGTAAGGGGTGGGAACCAAGAATCTATCAACTGATGATTGGATAAATATAATGTGGTATTACATACAAGGAAGTATTATTTGGCATTTTATTAAAAGAAATGAAATACTGATGCATGCTATAACATGGATGAACACTGAAAATATCATGCTGAGTAAATGAAGACCGTCATTGACTCTAGTAAGGATGAGGGGAGAACATCTAGGGAAAGATTCAATTTTGTTGTACTTGACGATTCCTTCCCAAAGAATCGGGGCATGTGATACAAATTTGTGCCTTTGCAAAGTATACAAAGGGTGCCAAAAAAAATGTATACACATTTTAAGAAAGGAAAACTATTAAAATTGTAATACTCAATATATACGGATAACAAAAGATGAATACAAGTCACATTTGACTTCTGCAATTACAAAAGGTGCTGAAAGTGGTTACCATCAGTGTCCAAACACTTCTGATTACAGTGAACTACTGCTTGAACAACGTTGACCAAAGTGTCTACTTGTGTACATGTTTTTTTGGCACCCCTGATATATTACTAGATGATCCACAGGATCCCTTTCAAAAAGTCAAAGCATCAAGTATTAAATCTGGAGTAGGTACAAGAGCTGATGATACAGTACTAAATGGTTCAGCTAAGACAGTGCTGGTCTTCAAGCATGTTTCTACTAAGGCATAGAAGACAAATGGCATTCACAATTAAAGCGTGCTCCAATGGGTACTCTTAGTTCCAAATATGGTGACACCTACGTTGTCACTCTGCGTTATGGTAATAGTCTCCACCTTTGTCACTTCAGGGGTGGGCACCCAACTTAACCTATCCAAGCATAACATGCCGTGGCCGTGTCCAAAGGAACTGACCGAGAGATAAGCTGGCCCAAGCCAGGCCAACTGGCTTTCCTTCTTGAGAATTTTTTTGCTGGAACTAGAAAGGGAAAATCTCACTTTCCTTTCTTATCAGGGAGTTATAAGGCTATGACCCATGACTGCTAGTAGTCATGTCTTCCACGTACATAGAGAGGCCTGAAAGAATAAAGCAGGTACCCAAAGGTAAGTCAGTCAACAACTCTTAAACACCTATTGTAGGCCAAGAACTGTTCCAGGAACTAGGGATACAGAAGTGAACAAGATGGGTGGTGTGAAAGGAGTTTTGGTGGCAATTGAGTCTCTGGGGTTCCTGAAGTTAATAGGATTTCTACTTCGATTGTGAGACCTGCTGTAGTCCAAGCTATCACTTTCCAGTTCACATCCCCTAGGCACCTCTCCAGGTCTAAGGCAGCTTACTGCTTACCTGAAACTCTCTGCTTAAGGGCCTTTTTTCCCGTTATGGAAGTACATTGAGCACATAGCAAGCCAAAACCCTGTAATCAATCCTCAACCAATGATGGATGGGGAGTTGGTAAATAAATGCCCCAGTCTCCTTATCTGTCAGCTGGAATAATTCTATCACAGTGTTACTCAGCAGAATGGAGCCCAACTGCCTAAGAAGAGCTTGCTAGCTGACACACCCTTTGTTGGTTTCCTTCCTTTCTCTGTCTTATGTCTCCACTCCCTAAAGTGTTTTCCTGGGATTACCTCCAAAATAAACTACTTTCACCCAGATCCTTGGCTCAGGGTCTGCTGCAGTGGGAATCCAAACTAAGACACATACCAGGAACATCCTTCAAATGACTGAAAAATATATTCATTGCCTTGCACTCAAAAATGTCCTAACTAATAATGCAAACCCTGGATTGTCCAATAGAGTAGTACTATTCTCATGAGAATTTTGAGGACTTGAAATGCATTTGGTCCAAACTGGAATGTGCTGTAAATATAAAATATGGAATGAATTTCAAAAACAGCACAAAATTTTTTTTAAAATGTCAATGAATTTTTACATTGATTACATGTTGAAGTGATAGTATTTGGACACATTGGTTTAAAAATATCTTGCTATTAATTTCCATTTCACTTGTTCTTTTTTACTTTTTAACGTGGCTACTACAAAATTGAAAATTACAAATGTGGCTCACTTTATACTTCTGTGGACAATACTACTGTACCAGTGGAGAGGCTCTAACACCACTAATTTCTCTCCCACTCAAGAAAGCAAATGAATAATGTTCATCTTATTATACAAATAACCTTAAATGGGCTCTAATTTGTGTAAAGAAGTCAACCTCAGGTTTCAGAACTTTGTTATTAGTAATGAATTACGTGTGTCACTTCCCATTGGACCTCAGCCATATCTGTGTTATGACAATATCATAAAGAGCCACTGGTGTAAAAAATTAAGCAAAACTACTTACAATGCTCAGTAGGGTCAATAGATTTTATTTGGTCATTCTTATATGGTGATAATATTAGAAACTCAAGTTATTTTGTTTTCATCCTTTGGGAAAACTCGTCCATTATTGAAATGAGTTGTCCAGAAACTGTTAAAAGTTGATTAAAATGTCCTCAGAAAAAGCAACACCTAAAAAGATGAAATCCCTGCTTTCAGAAGGCTATAATCTAGAAAAAGAATAGGTAAAAAGCAAACTATAGCAAAATAACACAAATAAAAAAATAAATATAAATATACAAATATATTCATTTTCATATCTCAAATTAGAAAAGATTTTCTGAAAACAGAATATTCCATGCTAATGAAGGCAAATTGTGATAGGCACTGCAACAGATATTGGTAAAATGTAAATTAGAAGAGCCTTTCAAAAGTACCTATAATTCATCATGTCTGGATATCAAGAAAAAATTAATTACAAGGAAAACCAAAAGGCTAAAAACACAATTTGGAGAGACAGAGCAAGCATCAGAACTAAACATGGCAGGGATGTTGGAATTATCAGACCAGGAATTTAAAACAACTATGATCAATATACTAAGGACCCTATTGGATAAAGTAGACAGCATGTAAGAACAAATGAGCAATGTAAGCAAAGAGAAGGAATTCCTAAGAATGAACAAAAAGGAAATGCTAGAGATAAAAAGCACTGTAACAGAAATGAAGACTATCTTTGACTGACTTATTAGTAAACTGGACAAAGGAAGGAGTATCTGAGCTTAAGGATATATCAGTACGATCCACCCAAAAACTAAAGAGTACAAAGACCGAAAAAAAACAAAGTGAATCCAAGGCCTGTGGGACAAGTACAAAAGGTATAATGTGTGCATAATGGGAATACCAGGAAGAGAAGAAAGATAGAAAGGAACAGAAGAAATATTTGAAACAATAATGACAGAATTTCTACAAATTAATATCAAACACCAAACCACAGACCCAGGAAGCTTAGAGAACACCAAGCAGGATAAATGCAAAACTAAAATAAAAATAAAAAATCCTACACCTAGGCACATCATTTTCAAACTACAGAAAAACACCTTGCCTATGGAGGAACAAAGATAAGAATTATATCCAACTTCTCAGAAACCATGCAAGCAAGAGAATGAAGTGAAAGTTTAAAGTGTTAACAGAGAAAGAAACCACAAGCCTAGAATTCTGTACCCCATGAAATGATCAGTGAAGGAGAAATACTTTCTCAGACAAACAAAAATTGAAGGAATTTGTTATAGACCTGCCTTGCAAAAACTATTGCATTGCAAAAAAGGTAAAAAAAGTTCTTTAGCAAGAAAGAAAATAATACAGGTCAGAAGCTCAGATCTACTTAAACTAAGGAAGAGTATTGAAGGAGTAAGTGAAGGGTCAGTTGTGCAAGAACAGATGAAATGGTGTTACAAGCTTTGAACAGTGGCCAGAATGGAAGCGGAAGAACTTATGAAAGTCCTATCTTGAGAGTATAGTAATAAAAGCAACAGAGAAGTCATGAGGCAGACTAGCAGAGAGGGGAGAGGGTATATGACTACCTGCCATTTCTATTCTTTCACTTGTCTTTCGTGACAACCACATGTTGCCTGTCACATCACCTGCGGACCCAGAGTCAGGCAACTATTTATTTGACTTGTATATTGACTCATTTTTACTGCACTGATGTCTAATACCTTTTAGTGACCCAACTGTAGGTTCTTTCAGGATTCCTAACATTTGACTATGCCAGATCTCTGGTAACTAAGAATATTATTCTTTGTTACTGTCTGTAATGGGTTTCACTGGATTCTGCCTGGTAACCATATTTCATTACTAACCCCAGTCTACCAGATGGAGGAACCAAGATAAGGTGGTAGTTTTGGATAAGAAGCAAGTGGGAAAGTACAGCTGGCCTTTGGGCCAAAGCTGGTAGTTTTGATCAGAAAGTATGATGTGTCACCTCTTTAAATGAGCTAGTCTATAAGGACACATTTAATTCCATGTCTTGTATCTATGCAAAGTTCCGAATCAAACTATGTGGTATAGCTTGCCAGTATCCAGTGAGAGATTCCACTCTCTCTAAATTGAAACCAAATTCTGGACCCGAAATGTCTGCACCTTTCACCAACTGGTGTTCATGTGTGTGTAATTTTTCATTTTTCAACAGTCAGGCTACTTAAATCTTTACTCATTAATCAAAACAGACAGGCAGGTTATTTCTAGAACTACATATCTGTGTGTCCTATAGGACCTCAACCTTTATTCTGCTACCTTCAAACCACTTTTCTTATTTCAGATTTAGACTTTCATCCAGCAACTGAATATCAAGCATTGCCATCCATCTCTGCCTACCAGTCATCTTGTTCAGTTTCCATAAAACAACCATCTCTTTACTATACTGACACTTGTTTGTAGATCCATTTGAGTGTTTTATTACACTTTCCTGCATTGTGTAAAATAAATAAATAGAAGATATAGAAAATTAATATGCTAATATTAGCAGTAATGCAATTAATGCAAAGATGAAGAAAGAATGAAGTGGACCAAAGGAGGTGCCTCTTCATTCTGGTTTGGATGCATATTGGAAGCAAGCTAGTTGATTTTATATTTCATTCTCAAGGAAGATAACTTTGTAAAAAAAAATCTATGAAATATTTATAGCAAATTTATTCACAATTGCCAAAACTTGGAAACAACAAAGACATCCTTCAGTAGGGTTAATAAATAAATGGATAAATAAACTGTGGCATATCCAGGCAATGGAATATTATTCAGCACTAAAATTAGAGCTACCAAGCCATGAAATGACACAGAGGAAACTTAAATGCATATTACTAGGTGCAAGACATCAACCTGAAAAGGCAAGCCTACTTACTACATGATCCTAACTATATGATATTCTCAAAAACGCAGAACTATGGATACAGTAAAAAGATCAGTGGTTGCCAGAGGGTGGAGGTGAGGGGATGAAGGATGAATAGGAGGAGTTTTAGGACAATGAAAATACACTGTATGATATCATAATGATGGAAACATCATTATACATTTGTCCGGACCCATAGAATGCACAACACCAAGAGTGAACCCTAATGTAAACTATGAACTTTAGGTGAGTATGATGTGTCAGTGTAGGTTCATCAATTGTTACAAATGTACCTACCACTCTAGTACAGGATGTTGACAGTGTCCCGGCAGAGGGTATATGGGAAATCCCTGTTCCTTCCCCTCAAAAAGAAAGAAGGAAGGAAAGAAGGAAGAAAGGAAAGAAGGAAGGAAGGAAGGAATGAAGGAAGGAAGGAAGATGAAATACGGGTACGATACTGGAGAAGATTATGTATCCAAAAGGTGAAGTGTTAAGCGTTATACAGAGGAAATGGAGAGATTTTTTTAAAGTTATAGATTAAGATTCCATGTTAATAAAATATCCCATTGATCCCTTAGAGAATTTTATAGTCTTATTCATTATCTGATAGAAAAAAACATCTTTCTTCTGCTTAATCAGTGTAATTATAAGGCCAGACACAATCTTTCTCCTGTCAATTTTCAAAAAATAATTTATAAAACACTACCAAAGCTATCATTATAATCTCCTTTCCATCCCTTGCAAATTAACCATTAGCAGGTCCATTTTTTTCTTCATTAAAATATATTTTTTTTCTGTTTATGAACTGTGACTTCAATTAAACTAAGAGAAATATAATTTGAGGTGTTGACCCAAAAACGAATATACCTATCAGAAAGGACTCCTTGTGGTTAACTGGGCCCAAATTTATAATCAGAGTCTAGCAGCCATTGTTTACAAGACTGGGGACTCCTGTTGGCATTGGATTGGTAACAGTGACCTTTGGTTGACAGAGGTGAAAAATAAATTTATCAAGTTAATTTGCATTGCATATTATTAATGTGTAATCTTTATTTTGGATATTCAAAGGTAGATTGTATGACATGCAGGGGTTAAAAAGCTGAAGTACTCTTCTGTACATAAAGAATTTGGAATTCTTTTTTGTTTTCTGAAAAGAGACGTCTCCTCATCCCCTTTAGATATTTTACTTTCAGTTGCACTCTCAGAGAAGCTGTATGTATAAAAATAGCAAATTGAAATATGCATCTATTCTAAGTGAAATATGTTTCCCAGACTTGCAACCTTACACTGTGTCTTCAGTTCCCATCCTTAGAATCACACGTTTGAGTTAAGGCTTTTATTATAATATGGACAACAGAATGAAGTATATTGTGTTTCAATACTAATACAAAAAATGTTAACTCAGGGGTGTCCAAACTGCGGCCCGCGGCCCAACTGCGGCCCGCAATCCATTTTTAATTGACCTGCAGCAAATTCCAAATATATATTTAGTTTACTTAAATAAACCAGGTGAGGCAATACGTACTTCACCCCGAGTGAGTGGCCCGGCTGTTTGTGTATTTTACCGCATATGGCCCTTGGTGAAAACCGTTGAAAAAAGTTTGGACACCCCTGTGTTAACTCTTTTGATGGGTACTTTTCTAAAATGTATTGCTGATGTCCCTCCATTCTTAAGAGTATGCAGAACTTAATGACAAATACTATTTTTAATAATTATTTGGTACCATTACCAGCATATATTATTGTGCCATTTGGTACAATACTCTTAGGGCCTGATGAAAAATAGGTGTAGGGTTTTATGGATTTACTTATCCACATTGAATAGCAAACACTTAACTTTTTCAAATTTCATGTATGTTTTTCATATATTTTTATTTCTTTCTCTTCCCTTTCCTAATAATAATTTACTTTTTACTACTTTTAAAGAGGCTTCTAAAATAAGATTTAATAGGCTTTAAGTAAGGATGTGAGGATCTCTGTTAGGAATAATAATTAGGAGTCTGTATATACAATTTTGGCAACTTCGATGCCTCTTGGTTTCAGTTGTCTTCTCTGAGACTGAAATTGCTCAAAGAATGACAGCTGGAGAAGTGAATGTTATCATAACATGCTTTGGTTTTCTAATGACTGTATAAGTGTTCCTACATGACGAGGAAACCCTCTTTTTTTTAATATGAAATATTTCAAGAATGTGAAAAATACCCCCAAATTTTTATTATAAAAATGTACTTATAACCCAAACAGACTGTATAAAATGTTGACATTCTCCTATATTTACCTAGGAATTTTCATTGAAGGAATAAGATGTAGGGAAACAAACAACAACAAAAATAGAGATAGAAAGGGAACTAGAGAGCTAGAGAGAGAGAGCAAAAGCAGCCAAAGACTGAGAGCCATAAGGACCTCTAACATTTCCAGGTAGAGACACCAACCACCTAAGGAGACTATAGTGGGAGAAGATTTGGAGTGAAGAGAGTGTTTCTAAAAGGAAACACAGCAGTCTATGCTTCTGAGAGGCATGTGAGTTAAAGACAGAAAAGCAATGATTGGATTTGGCAAGGTGGGGCTTTTTGGTGAGTTGAAGCAGTATTGTAAAGAGAGGGAGGTAGAAACCCTATAAAAAATGTATTCAGGAGAGAATGGTATGTGAAGGTATGCAGACAGTGATTCTGTATCTCTTTTAAGAAATTTTGCTGTGAGGAGGAACAGAAAAAGAAATAATTGTAAGAGTACAATGCTTGAGAAGTTATTCATCCTCGCTGTAGACTCTTCTCTAGTCAGTTTTTGATAACATGGGTGTAGAAGATATTGTCAGTGCCTGCCCATAGTCCTGGGCCCTTAACCATTTCACATTAGCCCAACTTCCTACAATTCTGCCTGAAGGCTTTCTCTACCACCAGAGTCAGCTCTGCCCAAGTACAAAACAGGACAGAAATGCCAGGAGATTAATGTCTCCCTCTGCCTCTCCCCAACCCCCAGCAGCCTTCAATCAACAGACTGACAGGACCTGGTGTATGAACACCCCAAACTCACACACTGCTCAGGGAACTTAACTGTGAAGTTTGTGTTCCACATTGTCACCTAAATTTCCCCACAGGACTATGCTCCAGTAGTCCATACTGGAAAGTGCCTGATAATGCATCCTTTACTGGCTTCATTTCCCTTTCTGTTTCACTTCCCTATTCCATTACCAGTGTTTCCTAGTTCTTGTTTTAGGACCCAAACTAAAACAACAGAAAATATTCATAGCATGACATGAAACCATTATACTAATTAGGCACAAGAATGCATGAAACTAAGAAACAGGAAGAAAATATTCCAAAATGATAACAGTGATTATTTATTTATGTATGGTGGGATTTGGTGTGATTAAAAAGCAAAACAAGCCTTTGTTTCTCCAACAAAAGAAGTTCTTTAAAAAGAATACATACTACAATAAACAGATTAAAGAGGTTTTGTGAATTTCAGACATCAGTTTTGAAAGATCAAAAACTTACTAAATAAAATCATCACTTATATTGGCTTTCTCATCAACACATAGGAAATGAAATACCAATATTCATATGAAAAACATAGCAAAACTCCAATCTTCTAAAAAATTTAGATTCAGTTTAGAATTATGCTTCAGACCAAATATTATGTCATATAAAGCAAATATTCAGCAAAACATGATATACATTTCATTCAGTAACAACAGCTACCCTTAATTTAATGTGTAACTGTACCCTTTTATCATTCCACTAAATCCTTGAAATGCTACTCTTACATATGTATTACTATCTTTTTACAGATAATAAAGTTTAGAGAAGTGTAGAGGAAGGTAAAGTGAATCCTCCAAAGCGGAAAAAAAAAAATACAAGATTTGAACCCAGATACTGGTAACAAAGTCTGTGAACTTTCTGTCACTTTGGGCTGCCTCTCTCTCCATCTGCAGATTTCTTTTAGAGTCACCAGCAGAAAGTCAAGGAATAAATACTGCACCAACATTTCTGATGTGCTTAATGTAATTTAGAATCACCAGTCTTGACGTGCATACAGACGAGTTGCCAGAGCAAACAGTTGCCTCAGAGCAAGTTGAAATGGGTTCACCAGAGCAGTGTTGAGTAGAATGATTGGAACACTGTGCTCTCCAAACCCTGGCACACGCACCATCTGATAAGGATGGCAGACAAATCCACTTGTCCAACCGAGACATGGATTTTTTTAAAACTTGCCCAGTCCAAGTCAGAACTTAAAGGGCATCAGAACATAAAGGGCTAAAAATGGCACGTATTATATAATTACCTATTATAGAATAAATTTTTGGTCACAATTAAAGTCTTCATTCACACCTATTACATGAGAAAAACAGCTCTTAGTTACATATCACCAGTATTTGCTGAATAAGGTATATACTAGATGCCATCTCTCATTGTTTTATTTACATGTAAAACATAAATTCATCTTCAGGAGATAAGAGAGAAAGAATCTTTTTGGTTCAATTTGCAGCCTTAAAAAAATATAATGAAAAATGGATTATCAGCACAACACCCAGTTAATATCTAGAGAGTCGGAGAATTGGTTGGTATGGGAAAAAAATTTGGTGGCCAGAAGCATAAAAGTCACAAAAAGAAATACTGTGATTCCAGTTATATGAGGTACCAGAGTAATCAAATTCAAAGAGACAGAAAGTAGAATGATGGTACCAGGGGCTGGGGTGGGGTAATGGGTACAATTGACCTTAAACAAATAGCGTGTTATGTATATTTTACCACGTAGGGGAGGAAAAATAAATCCTTTTTCTTCTACCCTTCTCAACCATTATAAGACAGATCAACAAGAGAAAAACAGTTTAGTAACACATGCAGTATGTATATATGGGAGAAATTCAGTGATGAGTAATTCAAAGGGTTGCCAGAACTTGGGGTATATATAGCTTCTTCACAATGAAAAATAAATTGCAGAGAAGTGACAAAACAAAGGAAAAGGGTATTCGGTTTTTAGGGATGGCAAACTGGAAAGGTAAGCATACTGGGGAAACTAATCAAAGATTAAGTGTTATTTGTCTTATAAGGAAATGTCCAAGAAAGCTTCTTCCTACATCTATTGATTCTTATTTGCCTCCAGCTCAAAATAATCCTTATGTAAAAGTGGCATATTTTGGGGTGGTATATTTTGACCCCTTATAACCACAATTCTTTTTAAAAGCATTATTTCTGAAGGCAAGTAAAAGGAATGCCTCCAGCTGTTTCTTAGAGTTGCAATGCCAAGGCTGTTTTACACGCTCTCAGTGTGTAATATTTAATGGAGCAGTGGGGGGTGTTTCTCTACCATTTGCAGTGTAATGTGCCCAGTCATCCCCAGAGTGCTCTAAAAGGAGAGATCCAGACTCTCCCCTGCCTGGGACCACTGCTTTTTGTGTACCAAGAATCCTCCAGTAAAGCTCAAGGTTGAGCTCACTAGGAGGAGGGCCCATTTCTGTTCAGAACTCCATTCCAGCTTGGACTGGCCCAGAAGTTCTCTGGCGGCTGAGGGGAAGCTGGTGCTAGCAAACCTATCTAAAATGTAGAAAATTACAGAGATTTTGGCTCTAGGGAGTCCGTGTCCCTGAGTATTCTAAAACAGGCTCTGTCTTGAGAATGATGGAGGAGATCTGAGCCTCTGCTTCTGGGGCTACATCCAGAGCTGGGTGCAGCCCAGGTCTGGCTGATCTAAGAGATTTTGGTTCAAGGCTTTCCTCAAAGTCAAGTAGGCCTCACAATAGGCCTGGACCCACAGCACAGCGTAAAAACCTCAGGTATTAACTACCTTACCTCACAATCCCAACTGCTTGCCATAATACCGACCAGCTTCTGAGGGCTGGGTCTGGAATGGTCTAGAGTTTGTTGCCTCTCAGACTAGACCTACACTCTCCCCTTCCTCCACAGCAGAGATTTGAAGCCACTCAAAAGAGAAAAAGTCTAGTTAAACTTCACTCCCTGCAATGTGGGGAGTCACCATATATAATAAATTATGTGGTTCTAAACTGAGCAATCAAGGTTACTATAGGATAAATTGTGTTACAGGACTCAGAAGCCTACTCACCACAAGTTTATATAACTAAGAGACACTAGTCATGCAATTCTTCCCTGTACAATGGAAATAATTCCAAGCCAAATAGTCTTTCTCCCAGGACAACAGAGCCTCTCCATTTACCTAAGGAGTAGCCTTGCCATGCTGGGCCAACCCTCATCAGAAATCACTGACAGCACATATCAGTTATCTAGAATGAAATTTAGGGGAAATAACTCATCTATTAAATCAAATATGGCCTGTCTGAAACAAAAGCTCCAAGAAGAAATTCAAGGGCTTCAGAATAAACGTACTTAAAGATAAAACAAATAGTAAGGGACTAGAAGTAACTTGACACCTCGGAGAAGAAATGTAACAACCTATGCTAAAACGTCCAAAGTGGTTTGGCACCAACAGAGTAATGAAATACAATAAACTCCAATTTTGGATAACAATACATGAAGGAATTTAGTGCAGAAAAAGGAAGCAATTCAAACTGTTGAAGAATGAATACATTTTTCAATAAATGGTGTTGAGGTAACAGGCTAACTATTTGGAAAAAACAAAATTTGATACATACCTCACACCTGAGACCAAAAAATATACCTATATACTTGTATATGGATCTGTTGGGGAGGAAGAAATTTTGTTTTACTATTCTAGGTTCTTCTGGCTGGTCTAAGAATTAAATTGAAAGAAAAAAAAAAAAGACTGATTAACAAAGAATATCCAAATTTAATTACTTACATACGGGAGTTCCATAATAATACGGGGCCCAAAGGCAAAGTGGGCAGTTGAGGCTTATATATATGTGCCATCTTGAGCTCAGGAGGAGGTAATGGTTTGGAACTTCAAAAAGGAGGAAGGCAATGAAAATGGAAAACCAATATTTGGTAAACAAATGTTTTCTGGGCCACCAGAGACAATGAGACACAGAGTGGATTCTCATCTCTAGGCCCTGCCGAGTCTCCCCGACCACACCTAGTTCATATTAAACTATAGTTATCTATGGTGATAGCTTGCTTCCTGGAATAGGCCCTCTCTAAATTCTTTTAGGCAGTAAGGGGGAAGGTCAAAGTTTCTTCCTGAGTCTTTTGTTTCTTAAAATAAAATAATCCTCATTGCAGAAAGACACATTTTGGGGTGGCAAGTTTGCTTCCTACAGAACAAAGATTTAAATTTAAAAAATCAATCTATAGGGGTGGCCAGATGGCTCAGTTGGTTGGAGTGAGAGCTCTCAACAACAAGGTTGAGGGTTCAATTCGCGCATGGGATGGTGGGCTGCGCCTCCTGCAACTAAAGATTGAAAACAGCAACTGGACTTGGAGCTGAGCTGCGCCCTCCATGACTAGATTTAAGGACAATGACTTGGAGCTGATGGGCCCTGGAAAAACACACTGTCTCCCAATATTCCCCAACAAAATTAAAAATAAATAAATAAATAAAAAACACTTAAAAAAAATCAATCTATAAAAGACCTAGAAACAAACATAGGTGATTTCTTTCTAATAATATTGGCTCAGTGAAGACTTTCTAAAAAAAGGCATAAACCCAGAAACTATGGATAACAAGACTGTTAAAATGGATTCACTAAAAATAAGTTTGTTGCAGGACAAAAATCACATGAAAAAATCAAAATGTAAATGAAAATCCACAAAAAAGTGACTGCAAGCTTTGCTGCAGATAAAAGAAGTTATTCCTTTAATTTACAATGATACGGTAAAAAAAATCAATAAGAAAAACACTAACCACCCAGTTGAAAATTGAACAAAAGATCCAGAAGTCTGTTTACAGGGGGAGAAAAAATGCAAATCACTAATTCCTAGAGGAAAAAAAATGCTGAATCTTACTCATAATTAAGGAAATGCAAATTAAAACAACAATGGGATACAATTTTTCACCTCACAGAGTGCAAAAGACCAAAAATACATAATGTTGACTAGGGTGTGGAAACAGACACCTTTATAAGTCTTGGGAAAATTTTTTGAAAAGAAATTACCCAAATTGTAATGGAGATGTGTTTCAACACAACAATGTACTTGAGGCATACCGCCTAAAGATATAGTCATGTAAGTGTGTCAACATTACTGAAGAAAGATATTAACACAAAATTGGTTGTAATAGCAAAGACTGCAAATAATATGTGGGCTCATCACATATTGTTGGAGTGTTGATTAAATAAATATGGGGCTTTAATATAGTGGAATACCAGGGAAACAAAAAGAATGAGGTAGATCACTGTGTGATGATACAGAAGGCTGTCCAAAATACATCATGAAATGAAAAAAGCAAAAGGGAGAAAATATTTATGTATGTCCCCTTTGTGAAAAATCAAAACGGGTGGCATAGCTATCCATGCATGTGTATAACAAAGAACTTTAAAACACAACAGTTGCTGCCCCTGGAGAGGTTCATTAGGGGTCTAGGATGGGAGGGAAATTTACCTTTCCTTCAATTGTTTCCTTTGATGCACTCAGAAAGTCTAAAGTAAATAATCTTTTTAATTTAGAAAGGATAGGAAACATGCTTTTTTTGTAACCATCTAGTAGCAACTACACAAAGAAGTTTATTTTGATCATGGCTTTACCAAAAATGTGTGTGTGGAGGAGGCTGGTGCAGGTGAGGTGGGGTGGAGTGGGAACATATACCAAGAACACAAAAAAAAAAAATTGGAATAACTATTTTGTTCCAAAATAGATGCAGATAACAAGATACCAGATAACTCCTGATAAATACAGTTTAACTGCATTCCACGAGATTTGATATGTAATATTTTCATTTTTATTCAGATCTTATTTTAGGGATAAAACACATTTTGTATGATATGACTACTACTTTCTTTTAGGTAGTATTAATTGGTATATAATTATCGTGTGTTTTTTTCTTTCAACCTTATGGGTCCTTATGGTTTAGTTTTGTCTCTTGTGCACAGTATAGATCTGGTTTTTGTTATTCATCCAACATGACAATTTCTTTTATTTGGTAAAATTAATCAATTTAATTTATTATAATAACTGATGTATTTGGACTTATTTGAACCATCTTATTTTTTTATTTTTCTTTATCCTGATTGTGCTGTGCCATTTAAGAGAAAAAAAGGAACCAAAATTATGAATGTACAATATAAATATGTATTGTACACAATCCATATAAAAATAAACAATATTGTGGAAAAGAGACCAGAAGGAAATATATCCAAGTATTAATGATGTCGTGGTTTTTCTTAAAGAAGTGGAATTATGGGTGGTTGCTTCAATGTTTTCTGTATTTTTAAAATTTTCGTTGATGAGTAGATACTATTTTTAGAATTAAAAAAGTCAGCAAATTAAAATAAATTTTATTTAAATAATAAGACTGATGAGGAAGATGATAGACACCATTCCCACTGGCTATCCTTCTCTTCCTGCTGTCTAGAGAGCACTGGAAACTTCTAGGGTGTGTGTGCCCACTCACCAATCCCTAGATTGAGCTTTCCTTTTATGTCTACAATTGGCAATGTCCTTACCTGTCCCTTGACTCCTCAGGGTGTGGGAGGAAAGGGGAGGGTCAAGTGTTGGTGTGTTCTGAACCCCCAAACACTCAGGACCTTATCCTGCCATTGAATCTCCTAGGATATCAGCAGGATGTGGTCCCAAGGTTTTTCCTCCCCTGGTTTCCCCAATCAGAAAATGCTGTCGTTTATCTAGATAGAACTTTGATGGATTGTAGATACAAATATTTTAAAACTTTGTCTGAACTAGATGAAAATGTCTGCAGCCACTTAAAATATAATTTGTGGAGATAATGTTTATTCACTCTTGGTTCCTAGCCTACATGCAATTTGGCTTCCAATACCTTTTGAAATGCTTAGCCTGAATTTAATTATTGAAGTACTCTTTGTTTTTTCGTAAATACTTGGCACTGTTTGTAATGCCTAATGACGTTGGTCTGTATCTTTGGTTAAGAGGAGTTGTTAATCTAAAACTAAAAAGCCAAAATGAGAGGCAACAAGCACTTATTTGAGATAAAAAAGAATTGCAACTTGGGGAGTACACATTTTGGCAACAACCCAAACAGTGTCCTGATAAAAGAGTAAAGGCTGGGAAGGGGTTTTCATAAGAAAAAGAAGGGAAATAATTATATAAATAGAAGAAAGAAATTTCTATTGGTGCTAACAAGCTGGAGTTTCTTTTTTGCTATACTTGACTGGTTACTGATTCTATCTTCCAAAAGAGAGTCTATAATCATCAGTCCCTGTGGTCAGGATGTGTGTTTTTATATTAACTTTGCAAATGGTTGTTTATAAGACAATGTTGGTTTGGCCCAGTCCAAAGGTTATTTTGCTCAGTTCCGTCATTCTAAAGGCTCAAGAAGCAAGACATGCAAATCATTTTCTCTGGAATGGCTGCTCTGGCTTTATTTTAAAATGGCTCTACTTATGTCAACTTTTCAAAGTTTTGTGTTTTCATGTAGTATAATGCTTCCCCAACTTTTAAAATCTAGGCTACCCTGTACAAAATACAAAAATCTCAGACATTTTTCACATCACTTAAACACAGGACCTAAAAACAAGCCAAAGCAAAAGGAAGCAATAGCTTTAATGTTTTAACTCCACTCTAGTCTGTTTTAAAATTGTATTAAGTTCTGGACAAGACCACTTACATAATTTGTAGGGCCCAGTAAAAAATGAAAATGTGGGGCTCATTGTTCAAATATTATTAAGATTTCCAAGAAGACAACAACAGAGCATTAAACTGACCACTGGGCCCTTCTAAACATGGGTCCCGGTGCTATGCACAGGTTGCATGCCCACAAAGCTGCATGCTTTCGATGGGTTCCACCCCACATTAGAGCATGTGTCAAAATGTATTTACATCCTACATAAAATATGGTTTTTGTTTCCACCATTTGTTGAAAGGATTTTGCTTTTGAAATTACAAAGGTCTGACTATTGTGTTCACAAACCTGTTGCAACGATGTTGCTAACCTTTTTTTGATATCAGAGGGATTATTCATTATGAATTTGTACCAACTGGACAAACAGTTAACCAAGTTTACTCTTTGGAAGTGCTGAAAAGGCTGCGTGAAAAAGTTAGACAAAAATTACCTGAATTTTTCGCCAACAATTCAGGCTCTTGCATCACAACAATGCACCAGCTCACATGGCACTGTCTGTGAGGAAGTTTTTAGCCAGTAAACAAATAACTGTATTGGAACACCTGCCCTCCCTACTCACCTGATCTGGCCCCCAATGACTTCTTTCTTTCCCCAAATAAACAAAATATTGAAAGGAAGACATTTTGATGACATTCAGGACATCAAGGGTAATATGATGATAACTCTGATGGCCATTCCAAAAAAAGAGTTCCAAAATTGCTTTGAAGGGTGGACTAGGCACTGGCATTGGTGCATAGCTTCCTAAGGAGTACTTTGAAGGAGACCGTTGTGATCTTCAGCAATGAGGTATGTAGCACTTTTTCTAGGATGAGTTCTCGAACTTAATTGTCAGACCTTGTATGTGGCTATAAGTAACTCATTTATTTTATGATTAGCTCTGATATCTCTATCTATAGATAGCTCTACAAATAGTGCATATGTTTAGGAATTACAAAATTTATATGAATACTAAAATTAGCAATGAATGGAGTTGCCACTGGTTATATTGTATAAATATTTAATTAAACAATCATAAACCTCCATATCATAGTTTTCTTTTGATATTTTGAAACTGAAAATGATTTTTTAGACCCAAATATTGGCATAGGCCCCTGAAAATACTCAAGGCTTTATGTGACTAGACTGCTTAATGGGGAAAAAATGGTGCTAAGCACCTCACCCCTATTCTGATATGTCCACTTACATTCTCCACCACACACACACACACACACACACACGGGGTCATGGATAAAACACACAAGACTACAAAAGCTCTATTTGGCACAGAGGGCATTTAGGGCCTTGTTTCTTTTGTTTACCTAAAGTTAGAACTGAGTGGACTGGTATCTAGGAAAGGCTCTCGGTGAAGTAAATTTTGCTTTATTTTGTGGTATAAAGTTTTGAAGGTTGAAATCTTTTTACCATTTAACATACTGAAATGCAATGTTACGCATATAAAGCACCATGTAGACACACCTGGATGGCCTACCTATGCTCATGTGAAAGTCTTCTCATCAATTGGTCCTACTAGAATCTCATCCAGGGCTGGTTCGGGGAGTAAGGACTTGTCATCACCAGTGCTATCCCTCCTTGGCTTCCGAACAGATCTAGGCAACATACCTGGAAACAATACTGTAGACTAGAAAATGTATGGTCTTGGAACCAACGGGATATGTTTTTAAATTCCAACTTTACTACTTTATTTGGTTTTCATGGTTAGCTTGCTCTCTCAGAGAATATTTCCTAACCTATTAAATGGAGATGTTAATATGTACCTCACAAGACTGTTACGGGGATTAAAAATTATATACATACAGAGGGTGCCAAAAAAAGGTATACACATTTTAAGAAAGGAAAAAACTATTAAAATTGTAATACTCAATATATATACCAATAACAAAAAGATGAATACAAGTCACGTTTGACTTCTGCAATTACAAGAGGTGCTCAAAGTGGTTACCATCAGCATCTAGATACTTCTGACTACGGCAAACTACTGCTTGAGCAACAGTGACCAAAATGTCCACTTGTATACATTTTTTTGGCACCCACGGTATATATAAGTAGATTTATATTTGTGTGTATAAACATCTACGTGTGTATCTATACATATGTGTGTATCTATACATAAGTTTGGCCAATAGGCACTAAATAAACAGCAATGTTTACTACCACTGTTGTTATAATTTTATTATTTTTAATCACATAGAGCATGAATTTATGGTAGCCTCCCTAAAAAGGAAAAAAGGACTCTGCAGAGAATTTTTAATTATTTATATTATCCTCAGAAAATTAGATTATTAATGTATCAATACAATCCAAACTTGGTCACGTGTCAATCAATTTTTCTTATCTAGATCAAGCATTTATTCTGTATCCTAATGCCTTGTGAGGCCAGAGGAGCTATAGACATGCCCTCAAAGAGCTTTTTTTTCTAGTTGGGGACAAAGGTGAACATTTGAAAAAATCATTAGAGAATAAAATGTGACGCAGTGCATAACTGAATACTAGGCAGTACAGTGCAGGTGCTAACTACTATTGGATTGCAACAAAGTAGATGATTGGCAGCGGCTCAGATTCTCCTAGAAGATTTAATAAATAAGGCATGCACTCACCACTATTGAAGGGATAAACTTTCTTTGTATTAAAATAAAATTTTATGTGATTTTCAGAAGTTACAGAACCCAGTTCAGCCAGTTTTCTGTCTGCAAAATGGAGGTGATGAGTCTTCCTATATCAGATATAATGCTGAAAATTACTTTAACTCAATTAATTGGCTTAAACAAAATGGAATCTATTATCTTGAAAGGCACAGTTGTCACAGGGATTGTTCAATAATATCTCTGGGGACCCAGTTCCTTTCTGCTTTTCTGCTTTGCCATCCTCGGAATGTCAGTTATCTTGCCCCTTATTCACAAGGAGCCTGCAAAAGCTCCAAGCCCTACATCCTATCACACCAACACATAGAGGCAGAAACGGAAAGGTAAAGGAAGGGAAGGGAAAAACAGAGAAGGGAAGGGAAAGGGAGAGGAGGGAAGGGGAGGGGACGGGAGGGAAGGGAACAGAAGGGAAGGGAAGGGAGAGGAGAGGAGAGGAGAGGAGAAGACATACTATCTCTGACTTGTGTGTCTTTTCAAGAACAATAAAGAAATTTCTCAGAAGTGCCTCCTTGTCCTCACATCTCATTGGTTAAAATTGGATCACATGTCCCTTCCTAAGCCAATCACTGGCAAGAGAATAGAATTCCTGAAAGGCCTAGATTCACTCCCGAGGTGGTTGTATTCACCTTTTCTGAATCACGGAACTGGATGGAGTGTAGACACCAGAACAAAGTTGGAGCTGGGCCAGCAGGGAAGAGACCCCAGCAGGGTCTTCTCACCTGCCCATTTTGCCAGACACCTGCCCAGGCTCTGCCAGTTGGACTTACCCACACAAGATTTTGACTCAGGAACTAATGATGCAAAGAGTTAGTCCTGGGTAGAATGTATTCTGGTGCAGGTAGCGCTACTCCAGCCAGTTTCCAGAGGTGTGGAGGTAATGGTTCTGACAACAGGGTCCAGGTCCCAGGAATGGTGCCAGGGGCCATGTCCGTGCCCACTGGCAGGAGCAAGGGCATCGCCCCAAGCCCAGTTGGGCTGCAATTTCGGACATATTTTTTGTGTGGACATAGCCTCTAATCCTGCTTATCCCTGCTTCTGAACTATTCACATGCTTCTAATAATTTTTTTCCTGCTTAAGATAGTGGGTTGGATTCTGTTTCTTGTAACTCAGAAACTGATTATCAGTCCCTTTCTGAGGGGCTAAGTCCGAATGCTGCGTATGAAATGACCACGCAGAACTTAGATGTGCAAGGGAAGGACTTCATTTCAGTGATGCAATTTTACAGCTTAATTGTACAGGAAATCCTTAGTTTGAGCTTTAACTTTTTCACTTGGATAACCAAAAGCTGAACTCAGAAGCGTTAATTCTGCTTTCAAGGGAGTTTTGCTTTAAATCCTGCAAAGGAAGGTGTGGCCTTGTGCACTGAGTGAAACAACTGCTTCTTCAAGTTTTGTAATACCTCTCTCTCTCCCTCTTTGCGGGTAGCCTCAGGGGAGCTCTCTTGGAAGGAGAAAAGGGGAGGTCTCATACTGAAAGAGAAAGTTCCAAAATAGCCAAAGACCAGCTTCCTATTTCATAATAAAGCCAAGTTCCCCTTGGTTGCATTGCCCTAACACATGGGCTATTTGCGGCATCTCAGAATCTGATGAACCTGTGTATTTGTCAGTGTTTGGATGCTGTTGAGGAACATGTTACAGTATATACAGACTGAAGACCACGGATTAATAACCACAGGACAGAGGTTTCTCCAGATCACTGGCACTTATACATGAGTATTATGGGCTGCAATCTTGACTTGGCATCCTCAGGTGATCTTGACTGAACTTCACATGAGTATGAGGCAACCACGCATCCATGAAGAAATACCATGTGGAATGGACACAGGGACCGTTAGAAAGTTTAGAGCATCTGAAAGCGTTCAGGCAGCTAGAGGTGATGAGGGGATGGACTATGGTTAAAGGGCGTATGCTAGAGGAGCAGTGGGTTGAGTCTGCAGATCCCTTCTGCAACTCCTTCTTGGCTCAGGCCCCTTTCCCCACAGCAGGGACTAGACTTTCCATGGAAGTTACTTTCAGTTATAGCTCAAATCCATGAAGTCCAACATCTTTTTCTACCTTGGCTGACCTGGTGATCATAACAATGTATCTCTTTGTCTCAGTTCTCCTTCTGCTCCAGAGGAACTACATGGAAAGACATAGTTCATAAAACTCAAGGTGTCACAAGACCACCCCTTGAATAAACTGTTCAGATTTGTTATCAGGTAGGGACACCTGGCAAAGATTCATTTGGGACTCTGAGTGAAGTACAGAAGCTCCTCGACTTACAATGGGGTTACACCCCAATAAATCCATTGTAGGTTGAAAATGCATTTAATACACGTAAACTATAGAACATCATAGCTTAGCCTGGCCTGCCTAAAATGTGCTCAGAACACTTACACTAGCCTACAGTTGGGCAATTATCGTGAGTTGCGTCTCAAGTGTAATTGCCTTCCTCTTCTCAACAGAAGCAGGAAACACAGATAAGTACTTTATAGACCAGATATCATGCAAAAACACAAATCACAATATCCAAGAAACACTGGCAACACACTACACTGTAGAGGATCGGATGTTTATCTTTCTGACTGCGTGGCCGAGTGGCAGCTGTGGCTCGCTGCCACTACCAGCATCACGAGAGAGTATTGTGCTGCATATGACTAGCTTGGGAAAAGATAACAATTCAAAATTCAAAATATGGTTTCTCCTAAATGCATATTGCTTTCACACCTTCGCAAAGTTGAAAAAGTGAAAGTTGAACCATCATAAGCGGGGGACTGTCTGTACTCAATCTTGCTTTTTAAATCTGTGGTAACAGCCATGTCTTCCTGTGGGCAAGGACATATAAAGTGAGAGGTACAGCCAGAGACCATGAGGCATTTGTTTTGTTTGAATGGAGCTGGCTCTCCTACAGAGTAAGCCCAACCTCTTCCTTCCCCGAATCCTTTTCTTCCCCACCTGAGCCCAATGGCTGGCATACAACCTTCATTACACCCGCACATCCTTGAATCACTGTTGGAGTTAGTTTTCAAGACCTTCATGATTTTTGGTTTTACTCTCAAGAAAAAAAAGCAGCATTTTAATTTTTCTTCAAATTGAAGATCTAAACATTAGAAGTGACTTGCCTTTGCCAATTTTCCCAACACATAAATGATTCCAAACTAAAAGGAAATGTGTATCTTGAAAATCTAAACTATGCAAGATTTTAGGAGAACAATTTTGTAAGTTACAAGCAACCTATATCGTATAGGACATAAACATTCTCTTAACATATGAATCTCATTGTTCCAAAGACTTCAGTTGCCATCATGAACAATTATGTATCTTTATTATTCATAATAATTTTAAAGGTGCGTAGACCAGTGCTTTGCAAGCTTTTGATGTTCACACAGATCACCTGGGAATCTCGTTAAAATGTTGATTCTGATTAAATAGGTCTGGGTTGGGGCCTGAGAATCTTCATTTCTTACCCTCTCCCAGGTGATGGGTCACACAGGGGAGAGAGCATTTTATCTGCCTCTAATTATTATTTCAATTTAATTTTTTAAAAAGCTCTCCCAAAATTAAAATAGTGACTATTAATGTTTTCTTCTTGCTACTAGGGTGTCTTATTTTGTTTAGAATATATTAAATATTTTTGTCTCTGTAGTTATCAATCTCTTGCTTAGAATAATAGTACTTATAAGGACAGGAGTCTGGGAACTTTATCCAGTAAAGAAAATCTTTGTTTACGTGATGTCATGCAGGGTCTCAGCTCCCGCTCCCCGCACGAGAACACAGGATATGGTGAGGCCAAAAAGGAACAACAACGGAGCCATAGATAGTGGAGTCATACCACTATATTCTCGCTGGCGGCTGGTCAAGAACACAAAAGCAAACGTCTGCCAGTACCCCAATGAGGGGTCTTCCTGCACCCCAGTCTCGCTGGGTGAGACACAGGAAGTAGGATCAACATGATCCGCAATCCACAATCTGCTTGCAAACTGCACTTGCTAACCACAATCCTCCGCTTCTCTGCCAACCAACCAACCCCCTAGCGTAGCCACTGCAGATATATTAGTGGCTAATGGCTAACCGGTAACAGCTGATGGCCACCCAGCCACAGCGGATGGCCATCTGACTACAGCTGATGGCCATTTACTACCTGAGCCAGCACCTTTCCGCATGAGGCTGAGAGCCTGGAAACTGCTCTCCTGGCTCTGTCCCCACACCTGATCTCCAGAAATCAGGCCAGGGGCCAGCATTTGAAGAGCTGATTTAAGTCTCCATAGCAATTTTAGAGCTTTGCCACATTTGCTGCTAGGTGTGGTAGGAAAACTCCAGAATAAATCAACTTACCAGGCAGCTTTTGTTTTTTTTTTGCATTCCTCAGCTTCCAGCCTGGTAGGACACAATGGCTGATGTCCATATTGTGTTCACAAGCTCACACAGAGCCAAGGCAGACATTAAAGCCCTTTGTGAGCTAAATTCTATTTGTCAGCCTCTTAATTCCTCCTTCTTATACGCATGTTGTTGTACCAGAGGACTCCTCTTCCCTTTCAACATGTTCTGATGGGATCTTCTGCCTCCTTGAACAGCTTCTGAAGTTTTGGGGGCCTGTTGTCTGATCCCATGTGTCACGTGCTCATTTACATAACCTCTCTTGTCTTCTTAATCACCAGTGGCCTGGTATTGGGACCTTTCGTATTACTGAAAGGAAAGACACCCTAGTGTGATAGCATGATGTCATTGTTGCATCCCTGTAATGCCTTTGTGACCGTGTCCCCCTTCCTCTTTTACCATTTGGCGTGGAAGAAATAGTATGCCACACAGAATGCAAAAGGAATGAAAGGATGGAATTCTTGAGTTTTTAGCTCAAAAGGCACTAGTGCTGTTATAAACAGTGTAATTTGCAACGATACTTAGTCAAGCAAGTTTTGCTCCATAGGAGAGAGATTAAAACCCAAGTGGAGGAGAGCAAAGGTTTGGGAACTAGAGGCAGAGAGTGTTACCAACTGCCATGACCCCCATACCTCCATGGTGAGGGCAAGAGGAGGGAGGATATGATAAAACCTCTTTCAAGTATGGCTCATGCCTCACCTCCTGATAGAAGCCAAGTAGGCTAGCAGCTTTGTAGAGAAGGCTCCCATGCAGTCAGTGTGTGTTACGTGTAAAGTAGAAAAGCCTTGATTTCCCACTTGGTGTCTGGAGATTCAGAGGGCGGGAGACAACAGGCTTACAGGGACCTGTGAACCAGAATAAGAGACTGCTATAGAAGAAAATGAAGTATATACTGTCCAGCTGGGGAGTGGATGGTATACAGTTACAACCTGCTTTTGAAATCGCATAGCAGAGTTGATTTTAAAATCAAAATAAAATTTAAAAAACCACCTGCCTGGGAAAGATGAAACACAACTTTGCTGAAGTTTAAGGGACAGCAGTAAGAAGATAAATGAGAACTCTTCTTAAATCTAGATAATCTGATCTAAAATTGGGTTAGATCTACAATCCCCACTTTTCATCCTCCACTTTACGAGCATAGCAACAGTTTCCATGCTGACAATACCTTCGCAGCCCATCACTCAGGAGCCCGAACCTGGTTTTCTATGTACTCTCATCTCAAGGCTCTTTCCTTTCTCATTTAACTAATATCCATTCCTCTTCCTCAAATGAAAGACACCTGGGTTTACTGCTCATTTCAGGAGAAACATCAAGCCCCTACCAAAAAGGGAGTTACCTTATGGGTAAAATAAATAAATCAGTAAATAAAACAAAATATTATATCAATACATTTCCTATATGGAACCTTCAGGCATAAGGGAAGAAACTGGTCTCTTGTTCTTCATCAGGATTGTCTATAGGGGTAATAAAGGAAATAGTCATTAAAGGTAAGGTAGTGCTCTCAAAATTCTACCAGGCCATGCAGTGATGGGGCAGAAAGGATTCATACCCTCTTCTGCCCAATAATGAGGAATGATATCTCCTAGAGACCTAGAGAAGGGAGAAGCACTGAGCTACTTAAGAAAATTATTTGTAGATTGCGGATCGTGTGGATCCTGCTTCCTGTGGCTGCAACCCAGCCGCCAGTGAGAATATAGTAATTTCATCAGCTGTGATACCCCAACGATATTGGAGCTGTGAATGAGAATATCACTTTGTGTCTACCAAACCCTATATCCTTCAGAGAAGTTTTATGGAAAAAGAGAAAGGATAAAGTCATAGAGTGGGATAAATAGTATGGTACTGACATTTACCCACCTTTTAAAGGTAAGATTCACTTAAACACTACATTTGGTAACCTCACCATCTTCAATTTAACGTCATTGGATGAAGATATGAATGAAATTGTATTCTGGACCATCAGCAAGACGTTTGTTCTTAACATCCTTGAGCCTCTTCCATATCCGATCCTAAATTGTTCAGTGACCAATGAAAACATTACAGTCATTTGCTTGATCCCAGAAAACCACCACAGCAATCCACACCTAATAAGCTACTCATGGCATTGCCGCTCCGCTCAGTGTAACCACAGCTTCGGTTCTGTGATATATTTTTGGAAGAATGATGACCTTTCACAGGAAGTACAGTGTATTGCTCATGATCCAGTAAGCAAGAGGACATCATCGATTGTTTTGGCTTCTTGTATCCCAGATGATCATTCAAGGCATAGATATGCACTTATACCAGCAGTTGGACTAGTAGCAATAGGTGTTGTTCCATTTGTAAAAGGTTTTCTGAAATGTGGAAGGAACACAGGACCAACTCCAGTTGATTAATAGAAGGTGGAATCAAATCCTTACTTAAGTTATTTAACCGAATTTAGAAAACCCACCTGACTCACCATTCAAGTATTACATCATCTTTGAGGAAGTTTGAAAGTCTTACTGGAAGTGATCCTTCATCACAGGTCATGTTTTTAGAAGAAACATCAACAAACGAAGAAAAAGCATTAATGTTTGCCTGGTCACCTGGAATTTTATATGACTAGGTCTTCCTTTCATGGCCTCTTATTCTTTTATCATAAAATTTGCCCCAAAGGGGTATAAACTTTTATAGGTAAATGCATATATGTATATAAAAAAAGAAAATTATTTGTTTCTTAAATATAAATGTAGTCTACATTGTTCCCTTGAAAAGTGATGTCTATCCTTGGAAACTTGTGGTTCACTTCCTGATAGAAGCCAGGTGAGTTTTATACACCTATTTGTTCTATCAGGTCAAAGACAAAGAAATAGACCCTCAAGAACCTCTCAGAGGTGGGATTCTTAAAGGAAACACATCGTCCTGGAGACCCATACCCACACTAGATCCAGGAGCCAACAGCATCAGAGCATTTTCTTTTTCAGATGCCCCTACCCTACTTATCTGTGCTCCAAGGAACACCATCACTGTAGACTGAGTGATTTAGACTTGAGACTTGCAGGACTATCTAGGGAAATAGAGAGTGATTCAGGTGAAGAGACCTTCATGGGAATTAGGCTTCCCTGTTAGGATAGGTTTCCCAAAGGAGATGGGTAGAGTTTCATGTGAAGAGCATTGAAAGAGGGCCCTCAATAAAATACCAAGAGCAAGGGTAATGTCGGCACTGGAGAGTCCCCAAAAGGAGACCTTTTGGCAAATGGCCCAATTCTTTAAGTGCTTTCCCTTTTAGAATCTGGGAAAAGACAAATTGTCAAAAACTTTAGCTATTCCCTTCCTACACTGAAATACCCTTTTGAATTTATTCCAATTCTGTTAACTAAATTAGAAGATCCCTGCTCAGTGTGGCGTTACAGTTTTAAGGAAGCTGATAGGACAGGATGGCGAAATGGGAAGGGGAAACAGTTTCCCTCCCATCTACTCACTGACCTGCTGGGAAGAGAGCATCATCCTTTCAAGTGGACCATGACTCAGAAACTCAGGTCATGACCAACAGTCCTGTGAAATGTAACAGAGCATGGAGGTAAAGGGAAAATTCCACACAATATCAGAGAGCTAAAGAATTCCAGTAAGAATGAAGCAGTTGTCTATTACTACATAGTGAACCACCCCAAGACGTAGGTGGCTTAAAGCAATATTTATTTCTTTAGTACAATTGTGAGGGCTGATTAGGCAGTTATGTTGCTGATCTCACCTCACTTGGGCTCACTCATATGCCTGCTGACAGCTGGGTGCCCAAGAAGACCTCACTTATATTTTAGGCATGAGCTTGTTTCTGTTGCAAAGTACTCACAGCATGGTGGGCCTGGAGGGATTCTCTGGTGGAGTAACGTTTGAGATGAAGTCTTCTGAAGGATTAGAAGGCAGTGGTAAATTGGCAAAAGGGGAAGAGACTAGTAAGAGGGAAGGCAGTGACTTACTTATAAGAGGGAATAATACATGCTAAGACACTGTGAGGTATGAGGTAGTATGATGCTAGAAAAACAAAGAAATAAAGACAGTTTGGTTACTGCACAGGCTACAAGAAAAGAGGGATAGTGGATGCCTTATCATTCAGGTTCAAGGAACTAAAGATTTATTCTTTGTGTGATTGTTGTTAATCTTCATACTAAGAATAATGGGAGACCATTGAAAGGTTTTAACCAATGGAGTGACATGATCCAATTTGCTCTTTAAAGAAAGTACATGGTTATATACGCGAGGCATTGCAGGGGGACTAGAAGCTGGGTTTCTCAACCTCAACATGATTGACATTTTGGGCAAGATAATTCTTTGTTGGTGGGGGGAGTTGTCCTGTACATTGCAGGATGCTGAGTAGTATCCCTCCACTGACCTCTACTCCCTAGATGCCTGTAAAGCCTTCACCCTTTCTTGGTTGTGACAACCAAAAATATGTCCAGACATAGCTAGATGTCTCCTGGGGAACCAAATTGCTCCTGGTTCAGAACTATGGTGCTCGAGTGAATGCAGGTTTCCTCCGGTCGCTATTACTGTCATCCAGGAGAGAAATATTCATCACATGGACCATCATGACCATATAGTCCTCAACTCTCCTCTCTACTTGCCTCTTTCCATGACTCCAAAAAAATAACAGTCCACCCACTCTGAAAAAAAAAAAAAGAAAAATCTGGTCTTGTTTGTGCTGCAAAATACTCATAGTCAGATGGCAAAAAGATAACGTGGAATATATATAGAGTTCGTTTTCACCCACTGGTAGTTTGTTGATGCAAGTCTCACATAGGATCAAAGTCCCATGAAGGAACTGATTGAAGGTCAACAAGGCAGGACATTCTGCAGTCTTATTTTTGAATGAGAGAAGGCCAGAGATATGGTTAACAAAGTCTAGGAAGTGACAGCAATGGAATAAAACTGTGTGAGTCTTCCTTGGTGACAAACCTTACTAGTGAGGGCTGCAATTGTCCAAAGTCCTGGTCACCAGTCCTGCGTGGCTAGCTTGTTCTCTTTTATTACCGTAGTGGCCTTCTCCCCTTGGTTTATACACAAAGACTAATAATTTTCTATCCCTTGCCCGCCTTTGAGGAATGGCAAGTTCCCAGTCCTAAACAACTTGGAATTCATCTGATAAAAATCCTGGCCTTATTTCTCTCCCTATAGAGTGCAGTTTTCTGTAAGAGAGGAAAGGTTGTGTTTGTTGCTCCTAGGAAGAAAAAGTACAAACCCAAACCCCTTTCAAATCAAAGTTTTGTTCTTGAGTCAAAGGCGCCTCCCAAGCCTCCAGCCAAGTCCAATGAAAAGGCTTTGTTAGTTTATCTAAAGCTGTCAGAGTTCAGCCAGGTCATCGTCTCATTCATGCTGAGCTTGAGAAGTGTGTCCTTTCTCTGCTTCTGCCTTGCAGGGGAAATTTAATGCAAAATTTCGTTTCATTTCTACCCCACCCTCACTTTCCTTTTTCTGACTTAATGAATGTAGTCACCCAGAAGGTAGTCAGTCATATTATGGTCTGTGTGTACTGTGAATGTGTTAACATTAAACTCATGGCGATCTAATTGCATAGATATTTAGAGAACGATATGAAAAGCTGAAAGTCAATTCTTATCTTGAAGGTCAGAAGGTCTAAGCCTTTCCACCAACCTCCCAATTTTTCTCCTGGAGAAAGGTAACTATGATTCATCACTATAAGCAAGCCAGCCAGCAGGAGTAACACAATCTGACCCATTCTCACTTAAAAGTAAGCTGCAGACTTTTTTCCCCCGCATGTCACTCAATCTTTTATTTTTTTTACATTTATATAAATTTAACTAACATATAAAATATAACAAGCACTCACACTTATTCATAACCAAATAAAAAAGAATGATAACATCTAATTTACGCTTTTGCTGCTGTTCACTCTTTCGGAGCTTGTAATTATAACTATCTTCGTCCACTGCCTACTAAATATTCCCTTTGCTCTTCACAAGCACCTGAGCTGGTTGTGGTTTTTGCTTGGATGACCTTAGGGCCATCAGTAATCATGCCTGGATTTGTTTCTTATAAATTTTCATTCACTTTCATCACAGGCCATGGAAATACTAAGAAAGCCCTAAGGAATCTCTTGTATTCTGTAAGTCCATTGTGGAGCAACCGTCCAATTTTCCTGTGGTAATCAGGGTCAGTGACCCCAGACAGTACAGAAACTCCTTTCACTGCCTGTTGATTCAGAGTCATGAGTAGCTCTATGTGGGTCAGGTGGCAGTCTTCATGTCCAGTCCAGTGAAATCAATGTTTCCTGGTTGACATTTTCCTCCCTTTGAAATGAAGACCCCTACACCAGCTGACCGTGAGGTCACATGGACATGCAGTATAAATTATGCTTGTGGATCCCTAGGAGTAACAGTGGTGATAGGGAATGGTGCCACATCCATTTTCACCCTTGATTGCTGAATTTGTAAATTCTAGCTATGGGAAAATCAGGGCTGTATAATGGACACTGGTTTAGAGTTTAAGAAGCCTCCCGAGGAGCCTTGCTCCAATCCTGCAAAGTATTGTCTCCTAGGTAGTGCTTGTAACTCAGAGAAGACTCTTTTCTTTACAGTAAATTCCAATTAATAAATGTACAAAGGATGGCAGAAATTTAAAAATCACCATGTGGCAGACATCATAGTAATCAGAGTTGTAGGCAAGAATAAATTCTAAAATTAGTAGGCAGAAATATGATGAGAAATAGGATATCTGCATAGACTCAAAGTATATTCTCACAACACCCTTACTGAGTTCAAAGGGATAATAGTAAATTTACAGTGGAGAAAACTGTGATTGAGTTAATATCACCAGTATTGAAACCTATCTACATCATGTTTCTTTGAATATGAAATCAACTTGACTGGCCAGGTGTGCCCAGATGAAATAGTGCTTCTGGGCGTGTCTGTGAGGGTGTTTCAGGATGAGGTTACATTTGAATCAGGGGATTCAGCAAAGTAGACTGCCCTCCCCAATGTGGGTGACCGTCAATCAACCCATTAAGGGCTAGAGCTGAAGAGGCAGAGAGTACACGAATTCACTCCTTTTTTTCCTGCTTCACTGTTGAGCCGAATATCTCGTCTCATCTCCTGCCCTTGGTCTGGGATTTATACTGTTAACCTAAAAATAAAAGGCCAAAGTAGAGTCAACAAACATTTATTTGCGATCTAAAAGAATACCTATTCAGGGAGCCTGATTCAGGTGGAAACCCAATCAGTGTTTGGATTAAGAGGTGAAGGCAAGGGGTATTTGTGAGAAAGGGAAGGGATATCATTACATGAAAAGAAGGAAGGAATTTCTATGGGTGTTAATAAGCTAAGGAAGGAATTTCTATAGATGCAGATAAGCTAACATAGTGATGCTAATTCTAAAGAATGTCTTTAATTTTCAGTCAGGTAGTCATGATATCTGCTTTCCTGTTGGCTTTGCAAATAGTTATTCAGAAAGGCAGTGCCAACTCCATTTAGACATGGCTCTGTTTATATTAATTTTTACAACTATATTGGCTCCCTTGGTTCCCAGGCCCTCAAACTTGGACTGAATTTTACGATTGACTTTCCTGGGTTTCTAGCTTACAGATGACAGATTGTGGGACTTCTCAGCCTCTATAATCACATAAGGCAATTCATAATAAATCTTCTTTTACGTATGTTTATATATCCTATTGGTTCTGTTCCTCTGAAGAATCCTGACTACAAATATGATATACAGCGAATGACACAATATTATTTCCGTGGTATTCTTGCGAAAAACACATAAGCAGAATATAAGCATGAGAACACGTTAGATAAACTCAGAAGGACACCAGAGACCTTCAACCTTCCTGTTGCCAAATTCAATAATCATTTCTCATTCCAGGTTTTTTTTTTTTTATTGGGCAACAGTGGATTTTTCCAGGACCCATCATCTCCAAGTCATGCCGTTGTTTTCAATCTAATTGTGGAGGGTGCAGCTCACTGGCCCATGTGGGAATTGAACCGGTGACCTTGGTGTTACCGAACACTGTGCTCTAGAGACAACCAGCCGCCCTCTCATTCCAGGTTTTACTCAACCTGTCAGCATTACTGTGTTTCCCTGATAATAAGACCTAACCGGAAAATAAGCCCAGCATGATTTTTCAGGATGACATCCCCTGAAGATAAGCCCTAATGCGTCTTTTGGAGCAAAACTTAATATAAGACCTGGTCTTAATTTTGGGGAAAAACGGTACCTAATATTGTTGAACATCAATTTCTAAATCACTTTCTTCTCTTGCTCTCTAGGGCATAACTTTCTTTTGGTTCTCCTCCTACCTTGTATAGTTCGTCACCTCTTCTGATTTCTTTTCATCTTCCTAATCATGGAACTTTTCATTATCTATACTGACCCCCAAGGTGATCTCATCCACTCCCATGACTTTCCAGCTGCAGGACTGCCAATAATATTCTCATTCCAGTCAGCAAGATCAGAAAAGGAAGGATAAGCCCCTCTTCACCCCCACAGACATCCTTAAATATGAATACATAACTCTTCTACTTATATTCCATTAACCAGAATTTAGTCACATGGTCACTCTTAGCTGTAAAGGAGTGCGGCCATGAGCCAAGCTGCAAACAAAGGTTCTATTATTATGAAATAAGAGAACAGACACTGGGAAATAACTAACAGATTCTTCTACATATGGCAAATCTTATTACACCCCTAGTTTAGCCAGCACATAAGCCAGATCGCTCTAGAGTACAAATAGTGGATTATTGTAAACTTAATCAGGTGATGACTCTAATTACAGCTGCAGTTTTAGATAGAATTCTTTCTTAGAGACAATCAACACAACATCTTGTACCCTGATATGTAGCTATTGAGCTGGCAATTTCTTTCCTCTAACTCAATAAACTGGGAACAAAAAAGACCAGTTGGCTCTTACCTTGATATAGGATGACACAAATTTCTGGTGTTGTGCCACAGTTTAGTCTGCAGTGATATTTAATATCTTATTATTACACAGAATATCAGTGTAGAGCGTGGTACTTCCTACTCTATAGGTCTTATCGGCATTGATAACATCATGCTGATAAGACCTATAGAGTAGGAAGTACCACACTTTACACAAAATGCTTATCTCAGGGAGAAGCAAACTGCTTTGGTATATCACCCATGCTTAGGGATAGAGCTGAATGAGTTGATGGGAAATATTCCTTGTGGTCAGAAATATGAGTGGTATAAAGATATCATTTGCCTAGAAGGCATGGCCTGAGAAAGATGACCTGAGATAAAGGTCTATGCCACTTCTCCTCTTTCCTTCCTTTTTTCCTCCCTTCCTCTTTTCCTCCCTCTCTCCTTCTCTTCCTTTTTCTTCCTTCCTTCCTACTTTCCTTCCTTCATCTCCTTCTTTCTTTCTATCTGCCTATTATCTATCTATCTATCTATCTATCTATCTATCTATCTATCTATCTATCTATCCGTCCATCCATCTATCCATCTATCTATTAGGGATGAAATTTTAATAGTTGGAAGATTTGTAACAAATTATTGGGAATATACATGGATGGATAGACGGATGGATGGATGGATGGGTGGATGGATTTTTTTGGCATAGTCCTACAGTAAGATGATAATTTTGTCCCATGTGAGTGCTCAGTGGAAGTCCCTCACGGTTGAGTACGTATTCAGATCAGGTATTTCCACTCCACAATAGCTCTTTGCTTAGCTTCTTCTAGACTTGCTCAATGAGTTCATGAACAAAGTGGCAAAGGTGCTAGGGAAGGAAGCCATGCCTGGACTCAGTAACACAGACTTCCTCTCACCAAGCTAAGTTGGCTGCTGTGACTTGTGAGTGTGCAAGCTGTCTGCAGCAGGAGCAGCCAACCCTGAGATCTCAGTATGTTACCATACCTTGGGTATGCAAAACCACCCCAGCCACCTCATGGCATGTTGACACCTTGGAAATTTCTATTATAGCCAGGGCAGCAATTTGTCCTCCGTGGAACAGACACGTTCTGGATTTGATTTTGATTCCTCTTTGCACCATACTTGTGCCAGTTCCATTATCTATGGGACTTACTGAATGCCTTATTTAAGGTCATGTATTGTATTGACCTTAAGTTGATTCTGGTCAAGAAATTCATTGGTAGCAAAAGAAGGAATGCAATGAACTGAAGTCCATTGGATTCACTGGTCTTACCATGTATGCCACACCATGTGGCAACTGGCCTTAACAGACTGTTGCAAACTCAATTATGTCCTCCGCTGGGAGATATCTTACCCAATTCTGTTGCACCATGTGCAGGAGCATTGGGATGCAAATTCTCTATATGAGTTTCACTAGACTATATCTAATTGCCCTAGGGTCCTGACTCCCTTACTACATACTTTCTTCCAGTTTTACCCCAACATCACCCAGACCTTTTTTTTCCTTACCTGGTAGCTTTGCCTTCTCCTGCAAGTAAGCACCTTCATCTATATTTCTACTCCTCACTTGCCCTCCACCATGCTGCTTCTAGCCTCCTGAACTGCAATTTTTTTATATGAGTGGTTATTGCATGCCACCCACTTTGTGGTACTTTATTATGGCAGCCGTAAGAAATTAATATAGCCTTATTTATTCATTCAATTCAGAAATATTTATTTAGTACTTATTCTCTTAAAGACACTGGGGATACAGAAATAAGCAAGATACATAGGATCCTTGCTCTTTCAATTTTCTAACATAGTAAAGGAAGACAGATATAAGCAATCAAACAAACAATAATTTCAGGTACTGGGGAAAGTTATGAAATACGTACAATAAATAGGATAGAGTCTCTCTTGATAAGGCCACAAGTCATTGGATTTAGGGCCCACCCACCCTAATCAAGTATGACCTCAACTTGATTACATTTGCAAAGACCCTATTTCCAAATAACTTCATATTCACAGGTGGGGGTGGGGGTGTTTGAACTTCAATATATTTTTTAGGGAGCACAGTTCAACTCACAACTGTGTGGGATGGCATCTCTGTAAAGATAATTAGTAAACTAAGACCCAAATGATAAGCCATGTTACACAATACTACTGTAGTTTAGAAACCAAGTTCTAATAGTTCTTGTAAACAAATCCAGTATGAACTAATGAGTTTTCACTGGTGAAATAAACATCTTATAATTGGCATATTGAGTGCTAGAAATAGACTCTCATTGATGAATCTCTGGTATTTGAACTATATGAGTAGACTAACACGTTTTAGACAGTATCATGTAAACCACATCTTACATGAGCTGGGTGTAAGACGTTGAAAGACTTCCTCCTCTCTTCTTTTGGAATGGCTCCCATGGCATGGTTCTGTGTGTCCAGCCATTATTTCAGAGAATTTTGATTGCCATTGGATTAACTACATCCTGCTTCTTAGAATGCTGTCTGTCTCCAATCAGTCTTTCAATTTAGGGGTAGTCAGAGCATATACAAGGACAGAGAGCTGGGACTTCCTGGAGTTTACAGAACAAGTTAGGTGAATGGTTTTTATGCTTGCTTGCTCATAAATGTTTGCCTAATAAGTGACTCTATTTGTGGCAGAATTCCATCTGAAATCAGCTGTCATTAAAATTCAATATCAAGGTTGTAGGAGAGTAGTTAGCCTTCCTCTACTTCTTATCTTTTGGCATCTACAGACTCTACCAAAAAGAATCGAATAGCTGTGCACAACCAAGCTGCGTCGGTCAGTTCTCAGTACCATGGGAACAGTGAAAGGCAAGTCACTGACAATCGCTGGGGCTGCATTCTAGGGGCTCAGAGGATCTCCACTGGCCCTGACCCCAGCCTTCATTCTGAACTCTCTGATGTGGGCCTGATTTTGACCTCACCCTGGATCTGTACTTTCTTCTTTTCTTATGGCCCCTTTGACTGATGCCTTGGATTGCACTGTCTTCCCTTTTTTCTATTTCAGTTTCTTTCCAGAAGTTGCCTCCTGGTGCATCCTTAGCTCCAGATGCTGTTGCTGAAATCAAGTCCTATCCACCAAGGAGCTCAACCCAGGTCCCAGGAACCCCCGTCTGTGCCAGTGCCCCTACTTCACTTTACTGGTCAGATCATCAAAACATTTTTCACAGAGTCATAGGAAACATTCGAGCCAGCTCCATCGGAGTTGTTATATATCGCACATTAGCAGCCAGCATATTATGACACACTCATTAATTTGCATTTCAGATTGAACTGAGAAAACCAAGAGGGACTGACTTTAAATTGCAGGCACCAAAAGCTTACTGAGGAGGGACACAGATTGAATGGCCGTGACCTGTGGCTACACATTGGGATCTGAATAGTTACTTTAATCTGGGCCAAGCGCTTACTCTCTGAGCCACAAGACTTTATATTTGCCCTGGAGCTCACCCCACTTGGAATTTGGAACCAAACTAAGTCAGAAATTCCAGAAAAGAGGTTACTCCAGCAAGATCTACTTTGTGTTTCCCTTTGAAAATTTAAAGGTAAGGATGACTTAGCAAAAACATTTTGATGAAAGAGCAGTTTTTAGGGGTAAGTGATCAGGATTTATTGATTTATAGTACATTTGTAGATTTAAATCAGTGTCTTCTATAAAATACCAGCAGAAAGACAACAGCATTCAAAGAAGACAAATCATGGCCCGATATAAAATATGTCAATGAGGATATAAAGTAGAAACAACATTGCTAAGATGTAGACAAAACTCCCGTGTTTCCCCAAAAATAAGACAAGGCCAGACAATCAGCTCTATTGTGTCTTTTGGAGCAAAAATTAATATAAAACCTGATCTTATTTTACTATAAGACTGGGTATAATACAATACAATACAATACAATACAATATAATGTAATACCAGGTTTAATATACTATACTATACTATACTATACTATACTATACTATACTATAATACAACATAATATAATACCGGGTCTTATATTAATTTTTGCTCCAAAAGACGCATTAGAGCTGATTGTCCAGCTAGGTCTTATTTTGGGGGAGACACAGTATCTTGCAGATTCTATTAACTGGGAATTCTTTAGTACCTGAAGATAGAACCAGATGGTCCTGTGTCACTAAGGGGACCGAAAAGAGTTCCCCAAGGCTGGGATTAACCTTGGACTAAGGACTAAGGAAGTGCTCACAAGACCTACAAAGAGAAGCCTGAATCCTCTTGCTGTTTGGAAAAGCCCTGTGCAATCCTCCCTCAGGGAGGTTCAAAGACTTGTCCTCCAAGTCATGTTGGGTGTTTGCCTTTCTACCACCTCTTCCTGGTGAAATCAAGGACAGCCCCAGAAGTGCCAAGACTTTATAAGAAGGCAGTTTGAGGGAAGATGTAGAGGGGAGAGAGGTGACCTATATTTTGCCGGGGCAACAGTGGAAGGGTTTATGGAATTATTGTTGCATTAAGGGTCCCAAAGAGAGTAACCACATGGGGTGCCACTGAGAACTGAGTTATGTCCTGCAATGTCCAGGTGGAGGTGGAGGAGGTGGTGAAAGAGGTCTGAAGGGTATAGAACAGAGTGGGAAACACTGATCGCTGGCCCCAGAGCTAAAACATTGAGGGACAAAGGTCATCCCTTAGTTTCCTATGCAGAGTACTTCAATGGGGAAGTTTGCTCTTCTGGGAGAGAGAATCCAGGTGTACAAGCTTTGTCTAGATAAAGAGAGGGGTGTGGACAGCAGCACGGTGAGGTGGTGCAAGGCAGATGGTATACTAGCTCACCTATTAGGACCTCTGTCTTGTTCCTAGGAGGCTACATTGACCTGGAAAATAAAGTGTTACAATGACTGATAGCACCAGCAACCACCTCCTCCTGAGTGACTTCTGGCAGTGCTAGTGCGTCACCAGAAGTGTGGTTCTCTCCAACCCTGAGTGACTTTTTCCTGGAACTGTTGTCCACAAAACTGTTGGCCATGTTTTCCATAAAACATGTTTATGGCAAGAGGCAAGACACCAACTCAACACCGCTGCGAGGCAGCAACTGACTCTTTCCTACAGGGAGAGAGCCAAGGCCATTCATGCTGCCCTGGAATCCCATTGAACCTCGGAGAAGGTAGGGTTCCATTGATTTTACAAATGGGGGCCAGGCCAGGGCTGTTACCAGGTTTCCATCACCTAACTTTATCCCTAAGCCAATGTGGTAGGAAAAACAGCTAAGCGAGTCTGGGGTTCCCTGCACCTTTTCCCCTCTCTTAGTTTGGCATCCACAGCTCTGTGACAGCGATGATTCCAGCCTGTGATACTGGAGGAACAACTCTGGGAAGTGTGCAAGGGAAATTGCTTCCAAAGCAGATCCTGGCATTTGGGCATTGTTTTTCCCTAAACTCAGGACACCTATAAGAATCCCAACTGTGGGGCAAGACCATGTGGTTAACTTGCTAGAAGGTACAGCTGTCATTTGGACTTTACAATTCACACTCTGAGGGCAATTTTGGACATTTTCTTCACTGTTGTAAGCATCTCAAACTCCTGAACTGGTTTTCCGACTGCCAAGCTGGAGGCCATTCTTGACAAACCTCTCTTTCTCTTTCTTTTTTTCTTTTATTTCGATTGTTGAGCTGGTCTCTTAATAACTGAGATTCTACAGCAGTCATCTTTGACACATACTTTTCCCTTCTCCCTCAGCCAAGCAGGTAGTCTGCTTATTTCCTCTTGGCAAATCTTTACATTTAACTGCCTGGCCACCACTGTATTTTAAGCTCTTGCAACTGGATTTAACTAACAGTCTACACACCCACTACCGTGTTCAGTGTTAGAGATAAAAGGAAAACCAAATTTTAGTCCCTGTGATCAAGTGGTCATTGTGTTGGGGGCACCATGTAAAGATGGGGAAACCTGCATTGTTCTGGTAAAATAGACTCTGAATGTGTTGCCTGGAAAGTTTTTGTTTTTGCTTGGTCTGGTTTTATTTTTTGTATAGTCAAAAACAAACAATCTCTATACAGTCATGTACTGCTTCACAACGGGGATAATTCTGAGAAATGGGTCCTGAGGCAATTCTGCCTTTTGTGAACATCATAGAGTGCAATTATGCAAACCTAGCCGGTGTAGCCCACTTCTGTAATTATATGTGCTCTCTGTTTGTATGACTGGCAGCACGGTAGGTTTGTTTATAGCAGCATCACCACAAACATGAAAATAACTGTAGTATCTGCCCGGAGAGTTGGTTTTTCTTCTTGTGAAGCAGTTGCCTAACAACCTTTGATTGTGTAGGCAGCCACTTCAAAGAGGTGTTTGCTTCAATGATGGCTATCTCCAATAAACACAATGCCAGCCAGGACTAGACAAAGAGCCAGGCCCACTCCCCGCACTGAGGTTCATTTGTTTTAGAGATCTTGGTTGATTTTGATACTGACCATTTGGTCCACTTGTTTTTTTCTCTTCCCACACTTTAAATTTCCACTCTTATGTTTTAAATTCATCAGTGAAGAGTGAGCCCGGGAAAGTTCAGGTCCCCACCCTTGACCTTAATAAAAGCAGAACCTCGGGCCCAGGCCCATTCTCTCTCCATTTCTCTCTCTCTCCCTCTCTCTACCCCTCTCTCTCTCTCCATCTCTCTCCCTCTCTCCATCCCTCCCTCCCCGTTACCTCATTGTGTGCCCCCGGTGTGCCTTGTACACTTTAGAGCCCGTAAGTAATAAACAATTTTTTTTTCTTTAAAATTTCCTACTGGTTATTGCTGAAGAGTATCTTGCAATCATACTAATAAGAACCACAAGGGTTGATCCAGTTGTCCATTTGTTTAGAAAGGGGAAATGTCTGTGGGAAACTCACTGGTGCCCAGGTAAGTGCTCCTAGGCATTTCTAGCCAAAAGCATCACTATAGATAGACTAAGAATAGCACAGTAATGCATTGAGCTAATAGCTTACCATGGCTACAGTTGTGTCACTAGGCAATGGGAATTTTTCAGCTCCATTATCATCTTATGGGACCCCCATTGTATATGCAATATGTCATTGACCAAAACATCACTATGCAGCACATGACTCTTTGTAGCTCAGTTACTTTATCTCAGGTAATGATCTAAGTGCTTAACAAAAAATTAGCTCATGTTATAAATATAGCTCCCAACCCTTTCAGGTAATTACTATGATTGTTCCCAGATGAGAAAATTGAGCCACAGAGAACTTAAGCAAATTCCCCAAAACTTTCATAACATATAAGTGGCAAAATTAGCATTCAGATCTATGTGGATTCCTGACTCCAGGTTCTAGGCTCCACTATCCAACTTATTTGACTGGGACCCATAGTAAAAAACATATTTTACATTGCGACTCAGTATTACCTTGACTTTTCATATGATGAAACTAAAGCATGGAAGGTTTAAGGAAATTTCTTAAGTAAAGGGCAGAGCTAGGACTTGAACACAGAAATCCGGCTTCAGAATCTGTGCTTTTATATCACACTGTGGCACAGTATGAGCTTTAATAGATATTTTTAATACTCATCTTAGTTTGGATAACAGGATATTTGCTTTAGCTTTGCCATTTGTAGTTTTCTGGGATGGAAAACAACACCTGAAATCTCCAGAAAGGTGGTTTGGCATCGTAAAAACAAAATGGGCACGCTCTGCACTCATATACTTTCATTTTTCTCTTTGTTGAACTAGCTGTGAATTCTAACAGAATGGCCAATAAATACTTTGCCTTAATTATCAAGTTCCTACAATTTTGAATTACTAATTTGTAGAGTTAAGCACAGCACCACAGGCAAATAGATATTTAGAAATGATCTTGTAGTCATAGCTTGATTCGTTTTTCACAAAATTATTTTATTGGACCTCAAAACCATTTATAACATACTGGAAAGAGTATACAGGAATAATGTTTGGCTGGAGCTTTAACAATTTTATTGATCTTCTCGAAGAGCCAGCTTTGATTTCCTTTTCATTATTGTTTTTCTGTTTGCTATTTCATCAACTTACACTTTGATCTTTATTATTTCCTTTCCTGCTTACTCTGGGTTTGATCACTTTACCTTTTCCAGTTTCTTGAAGGAAAAGTTGAAGCTAAGACCTTTTTCCCCTTTCCTGATGTAGGCATTTAGCGCTATAAACTTCTCCCTAAGGAATGCTTCACTGCCTGCCATTCCGCAAAATCCATTATGGTTTGTTTTCATTTTCATTCAGCTCAACATAATTTCTAATTTCCCTTTTGGTTTCTTCTTTGGCCCATGGGTTATTTAAAAGTGTATTACTTAGTTTCCAAATATTTGGGGAGTTTCCAGATATCTTTCTGTTATTGATTTCTAATTTAATTGAGTTGTGCTCAGAGAATATTTTTAATATAACTGAACCCTTTCTAATTTATTGAGACTTGTTTTATGGTCTAGGATATGGTCTGTCTTGGTAAATGTTCTGTGGGGTTCTCTCAATTTGTCAATTAGGTTGAGTTGGCTATTTGTGTTGTTCAAATCTAGTATATCCTTGCTGATCGCCCACTTGCCCTGTCAATTACTAGGAGAGGGGATTGAAATCTCTGACAATAATTATGAATTTATCTAATGTTCTTTGAAGTTCTATCAGGTTTTGCTTCATGTATTTTGAAACTCTATCATTTGGGGCATAAATGCTCAAGATTATTAGGTCCTTTTGATTATTAGGTCCTCTTGTCTTTAGTCCTGGTAATATTCTTTGCTCTAATATAATATAGCTAGTCCAGCTTTCATTTGACTGGTATTAGCATGGTATATCCTTTTGTACCCCTTTATTTTTATTTAACCAGTTTGTATCTTAATAGATAAAGTGCATTTTGTTTCTTATAGGGAATAGATAGTTACTTTTTAAAAATCCAATCTAAAAATCTCTGGCTTTCCCACCTCCCAGTCAAGTATAATTGACAAATACAATTGTAAAAATTCTAAGTGTACATCGTACAATTTCTGGCTTATAATTGAGGATGTGTAGACATTTTGCATTTAGTATAATTATTAATATGATTAGGTTTGAGTATAATCATCTTGTTATTTATTTCTATTTATCCCATCTTTGTTTTCTGTTTCCTAATTTTCTGTTTTGTTTTTTACTGAGTATTTTTTATAATTCTACTTTGTCTGATTTATTGGCTTACCTGCAATAACTTTACTATTTTTGTGGTTATTTAAGGGTTGAGAGTATAAACCATTAACTTATTGTCTATCTTCAAGTGATATTATACCACTTGACATATAGTATAAAAATATTTCCATTGTATATTTCTATTTCTTCTCTCCCAAACTTTTTGCTATTGTCACACATTTTACTTATGCATATTATAAATCCCATAATACATTGATATTATATTTGTTTAAACAGTAAACTGTCTTTTAAAGAGATCTAAATACTAAGGAAAAATCAGTATTTATTACTTAGTATTATTTAGTACTTAGTGTATATTTACTCAAATGGTAGTTACCATTTCCAGTCCTTTTTATGTCTTTGTGTAGATTCAGATTTCCATCTGATAATATCTCCCTATGTATGAAGGACTTTTTGTAACATTTTTGTAGTGTGAGTCTGCTGGTGATTAATTCTTTCTGCTTTTGTATGTATGCAAAAGTATTTTGCCTTCTTGTCATCTTGATCTTTGTTCCAGTGTTTTTCTCTTTTTACCTCAGGATGCATGTAAGGTTTCCTCCTGGTCACTGGTTTTGAGCTGTTTGATTATGATTCACTTTGGTATAATTTTCTTCATATTTCTTGTGGTTGGGGTTAATTGTATATCCATTAGGATCCATGGATTTAAAACTTTTGTCAAATTTGGAAATTTTTTTCTTTAATTATTTTCCCTGTTTTCCCATTTAGGGACTACCAGTACACATATATTATGTTGTCTGAAGTTGTTCCACAGGTTATTTATGTTCGTTATTTTTTTTTATATTTTTAATTTCCTTTTATCTATGTGCTTTATTTTGAATAGTTCATATTAGTATGTCTTCAAGTTCACAATCTTTCCTTTTACAATGTTTAATCTGCCAAATCTCATTATTTTTCACCTCTGAAATTGTAGTTTAATCATTGGAGTTCAATTTGAGTCTTTTTAAAAAACTTCTATGTCTCTAACCTTTTGAACATATGGGAAATAGTTATAATAACTGCTTTAATGTCTTTGTCTAATTTTAATGTGTTAGTTTTAGATTTGTTTCAACTAATTGATTATTCTTCTCAATATAGGTAGTATTTTATACATCTTTAAATGTATTTTTCTATAATCTTTCATTGAATGCCAGCCATTGTGAAATTTACAGTGTTGCAGGCTGCATATTTTTGTAATCCTCTAAATATTCTTGAGCTTTATTCTGTGATGTATGTCTTGGAAATCTGATTCTTTAGGGTCTTACCTTTATAATTGATTAAGACGTCTAGAGGAGTGCTTAGTCTCGAGCTAATTATTCCCTGTCTCTGAGGCAAGATCTTCCTGAGTACTCTACCTAATGCCCATGAATTATGAGTTTTTCAACCTGACTGGTGATGACAGATATGCCTCCTGGCCTTGTGTGAGTGTCGGGACTTGTTCTGCCTCCTCCTTCCAGACGACTCTTACTCAAGGCCCGGGTTTCCTCACATGCATGTGCTGATCAGTATTCTAATGAATTCTTGAAGGATTCTCTCGCTGCGGCGATGTAGTCACCATGGTCTCCCTGGACCCTGGGCTCCATCTCTTAGTCTCAGAGAGTCCAGTGGGCTCTGCAGGGTGTCCACTCCCTGCATGGCCTGGAAACTATTTCAAGGCAGTACGCTGGATCAGTTGTTGGGCTCACCTTGTCAGTTTTCTGTCTCTCAGAGGTCACTGTCCTTCCTTGCCTGATGTCTACTGTCTTTTAAGTTTCACACATATTTTTCTGATTTGTTGTTGTTCTCTCTAGTGGGAGCGTAAATCCAGTCCCTGTTATTCTGTTTTGACTGGAAGCAGAAATCTGTCGAAGTTCAAAGTTATTTTTTTTAAATTAAATCTTTTTTTTTTTTTTAATTTTTTTATTTTTTAATTTATTGGGGTGACAATTGTTAGTAGAATTACATAGATTTCAGTTGTGCAATTAAATTAAATCTTATTCAAAGGCAATAATAGATAAAAATCAGATGAATATTCCCCAGAACTCTTTTGGGTTTCTTTTTTAGAACAGCCTCCACCAACACCCGTTTCTCTAGTGTTAAAGTAACTTTTTACGATTGCTAGGGATCTGGATAGAAATAAATGACACTAAAAGGTAAATAGTAAAATAGTTCGCCCAACTAAGGATCTTGTTTCATTAAACTCTCCACTTTTGCTAGGGTGCCTTCAGTATATAACGCAACTCCCAGATATATAGAATTTCACCCATAGATACTCCAGTATGCAGCTCTAAGAGACAAAGACTTTAAAAAGATAACCACAGTATCACTGTTACATTTAATAATCACCCTAACATCATCTAATATCCAGTCATCCCAGAGCTGACATGAGTAGAGGCCAGTATGTATATTCAGTACTATATTCTCAAGAATATCATGGTAAAGTTTGTCAAATGCCTGCTAAATTCTTAATACAGGATCTCGCTACAGTTTTCTTTTACTCCATCAACATTTAGAAGCAAATGCATTTAGTTTGGCATTAGATTTCTTTATTTATTGAACACAAGAAGTTGTCCCAATGACCACTGCTTCCTTTTCTAAATCTTCAAAAGCCATTAGTTTAATAATGCACTTTGGAATTTTACCTGATGGCAATTTCTGGAATGATTCATTTCTTTTCTTTGTAACATTGACTAAATAGCTTCAGTCTTATCTTTATACCACTCCTTTTTTTAGTCACTATTATGCAATAATCAGATAGCTTTTTACCAACATTTGAAGTCAGATATTAAAAATAATTTTGAAGAGAAGTGTGAATATACCAAAGGCCTGGAGTGGCGAGAGAGGATATTAAATGGAGGTCACGTAGGCTGTCAAAGGCTGTTTTTCCTACCTGTCACAATTGTAGGGGATCTGGTTCTGGTGCAAATGCTAGTATACTTACTTTTGCTGAATGTTATATGCTCCATACCCCAGTTTAAAAGCTGAAAGAGTAACGAATCAACACGTCAGACCCTAATGACACTTACTAAGTCTTCCTTCCCCCACCAATTCTTGCTCTTGTGAGCAAAGCCACCCAAATATCAAGGGATATCTGTTTAAACAGCGTATAAGTTAGCAAGGGGAGGACCTGCTGTGGGGCTGGAGGACACTCATTCAGACTCTTTTCATCATCTTCCTTATCTCTTAGTCATGAGATCACTCAAAAATCAGGGGACTGGTTATGTAGACATGGCAAGCTTTCTCTTGGCCTCAGTTCTGCTCTTCTGGGGACAATGAGCGAAGAATTCACTTTGTCTCTTTTGGGAAAGCCTGCTCACAAATGTGTATGTAGTGATGTCTTCCCCAAAGTTAGACATAGCTCTTGGCCAGGTCTGTAGAGAGAGTACCTTTTCTCCATTCTAGGTCTGGGAAGCATTTTGCTGCACCTACCAGCAATTTTCCCTGTGACCTCTAGGGCAAGTTCTTAACTCAGTTGATCTGCTTCCCCTGGGAGCTCTTCTGTGCAGCTATTTGTCTAGTCTGAGTTCTCCATGAGATGTCCCTCTACCTTGACAAACTGTCCTGGAGCCAACTTAGGCAAAGGCCAAAGGGGACTCAATAAATTCCACTCTTTCTGTGTTCTGAGTTTATCATTGAAATCAAGACTTCTTTTCTTTTTCCCCCCCTTTTTTTTTTTTTAAAAGATTTTATTGGGGAAGGGGAACAGGACGTTTTATTGGGGAACAGTGTGAACTTCCAGGACTTTTTTCCAAGTCAATTTGTTGTCCTTTCAATCTTAGTTGTGGAGGGCGCAGCTCAGCTCCATGTCCAGTTGCCATTGCTAGTTGCAGGGGGCACAGTCCACCATCCCTTGGGGGAGTTGAACCGGCAACCTTGTGGTTGAGAGCCCACTGGCTCATGTGAGCCCACTGGCCCTTGTGGGAATCGAACCAGCAGCCTTTGGAGTTAGGACCACGGAGCTCCAACTACCTGAGCCACCAGGCCAGCCCGCATTTTCTTTTTTTTTAATTAAAATTTATTGGGGTGACAATTGTTAGTAAAGTTACACAGATTTCAGGTGTACAATTCTGTAATATATCATCTATATATCACATTGTGTGTTCACCACCCAGAGTCTGTTCTTCCATCACCTTATATTTGATCCCCTTTACCCTCATCTCCCACCCCCCTCCCCCCTTACCCTCTGGTGACCACTAAACTATTGTTTGTGTCTATGAGTTTTTGTTTCTTTGTTTGTTTGTCTTGTTCCTTTGTTGCTTTCAGTTTTATATCCCATATATCAATGAAGTCATATGGTTCTCGACTTTTTCTGTCTGATTTATTTCACTTAGCATAATAATCTCAAGATCCATCCATGTTGTCGCAAATGGCACTATTTCATCTTTTCTTATGGCAGAGTAGTATTCTATTGTATATATACCACATCTTCCTTATAAAGTGCATTTCCTTATTCAGCTAAAGCCATCAAATAACACAAGGATAGATTTACCATTATTCCTGAAGTGGGTGGAACTCAGCATGAATCAAAAGAGCAGGATTTGGTGAAACTCTTTAGCAATTCTTTGGAGATCCTAATAATCTCTTTGGGATTTCTTCTGATGTCTACCACTGGGGTAAACCGTTCCTTACAGTTGTGAGGATTAGACCCAGGAAAGAGTTATAGATCTACTGAACATCTAGATAAAATGGGTAATGATATTATGGAACAATTAAGCTCTGTATCATTTAGCAATTATTTAAAAATGTACCAAATATAATCTGTGGAAAACTTCCCATTGGGGTATTATTAAATGTTATCATGGAGCTCCAGAATACTAGGACAAATATGAGCTTCTGTTTCTTGAATTATGCCAGTCAAGTCCATGGAGAAACTGGTGAGTGGTGCTGCTGGAGCAGGGTCCGTGAGGAGGCTCTGATCTCTCCGGGATGCTACCTGCACGTCTTCACACTAAGATTGGGGTCCCAGCCCGGCCCTCACAAAGGAAGCAATCCTACTTTTAAACAATGCCAAAACCTGTAGCGGACCAGCAGTTACGAGTCGAACAGTTCCTGACAAGGGGAGTGGGAATGAAAAAGAGACACTCACACAATTGATGATGCGGCTGGTCTTCAGTGATTCTGAAGCGCGGAGTTTACTTTCCTTTACCAATATATACCACCTGTGTACGTGCATCTTAACAATCACGAGTGAGCATTTCCTCATTGAAAGTAAAATTTGCAACTTTTACATATGAACTACAGACTCACTGAAACTCTCCCAAAGTCATTATCTCAAGGACAAAGCCCACCAATTACTCTGATAATCATCAGTGATCTGTGTCCGGGAACTGGCCGTTCCCACCTCATTCCTTAGCAGCTTACAAGCACCCTCCAGGTGTAAGCAGAGACAACGCCTTAAGAGCTAAAACTGAGCCAGTCTGCAAGGTTACAGAATAAACAAGAAATCATGGCTCCCCACAAAAACCTCAAACTAATGGATATGCTATGTTCTTCTTTACAAGTCATAATCCTTCTTTAATGTCAATTCATTAGAAAATGCTACCTTATCTAGGGCAGTGGAAGGAAGACTAGCATCAAAATATTTTTATTTTAAAACTGATGGATGTAAAGGCTCAGCTGTGACAGACAGTCCTTTGAATCACACTTGTAAAGCATTTATCACATTCTAAGTGTGCACTTTTCGGAGACTTATGAACATATATTTAATAAAGAAATTGTATTTAAAAAATATCAACATAGAATAAATCTGCAGTATTGTTAATTATTACCCATGTTATGCAATAGAAACCTTCTATTTTTGTTACTGATAAAGGGTTATAGAACTCAAAAACAAGAGTCCAGTCCAGGGTGTCCAGTATTATATTAGAAAGGGCCATACTCCAAGTGAAACCACAACAAATCTTATATTGTCCCTATCTTAGTCCAAAACTGACCCTTTACTTATTAATATATTGGATGTCAAGAAATGGGTTTTTATTGGCAAAATTATTGGCTCTTAATTAGAGTGATTGAGGCTAAAAAGGGGCTACTTCTTGGGGACATTAAAGGTACTTGAGCTGTGTGGACCAGTTAAAATACCTCACATACATATACACCTCTCTGTCTTCCACAAATACAGGAAAATTATCCACTGAGGCCTCCAGCCTGTACCTCTTACAGATGGGACTCATGGCTTCTATCTCATGTCTGTTTGATTATTAGACCAGCCAAAAGAACCTTGAGGGTAGAGGAAATTTTGTTCCTCCCCCACACAATTTTCCAGTCTTCATATGTTGGCTTTTCATGGCATTCAGCACCATAGTCTATGGGGTCTACTGAAACACACTCCTCTCCTAGCTTCCTTGATAAGACCCTCGGCTAGTTTTTCCTCTCACTTCCGGTCAGTCCCTTCAGAAGGAAGTCCCAACATCCTTTCTGAGCTCTGCACATTTATGTCCAACTAATCATTTGACCTGTCCACTGGGACATGGCACAAACATTTCAGACTTCTTAGGTCCAAATTTGAGTCTTTGATCTCCCCTCCAAAATTTGTTCTCTGCCTCTCTTCCGCTTATCCGTAAGTAGTACTGTCACATGCCCAGAAAAACATCCCCAAAAGGTTGTAATTTTTATTGACAGTCTTCTCTCTCCCTATCTTCTCTAGCCCATTTCCAAGTCCACAGTTTCCACTCACAGCAATTTCTTGACTCGTCTCTCTCTTGCCACCACATAGCCTAGGCTGCCATCATCCTTTGCCTACAAAACTACAACAACCTTCTCAAAAAAAGGCTGGTTTCATTATCAGTGAAAGAGGATTTTGAAAACCCCAAAAGATTTGTTTTAGACAGACTTTGAAGAGTGTACAATAATATCACTATTTGGAATTTGTGATTTGAAGGAAGAAAGGGTTAAATACAGTTGTGCTTTATTCAACAATTCCTAGTTAAGCTCCTTTAAAACATATTATGAACACACATACACTTTCAAAGACACATAAACACAGCAGTGTATTGCAGATATGGTTTTCATTGAATTAACTCTTGAAGAGGGGGAATTCTGGGTGGGCTGGTCTGAAGGGAGAGGAAGTAGTTCTGGTTTCCCCAGGTGATCTAGGGGGCCCACACTCATGCCAGCAGGGGCCTTGGGATTCTGGCTTTAGGTAGCCCCCTGACCCCAGAGCAAACTGGAGAATGGAGTTTTTGCCATCCACCTGTGCCCTGACCTCCAGGCAATTATTGAACAAAACCCAGAGTACCCTTGGAGATGATGGTGAAGTGTAGAAAGGAAAGATTTATTTTTCTTCCTACATAAATTATTGTAATTTGGTATCACTTTTCTATTGCCTCCACCAGACAGATAAGAAAGTATCAAGCACTCTAGTCAGTACTGTGGTATTTACAATTAAGTAAATAAGAATCTTGAAATATAAAAATTAGTACCTTTTTTATTTTTGAAGGATGCAATTCTTTCCTAAACCATAGCTTTCATTCAAAATGAATGACAAATCAGCATGTCAACCAAATCATAGTGAAGATTGGTTTTTCTTATGAGTTTCTATCTCTGATTATTATTACAGCCTATGATACTGTTAATTGTTAATGGTAAACAAAAATATTTTAAAATTAATTTTTAAATGGGAATCTATAAATGATCCACACTGTGAGGCCAATTGTTTGTTTGCTTTTATTATACATATAGTAAGAAAGAAAAACAAGAAAGAAAATTGATGTCATGCCAGGTATGACTCATGAACTTTCTTTTCCTTCTTTTCCTCCCTTTTCTTCAAAATAAATAGATCGTGAAGCTGATAACCTGAAACAACCTCCCTCAAGCAATTCCCTATTCTCTTTGATAAGAGATTAGTCAGTGTAGCGTGTTGATTGAGGAGAGGGGAGAAAAAACCCACTCTTCAGCAACCACAGGTTGTTCCTGGCAGATGAGCACCTCATCTTGGCAATACTTTCTCCAGTAGTGTTGCTGACAGATGGAGAGAGAGAGAGAACAAGGAAAAAGGGATACATTTCAGGGGCTTTATGAACTGGCTATGGATAAATCAGTTTAATGGATTAGGCTTTCATTTCCCCTTTGAACAAAACGAGAATTATTAGAGGTAACGGTTAAAAAGTCATTTGTATACACAGAGTCTCACTGGTGTTTCCCCATCAACAAACATAATACAGTCTTGAACTTCTACCATGTTCCAGGCCCCAGGTGAGTACTGTGTGCCTGGTGAGTTCAGGGTGCTGCGCTTGGTGCTCAACAGCATCATTTCATTTATTTCTCACCAAAAGACACCCTGAGCAAGTCCTCTTACTTTCTCGATAAGAAAGCTAAAGGTAAAGTGGCTAAGGCCACAGAGCTGGAGGGCAGTAGAGCTGGGATTGGAAAGAAGCTATTTGATCCCCAAATCTACATTCTTAACCTCTACCCTATACTACCTCCTTGTTGTCAGCCTTCATTCGCTTCCTCAGGTTCATCATTCTGTTGGCATTCCCTCTCAGAGTCACTAACCCTCCACCTGATCCATCTGCAGCCGCACCAAAGCTTGCAGAACCGCCTGACTCAGCGGGCAGCCAGTGTCTTACTGGTGCATGATGCCATCTCGTGGCCAAATTTGGCAGCTGTAGGGCTCCACATTACATTTATTTGGGACACATCAGTGCTTGATTTTGGGTGACAACAGAGCTCTCTCGCTGGGTTTTTTTTTTTTCTTTCTTCCTTTTCTTTAAACAGAGTAACATTAATTCACATCTGCTTAAGCAAATTCATGTTCCTATTTTAACTGACTCATATGGCAAGAACAAGAAGTGAACGTGGCAATAGAAATAGAAAAGGGGAGGATCGCAGGAACAAGAATGGGTTGCAAGGAACATATTATTATTAATATAGAACAGACGTCTCTTTTTCTAGTATTATTCAAAGACATGGACGTACAACCATACATGAAGTATTGTGATAGTAGCACTTTTCAGAAGTACATAGCATTGTGATAACAGACCTCTCCATATTCCCCGTTTCGATAAATGTCCAATGTAATATCAAAACCTGGTCACATATTTGTTCATCCTTACTTGAACATCTGATAGTGTTCTGTGACTTCTCTTTTGAAGTTATGACTGACTTTCCTGCTCGGGATGAATTCAGGATAACATGAAGGTGCTTTGTTCTCCGAAAACTTCTGCTACGTGATTGTGAATGCTGGGAATTTCTTTGATAGAGACCAAAGCCTGCCTATCAAGTATTATCATGTGTGTTTGTGGTATAACTTGGCAATAGTAAGTTCTGCTATAGAAGACAGAAAACTAGGCAGGATGGATGAAATGCATAGGTGTTATTGTTTGCTCTGCCCAAGGAAAGGGAGATAAAGCTCAGAGCTGTTCAGCAGGCTAACTGCAAAGCTCCAGCTATGGTCAGGTAGGCATGGCCCTGTGTGTCTCCGTAGAGCACGTGGTGTGTTGGCCTTCTGTTGGGCCCCTTTGTTTGAACTGCAACAGTGGTCCTCACTTCTGTGCTGCCAGGAGGCTGATGTAGCAGAGAGAGAGAAAGAGGGAGAGACAGAGATTAGATAGATAGATAGGGAACATATGTATTTTGCATGATTCAGGCACTTTGGTCCTTATATATCCCTTATACCCTGTCTTAAGCCTGTGAACCTTTTGGACCTTGAGTCTTTCTGTTTGATGACCCCAGGGATAGCTTGCCTCAGGGGTGCTCTTAGGGGCTAACGTTGCATTCAGGTAACTTACTACACAAGTACATAAGGGTTAAGCCGTTGAGGTGCCATAATTTCTATATAGGAGGCTCTGTGAGGTAACAATTTGTTGGAAAAGATGTTAGGGGTCTGTCTTGAAGTGGCATTTACTTAGCTGAACACTTTATCTAGCGTGGTCTCCAGTGGTCTTAAAATGAGAGGCAGCTTTAAACCATCAGTCATTGAGCTGAAAAACATTTATCCCTGGGAGGTGTACACAAAGACTTCAATCCACACTGACCGACAGAAAATAGCAGCCTCTTCATGAGAGCAGCTTGGAGTTTGTGGGAAGGGGAGAAGGGATTGTGGGAGGGATGCTGATGACTGGGGAAGCCACCAACAAAAAGGGAGGGGCAAGGAAAAGATGGCCTTGGTTAGGTTGGGAACCCAGCAAAGGCAAAAATCACAACCTAAATTATATCCTGGACTCAGGTGGGTCCTGATACACATCTGGCAAATTTTGTAAAAAAAAAAAAAAAAAAAAAGAGTTCTGGGCCTCCCAGCTAGAAGTTTAAAAATTACAGTTTCTCTCAGGTTGTAATGAACATCAAACATAGTTGTGATGGACACCACCTACAGCACCCCTGATACATATCACATTCCCCAAGTTCCACCTTCCCCAAGTTCCTGGGGGTGGAGGGGTGTCTGCAGCGCTCACCCTGGACTCCAATGTGTGCCAGGTACCCAGTACAATCTGTCTGCAGAGGTCGAACAAATTTTCCTGCAAATGATCCACATCGGTTAAAAATCCAGCACTCCTTGGCTCTGCCATCAGCCGTGAGGGGTGTGAGTGTTTGAAAGAGAGAGGAATCTCCCAGAGAGCAATTCTGAAGCCCTTTCATGCTCCTGGGGAAAGTGCACATGCAGACTAGACACTTGTTCATATCTGGCCCTCACAGAACGCGGCTGGTATGCAACTTGGACATTTATCAGATGACAGATTTGCCTGGATTGCTCTGTGTTCACTGGACCCTGGTGGCATCTCTTATCTACCAGCCAGATAGGGACCAATTTGAAGGCAGAGATGAGGTTGCTTATATGATACAACTAGGGGTAGGTTAGGGAGGTCAGAGAGCAAACAGTAAGCAATTATTTGATATCAATTACATGCCAAGTACCATGCTTGCTTTTCACATGTACTTATTAATTGTACTGCATGAGAGAGTTTATCTTTCCTAGCTCCCTGCACATAGTAGGCCCTCCATCAATATCTGCTGAATGAATCATCTCAACAACCCTGAAAAGTTTGTATTTTCATCCCCACTTTAAAAAATTTAAATAGTCTTTGACAATGAAACTGATCTGTGTATTAGAAGTTGGGAGAATGGTGATTAACGGTGTGGAGTAGAAACTGGAAGAGCATGGTGGGTGGTGCTTGTGTGGTGCCTGTTGTGTTATGATTAGATGGCTCAGTTTGTGGAAACTCAACAAACAGCACACTATGCTGATTTTCTGATAGTATATACACATGAGTAAAAAGCTAAAAATATCCTCAAAAATTTAAACATAGAATTACCATATGAACAGCAATTCCACTTCTAGGTATATACCCAAAAGAATTAAAAGCAGATATTTGTACACCCATGGTCATAGCAGCATTATTCACAGTGATTAAAACATGGAAGCACCTGGTGTCCCCTGATGGATGAATGGATAAACAAAATGTGGTGTATACAAACAATGGAATATTATTCAGTCTTAACAGAGTTAACAAGGAAGGAAACTCTGACACATGCTGCAACATGGATGAACCTTGAGGATATTATATTAAGTTAAATAAGCCAGACACAAAAGGACAAATACTGTACATTTCCACTAATATGAGGCACCTAGAGTAGTCAAATTCAAGACAGAAAATAGAATTGCCAGGGGCTGGGGTGGAGGGTTATTGCTTAATCGGTGCAGAGTTGCAGTTTGGTAAGATGAAAAAGTTCTGGAAGTGGTTAGTGGCAATGGTCATACAACTATGTGAAAGTACTTAACGCCACAGACTGATACTTTTAAAAACAGTTAAAATGGTCAATTTTGTGTTACCTATACTTTACCACAATTTTCTTTAAAAGCTAAAATAAATAAACTTGCCTTAGGTCACACCTGCTAGTAAGTGTGAGGCCAACCCAGCTTTGCCTGGCTCCAAACCCCTGTCCATCCCTCACCACCACAATACTCTGTGGTTAACACCTGTCTTAGGTGATTACTAGAAGCAGAGGGTGACAAAGCCACATCTGTCTTTTCCTCCTCTTCACGCCAGCGTCCCTAAGCCTCTTGCTCATAGTCCGATGCTACACATGGTTTGACAATGAGACGAGCCTCAAATGCCAACCCATCTTCATATAAAATAGAAGTATGTTTTTAAATTCTAGATTGAGCTTTGAATCACTACAAAATAATCAAGAAAAGGTCGTTTCAGCACCATATGATGATATGGTTATGAAATTATCATCAAAAATCCTATCTACTATTTATTGAAATCCATATTAATACAGAAAGATATGTGCAGAGGAGGATGAGGTTTTGACAAGTAATCTGGAGATTCACGTTAGAAGGAGCTGTTGAGTGGTACAAAATATTGAGCTAGCATGAGCATTTGCTCTGAAAGATCTTTAATCTTCCTGAAGAAGTCAAAAAGTTTCTCAAGGGAAGTAAAGGAGGTTTTCTGTGGGCTAGCAACTGACACCAATACGTATCATAACTCACATTGTTTTTGTATCTGTACAGGGAGGTGTAGATATCACGTACAGATCTGGAGTAGTCTCGCCAGGCTTCCATCCTATCGGGGTAAGTTGGGGAGTTGGCCTGAAGCAAGGTCCAATGGAGGAAAGAGGTCTGAAATGTGTTAAAAAAAAAAGTTAACCTCAGACCCATATATATAAAAAAAAATCAAACGATCAGATACCTGGGCCAGATAACTGATATCCATAAAGAAGAACAATTTGGAAATGGACTTGGAATTAGGAGGCAAATGCTAAATACAAATGGGCAAGCCATTAATGAAGATTAGAGCAAAGTAGTTTTCCAAAGGAAGACAGCTGGAATCCCATAGTAATCATATGTTAACCCCATTCCCAATAGTGTGTATGTTATATTTTAGACACTCTCCTGTATGTGTGGTATATTTCACAATAAAGAGAAGAAACAGTACATTGCCTGAGCATATGGGACTGGGAGTGTTTATGATTGTTTCATGTAATCCTTCCTGCTGTGTTTGATCTTCACCATGTTGTAGTTCAGTTTGGAGCTGAAGATGAGGCTGATTGCTGGTGTAACGTCAGCAGTTGTAGGGTCATTATGTTAATGTTGTTGTTTGGGGATGGAAGTCTGAAGTGTCAGCTTAGCTCCAGCTTCCACCCTCCCTCCTGGGGACGTGCAGGAGGAATGTACCCAAAGAGTCTCCATACTGCGTGCTCCAAGGCAAATTTGAGCAACATCAAACATCAGGAGAACCAGCACAGCTCACACTTGTCTGGACCTAATGAAGGATCTTGCCTGACTTTATGGCAAACAAGTGTTTGGAACAACTGCTCCTCATTTTGTTTGTTTACTTATAAGTAGAAAGGCATGAGTCTTTCCATCCTGAGTAAAAACCAAATCAAGCAATTCGATTCACTGCTCGTGGTGACAACTGACCAACTTCAAAGTAGGAGTAAGAACTGGGTGAGGACAACGGCTTTCTGGAAAATCCAATTCAAATCCATAAATTTGAACTTTTTGGGTCTTGCTATGTGCATGATACTATGCATCATATTATTTGTTGGCTAAAGTGACAAATAGTTCAACAGCACTTTTTTATACCACCACAATCCTGTTTGTGTTGCTTTAATTTACCGCAGCACTGATGGCGTTAGCAAACCTCTATTTAATTTATCACCTTTCATGAGTCCATTCATTATATTTCCTTTGAAAGCTACTTTAAAATGAGTGTGCCACAGTGAAAACACATTTTATAGTTTTCTGCCGTAAAACTATAATCATGACTGTGTTTACATTAGTATAATATCAGAGAAATAAACGTGAGACAGCAATAATACCTCCTGATTTTAGATAATTTTCCGTCACATTCAATAAGAGATATAGTTATTGTTAATGACAATTTTCTCTAAAGGAGATGGAGGAACATGGAAAATACCTCTTTATCTGCCTCCCTATATGCCTAGTGTCAACATCTTACTCTTTTTCAGACAGGCTTTTTCACTTAAGAATATATGATGGCTGTGATAGTTTGCACAAAGGGTTTAAGAGATTAACTTTTACCCAAGTCCAAGCATAATCAAGAGAATAAGTTTTTTTCAGGTAATTCAAGACCTAAAAACGAAAGCGTACGTCTAGAGATTTACTTTCCATTTGCATGGTCCCCTTTCTTCATCTTATTGATGCCTAAAAATGTTATTATACTATGACGTTGTGAAGAATTAATAAACTTACTATAAAATGTGTGTGGGAAAATAAATGTCCACCCAGGGCAGGGCTGAATCAAAGTTTATACAATTTGGGGAAATTCAAAATTATTTTTTTCTCTTGGAGAAATTCAAATTTATGTGTGAAAGTCCATATTTATTTAAAATGAGAAAATAAATCACAACAAAATACTGGAGTCATGGAGATTCAGGTCTCTTCCTTGTTAGAGCTCTGTATGCAGTTTACCAGATGTGCTTCCTTAGATTCGCTGGCTGACTGCAACCTACCTTTCTTTATCCACCTAGAACATTCTGTGACTCCCAGCGACTTTCAGGAACCCCACAGGTATGTGAAAATGTGGGACTTTGAAGCTTAAGCTACTTGCTCTTCATGATAAATCCACCTGTGACACGTGAATAGCAAAATCAACCTTTAAAAAGGACAGGGACTTTTGGGCCACCAAGGAGTGCTGGGAGTGTTGAACTTGAGTTTCTTCATCGTGAAGATCACTGGGTTCAGAATGGTGAATGAGGGATTATGGACTGTTAAAGAAAATACAGGAGAATATCTTGGTGTCCTACAGCAATGAAGGATTTCTTAAGCAGAACTTGAAAAGCACAGAATATTGAGGATTTTGAGTACATTAAAATTAAATCTGTCTGTTTCACAAAGGACACCATAGACAAATCAGAGATACTAGGTTGGGAGAAGATATTTGAAATGCCTAAAACTGATAAGGTGCTAATATCTTGACTATATAAAGAATGCCTGCAAATGAATAAGGAATCCTCAGTGAAAAATGGGCAAATTCAGAAGAAAAAAACGAAAAGTTGAAAAGCATGCAGAGAGATGCTCAAATTCAAGTTTTTAGATAAATGCAAATTAAAGCAATGATATTACTTTACACTAATGAATCTCACAAAAATTTGGAAATTGTATAATGCTACATGTTGGCAGATATGTAAGGATAAATAGAAATTCCTTTGCTCTGTGGAGAGAGTATAAGTAAGTGCTGCTATTGTGAAAAGCAATATGGCAACGCGTCAGCAAACTGACTGCTGGGAATGCAGACCTTACGACCTGGTGTACACCCAAAGGAATTCTCGTAAGTCCACAAGGGAACAAACACCGGGTGTTCACTGGAGTGTTGTGGGGGTTGGGGGGGTTGGAGACAATCCCATGTTCCTCAGAAGACATTGTGGATGCTCAGCATGGAATATTCTGTGACTGCTAGAAGCAACCAGTTAGAATCATTAGATGTGCTCTGAACGACATAGAAGAGTCTTAAAAGTATAGTGTCAAGAAAAAACAACGCAGCAAGACATTAACAGAACAAGATATACATCATTTTTGTAAATTAATAAAACTTGCACACAAAACAAACATGTATATGTTTTAAAGAATACAGAACAAAAGAAGTCACAGTAGACACTAGAGATCTGTTGTTTATTTATGAAAGAGAGGAAAATAGAAATGGAGAATTTAGAGGTAAAAAAGGAATAAATTAAGCAAGAGAGCATCTTCATATGATGCAAAGATGATGTTATGTCATGAACTGAGGTGTATGATTAACCTAACCTTCTGCACTTCAAATCAGCAACGAAATCAAGACAAGAAGAGGGGGGAAAAAGATGGAAGGAAGGAGAGAGAAGGTGAGAGTAAGACGCACACATCTTAGCTTGGAAGAGCAAGGTACTAAAAGTTCACGGGAGGCAGAAGCTCTAAGTGGTTCAGGAGAGGGAAATTCTGAATACAGTCTGTTAGCCAGGTAATTTGGATTGTGTCATCTGCTGGCAACTGCCGAATGGTGCAGAGAACACCAAGTCCAAATAATGCCCTACCCAGCTCTCTTCAGGGCAATGTGCAGACTTGCCTCCAAGAATTAACTTCTTTTTGCAGGTAGGTGGCAATGTGAGGTGAAGATAGGGTAGAAACAGGAAACTTGCTGGGCTTATGCCAGGAGATTGTCATTTAATGGTGAAAACTAGGAATTCATTCAGTTTCCTCTACCCTCCCCCACTGCAAAAAAAGCTGAAAACCTGGAACTATTTGTTTCAGCAGGAAATTTAGAGCTGAAACCTAGACATTCTGGGCAAACCAAAAGGGTTGGTCACCCTAATCTCAGCGTCCTCATTTTTTTAGTATAATAATAATAACAATAGATGACATTTCTCTACCACATTAGCTGTGCTTTGTATGTATTATGTCATGATCCTCATAGTGAGTTAGGAAGGAAGTATTTATAATATTAATAAAATTTACTAACCTGGAAGACTTCACAGATTTCTACCACCACCCTTCAAAGAGAACTATATAATTATAGCTCTATTTACAATCCCCACTGCCATCCCTCAATTGAGTGTTTTGTGATTTAAACAGGCTATTTATAATATTTCTGTCTTTGCAGCCTTAATTCTTCTACCTTTTATTTTTTCTATGATTAATTATAATACTACTACCACCTGCAATTACCTTTTGAATTCAAGGAAGCTTTACAAAAGATAAAAACATTTAAAATTTGGTATCTCTTAGTAATTTTGACAATGGAATAATGAACAAAGTTTGGCTAAATTCTTCCAGCGAAATTTTCTCTTCTTTCGTCCCCAGGGGGAGGTGAACTAGGAAAGTGGTCCGATGCCCAAAAACTTTGCAGACTCACCCAGATGGTATTTCCCTGTTTTATTTTTCAGATTCTAATCCTTTGACTCTTTATGTTAGAAAGAGGACTTTAATATGTACTTGCACCTGAAAAAAATCAAAGTGCAAAAAAATTCTGTCATATAAAGTAAGAGACTAATAACTGCAAATCATTTAGTAAAAACTTGATAAAGTTGACTACATTAAAATGAAGACTCTGTCAAATGGCCACATAAAGACACACCACAAACTGGGGGAAAATATTTGCAACATACATAATCAACAGATTACTATCCAGAATATACATAGAATTAATTTAAATTATAAAAAGTTGAACAACTAGGGATCCAAGTTGGTGGAGAAGATAAACACTGTGTCTCTTTCCTTCCGTGAACAAATTAAAATTACAACTAAATTATAGAACAATCAACCTGAGAACCATCTGAAGTCTGGCTGAACAGAAGTTTTATAACTAAGGATATAAAGAAGCCACATTGAGACTAGTAGGAAGGGTGGAGAATGGATCTGGCTAACCCCAAATCTCCGTGTCATGGTTGAGAACTGAGAGAGATCTCTCAGCCATGGAGGTTCCTCCCAGAGGAGCAAAGGACCCCAGCCCCACACCAGCCTCCTCAGCCCAGAGTACTGGCGCCAGGAAGAAAAGCCCTCACAACATCTGGTGGTGAAAAACAGCGGTGATTCCGACCATCCAGGTGGGATGGAAGGTGGCAGGAAACACAGCGTCCTCTTAAATGGCCCACACACAGACTTTCTCATTCTCAGGTACTCACCTTGGGCTCTGGTGGAGGGACAGTAACTCCAGGGGTGTTAGAGGCTTTCAGGGTGCAGACTGAGTTGTGTTGCTTCAGGTTGAGGGCTGGAGGACAGTCACCATTTTCCCTGTGTGAGATTCCTCCTCCCATGCAGCCAGCAGGTGGGTGCCATCTTTCCTGTGTTGAGCCCGCCCCCATAGGCCAAATCTGAATCTGATTAGTGTGGAGATCTCTGCTGATCCACCCTGCTGACTCACTGGGACCACGCCACACCAAACTCCCCCAACACCAGAGGCACTTTCTCAGCAAGCAGCCAGCCCCACCCAGATTGCACTTTTTCTTGAATAATTATCAGAGTCCTCAGGACCCTGGTGGGTGGTGACTGGCCTCGGTGTGCTCTGAGATGTTTGCTGAGTAGCTCCAGGCTCAGGACTGTCACCAAAGCAGGGTTTACATTAACCTGGTGTCCACAACTCTTACCACTCTAGTGACTCCCTAAGACCCTTCCTCATTCTTCTTGTGTACCACACAAGGCTTTATCACGGGCTGAAGCTTAAGGGAGCTGGCAGGTGGTAGCAGGCCTAATGGTGTCCTGGTTTTTTGCAGAACTACCCCAGGACCGACACTGGAGGCAGCCATCCTCAGTTCACAGCATGGCCTCTCCATGCTCCTCCAGGGTTAGCACAGGCAGTGAACAACCATGGATCATTTTGTATTAGGTTGGTGTAAAAGTAACTGCAGTTTTTGCAATTGTTTTTAACCTTTTAAAATACAATTACTTTTGCACCAACCTAATAGCTCCTACCAGAGAGACCCCAGCCCATCACAGGCAGTGAGTGACCTGGGCCTGCACTGGAGCCCTTCCCAAGAAGCCCCAGAACCAACATAACTGGAGATTGGCTTCATGCTACAGTAGAGCACCACCCAATTAGCCCCACAAGCAGCAAACATAAAGGGCAGTCTCAACAAGCACCAGAGCCCACAAGGGTGAATCCCACTCCGTGGGGTAAGCCTTGCATATGGCAGCCTGTAAGCTGTTAATGTGACCAAACCCCACAGCCAATCAGCCTGAGGATCAACTTCACCCACTGACATTCAAATAATAAAGGCTCAACTATAACAGGAAGGCACACACAACCCATATAAGGGACACTCCTGGAGCACCCAAAGCAGATGACCAAGGAGACTATGCCAGGGCCCACATGGCACCTACTACATAAGACCACCCAGCCAAGGCTGGGATATGTAGCAGATCTACCTAGTACATAGAAACAAACACAGAGAGGCAGCCAAAATTAGGAAACAGAGAAATATATCCCAAATGAAAGAATGGAAGAAAACTCCAGAAACAGAACTAAACAAAACGGGGGCAAGTAACTTGCCAGATACAGAATTCAAAAACAATTGTTATAAGGATGCTCAAGGAACTTAGTGAGAACTTCATTAGAGAGATTGCAAGCAAAAAAAAAAAAGGATATAGAAACCATAAAAAAGAACCAGTCAGAAGTGAAGAATACAATAACTAAAATGAAAAATGCACTAGGAGGAATCACCAGCAGACTTGATGAAGCAGAGGATCAAATCAGTGATTTGGAAGATAAGGTAGCAGAAAACACCCAATTGGAACAATAAAAAGAAAAAAGAATCCAAAAAAATGAGGATAGTTTAAGAGACCTCTGAGACAACATAAAGTGTAACAACATTTTCTTCAAAGGGGTACCGGAAGGAGAAGGGAGAGAGCAAGGGATTGAGAATCATTTGAAGCAATAATGACTGAAAACTTTCCTAATGTGGCAAAGGAAATAGAAATAGAAGTCCAGGAAGCACAAAACAAGATGAACCTAAACAGGACCACACCAAGACACATTATAATTAGAATGGCAAAGGTTAAAGACAAAGAGAGAATCCTAAAAGCAGCAAGAGAAAGGCAACTAGTAACTTACAAGGGAGCTCCCTAAGATTATCAGTTGACTTGTCAATGGAAACTTTGCAGGCCAGACTAAAGAAAAGACCTACAACCAAAATTACTTTACCCAGCAAAGCTATCATTTAGAATTAAAGGGCAGATAAAGAGCTTCCCAGACAAGAGAAACCTAAAGGAGTTCATCACTACCAAACCAGTATTACAAGGAATGTAAGTGGGATTTTTTTAAGATGAGAAAAAATAAAAATAAAAATTATGAATAATAAAATGGCAATAGCTACATATTTATCAACAATTTCTTTCAATGTAAATGGATTAAATGCCCCAATCAAAAGACATAGGAGGGTGAATGGATAAGAAAACAAGACCCTTGGGCCAGCCCGGTGGCTCAGGCGGTTGGAGCTCCGTGCTCCTAACTCTGAAGGCTGCTGATTCAATTCCCACATGGGCCAGTGGGCTCTCAGCTACAAGGTTGCTGGTTCAACTCCTTGAGTCCCGCAAGGGATGGTGGGCAGCGCCCTCTGAAACTAAGACTGAACACGGTACCTTGAGCTGAGCTGCCGCTGAGCTCCCTGATGGCTCAGTTGGCTGGAGCGCGTCCTCTCTACCACAAGGTTGCCAGTTTGACTCCCACAAGGGATGGTGGGCTGTGCCCCCTGCAACTAGCAACAGCAACTGAACCTGGAGCTGAGCTGTGCCCTCCACAACTAAGACTGAAAGGACAACTTGAAAGCTGAACGGCACCCTCCACAACTAAGATTGAAAGGATAACAACTTGATTTGGAAAAAAAATCCTGGCAGTACACACTGTTCCCCAATAAAGTCCTGTTCTCCCTCCCCAATAAAATCTTAAAAAAAAAAAAGAAAAGAAAAGAAAACAAGACCCTTACATATGCTGCCTACGACAGATTCACTTCAGATTGAAAGACACACACAGACTGAAAGTAAAGGGATGGAAATAGATATGTCATGAAAATGGAAACTGGGGAAAAAAAAAAAAGCTGGGGTAGCAATCCTTATACCAGACAAAATAGACTTTAAAACAAAGGCTATAACAAGAGACAAAGAAGGACCCAGTATTCCCTCTTCAGGGTATTTATCTGAAGAAAATCATATGCTACTTCGAGAGGACGTGTGCGTCCATATGTTCATTGCAGCATTGTTTACAATGGCCAAGATGTGGAGGCAGCCTGGGTGTCTGTCAATGGATGAATGGATAAAGAGTAGGTGGTACATATATACAATGGACTGTTGTTTGGGCAGGTAAGGGAATGGGTTCTTGCTATCTGTAGCAGCATGGATGGCCCTGAGGGGTACTGTGCTGAGTGGAGTGTCAGACAGAGAAAGACAGATGCAATGTGATTTCACTTATATGTGGAATCTAAAGAACAAAATAAACCAACAAACAAACAAACTCATAGATACAGAGAACATATTGATAGCTGTCAGATGGGAGGGAGATTGGGGGATGAGTGAAAAAGGGAACGGGTTAAGAAGTACAAATCTGTTGTTACACAGAAATCATGGGAATGTAAGGTACAGCTTAAGGAATATAGTCAATAATATTGTATTAACTATGTATAGTGCAGATGGGTACTAAGTTTGTTAGGATGATAGATGGGAGTGGGTAGGGGGGCAGGATGAAAATGGTGACGGGATTAAGAAGTACAAAGTGATTGTTACAAAACAGTCATGGGATGTAAAATAAAACACAGGAAATATAGTCAATAATATGGTAGTAACTATGTATAATGCCAGGTGGGTACTAGACTAGTCAGGGGATGATTTCTTAAATTATATAAATGTCTAACCATTATGCTGTACACCTGAAATTAATATAAAATGATATTGAATGTCAACTCGAATTGAAAAATTAAAAAGGGGGATGGGAAGGTGAAGGGGAATAAGAGGTCCTAATCTCCAGGTATAAAACAAATAAGTCATGGGGATGTAATGTGCAGCATAGCAAATATAGTCAATAATATTGTGCTAACGTGGTACGGTGTCAGATGGTTGCAGGACTTATGATGCTGATCACGTCTTTAGGTATATAAATGTTGAATAACTATGATGTATACCTGAAACTAATATAATATTGTATATTGGCTGTATTTTAATAAAAGTCTTTTTTAAAAGTCAAACAACTCAATAGATAAAATGAGCAAAAGTTACAAATATCTTTGTAGACAAAAACACAATGAACCAATAAACACATGAAAAGATGCTCGACCTCGTTAATAATAAGAAAATTCAAATTATAACCATAATGTGATACCTTCACACTCCTCTGAGTGGCCAAAAGAAATAAACAATTCTGACACCACAGTACCAAGTATTGTGAAGTAGGGGAATGAGGACTCACCCACTGGTAGCGGGAGGGTAAACTGCTAAAACTACTTAGTAAAGCAATTTAGTATTACCGATAAAGTTGAGGATGAGTATGTCCTACATCCTAGCAATTGTGTTCTTAGGATATACTTTGAAGAAACTCTTGCACATGTGCACAAGGATAAATGTATAAGAATGTTTATAGCTGTATCCATTGCTATTGGAGGATGGGGACCAACATAAATGTCATCTCCAGGAAAAAAATGGATAAATAAATTGTAGTATATTTACTTAATAAACTATTGTGTTTAGCTGTTATACTTAATGAATGATAGCTACATTCCTGAACAGAGATAAATCTCACAAGTATAATATTGTGTGAAAAAATAGGTTACAGAAGAATACTTACAATATGATTCCATTTATATAAAGATTCAGAAGCAGGCAAGACTAATGCAATTGGTCAAAAAAGCCTTAACTGTTACTGTATAATTTGTACTTTGTAATATCTGGTAGTTGCATGGTTCGTTAAGCTTCTGGCTAACAGAAAATTAAGCATTAACTACGCATGGTGCCAGGGGAAAAAAATCTGCAAAGTTAAAACCTTTAAACTCCATCTGCAAAATTTTGGTGAAACACCATGTAGTAAATTAGAAAGATCATCTAGGCTATCTTTAAAACGCCTTTGGTAAATCAGACTTTTTTCTAAATTCTGGACCTTCCTCGGGGTACGGGGTACCTGAGCATGACATATTGCCACCTACCCAAATTAACTTGCTGTAACACTTGTCCAAGTGTTATTTGTCCGCTGCATGCCTAGACCACCAAAGTGTCACTGGAGGCTGAGCGACATGTCCAGGGCACAGATCTCGGCTTTGGTGTTTGGTGTTGGAGGGTTTGGAGCTCTCGTTGCTGCCACCGCATCCAATGAGTGGAAAGTAACCACCCGAGCATCTTCGGTGATAACCGCCACTTGGGTTTACCAGGGTCTGTGGATGAACTGCGCAGGTAACGCGTTGGGCTCTTTCCATTGCCGGCCGCACTTTACTATCTTCAAAGTAGAAGGTAAATATAATAGCTTTGTTTGGGGTGGAAGTAAAGTGTCACTTCTCTCATCACTATGCTGAAGTAGCTGTATACAGTCAATTAACTCTGTAAAGACTGAACGCTTAATTAAAGTGCCATGATTTGCCCAGGATTGATGAGGTGTATGAATGTTGACTGAAAGAACTAAATCATGTGTTTTTGTATGGCAAAGGAAAGTTAAGAATAGCTTTAGGGATCTTTCAGAACTACCTAATGCAAATGATAGGCTCCAAAAAAAGAGAAAAAAACAGGGTGGAAGTGACTGGCTTGTTTCAAAAGCTAATTTCAATTTGCCTCCATCTTGTGTCATGGAGGACTCTTTCATTCATATATATATGCTGTCAGCAAGTCACAGGTTATCCTATGCTCCCTCAAGCCCTCTAAACCTGAAATACATACATACATATGTACATGCACATATATATGTGTATATATTCATATATATATTCAGAATGATTCATATATATATATATATATATATATATGGTGCCAAAAAATGTATATAAGTGGACACTTTGGTCAACATTGCTCAAGCAGTAGTTCGCCGTAATCAGAAGTGTCTGGACGCTGATGGTAACCACTTTGAGCACCTCTTGTAATTGCAGAAGTCAAACGTGACTTGTATTCATCTTTTGTTATCAGTATATATATTGAGCATTACAATTTTAATAGTTTTTTCCTTTCTTAAAATGTGTACACATTTTTTTGGCACCCTCTGTATATTTAGAGTGACAAGAAGAACAGCACTGAGTCAGGAAGAAATTCTATTTTCAGAGGGGTTTCCATATTATTATGTTTAGTGATAAAATAGCAGAGCAAGAAGAATTCTAAAAGTAGTTAAGTGAAGGAAAATGCCCATGAACTTTCCCTGTTATTTGACTTTATTTAAAATGTATGTAGGCAAGCTTTCATGGTTATGCATATTAGAAACTCTGTTACAAGTATATGTATCGTAAAGAGGGAACTTTTTTAAAAAAGGATTTTTCATACCTCAGGACATCTCCAGGGAAACAATTACTTGCTTTTCTGTCATTATAAAAATCACTGTCTGCCTCTGCTTTCTGCCTGTGTGATATGTTTACAAATCTGTGACACATTGTGGGTTTATTATATTAAAAATCTCCCCTGTATTTTATAAAATAGAGATGTTTCACGATCAAATGGCGAAACTGTACCTTGGCCTCAGTAAAGAAAATGCAATAAAATTTTAACTAGGAAGTTACTAAAGCATAATATTTTATGGGATTTTGTGTCAAGTATTCACGTCATTAATCCACAGTATGTGCCAAAGGATAAAGAGAGATACTTAGCTAAAGCCAGGAGCTTTCTAATGACAATCAATGGAAATGTTCAAGCTTGGATACCCCAGGTAGGCTGTCAAATAAATGGACTTTCCTGCACTCATTTGAAGAATTGATGCTGTGTCTCTCTTCAGTCCCAACTTCTTAACTTTCTTTGGGATATTTCAAAATTGGTCCTTCTACATGGATGACTTCTCTAGGTACAAGGGATAATTTTTAAAGAAGAGTGTTGTGGAGACACCGTTGTCATTCTGCACACCTCTTATGGTCATTCTTTCTCCATGGCCCCGTCTTGGCCCATTCCCACCTTGGGCAGTGAGTAAAAGATATGTCATGTGGATAAGTCTATTTCTTTGTCCTTTACTGGGTTAGTCTTTAAAAAAATATTTTGCCTTATTATCCTTCATTTTATATTCTTTAACAAAACCCAGGTATTTGGAAAAATAGACGTCCAGCATTAGCTCCAAAATGGGATAAAGAACATGGTAGATTTCTGTATGACTTCAGTGGCTATTTCCCGAAATGCATCTTAGAAAACATGGGGTTAGAAATTTTGTTATTATATAATGTTCATGGTGGTCCTAATTAGGAGGGTCCTAATTCTACCCTCCTATTTTAAGTATAGAATCATTAGGACCTTCTACCCTTAAAATTTTATCCTCCTAATGTTGCTGCTTGATAGTAAAATTAATGTATTTTATATCTGCTGTGTGCCCTGCACATGAGAAGTAATTTGAAAACGTTTGTCCATTGACAATGTTTCAATCAGAATATGCAAAATTAACACAATCTCTCTACTATCTTCATCCTGAATCAAAATCTTTATAAAAGATACAGGTACTACAGAAATCTATTTTCAACATCAGGAAGACTGATTCATATTTCCAAAGGAAATGGGGACTCACAAATTTGGGTTTCTTTATTCACATGGAATCATTGCTGACAATGCTGATTGCTTTTCCTTATTCCTGTTTGAAAACATAACAGTGGGGGTGTTGAAAAAGCTTTTTATGCCAATAGGTTTTCAAACATCACAGTGATTCCAAATTAATAAAAGAACTCAGAAGCAAATAAGGAATGAAAATGGTTATATCACATTTCAAAATAATAAACTATTTAATCCTACCTTGTCAATTTGCGATGAATCTTCTTAGACTTAAGCCAGATTAATCCTCCTTTAAGAAAAAAGAACAGAAAACTTTTTAAGCAACTGGGTTTTTTTCCCCCTTTGCTGATTACATAATTTCATAGCCAGAGTCATAACTTTCTTTTTGCTAACCCTCTTAGTGCCCCAGCGTAACCATATTTTTTAGGGATTCTTTTAGATTAATAGTGACTACATCCTTTAAAGATTTGATGTAAGCCAGCACCTCTTTGGACAAGAAGCATTTACAGTTAGTGTGAAAAATATAGGCCCCCTTCAACTACAGTTCTGTGGAATAAATTTCAGGAAAACACCATAGTGACACTTGTATTCGACCCTCACTGCGGCCTGAAAGCTTCTTGACTCAATTTCAAAAGCTCTTCACTGTCCGCTATAGACTGTGTCCACTATAGATGCATTATCTGCCTATACACTGCATAAAAAACCAAAAACATAGTTGAGTAAATTTGAAGATCTCATTGGATTTATTGAGTGATTCAAGAATTGGGCAGCATCCCAGCCAGCAAGGAGAGAGAGAAGAGCTCTGAAATGATGTACAATATGAAAGGTTTTTATAGGCAAAACTTGTGTGGGACAAGAAAGTTATTAGCAAAAGAAAAGAAAGGGTTATTTCAGGTAAGATTACCTTTTCTTAGGGGAATGTGCAGAGTAGGGGTTACGAGGTGTCTTAGGCAGACCGCCTCAATTTCCTTTGAGGGGGATGGAGAAGGCCCACGTGACAGATTACTTCATTGCTACTGACCAGAAAATTCCAGACTGAACAATTAATATTACATTCCCGGAGAAGGTTGAAACTGCAATTAGGTTAGGTATTATTAAGTCTAGGTTTGGTGTCATGTGCTTTTTAGCACAAGTGACTCCATTTTGGGCCTATGGTTTTTCTCTTTAACAGTTGTGTCACTTGTTTTGTTGTGTTTTTTTTCTTCTGTTCTGTCAATGTTAATAGGTGTGTTTTAACCAGGAAACAAAGTATTCCTCATAGAAAGAGGAGCAGTAATTTATGGTGGGGAAGGCTGGATCCAAAAAGCATTGCTACAAGGAGAAATTAAAGCTAAATTGTGGTTACCTTGAGCACAGGGACCTAATCTGTTATGTTCTCCTTGTGCTTCTGGCACATACTGGACTCTGGATATATATTTGAAAAATGAATGAATGAACAAAATGATGAGTGAGACAGATAGCTCATCTTGAGGGCAAAATTGTATTACTGGAGGAAGGCTAGAGTGTCATGAATTGAGGAGCAATTTAAGACATGTATTCAGGCAACAAAAAGGAAGATCACTGGATTGAAATTGGCAGATGGATCTTCAAGTTCTGATCCTTTTACTTAATTAGGCGTGAGACCTTGACTTTGGCAATGAAACTCTGTGCCTCATTCATAAATTTCCTCTTCCATAAATTGAATGAACTGGACTCCAAGAGTCCCTCAAAGTATCTTTCAACCTAAAGTAGAATTCAAGAGCATCACAATGCTTCACCACTTCTCGGTAGAAGTTCACCAAGAATTATAGCTGGAAAAGGTTCCTCTAACATAATTGCTCATGAGATTAGCCCTTTTCTTCCTCTCCTTATCTACTATCTTGGCTGGCTGGCTTCCTCTGTTCCTGACTGTTTAGCGTCTTATCTGCATCTGGATGGAGATAGATTTAAATGACCTCAAATGACCATATGACCCAAGTAAAGGTGCCAGGATTTCAGTGGAATGAAACCAAATGCTATTCTGGGAGTTGGCATGCCTCTCCATGATGCTGGCTGCCTATAGGATGAACCCTTCTCTCCTCACCGCCCAACTCCTTCACCTCTCTCTCCCTATTCTCTAATCATCTATGCCATAAGAATGAGGGTAAAGGAATGGCATTTGCTAGAGAAAAAGGGGTTTCCTGTGGCTGTTTATTCACATACAGGGAATAGCTAGGAGCCATCAGATGTCATAACTTTAGATTTCTTGCTAATTGAAATATGTGCCTTAGTTCATGATTAAATAACAGTAGTAAATAAATCTCAAACAACAGTAATAAATACATGAAAACTGACTCATTGTCAGTGAGGGACAATTGACTTCAATAATTTAGTTCCTTCAAAAATAATACATTTAGTAGATCTCTACATCCATCAAAGGCATTTACCTTTTATCTCAGGAGAAATTTCCATTTGCTAAGATTCTGACTCTGCTTTCTGAGACTTAATTTCAATAAATAAGCTTAAGATTAATTTCAATTCTAGATTTATTTTCTTGCTATGTTTCAAATGCATGTAAAGTTATTTAAAAGCATATAGAAAAACTCGTTTTGTCTTTGGCATTTCTCACCCCCAAAATAAACCTAAGGAACATTCACTGTGTTCTTGTCCCAACAAAAAAAATGGCATAATTTGATAAGTTTACAAACACACTCAATGACCCAAAGTAGGTGAATTGTATTTTCACGGTAGAATCTGGACAGGATGAGCCTATAAAATTGTCTCTGTGCCCAGAAATTGGAATGCACAATTCTGACATGTGCCCCTGTCTCATGGTGGTGAAGGTGGCACTGGAGCCAAAGCAAGTAACCCGTGATTAGACTTGGAATCCTAAGTCAGTGAAGGGTGTTCTTTCATGGAAGCATCACAGATACTCAGGACAGCTTGGCTCCATCAACAGCTCCTCTCTTAAAGCCCAGGACCCCATCATATATCCTGGTATCCTCAGAATCCTGAGGCTTGCTCCTAGCAGGCACTCAATAAAGTTTGTGGATTGAACAAAAGGAAGAAGAAATTGTTCACTGAGTTAAACCGTAACATTTAATATATAGAAGTTCCGCCCCACACTTATCCGTGGTTTCATTTTCTGAAATTTTGGTTAACTTGGGTCAACCAAAAATGTTAAATGGAAAATTTCCGAAATAAATAATTTATAAGTTTTAAATTGCCCACTGTTCTGGGTGGCGTGATGAAATCTCCCGAGTCCCGCTCAGGATGTGAATCATCCCTCTCTCTGGAGTCTCTAAAGTTGCAGATGCTGGAACCTGTTATTCACTTACGTAGTCGCCATTTTGGTTTTCAGATGGACTGTCTGCGTACCACAGCGTTTGTGTTCAAGTAACCCTTATTTTATTTAATAATGGCCCCAAAGCATGAGAGTAATGATGCTGGCAATTTGGATATGACTAAGAGAAGCTGTAAAGTGCTTTCTTTAAGTTAAAAGCTGAACGTTCTTGACTTACGGAAATTAAAAAAAATTGTATGCTGAGGTTGCTGAGATCTACAATAACAACAAATCTTCTATCCATGAAATTGTGAAGAAAAAAAGAAACCCATGCTAGTTTTGATCCTCCTCCTGACGTATTGTCAAGTCAATAGTGGCCTAATGCTACATCACTCACCTCACTTCATCTCCTCACATTGGCATTGTATCATCTCACGTTATCACAAGAAGAATGGTGAGTACAGTACAATAAGATATTTTGGGGGAAAGAGAGACCACATTCATATAACTTTTATTACCATATAATGTTATAATTGGTCCATTTTATTATTAGTTATGATGGTTAATCTCTTACTGTGCTTAATTTATAAACTTTATCATAGGCGTGTATATATAGGTAAAAAACATACGTATACGTAGGGTTTGGTTCTATCTGTGGTTTCAGGCATCTACTGGGGGTCTTGGAAAGTGTCTACCACCAGTAAGGCGGGACTACTGTACATTTGCTGTTCAATGTTGGTCTTCTCAGACATGGAACTGGCTTTGTGGGTCTCCTAGCTTTTTTTTTTTTTTTTTTAATTTATTGGGTGACAATTGTTAGTAAAATTACATAGATTTCAGGTGTACAATTCTGTATTAAATCATTTATAAATCCCATTGTGTTTTCACCACCCAGAGTCAGTTCTCCTTCCATCACCATATATTTGATCCCACTTACCCTCATCTCCCATCCCCCCACCCCCCTTACCCTCTGTGTCTAAACTATTATTATTACTATACCCTCTGTGTATAAACTACTGTCTGTGTCTATGAGTTTTTGTTTCTCATTTGTTTGTCTTGTTCTTTTGTTGTTTTTGGTTTATATACCACATATCAGTGAAATCACATGGTTCTCTGCTTTTTCTGTCTGACTTATTTCACTTAGCATCATACTCTCAAGATCCATCCATGTTGTCACAAATGTTCCTATATCATCTTTTCTTACCGCCGAATAGTATTCCATTGTGTATATATACCACAACTTCTTTATCTATTCATCTATCGAGGGACATTTTGGTTGTTTCCATGTCTTGGCAACCGTAAACAAAGCTGCAATGAACATTGGAGCACATGTGTCTTTATGTATAAATGTTTTCAGATTTTTTGGGTAGATACCCTGGAGAGGGATTGCTGGGTCATATGGTAATTCTATTCGTAATTTTTTGAGTAACCTCCACACTGCCTTCCATAACGGCTGCACCAGTCTGCATTCCCACCAACAGTATATGAGGGTTCCTTTTTCTCCACAGCCTCTCCAACACTTGTTACTATTTGTCTTGTTGATGATAGCCATTCTGACTGGGGTGAGGTGATATTTCATTGTGGTTTTTATTTGCATTTCTCTGATGATTAGTGATGTTGAGCATTTTTTCATGTCTATTTGCCATTTGTATGTCCTCTTTGGAGAAATGTCTCTTCAGGTCCTCTGCCCATTTTTCAATTGGGTTGTTTGTTTTTTTGTTGTTGAGTTTCATGAGTTCCCTGTGTATTTTGGATATTAGCCCCTTATCGGAGGCACTATTTGCAAAAATCTTCTCCCATTCAGTTGGTTGCCTCTTTATTTTGCTGATGGTTTCTTTTGCTGTGCAGAAGCCTTTAAGTTTCATATAGTCCCATTCGTTTATTTTAGCTTTTACTTCCATTGCCTTTGGAGTCGAATTCATAAAATGCCATTTGAACCCAAGGTCCATAAGTTTAGTACCTATGTTTTCTTCTATGCAGTTTATTGTGTCAGGTCATATGCTTAAGTCTTTGATCCATTTTGAATTAATTTTGGTACATGGTGACAGATAGCAGTCCAGTTTCATTCTTTTGCACATGGCTATCCAATTCTCCCAGCACCATTTATTGAAGAGGCTGTCTTTCCTCCATTGTATGTTTTTAGCTTCTTTGTCAAAAATTATCTGTCCATATTTATGTGGTTTTATTTCTGGGTTCTCAATTCTATTCCATTGGTCTATGTGTCTGTTTTTCTGCCAATACCATGCTGTTTTGTTTATTGTAGCCCTATAGTACAAGCTAAAGTCAGGGAGTGTGATACCTCCAGTATTGTTCTTTTTTCTTAAGATTGCTTTGGCTGTTCGGGGTCTTTTGTGGTTCCAAACAAATCTGATGATTTTTTGTTCTATTTCTTTAAAAAATGCCATTGGGATTTTGATGGGGATTGCATTAAACCTGTATATTGCTTTGGGTAATATGGCCATTTTAACTATGTTGATTCTTCCAATCCATGAGCACGGAATGTCTTTCCATTTCTTTGTCTCTTCTTCAATTTCTTTCAAAAATGTCTTATAGTTTTCAGCATTTAGGTCTTTCACATCCTTGGTTAATTTTATTCCTAGGTATTTTATTCTTTTTGCTGCAATTGCAAAAGGAATTTTTTTTGTATCTGTTTTTATGAGATTTCATTATTAGTGTATAGGAATGCAATGGACTTTTGTATGTTGATTTTGTAGCCAGCAACTTTACTGTATTCGTTGATTGTTTCTAATAGCTTTTTGGTGGAGTCTTTAGTGTTTTCTATATATAGCATCATGGCATCTGCAAAGAGTGATAATTTAACTTCTTCATTCCCAATTTGGATGCTTTTTATTTCTTTCTCTTGCCTGATTGCTCTGGCAAGGACTTCCAACACTGTTGAAAAGCAGAGGTGATAGGGGACAGCCCTGTTGTGTTCCTGAACGTAGAGCAAAGGGCTTCAGTTTTTCACCATTAATTATGAGATTAGCTGAGGGCTTGTCATAGATGGCCTTTATTATGTTAAGGTATTTTCCTTCTATACCTATTTTATTAAGTGTTTTAATCATAAATGGATGTTGTATCTTGTCAAATGCTTTTTCTGCATCAATTGATATAATCATATGATTTTTGTCCTTTATTTTATTTATGTGATGTATCACATTGATGGATTTGCGGATGTTGAACCATCCTTGTGCCCCGGGGATGAACCCCACTTGGTCGTGATGAATAATCTTTTTAATGCATTGTTGTATTTGACTTGCTAGAATTTTGTTTAGGATTTTTGCTTCTGTATTCATCAGAGATATTGGTCTGTAGTTTTCTTTTTTTATGTTGTCCTTGCAAGGTTTTGGTATCAGGGTAATGTTGGCCTCATAAAATGAGTTAGGGAATACTGTCTCTTCTTCAATTATTTGGAAGAATTTGAGCAGGATTGGTATTAGATCCTCTTTGAAGGTTTGGTAGAATTCACTAGTGAAGCCATCTGGTCCCGGACTTTTGCTTTTGGGAAGGTTTTAGATGACTGATTCAATTTCGTTACTGGTGATTGGTCTGTTTAGATTTTCCAGTTCTTCATGGTTCAGCCTTGGAAGGCTATATGTTTCTAAGAACTTGTCCATTTCTTCTAGGTTATTGAATTTGGTGGCATATAGTCCTTCGTACTATTCTTGGATGATCCTTTGTATTTCTGTGGTGTCCGTGATAACTTCCCCTTTTTCATTTCTGATTTTGTTAATTAGTGACTTCTCTCTTTTTATCTTAGTGAGTCTAGCCAACGGTTTGTCAATTTTGTTAATCTTTTCAAAGAACCAGCTCTTTGTCACATTAATTTTTTCTATTGTCTTTTTGTTCGCTATTTCATTTAGTTCTGCTCTGATTTTTGTTATTTCCTTTCTTCTGCTGACCTTGGGTTTCACTTGTTCTTCTTTTTCTAGTTCTTTAAGGTGTAACGTGAGGTTATTTATTTGGGATTTTTCTTGTTTCTTGAGATAGGCCTGTAATGATATAAATTTCCCTCTTAAAACTGCTTTCGCTGCATCTCAAAAGTTTTGGTAGGATGTATTTTCATTGTCATTTGTTTCTATGTACCTTTTGATCTCTCCTCTAATTTCTTCTTTGATCCAGTCGTTCTTTAAAAGTATGTTGTTTAATCTCCATGTATTTGTGTTTTTTCCTGCTTTCTTTTTGCAGTTGATATCCAATTTCAAAGCCTTGTGATCAGAGAATATGCTTGGTATGATTTCAATCTTCTCAAATTTGCAGAGGCTGATTTTATATCCCAATATATGGTTTATCCTTGAGAATGTTCCATGTACACTAGAAAAGAATGTATAGTCTGATGTTTTAGGATGAAGTGCTCTATATATGTCAGTTATGTCCATTTCATCTAATGTGTCATTTAGGGCTGCTATTTCGTTATTTATTTTCTGTTTGGATGATCTATCCATAGCTGTCAATGATGTATTTAAGTCCCCTAGTATAACTGTGTTTTGGTCAATTTCTCCCTTTAGTTCTGTTAGTAGTTTCTTGGTATATTTCGGTGCTCTCTGATTAGGGGCATAAATATTGATGACTGTTATGTCTTCTTGTTGTATAGTCCCCTTTACCAGTATGAAATGTCCATCTTTGTCTCTTGTTATCTTTTTCACCCTGAAGTCTGTTTCATCTGATATCATTATGGCTACACCTGATTTTCTCTGGGTACCATTTGCTTGGAGTGTCAATTTCCACCCTTTCACTTTGAGTCTATGCTTGTCCTTGTAGCTGAGATGTGTCTCTTGGAGACAGCAAATGGTTGGATTTAGTTTTTTGATCCAATCTGCTACTCTGTGCCTTTTTATTGGTGAGTTCAGTCCATTTTCATTTAGGGTGATTATTGATATGTGAGGATTTCCTGTCATTCTATCTTTAGTTTTCTAGTAAGGCTCTGTCTCTATTGTTTCTTTGCCTTTTTGTTGTTGTCTATTATTTCTGTGTGGTGGTATTCTATGATGTTTCCCTCTGTTTCTTCTTTTATTACAGTATATATTTCCGTTCTGGATTTTTTTTGAGTGGTTACCCTTAAGTTTATGTAAAAAAAAGTTTGATATTTAGAGTATTCCATTTTCTTCAGCATGTTTACTTTCTCCATTCCCATATTCCGGTTCAGGCTTTACTCTCCCCCTTTTTATGTTTCGGTTGCCACAAATTGTCCCTGTTGATGGTGGTCGAATAGCCTCCTTTAGTATTTCTTGTAGTGCAGGTCGTGTATTAGAAAATTCCCTCAGCTTCTGTATGTCTGGAAAGGTCTTTATTCCTCCTTCATATCTAAAGGATATCTTTGCTGGATATATTTCTCTTGGCTCATAATTTCTCCTTTCAATAGTTTGAATATTTGGTTCCACTCCCTCCTGGCTTGTAGTGTTTCTGCTGAAAAATCTGATGATAATCTAATGGGCTTTCCTTTGTAGATTACCGTCTTCTTTTCCCTGGCTGCCTTGAGGATTCTTTCTTTGTGGTTGATTTTAGACAGCTTCAATACAATGTGCCTTGGAGAAGGCCTGTTGGGATTGAGGTAATTAAGTGTTCTATTTGCTTCTTGGATTCGAGGATCCAGTTCTGTCCACAAGTTTGGGAAGTTCTCATCAACAATTTGTTTGAATATATTCTCTGTTCCCTTCTCTCTTTCTTCTTCTGGTATGCCCATTATTCTTATATTGCTCTTTCTGATGGAGTCAGAAAGTTCTTGTCGAGTTCTTTCATTTCTTTTAAGTCTCAAGTCTCTTTTTTCTTCCATTTGTGTAATTTCCAGGTTTCTATCTTCGATAGAAGATTCTTTCACTGATTCTTTCCTCCATCTGGTCAACTCTACTACCTAAGCTGGTTATTTCATTATCAATTTCTTCTATTGAGTTCTTAATCTCCAGAAATTCTATGTGATTCTTTTCTAAAATTTCAATCTCTTTTGTAAAATGCTCATGTTGTTCTTTGATTGTGTTTCTGAGTTCATTAAACTGTCTTTCTGTGTTTTCTTGCATCTCGTTGAGTTTTTCAGAACTGCAATCTTGAATTCTCTGTCATTTAAGTCACATATTTCCATATCTTTAAGTTCTTTTTTTGGAGACTTTTCACTTTCTTTCTGAGCTGTCTTGTTGCATTGGTTATTCATGGCAATTACTGATTTATTATTTCTCTTCCTGGACATCTACAGGAGTGGTTTCTGCAACCGGTTGATAGGAAGAGGTCTTTCTTTTGTTTTCCAGTACTTGTTGGTAGAGTGTTTTATTTTCTCTCCGACTGCAGCCTTTTTTTTCTCTCTCACACGGTAGTGCTATGTTTTCTCTGCACTATTCCAGCTTCTCACACAATGGGGGGATTCCCTGGGAGACGGGCATCTCCTCTCTTAATAGTTCACCTGGGTCACAGGGCACAGTGTCCGTGTGGGTATGCGGAGAGCTTTTGAAGTTCTAAAGCTCTTCCTGCACCAGATTCAGAGCCCATATGTTTCAGCAGTTCTGTTTACTCCTGCAGGGATCTGCCCAGATAGGTGGGGCCAAGAGGGGGTGAGTTGTGAGAGGTTGCCCAGAGCAAAGGCAGCGACCATCACCACAGCCGGTCCTGCTTCCACGGCTCCCTCCCCTTTGCCGGAACTAGTTGGGCTGCGAATCTGTGTCTGCGGTCCACCGTTCTCAGAACAGCAAATATTCTGTTCTTTTGATCTGACACTGCTACTGTTCCGCTTCTAGCATGGGGCAGGTGGGGGCGGGACAAGCTCTGGGAGGATAGGGAGGGAGCGGCTAGTCTCAGTGCCTAAGGCTTCTGTTCTCTGTTCAGCAGTGAGGGCTTAAACCACCATTTTCAGCCTTCTTCCCTCAGTCTTTGCTCTGAGGTCTCTGCCGTGAGCATTGGGTTCAGCCGTGTCATATGCTGTTCCCTCAGCCCTGTGGGCCATAAACGGAGCCCTAGCAGTCCAAGTTCTTCCCTCTCCTGCAGCTGCGATAGTTCCAGGATGCAGCGAGCTCGGAACATTGAGCTAGTTCTGCGTCCTGCACCCGCGCGGCTCTGTCTCCACATTTCTCCCTTCCCCCCTCCCCTGCTCGCGCAATTCACCCACCTTTAGGTGAATTCTGTAGTGGGCCTCTTTGTCTTGCCTGTCTGCCGTGCAGCAAGTCCTTTGTGGAGTTATTGTTGTTCGATTAGTTGTAAATTCCAGGGGAGCTTTACAGAGGCTCACCTCACGCCACCATTTTGATGACGTCTCCCAGGTCTCCTAGCTTTGAAGTGGATAAACCTGGGACCAGGAAGTACCGGGAGACGAAAGTATGAGGGTTTTGTGGGAAGAAATGGGCAAGTTAGGGAAACCAGGCTAAGCAGGTTTAGGACTTGCTAGTTTGAATAATTTCAGCTGGCTTGGGTGTAGAAGGGTTTTTTTTACTGAGTTGTCTGGTATCTGGCCCTGGGTTGACTAGGGGAGAGGAATATTGATTGATGTGTAAAAGCTTGATAAAAAGAAGTTGGGGGTGTGGGCTTTGGATTTGTTGCTTTGCCTGTGAAAGGTACACTTGTTTGTTATCTCTAAGAATTGGCTAGCCTTGGGAAGGCAGTCTCCCCTCCTGTCATCATAGAGGACCTAGATGCCAGAGCATTGAGAATACAGAAAATAAGAAAATATAGTTAATACAGTATGGATACTAGATCCTTTGATGGTGTTTTCATAGGTGGATCAACAAGGCAAGTGTTTTGCTATTGTACCTCTCTTTCAGGGTTTCACATGCTTATCTGAGTTTCAGTATTTGCTTTCTCCTAGTGAATATTTTGTGTAGAAAAGGTTCAGGTTTACTTTTCACAGGGTTCATTGCTCCTCTCTTTGCTCATTGCCCATCTGACCATACATGTGGCAACTCAGCACTCCTCAGTCTCTGCACCGATTCCATCACTCACTCTTAGAGTAATTCTCATTCTAAAGGAGATGTATACTCAAAGGACATCTGACTAAATAGTAATTAGTGACTTAAAAACTTCCTGCCACTGTGCATGTTTGGATCATTCCAGAGCACTCCAGAAATCTGTTTTGTTCTTAAATGAACTTGGGATAATTGAGCTGATATTCAGGAGACAGCTGGTCTACAATTATGCTTTAGCCAGATTTTTGTATGCATTACAGTAAAAATTGATTACAAAAGTTGACAGTTTGGCAAATTGCTATGATGCCATATTACAAGTGCAAAAAGAAACCTGTAAGGAGTTAATGTATTTATTCATTAATGAGTCCCTTCATCAAAGCATTCATTAAAATCCTGGCACAGAATATAGGTTCTGGGGACTCAGTGAAGAGTAGGACATGTGCCTATCCTCAGTGGGGGTACTGCTTAGAGAGACAGAGACAATCATTTAGCAAACAATTAGCCCAGAATGACAAATGCTACCTGGTGGTTAAGATCAGGGGGTAGGCAGAGTTCCCAGAAGAACTAGTGCTTGAATTGTCTTGAAAGATAGGTAGAAGTTTGTCAAGGAGAAAGAAAGGGAAGGCATTTCAGGCTATGAGATGCATCCAGCTGTACAACTTGTTAACTGCATGACTCTGGGCAAAACATTTAACATATGATCCCCCCATCTGTAAAATGGGAATAATTCAGAGGGGGGTGATAAGGATTAAGTAAGTTAATTTGTGTAGAGCAGTTAGAGCGATGCCTGGCACGTACAAGTGAAGGCCTCCAATCAGGAAGGAGCCAAGTACATGAGGGAACAGCAAGCATATTGAAATGACTGAAACATGAAATGTACAGGCAGATGCTAAATTTCAGGCTGCAGATGGAGAAAAAGGGGGACTTGCAAGGGACCTTTAAGCTCTGTGAAGGGAGGAGCTGGAAAGCTATTGAAACATTTTGAGTAGAGAATACCTGATCGAACTTGCATTTTAGAAAGATCCTGCAGTATTTCATGAATCAAGAGAGTAGCACTGGGAACAGACAGGAAGATATTTAGACATAAGACTGATAACACTTAGTAACTTGGAGACTCATGAGGGATGAGAAGGGTCAATGAGGAGACTCATGAGGGATGAGAAGGGTCAATGATGCCTGCCTAGAGACTTGGTGGGCAATGAAAGAGAAAGCTTGTTGAAGATCAGGTCCCAACCAATGTTCCAGTCCCTTCTCCTAGTATTTTCCAACACATAACAAGATGTCAAGCAATCAGTTTCTAAACCAATGTCTGGCTTTTTAAAAAATCAGTTATATAGAGTGAGAGGGAATAGTTTGATTGAATTTAATTTTTTTTTTAAAAACTGCTTTTTGAATGTTTAATGAAAACCAACAGGAAAATGTAGCAGTTATATAGATTAGTGCAATCTTACATGCCATTAATAGCATAAAAATATCAGAATTAGGAAGGTAATAGCTATCCCCTTCCCCTGCCATACTCTGTAGTCAAATTGCATAGTACTGGGTTCGGGTGCCATACTTTAAACCACATTCATTAATTGTAGAAGAAGGTAACTAGGAGAATGAGAGATCTTGTAATAACTTCACATGGGAAATTGTAGTACCTGAAAAAAAGGAAAATAATAGTGTTGGGAATAGGAGACGTGGGAAGAAGACAAGTAGGAACATTGATAGATGTTATTAGGGAATCAGATTTAGGGACACTGTGAATAAGAAATTTCCATTAGTTGCCTAACAATGGAACAGGTTGTCTCATGAAGAACTGGCTAGAAGTATCCACAGGAGGCTAATGATCTTTTGCTCAGAAGATGGTAGAAATAATTCCTGCACCGGCTGGGAAGACAGATGAGATGCAGATGATGTCTAAAGTCATTTCTGGTTTGAGAGATCTGAGATTCTGTGAACATGTAAAAAAAGCCACTAGAAATATTTTAAAATTGAAACTCTTGATTTCAATATTTTTTGACAATTAGTGGGCTCTGTGCTGGGCACTTTGGATCATAAGCAACAAAAAGACCTTGTCTCTGCTCTGGAGATGTGCACAGCTTACAAGGGACCAGGGGTGAAAATAGTGAATGTTATATATGTTGTATTAATGTTGTTTTATTTGGACCAATATATTAAATATGTTAAAATTCGCAGAATACATACGTAATTTTCTATCTCTAATTGATATTTTAAGGGTCTTAACCCTTGCTGGAGAAAGAAATGACTCCTTCTAAATCCAAGCACCGGTCTGAGTGATGGAACTAGGGTGATACAAGAGGACAAGTCCTGACTTTAACTGAATTTCTTTGAATCAGTGTTTTTGGTTTATATGTACCAAATATAGTTCATGTAAAATAACCACACCAATCATCCTACTGGGAGACTGATTTTCTCCAGAACACAAAATTTGGACTTTTGGTAAGGTGCACAGGGTGAAATGGAAGGTATTTTTTCCCTATCTTACTACAGCCACATATTCTCATTTACTTCCACCAGCAAACCTTGAGCTAGACATATCTGAGGATTTTGGTCTAATCTGTAGGACTCCTATAAATGTCGCCACTAAACTGATTGTCCACTGTAGTGGTCGAGATCCTTCCTTTGCCCTATGCCCTGGCTCTGTGCTCTTCCTGTGTGGCCCAGCCTCCCAATTCCTGGAAATCAGCTGATGCCCACTCTCCTGTTTAAACCTGGACCTCAGACCTCAATTCGTTCTGGCAGCTGATGTCTGGGATCCAGGCAGTAGACCTGTCTTATGACTGGCCTATCCCCTAGTTCTTGCCTGCTGGGCCACTCAGTCCTGACCTAATTACCTGCTTTGAACTCTAAGCTCCAGACTCGACTGATCTGCCTGTGGGCTAACCCATGTCCCCTGCCTTCCTGGTTCTGCGTCCTCACCTGAACGTGCTCTTCTCCCACCTTGTGCCTTGGGAAGAGCTATTGGAGCATGTCTCCAAGCTGTGAGAATTTGGAGGGAAAGGAGAAGGGAGTAGAAAGGGGTGAAGCAGGAACTACATCCACTGCCTACTTGACAAATAGGAATGCAGTTAATCATGGCCTTGGTAGGAGATTGACTCACAAAGAGGAGCCAGTAGATGCTATTATTGCATTATCTGGAATCCATTTATATCACCTGGGAAAATGTCCATGGTATCCTAGTGACTCTCTTTATCTCAGATTATCGAGGCAGTAATGGGCAGGTTTTGAGCCTGAGAGAAGATAGCGCCCTCTGGAGGAAATTTCCTATTCCAGCTGCAGCTCCAACGCTGTCCTGTAGGGGGCCCCCACAGGTTCTTGGGGGTGCAGTACGACAATCCGTTCTTTGTCACGCTCTTTCTGCTTCTGCTCCCTGTGACTTCGGTAGTCCTCACTGGAAGTGATGGGGGGTGGTCTACCTTTGTCCAGGATGGTGAGCCATCAGGTCTTGCTCCAATTCCATCCAGAATTATAAAACAAATTCACACTAGCGTGCTCACACCACGTGGGCACATGCACTCACACAGACACAGCTGGTTCTACAGCTAACAATACTTCCATACAAACTCTCACGTATAGACACCTCTATACATCACACACACACACACACACACACACACGTCTCAAATTCACCACGCAGGCTACATATATGCACTCATACAACCACCTGCCATGCAGTCACACACATCTACACACATGCACACACACAGACTCACATTTTGCCGTGGAGGCACTGCACACGCAGACATCCACAGACCCCTATACAATCACGTAGGCTCCACACCTCACTACACACAAACACACACACCGCTCACCGTGCAGACACTTCACACACTATATACACACACAACACATACTATGGTCATCAGAGTGAAAAGAGTCAGGTCATCAGAGTCAGGACTGCTGTGACACATTCCTCTTGCTGGGAGTCCCTGGTGGGAAGGCAATCAAGTGTTTGGGTTCAGGAGTCATACAGTCTGGCATTTGACTCTTGCCATGGCCACCACATTAGCCATGACATTGAGCAAGTTATGGAACTTCTCCAAGCTCTAGTTGCCTCACCTATAGAATGGGCATAGTATACTGCTTCACTCACAGGGTCATTCTGGGAATTAAATGAGATGATATGTCAAGCAGGGCCTGACACAAAGTACCCTCTACATGGCAGCTGAATAAAGCCCAGAATCCAACTGGAGGAAGCACTGCCTTTGCAAGTTGGATCTGGCAGTGTTGGATAGCCTTGATTAGAGCAAGCTGAAGGGCAGAAAACATCTTTCTATTATTTGTTCCCAATTTAATTCAGCAGGGAGAGCCTGGAGGCTGAGCTCAAGTTGGCAATAGGTTGAGCTAGAGATAAAGCAAACCTCCCAGGAGGGAGAAGAGGAGGGCAGGGCAGGCAGATTCTACAGGGTTTGGCCATTGACCAAGTGTGGGGTCAGCGTTTTAGGCAAAGCAAGGAGGAGAAATGATGTACTGCCATCCTCCCAGATTTGGAAATCTGGGGGCAAGTGTAGGACTGGGTAGCAGATGGGGGGAATTCTACAGAGACCACAGGGAACATGCTGAAGGTTTTTAGGTGAAGCTAAACTGGGAGATCCACTAATACAAAGTCAGGATTCAAAGCAGTCTTGAAAGGATAGAATTGTGGGTTGGAGCAAACAACCACAATTATAGCTAATTCACATATTAACTCATTTAATCTTTTTCATAAGGGAGAGACTATTATTATTTTTATTTTACAGATACGGGAACTGAAACACAGAGAGGTGAGGTAACTATACCAAGGTCACACAGCTACTAATGGTAAACATGGGATTTAAATGGGAAGTCAGGTTTCAAGTTCTGCGCTGTGGAAGGAAGGAAAGAAGGAAGGAAGGAAAGCAGGAAAGAAGAAAGGAAAGAAGGGAGGAAGGAAGGAAGAAACTGATCATGTGCCAGATTCACCCAAGGGAATACTTCGGAAGCTGGAAGACCTGGAAGGAGGTAAAGTATGTCTTAGTTGACAAACATGATGGTGTGATGGAAGCCTATTTCTAGGCACTCCAGTCCTGTGAGAGGCATTTGAGGATGAGGCAGGAAGCTAAATTTTCTCTGCTGTTCTGTTTCAATATGAATCACTTCTTACTATGGTGCTGATGAGCAGCAATCCTCTGTTTCTGCTGTTTCTGTTCAGTGGGTCCACATTTCTGTCTATGAAAATTTTGGTCGTTAAGTCTCCTTCTTGGCCAACAGCATAACGTGATAGAAGTTGCGAAGCATCCTAGTAAACTCATCAAAAGAGGAAGTGTTTAAGATGGCATTTCTTGCTCTTAGGGAATTATGCTGGCTCTCAACGGGAGCTTATTTCTTCATGAAGAGCTTGAAAACCGTCTCTTTAATTATCTATTCTAGAATTTATCTGGGGTTTGCTACCAAACTTACCAATGGTGATTTCTGAAACGTACCCTTTTGAAATTTGGGACATTCCCTTGACCTTCTTTCCGGTCTTGTTTGCCTTCATTCTAAGATTACATCTGGTCCTTTCATTCAGATGATAACATTATGAAAAGTCAGGTACTATTCTCCATGTTCCCTTTGGGACATAGAAAACAGTTTGTATTTAAAAGGTGCAGCTGAGAAATCAGAATGCGATCAAAATGGCTCTGATTATTCTGATTATTCAAACAATCTCATTCTCTGAGGACTCTTTTCCTCTGAGTGATTTTAGGCTGAGTCCTTCTCTTGGTAGCTCATGACCTTGAGAGATGGATGTGTCTGTTGGTCTTGTCCATAAATCATCCAGCCATGCGTGAACACAGTCGGCAGAAAAAATGACCTCTCTGGCTCAACTGCTGGGTTCTGAACAGGGGCTGGACTATTCTTGGCCATTTCTGTGAGGGTTCAAGTTTCTGCCTGTTATGAACAACTCAGCAAAAAGTGCAAGGTAAACATAAAGTGCCATTCACTGAAAGCAGACTAAATTACAAGTCATAACCTCCTCGAGATAGCCCGGTACGGTTTGGGTTATCTATATTACAAAACACGTCTGAGGATGATTGCTTTGGAAATAGTTGTTCTTTCATGTGTCTTACTTTATTTTAACTCAAATGGTTAAGATAAGGAGTGGAAATCATACTCTAACAATAAGTTATTTCCTTCCTGAATATTTTTCCTGTCCCGATTTTCTCGTGGTCACATGTTCCATGACCACATACAGACCCCAGAACTCAACGGCATTACCTTTGCTTCTTAAAATATTTGTAATTTCTTTTTATTATTAACTTCATTGACAGGTCTTCTCTTCCTGTTTCTAAATCTTCATTTTTCCCTTAATCAATATGCATTTTTTAAACTATTTAACCTCTCGTATAGCTCATACTATTTATTTTATTTTTCCCACGTGTAAAAATTGTGCTCTACACTACACCAGCCTATGGGAACAAATGCTATCATCTTTACATTTATGCCCTAGTTCAAATGGAATCCAGGCAGAGACTGCGACTTTTCCAGTAGCCCTTGCCATAAATGTCTCTCAGCTTCCTGGTAATGTTTGTACTTATCTCACCTCCTACCTGCTATTATCTTCCAGGGAGAACTCAGACTCTTCTCAAAGTCCACCCTCAAACTCCATCAGCCTTTCCTCTAAATAAGCACACGAGGAGAGTAAAAACAATCTTTTCTGCGCAAACATAGCTTCTAGAAAAGGCCCCTGGGTACACCTCTCCCAGTAACATTGCTCTACATGAGTTCTTCCCCACTTAAAATGCCAGTGCCATCGTTTCTCCCTCAAGATCATATTCCACCATCTGACATCTCTGGCCTCTGACATCCTTGCATCCACCCTGTCTCCTTCCCTTCTTCCCTTCCTCCTTCTGGCCCTCCCTCCTTATGTTAACTGTAGATAGACTTGTCCCAAAGTAACAAGTTCAATTCACCTATGGGTAGATGTTTCCCTCAAAACACACCAGGATGGCCGAGTCAGGATACATGTTAGTGTTGTGGCCACAGTGGTCCAGCATCCTGCACTCCTCTGCAGCAATTTAAAGAAGGGTCATGCTGAGACTAGGTCCTGGCTACAGGCTTCCCTCCACCTCTCCCCACCCTTTTATGGAGGTGATTGCGGAACGAGAAGGAAAGTGTTGTCCTTTCTACACTCTGGCCTCATCTTAGAGGCTCAGTGGAGATGGTAGTAGAGGGCAGTGGTGTGAGTATGGAAGGATGAAAGAGTGGGTGTGTGTGTCTGTGTGTGTGTGGGGGTGTCAGGGCCCTAGTTCCTTTCAGAGAACTTGATTGCTATGAAAATTTGTGAATCTGAATAGATATTGACAGCAAAGATGCTGTCCAACTCTGTAAACAGTATGTGATTTTTAGAAGCAAGAGGATATTTTAGCGCCTAATTCCACCCCTCACTTCACAATAAAGTTCAGATTCCAAGTCTGCAAGTCTAGTAAAAGAAAATGTCCTTTTATACAAATCCCTGGCTAGTTGATTTTTTCTGCTAGTGAGACCTTCCTGTTTTCTCTGAAATTTGTTCTGTACTGCCCAGACCCTGAAGCCATTGAAGTTGATGAATATTCCTGTTTCTGGAGGCGTTGATGGTTTCTGAGTTCATCCCATCTTCTTATATATTCTTTTCGTTTCTCAGAGCCTACATCCCATTCTTGTTCTCGGGAATTAGACCACAGTGACAGTCTCAGGCAGGCAGTGGCCTCATTATTGTTAGAAAGGCACCTTCTTTCTCCCCTCAGGGACCAACTAGATAAGCAAAGTCAAGGGCCTCCAAGGAAATGGTTCCCTTGATTTCTTCTATCTCAGGCGTCCACTGGTTCTCATCCCCTCCACGAAGCCTGTGATAGCCATCCTCATCTCCTAGGGAGTCTGCTTATGTAAACCCGTGCAATTCTCTGTGGCATTTATTACTTTCCACCCTGTTGTTTTAGTTTTTGACAGTGGTGTGTTGCTAACTGCTAACAACCAGTGCTCAAAAAAAATAAAAATAAATAAAAGTAAAACGTATAAATACAGATATAAAGATATAGATCGATATCGATATATACACATATATGTACACATATGTAAATACATTTATGATAAATTTTACTGATATAAGGAATTCATAGCACACAATTTCCAAATAATACAATGCACAATGTTTTTTCTGATAAATTTCATGTAGCCAGTTGATTCTCACAGAATGCTTTATTGATGTTTGCTGAATTTTTTTGTATCCATGGCCAACTAATGGGTTGCAATTAGTGAATGAGTGTAATTCTGACATGATTGTTAAATATATATCTATATTTGATATATAGCAATTCACATAAAAGCAACATAATAAAGAAGCATATTGGTATATCACTTGGTAGTCAACGACATAGCAACTTTCTTGCTGTATTGGATAATTGGGGCAATATTTCCTCAATTTATCGTGTTATTTACAATGTAATGACTTTAGACATGACACACCTTTAGGTTTAATCTGCATTTTTTACATTTTCTCCATAATTTTCTTAAATCTAGAAAATTAAAATAACTAAAGCTTTATGTGTAGCATTTGCCAATTGCTGTGGTGTAAATACTTCAACTATGGCAATTTCAAGCTACCAACATGTCACTGATGAGGAGTTAGGAAGATATGCCAATAGCACACAGTACCAGATATAATAGACCTAAAAAACCTCAAGAGCATAGATAATAATTTAGGAAGTGATGAGTTTTGAGTATTATTACCTTTGTTTTCAATATATTTTATTTAATTGTAAATTTACAAACTTTTATATGTTTTAAATGGCTGTGTTTAAAGACAAGCTTGCAGAATTCCTGAAAATTAAGCAACTGGCTCTTGAGAGAAGGTATGAGCCAGAGCAAGTCAGCCTCTGCACACCTTTGGTTATGGATGCATGTACTCTATCTTCCCTGCTAGACTATAGGTGAAGGAGGACAGGCTCCAGCCTCTAAGTACCTTTGCTTTCCCCACAGCATCTTATCAGATAGGATACGATAATGTGGAAGGGAGAGAGAATATGTTTCCTCCTTTGCATCTATCTCATAGGTTATCGGACTTTTCCTATGTCTCCAACCTCCCACTGCTTTGTGTCTCACTATGACCTGCACATTTGTTTCATTTGTCCTGTTACATATTCATGTCTTATAGCTTGGAATTCAGTCTTACTCATGGTCCTGGACTTCTGGGAGTGAGGGCATATAATTAGACCTCCCCATTTTTCTATAATGGACAGTTTACCTTTGACCAGTTATAGTTCACCTCACTTACTATTGTTTTCTGTAATTCCTCTCGATCCAGAAACCCTGCTAGTTCTGTTTTTCACTGTCAGGACGCATCAGATCTCTTTTCTTGTTACCTTTCCTCAGAATCCTCTCTTAGAACTGAGATTGCATGCTCTTTGAGATCACATACCTTATCTTTTTCATCTTTATAACTCCAATTAGTAGCAGATTACTAGGAAAACAAGGCAGATTCAGTGCAAGTTGCTGGCTGGCTGGCTGGAAAGATGAGGTACATTAGAGGGAAGTCAAGGATCACGAGTCACCAATGATGCAAGGAGGTTCTCTTTCTTTGGTCTTCAACCCTGGATTCAACATGTCTTGTATCTAGTACAGGAGAGACATTCATTTATTCATTCATTTCTTCTACAGCTAATAATGGAGCCCCTGCTATGTACTATTCATTGTCTAGGCACTGGAGACACAGCGGAAAACAATAGAAACAAAATCTTTGCCCTCATGGAGCTTGGGTTCTAGTGGGAATAGGATGAAATGAAGGAGGTACAATGCACTGAATATTTGTGCCCCCCTCAGTTCATATGTTGAAATCCTAACCCCCACTGTGATGATATTAAGAGGTGGGGGTCTTTGGGAGGTGATTAGTGTCTTTATAAAAGAAACTCTCTTTATAAACTCTCTTTATAAAAGAGAGTGCTGGCTGTCTCTCCACTGTGTGGGGATACAAGAAGTCTGCAATCCAGAAGACGGTTCTCACCAGAACTCAACAAAGCTGGCCTTCTGATCTCAGACTGCCAGTTTTCAGAACTGTGGGAAACAAATTTCTGTTGTTTAGAAGCCACCCAGTTTGTGTTGCTTGGTAACAGCACCTCCCACTGACTAAGACATGGGAATAGCCCTTAAATGCCATAGGTAATAATCATCCCTTCTGTATGAATGTTCATCAGCTTCACCTTCTCCACCTTTTCAGTAACACCATCGTGGCATTTCTGTTGCTTTCTGTACCTTGTTTCATTAATCTTGAAGGACTACACTTTGACAAACAGGGAGCCAAGGTTGGGGCATAGATGGATAAAACGGAAATTTTCTCAATACGTTTCCGAACTATACAAACATTTGGTCCTAATTCTCAACTTGTTTTTGCTAAAGATAATTCCCTCTGACGATATATAGGCTCATGACAATGCTCAGAGGAAAAAAGTATACCTGATATACTGTACCAAGGATTATTTCCTACGGTCCCTAATGGAAAAACACATTTTAAAAATTCTCTTCCTGGAGCCTACTGGCTAGTGTCCATGGGATTCAATCCAACCAAAACACACATATCCTATCCAGTGGAGCAATATGATTTTGTCCTTTTCCCACACAGAATGTTCAACATCTTCTGAAAGATGCAAGAAAATTGTTGATGGTTATTTCTTTGTGAAGTTTTTGATGGGATTAAAACACCAACATAAATTGAATTTAAACTATCCAGTGGCAGATTTTTTATAAAAAATAAAATTCTAAACTTCTGAAGAACAGAAATAGTGACTTATATTTCTCTCTGCATTGCACAGTACTTACCTAGCTTAGTGCATGTTATGTATAGGACTGTAAGTCCATTTGTTGGATGAATGACTTTATTTATTCATGAATAAATTCTTTATTCATGAACAAACTTATTTATACACTCATTACTTTTCTTCCTTTTATTTTATCTGCCATTTTCTTTATTCTTTGGACTCTGTAATACTTTTCATATCATTTTCAATAAGAGAGATGAATAAATGCCTATTGACCTAAATTGAAAAGAGAAATGGACACAGACAGAAAATCTCCAGCAAATTGGACCAAAAATCTCCCAGTGAGTTGCAAATTAACCCAGTGAAATGTTCCGGATGTTTTGGATGAGGAAAGTCTATCCCAGAGAGGTCACAGTCTCTTACTAACCTCAGGTCTGGTTGAAGGAAGATTCCTCTAATCCAAAACATCCTGTGATTTTAATTTAATTATGAAACAGCTTGTCGTGCAAGTCAAGTTAGACTTCCGGATGACTTAGCAGAAAGTCTCTGGTTTGATAAGGAAAACAAATGCTATCTGACGTAATAAAAATAACCGCATCAGGCCAAACAGTCAGAGACAAGTACAAACAAGCTGGAAGAGGCTTTTATTTAATATGATGTTGTGAGTAATAAAATTGTGTGTCATTTGGGGTTAAACTTTAATTTCATATCCTTTAAAAATAGAACCATATTTGCTATCTGTTTACCAAGTAGATCATCTAGGCATCTTTACTCTCTTTTCTTGCTTTCCAAAGCACAACTTATTTTTAGGTTCTGCCAACTCTTCCTTCTTTTGTCCCACAAATCTTCCAAACTCTACTCTCCTATCCTGCCCCGCTTTGCTCTAAGGGACCCCAAGAAGCAATGGTAAAACCTCTGCTTAAGAATATTTGAATATTCATCTATCCATTTATCCATCCAACAAATATCTATAGATTCTATGTGTAAGGCATTTTGCTTGGTTTGTGGGAGCAAATAAAAGAAAACCAAGTTATTGTTTCTACCAGTCAAGAGAGATTTAAATTCGAAGGCAATTTGAAGCAGAAGGGGAATTAGGAGAAGGATGGAGCTGATACACATACATGTAAGACAGGTAGAGGTCCTACCATGCCACAATACAATAGGTCCCAAACCAATGTTCCATCTCGTTCCCTCACAAAACCACTTTCAGTTTCGGCATTTCTTGTGCTGTCTTGGTCCCAAAACTGTTCCTCTGTCTTCCAGTAGCATTTTATTGTACTTGTCTTGTGTCCACCTCTATTGTTGTCATGCATGCATTTGCCTCCCTCTTGAGGAGGATTATACTTTAAACCTAAAAGGATGGCAGATCTGGCTCCTCGGCACTTTCCCATCTCTAGAGATTACTCCAGTTTTCAGCATAAGTAGGTACTCAAGAAATATGTGTTGAGTTAAATTCTTAAAGTTTTGCAAACTTTTAAAAATCTGCTTCCAATGAAACAACCATTTTCTACATTGCAGAGTTAGTTTTGAATGGAAGTGGATCCTCTCTCTTTAAGAAGCCAGGTATGTAGCTGAGGAAAAATCAAAACAAAGGTGCCTGGGGCTCTGTGCTGTGCACATTCTTGATAACTTACAGGAGAGTCTTGGTTATCTGTTTGACCTTGTACTTTGATCAGTGAATCAATACTGATGTAGGGGGATTTCCTGTTGCTACTACTGTAGGTCTCATTTTCTCATCTCCCACTCTAGCTTCAAATACTCTGTGGCTAGAAATTACCGTGACTCCTTCCAGTTACCAGACATCATTTTTTGGTTTAACTTTTCCTGGGGATGCCACTAGCCTAGCATGTGAATGGCTTCCAAACAAGGATTCCTCCCAAACAGAAAGACAGCTCCGATTTGTTGTTATGCTTTCTGACCATTTTCCATCCTAATGACCCCACGGAAAGCCAAAACTTCCCAGACTGAATCAGCTGTTAATTATGGGTATCCACAGTGATCTCTCATCACATAAGCATCTGATGAAAATGAGTTGGCATATGAGCCATTGCCAGAAAATTGCTGTGTAACAAGCAAGTACAGATCCTCATCGTCAACAACAATAAACATTCATTTTTCACGTCTGTGAAGTTTGGCTGCGCTAAGTTGGATGGCTCTGATGATCGCAGGTAGAGATCTCACTTCTGCATCTGATCTGATCGAGGTTGGCTGATCTTAGGTGGGATTGGCTAGGATGACTTGACTCTGCTCTACCTGTCCACCTCTTAAACATAGAAGGCTAGCCTGGGCATAGCCTTTTCATGGCAAAAGTGGAGCAGAGCAAGCCTAATCACACAAATAGTTTTGTAAGCCTCTTCTTGTGTCATGTCTTCTGGCACCCATTGGCCAAAGCAAGTCATATGGCTAAACTCAGAGGCACTAGATAGGAGGAACTGCAAATTCAGGTGGCAAAGGGCTTCATTGTAAGAAGTGAAGAATTGGAGCCATTAAGGCAATATATGACACTTGAAAGAATATTTATGCAATGACCTCTATTCAATCCTTCTCTCCTTTCTTGATATTTTGCATTCTTTGCTCTTTTCAAGTAACAGTGTGACCTTGACTGAAGAACTTCAGCTAAAATACTGTAGTAGCTTTAATCCTCACCATTCCACGTGTCTTTGATTACTACCCCTCGTAATGGAGTTGTTGAATAGAGGGAAGGACAGACACTCTCAAAGCCTTTATTTATGCTAAAAGTTACAGGAAAAAAAGTAAATTTTTTCCTTCACCATTGATTACCACTTACTCTCATCCCCGAATTATTTGGCTTTTATTGTTTTCTGGTCCTGTCTCCAGAATTCTATCTCAATGTTCTTTCCACTCTCCCACACTGTGCCTTCTATCAGTAGCGTGACTATTTTCTGGAATGTTAACGGTTTGTGAAGCCCAGAGTTCCTTTGGAGAACTGAATTATTTAAAAAAAAAAACAAAAAAACAAAAAAACTTCAGCGTCCTCAACCAAATTCCTGAAGATAAATCTGCTTTTTAGATTAAAGCTAACCATTCCTACTACGATGCAAATGCTTTAACTCTATGCACTTCTGTGAGATATAGAACAGCAAAACCTGTTCTTTATAAAACACTTTACATGCAGTCCCACATCCTTGTTCAATGGTTACAAGCTTCCCAACATTTTCACAAAGTCCATAATATGCATGGAAAACATTTACCCGAGCCTAGGGTTTCTTGTGAGTTGGGGGAAGAAGCAACGGATAAGGATGGAGATGAGATGGAGAGAAGTTAATAAAATGATTAGAACTGAACGGAAAAGTTATGAATGATGTGGAAAGAAAGTTTACAGAATATCTTTTCAGTGGAATGCCAGATTGTGATCACTCGCTGGATTGTTTTATCAGCGAGGTATTTGTCTTTCACTCGGTATTTTACAACTCTGTTAGGGTTGAAATTAACTGGTAGAACACTGCGAACAGTACAGGTGATTCCTGGTCATAGCGGTGCTAATGATCCCTATTCATGGCAACACAAAAGAGAGAGAGAGAAAACAGTTATATCTGACTGACTTCATCAGGAGTTAATAATAATACACTCATGGATTAATGGTGTTAATTTTATATTTGTATGAGAGTCATGATTTTACCTATTTAAAAACAACCCTTTAATACTACATTGCTGAGTTACTTTCAGATTATAATCCCTATAGTTGCACTTATTTTGTTTATTCATCCTGTAAAGACATATGGTAGAGTTTACTAACACCATAACTGATTTCCTTTGACCAGTTTCTAAATATTTTTCAGGAGTAAATAACTGTGTTAAAGGCAAAGGCTTTCCTTGAGGCCCAGAATGAGTATATCGGTAGCATCAAAGGCCGGGTATGGTTCTATCATACACACCACTTTGCAGAGGTGGTTCAGAAGATGAAATGAGGAATAAAATAATCAGGGCCTGCTGATTGCTTGCCAGAGCAGTCGGCTTGTAGGCCAGAACACACTAAAGTGTTTGAAGCATTAAGTGCTCAGAAATGACAAAAAAAAAAAAAAGGCTGTCAAGTACCACCTATTCTAAAGAGCAGTTGAGTTTTAGCTAGAAAAGAGAGGAAGATTTGTGAAGGACCTGAAATCAACCAGAGATGGGGGAAAGATAATCAAGATAATCAACTCTAAAGATTCTGTGAGGCTACAATTATGAGTTTTAAGCAGTTCAGTTCTTGCATGTTATTTATCTGATTGGAAGGAAAAAGACAATCTATGGTTTCAGGGATACAAAAGAGAAATACCTAATTTATGTCTGTTCCATTAATCAGAGGTTGTAAGCTGCTAGCAAGGACTGAGGTCTTCACAACCTTTTTGTCTGGTTAGTTGGTGCTTCTGAAACATTTTGAATGTAAATGCTTTGAGATAGGGCATACCCTCCAATGATAGACCCCTTTTTCGCTATAATAGCCCATATGGCCTCCTTCAGTTGTTTTGCCCTTGGAAGCATTTGCGTTTTCACGCTTTACTAATAGTTATGTCTTTAAGCAGTTTTTATACAGATTTACTGGTGTGACATTATTTATAGCAGTCAGCTATAACTGGAACTAAAATAAGTTCAAACTTTGCCCCTGTAAGAACAAAATCATCCTTTGGCAGTGACCTGAAATATAAGCCCAGGACTTGCCCCACAAAACCCTCTTTTCAGCATCATCCAGCCAGTGTTGCCTATTCTTTGTGTCAGTTATGTGTTTACTTTAAATGCACGATTGCTGAAGTTGTCTGACATAAATGTCATTCTGTCGCCAATCTTTTCTTCAGGGTTCGAGGTTATTTGAGCAACAATCTCATCCTTACACAACAATATTAGTCCCTTTCAATTTGGTACTATGAAGTCTTCCGGTTTAACATCTATCTAAGTGGCAAACATAACAGCCTCAAGACAAACCCATGATTTAACAATCCTCGGTATTGTTCACGATGATGAGTGTTTCCATGGCCCAGGCACTGTGCTAAACACTTCAGAGGTATTATCATTTACATCTTATCTTATGGTGTTGGAATCCTAATTTTAGAGACAAAACAAAACAAAACAACCTTAAGAGTAAAGGTTAAATAACTTGCCTACAATCACACAGCTAGTGTAAGTCTAAATCTAGAGCACATGCCCTAAACATCCAGGTCATTCAAAGGCTCTTAATTACAGCACAACAAAAGTGAATAATTATGCCAGCAGCAAAGAAGGAATACACACAACTTTCTACTCTTTAAGATTTTTCACTTTGCACTCCTCTTAGAGCTTGGGTAAGTCCCTCATGCTACCATTGTTCGTGATCAAGGCCAATTCAAGAAGATTTTTTTCCCCCCAGTAGATTCAAGAAAACATTTTTTCTAGCAGCAATCCCTGAGAGCCATCCAACTTCTAGCCCTAGGATTTTTCTTCATTATTATTTGTCATCTCTTTATGTTGAGAAATGCAACTAGAACAGGTATTCTTAATCTGGGGTCCATGAACTTTGATTTGTCAAATGCTTTGTATCTACTGAGATCATTGTGTGATTTCTGTTTTTATTCTATTGACATGATGTATTACATTAATTAATTTTCTGATGTTAAAGCAACCTTGCATCCCTGAGATAAATCCCATTTGGTCATGGTGTATAATTTTTATTTATTGATTGATTTTTAATTGTAAAATATGTATCACATAAAATTTGCCATTTTAACCATTTTAAGTGTGTTATTCTTTTTATATATTTCTAGATTCAGTTTGCTAGTACTATGCTGACGGGCTTTGTATCCATTGAATATGGATATTGGTCTATAGTTTTCTTTTTTTTGTGTGACGTCATTGCCTGGTTTTAGTATCAGGGTAATACTGGCCTCATAAAATGGGTTGGGAAGCATTTCCTCTCTTTTTGGAAGAATTTGTCTGACATGTAAGGTGGACATGTAAGGTGACATGTAAGGAGCTTGATTATGGTGGGCTTTGATTGTCAAAGTAGTGGGTATTTGCATTTTATCGCAAGGCAATTGGAACCATCAGAACTTTTACTATATAATATGCATTCAATAATTAAAAAAATCACTACAGGTAAGTAAATATGACTTACTTATTCATGAGTAATACTTATTCTTACTCTTCGTGAAATAGAGGAGGAGAGCTAAAATCATATAGTTTAAGAGGCAAAAGAAAATATATTTGTAATAAACAAAAAAGAATAGGTTTTGATTGGTGCCTTAAAAATATAATGCAATATAGAGGTAGGCATTTGGAAAAAGGATTTGCCTTAAAAAAAACTGTATTATGGAAATAAAATACAGAAGTAGAGAAAAATAGTGTAATGAGCTCCCATGTTCTGATCCTCTGTTCTTTGGCTGTTATCAGCACATAACTACTTTTGTTTCCTCTATACCCCCTCTATTCCTCATCTTTACTCCCACCCTTGCTGAGTTATTTTGAAGCAAATCCCATATATCAAAATTATTTTATAATTTTGATTAATATTTCAATATATATCTCAAAAAATAAGGCCTTTTAAAAGCATAGCCACATAATCATTGCACCCAAAAAATTAATATTTCCATAACACTCAAATATCCAGGCAATGTTCCAAATACCCCTGATTGTCTCATAATTTGTTTTTTTACAGTTGTTTGTTCAAATCAGTATCCAAATAAGACCGCTACATTGCATTTGGCTGATATGGCTCTCAAATCTGTTTTAATCTATAGGTTACCCCCCATTCTTTTTTTAATGCAATTTGTTGAAGAACAATAATTTCTGAGGGCCTGTAGACTGTCCCAGACTCCTTTTTTTGTTAATCATATCCTTATGGGGATATATTTCCTATAAGCTTGTAGTAAGATCTAGAGGCTTATTTGATCCGATTCTGGTTTAATTTTGTTGTTGTTGCAAGAATGCTGCACAGGCAGTGTTGTGTGCTCTCATTGCATCACATCAGGAGGCTCATGGAGCCAGGTTTTCTTTTTTTGCCACGTTAAGAATCATTGCTGGGCTCAGGTGTCACAGTCCCGTTCATGCATTATAAAATGCCCTATCAGTGTTTCACCTTCAGTGGCCACTGAAAATCATTTGCGTTGATTCATTATTTCATTAGAGGTTACGAAATGGTGACATTGCAATTGTATTATTTCTTCTGCATTTATTAGCTCAAATTCTAAAAAAAGAAATTTACTCCATGAACTATTTAGTTTTCAATAGCAACTTCGTACGGTTCTGCAGAAGAAAAAAGGAGTGATTATTTTGCTTTTCTCTTTATTTCCCAGTATTTAGAATACTAGCTTCCTTCAAAGAGATGTTTGTTTGTGTGTTGTAATTGTAGAAACTCAAATTTTTAGCATTTTCAGTGTGTTTCAGTCCTTTGCAGTTATCCTTTTTGGTGCTGAAATTGTATTATTTCTGGCTTCTGAGCTCTTCAACTTGGTTCCTAAGTCTTTGGGACATGATCTTGTCTTTGATATATTCCTTGCTTGCTGGTATAACAAGATGTTCCAGGCTCATTCCTGATCTTGAATCAGCCATTTCTCCAAGGAGCTTCATTCCTTTTAGGGGGATACATCATTCATAAAGCACAATCTGGGTTTTAAGGGTGTTTATTGCTATGGGTTAGTCAAGGTATCTAGGCCTTTTCAACAGACATAGCTAGGAAGAATTTTTTTAAAAAACAGAAAATACATATGTACTATTACTAATATTTTTAATTCAAACAGGGTTTTTATTTAACCTCTTTGATTTGATATTTATATATTTTTCTTCTTGCACTGAAAATCTTAGTTCCTAGTAAAAAAAATACTTAACTTTCTTTGCTACTAAATGTTATTGTTTTATAATAACAGTATTTTACTGTCAGAAAATAGCATAATATCAAGGAAAAATATCATGCTAAAAATAATTTATTGAAAACCATTAGAAATTTCTTTGCAGTTTGGGGATTGTCCCATTTTATCTTTGTTTCCTTGGCATAAATCCACTTGGGCTATACAGTCCAATTGCTGTGGTTTAAAAATAGAAGCATTTTAAAAAATCCAGATTCAGCTGACACCCAGGGAGTTTTAGCCAACTTTGAAGGCAAAAATGATACATGCTGGAGAGTGTTGTAGCCAACTATTTATTAACTCAAGTTTCTGCTAATTCAGGGAAGGATATGTACATAGTTTGATTTTCAATAATTGCTTTAACTTTACCATCTATATTTAGTAGGAGTAGACCCTTGCTAATGATCAATTACTCAACTAGCTGAGAGTTCATTTCACTCATGAGGCTTCGATGTTTAGGAGGGAAGTGCAAAGTCCTGGAGCTATAGAGGGTTTGAGCGCTGCTGAACTTTACAGGTCACCTGGTTAATCAACTTACTTTGCAGAGGAGGAAACTAAGATCCAACAGAGTATAGTAACTTGCCTAATATAACACAGCTAGTTAGTAGGAGGGGCAGAACTGGAAACCAATATGCCAATCTCCCTTCCATTACACTGTTCCTTGCTCCCTTGCATGAATGCTGAAGGGGATCATCATTTTTGCAATGTGCAAAGGAAGCCAGCCTGAAAGTTTAATCCAAAGACTTAAGATATCAACAAATGTTTGTAAGAATGTGTTCAGTCATTGGGTAAATATTTGGTAATTGGCTCGGAGTATATACCAAGACAGAATTTATTGTGTACATTTTGTTTTACTTGTCCAGGTAATAAAAATAGGAGAAACATGTATCTGGTACAATGTGAAGACTAGAGACTCCATTTCATATATTTATGACATTTTCCCACACTCTTTCATCAAAAACAAAACAAAACAAAAAACCCCACAACATTAAAACAATACCTACTCTCCTGACTGTAAATGTTTTCTGTGTTTGTTTATCTAATTCAATAAACCACTAATCACATACAAGGCACTGAGCTAAATGGAATTTTCCAACAATTAGACTCTCTAAATATGGAACTGGCTGCCTTGTAAGTTAGTGAAGTGGGGAAGTGAGGGCTAGTGAGGTCTTATCAGAAATCTGCAAAGAGGATTCCTGCCGAAGTCAAAGGATGGAATTTGGTGACATCCAATGTCCCTACTAATCCTGAGATTGGATGAGAGATTTTTATTCTATAATTTGTGTGACATCCCAGTTAAAGTGGCTTGTTTAGGTTAGAGAGTAGCAGCCATTTATACAGAAACACAACATGTGTTTCCTTTCCTGTTTTTCCTCCAAGTTCAGTTTCTATTTACAAACTTGCCCATAGAGACTCAAAGTATCAGAGATGATACACCTTCACAAATGAAGGGACAGGTTTTGTGGGAATTACAGAAACCTCCTATTGGTGGTGCACTTCCTGAGAACTTCCATGCCAAGTTCTTCCATGCCAAGTTCTTTTCTCCCTTCTGTCTCCGATGGTTTTCTGTTTAAATCATATACACTTGTCTCTTCGAATAACCGCCTCCTACCTGAGGTTTATTAGCAGTTAAGTTCTCAGTCCAAGGGTGAAAAAGAGGCAAGTAGACAAATTTGGGAGTTATTCACTTAAAGCCTGTGTGCTTTCAAAGTTATCCAACAAATACTTGAGCCCCTACTGTGTGCCAGGCTCCAAGATAGGTGCTGGGGGTACATGAAGGAGATGCAGTTGCTGCTCTTTCAGGCTAAAGGAAGGGAGATGAGAAAGGATCAGTTACTGGAAAGTTGATGAGTGTGAGGACAGAGAAAGGTAGGGTCCTAATCTCATGGAAGAGGAGGAGTCTTGCTGGTCAAAGTAATATTTCACTTTCAACCTGAAGGAGGAGTAAGAGTCTGTTAATAAAAGAGAAAAGGGGAGTTTCCTGCCCGGCAAAAGACAGGTCCAAAGGTCCAGAACAAAAAAGAGTTTGGTGAATTTAAGGAATCAAAGAGGGTAAGACATGTTGGAGCATAGGTTTGACAGATATAATGTAGAGATGAAGCAAGAGAGGAAGGCAGGAATCAGATGGTTGGAGGGGTTTGTCATAGCACCCTCTAAAAGTGGTCACAGTAATTTCCAATTTGACCTATGGATATTATTTAGTCTTTAAGGAGTTCTTTCCCAGCTTCTTAACGTCTATTAGAGTTTGTCACTGATTAATCGGAAACCAACATTTATTGAGCACCTACTATAGTCCAGACATGGTGGTAAAGTTATGGGAGAATAACATTAAAAACAAGCAGCCCTCCCATTAAGAAACTCCTAAAATAATGTTTTGTCTTTCGTTCTAAAACACCAGATATTAACCATAACAAATGTATCGAAGAACCAAAAGACAAAAAAAATTAAAGGCTAAAAGGAACACATCATCAACTCCTTTAGACTAAATTTGAAAAGAGAGTGGGATACTTATCATTACAGGTAAAATAGAAACTCTAAGGCAATGGGGTTCTAATTCTCTTGACAAAAAATTTTTTTAATTCAGATTTAATTGATATAACATCATATTAGTTACAGTCATAATGAGAAACCTGGCACCATGACCACACAGTTAAGCTGACTGTACCAACCGTGGCACTTAGAATCCAGGGCTCCCTCTGGTCACTGGGTTTCTCCTCAGGATAGTCCTAAGAACTTCCTGTATATCAACAACACCATCAGAATGAGATACAATATAACAAGGCAACATAACAAGGGCTGAGGAAAATAACAGCAACGGGCACCCCAGGCGACCATGATGCCCAGGGATTCCTAGTGACGGCGACCAGACACCACCCCTGCCATGATTCTTTGCTGAAAAATATAGAGCAAAGTCCATTCACATCCTATTTCATTGAGTACTCATTTGTTTAATTCAGCCGATCTCAAACTGGAGTGTTCATCAGAGTTACCTAAAGAGTTTGTGAAACCTGGGCCCCAGAGTTCCTGACTCAGCACGTCCGAGGCGGGGCTGGAAATCTGCATTTGTAACATGTTCTCAGGTGCTGCTGCTGCTGTTGGTCCAGGACCCCATTTTAAGAATTGCTGATGTACTCATTCCACAAAAACTGCTCCAGGACCTGCTGTGTGCCTGACTGTCAAGCTCTGGAGGACACAAATCCTTGTCTTCAAGGGGCTCACCCCCTAGTGGAGGAAACAGAAGTAAAAAGAAAGTATTATAATGCAATATAGCAGGGCTCTCACGGAGGTGGGGGGGGGGTTTGTATGAGTGCAGAGAAGAGGAATGGTCCATATCAGTCCGCGGTAGGTGAGAATGGGTTAGCCTTTGCTGCCGGCAGGGAGGGAAGTGGGTGCGAGACCCGGAGGAAGGCGCCACATGTTCAGAAAGGGAGGAGGCCCATGGGCACTGGCCTGTGTCTCCATGGAACTGGGGAGGAAGCACATGCAGAAAGTGACCGGGAATGAGTATGGAAGAGGCGTCAAAGACTGATGAAGGGATCTGAGTAGGGCTGTGACCCATCGGATTTGCCTTCTGGGAAGACCATTCTAGTGGTAGGGAGGATAAAGATGGGGGTGGCATGGGGGTGGGGATGGAATGTGCTAGAGGCTGTTCAGTGGTGCACATGAGGGATAAGTCCTGAGCTTGGGCAGGAGCAGGCAGGTGGAGAAAGGATGGGCTGACGATATCCCAGGGATATATTAGTATATGGCATGAGTTTTGATAGAGAAGAGTGTTAAAAGCTTGCAGGTCTCTGGGTTTTTGGCTTCGCAGGGTGAGTGGGATCCTCTCTGCTAAGCAGTCAAGGACACACACCACCAGTGCTGCGTGGTGGAGGCACCGCGTAGGCTGGGCAGCATCGGCGTGGACTCGATGTGCTTCACAGCTTGGACCAGATAGCAGCAGCTCATGGACAGTGTGAAGGAGCCCACCCTTTCTTCCCTGCTCCCACGTGCTCTGCATGTTTCTAGGAACAGACATCAGTGAACATCCAAGTGATTACGGAAACTCCCTGACGCGAGAAGGGATCTGGTTAGAAAGGGGGAGCATCTGGAGCTCAGGGGTGGTACCAGCCTGCTCTTCTGGGGGAGCTGTATGGGTTTCCTGGGGCTGCCATAGCAAGTACCACAGGCTGAGCAGCTTCAACAATAGAAATGTATTCTCTCACGGTTCTGGAGACCAGAAGCCCGAACTCAAGGTGTGGGCAGGATTGGTCCCTTCTGAGGGCTGTGGGGACAATCTGTTCTGTGCCTGTCTCCTGGTTTCTGGGGGTTTGTTGACAGCCTTTGGTGCTCCTTGGCTTGCAGGCACAGCACCATGGTCACTGCCTTCATCTTTACGTGGCGTTCTCCCTGTGTCCAAATTTTCTGTTGTTATAAGGAAACAGTCATGTGGGATTAGGGCCCACTCTAATGACCTCATCTTAACTAAGTACATTTACAGTGACTCAAGGTCCCATTCTGCACTACTGAGGATTAGGAGTTCAACATATGATTTAGGGTTGGGAGGCATAGTGCAACCTGTAACAGGAACTACCAAATGTGCTGATCCAGCTCTCTGATGAGCTATTAAAAGTTGGGAGGAGATGAGCCTCCATGGCCCCAGACATTTGCTGAGATCGAGTGCCAGAATTTGTGCCAGGCGCATCTCAGCTGCCTCTACTGCGTGCTGTCACCTGTTGGCTCCCCCACTCCTCTCCGCAGCCAGGAAAGTGTCCAGCAGGGTTTGAAAGAGTTTAGTGCTTCCTTCCCAGAGGGTCTCATGGCCTCTGGTGAGGTTGCACCCCTGTACTGTAGGGCAGGGGCACCCAGATTGGAGCTCCAGAAGGGGCTCCTTTCCCACCTCATGTCCTCCAGCTCCATTTCTGTGGGTAGGGTCTCAATCCTGGGTTGGTTATCCTCTCGTGCTCCCACAGTCCCAAGGCCACTTGCACAGCTCACTGTCCCTTGGATGTTTTCTCCCCCAATGGGACTGGAATGCCATAACCTTTCTATGATTTGACTTATCGATGGCTTCCTCCCTGAGGGTACTGGGCGGGCTTCTATGCTCACCCCAAATTTCTTCCAGCTTATTCCACACCATCTTAGATCACCTCTTCCCTCTCCATGTGCCACTTCCCTTCTGGGAGTTAATAGTGATAGGATATATGAGAGAAGGAGGCGTCTTGGGAGATGCAACAAAATATAAACTTGATTTTTGATGTGTTACATATGGGTTGACAAGATGAAGAAGTACTGTACGTGTTTGGTTAGGCATAGGGAACTCAAGAGGCAAGTCTGAGTTGGGGGTTGAGATGTGGAGATTTTGGAAAAGATAGGGTCTCCCAGGGAGTGTGTGAGGGCAAGGCTGGAATCCTGGGCAATGGAGACAAGTGAGAGAGAGAGAAGGGAGGAAAATGAGCTCTAACGTATTTTATCTCATTGGCTTTCAAAATGAAATTATGAAATAAATTAACCACGTGAAATAACTGAGGCTCAGGGAGGCTGGTTAAATTCTCACAGCTTAGGAGGTGGCTTGTAGAGCCAGGTCTCAAACTCCAAGGTCAGAACTTTTCTCACTACATGTGTGTCATGACGGGTGACAGGTGGGGTCTCTAGTCCCACTCCCCACATAAGAACGCAGGACATGGTGAGGCCAAAAAGGAACACCCACGGAGCCACAGATAGGGGAGTCATACCACTATAGTCTCCCTGGCGGCTGGGTTGGAGACACAGGAAGCAGGAGCCACACTATCCGCAACCTGCCATCCACTTCTTTGCAATCTGCAACCTGCACTCCACCGCTTGCTAGCTCAGCCACCATCTTCTTGCTAGGCCCCTTTTGCTGCTAGCGCAGCCTCAGCTGTTGTATTAGTGGCCAATGGCTCACTGGTTACAGCTGAGGGCCACCCAAGCACAGTTGATGGCCATTTACTACCTGAGCCAGCACCTTTCCACTTGAGGCCGAGAGCCTGGAAACTGCACTCCTGGCTCTGTCCCATTTATTCATTCAATAGTCATTGATTAAGCTCTTTTCTGTGTGTGTCTGAGCTTGGTATTCACATCATGGGCAATGTAGTGGGACCTGAGTGGACTAGGATGAGAGGCAGGCCTTGAGAGCTTTGGAAACCAGTCACTCTTCCTATTGGAGCAGGGAAGGTGGAAAAGTAACACAAAATAGCTAGAAGAATCACAAAGGTTCATGTGCAGAAACAGAGGAAGCTGTCCTATAAATCCTGCTAGGTGTGGTCCATGGACGAGCAATGAGGCAGCAGCTGGCAGCTTAGCAGAAATGCAGAATCTCGGCACCACCTGGACCTACTGAGTTCAAACCTGCACATTAACAATCTTCCCAGATGATCGTTATGCACATTCAAATATAAAAAGCACTGGCATCTACTACAGACAGTCCCGTGGACAGATGGAGAAGAATGTGTGTGTAGTTAGGGAGGCTTCTTGGAAGAGGCCTGTGACGATGAAAGCCGGCTGTCGTGTAGGGCGTCATGCGGAGTCTCAGCTCCTGCTCCCCACATAAGAATGCAGGACATGGTGAGGCCAAAAAGGAACACCCACGGAGCCATAGATAAGGGAGTCAAAACACTATAGTCTCGCTGGCGCCTGGGTTGGAGACACAGGAAGCAGGAGCCACACTATTCGCAACCCTCACTACGTCGCTTGCAGGCTCAGCCACCATTTTCTTGCTAGCCCCCATTTTTTGTTAGCATAGCCACAGCAGTTATATTAGTGGCCATTGGCTCACTGGTTACAGCTGACGGCCATTTGATCAGTCGATGGCCATTTACTACCTGAGCCAGCACCTTTCTATGTGAGGCCGAGAGCCTGGAAACTGCTTTTTGGGGCTCTGTCCCCACACTCCACCCCTACAGGCTCTCGCCTCACAATCTACGCGACAAGCGTCTTCCGCGAGGGGCCCTGTGCGAGGAGCCTGGAGGTGAATGCTATTTCCTGGACACAGCCAGGTTCTCTGGGCACAGCCAGAGTTTCTCAGGCCACTACCAGTTCTTCTGGGCACAGCCAGACTTCCTGGGCTTCTTAGGGTACCACCAGTCTCCCCAGGCACAGCCAGGGCCTCTCAGAGCACTGCCACTCTCTCTGGGCACAGCCAGAGTTCCTGGGCTCAACCAGGCCTCTCAGGGCACTGCCACTCTCTCTGAGCTCAGCCAGACATCCTGGGCTCAGCCAGGGTTCTCAGGGCACCACCAGTCTTTCTGGGCACAGCCAGTCTTCGTGGGCACAGCCAGTCTTTCTCACATATTCTCCATGGCGGCTGGTCGAGACACAAAAGCAAACATCTACCAATTCTGCTACATGGTGGTACCTTCCCAAGCAAACAGTCAAGCGGTCCACTAAATTAGGGAAAGAAAGCAATTCCCCATAGTCCATAGTCATTCGCCAGGGCTGTCCTGGGGGTGAGGGACGACTTTGACCTCACCCTCATCTCCCACGGAGGACTCAGCAAGTGTTTCCTCCTGGGACTACAAGTCCTGCATCCGGGCTGCCTCAGCAAGCACTTCCCAGCCCACATGGCTGCAACGACCTTCTCTTTCTCCGGCCTCTGCTGGTTGGGGAACCGTCCACGTCTTCCCACCCCTCCACGGGGTTCCAGCTCTCAGGCAGCTGCTCTTCCCGGTCTGCCTGAGACTGAGTGTTCATATGCACAAACTGCTCCACCGTCCTTTGGAGAGCTTTGGGCGGCACCGTACCCTGCTCGCTGTGCCATTTGTCACGAGGGGCGGCCTGCGGGATCTCAGCTCCTGCTCCCCACATAAGAACACAGGACATGGTGAGACCAAAATGGAACACCCACGGAGCCATTGATAAGGGAGTCATAACACTATTGTCTCGCTGGCAACTGGGTTGGAGACACAGGAAGCAGGAGCCACACTGTTCGCAACCCTCACTGCGCCGCTTGCATGCTCAGCCACCGTCTTCTTGCTAGCCCCTATTTTCTGTTAGCATAGCCACAGCAGTTATATTAGTGGCCAATGGCTCACTGGTTACAGCTGACGGCCAACTAGCCACAGCTGATGGCCATGCAATCACAGTTGATGGACATTTACTACCTGAGCCAGCACCTTTCCACATGAGGCCGAGACCCTGGAAACTGCTCTCTGGGGCTCTGTCCCCACACCGGCTAACATTGGGACGAAATGAGATCTTTGCCTACAACAGTGGTTTTCCAACTTGGCTGCAAGGTCGAATCACCTGTGGTGTTATAAAAAGTATTGGTTCTGTCTCCCCACTCCAGAGATTCTGATTTAATTGAGACAAGGCCTTGGCACTGGGATTTTACGAAGCTCCCCAGGTGATCTGAACTTGCAGCCAAGTGTGTGAACCACTGGCCTTGGCCATATTGAAGACATAATGGAGTGTACCTGGACAAGGAAACAGCGATCAGGTGATTCGAGTGCAGGGTCAGAAGTGTGCATTTATGTGTCTAGAGGGTGCGGTGGGCCGGAGGGTAAGACTAGGCTCTGCAATATTTCTTGCCCCCAGGTGGCTATCCTGGCCCAGAGGCATTTCACAGCCTCTCCCACTCTCCTCATACGGATGCTTGGATTCTGCTTCCCCCTAGTGGTGACTTTCAGTATGGCACAGCTGTTACTGGAGGTTTTCATATAAATGCAGCGTTCCTCACAAACCTATGAAAGCGAGTCCCAAGATGTATGGGTACTCCTTGGAATACCTAGGAAAATCCTAGGAATCGTACACAATGAGCAGCCTGACAATGACTTCAGGAGTTGCTCCTTCACAGCAAAGCTCAGGGAGTTCAAGATCACTGATCTGACACAAGGGTTGCAACTGGAGACTAAGTGGCTTCGTGTCCTTTGGATTTGAGCAAATTCATCTTATCAGCTAGTGGCAAGTGACCATGAAATCAAGCATGTGGGTGTGCAGAGGAATGAGGTAACAAGCTTCATAATAAACAGCAGTCACCCCTTATTCAGCTCTGTGTGGCAAGGATGTGTTTTTACTTAATTACCACGTTTGATTCTAATACAAGTCTAGAAGGTGTTGGGAATCTTACAGACAAGGAAACAAACCTACAAAACTTAAGTAAGTTGCTCCAGGTCATACAACTTTTACATGATAGATGCAAGCTCTGAACCCATGCCCGTGGCACAGCACACTTTCCCAGCTCCTCCCAGATGCCCTGCAGGACCCAGGAGGTCTTGCCTGACCAAAGATTTGCACAGCAGCTTCAGCCTGAATCCCCAATTGAGACTCTGTGGTCCCTCCCAGGGCCTGCAGCTCCTTTTGCTCACTATTGTGCATTGACTCAGATACTTCCTTCTGCAGGGCAGCCCCCGAGAGCCCCACATTTGGCTGCAGGACACATTTGCCCAGTTCTGGCAGAAAGCTTCTCCCTGCAGCCAACTCCCAGGGGTGGGTTCAGGCCAGATGATGAAGAGAACAAATGAGAGAAACAGGATGCATCTTAAGCTTGTTGTCATCATCGTCTTCTGCCCTGGCTACGTCCCTCTCTCCTCATCTGAAGCTTCCTAAGAACTTAGGACCAGTTCCTCTCCACTCTGCCCTGGTTATAAGTGCTCCTGTATCTGTGGTATGGGGCAGAATCACCAAGGGAGCTGGTTAGAATGCAGATGCCTAGGCTCCATCCTCAAAGATTTTGATTTAAGGGGTTACAAGTGAACCTAGGGTTTAAATTTTTAATAAACAGCCCCTAAAAATTCATGCAGATGATGCAGATGACCCCCGGAACACCCTGTGAGAAGCATTCAACAGACCCACCATTAACACTTACAGGTCCCAGGTCAAGAGTATAAATGAAGTATAAATAAAACACACTCTATGTTTAAATATATAAAAGTTATAAATCAAGGTAACAAACTATCAAATATGCCTTTGTAACTACATGGCAGGCTAGGATTCTGAACGCTGGAGTTCCAAGCCAGAAGGTAACAGCACAGAGAGAGCAACCCCCACTCCTCGGCCCTCCCCCTTCTCTTCCTGCCTCTGGCTCTGAGACTCTTTGTACCATGAGGAATTTGTTGCTCAAGCAAGAGGCACCCAGCTTGTAAGTCCAAGCTCAGGCCAATCTCTTTACACCCCACAAATGCTGTGTTTTGACAACCTGTAGGGCTTGGAGATGGACCCCACGAAGGAGGCTTTCATTGGCACTGGAAACAGAAATTCTAGGGTTGTAGGTACTCAGCTTAGGACGGGGAGGGAGACTCCAGGTGACACATTCCCTTGTCCTCCCTGGCTGCCTGAACTGTGGGGAGGGTACAGCCAGAGGATGACCGGAGCAAGACCCTCTAAACCAGGGCTTCTCAAACTTTAATGTGGGTAAGCGTCACCTGGGATCTGATGATTCCGAATCAATAGGTCCAGGGTAGAGACCAAGATTCTACATTCCTAACAGCCTCCCAGGCAGAGCCAATGCTGCTGGTCCACAGGACATGCTTAGAATAGCAAAGCTCTAAGGCGGGGTCAGCCAAGTTAGTCCACAGAAGTCCAGCGAGTACATTTTTAGGCTTTGCAGGCCGTATGGTCTCCATGCAACTCCTCAGCTCTGCTGGTGTAGCATGAAAGCAGCCGTAGACAAAACGTAAATGAATGAGCGTGGTTGTGTTCTAGTAAAATCTTATTTATGGACACTGAAATTTGAATTTCTTATAATTTTCCTATGACACAAAATATTTTTCTTTTGATTCTTTCACCCATTTAAAAAAATATAAAAACTATTCTTAGCTCACAGGCCATATCGAGACAGAGCGTGGACTGGATTTGGCCTGAGGTCCAAATCTCTAAAAGATAAGGGTGTTTTCACATAAGCCCAATAGCAACATCACCCCTAAAAATAACTAGCAATAACTCTTTAATATCATCAAATACCCTTTCAGTGTTTGAATTTCTAATTGCCTCATAAAAGTTAGATTCACCATCATTCTTAAATACAGAATCCCTGTCTAGTCTGTCCTTTTTTTTTACTCACTTCCCTGCCCCACAGTAATTCAGTGATTTGTGCCCAATAAATGTTGCCATACTACATTTAACCAGTAGATGGCACTAATAATCATGACATTTGCTAACGTGCAACTTGGCATTGACACAAGAGAAAACATCATTTGTATGCAGTTGGCAATTATAGGTGAATATATGAGCACAAAAATGGAAAATAGCCTGTTCTGTGTATTATGCATAAAACTTCAATACATTCTAATTCCAAAGAAATTATTAATTTCCAACAAATTTCAATTTGTTTGAAATGAAGAGCATGAACAGCCCATTTCTACTCATATATATTGAGATTTACCTCGACAACATCAAAATTTTCAGTGTCAAATGATTGAGGTCACTTATATTTTTATATTTTTGGCCTAAGAAAAAAACAAATGGTATCTATTTTCACAATTGATCTATGTGTTAAATACCCATTACATATACGGGGAGTGGGGTGGGGCAAAAAAATGTATATAAGTGGACACTTTGGTCAACGTTGCTGAAGCAGTAGTTCGCTGTAATCAGAAGTGTCTGGACGCTGATGGTCACCACTTTGAGCACCTCTTGTAATTGCAGAAGTCAAATATGACTTGTATTCATCTTTTATTATTTGTATTGAGTATTACAATTTTAATACAGTTTTCCTTTCTTAAAATGTGTATACATTTATTTGGCATCCTATGTACAGTGTCTGAATTGTCTAAAGTGTTCCTACCTCTGAGTAAAAGTTTCTTTGCTAAATTTCCTCTAGGATGTTCTGAAGCACAAGGAATCAGGATGTGAGATTTGAATGAAATCTTTAAGGCCCTCTAGTCGAGCCCATCAGCTGACAGTAGACATGAAATCTCATCATGCCCTCACACAGCAATTTGATGTTTTCCTGTGCACATTTGGCATCTTTCTGCCAGCGAGCTCCCCTTCTTTCTTGCAGCCCTACAACAGGAATAAACTATTAAAAATATCTAACTACTCAATAATTAATATTTCATTTTAAAGACACAAAATCCACAATGTACAATTAATCCTCCCCTTTCTGTCCTTTCAATATATGTAGCAAATATTTATTGGGTACTGCTATGATCAAACAAGATCTTGTCTCTTGCTCAACTGGGTCTTTTACTTGAACTCACACCTTGTAATCCCTAGAAAGAAATTAAGACAATTTTAGGAAATCAACCTTTATTAAATTTCTAATGGGCAGCAGATATGGCTCTGTCCAGCAGATGACAATAATTCTGAGAGTAATTTGTAATCCTATCCTCCTATATTCAAATTAACACTCAATGCCAGAATGCCCTTTCTCTCTTAAAATCAAATTCTCCATCCAGGGCAGGCCCTAAACTTTGCTCGTGAAAGTTAATTCTCACCAGATTTGCCCCAGGAACAACTTTCTGATGGTAAGTAGATCTTCCTCCTTATCTTCGCAGATATTCTGGAATCTCTGGGCTCTTTTTTTCCTGCAATGCCACTTACCATCCTCTTGGATGCAGCCCCCTGCTCTGCCATCCTCAGGCTCTGCCTGATTGCTTTCTCCTCTTTATCTCATCTACCAAACGTTCCCCTACACAAGCTTCTGACTTCACTGGTCAGTTACAGTCCACTTGGAAGACAAGCATGCAGTCATGCCTGAGACATGTTATTCAGTCTCTGTAGCACTTTCCAAATGTGTTCTGTCAAGTATTCATAAGTGAGGGATGTTCTATATTCAAGAAAGGTTGAGAAGCAACTGGTTAACCAAATTTAAATAGCTTCCTTTACTGCAGGACTTTTCTGAGCCTTTGATTTCCAAATAGACATTGTCCTTTAAGACAGGGAGCAAGTATAAAGCATTTTCAAAACTGATTTGATTAAAGAGCACCCGCTCCTGTCATAGGTAGCTTGGGCTGTTATAAGAAAATACCATAGACCGAGTGACATTTATTTTTCACAATACTAGAGGCTGGGAAGTTCAAAATCCAGCTGCTGGCAGTTTTTTTTTCCTGGTTAGGATTCCCTTGCTGGCTTGCAGATGGCCACCTTCTTGCTGTCTCATCACATGGCAGAGAGAGAAGAAGCCACATCTAAACACTGTTACCTCCCACCAGCCCCATCTCCAAATAACATCACATTGGGGGTAGAGCTTCAACATATGAATTTGAAGGGGATACAAACTTTCAGTCCATAGCACTCCCTTTCATTTTTATCATTGCATTGTCTGTAGTGTGTTATATGGAATAAACCTTGGGACACATACTCCAGTGCAGATCCTGGAGTCAGACTGTCTGAATTGGAAAGCAAACCACCCCAATTCAATCCTAGCTCCACCACTTTCTCGCTGTAGGAGTTTGGACTAATTTCTTGATCTCTCCTTGTTATCAGATTCTCATCTGATAAAACAGGGATGTTTATGATACCTATTTCATAGGGTTGTTGTGAGGATTAAATGAGTCAATACAGAACAATAGAGTGCAACACAGAGGAATCATTCAAAAAAAGTTAGCTATACTCATGTAAAGTCATTATTGACAATGAATTATATACTTAAACAATTTGTTGTATCAATTATTAATAACCATATTGATAATAACAGTTATTATAAGACCATATTTAATTTATGTTTAAGTTGAATATTGAATTTTACTATTGGGTTCGGATCAAGCCTGTATTTTAGACTGAAGGCTCCTAGAGGGCAATGTAGCACTGAAAGAAACAGGAATCTGAGTAGTGTGGCTGGGTTTACAGAGAAGGAGCCGCTGATCTTGGTGCCAAGATTCTGTGCCAAGCACCATAGACCTGGCAGAAAGCAGAGCATGATTCTGCAAAGGACAGACCAGTCACATAACGAGGGATGCAGGCCTGCCTATCACCCTGTGCTCCATGCAGACACATTCATACTTGTCGTAAATAATACTGCCGTTCACGTCATCTTTAAACGTGCACAGCAATTACACATCCATATCTGTCTTACCCAATAATCCCAGAACAGTGAAACTACAACACAGATGTCCCTCTGGAACTTCAAGGGTGTATGGGGTTCCTTTATGAAACAAGGCGAGGGATTAGAGCCAGCCGGGAAATCCAAGTGTTTAAAACCTGTTCAGCATTTTTGCAGCCAAAGAGTGAGTTGCCAAACATTTTTCTCTCAAAAGAAAGCAGGCCACTGAATGAATACTAGATGGCGGAATTCTGGGAAAAAAATCAAAGAAGAGAAGGGACGTCTTAAGAAAATTAAAATGATGTTGAACTTTAATTGAGATGACATTGAAGTTGAATATACTCAAGCTGATTTTTAAAAGGCAATCAGGAGAAAATTTTGCAATCTATTAACTTCTGGATATAATCAAACAAAAACAGAGATTCTTTGTTAGAGATCCTTAGAGTACTCAAAGAGTTATGGAGTCAGGCTCTTCCTGAGAAATGATCTAAAAGGTGAAAGTCATGGTCGGAGGCAAGAACTCCTTTTTTTTTTTTTTTTTTTTTTAAAGATTTTATTGGGGAAGGGGAACAGGACTTTAGGAATAGGATTTTATTGGGGAACACCGTGTGTTTCCAGGATTTCTTCCAAGTCAAGTTGTCCTTTGAATTGTAGTTGTGGAGGGCGCAGCTCAGCTCCAGGACCAGTTGCCGTTGCTAGTTGCAGGGGGCACAGCCCACCATCCCTTGCGGGAGTTGAACCAGTAACCTTGTGGTTGAGAGGACGCGCTCCAACCAACTGAGCCATCCGGGAGCTCAGTGGCAGCTCAGCTCACTGTGCCGTCTTCAAGCTTAGTTGCAGGGGGTGGAGCCCACCATCCCTTTTGGGAGTTGAGGAGTCGAACTGGCAACTTTGTGGTTGAGAGCCCACTGGCCCATGTGGGAATCGAACCGGCAGCCTTCGGCATTAGGAGCACGGAGCTCCAACCACCTGAGCCACCGGGCCGGCCCAAGAATCCTTTTGAACTCACAATCCAGCTCTCATCTCCTAGAATCATCAGCATCTCCCTCATCCCTACCCCGTCCATAATGCCAACCTTCAGATCCCCTTACTTTAGATATACCTCAAGTAGCATCACAATAGAAGTGTTCTGAAGAGAATTAAAGCTTCCAGTACAAGTACATACACATATGTGTACAGGTGATACATTTTTTCCTAAAAAATTAATTTTAGTAAAATATACGTAACGTAAAATTTATCTCCTTCACTATTTTTGTGTCTTTTTAAACTGTGGTAAAAAAAAAAAACACATAAAACTTACCATCTTAACCATTTCTAAGTGTACAATTCAATAGTATTAAATACATTCACATTGTTGTGCAACAAATCTCCAGAACTCTTTTTATCTTGCAAAATTGAGATTCTATACCCATTACACAATAGCTCTCCACTGCCTTTCCCCCAGTTTCTGGAAATGCCATTAACTTCTGTTTTGATGAATTTGACTACTCTGGATACCTCATATAAGTGGGATCATACAGTATTTGTCTTTTTGTGTCTGGCTTATTTCACTGAGCGTAATGTCCTCAAGGTTCATCCGCGTTGCAACCTGTGTCACAGTTGTCTTCTTTTTTAAGGCTGAATAATATTCCATTGTATGTACTACATTTTGTTTATCCATTCATCTGTCAATGGACCAGGCAATACATTTTAAGGAGTCCATGAAAATGTGTGGTGTCATGCTTAAAAGGGTTTCACAAATTATGATCAGCAGCAATTATTAGGCACCTTTGAGACCCTCTCTGGCAGGTGCTAAAAACAAACAGGATCTGACTGATTTAGGTTGCAATCTTGCAGTCAGGCAGGCAGACAGACACTGATGTAGATCTAAGCAGAACTGCTGCCAGTGGAGACGGAGAGACTACAGGAAGACTTGAAAGTCAGGGAGGGAAATTGCCAAATGGGCAGCAAATGGAATCAGCAGCTGGAGCCATGCCCATGAGAATGTGTATTGGACGGCACTGACAAAGCATGTCTAAAATCTAGGAAAGGAGTTTAACATTAGTTAAACGTTCGCCTACACCAAATATCTCCTTATCTACCTACCATCACTCATTGTTATTGACTGCCTACTATGTGCCAGGCACTGTTGTAGGATCTAAGGATACATCTATGAATATAACCCGTTAGATCCCCATTCTCATGGAGTGTGCATTCTAATGGGGTGGGGAGACGCACAATAAACAAATAAATAAACAGGATATTTGAGGTAGTGATGAGAAGTGTGGGGGCAATGAAACAGCATGATGCACCGTGAGTGATGGGGTGGGTGCTGCTTAAGAATGACAGGTTAGGGAAGGACTCTGTGTGGAGCAATCATTTGGTCTGAGGCCTGAATGGCTCAAAGGGGTTACCATGCAGTGATCAAGGAGGAGAGCATGCCTTGAAGAGGGATGTAAATGCAAGTAAATGCAAGTAAATGCAATGATCCTAAAGTGAGAGGCAATATGGCATATTTGGGGCCACTATGGATGGAGTATAGTGACTGAGGGAGAAGTGGAAAGAAAACAGGGGCCAGTTCATATATAGCTTGTAGCCAAGTATGGAAGGATGCTTAATTAATGTGTGGAGGAAGTGAAAGGAGGGTATCTCTGGCAAGTAGAAAAAGTATACACAGAAAGAAGCATTGATTATTCTGGAACAGGCGTTATGGCTGTGAAAGTGGTCAAGGATGAGTGATGATCAATGAGAAACAAAGCTGGGTAGTTGGGTTGGGACAAACCAGTGAAATGCCTATAACAAGCTAAGGGCAGAATCTGAACTTTATCCAGCTAATGACTGGGAAACCATCAAAGGATTTTAATTAGAGCAGTGATCCTATTTTTGTTTTAAAAATGAACTTTGGAGCTGGGATAGGTTGGAATGCAGGAGAGACAACATCCTGCCAAGGAACCAAGAGAACTGAACTGAGCCAAGGCATAAGACAAAATAGGAGGTGACATTTGAAGGAGATATCATCAAGGGCAGATTTACTTGGTCTTCTTGATGAATTGACCTTTTATCGTTATGAAATGACCCTAATCATCTCTAGTAATTCTCCTTGTCTTGAAGTCTTCTTTGTCTGAAATCAATAGAGCTACCCTAGCTTTCTTATATTAGTGTTGCATAACTATCTTTTCCACATTTATACTACTTTCAACTTGTCTGTGTATTTATACTTAAAGTGTATCTCTTATAAACAGCATATAATTGGGTCTTGAATTTTTTAAAAGTACAGTTTAATAATCTCTGCTTTTAATTGAAACGTTTGGTTCATTTACATTTAATGTAATCACTGATTACATTGAAAAGGTCTGTTCAACAACGGCAAGTATGTGAAGGTCAGCCACACTATATGGCCAGTCAAATATGGACCTATGGACCTATGCACCTTAACGGAAATGAGGCCAGGGGGACAGAGCTGACATTTTTCCATGAAAATTGAGTGCAATGAGATCATTGCTACCTTAATTCAAAGGTGAGCAGCAGGAGTGTCTTCAGGTGGGGCCAAAATTCTTTAAGAATTGTTCTGGATCTGCTCCAATGAACAGAGAAAGAAGTGGTCAGGCCATATATATAGTAAAGCCACAATAATTTTAGTTTCATAAAAATATTAGCATTGGGGCAAAATGTAACCAGATTTTTAAAAATCTTCATTCAGCACTCATACAATACAAAGCTCTGAGCTACTCTACTTTCACATAAAGATATAAAGGAAGTGATTCCACTGTCCTTTAGACTCATCTCTTTCCAGTTGATGCCCAAGTCACTCCCTCACTCTTCTTCAAGGTCATTGGAAATTCCTGCCACCCTGTCTTTGTCGACCCACCTCTGACTCCTTACTTATTTCTTCTGCTCCCTCCAGTCGATCTCCTTTTTCTTCCTCACACACAACTACCATAAGAGCTCCCTAACTATCCAACGTCCTTCAGGTGTACCAATAAACGTTTAACACCTGGTGGGTGGAGTGGGCATGGGGGCTTATTTGTAGCATTTGATAATTTCTGTGGTGCAAATACTCCCACCTTGACAGATTGCCAACAATTGACATGTTGTATAATGACCTCTCAAAATTCCTAAAATTTTAACAATGGGAAAGCTCTTCCAAACCTTTGCAAGCAAGTTCCAGCTCACCACTACTTCTGAAATGGAGCTGACTCACACTGTGACGGGTTTCCTTCCCCTTCCCCTGGTGGGTGGGGAGTCCTGGAATGAAACGGACACAAGGGAGGATTTTTCTCAAGGGACAAAATGTGAAAATGTCTACATTTGAGTTTTGCTTAGGCCAATCTTCCCCTTCCCTATTAATGCACATTTTCACTATCCTCCTATTAGGAACCTGTGATTTTCCTGATCCTCTGAGCCCTTTAATATTTATGAATTCATTCCTTCCTTAGCCATTTCGCAAACCTTTGATTTTGCACAAAGATGCTAGCTCATCAATTAGAGAATGTTTGTTCTCTGTTTTCCCATGTTGATAGTAGATTTCTTAAGGGTAAGTATCTTATCTCTATATACAATTGATTCTTGGACATTTAATTGCCTGCTTATTTGTTAAGCCCTTCCCTGATTTACCTTACCCCTAATCTTTACTAGGGCCTGGATTTAAAAAATCACTTTCATTTTTATGGTGAATATATATATATATATTCACCATAAAAATGAAAGTGATTTTATATATATATATATATATATATATATATATATATATATATATCCTTTTATATATTAAGAAAATTTAAGTATTTGTGTAGTCATATAAACTGTCTTTGCACAGTAAAGAAATCTTTTGTTGACATAAGAAACGTCCAAACCTGTAGAGAATGTTTGTGAGTTTATTTGAGCCAAACTGATGGCAATTGCTGGGAAGCAAAATCTCAATGGATTGAGAAAATGCTCCAGAAAATGGCAGTTATGCAGCTTATTTTATATATTAGAATTAAAGGAGGAGATATAAGGAGGGTTACTGAAATCCATTAGTGGTAGATTAAGGGGGAGGGAGGAAGCAAAGCAGGGAAATCTGTGGGATTGGATAAAAAGTACAACAGAGAGACACAAACTTCTTTTACATTGGTGAGTGCAGGATAGTTAATAATAACATGTACAGCACATAGAGATGGTATTCAGGAAACAAGATAACAATGAGGGGTTCTGTGGTCTCTTGCTCTGGTACTTTGTGTCCTGTGGGGTCCAGAAAAAGGGAATTATTCTAACATTCCAAGGGTATGTTATGTTATATGCAAAAAGACAATGGACAGCCTCGCTTAAGGTAAAGATTGACCTTTATCAAGGAAGCTACAGGCCTAGGATGTGACTACCTGCCATGACCTGCTTTTAGTTAGGAATTTTCATATTCAGACCATCCTATATGGTTAATTTCAGTCCTTGAGTTTGTAGGGCCTGCCATGCGGGCCTCCCCTGAGCTTGTCAGGTTTAGTATGTGGCCCCTTTTTCATCCACACTTTCTTTTCTCTTTTTTTTATTTTTATTGGGGAACAGTGTAGTTTTCCAAGACCCGTCAGCTCCAAGTAAGTCATTGTTTTCACTCTAGTTGTGGAGGGAGCAGCTCACTGGCCCATGTGGGAATCGAATGGCGACCTTGGTGTTATGAGCACCGCGCTCTAACCAACTGAGCCAAGCAGCCACCCCCATCCACACTTTCAACATTAGTAAATTCATAAATTATGTTACTAGGAAATTAAAATAAGATATACCGGTTCATTGGAGACTTACCTCTATTTCTGACTGCCTTGTTATCTCAGGCAAGTTATTCAGGCCTCCAGCCGCCAAGTATAAAACAATGGTAATAAGAAAGCTTTCAGGGTATCGGAAGCCAACACCTTGTGTCAGCCAAATAAATGTAGTTGAACTCTAATGTGGTTGAACTCTACTGTAAAAGTACCCTATAAATATGATGTAATAATATTTGACAAGCATAAGAATTTTACAGAAAATAAATATTTTGCACTGCAGGTATTATTTTTTCTAACTCAAAGATTCTTGGAACATCTACAAAATTTAGGACTTGACAAGCAGTTTTACAAGAACCTTGTCCAATCTTTTCATACATCAGAAAGTCAGTCAGCTGTAAGAACCAAAAGCAGCATTAAGTAAAGTGAGATACTATAAATACAGATTAGTATCATTTGTCCAAGACATTGTGGGATTTTCTTTAGGTGAAAAAAGCAAAACCTGTAACAGCATGGCAGAGAACCAAAAAGAAAGGGAAAAAAGATGTCTGAAACTAGGAGAACTTTCAAACCTATGATTCTTTATTAACAGAAACAAATGTTGAGAAACATGTGTGATGGGCAGGGAACTGGTTTCACAGATACTCATTCTTTTGTGCAAGAGTTTTCTGTAGCAGTCATAGGTAAGAGAAACACTCTCGTTGGTGTTTCAGACCCAGACCAATGGTATAATTAAGAAAGGCTATTTAATGTAAAAACTCACTCATCCCTCTTCCCATCTTCCTCTCTCCCTCCCTCCCTCTCATGTTTTCTCCTTCCCTCCCTTCTCTTCTCTTCTCTTCTCTTCTCTTCTCTTCTCTTCTCTTCTCTTCTCTTCTCTTCTCTTCTCCTCTTTCTCTCTTTCTCTCTTTCTCTCTTTCTTTCTTTCTCTTTTTCTTTCTTTCTTATAAATGGGAGCAGTATGTTTGGCCAACACATGACAAGTCTTAAAAGGGAGAGATGGATGATGCAGTCATGGTGAGTGTTTTATCTCCCTTTGAGGGGGGTGATTTCACCTAAGAATAATACCTTAGTTTCTGCCACACAAGATGCCATACTGGGAATTTCCCAGGGGCACAGGGCTGAAGCAGCTTTGAGCCATCCACTGCCAGACACATGGTGCTGCCTTCTCTGTGCCATCTCCACCACCTGTGTTTTCAGATGAGCTGGGAGGTGGTTTCTGTGCCTGGACTTTTGCCCCTATGTGCTTACTTGGGAGAATGGACTGAACCAGAATGCAGAAACTCCAGCTTTCTGCACACAAGGTACCTAACGTTCTTTTTACCGTATTAAGTATGTATTAAGTATGTAATACGTGGTACATACTTAATAATTGTTTTATTAATTTGAATTTGGAATTTTTGTACCATTGTAGAATGGTCCTTATAATGCAAAGTCAAGAGCTTCTACATTATTCATTTCTCAATAAATATTTGAGTACCCCCTATCTGCCAGGCACTGTACTAGGCAGTGAACACAGTGGTGAAGAAGAAATTTTATATTTTATATAACAAAAGGCAGGACATACTCTATACTAAAGATAGACTTGTTTTCCAATTAACATAAAGACAAAACATCATTTTGCTTGAGGGGTTTAAACTCATTCCACTTCATACCATACGACACCTTTTAACTCCTGTTACACTTTTAGCCTTACCTTCTTAAAATTCTTCAATGGCTTTCCACTTCTCTTGAAAGAACACCTAAATGCTTTGCCTTGATTTAACAAAGCCCCATGTTATCTGATCTATAGCTCATCTCAGCTTCCATTCCCCTCACTCATTGCTCTCAGTAGCCTGGTTCCTTCCATGGTAGCTTGTCGAGCACTGGCTCAGAGGAAGGAGCACCACCTGCTGAAACCTTGGACCTTGACTGTCTTAACAACAGCCAGTTTCTTTCTAGCCCTTTGCTGAACTTGTGCCTATTTGCCCTCAAATTGGCTTAAAAGTCTACTTTCCTTAACGAACCACTTTTCTGAGAGAAACTTAGTTCTTCTAATTCTTTGAAATGGAAACACTTAAACTAGGAGCTGTAAAATCCCCACACTGAGGAAACTTACCTGTGACAATGATGTTGAGTTCCTTGCTCCAATAACCAAAGTTATTTATTTGACGATTTAATTCTTGTGGTCCTTGGTGGACACAATGCAGACAACGGATTCAATATTGCTGTTTGACACATTTTTAAAATATTCAACTCACCAGAAGAAAACTTTGTGAAGGAGGGCATAGAGTTTGTTGTTTGTTTGTCCATTTGTTTGTACTGAATAAGGAGGGTTTGGCAGGATACAGGGGGAAGATTTTGTACTAGTGGGGTTTTCATAAGGCTTTCCCTTTCAGGAATAATAGGGACTTTTCTAACTGTTAGATAACTGTGTTCTTAGTAATTATTGGATGGGGGGAAATGGCAGCTATCCCAGACAGGCTTGATTTTCAAAGTTTTTAAAAATGAAGATCTGTTTTATAATTTCAAATAATACATGTTAAAATATCCAAATAAATATTGCTATAAATGTATACTAACCAAACAGTAGGAAAGAACTAGAACTTCACAGTGGTACAACATTTCTTATCTTGTACAGATATCAGTTGGTCCTTAGCCATGATATCTGTACAATATTATTACATTATAAACCTTCAGACAGATTAAACAGTATTATAAAGTATAAAAAACAACGTACAAGTCCAAACCCTCTGAGAACTTTGAAGATCATAGCTTAAAGTAGAAAGGATTCACAGGGAAGGCGCAGTAAACTTAAGGTTTGTGTTGACTGGAATATTTGGATTCAGACTAAAGAGATACACACTCAAATGAATGGCTATGTTCCAAAAGCATATTACTTTGTGAATGCTTTCAAGCTTTTTCTTTTTTTTTTTAACTTCCTCTGAAATCCAAGAGGATAATGTTTTTACCAAAAATGTTTACTAGGAAATGGGAAACTTAAGTGATTCCCAAAGAAAACCAATTACCCAAATCCCTTAGAGCTCCTATTATTAGGCAAGCAAATACTATATAGAGATTCTGGTCCCTCTGCCATTCTCAAGGACATCTTTGGGGCAGCAAGAAAACCTGTCAGGCACCTAAGGAAATGACTATGTATAGAATGGCTGCAAGGGGAATTCCATCTTCCTGAGATCTTCATACTTATGAATCTTTACTATATAAATTAAGAAATTAATCAGAACTTATGATGAGGGAAATGTCTCTCTTTTTGCCAGATACAGGACTAAACATAGTCCTGCACTAAACACAGGCAGTATTTACCCATAGAGTCACTTTTGATGAAGCTATTCTCTAGATTAATAGATTATTTTCTTCTTTCCTCCTTCCTTTCCTCCTTTCTTCCCTCCCTTCCTTCCCACTTCCTTTCCTCTTTTTCTTCCTTTCTTTCATGGACTTTTACTGAGTGCTTACTCTTGCACTGTGCTAGGAGTTAGCACATATGAATGAAGCAGCCCTGTGCTCTGGAAGATCTTCCTACAGACAAACAAATAATAGGAGCATGATGGGATGAACACCTACTGATCTATGGGACCTGGCAATGGGAGGAAGGTGCGATCAAGGAGAGAAAGTTGATAGTTAAACTGAATCTTAAAAACTAAATAGCAGTGAGACAAGTAGAGAATAGTTGGGAATAATTTTAGGCAGAGACTAAAATATGTTCTATTTTTTTCTGGTAAAAACATAAATAGGAATCATATTAATAGCTCTTCCAATCTTTTCTGGGAACATATTGGCTCTTGGAATCTTTAGCTTGGACATTTAGACAGTATTAACATATCCAGTATTAAAAACAATGTTATAAGGCTTTATATACTTTCTCTTTCCAAAAAAAAACATTTAAAGCAGCTCATAAAAAATATTTTTAAGCTGTATAAAAGAAAACATAAATAGATGACGTAAGAAATATAAGAAGAAAATAATATTAGGAAAATGAAATAAAACTGTCCGTGTGTCTTTTACAATTAATGGAGGGGATCAGCAGATATGCTTTAAGGCTCCATCTTACAATATGGGACACACAATCAAGTACAATGGTCATAAAAAAAAATCTAGATAGAATTTCTCCCACAGACATTCCTAAAGTGGAGTGCAGTGGAGTCTGCTGGTTTTGCTGCCGGGGGTCGACCTACCCTTACTCCAGTAACTAAATACAGGTTTTCTCGGAGTCATCGTCGGTTTCCCCAGGATCTACATACATCTTGTGGGTTTGGCTCCACCCCTCCCATCACAGGTTCAATATGTGACCCAGATGAGACCATTGAATGCGCCGCCTTCCGCTTGCCCCAGGGATTGGTTTAGAGATAAGCACATGACCTAATCGGTGCTGATCAGACCACTTGGACTATTGGGAAAGAGAGTCTTAAGTTGCACATGAGAGGGCATTAGTCCTGGAACTGCTGCTGCTATTTAGAGCTCTCAAGAGCAGTGCTCATCTGAGAAGGTGGTCAAGATAAAGAGAGATGGAATGAGAAAAAAGTAAATCCTGCAGACATGGATCAGGCCGTCCATGAAGCACATCCAGAGCCAACTTTTTCAGTTCCATGAACCAAAAACTTCCAATTTTGCTTTAGCCAGTTTGTGGGGGGTTTTTTTTGTTTTGTTTTGTTTTGTTTTTCCTTTACCCATATACTGACATTGTGAGATGGAGCAGAAAACACTTCCAAAAAGATCATCACAGTAAACACAAAAGTTTTGTAAAATGTTCTGGTACCATCCCTCAAGGCAGGTCCACTGCAAAATGCCAAAGCGTGGTAACATCAATTCTAAAGGGAGTCAAAACAATGTAGTACCAAGTGGTGATGCCACCTTGAGGCAAGAATATGAATACACTTCATATTCTTCAGACGTTTCCCAATGAATATTCTGTCTTGGTAGCACACTTTATCACATGCAGTGAGAGTTTTCTGATGAGGCTATGAAGTGTAGCTATTTCTTGTTACCGATTAAAAAATCGAGTGTATGCTTTGATAATCAATGAATACTCTCTGATTAGACAGGGCATATTCCTGAAGTCAGCCTTCCAGGGTTCAAATTCCTTTTCTGTCATTTATTAAGAGTAAAGTAGTTTGAGACAAGTAGCTTAACATTTCTTGGCCTTGGTTTCCTCCCCTGAAAAATGGAGAACGTTGGTGCAAAAGTAATTGTGGTTTTTGCAATTATTTTTACCTTTCAAACTGCAATTATTTTTGTACCAACCTAATATATTAAACTTCCACAGAGCTGTTGTGAGGACAGATGAGTAAATGCATGTGAAGTGATTAGAACTATGCCTAACACATACTTAGTGCTCAATAAATGTTTAGAAACCATTATGTTTTTTCATTATCACCCTTCACAGAGAATCCTTGAGGGCAGGGCCAAGCGCTGGGTCCATCAACTCTAACATCCAGAAAAACTGATGATCTAAATCCCAAAGTTCTGTCATAGATCATATCCATAATTGTTTACATAGGTACATTTGCAAAACCTAGTCTTACCAATTAAGGAAGAAAAAATCCATACATAGAATGTCTGATTTTGAAATTGCAACTTCCTGATGATGATGATGGATCTAAGACAGAGTGGACCCCAGGTAACTCAATGATATTGATGTGACCAGAGCTACAGAATTGCTGGCAGATGTTGGTCACTATATATAATATATATATTTAGGGTATGATCTTGTATCATATTTATGACAATAATTAAAAAACTGAGTCAATTCTTGGGGCACTAGGAGTCTGTGACAGTCTCATCAGTAAAGTTATGTGACATTGGGTAAATTGCTTAATCTCTCTAAACCTCAGTATCCTGTAGGAGGTCTATCATGGGGATTAAAGAGTATAATACATATCAGATGCTTAGAATAGGGCTAGAGACATAATACAAGCTCATTAGTGTATCTGGTAAAGTTTACTTGCACGTAGCAGATAATACAGGTAATGGTGGCTTAAATAAATTGGGGTTTATTTTTCTCTTAACACACAAGAAATCTGAAGGTTGGTGGCCCAGGACTTGTCCAGAGGCTTGAGAAAGCAAAAGGAAGTTCTCTGTGACTCTCTGGGCCTTTCTCTCATGTCTGGTCACAAGGTAGCTGCAGTAGCCATTGCCTCAGGCTTTGTACTTTAGGCAGGAATATCAAAATCTGGGTTCTGTTAGTTTTTTTTAAAAGAGGGAGAATTGATATGGCAGTCTTTGCTGCAGTTAGCTATTAATTATGTAGCAGTTTATCATATCAAATGTTCATGTACCCCCGGAGGTAGACACGGGAGGTATTACCTCCATTTTACAGGCTAGAAAGGTGAAGAAATTTGCCCAAGGACATACAGTAGTAAGTGGTAGAAACAGGCTTCTAACTCAGTCTACCATTTTTCTAGCTCTTAGTTCATAACTCTTTCCACCATACTAAACTGCCACAAGGAACAGTTCTTTGGTGTAGGTACGTGGATGAGTTTTAAGACAACAAATATAGGGATTAATGGAAGGTGATATTATTAAATATAAACTAAAATAATGTGTTGTGAAATACTCTGAGCATCTCAGTGTCTACTCAAGGTGAAGAGGAAAGGGAGGGGCAGAACTCAAAGATTAAGATGGGAAGAGAATGAGAGTCATATATGAAAATCATCTATGGAAATCGATATGAAAATCAGATATGAAAAACAAACATCTAAAGTTCAAAGAAAGAGTTCCTTTTACAATTATGACTTTATGTTTTCCTTCAGAATGTAGTTTGAGGAATATAGTGTGTGTGTGTGTGTGTGTGTGTGTGTGTGTGTGCGCGCGTGTGTGTGAAGATGAAAATGCATGTGCTTCAGTACATCCACATGCCTGATAACTGATACCACCGTGTTAACAAAATCAGAAATAATATCACACTAAGCTTTCTAGATTAATAAAAGCTTTCAGTCCAGGTAGATTGATTTTATGTAAAATTTTCTATATTAAAATAGATTTTCTGTATGGTGTATTACATATACTGGGGGTGCCAAAAAATGTATACATATTTTAAGAGATGTTAATACTTTGGTCAATGTTGCTCAAGCAGTTGTTGGCCGTAATCAGAAGTGTCTGGACGCTGATGGTAACCACTTTGAGCACCTCTTGTAATTGCAGAAGTCAAATGTGACTTGTATTCCTCTTTCGTTATCAATATATATTGAGTATTACAATTTTAATAGTTTTTTACCTTTTTAAAATGTGTACACATTTTTTTTGGCACCCTCTGTATGTTACATTTGATATGAATTAAGCAACTTCTAATGTTTAAAAATATATTTATATCAAATGATGCCATAATAACAGGATTTATTTTGTGTATTTTAAAATAGGTTTAGAAAAAGATCACCATAATCAGCAATCGTCATAAAAATTAATCTTACTTTGAAAATAAAGTTTAATAAAAGCATTTCTTCAAAGACAAAAACAACTAGCATGATAGAAAGAATTGTGGATATGTAATCAAAGACAACTTCCTGGATTGAAAATTATGGTTTTACTCTTTATTTCATCTGTTTCTTCATCTGTAAAATGGGGATGATATTCACCTCACAGAATTGTTTAAAGTAACAGAAATTGACTGAAGCATTTACAAACCAACTCAGTTTGAAAAGTTTCATGTGAACCCCTACCATTGAGAGGTCAAGATGGTAGTCCACTGGAGTTAAGCACAAGTAAAAACCATGATGAAACCAAACAAGTCAGGGATAGTTTGTTAAGATTCCATTGTGTGAATGATTCTAGGTTTCTTACCTTATGAAGCTGGACAGTGGAGTTTAAATTCCAAGGCCATTTTTGTAACATTAAAATAAATATTCATATATTTTGAAATTTAGATAAGTTGATGTTGTACTTCAATTTTATAAAGTATGACCATGAAATTATTTCTATGCCTATCATTCTTTTAGTAGACATATGATTAAGTAAGAAGGTATACCTTTTGGAATTTTTTAACCTTAATAAAAATTTTAATGCTTTAGAATAAGAAATCTAGTGCTGACATTAGAAAACTTTTTGCCACTTCAATAAAGGTAAGAAACACTACAACCTATTTACTGAAATAAGGCAATTTACCAATATTGGATATTTTCTGTCAGGCACTGTGCTAAGCATTTCATATACATTATCAAAAAGAGCATTTGTACACAAGTTTTTGTGTGAATATATATTTTCAGTTCTCCTGGGTATATACCCAAGAGGGGAAGTACTGGATCATACAATAATTCTATGTTTAATTTTTTGAGGAACTGCCTGTTCTTTTCCAGTGATTGATTCATTTTACATTCTAACCAGAAATATATGAGCACTATGATTTCTCCACATCCTTGCCAACACCTGTTATTTTTCTTTTTTTTTAATTGAAGCCTTCTTTAGTGGATATGAAAAGGTATCTTATTGTGGTTTTGATTTGCTTTTTCCTAATGACTAAGGATGTTGAGCATCATTTCATGCGTTTATTGGCCTCTTATATATCTTCTTGGAGAAATGTCTATTTAAATCCTTTGCACATTTCTAATTTGGGTTATTTGTCTTTTTATTATTGAGTTATAAGAGCTCTTTACATATTGTGGATACTAGACCCTTAACAGATGTGCAAATATTTTCTCTGATTCTATAGGTTGTCTGCTGATCCCAAGTGACATGCAATGTGAACAAGAAATAAATCTTTATTGTTGAAAGCCACTCAGATTCTTAGGTTGTTGCTGACTGCAGAATAACTTCATGACAATTGGCTAAACAACTTGCATCTAGCTTTGTGCACCTCCCATATTCCATACCTCATTTGTGCTTGCCCCATTGAGCAGGATTGAGTAGGTAATACGAGGCTCAAACTTCTGAATTAACTTTCAACCACCCCTCCTGTTTTTAGCCCCATTTTTGTCTCCTTTATCCAAAGATGCCTACGAGTTTTAAATTGTGCCAGTTCTACAATTTAACTTGGGTTGTTTCTTAGCCTTCCTCACTGCCAATTTAAGATGCAACCCTTTCAGTTCTGTTAGGCATTTTACCATCTATGAATCTTATTTCCAGATTCCAAAATTTTATGCTCTTGTTTCCTCTGCCACCTCTTTGCTCTTGATAGTTTTATGCAATATTTTTAAAAAATCCATTTACTGTCTTTTTAGTGGGGTTTCAGGAGGAAAGACGTGTAAATATGTATGGCTGCCATTTTACCCAGAAGTCTATCTTCTCTCTTCAAAGTTCTGACCTAAACAAATAAACAAACAAAAACAAAACAAAACACAAAAGAAACAAAACAAAACAAAAAAACAGGCTGTGGTCAATGTGTTTCACCCTATGGCCATATACAAGTCTGCGTATGCAAAGGCAAAGTAAGTCTTCATCTTTGCATACAGCCATTTATTCTAAGAGGAATGTGGCATTTGTAGGAGAAAGTATTTTTCTCATCAACTGCTATAGTTGAATTGCATGCATGCTGAATTACTGACATCTAAGATCAATGGCAACCTAGAGAGTTTGGTTCTATGATTGGGTGCTATGATCTGAATGTGTATTTTTTGGCTACATGTAGTTATTTGCATACTTCACTTAAAAACTTGTTACTGCCACTGTGTAACTGTATCTGTGTAATACCACCATATGCAAGTGACTCATACGTTTTGGTGTCAAATATTTCTTAATTTTCACATACAGTGCAGCAGAAACGGATATCAGCTAAAGGAAACCATGAGATCAATGAATGACCCAACCATCTGCCAAACGTTAAATTCAAATAAGGCATCAGAAACAAGTAGGATCAAATCGAAATAAATGCAATGATTTTCTTCTCCCAAAGGAAGGACTGAGAGCCAAATTGAGGGAAGCTAACTCTAAGGAAAGGAGGCTGTCCCCACCAGTTAAGTGTGGAGCTCCTGGCAGCAGAAACAAGTACAGACAAAACCAGTCAATGACATTTGACTGCACGAATGGGCCATTTTATTAAATAGGCAGTTGGCAAGAACAAAAAAGTTTATTAAAAAAAGGTTATTCAATAAGTTGGTGACACAAAGTTAAAGAGAGTAATTAGCTAGGTCACTAAGACACCACACAAACTGATCTCTAGAGCTTGAACATAGCATGAATTGGTTCTCTACAGAGAATTAGAAAAGATGCCAACACACATGACTGAGGGATGGCCAAGAGGGGATGTTTTGTTTCTTTTGAAAACAAAGCCGGAAACAAAGATTTTCTTTTCAGACGTAGGACTGGTTAGATTACTGAGCGACTACAGCCTGCACCTAGTTTTTTCCTAATATTTTGTGTGAATAGGATCATACGAACACATGCCATCACCTATACATTTCTAAACTGAAAAACAAAGCCCTCAAAATAACCAGGGGAGGTAAATTCAACCGATACTATTAAAATCTCTATTTGCTTTGCTTATGGATTTATTTCTTCAACCAGTAAGTGAGCGGTGCTTTCTTTTCCCCTGACTGGGAATGTTTTCATCAGATTTTATGAAATATTTCCTTCATGGCAAGTGAGATTTCCAACTAATTTTAGTGATTAAACATGCTTCTTTCAAAAGAAAGTGCTATGCATAGAAAACAGGGCTTGAAAGGAATTGTTAAGAACGATTAGGCTTATTAATATGTTGGGGGTTTTTTTGGTACTGTCAAGGGCACTGGGAACTCCAGCCCTTCCCAGGAGAATTCTTAGCCTCCTAAGTGAGCCTGCCTCCAGGCTGAAATAATTTAGTCACCTGACTTTGCTGTAACTCATTATTTTTGGCTTCATGAGGCAGCATTCATGCACAAGTAGTCCTTTTCCATTCCCCAAAAGTCTTTTGTAGGACACTGGTCATCTTTTTTCTTTCCTTACTTCTCTGCATAAAGTGTGTAAAAATCCCTGGTCATGCTCAAGGCTTGTATGCAAATAATAGGTACAATTAGGATTCTGATTTTTCTGTTATTTGTTTTGAATAGTTTTGGGTTTAACATTGCTATTTCTTGGTTTAGCAAGAGATAGCTCTCCCTTGAAACTAGGTTATTAGATCTGATCATTTGGTACTGTTTTTTCATAAGCACTGTGAGGAAAACATTGTAGATTTTCTTAGAGTCAAATCCAATGTAATTGTTAGAGAAGGTCGCCTTAATTATTAAAAAACAGAGTTTGTTATACTTAAATTTAAAAAAGATATTAGGATTGTATAAATTTCATATACTAAAACATCAGGTCACATTCATATAATGATTTTTAATACCTACCAACACCAGCTAGAAAGTGTGTTCTTAGGTTCACATTTCCCAGCACTTATGTTTGTTTGTTCTTGAAAACTGGATGGAGGTGGGAGCACCAGAACAGTTTTCACTGTGAATTATTTAAATCCATTTCCTGTGAAATGAAAGCCCTATGACATTTTCAGAGCTGCTGTTTATTTTGGGATGTGAAGGATGTTAAAATTCTTTGTGTTTAAACCACAACATTTATGAATCGCATGAGACAAAGACTCATGGCTGGCTGTAAGTGGTCAGGCAATCCCTACCGGAAGGAAAGAGGCTATTGAATTACCAGTATCAAGAGCAGGCAAATCCACCTGGTTTGGCAAGCTTAGCAGAGGCTGCTAAGAAAGACTGACATCCACTGTTCCCTCTCACCTTCCTGAGTCTATTCAACCTAAAGGAGCACGGTTTCTATCTTCGTTAGTCCAGAGGAGAAACTCCAAATTACATAAAGGAGAAAGTTAATATGCTGGTTCAAGCTTTTACACAAAGGGAAATAAATACCTGCTACACAGATGTCCAGTGAAAACACCTTGTTTTTATGAACTCTCATGCCATTTATTTTTTACTGTTTATGCCTGTGTTTCACTAAAGTATTTCCCTGAAACTCACAGATCTTTACAATACCCTATTGTAATAGGAACAGTCTAAGAATTATTTTTTTCTTTCTTTCTTTCTTTCTCCTCTTATCTCTCTCTCTCTCTCTCTCTCTCCCCCTTCCCTCCTCTCTTATTTCAAGGCATAATTGACATAGAACATTATATTAGTTTTAGACGTACAACATAATTGTTCAATATGTGTATATATTGCAAAATGATTACCACAATAAGTCTATTTAACATCTGTCCCTATATATAGTTTTCTTTCATACTTTTCTTTCTTTACAAATAAAAAATACAGGTAGGAAATCACTCATCTATAAGGCCACCAATTCTATCAGATTACGGCCCACCTTTAGAACTTCATTTAACCTTAATTGCCACCTGAAAACCCTTTCTCCAGATACAGTCACATTTGGGGTTAGGGATTCAACATATAAATTTGAGGTGGGAATCACAATTCAATCCATAGCAATGGATGTTTACTTTAAAATTCTTTCAACATTGCTATATATTTATACATTTCTATTAAAAATGTTGAGAAAAAAGAAGGTAGACCTTTAAACGAAAGAATTAGTGTTTCAGTGATCTTTAGATACACCAGCACTCCCTAAAATTATTTTGCAGAATTGTTTTCTGATGAGACTTGACAATAAATAATTGACGAATTGGTTCAACCCATTAAAAGATAAATCAGGTTGGTATTTTTGAGTGTCTTCAGTAATTGTAGAGGTATAACAATGTGGAAGGGAAAAACTTTAGGTCAAATAAATTAAGAAGTGTTTATTGAGCCTTCACTACCTGCACACCCTGTGGGATACAGAACCATGGAAGACCTAGATTTTACTGCAGGGGCCACACTCTCATTGGAATCCCCAGGCATTGGAGCAAAGTTAGTCCCTATAGGCGATGCAGGTGAAAGGTAAATACCCAAATGCTGAACAGAGCCTTCACGGCCAGCAGTGCTGGTGGGTAGCCCCAGCACAAGACCTCCCTCCATACTGACCTCCCTCTGACTCCCTCCCACCGCAGGTCCCTACACAGACTGTTGGCTCTGTCTGCAAGTCTGTTCTCCTACTCCGAGCTTGAGTATTCTACCTCATTCATCAAGCCTCAGACCCAGCGCGTTTCCTCAAGGGCATTCTCCCTGACCCAGAGCACAGATCAGGGTCTTTGTTTACACAGCTTCAGAGCACAGTAGTCCTGAATCCAAGAGGATTTGATTCAATTCATAATTACATGGTCACCAGAGGGATCATTTGAATAATGTGTACTAGATTTTGTACTCTATGACAAATAAACGGTATTTTCTTTTCAATGCCAATCACATCCCCAGGAATTAGCAGCATCTGTTATATAGGAAGACACATCGGAAGTGTTGGGTTTGTTGTTTTTCCCTCTCAGTAGGAAAGGAAAAAAACTGCATTGTTACAACCATATGAATCTACTGCCAGGATAGCTGAATAAATTCAAGAAGAGATTTTTTTTTAAGTCAAAACAAGGCAAAGGTTTGTAGAATAATAAAATCTAAAATTGCAAGGGAACTTGTGGTTATCTGGTTCACCCGTGTTTCAGTACACACCTGTCAGATTTATGAATGTCTTCAGTAATTTTTATAAAAAGAATATCAAACTGTTAAAGAATTGAAACCAAATCAATTCTTGATTTTTCAGAAACTGATCACTGTATAAAGCATTCAGTATAATGTTTGACTCACAACAATAGTTATAATTATGATTATTTGTAGTGACATTATTACCAGAAAACCTCTAAGCTGTAGTGCATTATTTTGAAAACAGCACAGATTTTGGACCATAAAAACCACAGGATTAAATCATATCTTTGCCACTAACTGGCCCTATAGAGCTTTGAACCGTGCACTTAATATCTCCAAACCTAAGTTTTTTTTTCTCCTGGCATTCAATAAATGATAACTAAGATGATTATAAGATAACCACAGTGAGGATGAATAAGAATCTATGTTTACAATCGTGCCACTTAACAATGGGTATGCATTCTGAGAAATGTGTCATCATGAGATTTTGTCATTGTGTGAACATCGTAGAGTGCACTCACACAACCCTAGATGGTACAGCCCCCGATACACCTAGGCTGTATGGTACAGCCTGTTGCTCTTGGGCTACAAGGCTGTACAGCGTGTTACTGTATGAAACAACAGGAGATTAAATCAGTACAAGAGAAAATGATGCCATCAAGCGATACAGTCAACACGGGATGTGTGAGGCTGCTGCGAGCGGAACACAGCATACCGTTTGCCAGCAAACTTTTTTCAATAAGTAAAAAGAGTACACTTTAAAATAATGATAAAAAGTATAGTATAGTAAGTACACAAACCAGTAACATAGTCATTCATTATCATTATCAAGTATGATGTATTGTACATAATTGTATGTGCTACACTTTTATGTGACTGGCAGTGCAGTATGTTTGTTTATACCAGCGTCACCACAAACACATGAGTAATGCATTGCACTACAACTTTATGATGGCTACAGCATCACTAGGAGACGGGAATTTTCCAGCTCCTTCATAATCTAATGGGACCACGATTGTATGTGTGGGCCATTGTTGACTGAAACATTCTTATGCAGCACATGACTGTACTCTCAAATAGCTCACAGTCTAATGGAAAAATAAGTATAAACTTCAATTCTGTGTAGTAGGTGCAGCAATGGAAGCACGCTACGCAGAGGAATAAGAAAATAACTCTTAGACATGGCCTGTTGGAAGAGGAAAGTGTTTTGTTTGAAAGTTAATGAAAATAAAAGTCTGATTAAGAAAAAAAAGATATTCTGCGCAGAGGACCATTGTGAAAGGTTTTTGGTGTGATCCCAGCAGGATTCTCAAAAATCAGCATGGCAGGAGAGGGCAGCACGTCCCTGGGTGTGATAAAGTCTTGTTATGATAAAATACATGGATTTCACACTGTGGATGATGGAGAACCAGTAAAGGGCTTTAAAAAGGGAAGAGAAACAATCAGACTTATCTTTTAGGAAAACCATATGGGGAGTGATACGGTGGATGGTTTAGAAGGGGTGAAGCTAGAGGCAGAGAGACCAGTTGGGATGCCGTTGTGATAGTCTGTGGAAGGACCTGACTTGGGAAGAGTAGTGTGAGTGTGGAGAGGTGCGAATTATTCAAGAGCTAGTTCACAACCAGATGGAGTGATGTGGAGTGGCGAGGGAAGTGAGGGGTCCAAGGTGGCTCATGATGGAATCATGACTTGCTTGAGGGAGTGAGTGGGTAGACAAACAAACACAATTCCATGCTTACATCCAATGACTACAGAAGGAAGAAGAGGGGAGAGGTGGAAAGCAGAGGGAAGCAGAGGTGAAGATGAATGGTCTGATTTTAGACATAATTGAGTTTACAGTATCTATGAGCCATCAAGAGAAGGAGAATCCCATTTTGGGGCCCCCAGTTTGCCCAGGGAAAGAGTGTAATGTGGACAGTGATAAGTATCAAGCACAGAATGCTGGGGATACCAGCCCATAAAGAGTCGATAGAGAGCAATGGAACAGGCAGAGAAATAGAAGTCAGAGTAGGGTCATGGAAGCCAAAGGAAGAAAGTATTTCACAAAGGCAGAACTAGGCAACTGTGTCAAAAGGTGCAGAGAGGTCAAACAAGGTAAGGACTGGGAAATGTCTACTAAATCAGGGAGCATGAAGCCACTTACCACCTTTTCCTGATGTGTTTCAGTGGAGAGAGAGAAAGGGAGGAAACTAGATTGCAGGGGGTTTAGAAGTGAATGGGATGGTGGAGAGATAGTGATAATACACAACTTTTTCAAGATATTTATTATAGTTGAAAAAGAAAAATGAAGACAATTCTCAAAATGTCCCCCAAGATACCTTTAAATATATGTGTTTATTTTTCTAAATCTGAAAGAAACTATTCCTTAAGATTTGCTTCATCCAGGCAGAAAGATCATCCATGGGATAACTTGACCCTACCCATATAAAAATTAGTCTCAAAAGAAAGATAAGTGCTTACCACTGTTTTCTTAGCAGTGACCCTAAAAAAGAATACTTTGTAATTTCACATGGGGCAAAATTTCCCAACATATTGTTATTAAAAGAAAACTGTAGATTACGAATTTAGGGCCCTTCCTGTGGCCATCTGTCTTGCAGTTACAGAATTGTTGCCTTGCTGGTTAATGCTATGGTATCTCTCTAATGTCTCTCCCATCTGTTCTTTGTCCTCCTTTCCCACAGTCTTTCAAACAAAACTGTTTATTTTTAAGCTATTGATTGTCAAGTTCACATTTAAATGTCTTAACAATTTTTATCCAAAAGAGGGCGCAAGTTTCTTATGAAATATAGTACAGTACTGTATTTCACAAAATTCACTTGCTCCTAGTAGTATTTAAACTTTACAACTGCTGTAATTTAATGTACAAACATTATTCCACTGGCGTGTGCATGTGAATTAAATCCTATTGTGTGAGTATTAACTAAGAGCCTTTTGCTTTTTCAGGGTAGTTTCAGAGAAGAGCCAGACTATTGCTAAAGTAAGGAAATAAGTCTAAACTAACAGTTACTATTTTGCGGAGCCAAATCAAATTAAGATAGACATTTTAAAATTAAACATTAAATAGAATTTTTTTTTTTTTTTTAGAAAAAGAAGCAGTTTGTTTACAATCTTCTAATTTTAGGGTACATTTCCAGTCTACCATGGTTTAGAGAAGGACAAGTGAAGTAATATAGTTCAGATCTTCTGTGTGCATGGTTAATAGCTAATCGTTTGTTTTGTTCTAGCCATAGCTGAAATTGCTCGTATTTCAAATAGTATGTATGGCTCTTCTCACATACAAGAAGCAGTATGACTGGTGAATAGAGGGGATGACATGAATTCAGTTCTCAGCTATTTCTTTAGGTTGAGTCCATGATTTGCATACATTTTCTAGGGGCATGATGTGCCAAAAATGTGCTGAAGTGCTTCATAAATGCAAGTTATGGAAATAAAAGAAAAATGCAAAGAAGCCATTTTTTCCCAATGGTGGTAAATGTACTATCGGTATCCCTTACTTAACAGAAATCCATGTAACCAAATTCTTTGCTTGAAATATATAAAGGTACAACCTTACTTGACAGAGTGCCACTTCCAAATTTAAAGATCTGATGCATTTGCTAGCTTATTCCTGCTTCTGTAACTAACTGGCTTGGATTCCACATTCTAGCTGCTCTATCATACCTAACTGCCTGGTAATTTGTCAGTGGGTGGCAATAATGAACAGTTATCCAGGGGAAATAACACCATTTGACTGGCTTCTAGCCCCTAACAATGAAACCAACTTTGAGTAGAAAATCACTGAAATTTATTTGCTATTTGATTAGTCACTGGTGGCTATTAACTAGAACTCAAACAACTGCTTCCTCTTGCGGGAACATACAAATAGCACAAAGTGGAGAGCAAGAGCTAAATTCATAGTCCCTCCTAATGTACCAGTCTAAAATGACCTTGCCAAGATGATCTGCATACATTTTGGATTGGGAACTAATATGACAACAATAACCAAGGATTATTTCCAGTTTTCATTTGACTACAAATCGATAACCCATTGCCAAATTATTTCTAGGAATCACTAATAAGTGCTCATATCTACCCTTCTTATATAATCATGGAGTGCTCTAATTCATCACATTGATATCTGCTTGTCACTGGCCAAAACTTCCCTTCATCATGCACCCTATCCAACTGCAAGGTCAATGTGTGTGTTCGCCTTGAAATTTTCACACTGCATCTTGTCTGGCTTCCTCCTTTCCTGACCATGAGATTTAATCTCATCTTCTCTAGGGCACAGCCTGGACCACATTTTCTTTTCTGGATTTTGGGGGCCTCTGACTGCTCCTGCTTCCCTGCCTCCTGCCACAGCCAACACCCTTGCTCTGCTGTGCCCTTTATGGCAACAACCTGCCTCACCCCCTTAGCTTTTATTGCTATAGACTCCACCAACAAGGCGATTTTTAAATATTCAACTAGTTTGATGATGTCCAACTTTGTTACATTTCTGAAACTTCCTATTGCTCTCCAACAATAGAAACCAGGCCAATCAGCCACCAAAAATGTTTGAGGACAGCTATGTGAAGTAGAGGGTAGGAAGGAGTCAAAGACACAAATACATCTTACAACAATACAGAAGAAAGACTAAGGAGGCTAGTGATAGGATTGGATTTTGAGTCTGTTTTCATAGATTCTGTATTTATATTGAGACATTTGGAAATAGAGCATTGTTTCAATATATCTTCTCTGAAATGACCATTTTCCAGTAGGTACATGACTTTAAAAGGTTTGCCACATTCACGTGCGGTAAAACTCACATTCTGAAATTAGTTTATTTTGAAAATGAATCTGATTTTATAATAAAAGTAAAAAAAAATTAATTAGAAATATACAGCTAGAAGAAAGCCATTGCATTATTTAAGAGTATTAATAATACATAAATGTAAATGAATAATAAAAAAGCTAGTTATAAAGTGGCTTTATTTCTTACAGAGGCTATATTTCTACCTTTTCAGAATATTGTCATGAGAGCACTAGCATATTCCTTTTTTACTTTTTTCTTTTTCTTTTTCTTTCTTTCTTCCTTCCTTCCTTCCTTTCCTTCCTTCTTTCCTTCCTTCCTTCTTTCCTTCCTTCCTTCCTTCCTTCCTTCCTTCCTTCCTTCCTTCCTTCCTTCCTTCCTTCCTTCTTTTCTTCCTTTCTTTCTTTGAGAAAAGCTGTGGAACTAAGAAGATGCTCTCTTTTTTGGAGCTCAAAAAATTATGATTCTTTTGGTTCTTATATCCAGCTTTCCAAGGATAATCTTAATCCTTTAACGAGCATTTATCTTTGAGAATTGTTTACCACTGAAATCTATGAGGATATAGATTAAATTACAAAAGACTGCTTTTTATTTGTTAGTCTGAATTAGGTAAGAAACACATGGCATATAAGGTATCCTTTGAAAATATCAGGAAAAAACTAAAAAAAATTACATGCTGGCTAGTGGCTTTCACTGAGAAATGATATTATATCAATTCTTAAAGTTAGTTCCCTTTGTGACCTGTAAAAATATGTTCAGACCTCTAACTTAAGAGCTTGAGTAATCGAGTGAAGTCTCATGTTCGTTGTAATACTGTTTCTTCCCACTGACATTCACAAAACCAGTTCAATACTCTGTGCCACTTTTTTGTTTAGAACTGAAAAAGATGCGTCATATTTATAGAGTTTCAAGGTTTTGGTGTTTAGGCTCTTTTGGATGTGTTATGGTTAATGAAACTTGTTCACAACAATTGGCAGAGGAAGTTCCTTGCAGTTGACAAGTGTGTGATTTGGAACAACATGTGGAATAGCCACGTGGCCCTGTGGCCCAGGGCCCGCACTGAGAAATCAGCAGCTGTGCATGCTAAATCTGGCTCCATCATTAACCTGCTGTGGGACCTTCTACAAATTATTTAATTCCAGCCATGAAAATAAACATAGGCACCGATGCCCTAGACGAGATCTACAGGAATCAGGCTGTACACACAGGAAACTGAAACTCTCTCTGCCTTTGCTTTCTAACACTTGTGGGGGACAGTGAGGGATTTGGAATAACCAGGCTGAGGTTACTGTTCTTTATTTCCAATTAAAAGATACAAGTATAAGCAAGTGAACACAACCGGGAGGGCGTAGGCAGTTGAGGTAAGCATGAATAAAACTTAAGCAAAATTTGAGAACTGAAAGGTAAATCTCTGGAGTGATGAGAAAGATTTCTCATCGATTCTACCTCTCCTGCTGGTTCCACGTGTGTACAACAACTCCATCACACTCTTGCCGATTTTGCTCTGTGTGTAAAGCATTCTTTCAGTCTTATTTCTTCTTTCCTTTGTCGCCACCATTTCTTCTTGTTTTTCTTTGTCAGCACTGTTTGAAGGGGAGAAGGAAATAATATTCCCCTACTGCATTTTTTATTTCCTCCCTCTATTGTTAGAGCTAGGCAGAATTTTACAGACTCTCTTCAACACTTACATTTTAGAAGGGAAAAATGAGCCAAAGTAAATATAAATTAACAAAGTACTGACAGAACTGGAACTAGATGTCAGGTCCTTTCTGGCAGTTCAGTGCTATGTCCATACATTGCCCTTAAGTGGAATGATAAAAAACAAGCAAACAAACAAAAAAACCCAGAAAAACTTCCAATGCTGCATTGACCTTATATTTTTTATACATAAAAATGGCATTTTATGTTCATTACTTTACAATGATGGATATTAGGGCAGGGTGGCATTTAAACTTCATTATTTCATGTATGTGAAAATTATTTTACTTAGAATATTAATGTATGTACTTCAAAGGTCAATGTGATTTTGAAATATCACATATGTGGATCCTCTTTGGCCCTGTTTGGCCAGAAAAACAAACATTGCACTGGAAATATGTATGCTACATTCAGTAAATAATAAAAAAGGTTATAGAGTCAGAGTCATAGTTATAACTATAGTAAAACAAAAGTCATAATCAGTAAAGACTCACATTCACATTTGTCCAGTGATTCGGTAAAGCAGACCCTACTATATATGGGGGGTGGGGGGGGGGTAAAATCCACCCTTTTGAGAAGTCTTGTGCCCTGAGACTGAGAGTAAGCTGGAGCTTTTAAGGTGGTGAGGATGAAAGAGTGGTGCAATTTTACATAGGTTGGATTGAGGAGGTGCATACTACTTAAAAGCTGAGCTTGGTCTTTCTTAAACCAATGAAATGCAAGCATGTTGAAAGTCAAAAGTAAGAAAAAGGATACAAGAAGAGATTTCTGGAGAGCCAAGATGGCAGAGTAGCTAAACACTGTGCTTGCCTCATCCTGTGAACACACATCAAAATTACAACCAAATTGTAAAACAATCACCTGGAGAACCATCTGAAGTCTAGCTGAACAGAAGTTTTGTAACTAAGGATATACAGAAGAAGCCACGTCGAGACTGGTTTAGGAGGGTTGGAGACACAAAACGGGCCAGCCCCAAACCCCCCTGTGGTAGTTGAAAATCAGGAGGGATATCTCAGCCACAGAGGATCCCTTCAGAGGAGTGAGGGACCCCAGCCCCACACTAGGCTCTCTGGCTAAGAGTGTTGGTGCCAGGAAGAGAAGCCCCCACATCTGGCTATGAAAAACAGTGGGGATTCTGATTGTCCAGGTAGGATAAAAGGCTGCAGGAAACCCAGATATCCTCTTAAAGGTCCCACACACAGACTCACTCACTCACAGGAACTCACCCTGGGCTCTGGAGGAGGGACAGTGACTCAGGAGGCATCAGAGACATACAGGGAAAGACTGAGTTGTGCAAGTTCGGGGTGAGGACAGGAAGGATAGTTGCCATTTTCCCTGTGTGGGGTCTATCTCCCATGCAGCTGGCAGGCAGGTGCCATCTTTCCTGTGTTTAGCTCACCCAGCACACCAATGGCCAAATCTGAATCTGAATTGGTCTGGTGAGCTCTGCTCACTCTACCCTGGTGACTCACTGAGACCCTGCCACAGCCAACTCTATACCACTACCATGTGAGGCTTTCTCAGCAGCTGAACCTTACAGGAATTGGCAGGTGGCATCAGGCCTCAAATTTTGGGGGCTTTTTTCAGAACTACCACAGACCTGGTACTGGTGGCAGCCATCCTCAGTTCACAGCATAGCCGCTCCCACGTGACTCCAGGTCCAGCAGAGGCAGCAACCAACTATGGATCACTTTGTAGTTCCTACCAAGTAGTCTCCAGCCTGTCATAGTCAGTGGCTGACCTTGGCCTGCCCCTCCCAAGAAGCTCCAGAACCAGCATACCTGGAGGTTGGCTTCAGGCTACAGCAGAGCACCACCCAATTACCCCATAGTGGCACACCTGAAGGGTGGTCTCAACAGGCACCATAGCCAGCTCGTGCCAATCCCACTCCATGGGGTCAACCCCTTGCACTGCAGCCCATAAGATGCAAACATGGCTAAACCCCACAGGCAATCAGCCTGATGGTCAATCCCACCCACTAATGTGCCAATAACAATCAAGGATCAACTATAACAGGAGGGCACATACAACCCACACAAGGGACTCTCCTGGAGCACCCGGAGCAGGTAACCAGGGAGACTGTGCCAGGTCCCACAGGGCACCTACTACATAAGGCTACCTAGCAAGACTAGGAAAAGTAGAAGATCTACCTAATACGTAGCAAAAAAACACAGAGAGGCAGCCAAAATGAGGAAACAAACACGGAGTGTTGTCATGATGGAGGATGATTTACGACACACTTTAAAACACACCTTCTCTCAACTGTAGCTTACATGTGACTGACTGCATCGAACAAGTTGAAGCTTGTCGCACACTGTTCTTAGTTTTGACATTCATGCCACTTCCCATATTGAAGATCCCTGCCTTTCCATTGGATGGCACTTGGCAGCAGCATTCATGATATTTTCTGAACTCAATGGAAAGCCTCCATGTCACATATCGCTTTTGGTACGGCAATTTCTGTGTGTTCTCATCCACCTTATTCACGTGATTTGGCACTGTGCAACTTCTGGCTCTTCCCCAAAGTCAAAATGACGCTGAAAGGTAAACGTTTTGAATCGATGCAGGACCTCAAGGCAGCCATGACAGCGCAACTAAAGACATTCACAGGAGTGGACTTCCAGAACTGCTTCAGGAAGTGGCAAAAAGCTATGGGATAAGTGTGTTAGAAGCAAGAGGCAGGGGGATATTTTGAGGGGGATTAATGGTAATGTGTCTTTTACTGTAATAAGTGTTTTTTCAATTTTTATTGAAACATTCACCATCTTGTTTGATTACACCTTGTACATCCCAAATGAAAGAACAGGAGAAAATTCCAGAAACAGAACTGAACAATATGCAGTCAAGCAACTTACCAGAGACAGAGTTCAAAGCACTGTTATAAGGATACTCAAGAAACTTAGTGAGAACTTCAACAAAGAGATAGCAAGCATAAGAAAAGGACATAAAAACCATAAGAAAGAACCAGTCAGAAATGAAGACTACAATAACTGAAATGAATACTGCACTAGAAGGAATCACCAGTAGACTAGATGAAGCAGACTAAATCACCAGTAGACTAAATCGAATCAGTGATTTGGAAGACAAGGCAGCAGAAAACACCCAATCAGAATAGCAAAAAGAAAAAAAGAATGAAAAAAAAAAATGAGGATAGTTTAAGGGTCTCTGGGACAACATCAAGTGTGCCAACATCCACATCATAAGGGTACCAGAAGGAGAAGAGAGAAGCAAGGAATTGAAAACCTATTTGAAGAAATAATGATGGAAAACTTCCCTAACCTGCTGAAGTAAATACATATACAAACCCAGGAAGGGCGAATCAAATGGCAATAATTACATATCTATCAACAATTACTTTCAGTGTAAATGGATTAAATACTCCAATCAAAAGACAGAGTGGCTGAATGGATAAGAAAACTAAACTCTTACATATGCTTCTTACAAGAGACTCACTTCATATTGAAAGACACAGACAGACTGAAAGTAAAGGGATGAAAAGTTATTTCATGAAAATGGAAACAAATAAACAAACAAAAGCTAGGGTAGCAATACTTCCCCTCCGCTTTTTTCTGCCTCTCCACCGCCCCCACTCTGGTTCAAGCCATTGTTTCTCAGTCTAGTTGTGTAGGACGCAGCTCCCTGGCCCATGCTGGTATTATGAGCCTTGTGCTCCCCCATTTCTCCCAGGCAGTCGGTCGCCAGTCGTTGGGTCGGCCGCTCACAGCAGCTCACAGCAGCTCTCGACAGCTGCCGGCCGCTCATGATGCCTGCTGGCCACTCACAGCAGCACATAATGCGTTAGGAGTATGGCACTCCAACCACCTGAGCCACCAGGCCGGCCTGGTAGCAATATTTATACCAGACAAAACAGACTTTAAAACAAAGTCTATAACAAAAGACAAAGAAGGACCTAGTAATCCCACTTCTGGGTATTTATTTGAAGATACCCCAAATGTTACTTACAAGCAACATATGCATCCATATGTTCATTGCAGCATTATTTATAATAACCAAGATGTGGAGGCAGCCTGGGTGTCCATAGATGGATGAATGGATAAAGGGGAGGTGGTACATACATACAATGGAATATGGCTCAGCCATGGAAGGGAGTGGGTTCTTGCCATCTGTAGTGGCATGGTTGGACCTGGAGGCTATTGTGCTGAGTGGATTATGTCAAACAGAGGAAGACAGATGCAATATGATTTTGCTTATATATGGAATCCAGAGAACAAAACAAAACAAACACACAAACAAACAGAACAGAAACAAACTTATAGATATAGAGAATATTTTAATGGTTGCCAGATGGGATGTGGGTCGAGCGAGTGGGTGAAAAAGTGGAAAGGATTAAGTACAAATTGATTGCTACACAGTAGTCAAGGGGATGTAGGGTATAGCATAAGGAATATAGTCAATAATATTGTAATAACTATGTATGGTGTCAGATGGGTACTAGATTTATCAGGGTGATAGATTGGAGGGGAGTTGGGGGACAGGGTGAAAAAAGTGAAGAGATTAAGAAGTACAAATTGGTAGTTACAAAATAGTCATGGGGATGTAAAGTAAAGCAAAAGGAATATAGTCAGTAATACGGTAATAACTAGGAATAGTGCTATAGTGCCAGGGGAACACTTAAATGATACAAGGGTCTAACCACTATGCTGTATACCTGAAATTAATACAAAATAATATTGAATGTCATCTTTAATTGAAAATTTAAAGAAAGGGGGAAAAGGTGAAGAGCAATAAAAGGTCCAAATTTAAAAATAAAAGAAAGAAAAAGGATACAAGAAACTGGTGTTCCTAATCTGTGAGGAAATTGACCACGTAGCTCTTCCTGGTAGATTACCGGTACAGGCATACCTTGGAGATATTGCAGGTTCAGTTCCAGACCATGGTAAAAAGCAAGTCATAATCTCTGCTGGTGGAAGGTCTTGCCTTCAATTTGTAAAAAAAAAAGCAAACAAGAAAACCAACAAAAAAAAAAACCCACAACATCTGTGAAGTACAGTAATGCGAAGCGCAATAACATGAGGTATACTAGTAGTCAACTCTGCTTTCAAATGGAGCAAAACAAACACATGAAAAAACAGACTGCATTTTCTTAAATTCATATCGTGCGATTCCAAACCATGTGTAAAAAAAGTCTTTAGTGATAAATGTATTATTTACATGTGTATATATGTGGGTTTTAAAAGACAAAACAATTATTTGAGAATTAACTTCAAGTATAAAATAAGGCCCCATATTTGTTGCAAAATTATAATTTGAAAGGATATGACTTTTCTTCATTTAAAAAGATTATTTACTTGAAAGACTCATTAAAATTAGACATTTACAGAAGGATGTTGAGAGTCTATCATTAACATTTCATTCAATATTTTGTCTTTTATCAAATTTGGAAATTAATATAAAATAATGGAATTTTATTATTTGCTTTTCTCCTCTACAGTATTTAAACTTTAGAAACTAACAAACAAAATCATTGAGGTTGCTTAACCAAATTTTATTGGCGTCTTCATTTAAATCTCAAAAAAATTGCAATATAATCTTCATATACTGTTTTGATTAGAAAACAAACCATTGTTTAACTCTATAGGATTACATATGTGAGTGAATTGCATGGTGGGGAAGTAGTTGACTTACGGCATATTTGTTTGTCAGGAAGACTTATGTCTCAAATCCTAGAGGTGTGGCAGTTATAATAATTACAGGCAAAACATGACATCAATTTGCTTTTTAGATCTTTTTATTAATTCTTCACAAACCCTAAATCAAACACAGAAACAGCTATTGCTTTGAACCACAAAAAGAGGTGTGTCTATTATCTGTCTACCCTATTATCAGCATACAATTCCTTTGTTATTTCCTTTCTTTTCATGTTACTATTCAAAAGCCATTTATACAGATGACTCTGCATTAACTTGAAACAAAAACCTCCTAGAAATATACTTGTAAATATTTATTGCCACAAATATGTCATCGAGGAGAACCTGTATGAAATATGATGGTTTTCAATTTTTAAATATTCAAATCTTGCTTGTAAGTCAGATTTTTCTGCAGCACTAAACAGAGATAATTCTTCAAATTCACATTTTTGAAGAAGAACATACACAAAATGTTATTCTAATTGATACAGTACTTCAATATTCACTTTATAACTTAATATACATTAAGAAGTCACTTGTAGACTCCAGTTTCCTCATCTGTAAAATGTTGAATTAAACGATTTTCAAAGTACCTTCTAACTCCAATGTTGTAGAACTATAAGACATGTGTGCCATATTGTTTTTAAATGACATCAAACTAAGATATGTATTTCAGTACAAAGTCAAAGAGACATATAGATGGAAAAGCTGCATCTGAACTATTTTCGTATAGAACTTAAACACATGACAAGACAGTGAGGAAGAGAGTGATGATGAAATAGTTTGGGGGCATGGCTGCGTGTGGCATAGGACCCTGTGCCCACACTCTGCTCTCAAAGTCGTGTGCCCTGGTGCGGACCTGCAATTGCACATAGGAAAGAGCACCTTTCTTGAGTTGACACCTTACAGGCCAGTAGGAGGCCCTAAAGTGTGATTATTTCTCTCATTTTAAACAATAAAAATTTAAAAAAAAAAAAAAAAAAGGCTTTCACGATTCTACTTTCCTTCTAGCCCTCACACTATTTCTCTCCGGTCTTTAAAGTACTGTTTACTCTTCCTGTCTCCATTTTTCCTCCCATTCTCCACTGCACAACTCCCATCTGTTTTTGCTCGGCCTTCTCCACAAAACAGCTCCCGTCAAGGATCTCCAGGACCTCCAAGGTCTTTCTTCTTCAGTCTTTATTTGACTCGTCTTCTCAGAAGCGTGTGACACCATTAATCCATCCACTTCTTCCTACTTAAAAAAAGTTTCTTTACATGGCTTCCAGAACTCTCCCTGGTTTTTCTCCAACCTGGACGGCTATGCCTTCTCCAGCTCTTTTGTTGGTTCCTTCTCATCTCCTAGCCTATTTCTCTTTAGAACTTGTAGATTCAACTGCCTACTTGATTTCTCCTCCTGGATGTCTGTCGAGGGGGTACCGCAAACTCAACATGTCTAAAACCAAACTCTTGATATTCACCCCTAAACCTGCTCATCTAGACCTTTCCTTATCTCAGGAAACAAGTCCATCTTTCCAGTGGCTGAGGCCAAAAACCTCATGTCTTTCTTGACTTCTCTCTTTCATTCATACATCACAGCCAGTAATCAGCAAATCTTGTCAGTTCTATCCTCAAAATAGATGCAAAATTTGACCATTTCTTTCCGCTCTACTTCCACCAGCCTCATCAAAGCCACCATCATCGAGTGAGCCACCATCTCACTCGACTGGATTATTGCACTAGCCTTCCAACTGGGATCCTTGTTTCTGCACTGAACTCCCTTCAAGCTATTCTCAGTAATCCTAAAATGCAGGTCAGATATCCCATCTCTTTACAAAAACTACCAATGTCTTCCCATTGCACTCAGAATAAAAGCCAAAGTTGTTATTAGGACTTACAGAGCCCTCCACAAGCTTATATATACCCTTCCACACATACATGCACACTCACAACACACACGAAGATGCATGGGCACGCACAGAAATAGACACACAAAGACACAAGACATATGAACACACAAACAGACATACACAGAGACAGGCAGACACACACATAGACGAAGACAGATACACCCTGACACACAAAGACACACAGTCACAAACACATGAACATAGGAACAGATACACACTCAGATACAAACACAGACACAGGAATACAGAAACAGACATACACAAAGACACACAGACACACACACAGCGATCACACAGACACAGACACTCAGATATACACACAGACACTCATGGAAACACATGCAGGCACATACAGATAGAAACCACATTACCTCTCCGTCCTCACCGCCCACTGTTCTCCCTTTCATTTCCCCCGCTGCAGTCACACTGGCTTCTCCAATGTTGCTTAGACAAGTCAGATGCACTCCCCCAGTCTGAGAATGCTCTGCCTGAAACTGTCCACAGGGCTAACTCACTCATTTCTTCAGGTCTTTACCCAAAAGTCATCTTCACAGGAAAGGCTTCTCTGGCTACCTAACTAAAACTCAAAAACCACCCCCCAACACACACACACACACACAAACACACACACACACACACACACACACACACACACACACACACACGGTTCATATAACACCCCCTCCTCACTGGCTTAAAATTTTTTCTTAGCGTATATCATCTGATACACTAAATATTTTTCTTACGTTGTTCTTGTCTTCTCCAGTAAAATGTATGTTGTATTAGGGTAGAGAGTTTGTCTGTTTTATTCACCATTCCTACAATGTATGGAAGGATACCTGCAGCGTAACAGGCACCCAATAAATGTGTTTTGAATTGCTTCAGGGAATAATAATGCTGTTCTCGAAATGGGAGCAAAAACTGAGTGAACTATATGGGCTTTTTGAGCATCTCATGGCAGTGAATCCCATTGTCTTACACTGGCTTCCCTGATCACTTTGAATCCCCAGAAGTCAAAACAGCCGCCTGGCTGTAGCTTTTTGAGGCCACTATTCCCTTAATATGTGGTCATTCCTCCCAGGTTTCAGTGATGTTCAACAGTCTCTGATCACCTCTGCTTTCTCAATCATTTCCTTAAAGGCACCCCCAGAAAATTCCATGGCCGCTGGGGTTGCCTTCAAGGATATGGTAGAGGAATGGAAGGCCAAGATCAGTGGGCAAGAAAACTTACATTTTTGGGCACACCTGGCAATTAACGCATAAAATTTGGTGATGAGGGGATTCTGGTCACAAGTTTCTTTTCCAATACTTGGATAATTTAACTCTAAAGGAAAAAAAGCAAAGAAGAACTGGTCATGTTGACATGACCTAAATGCTTAATTCTGTCATTCTACTCTGCCTTTTCTTCATCTCCCGAAACACACAAGAACAACAGCACTAATTATTGCTCTTTAGATGCTTTAAATCTCTAGTGCTCAGATATAATAGATATAGGTAGATAGAGGTACATATCAGATCTGTATCGATCTATCTATCTATCTATCTATCTATCTATCTATCTATCTATCTATCTATCTGTCATCTATCATCTATCTATCGAGAGAGATGGCTAAAGCAACCCAATCAAGCAGAAGTTGGTCAATGGTCCTGCTTCCCCCTCACTCCACACACAAATACAAGGTCATATTAAACATCCTCTTCATCTCCTACTCTATCACCTTCACTCCAATCAATGTTCTATCAATTAGATGGAAACATCTTCCTTTGTTATTACATGTTATTCTTGTTTCCCTTTTATTTTCATCTCTTCGCCTCTATTTCGTTGCCCTAGTACTGAAACACAGACACATTTCCCTGATACGTCAGTGCATTATTACAAACTTCCCTCTTTCCACACCCCTAGTTTTCTTTCATAATTAGGTAAGAGGAGGTCAATGGCGAACAACAAACTGTAACAGAACCAAAACTGTTTGGATAATGACCTGTCTTTTAACTTTGGATACAGGAATGTCTAAAACTTTTGAGTATTTGTATTTTTCATCTTTAAAACATGTCTTCAAAATTTGGATGACTAGGATATCATTTAAATATAATAAGAACAGGAACTTTGGAGATGGACAAATTTGGGTTTTAAAGTAGTAATATAACAATTACATAGTCAGATAAAACAAGTATTTTCAAGGATACGAGAAAATAAGAACCGTCCTGCACTGCCATGGGCATGGAGTACAGCCATTTCAAAAACAACCAGGCAGTACCTGGTGAAAAAGAAAAAGAAAAACAACAACGCCAAAAAAAACACCTTGCATTTTAACATCTCAGTGGGACACTTTTTCTTTGTTTTATTGTAGCACACATTTTGCCAGCTAACATGGGTCAAGCTTCATCATAAAACAAACTAAGCATAGGAAAGACAGGCCATAACACACTGCAGAACACCCCTAATTCAGGAAAATAAGTAAAAGGGTGGTGCTCATTAAATGCTAACTGGCTGTGAGCCGAGCACAGGACTCAAAGTGTGGAAAAGACAGACTTGAAAAAGTACTCTAATGAACTGTTTTTAGTATGTGTGTATACATTCATATATACACACATATGTATAAACATACATACATCTACACATATACACACACGCATTTTAAGATAAATGTTCCATACACAAACTGTGATACAATGAATCAGACTTGCCTAGGACATTGTTAAACAGCATGTTAATGAATTTTAATTCACCTGTTACAACATCTAGTCAAACAATGAAATTGATAAGGAAATTAGATACTCTGTTCCAATCTGATTATAAAAGCCATTCTCCTGCATTAGAAAGATAAATACAAATTATCTAGAATTGTTTTAATTCATTTTGTGTGTGTGTTTTTTCATATACTCAGTGGATATTAGGAATACACAAACTACAAGGAGTTGTCTTGATAGGAAGCAACTTCCTATAAAGGAGTGTAGGCGCTAGATCTAAACCGGCTAAGTTGAATCCCCACTTCCACCACCTTCCAGAGGAAGTTATTTCATCTCTCGGTGGTCTGGTTGTACAGATGAGGACCTGTACAATGGAAATGAAAATACTACCAATTTCCTAAGGTTGCTATTAAATGAGTTAATTACTCAGAATGGTGACTGGTTCCTAAAAGGTACCAGTGTTTGTTAGCTAAAAATAGGAGAAAGCCCACATTTTGAAAAAAACTCACAATTATTTATTTGCTTATGGGTATGTTTCTGTAAGAACTTGCATTTTTGACCTCTAAAGAATTCATTTTAAACTTCCAATAACTTTTCCCATGAAGTGAGCCAAATGGTAAACATGGGACTTCTGAGTACTTTTAAATAAACCTCTCACTAGCTCTATTCTGAGCACCAGGGAGAGGGAAAAATCTCTTCATTTCTAACAGGCTCTAGAAAGTGCTGTTTCCCACCCCTTATACATAGTAATGTAGAAAGACGAGGGCTGTGAAAACAATTCCCCAGTTTTCCTTAATACCAACCCATCTTTTTTCAGCGCCACCTTACTCCTTCCTTCCACTATTCAGTAGGTCCCCGCCTGCCCTCCTCATCTCTTTTTCTGACCCCTTATCTTTATTTCTTTTTCCTTTCTCCTTTCATTTCTGTTACCCTTATCCTGTCTTGTAGGTGTCCACCTCCTTTTACATTACCTGCCATCTAATTTTATTTCTCACTTTTGCCACACTTCCCTTTGGACCCCCACCTCCACCTAAACACACACACACACACACACACACACACACACACACACACACACACAATTTCTTTCCCCTGGACTAATCTCACTCTTAGTTCCTGGTTTCTCACCCTCTGCTCTCAGCACCAGCCTTCTTCGTTGGCACCCTATTAAACACTTCTTGTTTTTTTACTTTGAGATTTACAATACAGTCCATTCTTATTTACTTACTGCATGTCTGTCTAACTCTTTGAAGACCACTGAATACCACTTTTAGCAAAAACGTAATTTTCTAACTTTAAAGAGAGAAGAGGAAATAAAAGAGGATGAGTGAACTGTATAATCCCCGTCTTATAAATTGAATATCTACCATGTTCCAGGTCCTTGGAGACAATACACATTGTCTCTCATCTTTACAATAACTTCAAAAGAAGCCATTACTTATTCCTGTTTTATAGTTGAAGAACAATTAGGTAACCTGCCCAAGGCCACACAGAGCTAGAATTTTATCACGTGTCTTGTCAGTTCCTTCATCTGCTCTCTATCCCCTATATCACCCTGTTTCATAAATGAATTGAACTACCATGCTATATGTTTCTGATAAACAAAGATAAGAATTGAAAGTAACACTACACATAGAGATTCAGAAAACATTATTTTCATGTACTTCCTCCTCCAATACAACCCCATACACATGCAACCCTTTTAACTATAGCTAACGAGGTAATGTCACGAAGTGGGAAGAAAAGAAAGTGGTGGGGACACCAAAGGAAAACGCTTGCCTCGCTTCTCTTTGTTGATTTTGTCTGTGATTGGCTGAGCTCAATAGGAATCAGACTCAGAGACTTCTGGAGTTCAAAGTGTTCTTGGAGATCATCCAAAACAACTCCTTCATTTTACAAATGAGGAAGCTGCAACTCAGATAAATAAAACAACTTGCCCAAAATATGTAGATTTAAGTGCGGCCCAACATGAGTGGGTAGGTTGAATTAATACTCATAGGATGTCTATTGACCAGCAAACTAGAACAAACCCATCTACGAGTGCTGGAAGGTTACAGCATCCCGGAATGAGAGTGATGTCAGGTGGGAAGGGTGTTCACCAAGACAGCTCCGAGCTTCTGAGGCCCAAACTTTACCCATTCAGGGGCTCCAGAGGAATCTAGGTGATCCTACGAGACCTCAGAATTGAGAATGAGTGGGTTTTAAATGAATGCATGAGAAACAAACCCACAAGATATATGGCACTAATTTGTAATAGGCCCATTGAAATATTCTCATACAGTCTCAGAGGGTACCAAGTGGCAAAATAAGATACTGTTTGTTTTCTTATAATTTGCATATAATATGTATATATTATATACATACATACAGACAGACAGACAGTGTTACAACGATAAGCATGAGTGTTCATTCTCAAAACGACTCCTGTCACTATGTGGCTTTCATGCTAAGTAGATTACAAATATAGAATTAGTGTAGGGCATTGAGATAAACTAAGGGTGTTAGAGAAAATGTAAGAAGAAAGAACGTGCTATTTTACTATCTTAGTATTGGTGTTCGTGTCGTCTTTAACATGGTGTAACAATATTTGGCTCCTGGGCAGTTGTTTTTTTAATTAATGCCACATTTATCAGGACGTCAGTTTCTTCCTAACTGATTAGATGCACGCCACCTCACTGGAATCTAGGAAGGAGCTAATGTATACTGAAACCAAATTTGATGCTTAGAAAATCCTTGAGCTGTTGAAAGGCACACTTGTGTTGTTTGGCAGGTGAGTTGAATCGCATGTAAAGAATTTCTGCAAATCTCCTGTTCAGTCGGCTAAACTGGTTTCACTCCTAATGAACAACACGCACTCCCACTCCCCACTCAGGAATCCTTCATTTTTCCTTAATGAGCATAATAATGCCAAAGGAATAACTTCCAGTGATAATCTCAGTGGCTTAAGTCTCAAAAGTGGAAAGGCTCAGGATATATTTCAAGACATTAAAATATATTTATGACAAACTTATTAATTTATAGATAAATTAGTAGTTTTCATAGTGGAAAAAAAACTACAGTTTTAGTTTTTTGTAAAGACAAAATTATTGTTAATTAAGATGTTACTTTGAATAATTTGGAGAAGTAATTTTCTAACTGTATTCACTTTTATATTTAAATAAGAATAGTTTGTTATGAATAGTTAGATAAAAATTTCAGTGAGCTGAATCTTAAAGAAAATAAGGAAGCATTTATCAGTTGAAAGGTACTCTGTAAAATGGTTTGCAGATTAACTGCAAAGGTTATTTGGGTCTCTATACTCTTAAAGTAAAACGAGCCATTTATCCATTACTTCTTTTTAAAAATCTCTATTTGGTCTGTTTCAATTTCTGGAAATTTTTATGTTGAATTATGTGGAAGACTGTAGTAGCTTTAGGTGTCTTCTGACTAAACTGGTTTTGAAAAGTTTACATATAAGACATTGTAAAATAAATGGTTGATTTATTACATAATATTCTTCAGGTATTAAAAAAAGTATTTTTCATCCTTTGGTCAGGCATTTGCGGGGTCTAAAATATAACTCTTTATAGTACATATGCAGTACATGCCAGAGAAATAAAAAAATTTAGGGTTGTCCAACCTCATAGAATAAACAAAGGATAAAAGTAGAATATAAATCAAGTCCACAAGCATGACGACCCTAGTCTGTTTGAGCTGGCAAAGGAACTAATAGTACTGCCATCCAGCTCTTAATTTATGGGTTGCTTGTCGTATTTTCAACTTCTTTTAAATTGAAACTGTATGTTATAATCTCTACAGTAAAAGAATATTTCTTTTTTCAAAGTTTTCAACCAAGAAATTAATATTCTTTCTATGATACACATCATCTGTTTTACTAAATTAACTGTTCATACACATGTATGTGAATCTCAAATGGTCAGAGCCATGGTTCCCAACCTGGTTGTAAATTAGAAGCTTTGGAAAGATCACTACTAGAGCCACCCCCAGAGATTCTGGCTTAAATGGGCTGATTCAGTGATGGAGCAGAGAGTGGTTGGGTGGAGGGGAGTATCTTTCTTGCAGTTCAAGTTGGAATTCAGAATTTGTTTTCTCTGCAAGCTATGTTGCAATGCTGATGTGGGTTTATGGATTTTAAAAGTATAATAGAGCTACATTACCTGCTGAATAACTTTTGGTCTAAAACACCAAACCATACTTCATAGTTCCTTAATTTAACAAACAATATGCCTTTGGTTCCAAACAAATACATTTATATCCAAGCTTTTGATTAATTAGGACCTATTTGTGTCTTCAGGGTCACAACACTACATTGTTTTGTGTGTCAAAAGTAAGTAAGGGTTTTGTCTTATTAAAAAAAAAAATCAACAATTTTAGTGAGTGCCTACCATAAGGAAGATACAAATACACAAAAAGATTGTCACATAAGGCCAGGAAATAACGTGCAAAACCAAAATTTGTGTAATTTTTAATTTTAGGAAACTCTGTAGGGAATGTCCTGATTTTTTGTTCATGAATTTTTGTGCTTTCTAAACAGTAAATTGGATCAGAAATAGGCAAATCATCCAGAGAGGAATATGACATAGAAATAATAGTGGAAATATGCTGGAGGGCATGAAACAAGATGGTAAAAGCACTTTAAAAAGGTAAATCACACAAAAGAGTAGAGGACACTTTGTAGTCAATACCCAAAGGTGAGTTTTGAATAGCAGGGAAGATTAAAAGGATGAGGTTAGGTAGGTGCTTCCCACACTGTCTGTAAATTTGACCTAGTGGTGAACCCTACATGACACATCAGGACAAGTTGGGACCAAGGGCAGTACAGTAGTGTCAGCATGTCTACATCCCACCAGGCCAACCATCTTCACCCTTATTCCCATTTACACAAGCCACAAGATGGCCAAGCACACATACACAAACCTCCCAAGGGCTGCTGCACAGCCAAAGAGTAGTAAGACTTAGCCTGTGTGTCTCAGTGCACATGACTGCATTTGGGTGGAAGTTAAGGAGAGTTAGGTTTGGGTTCAATATGAAGACAAACTTTCTAAAAGGCTGTCAAAACCAAACCAAACCATAACACACCCTGCCATGCCCTGAACCTGTGGCCCTGAAGGTTAGAGTATGAACTGAATATTATCTCTAGAAATAGATAGGACAATTGTATTGAGTGTGAGCACGTCCTAACAGTCTTCAATGGTCCTTCTAAATCTAAGTTTTGGTGGTTCTGTAGTCCAACCTCCTCTTCTCAATAGACATCTAATCACCTTAAATTTCATTCTGTATCCATTTGGTTAAAAAAAAAATGACAAAGGGGAATTGAGAAATTCTTCACAATGAACCAAAGTGTCCCTGCACAAGGATTGTGAAACAGGATCAGCAGCTAGCTTTATTGTAGCGGACTTATTTTTATAGGTTTTAGACCTTTGGTTACTTTTGGCAAGAAGTGAATCCTGAAAGTTCAACCCAAGAACTGCAAGAACTTTAAACAGACAAATAATAACCCCATAATAAAGCCAGTGTCTTTGTTCTCTCATTTGTGCCCAGATTTGTGACCTCAGGAGTCGAAAGTACACCCTGATCTTTGTGTATACCTTAAGCCAGCAATGAAGGAATGAATGAGTTTATTCTTTAATCAGGTGTGAAAGGTGGAGGTGGTAAAAAAGTAAAACAAGAAACAGAACAGTTTCCACTGTGACAGAACCATCATTCATTGAATAGACTCAGACCTGGGAGCTGGAAGAGTCCTACAGGAAAAACGTCTTAAATGCATGTCCTGTGCGGAGTGCGTTAGTATCAGCAGGTCAGCATTATGACTGGAACATTCCAGCTCCAGACAGCAATGAAGGCTCTGAGGGAGCCTGTGCTTTTCATACGCGGCAATCTTGCATTTAGGTGCCAGGCACCTCTGTACAATGGCTTTCCACATAGTACCTGGCCAAACAGAACTGCAGAATTTTAGGGCAAAGCCTATTGCAAGACCAGGACTGCCACAACGATCCCTCCTTGACAAGCCAAACAGGGTCACCCAAACAAGCATGGCACGAAAACCTTTAGAGTTCAGCAACTCCAAGGCTGCGTTCCCACGCCTCGTCTTTGCAGGGCACGCAAGAGGCATTTTCCGCACTGCTTTTACAAGGTACTCTGGAAGTCAAGCTATTTGTCTTGGGTAGGCTGAGGAGGGGTGGAGGGAGGTGGGACGCAACGGGTTGTCCATATCCGGCTGCCAGTCTGTCCAACAGGAGAGAGCTATTCTCCGCGAATCCTCGGCCCCCGAGATGAGGTGGCAGGGGACGAAAAGGAGCGCAGGCCAGCGTTTCTCCCGACCGCGGTCGGTCGCCAATCCAACCGGCTGGGAAGACCTGAGTAGCGACCTTAAAGGCGCCCCGCGAGCCCTGAGGGCGCATCCTCAGGTCGGTGAGCGCCCCCTAGCGCCAGGTCTTCGGGCTGGGAGGGGAGAGGCGGGGCGGGGCGGAGGCGGGGGTGCCGGAGGCGGAGTTCTGGGATCGGGCGCACGGGGGGTCGTGGCGCGGAGTGGGAACGTGAGCGCGAGCGCTGCTGCAGCGGGCGGCATGGCGAGCACAGCCTCGGAGATTATCGCCTTTATGGTCTCTATCTCGGGCTGGGTGCTGGTGTCCTCCACGCTGCCCACCGACTACTGGAAGGTGTCCACCATCGACGGCACGGTCATCACCACCGCCACCTATTGGGCCAACCTGTGGAAGACGTGCGTTACCGACTCCACGGGTGTCTCCAACTGCAAGGACTTCCCCTCCATGCTGGCGCTGGACGGTCTGCATCCCCTGGGCCCCCACTCCCGGCTCTCGCTTCTTTCCGGCCAGCAGGCGGGGGCGCCCGCTGGGCCTCACGACCCCCACGGGACCCCCAGGCCAGACTCGTTCGAGTCCGGGTCCCACTTCCCCTCCAGGGCCTGAGGGAACTGGGGAGAGTCCCCGGACGTCTGTTCAGCGGGGGCGCCTGTCAGAGCCTGGGGCCCTGGGGTGGGAGTTATACGCAGACATGTCTGGATGGTGTGGGTGATTTTCAGGCATCGGGGGTGGAGGGAAGCAGGTTTGCCGTCTTGAGAGTAGAGGACACGGCTGTGGGACGCTCATCTCTGTCTTGTGGGACTGTTAGGACACGGAGTCATGTAGAAGGGGCATGTCTGCTCCATCCAGCCCTCCCCAGAAGAGCTGGATTCTGATTAAAATGGTACCATTGACTTGTCAAAGAGAAATCGGCTTGCCCTGAATTCCTTTAGCTGGTTCGTGAATTCTTTTAAAAGTGGGCAGGAGAAAAGGCAACAGTGCAGGAGGGGAGGGGGGACCCCCATAAAAAACGCTTCTACAAACGTGCCAGCCTAGGCTTTAATGCTTCCTCCAGAATTTAGGAAAATAAATAGCCCTTAGCTGTGTCTCAGAGGGTAGAGCGCCAGCAAGAATCTTGTGCGGGAGACTGACAAAGTTCTGTGTCCATGCACCTTGGTCTGGTCTCCGGGTCTCCCTCGTGGTGTTCTTTTAAAAATTGTTTTCTACATTGTTTTTGTTAATTAGGCTTTATATTGCGTTGCATTATAGCAACAGGTAGATGTGCACATAAAAAACTGACTTTTAGTTTCAAGACAACAGTAGATGTCAACGTGGTGACAATAACTGTTCAAGTTCTAGGCTCTTTCAGGATTTTATAGTACATGACTAGATGGATCCTGGCAGAAACTTAAGGAGAGTCATTTACATTATTTCTAGATTTGAGGTGTTTTCTTTTTCTTTCATTACTGCACTGCAAGTTTTTATTTGCATAGCTGTGTAAATAAAAGACAAGATTTAATTCCCCTAAGATGGTGCTTGCCATGAAAAGCAAACTGTTGCTCAATGTAGTATTTGATGGAACCTTCTTGTAAGGGCATATGTGTCTGGTTTTAGATGGGTGACACCCGGGTCTGTGTCCTGCTGTGTAAAATTAGTAGCTGGGACACTGTTGATTCCTTAGAATTACTGTTGAATTTCCTGTGCTCTGCAGAGCATGCATCCAGGTAGATGCTTTGAACAGGCGGGCTCTTGTTTCTGTGGTTTGCATTCAGGAATATGAGATTGACAGTTGCTATCCTAAGTGCATTCTTCTGTTGTAACTGTATTATTACCTGAAATAGTGTGCCAGATAGGTATGCGTCCTTCTATAGGACAGTTGGGGGGACAAGGGAGAAGAGAGAAATAAATGCTCCTTGGAGATTATTGGGTGCAGAATAGTGAAGTTTTCACCTTATGCATCTGAGGTGAGAGTGGACATGGTATCAAGATTTGCGGGCATGGTGGTCAGTGAGGAAGAAGGAAGGCATAGCGCTCAATTATTAAGCTCTTATAGGGAGTTGAGAATGGATCAAATAGAGGAGTGACATTTATATATAACCCAGCTTGCAAAATATCCTTCCAAGTGCATTCATGTATCTAGATAATGACTTTAAAATACATAAATGACATCACATTACCTATTTTTCTGCAACGTTCTGAAATTAATAACATGTTTTTTCCAGTCTGTACATATAGAAGTAGTTATATTTCATGACTGCATAGTATTCATTAGTCTGGACAAACTGGTTTATTTAACCATTTATGCATTGTTGGACATTGGACCCCTTCCATCTTTTCATTGTCAGCTCTTTACTGAAAATTTTTATATTTTTCTCTTTGTGTGTGCATATGTGTATTTTTATAGAGTAGATAATGAGAAATGGTATCGTCAGGGCAGTAGAATATTCGTTTTACTGTTCAGTTTATACTGCCAAATAACATTCCACAACAGTGTATAAGAATACCTATTTCTCCACATTCTCACCGTTAAGTTTTTCATCCAATGTTATGGGTGACATGTTATCATGTTATTATTTTAATTGGCATTTCCTTGATTACCAGTGATTTTGACCATCTTATTATGTACTCTTCATTTATTTTATTTTATCTTTTGTGAATTGCCTGTCCATATCTTATGCCCATGGTTCTGTTGTTTCCTTTTGGTTTAAATGATTTGTGTTTTTTTTTTAAATTCTGGATGTCAGTCTTTGATTTGTTTTATATGTTGCAGTCTAGCCCATTGTTTGTCTTTTAGATTTCTGAAGACTTTTCTCATACAAAACTTTGAAATGTGTACCATTATTAGATTTATCAGACTTTTCTCTCTGGCTCTGCCGTTTGTGGCTTAGGAAGGCATTGCCTACCCCAAAGCGATGGATTTACTTTTCTGTATCTGCCAGAATAACATTTTGGGGATTCAGTGACACGACTGCACTTTCATTTAGAGAGGAGTTGATTCCCCCACCTTCAAGTGGAACTTCTCAGAGCAGGCCCATCTGCTTGTTTTTTCTCTGTCATGTGTTCCCAGGGCAGCCACTTCTGTTGACTGCTGCTTCTGAGGCAGGTCCTGCCGACAGCGTGCTGCAGGTGGACTTCGTGACATTACCTTTGCAGTGCCAGGGGAAGGCAGCATTGTGGTGGGCCCTGGTGGCCACAGGCCTGAGCAGGCAAACCCTCCCCTTAAACCACGCATAAGGTGTAGAGTGAGAAGAAAATCCAAGAAGGGAAAGAGAAGGCTCATGGCTCCCTCGTCTAAGATGGAAGAACAAGCCTCTTGGACGCAGATGATAGAGTCATTATTTTGAATTTCCCATATGAGGTCACAGCTCTGATTCCTCCTCATCAAGTGGTATCATGGTCATCCTAGTTTTCCATGTAAGGAAAATGAGACTGAGAAAAGTTAAATGTCTAGATTTAATGGATTTCCCTGTTAAGACCCCAGTTTCTGCTTAGAATCAATCTTAGTATCATGGAAGGGAAGCTTCAATGCGTTTCTACCCTCACCAGACACTCTGTTCATATTATTCATCCTGTGAAGTAAGTGCTGTTATCCCTGTTATACAGATGAGAAAACAGAGACTCAGAGAGATTAGCTAATGTAAACAAGGGTACACAGCAGGTAAATAGAAGAACCAGAGCTGAAATTCAAAGTTCATGCCTTTCCCCCATACTACTCTTCTTTCAAAGGATTTGCAAAAAGTACACAAAGCTACTAGCATAAGAAAAGCTCTTTTTCCCCCTCCCTTGAATCCAGCAACTAGTAGCTTCCGTGTTACTAAGAAATTATCTCCACCAAGTGAATATTTTCATTTTTACTGGTTTGAAATGGGAAATCAGGTAAACACCGTTTGGAAAACACTTAACTTTTAAGGGACACCTTGAAGGTTTCCTCTAACAGAATTCATTCAACTTACTGTATTTGACTAATTGAAAATTGCATGGTTGAATGAGCTAGTGATTTCTGTTTATTGCTAACCCATGTTCCTTTCAAAACACTATTTGAACTTCAGCTGAGAATCATTTTCAGGCGGATTGTTTTTAGTATATGCCATCTATTTTTGTTAGTGGGAATGTTTGCCATTTCTTCGAAGAGAATTAACTATAAATTATACTTCAGAGAAGTTCTAAGTAAATATGTGCATGCCTCAGCACTTTAATGTGTTAATTAGCTATTAACTGTGTCAGTAAATTAGACCTGTCAAAAATAACTGGCCTCCTTGACTAGTTTTTACCACCACTTGGCTTGATGGTGTTACTTAAAAGTTTTGCCCTGAGGAACTATTAAAAAGCAAGGTTGTAGAGGTCTGCCTTGCAAAAGATAAACTGAGTTGGCTGAGAGTCAGCTAAGGCCTGGGTATATGGGTGTTTTAAGGACTGGTAACCCCTAATTTACAAACCAGGTTTACCAACTGGATTACATTTATGGCTAGCAGGGGACCTGGTCCCCAGGAACCCCAACCCTTGCTCTTTGCTCCCTGTTTCAGAAAATCTAGCCAATGATTGTGCTGGTGAGGAGCCTTCTTTGGTGTGTGAGACAAGTTAGCAGCCTATGTATTGGTACTGTTTTCACTCCAGAGAAAGGTACCTTTCCCTCTACATTAGGGTTCTAAGTGGAACTGAGGGTGGACCTGACCACGTCGGATCCTTGCTCTCCCCATCTCTCCTCTTGGACTTGTGCCAAGGGACTGGTCCTGCTGCAGTTACGAGGGCTAAGGAGGAAAACCTGAGTGGGCAACTCAGAAAAAAGGTTATGCGTAGTGGTTAAATAAGTTTAAAGACTGCGATTGTTTCCCCAGTCATAGTAACGATTGAATGCTTTGGCCTCGGATTGTAACCACTGTTTACCATCTGGGAAACTGCATTCCATGGTCTAAATGGGCTGACTGGAGGACTTAACCGTTTGCCAGCGCCTGCATTTTCTGTTCAAAAAACCTATACGGTTACTATAGTAAATGCAAATCATGGGGCATGATAACGTTTCCTGGGATAGTTTTGTTTTTTTTTACACATACTCTATGAGGTTACATCCCACACACTGTTTTGTCTGTTTAGTGATTACAGTCAGAGTTGGCTAATACATCTCAAAATCACAGATGAAAAGAAATCTCAAAAAATAATGAACTCACACTGTTTCAGTAGCTCTGGTGGTACATGAAAAGCCGGTTGTGTTCTGGTAGACGCTCTTTAATCGTGCAAAGCACTAACAGGTGTCTTCTCTCGGTGCCGCCTGCTGCTTGGGTTCTGGCAGGGGGACTGGAGGGCTGAAGGGGAAAACAGAGCTAGGTCGGTGCTATTGGCAGCAGAGACCCACGGGGCCCTGCCACATAATTGCTGTTGCGAAAATCAGCCTCCATTGTTCTGTTTTGCTCAAAGTAAGTTTCTTTTGCTGTTTTTGATAGTTTCACCATCAGTAAAATTATTTTCTGTCTGGAAGTAGTTCACACTATAAATTGAAAGATCATTGTCACTGCAGTTTGTGGGGCCCTAAATTTATTCAATTAAAAAAGAGCGTGTGTACTCTTCAAAATGGATCCCAGGACTAGGATTAAAACTTAAAATTGTATGCTTTCCCAAAGAAGCATGGACTGAAGGCCACCTGCCAGCATTATTCCCTGAATTTATGATTCTCATAGCTTTAGCATTATTCTTTATCGTAGCCTTTGCTTGAATATTAATAATAACTGACTTTCAGTATTTTGGTATTAACAAGTTTTTTTTTTCAGATTAACAAGTTTAATTCCAAATGTAAATCTCATGTTCATGTATATTCATTTGCTTAACAAATATTTACTTACACCTAGTGGGTGCCATCACTATTTCAGAAATATGGCATTGTCTCAGGCTGAAACGAAAATGACCTTATGTGGTAAAAGTTTATTAGTTTAAACCCTATTAATTTAAAATTTGTTAGTGTCTGGACGAAAGCCAGGCTGAAGTTTGCCACCACCCTGGCTGTGCAAATAAAAATATGTGACTACGGAAATGCAGGGTGTAGGAAGAATGATCAAACAAACCAAGAGAACAAGCTTTTAGGGTTACTTTGAAAGCATATACACAGTCAGTTAATTTAATAATTATAAAATAGTCTTCTAGTAAATAACCAATGTTTTTTTAACCAAATTTTCTTATATGCACCCTGAAAATAATACAATGTCATTAACATACTTCTAGATTTAGACTCCTCATGGTTCATGATATTTTAGTTGGTGTCATTTATAAGGTTTCACTAATATTGGAAGATTTGACCCTTTGGGAAGTCATGCTGCCCAATTATAAATTTTCTAATGTCAAAACCATTAAAATATCTATTTAAAAGGCCCATATGCAAGGGAGTAAGAGGGTTGAGATAGTGGCAGATGATGTTTCCTGCACTGAAAGGCAGTGTTACGTGGATTTTGTAGTCAGATCTGGATGGAATCCATTTTTGCCTTTTTATGACTCTTTTTTGACATATCATATAAACTTTGCATGCCTGTTTCCTCGTATGTGAATAATAACACTCAAAGTTCTAATCTGAGGATTATGTATAAGCCAAACTTAAAAGTGTGTGGTGACATGGAACAGGCACTCTACATAGACTAACTTGCTTTCTTTTCTTTCTTGTCATCACCATGTGCTTTAACAATTATGGTTATTATTATTATTATTTTGGAAAATAGACCAATCCTTCAAAAGGACAGTGTAAAATAAAGATTGATCCCTGGACAACCACCTGTTGGTGTTAATGTGAATGACTCTAATTGCAGGTTATATCCAGGCATGTAGAGGACTTATGATTGCTGCCGTCAGTCTGGGCTTCTTTGCTTCCATATTTGCCCTGTTTGGAATGAAGTGTACCAAAGTCGGAGGCTCAGATAAAACCAAAGCAAAAATCGCTTGTTTGGCTGGGATTGTTTTCATACTGTCAGGTAAATAGTAACTTTCTTCCGAACAAGGTACTTTCACCATGTTAATGAAATATCACTAACTATGGTACTTCCCCTCTGATACTTTTTAGGGCTATGCTCAATGACCGGTTGTTCCCTGTATGCAAACAAAATCACAACGGAATTCTTTGATCCTCTCTATGTTGAGCAAAAGTAAGTACTGTATGTTTCTGGCTCATAGGAAATGTATATAAAGTCATATTCTAAATTAAGGTACATAGATTTCCCACATGGGTTATGCAAATGAGACGTACTGCTAAGTGGTGTTTGATGACATCATTCAGGAGTAAGCATTTGATGTGCTCCATTGGCAAATAATGCCTTTAGTACTGCATTAGTGTTACATGGTGTCTTGTCTCTAACGAGCGAAAGGCATAGGATTTAGAGCTCTAAACTTCATCCACTGGACATCACAAAATAAAGCCAGGTGGAGGCAAAGTGGAATAGAGGTGTAAAATGGGGAGGAAAGATTGATGAAGTGTGACAGCCGAAAATTAAAAGCTTGCCTTGATTTTGTCCATTGGAAATGGTATGTGCCAGATGCTAGCATCCAGACAAATTTTGAGGTGAAAACTGAAAGGAAACTACGCTCCTGAAGATGAAAACATTTTAATGACATTTAAATGAACTACTGTTTTTCATTTTTATGCTCTGTTAACTATGGCCTTAACAAGCTCCACCTAATAAACTTTATAAAGAAACTGTACACAAGGCAAAGTTTTTTTTTTTTTAAAAAATACTCTAGGAGTGGCACAGACACCCAGATGTGACCAGTCTCAGTTGCAGGCGAATGCTTTGGCATTTACAGATCAATTTATTTGTTGTTGTTTTTTAACTACGGGCTGCTGCTTTTTATAGCTTCTCTAGGCGTATTTCTTTGCATTGGGAAAACCCCAGGGATACAAATTAGAAATAATAATATATCAAATATTTTGTGTTCCATGGGAATATACCCACATGCCTCTGTAGAAAGCCACATGTGTATGCATGTGTCTTGCTATCGATCAGGCTGTTGATTTTCCTTTGGTCTTCAGAGCAAATGTTATAGAATTTTTAAAACTTACTAAAATTACTAAAATAGCTGGTCGGGTCTACATCACTTTAGAACTCTTCAAAACATTGATTTTCTAGTTTTCTCTTTAGTATAGTTTATGCATAAATAGTAAATGCTAATAGAATGACATGTAATGAAAATAGTAGCTAACAAGTTGAGTCCCTACCATGTGTCAAGCAGAACAGTGTAAATATTTTTTTATTCTCACCACAGCCTTATGGAATAGGGTCTCTTGGTACTCCCTTTTTTAAAACTAAGGAAGGAGTTCAACTAATGTGTCCAAGAGAACTATGACTCAAACCAGGTAGCCGAAGTCTAGAATGCTTGCTCTAAACTGCATGATTTATAATATCCTATTTCATAATTTTTGTTACAGTGTGCTATATGTGTTTTTCATCGAGAGAATTTCTTTTGTACATTTAAAAACAGTTTTTATTCTGAAATTTTATTAAATGGGAAACAAAAACAACTGTTTTGGACTCAAGACTAACTTTTACTCCCCTGCCTATGTTAAAAAGATGTGTTCCTGATTTATAAATTTTCTCCTAACGAATTTTTGATAATGAGATTTGCACAGATGTGCATGACACCAAACATTGAAATGAAAACTGAGACTGTGCTCCTGAAGATTAGAAACATTTTAATGATAGTTAAACGAAATACCATTTTTCATTTAAATGACACATTTTTATTTCAGGGTTTGGTATCAAATACAACAAAACCATATTTCTCATGGTTTGTTTTATATATTAAAGACATGGCTAACTTACCTGGATTATCTTTTCTACATCACTGTTTTTATTTTCCTGACAATTATTAAGGACGTCTTTGTCAGAATTTTAAAAACAGTTTAAATCTTTCTTCAGAAGGTAAAGGCTGATTCCTATATGCACTGTAACTTCAACTTGTCTTGCGTGATTTTTTTTTTTTCTGTGCTTGCTGTGCTCAGTCACCTAAGTCATTTTAGTACCATTGGGATTTCTTATTCTCCTTTCAGTATTTGGTTAAACTCAGTTTGGAAATTATGGACCCTGAAAGGTTTTCCTCTTTTCCACATTCTTGATGCTGCATCGAACTATCCAGTTCCCACTCTGGGTCTCCCAGCATTCCTCTTTCTGTCTATACCTACTCTCTCTGTGCGTGTCTAGATTCTCATCTGTAAAATCAGGATGATGCTAGTACTCCTTACACAGAGTTAGTGTGAGTTAAGAAAGTGTATGTATATACTTAGAACTGATTATAAAAGAGCAAACACTTTGTATTAGCGATTACTGTATTGTATTAGCTATTATTAAGATTGCTTTTTAATTGCATGTAGTATTTAAGATATGGCTCATCTTTATACATGTCTTCATTAGCTCTTCTGTGGTGACTTAAGCTATAACACCTACAATTTGCCAATTTCCCTTATATAATTAAAAACACAAGAGCTAGGGGTTATGGAAAACAACACGACTTACAGATTGGTAGTATTTACAAATAACAGACCCTTCATACCAAGGCCTTATGGAAAATGCAGACTTTATTTAAAAAACAAAACAACAACAACAACAAAAAACAAACTGCTTATTGAGAACATGTTAGCTCCTTGAGATATGGACTTTCTCTCATATCTCTGTCCCCAGCAGTGCCTTCCACAAGGAAAGGCCCTCCGTGACTTACATAAAGTCCACTTAGATCAAGGAATTGTCAAGGCCTAAGAACTGTAAATATAATCAGATTCTAATTACCCGCAATGATTGAATAGAGGCAAAAATATGACATGTGACACCTAGAGGAATTCACAAACTTCACTTAAATAGAACTCCTGTAAAAACCAACAAATCAACTAACTTGATTTCATCTGTTTTCCATTTATCAACACCTCTAACAGAGAGGGAGATGAAAATTAAGATTGTAGTTGTTTTCTGTCATTGCCCCATTTTTCCTTTGGTTTTGCTTTCTTGCTTTCATTCAAGTTATGATTATGTTTTATGACTCCAGGGAGGGCTCTTGCAAAACCTTGCAAACTATTTCTCAACTCTTCTGTTTGGGCTGTTTCAAACCAGCTTCCTTCTTTTTGTTGTATTAGGTTGGTGCAAAAGTAATTGCTCTTTAAAAGGTTAAAAAAAAAAATTGCAAAAACCACAATGACTTTTGCACCCATTACTTTTGCACCAATCTAATAACAAAACCTACCAAGTCCTCCCCTCTTCTCCCCAGAAACCCCCACCCTTGTGCAAGCTTTTGGTAACAGGCACCCATTATCATGATAGGGAGTTGAAACTTAATTCCATTATTTCCCCTGTTGCTTTGTTGTTCAAACCATTAACTTCCTGAATGTCTTGCTTTTGTTTTCTTAGATAAACTGTTCCAAGTAAGACGTGATTGACATAAAGAAACTTCTTTTAAAGCATGCAAAGTTAGAGCACTGAATCAGTTGCCCTAATTGAGGAAATAGGTCATCATTATGTTATATTTATTGTCTTTTATTGGATGAGATTTAGCATTAATGTTTTGGCTCAGGTATTCTCATGTTTGGGTCTCATCTTCAGGCTCTTCTATTTTCAGAGTTCTTAAAACCATGGAGTTATTTATCTCGAGCATTCTTTATTCCTGGCATATATTCAGTTTCTACTTTAGGATTTAAGCTTTGCTTAGGTAAAAATCTTTTCACCATTGTGGCTACTTAGTAGTTAGAAATAAACAGCTATCTACTTTCTGATAAATTCTCTCGTTCTTGTTACCTGTCAAGTTAAATGAGCAATAGACAATTCAAGACGTATATTTCTAGATTACACTCGTTTTCCATGAAGTTGAAAGGAATATCGGTCTCACTAGGTGACTTTGCCAAGATATTTAACTTCTCTCTTCTGTTCTTATTATAATTTAATGAATTATGGATGTTGACTTATTTAAGCTTGCTCCATTCATGAGGTTATTTGGAGAATGAATTAATGTTGGTACCGCTCATAGATTCTTGGATAATGGAGTCCATAGAAGTGCCATGTGAACAAAACAATTCAACTGTTAAATATTAAAAAGGTGTTGTTTTATGACATTATTCAGTGGTAGCGAAGGCCACTTCAGGTCAATTGATCTGATGCTTTGTTATGCTAGCATGACTTAAAAATCTATTTGGAAATCAAGTGTTTGGTAACTGTGTTTTGTTTTTCCTGACCAGTACATGAAGTCACAATTCCTGCCACTTTGCCATGCTTGCTGGTCGCTCAGCTTTTACCACCCCGCACCCCGGGCCTTTCCCTCTTCTTTTCACTTCCTGGTTAGCCCCTCCTTATCCTGCAGGGGTTGCATTCTGGGTAAGGTGCCCTCCTGGCTGCTCCTGTTGTGCCTAATGCTTCTATCATAATCCTACTGGACGGTTAGCACTTGGTTATTGGTGCATCTCCCAAATCAGACCAGGAGCTTATTAAAGCAGAGACCATGTCCTGCCGATTGAGAGTCTGTTACAACTAGTCCGTGCTCCGTGACATTTGCAGGAAGGGTGGTCAGTCAGCAGTACTGTATGACTGTCTGTCTGTCTGCACCTCTCCTGAGATAGAAGGACTTGAACAGGCTTGTGGAAGGTTTGGTCAGGGGAACGGGGAGCGGAGGCAGTGTAACACACCGTTTAAGAGTGCGGACTCGGATGTGCCCACCACTGGGAAGAGTGCCTGACACATAGGCTCTTAAGAAATGTTGATTTAATGACTTTTGCTTGAAAAAATAAAGTTTAAAAATTATTGTGGTAGGGAAAATGTTGGTGAGGACACGGAGCAAACACCCCACTGGTGGGAGCGTCAAAGGGTGCAGTCACTTTGGAAACCTGTGTGGCAGCATCTAGTAAATCTGGACACGTGACCCAGGAATTCCATTCCTAGGGGTGTACCCCACATAAATACATCCACATTTTTACCAAAACACACGTACAATGTTCATAGCAGCACTCTTTGTGATAGCCTAAAATGTAAAGTACCCAAATGCCCATCAGCAATAGAGTAGATAACGGGGGATAGTCACACAAGGGGACACTACACAGCCATGAGAATGAACCATCGACAACCTTTGGATAAATCTCACGATCATTGATGAGGGAAAGAAGCCAGACTCCAAAGAATACATACAGCATGGTTCCATTTATTTTAGTACAAGAACAGGCAAAACTGACCTAAGCGGTTACAAGTCAGAGAAGGCAGCCGTGACTAGAATGGGGCACAGCACAGCTCTGGGGTGCTGGTAATGCTCAGGTTTCTGGTTGCATATGCGTGCTTCACTTGTGAAATTTGCCACATGCATGTTTGTCTGTGTTTGTAAAAATTCATTTAAAACTTTAAAAAACTACTTTTTAAAAAAGTAGTAAGGACCTTGGTTCCAGGCTGCCTGGGAGTAAACCCCAGCTCGCCACTTATTAGTTGTGTAACCTTGAAGAAGTTATTTGTCCTTTCTGTGTCCTGTGTTCCTTATCTGTAAAATGGGATAATAGGTACTATGGGGTTATTGTAAGGATTAAATGACAGCACATTTCAGCTGTTTACAACCATGCCTAGCACATAGTAAGCACTGAATAAATGTTAGCTATTCTTTTGAAGGGTACTGACCCTTAAAAAAGTAGAGTACATTAATAAAGCAGTTCCTTTACTTATGCAGTATATGAAGGTTAGCCATAGAGAAATGTATATTGAAATATTGGAGACCTAATAGAGAGGATAATTGTTGTAAGATGCTTGTCTCTCAAGTAGAAGACAGGTTTGAAAGGTACCTAGCATGAAACCATTTAAGAGAAACAAGGCTTATGTAATTTCTTCTCCTTATTTCGAATCACCTCAGTCATGGCTTTGAGTTAGAGACATGCAACAATGTGAAACTGTCAGATGGATACTCTTGAGACCCTTCTCATGAGAACCGATTTTACATACATCTTCCCCCAACACCTGGTTCAATTCTAAAATGTTTTCAGGTAGGCTGTTGAGGATTCTGAATAAAATGCACATATGCTTTTAATTGACCCAAGCTTTTTTGCTGCAAGTCTTATCTGTATCTTTTTCCCTTAATACAGACAGATGTGCACACCTGTCTCCACACACACAGATTCTTGTGCTCACCAATGCTGCTCATGCTCTCAGGTGTCTCTGGACTGTGTTGATTCTTTTAGGAATTTCCAGTCTTGAAGAATAGCCCCTTCTGCAGTGTCAGATTATTCAGGCTTCAGAATGTGCGTGTAAACATGTTATTGTGCCTACTCGGGGTATTATGACTCAGCACATCATTTCTCACTTAAAATACAGGCCCAGTGAACTCCCAATTATCCACATGAACGGAGGAGATCAATGGCATGCACGTTGCCAGACAACAGATTTGTTTTTGAATTGAACTATGTAATTTTGGGGACATGAGATGTTTCTTGTTACGATTTACTTTGGCTAGTATTATATTAAGTTATACTATGGATGGTTTCTTCACTTTCCATGGGTAATTGGCAAGAATTTGAACTTCTGTAAAGACATCTACTGAGCACTTGACACACATCTGGAGAGGGAAGGCAGCAGAGAGGTTAAGAGGCAGGTGTTAGAGTGAGACCTCTGGTCAGACCCTGGCCTTGCTCCCCTGTGATCTCAGGGAAGATGAAGTTGCCTAGTCTGGATAACAGAGATAGCACCTCCTACTTCTGAATGGGCAGAGGATTAAAGAGAACATATATACAGCGCCTACCACAGTGATCAGTAAGTGTTACTTGTTATTAATATATACAATTTGTAGAATTCTGAACTACCCTCATGATAAATCATCACAAATGGCAAGATAAAGCATGCATGTCTGTTATAAACTAGCCACAGAAGAGCAATTTAGAATTGGCAACAACAACAACAACAACAACACATCAGTCTCTATTTTGGTTTTGGTTTTCCTAAATGTGACAATTCGCCATGAAGTTTCCATATGTAAGTAGATGCTTATTATTTAAATTATCCCGTTCTACTTCAGCCACCATTTGCAAGACACCTGCCACTTTTTAGTAGTCTCATGGGGAACCTTGGTGGGAAGTCTTTTGGCACCTCCCAGGCAGTGGGAGAGAACTGTTAACGGATAGGAATTATGTGAGACTAGAGTAGGACAGCCTTAGGGAGATACACAGTTTGGTGGGCACTAAACACCCTACTTCTAGTAACTGGGACCCCAAAAGAATGTAGAGTATTTGGGGGACATCTGTTTTTAGGTAATGGTTTGTAGGTAAAATTAGCATAATTATTTAATATAAAATCCATTGTATAGACCTTGGATTACATAAGCTTGTGAGTTTAGGAATGTTTGTTTTAGATGGTAATCTTTAAAAGAATGGCATGCCAATGGAACTTAATTTTAAAATGTTAACATTGATAATATATAGGTGTAGTTTCTAAACTTAATTTTTTTTTTTTACATATTTAGTTGTTTTAAGGTAATTGGAATATTTATTTTGGCTGCCGCCACTCTTGATTAAAATGAGGACTAAGACAATATGTTTGCACCAAACACTGTCCTGGATGTCAAAAGACCTGGCTCCTGGCTCCGTGACTTTCAGCAAGGTCACTTCACTTCTCTAGGGGTCTTAAAAGGATGAGAGTTTTTTCATTCATTAAACAGTTTTAGTTTTGTTTTTAGAGGAGCTGACTTTCTCTTTTTCAAGTCCAACATGTCCTGATTTTAATTACTACACCCACCTCTTTCTGTGCTGGGTGAAAAAACAGCCTGAGGGAATTTAGAAAAAATTCCATACCCTAGAGCTCTGGAGCCACTGAGAAGGTAATGAGCCAGGGAGAGAGAAAACAGCTTTATGAAATGAGAACTAAAACTTCAGCATATTGATTGTATTTTTTTTTTTTTACATTAATGAAATCTTTTACTTAGCGAAGGTGTACATAAAAGGAAGAAGGAATGATGGCTAACAGCTCAGGGTTTGGAATCACAGTTATGGGTTTTAAACCCTGGTTCTATCATTTACTTAACTGAGATATGGGGCTTGAGCTTCAGTTTCCTCATTTGTAAAACTTCTCTCTCAGGATTGCAATGAAGACCAACTATGATAACACGTTTAAAAATATCTTGGCACACACAAAAAAATCCTAGTACTGTAAACTGACAGTAATAGTAACTATTGTTATCATGAACGTTTACTTGAACCATATCTGTGTGGATTTGGGAGAACAGGTAATATTTACTTTGCAAAAACAGGCTCTTCTGAGTCTATTGTTAAGTTTCATCACACATCACCATAATTATTTGCTTAATGTGTGACTATCCCCCTCAGACAGTGAGATCCTTGAGAAAGGAACTGTGTTTCTCTCATGCACCTTGAAACACATGATTAGCACAATGCCTAGCCTGTTGTCTCTGTGGTAGTTACCAGAATAGGCTACACTAGTGTTTCCAGGCAGGAATTCCCGCCCGTTCTCAGGAATTTTTTTCGCTTTTCTGTTCCCGAATCCCAAGAAAAGTTGGTCGGGAAATTGGGAAAATCGGCTCCTCAAACCCAGGTGGTTGGTAGTATCGGCCGTCACTTTGTGGAAACGATTCATCCTGGAAAACAGAAAACAGTTTGTATCTCAGGATTTGGGAACGGAAGAGCGAAAAAAATTCCTGAGAACAGGTGGGAATTCCCTCCTGGAAACCCTAGGCTACACCAATTCCTGTGGATGGCAAATTGAGTCATAGTAGGGATTTGGGTGTAAGGAAGACAAAAATAGGAGGTGAAAATAAGAGGTGTTCCTTAATCCATTAACTCAGGATTACTGTGAAGGTTACAAGGTAGAAATATGAGATGAAGTATGAAATGCATCAGAATTAAGTGCACGAGGGGTGGTTCTAGTTCTGGTTTTCTCAACGTGAAATGAAAGACCTGAGCAATAGCCTAGAGCCCCAGGCATAGCCAGGTGGATGAGAATAACTTTATCCAATACTTCAGAGTACATTTTAATATCTTAGATCTTTATGGTCCTTTTATTGTGAAAATTTTAAGTGAGTAATCTGTGTTTTAATGTCTGTATAGAAGTACATTTCCCCCTATTATTTGTTTCGCAAAGTCACATTCAATTACATGCATGAATTAAAGTCATACCGGCAGTTTTTAATTAGTCCTATCAACTGAGCAGAATATCTGAGAGAGACTCCAAAAACAGTGCTCTGATCTATAAAACGAAGTTCTGTCCTCAACCTGACAATCATGGATCTGTCTGGTGTTAAGCAGAGTTACAGCTTTTCAGAATAATGAAGACATGTTGGCAATTGTAACAGCTCAATCAAGAGGCAACACCATAAGTGGGAAAGCTGGTCTAGGGCCAGGAGGATATCGTTAACAAAAGACCTACAACAAACAAATCGTCTGAAATTTGGATAATCTTCTGAGGTGTTGAAGTCAGCTTCTTGGCATTACCAAAAACGAAGAAAGATTTCCAGGCAGAGATGAAGTTTCCCAATCAGTGTCAAAGGAGGTGTGTGCTCCATGACAAATTTGCCAATGACAATATTACATTGCTCTCTCTCAGTCCTGTCTTTCAGTAATACAAGTCTGTTTTTGCCAGATCACACACACTAATAAGTATGAATTCAAGTCACTGTTGATTAAGTCTGCTATACGTGTCTTTTAACAGAATAAAGAAGAAAAAGTTCCTGAAAGAGAAAGAACCAAGTCACAAAAGCCCTCACAGTTGAATTGTTAAAATTTATTTGTGTAATCTCTTTAATCTCTTAAAGACTTCAATTAACTGGTGCTATTTATTAAATGTTTGTCTTCGACTCAATTCAGAAGGAATTCACATGGAAATGATATTTTCCGTGGAATACAGTCTATATTTGGTGCCTTAAAGAAAATTAAAATATATTTAAAAACAGGAATAAATGAACAGTTTTTTAATATAAGCCAAAATCGTGATTCTTAAATCCCTTCAGAAAGTTTCGTGATGCTTAAATGAATATAAAGACATAATTCCTGACATTTGAGCTGCCTGGGTATTTTATCCTCCGATTTCTAACAACACTGTGTTCATGGGTGTGTGCTCTTTTAAATGAATTCATAGTGCTGAGCTGTGGTTTATGATTTCTACCACCTTCACTTCTAACTGACCACTATTACCGTGTTTCCCCCCAAATAAGACCTAGCCGGACCATCAGCTCTAATGTGTCTTTTGGAGCAAAAATTAATATAAGATCCGATCTTATTTTAATATAAGACTGGGTCTTTATAATATAATATAATGTAATATATTATAATATATAATATAATACTGGGTCTAATATAATATAATATATAATATAATACTGGGTCTTATATAATATAATACTGGGTCTTATATTAATTTTTGCTCCAAAAGACGCATCGGAGCTGATGGTCCAGCTAGGTCTTATTTTCCGGGAAACATGGTAATAATTAGAGACTTATTTTTAGTCCGCTGTGGTATCTGGCACTGGCATCTTATTTTAGAAAGCTAAATAGTTTAAGAAAAATCTCAAGACTATTTCTTCCAGGGATATTCACACTAAGTAATACGGACACATAGTTTCAGGAGAGAAGAGAGCCTAAACTTTAGGGGGAAAAAAATAAAGAAAAATAGAAAGTATCATTAAATTGTAATCTTATCATAATGTCCTCCAAGCAGAAATTCTCAGTGTTCTCATTCCTTTCGTTGACCTTGTAGTAAAAGGAAGAGAATAGATGGGTCTGACGCCAGCTTACTTACAGGACGTTTAGATGTAAGAGGTCAAATGATACGCAACTGCCACTCGGCACTGTGCTTGTTTTATTTGTATAATCTTGTTCTGACATAAAAGCAGGATTTGGGAGAACAGGTAATGTTTACTTTACAAATCCAGGACATCCTTTTTAGATGTATAACATGATATTTAATGAGGTATCTTTTATAAAACTACCAATTAAACACTCTTGATCTGGCCAGCTCTCTTCTCTTTCACTGGTGCACTTTCCTAATCAGTCCTCTTTGGGGCTATTTTTTGTACCAACTGAAGGTGCTTCTCTCCCCTTACACCAGCCTTCTTCTTCTGCCACTGCTTCTAATGGGAACAGTTGAAGTTTCTCGGTTCCCAGAGCCCAATCAGGGCTCCAGTGCAGGATGAGGTGCTAGGGTGTTTCTTGGTTCAGCTGTCACCTTGATTTCCCAGGGAAGGCAACACAAAAGTGAGGAAAGAAGGAATCACGGGGCAGGAAGTATTGTGGACATCACCCCATCCCAGTTGCAAACGCAGGCCATGAAATCGCTTCTGTAGTCAAAATAGGCGACTGGATCCTAAGTCCCTAATCTTCTATAAGTGTTTCCTGCTCCCTCTAAGCTGTTGGCTGGGGCCCTGCTGTTGAACTACCCACCAGAGCTGTGACTCAAACCACACCAGAAGGCCTACCCGTGCCTGATGGGAATTCACATAGTGATACAGCGTGTAGAAAAAGAGCAAAGCTCAGGATGGGCACAGGCCGCTCACGCCAGGTGCCATCAACAGCATGGTGTGGCCTTGATACCTCATCCTGCCTCTGGCCCTGTATGTGGTCAGGGGGTTGGGCTGGGGAGGGAGCCGACCGTGGCACATCTTTCTTACCTTCAGTTACTTCCATTCTCAGCTCCTCTGTGGATTCTGTACGATCCAAACAAACCCTTCCTATTCTAACTTCTTTCCACGATGAAAAGCCCTCTTAAGTAGAAAATGGCAACCATTAGTTTTTTCCTTGCAGTGGTAGTCTATGGGCCGAAAAAGTTTTGAGAACCACTTCTTCATTAAAAAACAAAACCACCCCTATTCTTCAAGAATAGGATAGGCAACCAGGAGAATACACATAGCCCCTGAGATTTTGGTATACTTTTCTCATTCCTTATTTGTTTCTCTGCGTGAAGCAACTCCCTTAAAAGGATTTCCTCTAGCCCTGCACTGTGATTTTCTTTTTTGTCTTCAGGAGCATTATTTGTACCCTAATATGGTGACCTCCCCAAGGCAGGGACTGTCTTGTGTATCTTCACCTCTGCTCCAGTCATCAGTAGAGATGGCCTGCCATCTAGGAGATGCTTAATAGAAATCGATCACTAAATGATAGTCATTTTTTATTCATCTTCCACTAGGTTGTAGTGATAAGCAAGATGATGCTGTATCTACCACTGACTTCATGGGCACTGTAGAGGAGGGAAAACTTTTTTCCCCCTCTACTCTCCCAGGTTGTCTACTAGGGCTCTGTAAATTAGACCGACATAAGATAGATTAACAAGAGGAAAACAGAGTTTATTAACGTGTGCATCACACATGCACATGGGAGTACCCAGTGATGAGTAACTTAAAAGGAGTGGTTAGGACTTGGGCTTATACAGCATCTTAACAAAAGAACAATAGATTTGTAGAGAAGTGATGACAAAAAGGACTTTGAGCTTCTGGGAGGTGCAAATAATGGCAAGGCAGATATCTGGGGAACTAGTGGAAGATAAGGGCTAATTAGTCAAGTATGCTACGTAGATTCCTCTGGTGCCATCTCTGGGCTGCGTCTGGGGTTGTCTCGTGATTAACTTCTGTCCTTCCTGGTGGAGAGGGGAGGGCAAATTTATGTCCTGCTTTTAGGCAAATAGGGGAAGGCAGAGAGTTTTTCTTGTATCTGCTCAATTGCCTTCAGCTCAAAATAATCCTTAGGCCAATGTGGCATGTTTGGAGTGGCATATTCTGTCACCCTTCAGCAGCTTGCACATGATTTGCAGAGAGCAGGTGCTTAATAAACATTTACTGACTTGAACTAAAGTGAAAGCAAAGGCAACCTTTCCTTTTCTGCCTAAATACTTTATCCTGCATAAGAGAATAAAGCGATGGAAAGCTTTGTGAGGTTCAGGCAGCGTCCAGAGGAAAGATGTTGGCTGAGCCAGGAGGCCTGGGCTTTGGTGGCTTTGCTTCTACTTTGCCTGCAGGATCCCTTCAGCTTCCTTTCGGGATGTTGGGGAGATATAATCAAGTGATGGCTATAACAACACTTGGAGAAGAGTTTAAAGCATTATATAGGTAGATACAAGGTGTTATTCCTTCCGGTACAAGTTCCAATAGTAAACATTTATAACAAGCATTTACTAAATGTTGGCTAGTAGTGTTAAATACTGCTTACCCCCACCTTCCATAAGTAAGCCGTAATACTTGTGTAATACTTCCTCACAGGTATGAATTAGGAGCTGCTCTGTTTATTGGATGGGCGGGAGCCTCACTCTGCATAATTGGTGGTGTCATATTTTGCTTTTCAATATCTGACAACAACAAAACACCCAGGTATGAAAAAGAGACAAAAATGACCTGTTAAAAAGTACAATACTAGTCTAAATTATTACATGTGGGACAAATTATAGCTAGTTCATATGATTCTTAGAAACTTCAAAAATCCAGAATTGGGAAAGGTTAGGAAAATTAATATTAAATATACTATTATATTGAATAGAATATAGTTAATTATAGTTCATTAAAAAAAAAAAAAACACCAAAAAAACCCACAGCTCATCATTGTTACATCCCAAAGCTGTTTGTGTAAGTAGAAATATTGGTCTAACTACGGGGGCATATTCTTCACTTTGGCCTCATCATAATTTTCACATCGGCAGAAATTGCTGATGAAGGTCACTAGTCTCCTAGGTTCCAGGAAGCTGAGTTTTAAATAATAGTTTTGAAGGAGAATAACTGAACAAATGAACAAGCCATGATTTTCTTCTGTAGATTCTCTTTGTCACACCAGCTGTTCAGAAATGATTGAGAAGTATTTCTTGGGGCAACGGAGAGAAGGGAAGAAAGCTAACTAAAAGTCATCAGGGAAAAGATTTAAATTTAGCTATGACAGAAATAGGGGGAAAATGATTTCTTCCCATTTTTATTTGCCCTACATGTAAAATAGCATCTACCGAACTGTGTTTTGCCTTTCAGAATGGGATACGCATACAATGGGGCCACATCTGCCATGTCTTCTCGGACAAAGTATCATGGTGGAGAAGGAGATTTTAAAACCACAAACCCTTCAAAACAGTTTGATAAAAATGCTTATGTCTAAAGAGCATTGCTGCAAGCTGTGTCTTGAGTTTGTTGTAAAAGTGAACTGTTCACAAAATGATCCCATAAGCCCCTCCTATAATTAACACTCAATTTTTAAAATATGAATTTGAAGGATTTGTTGATTGTATGGATGTAAATGTTCTTACCTAGTTATATACTAATCATTTTCTGTTGTGGCTTTCTATAAAAAAAATAAACAGGTTATTTACAGGATGTGTATATATTTTATACATTTTAGAACATGCAAAGTATTTAGCACCAAAAGGCCAAGAAGTATTTCATAACGTAGCCTTCTTACTCACTCAGCTGCTGCACTCTTTGTCTCCATCCCTCCTGTTTCTTCCTTCATCTATTTAATAGAAGCTGTATAAAGAGTGGTGTCTTGTAAACAGTGTGGGGCCATCTGAGACTGTTCCTCAAGATATTTGGGTGGAATGGACATGTTACTGGCCGCATAGGGTTGACTTCTAGTTTCTTACACCTCTCTGTCACCACTGTAATTCACAATGACAGCTCAAGGAAGGGGTAATCGATGGGGTCAAGACGTTATTACCCATTACCTAGCATGTCCACCTTAACTGCCGAGGCTGCTCTGATACAAAAACCGTATTCGGGAGTAGACGGTACAAACGCTGGTCATGGCTGCTCCTGGAGCCAGGGTGGTACCTGCCTTCCTCAGAGCGGACAGGCTGAGTTCTGGCGCCTCTTAGATCCTGTGTGTGGGACTCACTGGGCAAAGGACAGACTGACCATTTGTCGAGATACGTAAATTGCTCCAGTGATTTCTGAACACTGGATTTGATTGCTAGATCCAGCCCCTCATCCTCACAAACGCCCTTTGGGGCAAAGTACTAGTAGGATCCCGAATCGACAGAGGAGGAAATGAAAGCAGAGAATTGAAGTAACTTGCCACAGGGAACAATAAAATAAGGACTTGGAACGGCGGCAGTCTAGGGTAAAATGTATAGTGTCAAGCTTTGGATAAGATTTGGTACCTGTGTGATCTGTGAGCAATACTTGTGTAATACTAATACACTTGCAATACTAGTCACAGCATGGGTGAATATGACATTTTCCTGAAGCGTGAGAGCCTGAAAAGGGAAATCACATTGTTTAGTTGTTCACTGGAAAGAAAAGGATGTATATTATATATACTATATATACATATATATAATATACATATATACATATATATAAATACGAATTTTATATATAATATATATATAATGTTCAAGACCATGATAGTACTTGGAATATCTTTTCCAGTGATACAAATGAACTGAAAGCCATAAAGGGAGGTTAGGTGCTACAGGCCAGTGTAGGCGCAGGGTTTTGTGAGTATGTTTAAAACAAATTGTTCAATTTCAGAGCTGTGCTAGTGAAGATAATGTTTAGATTATACTGAACTATTCTAGCTCCTGAAGAATTTGGGGACCAAAGAGGAGAAAAGTACAGAAAAGCTCTGCCGACAACCAGAAAGAAGTTAGCTGTGCATCAGTGAGGGGAACTATAAGGCGATAGCCCAAAGGAAAATGAGGAAACTAAGTCTAGTAGGACAAAATGATCGGACTAAACGGATAAGTTAAAGGATTGGCTTTTACAACACAAATATAGAGACTTGCTTTAAATATTGGGTATAGTTAGCAGAAGTTCATCACATTTCCCAACCCTTTACATGGCAGACACAAAACATGAAATTGAGAACCAGTTTAAAGTCTGTTCTTGTCACTTTCAATTAATAGTTGTATGGCCTTTGGCAAGTTACTTAATATCTCTCAGTTTCTCACATTGTTAGGATGAGGCTTACAATAATAACTATAACTCAAAGATGATCTAATTAAATGGGCTAATAATGCATGTTAAAAAAAAACACAACAACCCAGGTAGCTCAGTATCTGTTGACTAAATGGACGAAGCGGCCTGTGTACCTTCTTAGACACAATGTGTTTTTGTAAGTTGCTTATCTCTGTCCTACTACATGAAAAGTTGATTTGGCGGTTAATAAAGCTTTTAGAAACTTATACTGGTGGTGCCAAAAAAATGTATACAAGTGGACACTTTGGGCAACATTGCTCAAGCAGTAGTTGGCCGTAATCAGAAGTGTCTGGACACTGATGGTAACCTCTTTGAGCACCCCTTGTGATTGCAGAAGTCAAACGTGACTTGTATTCATCTTTTGTTATCGGTATGTATTGAGTATTACAATTTTATTACAGTTTTCCTTTCTTAAAATGTGTATACATTTTTTTGGCATCCTCTGTATATAAAGTGAGTACAATTGCATAAAATGGCCCCTGTGGGAAATTTTTAAAAAGGTAAGAGTGGATTACAAGTAAAAGGATGGGGTGGGGAGGAATAGAATCAGATAAAAAAATTGTTCTAACTTCAGCTCAGGATGTTATGTAGCATAGCCAACAGTGCAAACTTGAATCCCCTAACAAGATAAGTTTAATCAGAAATCATCTCTAATAACTCAGCCACAGTCACAATGATGTAATGGAGTGCTTTACTTGAAAGGTTAACAAAATAAAAAGAGATCCCAAACCCAACAAACTATTTAGTTAAAAAGTTACTTTTTTGGTTTTGTACACTTGAAACGAATAAAAAAAAAGTTACTTTTTTGGGAAACAGAGTACAGATTATACCACAAAGTTTAAAAAATGCAAAAAAGAACCTATATGAACTTTCTAACCATTGACATGTCATTGCTACGAATAGAAGAACTAAATTAGTTTTGATGTATTTTATAATACAGGTTGGGCATTTTTAAAAAGTGAAAAAAAACCCCACATATACATATGAATTCAGTAATGACTCAATCTTTTCTATTCATATTCTGATAATTTAATTGACACTTATAATAGCTACATTTTATTCATAAAAATATCCCAGGTAAAGATTATGCTGCAGAAATGGTATTTAAATTTCTAAAATAATTGTTAAATAACAACATGCTTACAATGGCTCAAAGCTGCATATGGTAAAGGTACTTCTGGGAAATGTATTTAACATGGGCCTAGCTATATTATAATTCTAAGCTTCTATATGAAAAAGAACCAATATACCCTTAAGATTTCACTAATTCAATTTTAAGGACACCAACAGAATTTTATAATAAAACACTTCCAATGTGATAACATATATAGGAAAGCTATTTTAAAAGTTTTAATTCAAACTAAAACCTGCTATAATTAAAAAAAATTTTTTCACTTTAAAATTAGTTGAAAAAAATATACTTAAACACTAGAGTACCGTTCTGAAGAAGAAACTTTCTATGACTTCAATGACATGTCATATTTAAGCAGCAGAAGTCTTAAACACCTTTATATGCTTCAAAATGCTGTTGACAATTTTGTTTTTCAATACTGTATTAGGTGCCATTAAAAAGACCCTTGTTCTTTGAGTCAGCTTCTTTGTTACTGTAGGAAATACTGTAAGGCAGGAGCATTTGAATCATGCTGGCAGATGATTGAAATACTGTGATACTGAAATACTGTCGGCATCTGGATGTTCTGACATGTGGGATCTCAGTTATACATCTGAAGAGTCACTCCAATCAGTCACAGTTACTAAGCTGCTTTTCAATGTGCTTGATTCATCTTGAAGTCCTTGGAAGAGAAGTGAGAGAGAAGGGGGAAGAGGAGACCCCAGTGATTATAAAAACATAGTCCAGTCTGTAAAAATCCATAACTTCATACTGTAATTTATCACTCAGTATCTGAATCTATTCCCCAGTCCTTATCCCCAGCTCCCAACAGGCCGTGTAGGGGGCTACAATGCAATGTGACCATGAAGTGGCCACATCTCTAGGATACCTCCCAGGACCCTTGCGTGGAGTCTCCACCCGGCATCTCCCCTTCCCTGTGTTCAGCAACGGCCTGGATGTGACAGTACTCAATTCGTTTCTGTGGTGGTTGTTATCGATTCTGAGTGATTAGGTGGTAAAGAAAGAATATAGTTAACAAGCTAAGTAGGGATTAAATGCTAAAAATAGACTTTCAAGGGTAGATGAGCTTAAATATGAAGTTAGTTAAAAAGTGCCTTAAGCCACTGAAAATAAGACCTAGCCGGACAATCAGCTCTAATGCGCCTTTTGGAGCAAAAATTAATATAAGACCCGGTCATATTTTACTATAATATAAGACCGGGGTCTTATGTAATATTATATTATAATATAATATAATATAATATAATATAATATAATATAATATAATACAAATTATATAATAATATAATGTATATTATATAACAAAATAATATATAATATATATAATATTATATAATAATATATAATACCAGGTCTCATATTAATTTTTGCTCCAAAAGATGCATTAGAGCTGATTGTCTGGCTAGGTCTTATTTTCGGGGAAACAGAGTATGTTGTAGAGAATTCCACTTGAGTTTGACTCTAGTTAGGCTTTTTTGTTTGTTTGTTTTGAGGGGCTTGGTGTCATGGCATTGAGAGAAGAGAAAAGAAATGGAAAGTCTGTCCGGTTGCCCCTGTGTGCTTAGAGTCACTGTAACGTAAACATGGTCTTTTTCAACTGTTAGAATCGATCTTTAGACATAGCACAAACAATGATGGTTACAGAACAGGTTAGTGTTATGACTAGACAATGTGAAAGTAAAGGCACAGCTGACGTGCTGGTGGAGAGACAAGGTGAAGTGAAGGGTAGAGGCAGCAGTGGTGGAGTGGGCAAGAGATGCTGCTGCAAATGGAAAGAGCAAATGTAGAGATTAACGTGTTTTAACTTAAAATTACAAATAGGGGTCCAAAAATACTGAAGAGGGGGCATGAGAGGCCTAATGAGTGAAGAAAATGAGCCAAATCCTCACGTATCTTAGCAGCACATCCACAGTTACTGTCTAAAGTTGAAATGTCTAGAAATGGTGGTCTAACCCTGTTTCTCAGAGACCCTAACTCATCATCAGAGGCCCTAACACAGAATTGATGATAGGTGGTATGGTGAAGCCCTCTGTACGACTTGATTTTCATCATGCACAAGAATTACTTTAATAAAAAGATGTAAATTGCCCTTTCTAATTTTAAAAATTTAACATATCAACAGTTAAGTTACTGGGCTTATCCAGACACGAGGATTTATCCAGGAATGGTTTCAACTAATGGTTTCATTTATCATTCATGCCACCGGCTACAATGCTACAAGAGAAACTTCCTTCAAAGAAAATAAAGAAAAATATTTAATATGTAAACAGAATAATACGAGAAGACTGCCAGAAGAATGGCCTCACTCAAGGACATGATCAGAAATTTTAATTTCTATGGGGCACCTGAATGAAGAGTTTATTTATATGGGCATTTTCAAAAATCATATAAAAAAATTTTAAAGACTAAAGATTAGGCCTAAAAGTAAGTAAAAATAATTAGTAAATGTATACAAATATTACAACAGTAAGTTGTACACATTCAGTCCCTACTAAAATAACATAAAGAAAGCATCAAGGTCTTTGCTATGCCTTGTTTTTGTCTAATGATGTATCAGAACAGTTTAATTAGATATTTATAAAGATGAGACGCAAATAATTGGAAAATGGACTGAGCTTTGGCAAGACACAATAGCAGCGAACCTTCTCCTTTTGGCCCTTTAAGATTTGATGCACCCCAGGCACTTGGCACTTGTGTAGAATTTGATTCATTTTTCACAGGTGGAGATTCTTTCTGTTCTTTCCCAGTTTTTTTCCCCCCCGATTTTTCTTCCTCTAATGATGATATGTCCCAGTCATCATCATCCACGTCTGCACACTGAAAGAAATACATGGAGAATCATTACTGTTTCTTAAAGATACGGTGCATATTGTTGGCCAGGCTAAGCCACTGACACTGAATAATAAAAAAGCTGAGAACCTCTGAGGATCCCCCATCTGGTCATTTCTGGAGGGCAATGAAATGGATTTGGAAATCCGTGTTGTGACACTGGAGGGAAAAACCTCGTTTCTGTTTCTGGCCATGGAAATAAATGTTTCCTAACCTACCAATCAGGAGTTTAGAAAATTCCAGAAACATTACATTTTAGAAGTGAAGTCACGGTGCTCCGCAAGTAGGAGCGAGGCTGGCTCTGGAGCTCTTACTCTGTGATAATATAACCTCTTACCGTAGGAGACATCACGAGAGGGCCCTGCAGAACTGGCCCCTAACCGAAAGGAGCAGGCATATCTACCAGGCCCTTTCTCTCTCGGTGACCTAGCTCTTTGTCATGCTTGTGTAACACAAATTGCACTAATAAAAGTAGTTTGACAAAATGCTCTGGATTCCCTAGATGAACAGGGAAGAATTAAATCCAATTTAAGTGAAAAATTAAGAACAGAACAACTATTACTGGAAGATCCGATCAACACACACGTGCCCAGAAATACACTGGGAGATCTCCATCCACAGAAACGCTTCCAGTGGCCTAGGTGTTGGAACTGCTCAGAATGTGTTAGGGCCTCTCCTCTATTCAGGAAGAAGAGCTCGGGCTCTGCGGTCAACTCGCTTCACACATCCTTCTGAAGCATTTCTCCAACCAGCTACAGCTCCCAAATTGGGCTAAACCCTGACAAGTCCCTAGTTTACCCCCAGGTCACACCATGGTAGCAGAGAAGTCTCTGGACGCAGATCTAGAGGCCCCAAGTTCTAGCCAGTCACAAGTTTCTGTGTACAAACCATCTAATATCTGTAAGCATTAAATAACACATGTGACAGGATTTTGAAAACCTGTAAAGTTTGATAAGCATATGAGGTATTATTACCAGTTATCATTCCAATATCTCTGATTCTCTATGGAATGGAAAGAAAGGCAATACTGAAAACAAGAAAAGGCAAAAATCTCAACCTCTACTATACTAAATCATTATCTTTGTTTTCTGTCTCACTATGAAAAGTAAATTAAGATGTATTCATTAAAAAATTAATTTCTCTGTATGTTTAGCAAGTAAAAATGATTTCACCTTTAGATCTTCTTTTAATTCTCTTTTGAGGAACGCTTCAGCAATATTAATCCCACCAACTGGCTTATTCACATTTCTGTGATTTGAAACCGTCTTTTCAACTTTTTCAGTTAATGTTTTAATGGAGGTTCCTAAACAACCAATAGAAAATAGGAAAGGTTTTCACAAAATGGTATCTATCTTCAGTTCTGAAATAACCTTACAAGCAACTCTAAGTCTTAAGCTTTGCAAATAGTTATAAAATAAATTCAACTGGTGTATTTTTCAAGTTAAAAGAGTTACATTAAATACTTATAATTCCTTTAAAGAAATAATGATCCTCTAGGCTAGAAGCAATAAAATGGTCATTTTAAATCAAAGAAGGATGGTCTCGTTCAAGTACTGATCAGAAACTTTAATTTCAGTGAGGTGACTTGCATGAATGGAATGTTCAAATGGTATTATCAAAAACATTATTATTTTAAAATGAATTAGTTATATTTTACATAATTATATAAATATATGGTATATATAAATTATATACAATAAAATAATTACACCTGATATGGTTAAAAAATATATATATATATATATATATATATTATATATATATATATATATATATTTTAATTACATTAAACAGAATTTCCCTTTTAAAAAATGAGCCTTCAGTACCACTTCTCTTCAGCAAATTAACAGCAGTCACAGACTTGGACCTTATATTCCTTTAGAATCGCCCCATCTCCAAAAGGCAGCAGAATGTATTCTCGTAGTCACCCAGTGTTATGGGTTGAATTGTGTCCCCTCCCAATTCACATGTTGAAGTCCCAACCCCAGTACCTCAGAATGTGACCTGATTTAGTGTTAGGGCCTTTCTAGAGATAATCTAGTTAAAGTGAAGTCATTGGGGGGCCCTATTCCAGTATGACTGGTATTCTTACAAACACAGGACGTTTGGACATAATGCACTCACTGAGGGAAGGTGATGAGATGGGACAAGGGAAGACGGCCATCCACAAGCCAAGAACAAAGACGTAGATCCTTCCCTACGGCCCCCGAAGGAACCAACTCTGCCACCCTTGATTTTGGCCTTCCCGCCTCAGGAAGTGCGAGACAATAAACGTACTGAGGCCACCCAGACTGCGGGATTGGTTATAGCAGCCCTAGGGAACTAATACACCTAGGCATCCCTGACTCTTCCTTCCACTTGAAGATCAATTCGTTGCTAAGCCCTGTCCATTTTTGCCTTGTGCAGCAGTGGCTTTTGGATCAGCCCCATCCTTCCCTGGAACACATCTCCAGCTCAGGCTGCCAGGGTGTGGTGCCCTTGGTTGAAAACCACAGTCCTTAACAAAAATTTCCAACAGGATCTTCAGTGATAAAAGCTCACCTGTGGGCTTGGGAGAAATATCAGAGTCCTCAATTTCACTGCCCTCGGTCCAGTCAGTGTCACTTTTGACGGTTTTCCTGCCAAAGCCACTCTTGCCTTTAGATGACTGCACCGGAAGTAAGTCTGGAGATGTGTATGCCGGGATGAAGTCCTCATCCTCCAGCTCTTCCTCAGAACTAAAGGGAGAGGTCCTAAATAATGAAAACCCAAACAGAGGGCGTTGTTTTCTAAATTTCAGGATTTACAAGTGGTATGCCTCTGAAAGTGGTAAGAACTTTCGCAGGTAATTCCCAGGGAGCATAACAAACAAACGCCTGTGAGACCACAGAACAAGACGGTGGCCAGGCCTAGGACTTACATCAAAAGGCTGAAGGGTCCTTTCGAATCCAGACCCGCCAACCACACAGCATATTTAACAAAATGGACTGAAGTTATGACACAGTTCCCTAAATCCAAATTTGTATATTTTTAACATTCTTGGTTTTTACGCACCTCAGAAAAGTATTTCTCAGTAGGAAAAAAATACATTCTGCCGTAAAACTACTCCATCTTTTGAAATAGTATCATTACTTATAACTTAGTTTTACACTGCACCTTACAAAGCGCTTTTAGATATACAGTCTCATTTGTATAATCACCCCATTTTAAAGTGAAATAAAAGTTCAGAGCAGTGTTCATTAAAAAATACTTACTGAGCACTTAAATTGCAGACAATGTTCAGTTATACTATATGCCATGAAATAAGGCTCTCCCCATGAGATTATATACGTGAAAAGTGCTTTTGCAGGGTAAATCATCATTTATATTGTCTCTACTGTATTATACTATCTCTACTATATGTATATGTATACACACACATGCACAATGCCTCAAGGAAGAGAGTAATAGCATCAATTATCTCTAGAATAAGCCAATGATGAAATTATAAAATTAGTTTTCCTCATAATTAATAACAATAATATACCTACGATTTACTGAGTACCCACAAGCACTGAGGCCAAGCACTTTTCATATATTCTCATTAAATTTGTAGAACTATCCTGTGGGAAAGGCAGCATCACCCCATAGTACAGGTAAGAAAACTGAAGGTTTGAACGGGTAAGCAATTGAATGAGTGGCACACAGTTAATGAATGACCAAGCTAGGATTCTTAGTATCCTAAGGGAGCTTAAGAGAGCAAGGTCTAGGGCCATTATCAACTTCCACGAGGCACTAGGCCACTAAAATATCATCTGACCACACTATCATGGATCCAGCCTTTATTAAAAGGCAGTATCATTCATTTAATTTATCAAGCTTATTGAAAATTACTGGCCACTGAGGGGGATAATGGAAACAACTCAGGGTCATCCCACTTCTTAAGGGAGGCCACAATGACAATGTGATAAGTGCTATTATGTAATAATTGATGAAGAAACAAAGACACATCACAAAGGAACAACAAATCATAACATTTAATAATCAGGGCTTTCATTAGCCACAGTAAGCATGCTAATTTACCAAGGAAGGAATGCTCAGTGAAAATAATTTTTTAAATGACCTCCCCCACCTAAGTACTCACATGATAGTTGAAGACTTTCTGGGAAAATGATCCTCTATGATGTTTTTCTTAATTCTAAAAAACAAGAGAAAACTATCTCTAAACAGCACGAATAAATAATGTAACTTAACATAAATTTCTATGGAATTGGTGATGTTTGCTTTTAATGTATATGTAACAAGGTGAGCAACGACAAGTCTCCCAGTACCAAGGAGAGGTGTGTAGAAATTACAAGTGTGAGTCTCTGCTGGGTTAAATGTTGTGGGCTGAATGTTTCTATCCCCTTAAAGTTCATATGTAGAAGCCCTAACCCCCAACTGTGATAATCTCTGGAGATGGGACCTTTTGGGAAGTGATTAGATTTATTTGAGGTCAATTAGCGTGGGGCCCCCATGAAGGGATTAGTCCTCATAAGAGGACGAAGAGAGAGCAGAGCTCATCCTCTCTGCCATGTGAGGACACAGCGAGATGACAACCATCTGCAAGCCCAGGAAGAGAACTGTTCCTCACCAGAACCCGAGTAGGCCGGCACCTTCATCTTGGACTCCAGTTTCCACAAGTGTGAGAAAATAAATCTCTGTTGTTTAAGCCACCCAGTCTATGGTATTTTGTAGCGGCAGCCTGAGCTGACAAAGATAAACATTAATAAATGTTAGGGTTGGGAAATACTCACTTTGGAACAGACGTCCTATCAGTAAAAACAGCTCTTTGTCTAATCAATTGTCTGCTTTTGGGAGGAAGTTGTATTGCCTTGGGTATTTCTCCAGATGAAGGGGTATCCACTTGAGAAGCGCTGTACCTATCTGGAATAGAGGTGTCATTCATGAGTCTGCATTGCATGAAAAGCAGAAGAAAACATGACAATACTGTTTGCGCTGGCATTGAAATGAGCAAGTCCATCTCTAGAGTCTAGAGCCCACACTACTGAGATTTTTTTTTAATGTAAAAATGAAATTCAAGACCCAGCATTTAACAGCTCAAACAGTAATAAAGTTGCAAATTAAGTGCCAAAGGTTGTGAACCATTTAAAATGATGAAAAGGTGGTTGAATTTCGCTTCCATCAGCATAAATGAAATGGCAGTCGGTAACAGGCTTACCTGTTCTCTCCTTAATTTTACAGCTGACCTGATGTTCAAGGAATTCTCGAACTTGCTGAATGTTAGGTATTTGTCTTTCTCGATCATGTCTTGCTGATTCCACGGTCCTTAGCACTCTATTGAAGTGATCACTCGGAATGCCACGTATATCCTTAAGGAATAACATGTTAAGTTAATCAATTATCCTGGGACGTTTTTCATTTCATGGACATTTGTAAGCATTAACTATGCCAACCTTTCGTTCTTTCTGCTGCATGTAAGGTGGAGGGCGCCCTATATATAACACACTGTGCGGGCCCCAAAAGGAGCTCTCAGGGTTACTGGGACGCAACACAGATGCTGATTATATATGACTAGTTAGCCGTACTTGGCTGTGAAAGCACAGAAGGCATGTGTGTGACTGTATGTGACTGATTAACCAACAGTGCAAGGTGTGTGATAAGGACTGAATGAGTCCACAGGGCTAGAGGAAGCTAGAGAGAGGCTATCAAAGGCCCTCTCCATGGGGTGGCTAGAGAAGGCTTAAAGGGCCGTGCCCTGAAGGATGCGTGGAGTCCTGCAAGTAGAAACAAGGAAGTGTTCAGATGGGTAGGGGTTGTGGTGGGGCCTCCTTGCAGGAAAGATAGGCATAGGGGCAGAAATTGTCAAGGTGCTTCCAGTAGCTAATGCTACAAAGGAATGGGTGAGGAGATCAAAAAAGAAGACTGAATGCTGAAAGGAAAAGCTTAAAGGTTATCCCACAGGTAAAAGAAAGTCAGAGGCTTTCAATTATGAAAATAACATAACTAAAGAGGTAATTTGAGAAAATTTATCTGTATTTGATGGTAATCTAGACAGAAGAAAACTAGTTAAAGGGCTGTTTATTCGATAACAGTGTCACACACACACTCCTATATCCCCTCTCCCCGTTCCCTCAGTTTTTCCTGTCACAGGAAGTGGCCCCACTGTCCACCCAGTTGCCCAGGATAGAAATCTCCATCATCAAGTGCCACCTCCAAGAAGAATGTGTTGGATTTCCACTGCCCTAAGGGTGGTCAAAACCCACTGAAAAGAGTCTATGTTTAAATTTAAAAGACTGATAACACAGAATTGGTGGAAAATGTGAAGCAACTGAAACTCTCACACACTGATAGGGATAGTGTAAATTGGTATAAACACTTTGGAAAACTATTTAACTATGCCTATTAAAACTAAACATGTATACGCTTAAGACTCAGCAATGTCATTCCCAGATGTATATCCTAGAGAAAGGAAGGCCTGTGTCCATCAAGAAACCAGTACAAGAATGTAATGGTCAAAAAGAGCCCCAGACTGGAAATCTGAATATCTATCAACAGGAGAATAGATAAAATGTAGTATGCTTAGACAACAGAATACTACACCACAAACTATTTCCAAATGAAATGACAGGTATGAACTTTACAGACAAAATCATAAGCAAAAGAAGCCATATACAAAATACTACTTGTATGACTTTACATGAGGTTCAAGAACAAGCAAAACTGAGAATAGACATTACTTCTTGTTGAGGAGTAGGGGATATCGAGTGACAGTGAAAGTCAAAAGGGAGTCTTCTAGGGTATTGGGAATGATTAATCTCTGGAGCTGGGTGGAGTTACAGATCACACACACAGACACACAGAAACACGTACATACAAATCCGTATATACACATATGAATATGTATAGGAAGACGTGTATACACACATAACTATATGTATGTATATCCACACGCACATGTATACACAAAGACATGTGTATAGACATATACACACATTATACACATCCATATACATAAACATGCATATGTATGCACACATGTACATGTGTATATACTTATGCACACATGCACATGTGCATACCACACATGTATGTATATACTTTTGTGTACACATACATATATGCACACGTAGACATATAAATACATACATGTAGGATATAAATGTAAATTGTTCACTTAAGATTTATGTATTTTATGTATGTCAGTAAAAATGTAAGAAGCAAAGAATATATAAAACATGTTGTACCAGAATTATTCAATCTGGCAAGAATATGAAATACAAATTTATTCATCCATTCATTTCACAAGTATTGCTTAAGTGGTATTTTATAATAGGCAACAATTTGGAGTTAACAGCAGAATGTAAACAGCACTGCAACTGCCTAGATACAAACCCTGGCTCCTTCATTACTACTGGTGTGACCTGAAGCAAGTGACTTAACCCCTCTGTAAAATGGAGAAAATATTGTCACTTATCTCAGAGATTTGTTTCTATGTTTAAATGAGTTAATATTTGTAAAGCTCTTAGAAAGGTGCCAGACACACAGTGAATGCCTTCTGAGAGAGAGAGAAATCATATCTCATTAACCTTTGGTCTCCAAATGTGGACAGAACTGACATGCCTTCTTCCCTTCTCTGATCTTTTCTTATTTAGAAAACAGAACAAAACAAAACACAACCAGCAAATATTCCAAAAATGAATGAACTTACTGCATTAATCCCCAAGGTTTCCAACTTCTCCACCAGACTCTGCTCCAGGACTGTTCTTATTTCCTTAGTGAGAGAGGGGTTATTCTTCAAAGCTTTGCTTAAATTGATCTTGTTATTTAATTTCTGTTCATTTTCCCTTCCTGAAATGAGGTTTTAAAAAATGTGTTCGAAAACAATTAAACATACATTACATTTCCAAGCAGAAAACTTTTAAACAGCAAGTAAGAATTTGTAATGTTTTTAAGTTTGGGGATATTGTAGTCATTCAGCATAATATATAATGGTTTAATTATTGTAGCTTTTAGAACTTTCTTAAGTCTCCTTCAAAACTTCAAGTGTCTTTAAAGACTCTTGATCACAACTGAATTATAGCTAGACAAGTAATGTAAGAAATATATCTCTAAAGAAGCACAATGGAAAAAACTTATTTAGAAGATTAACGTTTTCTTCTAAAATTATTTTACTATTTCCTGAGTAATTCATCTCTCCTAAATTCAGTTAGAACCTATGTATCATTTTTTGAAGAAAAAGCTTGATTTATTTAAAATAAGTTTCTATATAATAAATTTAGTAGAAGTTAAGTTCACATAAAATCTTAAAGTGTGAAATTATCCCTCTTTAAATATTTGCCAAAATGAAAAAGACCTTAATAGAAGTCTTAGGAAAAGTACATTTTGTTTAAAACAACCCATAATTAAAAACAAAGAAAAAAATAACAGGCCAGATTCTCCTAACATTCCCTTCCCTATTCCTTTTATCCCCCTTCTGCCCCCCCCCCCCCCGACACACACACACACAGAAATGTCTTGTTCAAGAGAATTCAGAGAAGGGCATAATCACACGACCTTGAAGAACTGAGTCCTTATGTCAAAAAACTTGAAAGAGACACAGTGCTGGGCAGTTTAGACCCTGAGTGAATGTCCAAAGGCAGATCTGGGAGAATATAACAGTGATGCTATCATTTTGGAGTTTACTCTTCTAATCTCCAAACAGGGATGTTTCGCCCAACCGGGGTGGCACCAAATGCCATTGCCTAGGCCTGGTGCTGCAGATGTGTCCCCACAGAAACTCCATTCTTCCCCGGCCTCATCCACCTCTCAACAGATGGGATTTTTAGATACTGACCGCACCTGGATTTGTACATCTTAAACAAAATGCCTTTGGTTACCATGTTTTCTGAACACTAGTTCAATTCCAGTAGTAAAGAATATTTCTATTTATTGATAAATTACTTAGCTGAGAGCAAAATTAGTCAAATTAGTATTTGTACATTAAATGGGGAAAAAATCCTATGTGCTGATGTTTTCTGTACTTTGCTACTGCGGTTTGCTAAGTCAAAATGATAAAATTTTACATGATTACCATTAAAAGTCAGAAGGAATTTTACATTTTATATTCTCAGTATTTATGCAGCTGTTTTTCCCACCATTGTTTTCCAATATTCTGAAACCACCTAAGGAACTGACCTAGGAACTGACACTCCATCAAAATCTAGAGGGCTTAGCTATAGTCATGGCTGTGTCGCTGACTTTGGCTGCTAGTTGGCCATCGACTCTACAACTATCTGGGGCTAAAAGTAAAAAGAGGTACCAAGAGACAGCCCAGAGTCATGGTGCTGCCATTGAAAGAGATACATCCCCTGCCCCGATTACACAGAGATAATTTGTTGGCCAGTATCTGGAATATAAAAGGAGTTACACAGAAGCATAGGTTGAAGAAAAGCTCTGGGCCCTGTCTGCTCCAGGACATGGGGGCACGTGCAAAGGTCAAGAGATGCCAAGAATGGCTTGGCCACAGCTTAGAAGAGTCGTAAGGCCTTTGATTGCAGGCATTGAATTCACATGCTGATTGATCCGGATTCACCCTCAACCTTGATGACAACTTCATTTTGGTGACTGAGTTTCCCCAATGACGTCAGAGTAAACATTTCCCTCTGTCCTCAAATTTACTTCATATGTTGGTGCTTGTTTTGGAAAGCCAGTTATGAAAACTTAGAAAACCGGTGGTAAGAAAAACTCTTACAAGGCTGGGGCTGGCTGATGGAAGCAAGAGAAAGAATGTAGCATGGACAGGAAAAATAACAATAATATATGTAAATGTGGAATTAATCACTTGAAAGCCAACAACAGCTGAAGCGTTTAGTTAGAGCACCTATTGCTTACCAATATCAACAAAACAAAACTTTCTAGAGATCAGCACTTCCTTTAATTAAAAATGTTGAAGCATACGCAAGCAGATGGCCAATGCACAACAGCCCACACGTGTGATCAGTTTTATCAAATATACAATATACCATTTATGGTAAGCAAATAATTGTAGCGTAAAGCAAACAGGAAAAAACAAAAACAAGAGCAGAATTTCTGTGTTGGAAAGGACTTGATCATCTAGTAACGGACCTCCTCATTTTTCACACGAGGACATCAAAACTAGAGAGGTAAAAGAGACTTCCGCTACGGCCGCCAAGTTACCCCTGTGGAGCCTGGACCAGCCTGTCTCTCTCCATCACTTTGTTCTTTGCATCAAACTATGGAAAACAGGAAACCTGGACTTAATTCCAGCCCTGTCACAAATTAAACTCAGTGACTTGGAATAAGCTCCTAATCCCCCTATTTCAAATTTCTGAATAATTAACATGGCCTCTCAGGTCGCTCCTGGCCCTCACATTCTAACATCCTATAAACAGCAAGATCAAGTACCTTTCTACACAACTGTCAAAAAAGAAGGATGCAGAAATTGTCTCATATGAGTTACTTCTGAGTTTGCAAATCACTGCCTGAGGCATTCGCTGCACAGGCATTACCTGCAAAGTGTTAGCACAAGCTGAGGAATTTATTGGTGAAAATGAATCTGCTGCCAGCATGCTGGCTCCTCTTAGGCACTAGAAGGATGCGGTCAGTTTCTGTAATGGTGCATTGGACTCTGGGATGTTTGGGGTGGTCCTCGGCCCTATCGTACCTCCCACTAGCGCTGTCTGAACCCATGGAGGATGGTCAAGATTATTTTCTTTCTTGCCCTGGTTCCCCAAATGTGGTAACTACCAGTGGTGGGGTAGAAGAACTCTAAAGGAAACATGGGCAAAATGACATAGTGGGTGGAACCTGGAACCAAAGTGGTGATGGTGGACGAATCAGGATTCCTCTTGGAACTTAGCGGACTCGTTTTTTAAATGAATGTGAACTGTATGAGCTGAGGCTCTGGTTTCAAAATGTTGGAGCTTTTCTATGAACCTCCTGACACATTTCATAGATTATTTAGAGAATAAGATATTTTGTGTTGCAGATGTCAATAAATGATACGTAAGAAAGAGAAAGCATGTTACTTGAAAGTAAAATGAAAATACAAATCATGCAGATATTATGGATATGCCTGACTTAGTCACTTCTCAATTTGTAGCTTTGTTTAAAAATTTTTGGGAAAAGTCTAGAGATTACAGAAGTTATAAGAAATGTTAAGACTTTACATATTAGAATATATCATTTTACTTCTCCTAACTAAAGTGACAAAGCCAGAGCCCACATAAATAATAACAATTTGTTTTCTCCTAACGACATGGTATATGGTAAATTAGCATGATTACAAAGGAGAAAATTATGATAAACTGATTCAAATATAATTGTTTCAGGAACCACAAGTTTAGCGTTAGAAAATACTATTAATGTAAAAAAATTTCATAAGCTTCAAAAATTAATAGAAAATAAGTTTTAGAACTGCCAGATAAAATGAGTAAACAATAATAATTTTAATTATCTCCCTAAACCAGTAACAGCTCCCAAATTCCACAAAAACATATTATTCTGCACATAAATATTCCATAGTCAGAGCTTAAATATTATGCTTTCCTTTCTATTTCAATAATTTTCAAAGTGGGCACTTCACCCATTCATTTCACAGATTCAAGTTATGAGAAATAACTACTGTGATCTGACACACGACACGTGTGTGTTGACTGTCATCTAATCAGAAAATGTCTGCATTGACATAAAGGCTTAAATTTTTTTTCAAGTTCCCTGACACAGGAAATTTCTTATTCATATGTTAAGAATATGGTAAAGCAGGGCAAAAACATAACAGCATATTTGCGGAGTAAGATGACAAAATACTATGTAGATTGAAAATATAATCCAAACCTAAACATCTTCCTAATTTTGATATAGTGTGATAAAAACCACTGGATAGTATTTTCAAGGCTTGGCTTTTATCTAAATATAATCTATGCAGGTATAAACCCTGATCAAGCCCTTTGTTACCTTTTTCTTCCTCTGAAAGTTCTTCTATTGGTTCCAGTATGTGCGATGAGAATGCCTGTTCTATTAATGAGGAAAAATAAGAATAGTACAAATAGGACAACAGCAAAGTAAAATTAGTTTACTTTCAAACAATTTTGAAAGCTATAGTTCCATACTATTTTAATCATGTGTAAAATAGCAAGAATTTACTGGGAAAAAAATACTGAGGCAGTCGGTTAATGCTGCTCACTTTTTCATGGTATCTTCTCTTTCCATTAACTCCACTCTCAGGAAAATATATTTTTAAATAATTAAGTTAAAGTTCGTCACTCATCAACCTTCAACCTTGTGCCCGATATTCTTTTAATGCCCAAGGACACAACTGCAAAAGATCTTTTTCACTTATCCTTATACATACTTTCCTTATAAAATATTTTGATTAGGTGACTAAATAGAAAATTACTGAGAAGATTTCAATTCCCAAAGATAAAAACATAAAAAAAAATCCTCGGGTCCCTGGGATTCCTACTTCTCAATAGCTCCAAGGTCTTCAAATGGTAGGACCAGGATCGCACAGGACAAGGAGGTGGCCCTAGGATCAGCAGCAGAACTGAGACCCATTCTTAAACATCTCCATGTCGTTCAACCACGTTTCAGACCTAGTTCTGCTCCTGGAGAGTCACCAGGGCATGGCTGCAGACAGATGAAGATGGGCTTTTCCCAGTCCCACCCCAGAACAGTGGCAAGGGAGAGGTGGCCTCTGGGTGACTTCCTAGGGAAAGGTTACTGTGTAGACACAAGGAAACCTGAGGGCCGCATTGGATAAAGCCAAACACCATCCTGTCAACAGAGAGAAAGTTCCTTCATGGGGGAAATCAGGTTTTGGCTAAAGGTCTAACTTTGGCAGTCAGGCATTAGACACGGAATGAAATGCAACCAGGAGGTCTGGCTTAGGAGGTGCATGGTTCACTCATCTTTAGCTTGGAGACTGACACAGGGCAACCCCAGGGAGCTCCCCACCTGTCCTCACAGGGCAGAGGTCATTTCATTCTACCACCTGACCCCAGAGTAGGTGACAGGCAAGGATAACAATGGAGAACAATTACTGAGTGCTCACCAGGTTGCCAGGCACAGATCTAAGTGTTTTGTGTGTATTAGTTCAGATTTAATACCTCCTACATTGAAGGTCTGGCTTTTAATTTATTAAAGGGTATTTCTGGTACTCTATTTTAGGCATATACCAATATACAGACAAACACACACAGAGGGTGCCAAAAATATATATATACACATTTTAAGAAAGAAAAAACTATTAAAATTGTAATACTCAATATATACCGATAATGAAAGATGAATACAAATCACGTTTGACTTCTGCAATTACAAGAGATGCTCAAAGTGGTTACCATCAGCGTAATTTTAATACAATTTTTTCCTTTCTTAAAATATGTATATACAAATAAATATATATGTTGTATTTGGATATATATAAATAGAGTCTTATAGCTTGGCCAGCAACCTTAGTCAACATATCTAATATTGGCTATATGGGAGAAATGCATTTTAAACTATTTTCCAGTTAACTTTTGGATCACAGTCTATTAGTAAGTAGGAGTCCACTTTGATTTTAAACAGGAACACAGCCCCACTAAGGAGCATTTAAGTCCATCCATGTACCACAACTGCTGGACACCAAACATGTGCTTCCAATGTTGTTATTCGGCATTAAGATTTAAAGTTGTACACACAGACTATTTTAGTAGTTTGAACTGCTGAAAATAGAACTTTTAGGATGATACTTAATTTCAGGTGTTTTAAGTCACATGGTTTTTATTTTATTGTACTTTATGAAAACGACAAAAATAAGGTTATGTGGAAAAGCTCTATAAAACCTCAAAAAACCATCCTATGCATATTTATTATCATTATAGTACAGGGATAATCTTGTGATTTATTTCTCTTGAGTCAGGATAAACTGAAAATACTGACTTTTCCCGCTGTGGTGCATAGGGCAGGGTCCTGGGGGAGGGGTAGATTCCCGAACCCGTGCTCCTACTATAGAGGCTAAAGGAGTGAGGTCAACCAGACAGCAGCTCCCCAAACAAGCAGGCTGATGTCCCCAGTGGGGAAGGAAAGGCCTGCCATTCTCATGCTTTCTAAGACACAGGCCCAACCCTCCCAAAGTCCCAGCTCCTCTCCTGAGCTGAGATCACCAAGATGAGAGCTGAAACACTCGGAGGCTTGAGTCTCCCCCTGAACTCGCTGAATGCTTCCAGCAAAATCCTTCTATCAGTCTCCTACCATTACCTCCATAAGAAAAACTCTCAGCTCTCTACTCGGCCCTTTCTCCCACCAGCTGACTTTGTTGGACTTCATCACCCCTTACTCTGAAAGCTAACATTTCGCCAGTGCCTCTTCCATGGCTCCTTCTCCAAAGGCCCTGCCTCATTCGACCTTTCCCACAGCCCTCCAAAGTAGCCATAATTCTCCCCATTTGGCAGGTGAGGAAAGCATATGGTTTTATGAGTCGACTGTGAATCCAGACTGCCCGCTTTCAAAGTCCAGGGTGTCGGTCACGATGCCATGACGCCTCCCTACTGGCCCTTGTTGGGTTTGTTTTCCGGATTCGATTAACAGTACTGCCGTCCACCCAATATCTGAGCTCATCACGTTCTGCCCCTTCCCTCGCCCTTGTGCCCCAATCCCTTGTCCAGCCTTTCCACCAATTCCAATGAACAGCTGTTATATCCACTCCCTCGTTTCATCACCACACCCTGATTCCTAGGTGAGGAATCTCACATAGACTATTACTAACATCCCAACTGGTCTCCCCAGCTCTGATTTTTTGAACATGCTCTGGTCAGGCTAAGCTGCCAAAGCCCAGATCTCCAATCCAGCCGTGCTCAACCTCAGGGTATTCAGCAGCCACATGATGCCACAGGAACAGCCCCGAACAGATACAGTCAACCCAGTGGTTGCCAGGAACAGTCTCAACCAACCTGATTTCCTTCAAATCTCTTCTGCATACTCTGTGCCCAGCCCAATAATTAATCTGCACCATTCAAATCTAGCACTTTCCTCCTACCTTTTTCTTCTACTTTTTGCTTCATCTCAGTTGAAGGCACTAGCCTCCCTGCATCCCACACACCCCTTCCTGGGGCAATCCGCATCTGATAACTGATCACCTCAATCCATGAAAATTCTAAAGTGCTATCCCAGCTCTAAAGCTCCTGGTAAGATATGCTGAGGGCTCCACTGCAGCTAAATCTTGGTTTCACATCCCCTTCTGCCCAATCCTGCTTCTCTCGCAGGTGTTGTCTGAAACCCTGCCCAATAAACCTCCCATCTGCAAATCTCTTCCTGAGCCTGTCTCCCTGGAAACGCAACCTAAAACGATGAGTAATCATGATATTTTTCATGGTAAAGAACCTCATCAAGCTTTGAGATGGGACAAAAGGAAAGACAGAGAGGTAATCGGGCTGATTCATGTCACGCAATACATGACGAACCCTCCCTGCGTCCCCACCCCCAGCCATGGCTGGGGGTCAGTGAGCCCCAGATAAGCCTCCTCTTTGCTCCTGCCCACTGAGATGCTCACAAATTAGCTTTTATCCCAATCTAAGGGCTGCAGGCCCGGTGCCATGTCTGGCGAGCATTTAAAACTAGCATTTCAATCCCAGAAGATGCCAGCAAGAGGGCCTGGCTGCTTCATGCGGCCCTGGCCCAATCAGGGCGGGGTCCGCGGGAAACACATTGCTTTCGAACCAACAGATTTGTCAGGAGCCTTGAAGTAACCCCGGACAGGGTAGCATAGATACTGTGTGTGTCCTTTAGCAGGCACCAAACATATAAAACAAACAAAAGGGAGACCTTGTCTAATGTCATACAGAAAGCTAACTGGAACAAAGCAGAAAGAAAAGAAAAAGAGACCAAAGGTGAAATACAAAAAGAGAAGTGGCCAGCAATGCTTTACAAAACTCAACACCCAAAAAGGAGGCAACACAGAAATTTTAGACCTGACATAAAATAATATGAATAGAGAATAATGCCAGAGAAAACTATCTTGTATATTCAATATTACAGCAAATTTAGATAAGTCCAACATACATTTTATCTGTTATTGGTACAAAGGATAAAAAAAAAAGCAAAACACCTCCATGTTCTAAACATTTATAAATAAAAACATCCACTATGTGGAGAATCTATGCATTACATATTGTGAACACATGCTCAAGGGATCTGATCCACCTGAAATGATCTTAGAAAAAAAATTATGGGGCAATAAATAGTTCAGGAGTAATTCAGTGAGTAAAATGGATAATTACAAGTGAGTGACAGAACAGCCATCATATACAGACCACAATATTTATGAAGACAAAAAGTTCAACTTGACTGACCATGGATTTTAATTTAGTTAAAAGACTAAAAAACAAATGTGGAATAAAGTTATCAGTAGGTATAACAGGAAAAAGATGGTTCCCCTCCCATCTTAATTCTTTTATAATCAACAGCGGACCATAGGAAAATAACATATTAAAAAAAATTACAAAAAGTATAAGCACCTTAATTAGATAAAAGTGAAATATGGCCACAAATATTCCTCCTATCTACTAGAAGACATTAATCACGATTATCACCCCAATGGCCTGCTCCAACAACTGAATCCTGGCAGCGATTTCATCCAGTGGTTCCTACTTTTTTCCTTTGGTTTCCATCACATGTCTTTTCTAGGTTTTCCCAACCAATCGCTGAAACTGTTTGTTTTAAAAAGGTGACTTGCTGCCACATTGAAAGTTATAAAAACAATCACATATGCCCTGTGGCATGTGCTGGTTGGCTGGTCTAGTAGAAAGTCACCCTCTTACCCAATACCTACCACTTTCCACCAAAAAATCATAAACAATCAAAGTACTTCTCAAAGTTAAAAATCTCTTCTCGTGAGTCAAGCAACGTGTACATTTTATACAGTATGACTTTGGGGGGTATATTTAGTTTACACTATTACATAGGAAGATTGAAGTTTTATTAACTATTTTGCATTCACTAAAATGTTTTCTGTTTTGCATAATTACCCCCACAGAAGAGCACTTTCAGTTAATAAGTTATCTAACTCAGGGTGGAAACTACACATAAAATGCTGAGACTTTGCTGAAACTTACCATGTGCCACTGTTAGACTTGACTTAGCATCCAAAGTCTGTGGGGCTGGAGCATTCACTGAAACAGCATAGAAAAAAAATAAAATCTCTTAGGGTTCCCTAATTAAAGTGTAAGCATCTGAACAAGATGATAACCAAATACTCCTCAAATTAGTCAAGATATATACAGACCATAAGGTATGGATGTTTCAAATGATAAAGATATTACCAACTAACCTAAACCAATTTTTTAATAATAGCTTTATTGAAATATAATTCGCCCATTTAAAATATATAATTCAGTGGGTTTTAGTATATTTACAGAGTTGTGTGAAGAGGAGCAGAGTTTGCCACCCCAAAACATGCCTCTTTGGGATACTGATTATTTTAGGCTGGTTAATTTTAAGAAACAGCAAACCAGAGAGAACCTCTAAAATCCCAGTAGAGGTTACTGGGTTTGGAAAACTACAGGCCACGGGACATACCAGGCCACCGCCTGCTTTTATCGGAACACAGTATTATTCTAATGTTGTGCCACATGTAATTAAAGTATAAACAATAGTAATTGAGTGCCCTTTAACCTTTCCATCCTTCTCCAAAAACATGTTTTCTTTATTTCATAAGATATACGTCTGGCGTCTACTCTCCCCTTCGCCCTACTCTTGGCACTTAAACTACTACCCTCCCCTCCTCAGCACCTCTCAACTGCTTCAGCTTCCTCAAGCAACCTCAAGAGTCCTCAAGAGGCATCTGAGAAGACTGAGTGGTTAAAACCATTAGCATTTTCCTGTCAATTGTGCCAAATTCCCAAACGCGCTCATCATCGATTTGCTTTCACCATTGCACAGTCCTGGGACCATATGCCAAGTGTTGCTTGGTGCCCAGCTCAGTCCAGGCCCTCCCCCCACACACTAGTACTCAGATCCCTGTTCACACACATGCCCTCTCTTACGCAGGATCACCTGCTTCTTTATTTCTTAAATTTCACCGCTTTCCTAAATGGATACAAAAATATCTCAGCTATTTAACTATTATTAAGAAAACAATCTGTCCATTTCTAAACTGTACAGATTATGCCTTTTTGGATGATAGCCGCATCCTGACAGCTCTGCGAGACGGCTGTGCTGAGCTAAACTCAAGTGACTGAACATCAGTCCAAAGCCTGCAGTACTGAGAGTCTTGGTGATGCCAAAACGTGGTGGCCACCAGTCATGTCTTCACACAGTGTATTACCATGGGAAACCCGAAAGTACAAACCGGAGCAATGCCAAAGAAGTTGTAGTCATCCCTTTATTAGGCAAACTGCAAAATACTAGGCATAGCTAACATAAATCACCACCACGTCACATGCATATTTACAATCTTAGGTTTTAGAACTAGGTCAAAGCCAGGAATCAAAATAGATCATAATATAATTTCCAAACACACTGGGTTTTCAAAGAAACGTCTCCAAAAATAAAAAGCATTAGTTATATATTGGTTTAGCACTTTAAAAATATCTTTTAGAACCCTGAGCTAATTATAGAAACTTACTAGGTACAGCTGGGCCAGTTGACTTAGATTCAAAAATTTGCCAGGTTGAAGGATTCCCTGAAATAACAAAAAGATGAATTAATGACAAAAATCACAAGCCAGCGCTTATCCTAATTTTTTCCCCCCAGGAAACAATAAACAAAATTGAACAACATATAGCAACTCATCCAATAAAGATGTTTAATAGAAATCCTTACAAAGCTAACTTTTCCTAAAAATCACTTAGTGAAATATTTGTCCTATCTAAGTAAATATACAGGTATTTCTCTATCTGATCTCTGACTATGCTAAGAGAAGTTATAGGGAACCACGGTCCTTCCCAACCCTTTCTCTCAAAACAAGAGGGAAATGAGTGTGTAGATTAGTACCTCCTGTGGCGCCCTGAAACAGAGGCAACCCAGCTCGTATACCCATTACCAACCCCCACTTAGTGGCTCTCAAATACACACAGACGCCTTAACAGCCTGCGACGTGCAGGAACCAAGAGCGATCCCTTGGAAGGAGACCAGGCAGGAGGCAAGCTTTATGCTTCACTGTGAGAGTGTACGTCTGGTCCCAGTCTCCCTTCTAGACTAGATCTTGAATGATACGGAAATGGGTGGCTATCATTGCTACCGTCGGGACATTGTATAATACCCTCACTACACATAGAACAAACCTTTAACCGCAACACACATTTAAGAATAATGCCTCAAGGCTCTATAGTATTTTAGAATAATTGAGTTTAATATCAATAACAATAGCTAACACTAATGAATGTTTAATAGGTGTACTTTTCACATGTCCTCCCACGTAATCCCTGTAACAATAATGTAGTTACTATTAATAGTCCAACTTTAGAGCTGAAGAAACTGAGGCAGAGACTCAACAAAGCTCCAAAGTGCCAAAGATGCGAGTGGAGCGCAGTCTGTCTCTGGACCCTGTGCTTTTAATCATAACCCCACCTACTGCATACGCGTCCTGAGATAAATGATTACTGCGCATATTACTGTGCATAACAATATTCTGATAAGACGTAGAGGAGACCATTCAATAATAGTTTAGGTATTTAAAATTCTTCAACTTTCTGGGGCATGGTAACAGATCTCCCAAATTAAAATAACGAGAGGAATGCCATCTTAGCACCCGTAAAACACTGGGGCCCCACATTCTTCTGATGCCCAGCAAATGGTTAGGGAGGACCGCCTTGCTTCCAGCACGGGGATCCTGGCCCACTTACCTTTGGGTTCAATGACACTGTTTAATGGTTTACTGGTAAACTCTTTAATCTGTAAAGAAAAACAGTTTTCTAGCGAGACGATACATGTTTGAAATTAGAGAGGGACCTACTGGATAATGGACAGATACTGGACTTAGCAAATGAACCTTTTCACTAAATCCTCTAAAACACAAGAGGACACATGCCTTTTAAAGACAAGGAGGCAAAAATTGTATGAAAGCAGCACCAGGACTGGGCTGCTGCTCCACGTAATTACCAAAAGAAATTCTTCTCTACCTTCAAATTTTTTCCTGAATTCTAATGGAATAAATCTGCTCTACAGTATTTTAAAATACCTTTTAAAATTATATGATTTGATTTATTTTTATAAACAACCACAGGGGAAAAATAGACTCCATCTTCTTTATCTTACCCAACTTACAAATGTTCTAAAATAAAAGCACACTCCTTAGATAAATTGCAGTGCTTAAAGAAGAACAGTGCCACTATGTAGCCTAAAATACCTGTTGTCTCTGAGTGATAATCAGTTCATTCTGTTCCTGGAGTCTCTGCCCTAGCTCCTCTATCCTTTTCTTGTAGAAAACATTACTTGCATTTAGGTCATCTATCATTGAGGTTCGAAGTTTCTCTATATGTGACAGGAGCTGGAAAAAAAAAAATTTCAGAAAGGTATCAGTCTACACCCTGCATGTAAAATGTCTTCTGCAGTCTATATGGACATGCCCTGCTTTCTTTGCTGGCACATTGAGTCACTGAGTCGATCTCTGAGCACTGAGTACCATGACCCGGCTATACAAGGGGCTTCATTTCTATTCCCAGCGAGCTCAGACAGACAGCACTGATGATATGAAGAGCTGAGTAAACTTGAGCACATTACATGAAATAACAGGGATTTGCAGTGATAAAGGATCAAGGCTTCTGCTCCCACACAGAGCGGCTCTGACCCCATGCAGTCGGGTCCTTCACAGGTCCACATGTGTCATCCCAGCTCAAATGTGCAATCCATGGGCCAGAGAGCCCCTGTTAATTATTTTTATGCATCCAGCAACTAGCACAATCTCTGGCCCTTACGAGGTTCTCAATAAATATTTACTGAGAAAAGGAAGGTGAAGGAGGAAGGGTAGAGGAAAAAGGGAGGGAGAAAGAGAAGGAAGGAAGAAAGGAAGGAAAGAAGGAAGGAAGGAAGGGAGGAAGGAAGAAAGGAAGGAAGAAAGGAAGGAAAGAAGGAAAGAAGGAAGGATGGAAAGAAGTGAGGGAGGAAGGAAGGAATGGTTGAAGGAAGAGAAAGAAAGGGAGAGATGTAGAGGACAGAGAGATCCAAAGATTCATAGATAGATTCATCTTTAGAGACTTAATGTCAGGAAGGATCACATATTGGATAAGAAGAATTCAAGAAGAATTTTTTTTCAATAATTTAGGGAAAGATTCTTGAAGTGATTTCAGTAGTTGCTTAAACAGAGAGGGGAAAAACTTGGTAACTGGGGCTAAGGACATTCCAAAACCTATGGCCTGGAAGTAGAGACAGGGATGTGCAGCTCAAATAGAGGTGGGGCTGGGGGGGAACATTGCCTGTGAGGAGTACAAAGAGCGCCGAGAGCAGCACTTCCTAACTTGCTCGGTTTTTTTTAAAACAAACACTCACCATGTGCTAGAGGCTGTGTTAAGAAGCACTTCACCTTGTTGAATCCACATCACCACCTTTAGGGTACAGGTTTTGACCCCATGGTACAGATGGGGAAACTCAAGTCTAGAGAGAGAAAGTAGCTGGTCCCAACTCAGAGCTGGATGGAGAAGAGCTCAGATTGAACTTTCATGTCTGGCTTCAAGCTCAGTGCTCCCCATTATAGTGTGTATGTCATGGAAGATATTAATAAATACGTGCACACAATCAATCAGCCCCCAAAACTTTAAGAAATAGATCACCAACTCAAAGAGTAACAGCAATGGACCTCCAATGGCCAAATCCAGAGAATAACAACACCAAACGCTGGTGAGGATGTGGAGCTGCAGGAACTCTCAGTCACTGCTGGGGGTGATGCAGAACGGTGCGGCCACTCTGGGTGATAGTTGGGCAGTTTCTTACAAAACTAAGCCTACTCTTACCATATGACGCAGCAATAGAGCTTCTTGGTATTTACCCAAAGGAGTTGAAAACTTTATGTCCCCACAAAAACTTGCACATAGATTTTTATAGCAGCTTTCCGCCTAATTACCAAAATTTGGAAGCAACCAAAGTCCTTCAGTAGGTGAAGGGATAAACAGTGGTCCATCCAATCGAATATTATTCAGTGCTAGAAAAAACTTTACGTCCCCTTTACGAGCTATCAAGCCACGAAAAGACTTGGAGGAACTTTACGAGCTATCAAGCCACGAAAAGACTTGGAGGAACTTTTAAATGGCTATTACTAGGTGGAAGAAGCCAATCTGAAAAGACATCTTGTATTATTCCAGCTAGATGACATTCTGGAAAAGGAAAAGTACAGAAACAGTAAAAAGATCAGGGGTTGAGGGGAGGGAGGGATGACTAGGCAGAGCACAGAGAACTTTTAGGGCAGTGAAACTATTCTGTATGACACTATAATGGTGGATACTTGTCGTTACACATTTGTCCAAACTTACAGAATGTACAACACCAACAGTGAACCATAAAGTAACCTTTGTACTTTGGATGATAGATAATGGTGTGTCAATGTAAGTCCATCGATTATAACAAATGTTACCCCTGTGGCGTGGGATGTTGATAGTGGGGGCGGCTGTGCTTATAAAGTGTGGGGGCAGTGGGTTTGGGGAACTCTCTGTACTTTCTGCTCAGTTTTGCTGTGAACCTAAAACTGCTCCAATTTAGTCCAATTACATTAAAAACAGATAATGACAACAAAAAGTTAATGTTGTCAATCAATACACTTCAGGGTCCCCCCTCTGAAGTGCTCTGTGCTTATGAGGTGAGACGAGCACTGGGTTCAACCAAGTTAAAAAGGTGTCCCGAGTGAGGACTAAAAAGAACCTTTCATATCCCAGTGAATGCTAAGAATCTCTCCCAAGGAGACATTGTCAAGAACCTTTCCTTCATTTTTACAGACGACTGGAAGAGTGCCCCCAAAGTAGTTTGGGAAACACTGAGCTGGAAAATAGAAGGAAAAACCAGTAAAGATCCCCAGGGTTCTGGGTGGAGGTTTAGGATCAACATTATGTGGAGGCCTTCCAGGCCCCAAGAAAGAGAATATAGGAAAATAAAGAATTGAGAATTGGAAATGAGAATTAACCAGAAATGTACAGAAAAGAGTGTACTAAGAGAGGAATGTGATGTCTAAGCAAGAGATAGACAGAAATTATTTCAAAAAGTTTGCAGCTCTTGAGCCCATCTGTTACGACCTTCTACTATTTCAAGTGCTGTGCTTTTTTTTGTTTTCTATCAGTCCACATCACCCCATCCTTCATTCCTTTCATTATGTGACCATTCTACAACCTCCCAAACTCTAAAGAGTCTTATGTTGGGTCAAAAGGGTATGCCATCGTTTATTTGTGACTCCCTTTGAACTCCTACCAATGTTATTTAAAAAAAACAAAACAAAAAAAGACTGCCAAGAAACTCGGTAAAGCAATAAAAAGTTGGCAAACATAACTTCCCTTAAACAGAGAAATACAATATGTGCATTGTAGGAACAGTAGGCACCAATCAAGTGGAATAATTAATAGTTAGGTCTCAGGCAGAGATTACTAAACCTGATTGAATTCGCCCCTCTGTTAGGTTTTAAGAGAAGTGAAGGAAGAAGCGAGCAGCTTTTGAGCAAACAAAACCGACAGACAAGGGAGCAGCGTAGCCTAGCGGTGGCACAAAGACTCCACACACTCACCATCCGTGGGGCGCGGCGCCCCACTCAGAACCAGGAAGGCCTCTCCTTCCTCCTAACCACACACAGTGGTCTTTCCCTAGATCACAGCTTGCAGTGGCCAAGTGTGAAACTCGGCAACTAGCATTCTATTCCAGCCAGAAGATCCACTGAAAGTCCCCCAACTGCCTAGAATACAACAAGGGGCTTTAAAAGAGCAAGGATAAAACACACCACCCTGTTAATAAGGAAGCCTGAATTCTCTCTTTAAATGCCAATGCTGGAAGATGCCTTGAGCAATTAGAGTAGGAACTCCAAATTATCTAAGAGCAGTGGCTCACTCGCGGATCCAAAACAGAATTGTCTCGATTTTTTTTTAACCCCCAAAATACGCATGTCCTTGAGTTATCTCAAGAAATGAAAATCTGCAGTTGTAGAGTTGCGTGTGTGTATTTGGGAAGAGCCTCAGGTCATTCTGGTTAGGAACTATTAGCTTAGATCATCTCAAAGGAAAGCGAGGACGTTCTTACAGAAAAGCAACCATTCTCTAAATTGTCACTGCCTGTTCTGATTCTCCTCCCCAGTTGGCCAAGTGCCTAATGCGTGACAGGTAAGCCAGGCAGTGAGGCAGATAAGCAGGACCCTGAGGTTAAGAGGGCATAGGTTCAAATACCATGCTCAGACCGACAGACAACTCTTTCAACCCGGCGCTTTCTTTTGAATCCTACAATCAGTATTTCTCCATCCACAAAAACATGGTTGAGTGATCTCTTTGTTGGACATCTAGCAACTTTCCCCATTCATTCAGCAAATAGTTAATGAGTGTCAATCACATTTTTGGCACATTACAATGAAGAACCAAATAGAGTCCCTCCTTCATAGGGTTAGTGATCTAATTAGAGAGACAGAACATAAACAAGTAAACAAGTAAGCAAAATACGATTTAAAATAGTGGTCACAGCTATACACACGAAGTGGTGAGAGTAAATGGAGGGGACTACCTACTTGGATAGAGCAGTCACAGGTGACATATAAAGCAAGGCCAGAGGAGGGTGTGGGAAGTAGAAATCTAAAGTGGCTCAAGTTTGCACTGCCAGAGTATAGGTCCTGTTTAATGCCTTTCCCTGGGCATTACAAACCCGATGTTTGTGCCCTCCCCCCAGAATTCAGGTTGAAGTCCTAACCTCCAGTGTGATATTAGGAGATGTGGCCTTTGGGATGTTATTAGGTTTAGACGAAGTCATGAAGGTAGGGTCCTTGTGATGGAATCAGGGCCCTCATCAGAGGAGACCAGAGCTCTTGTTGTGCCTCTCTCTCTCTCTCTCTCTCTCTCTCTCTCTCTCTCTCTCTCTCTCTTTCTCTCTCTCTCCCACACATACACACCCCTTCCAGGTGAGGGTACAGCAGGAAGATGAGAAGGTGGCTGTCTGAAAGAGGACTCTCACTAGGAACTGAATTGGCTAACACCCACAATCCCAGACTCCAGAACCGTGAGAAATAAATGTCTGTTGTTGAAGCCACCCTGTTTATGGTCCTTTGTTATAGCAGCCTGAACAGATTAACACAGGGGATACAAAAAGCTACAAAACACATACAACTTAAAGTGAAAAAATAAACCATTTTTACTAAAAAAAAGGACCTCAAATAAATCTACTTTAGATGTTTTGCACTAGTGTAAAATCACTTTAACACTTAAATTTCTAGTGCATTCAGCTGAAAGGGAATCAGTGTTATAATTAAATTGGTTTTCATTAAAATGATTTTAATGTGAACAATCCCTGCCTTTATTTAAAAATTATTTGGATTGTCACTCTGTGTGAAAAAATTAGAAACATATATTCAACAATGAAGAAATGATTAAATAACGTATGATACATCTATAAGATCATCAGGCAGCCATTAAAAATCATGATTTTGAAGAATATTTTAAAACATAGGAAAATGTGATATACTAAGTGAAAAGCATATGAAGTTATAGATATAAAGCATAATTCAAAATTTGTAAGATTGTATGTATATGTTTCTATACTTATAGAAATACAACAATTACAGCACAGAAAAAAGACTAAAAGAAATTATAACAAAGCAGTAGCAGTAGTTATCTTTGGTATTGGAATTATAAGTAATTTAATTTTTGTTACACATTACCCTACAAATTTTATTAAGTGAACAAATCCTACCTTAATTATAAAGAAACGCAAACATTCTTTGCAAAAATGACCTACGTATAGGCCATTGGTTTCTTTTTTTTCAAATACAGTTGACATACTAAATCACATTAGTCTCAGGTGTACAACATACTGATTAGACAGTTATACACCTTACAAAGTGATCACCCTGATAAGTTTAGTACCCATCTGACAACATACATAGTTACTATAATATTATTGACTATATTTCCTATGCTGTACTTTAGATCCCCATGACTATTTTGTAACTGCCACTTTGTACTTCTTAACTCCTCCCATTTTTCACCCAACTCTCCCAAACACCCTCCCGTCTGGCAACCATTAGTTTGTTCTTTGTATCTACAAGTTTGCTTCTGTTTTATTCGTTTACTTTGTTTTTCAGATTCCACATATAAGTGAAATCACATGGTATTTGCCTTTCTCAGTCTGACGTATTTCACTTAGCATAATACACTCCAGGTCCATCTAGATTGATGCAAATGGCGAGATTTCATTCTTTTTTATGGCTGAGTAATATTCCATTGTATATACTATGTACCACATCTTTATCCAATCATCTCTCGATGGACACTTAGGTTGTTTCCATATCTTGGCCACTGTAAATAATGCTGCAATGAACATAGGGATGGTTTCCTAATCTTACCTGACCCTTCTCTTTCTTGTGTTCTTGATGAAGAGCTTGAACTCGAGCTGTCCATTTGCTTTCCTATCAAATGGCAAAAGAAAAATAATGTATGTGCAACTGTAACAATGAAGTCTACTCAAAATGGAAGCTTGCTTTTTAGTGGGTGCCTATGAAACCAGACTATCTTTTTGGCGAACTGTTAGCAGGCATGTTCTAGAATATATACAGTCAAAAATGTTGAAACACATTTGCTCTTGGTTTTCATCTTATTCTCTAAGGCAAGGATCAGCAAACAGTTTCTGTTAAGGGGCAAATAGTAAATTTTAGGCTCTGGGGGCCCGATGATTCGGTCACTACTACTAGTGATAGCAGAATAGCCACAGATAATACATAAATAAATGGGTATGGCTGTGTTACAATAAAATTTGATTTTCAAAAACACTGGTGCTAACTTGCCAACCTAAGACACTAAAAGGAACCACCAAAGTTCTGAGTCCATAGGTTCTAAACTGACAACACAGTTCACAGGAGGGGAACAGGAGACACTTAGGTGGGACCTTAGGATTTCATAATTGGGTTGTTCAACTCACGAGAGACCAGCCTGGGAGCAACTGGCAACAGTTCATCTCAGGACACAAGTCCTGATCCCCTACTGTGTACCAGAAACCTCACTGGGCAGCCCCTGACAGGCAAGGAGAGGACAGAGTGACATAGCCTGCCCTGTACAGAAGGGAAGTGGACATAACAATAGACAGTTCCCGCATATTGTGGATGTGATGAGGTCCCGCATGGGGGACTACAGAAATGCAATAACTCAGGGGTCCAGGAGAACCCTCTAGAAGAGGTGCTGTCCCAGGTGAATGAGTAAGCCACAGGTCCAGAAAACTGAGAGGTGCATGACAAAGCCACAAGGGAAACAGCAGAAAACAGAATGCTGTGTTCTGGGAACCATGAGCTGTTTTTGTGCTGCCGAGAGTGTCAAGGTAAAGCCGAGAAAGGTGGGGGATGACATAGGGTCTGGATCCTCAGGGACTGTGGATGCTGCTTATGGATTCTAGACTTTGTTCTGTGAAAAACAGGGAGCCACTGAAGGGTTTTAGGTAGGACAGTGACATGGTCAGCCTGGCTGTGACGTGGAAGGTGGATTTTTGGGAGGGAGGCTAGACGTAAGGAGCAAAGCAAGCAGCAGTGGCAGTCGTCTGTATTCAAAACCACAATTTTTAAAATGATATATTACTGCTTTTCAAAAAAATCCTGAATTCATAAGCTTTAACCTCTATTTGTTTCCTGGTAAAACACAAGGTTCCCCCAAACCAGTGTGGCCAAAATAGCCAGTGTGAGGACTGCGCTAATTACAGAGGTGCACTTCCAAATGCTTGTAATTATGTTTGATAAAAGCAAAAGATCGTCAGTTCACCAATGTACGGTGTTTCCCCGAAAATAAGACCTAGTCGGACCATCAGCTCTAATGCGTCTTTTGGAGCAAAAATTAATGTAAGACCCAGTATATTATATTATATTATATTATGTTATGTTATATTATATTATATTATATTATATTATATTATATTATATTATATTATATTATATTATATTACATTACATTATACTATATGAGACCCAGTTCTATATTATATTAAAATAAGACTGGGTCTTATATTAACTTTTGCTCCAAAAGATGCATTAGAGCAGCTGATGGTTCGGCTAGGTCTTATTTTCAGGGAAACATGGTAGTTGTATGTATATTTAAGCTCTGAAAAGAAAGTTAGTGCTTCAGTATGCCTTTGGAAAGTGAGACCTACATCCAAAATATGAAAAATAAATATTGAAGTAACACTAACCAATTTGAAAAGATACTACCTTAGGAGAAAATGAAACAATTTTGCTAACTGTTCTGTATCCACATCTACTAGTCAATCAACAAGCAGCTAATGAACACCTATTAGGAATTATACATGTATTAAGAGATTAAGAAAAAAAGAATTAGCCACCTTCACGGTCGCTGAAAAAGACGTACACTTTTTCTGTAGATGATGCTAGCTGTACATTAATTACTTCACTAAGAAAAACTAGGCCTCGACCACAGTTATTGCCCACTGTCACATACCTGACTGTCAAGAAGTTGCATCACATTTTGGAAATCCTGGGGATACTGAGGACGTTCTTCTTTAAGCTCACGTGCACCTTTTAATGTGCCTATGTTGGACTTGATCTGCATATTGGACTTCTGGATTTCTGACAATTGCTGTAAAATGAGATGCAAAATCACTGGTACGAATGTTTATACTTTCATAAGACTGAAACAGAGAATAAAACTGGGGAGCAAGTTTTAAATCTGACTATCCTATTGGTTGCTCATTGCGCTTCTCCTGCTTCTCCTGTCCACTGATTTTCCTTTTTGTTCCTTCAAATCAAAAGAACATGCACAGGGTGAAAAAGAGAAAGGAAAACCTAACTTTCTAATCTAGACAATGGGTCTTAAAAATTTTGATGGGCATGTGACAGTTGCCGGAAACAGAGGAACTAGGCACAGCTGGTTCTCAAGATAACTTAGTGACGTGGCCATCATCACCTGGGGCCGCATCCATGAACCCATTAGGAACATAATGTTTTAATTTTATCCTTTGTTAGTCCCAAAGTAACTAGCAGTAAACACCCTCAGAAATTCACATTCACAGAACGTAATACTGTGTGTTAACTTCAAAAACAAAACAGTAGGGGAGCATACTTCCCTGCTTTTTTAGTCTGGGCTGCACATAGCGACTTCCTTTCAAAGAGTACAGTAGGAAATGGAGAGAGGTAACCCTTCAGTGGAGAAACCTGACAAACACTCCCTCAGCCAGGTGGTCAAGGTCAATGTCAACAGCCTAAATCATGTAGACAGTATATACCCTCAATATGATATGATGAACATTGCAATTTAACTCTGAGGTCTTCCTCTCAAAAACCCTCAAGCCCAGTCTGACCACGAGAAGAGTATCAGATCAGTTCCAACAGAGGGTCATCCCGCAGTGCACATGGCAAGGACTCCGCAAAATTGTCCAGGTCATCAAAAACAAGTCTGACTGTCACAGACAAGAGGAGTCTAATAAAGAGACATGACAACTAAATGTAATATGGCATCCTGGATACGATCCTGGAGCAGAAAAAGGACATTAGGTAAAAGCTAAAGGAATCAGAATGAAGGGACTTTAATTAATACACTAACGTATCAATGTGGGTTCATTAATTGTAACAAATGTACTAATTTAAGATGTCAGTAATATGGAAAAGTATGTACAAGGTAGGAGGAGGGCTCATATGGAACTTTCTGTAGTATCTGCTCAATTTTTCTGTCAACCTAAAACTATTCTAAAAAAATAGTCTCTTTTTAATAATAATTTAAAAAACCTTCAATAGCCAAAAAGGGCAAACAACCCAAACTCCAACAACTGATGAATGCACCAAAACAATGGAATATCATTCGGCAATTAAAAAAACAAAAAGAATGAAATACCAATAAATACTACAACATGGATGAATCTTGAAAATATTATACTAAATGAAAAAAGCCACTCACAAAAGAGCACATAGTGTATGATTCAATCTATATGACATGTCCATAATAGGCAGATCCATGGAGACAGAAAGAAGATTCGTAGTTGCCAGGGGCTGGGGGAGGAGGGAAGTGTGGAGGGAGTGCCAGTGGGTACGAGGTTTCTTCTTGGGGTGATGAATGTTCTAAAATAACCATGAAGATGGTTGCTTTAAACATAAGAAAAACCACTGAATTGTACACGTAAAGGGGGTGGACTGTATGGTATGTGAACTATATCTCAATAAATCTACTTAAAAAAAAAAAAAAGGTAGGAGTGGTAAAACTGTGGGGAAAAGTGCAGCCCATAATTGTCCTGGGGGTGGGGAGCCAGGGTGAGGACCATGCAAGGAAGCTCAGGCAAAACAACTGTAATTCGTAGCTTATCACAAGGGCGAAAAATGAGTGCGGACTTGATGGGGAACGTAAGTCAGTCTTAATTGATGAGTGTCAAAATCCACTACTGTGGGTAATAGGGAATCCCACTTTGAGAAGGCGCCACAATGTGAGTTCAGCAGAGGACCCTGGAGTATGGGTGGTAAAGAAACTGTGAATAGAGAGATCTGTGAATAGAGTACTGCTTAGGGATCCTGATGCTTAGGAAGGACAACCACAAAGGAGAGGTAATATAGGGACAACTGAACTGACAGAAAGTTGCCCGAGGGAAGCCCTGCAGAAAATACACAATGAGCCATCCTAAGTTATTTCCCCCCCAACTTTTTATTTGCAACTTACAGGAAAGTTGAAAGAACAGTACAATGAACATCCATTTCACCTTCACTAATTGTTAACCTTGTGCCATATTTACTTTATAAAGATATGATGGGGCTGTCAGATTTTTTCTGTAAAGAGCCATATAGTAAACATTTTCAGTTTTGTGAGACACAGAAGGTCTCGGTCACAACCATTCAACGCTACTGCTCTAGCACAAAAGCACCACAGACAAAATACAAAGGAATGAGTATGGCTGTGTTCCAAAACAATTTTACTTATGGACACTTCCTATAACTTTCATATGTCATGAAATATTCTTCTTTTGAATGTTGTCAACTATGTAGAAGTGTACCAACCTTTCTTAGCTCATGAGGCATACAAAAACAGGGGAATAGCGGATTTGGTTCACAGGTCATAATTTGCCCACCCTTATGCGAAAGTTCAAGGTGTTTTAGAGAAGGATCTTAGCAGTATTGCAAAAATATCCTTCTATTTTAATTTATAAAATGTGTTGGCCCCTAGAGGGAGCTCGAGGATTTTCCCTCACCTCCCTCGTTGCTTTTTCCCTAAGGATGATTTAGGACTGAGTTGCCCAGATTGCTCACATCATTCTTAGCCGGAGGACACCGGCTACTGTCTGGGGAAGGAGCGCACAGAGGATGAAGGTCACAGCTCAGTGAGGCGTGTCTCTGTCATCCATGCATGTAACCAGGGCAGTGTGCAGCAAGGCTGCTCTCACAAGGGAGGGGGCTCATTTAGCCACATCCAGCCTGCTCCAGACCCTGTCCTCCTTGCCCGCCAGGACTGGCGAAGGTTCTTCCTCTGTCTTTCTGGGTTGGCTTCCTTCTCTGTTCACATTGGTGATCTTTGTCAGCCTTTCCGGAAAGTTCCAATACTCAGCGAGGGGTTTATGGCTTAAGGTTTCAAACCTAATCAGCTAAAGAAAGAGAGACCATCTATGATTTGATCAAATGTACCAAGTGTCCTGCACTGGGGTTTGGGCCAAAACTCCCATTCTCAACAAAATGATTTTTCTGACTTGCTCTGTCTTATGTATGCCTTGAGCTCCCTCAAGACTCTCAGGGAGGAGAGGTACAATAAGGTACAAGGTACAATAAAGGAACTTCTGGGTTCACTGGCCATCATGTCATTCTAATGCCACCTCTCAAGGCAACAACTCTACCGATACTATGAGGACTTCTCGGTTTAATACTTACATATTCTAATGCTGAATTCTTGGAAGTTAATTCTTTAAACTCCTTCATAAACATTTCCTTGACTTTTTCCATTTCATCAAGTAGTTTCTCCTTTTCTTCTTCCTTCCATCTATCAACTAGCTTCAGAAATTCTTCCTCTTTTGTTTTCTGCATTTCATATTCCTGAAATTATTTGAATACATGGCTTTAAAAGTTATGGTATGAAACAAATATGCAAAATTTTAAGTCAATTGACAAACTTCACGTCAGCTAGTGTCAGCTAGTATTGCATATTTCCGTGAGGCTTGCAGGAACACTTCATATAACGGCAGGTCTGTACACAATGATTTTTCCAAACCAAAGGCAGCACAGAGCATCCTTTTGTTCTTACATCCTTTAAAATACAAACACAGTGGCCCAAAGTCTCAAGAGTTCTGTGATCTGTAAACTTGGAGACATGCAATAATACGTAAAATGTAAACATACTATATAAAGAAAAAGTACTGAGCAAAAGAACCTTTCTTGATGCCATATCAATTTAGTAGAATAGCCCCATCTCGTTCAGCAACTTAACAGGGCTGTCCCCTATCACCTCTTTTTCAACATAGTATTGGAAGTCCTAGTCAGAGCAATCAGACAAGAGAAAGAAATAAAAGGCATCCGAATTGAGAATGAAGAAGTTAAATTGCCACGTTTTGCAGATGATATGATGCTATATATAGAAAACCCTAAAGACGCCACCAAAAAGCTATTAAAAACAATAAATGAATATAGTAAGGTTGCCAGCTACAAAATCAATGTACAAAAGTCCATTGGATTCCTATATACTAACAATGAAATCTCAGAAAAAGAAATAAAAAACAATTCCTTTTGCAAATGCAACAAAAAGAATAAAATACCTAGGAATAAACTTAACCAAGTATGTGAAAGATCTATACACGGAAAACTACAAGACATTTTTAAAAGAAATTGAAGAAGACACAAAGAAATGGAAAGACATTCCATGTTCATGGACTGGAAGAATCAACATAGTTAAAATGCCATATTAGTCAAAGCAATATACAGATTTAATGCAATCCCCATCAAAATCCCAATGGCATTTTTTTAAAAAATAGAACAAAAAATCATCAGATTTGTATGGAACCACAAAAAACCCCGAATAGCAAAAGCAATCCTAAGAAAAAAGAACAATGATAGAGGTATCCCACTCCCTGACTTGAACTTGTACTACAGGGCAACAATAATCAAAACAGCATGGTAATGGCAGAAAAACAGACACACAGACCAATGGAGACCAGTGGAATAGAACTGAGAACACAGAAATAAACCCACATAAATATGACAGATAATTTTCGACAAAGAAGCCAAAACATACAATGGAGAAAAGACAGCCTCTTCAGTAAATGGTACTGGGAGAATTGGAAAGCCATGTGCAAAAGAATGAAACTAGACTGCTATCTGTTACCATGTTCCAAAATTAATTCAAAATGGATCAAAGACCTAAACATAAGACCTGAAACAATAAACTGCATAGAAGAAAACATAGGTAGTAAACTTATGGACCTTGGGTTCAAAGAGGATTTATGAATTTGACTTCAAAGGCAAGGGAAGTAAAAGCTAAGGTAAATGAATGGGACTATATCAAACTAAAAAGCTTCTGCACAGCAAAAGAAACCATCGACAAAATACAGAGGCAACCAACCGAATGGGAGAAGATTTTTGCAAACAACACCTCCGATAAGGGGCTAATATCCAAAATATATAAGGAACTCATACAACTCAGTAGCAAAAAACCAAATAATTTCAAATAAAAAATGGGCAGAGGACCTGCATAGACATTTCTCCAAAGAGGACATACAAATGACAAATAGACATATGAAAAAATGCTCAACATCACTAATCATCAGAAAAATGCAAATAAAAACCACAATGATATATCACCTCACCCCAGTCAGAATGGCTATCATCAACAAGACAAATAATAACAAGTGTTGGAGAGGCTGTGGAGAAAAAGGAACCTTCATACACTGTTGGTGGGAATGCAGATTGGTGCAGCCGCTATGGAAGGCTGGGTGAAGGTTCCTCAAAAAATTAAGAATAGAATTACCATATGACCCAGCAATCCCTCTCCTTGGTATCTACCCAAAAAATCTGAAAACATCGATCCATAAAGATATATGTGCTCCAATGTTCAGTGCAGTTTTATTTTTTGGTGGCTAAGACATGGACACAACCGAAGTGTCCTTCGATAGATGCTTGGATAAAAAAGATATGGTATATATACACAATGGAATACTATTAGGCTATAAGAAAAGATGAAATAGTGCCATTTGCAACAACGTGGATGGATCTTGAGATTATCATGCTAAGCAAAATAAGTCAGACAGAAAAAGTTGAGAACCATATGATTTCACTGATATGTGGTATATAAAACTGAAAATAACAAAGGAAAAAGACAAATGAAGAAACAAAAACTCATAGACACAGACAATAGTTTAGTGGTTACCAGAGGGTAAGCGGGGAGGGAGGTGGTAGATGAGAGTAAAAGGGATCAAATATATGGTGATGGAAGGAGAACTGACTCTGGGTGGTGAACACACAATGTGATATATACATGATTGTACACCTGAAACCTATGTACCTTTACTAACAATTGTCACCCCAATAAATAAACAAAAAAGAATAGCCCCATCTCACCCACAAAAAAACACAAATTCATATTTATATGAGGTATAGTCAATCAGCCTTTGATTTCTCAATTACCTTCGGTTTTTCTTAACCTAACTGGGGAATTGAACAACACTATAAACAAAGTTGATCTAACAAACATATAAAGAACACTGCACCTTACAACAGCAGAATTTACAATCTTGTTAAATACACATGGGAAATTCACCATGATAGACCATATGTTGGGTCATCAAATGATTCTTAATGAATTTAAAAAGATTGGAATCATGTGAAGTATATTCTCCAACCACACTGGCATGAAGGCAGAAATCAACAGAAGGAAAACTGAAAAATAAAAATCATGAAGATTAAACAACAAACTCTTAAACAACTAATGGGTCAAAGAAAAACTCACTAGGGAAATCAGAAAATACTTTGAAATGAATGAAAATTAAAACACAACATGCCAAATCAGTGCCCAGAGAGAAATTTATATCTGTAAATGTCTACATTATTAAAAAAGAAAGATCTCAAGAGACAAAGAAAATCATATCATGATAAAAGGGTCAATTTATCATGGAGATACAATTTTAACTCCAGACAGAAAGTCAATAAGGAAATACAGGATTTGAACAACACTATAGATCAAATTAACTTAACAGACATACAGAACATCCTATCCAACAGCAGCTGATACACATTCTTCTAAGCGCACACAGAACATTCTCCAAGATAGATTATATGTGAGGTTGCAAAACAAGTCTCAAAAAATTCAAGATGAAAATTATACCAAGCATCTTTTCTGACCATAATGGTATTAAACTAGAAATCAGTAACAGGAGGAAAATTAGAAAATTAACTAATATTTGGAAATTTCAACAACACATTCCTGAACAACCAATGGGTCAAATAAGAAATCAAAAGGGAAATCAAAATTATCTTGAAACAAATGAAAATGCAAACACAGTATACCAAAATTTATGAGATGCAGCAAAAGCAGTTCTAAGACAAAAGTTTATAGCCATAAATGCCTACATTAAGAAAAAAAAAAAAACTCAAATAAACAACATATCATAACACCTCAAAGAATCAGAAAAAAGAAGAACTAAGCCAAAAGTTAGCAGAAGGATAGAAATAATAAAGATTAGAGCAAAAATAAATAAAATAGAGAATAGGAAAACAGTAGAAAAGATCAATGAAACTGAGGGTTGTTTTTTTTTTGAAAGATAAACAAAATTGACAAACCTTGAGCTAGACTAACCAAGAAAAGAAAGAGAAAGGACTCAAATAAATAAAATTATAAACGAAAGAAGACATTACATCTGATACCACAATATTGCAAAGGATCATGAGAGACTACTATGAACAATTCTATGCCAACAAATTGGACAACCTTGGAGAAATGGATACATCCCCAGAAACATACAACCTACCAAGACTAAATCATGAAGAAATAGAAAATCTGAACAGTCCAATAATGAGTAAGGAGATTGAATCAGTAATCAAAAACTTTCCCCAAAAAAGTCCAGGACCAGATGATTTCACTGGTGAATTCTACCAAATATTCAAAAGGAATTAATGCCAATCCTTCCCAATATACCACGGTTTCAGAATTTGGTATCATACCTTAGAGGATCTGACTGCATGGGCGTGCTGTGCAGCCTCTAACTGAGACTTGGTGAGCTGCAGCTGTTCCTTCAACATGTCAATCTCATTCTGGAGCTTATCAGTCTGTGCCTTTTTCTTATACGCTGTTGCAACAGAAATATCTTATTAAAATACCATCGCTTATGAAACCTCTCTGAAAACTTACGGGGTAGAGTCCTATTGATAAGACAAAAACAAAGGAAACTGCCCTAACTTGGGATACTAATACTTTTTTTCATGCCACGAGTCAATTTTTGCTCCTTAGTGTTTATTTGTAGTATTAGGTGCTGAATTATTTTCAGCAGATTCTTTCAGCCACTGTGTTGAGGTTGGATGATCCAACAGAGACAGTGTGGGAGGCCATTCAGGGAACAGTAATGGTGACAAGGATTAATCCTGGGCTCTTCTTTGAGATGTCTATCTCAATGAGAGAGGGGAAGCAACAGCTTCCACTGCAGGTGTCACCATATGGATATGTCTATGGTCACCATTCTTCTGGCTCCCACTGAACTTTCCTGAGAACCCCATCAATGCTAGACAAGTAGCGGCTGGCAACCAAAATGCAAACTTGGGCCATAACCTGTCCACGGGCAAAAACGAAGTACTGAAAAGTTGTAAAAGGAAGCAACAAGTGAAGGGAAGAATACTTATGTCATGTACTTACATGCAGATGTACACATGACTGAATGGATATACATGTGTCTGTGAGTGTAGACATGAAAGGTATGGAAACCAAAGTAGAAAGTCAGAATCTCAAAGATGACCTGAAGAAATAATACTCATTTCAGAGTCTGAAATACTCTCTGAAACGAGTATGAGATAGAATAAGATACTGAAACAGAAGAGAAAGAAAGTCAGTTTCACACGGAAGAATGCTAATTCGTTAAAATATTTAATCTTTCCAGTTTATCTAACGTATTGATAAATTGTATCAGTGATCCATGGCTTATAAATGGAATTTTATGCTGTTCATATTGTGTATACAAAGTTTAGCTCTTTCCTAAATAAATCTATTTCCCTGAAATAGGCAGAAATGGAAACAGACTGGCCCAAAAGGGAGGCGAAAGCATGCACTGAGTAACAAGCTCGAAGTACACAGGTCTAAATACTGAAAACACTTAAAATCGCAAGAATTTCTGTGGATTAGTGCAGCAATCTGAAAATGCTTTGATCTGCTGATGGAGAAATAGACCTTGCATTCTTTGCTTGTGAGAACATTTAAATGGTAGGAAACCTGTTCCTTGGTAAGTCAGAGAACCCCTCCCCTCTCTTGCTTCCTGCATTTCCCCCTTATCAGTTAAATCCTATCAGTATCCAAACTCATCTTAGTATCTCCCACATCAAACAAAACACATTCCCTTGATCCCACATTTCCCTCCAGGTAATGCCTTACGTCTCTGCTCTCCTCCCCAGCAAATGCTACTAAAATAAATGTCTGCAATTGATATAAACACTTCCTTGCTTGATTCTCAGCTCATTCCATTCAGGCTTTTGTCCCCGCCAATCCACTGAAGCTGCTTAGTCAAGGTCACCAATATCTATGGTGACATAAACAGTCAGTTCTCAGTCTTCATCTTACTCTGTGCCTCAGGAACATTCGATACAACTGACAACTGCCTCCTTCTTGAAACATTTATTTCCCTTCGTTTCCAGGACAACACACTCCACAGGTTTCCCTCCTGCCTCCATAACTGCTATTTCTCACTCTGCTCAGCTGCTCCTCCTGAACTCCTAGTGTGGGGAGAGCCCCAGGGCTGGCCCTCAGCTGTCTTCTCTTTTCTATCTAGGTGACTTTATCCAGCCCAGCTCGGCTAATGACTCCCAGGTTTATACTTCCAGCCTGGGCTTCTCCCTTGACCTAAAGACCTCCAGCATCTCCACTTGGACAGTGATCGTATATGTAACTTACATTTACCTATGACCAACACAAACTGTCCACTTTCCCTCCCTCAATCTGCTTCCCTCCCCTCATTTCCCTATCTAGATAAGCATCACTGCCATTCACCCAAATGTATAGGACAAAAACCTAGGATCGCCTTTGCTTCATCTTTTTCTTGTGCTGAGTCCCATCTCTATGGGCTCTGTGTCTAGAACATACCCTCTTTCATCTTCACTTCTGCCATCTTCCTGGTCCAGCTGCCATATTCTCTCACCTGGGCTACTCTTGCAGTCTCCTCACTCTTCTACCTGCTTACACCATTGTCCCTACAGTCTGTTCTCCACCAGCAGCTAGTGGGGTCAATTTAAGGTACAAATTAGGTCCTGTCCCTCCCGTACTTAAAATCCTCCGGTGGCTTCCCACTAGGCTTATAAAAACACCCACATTCCTGCCCAGGACATTTGAGGTCCCAGGGAACCTAGCTCCTTCCTCTCCAACATCACCACAGATCACCTCCTTGCTCACTCTGCTCCACCAACCTTCTGTCTGGTCCTCAAATGCACTGCCCTGCCTTCCCCTTACACCCCTCCCAGTTAGAGGTCCCCCTGCCTGGGATATTCATTTCTCAGATTTTCCCCAGACTGAGATTTCCTCATCATTCTGGTGTCTGATCAAATATTGACTCCTTAGTGAAGCCTTCACTGACTACCTGGAGTCACTCTCCGTCCCATTCTCCTGCTTTATTTTCCATGTTGCATTCGCCACCGTTGGAAAAGAATCACTCTTTCATTTAAATGCATCTCCTCTGCCTCTCCCTTTAGAATGTCAGACTTTCATTAGAATGCAGGACTTTGCAGTGCATGGCACATAGCAAGGCTCAATATTTACTTCATGAATGAACAAGGACTACGACGCTTGCTTTGGAAAGGACTGAGACATGCACTGGGCCATGTCTCACTGAAAAAAGAAAACCGTACCAGAAAGAAAACCGCTCTTTGAAGTTGAGCTCAGTACTTACCAAGGTGAGAATCTTCAGGGTGGCGGCGCTGAATATGACTCTGTAGAAAAGCTTGGTTCATAAAGGCCTTGTCACAAAAATGGCACTGAAAAGGAGAGAGCAACAAATCCATGTGTCCTTTCACCTAATTTCAATTAAAATTGGGGTACCTGAAGAACTACCTCTTTGGGGCTTTCCCCCAAAAAGTTACCATCCTGGCAAGGGATACTGAAAGCATGACTGAAAAGACAAATATCAAACCAGGGTGTTCTTCCCAAACTGAGCACAAGGAAGTGGAAACTTATCTCGATAGTTAAAGTAGCCCATCATAGTGCTTTCTGGAACCCCTAATGCTGCTCCCAGTAGTTTGGTGGTGCCCAGCCTGTCACCACCAACTTGTTCGGGACACTCAAGCCATGCCAGTCTTATTTCTGTCCCTCACGTAGGCCAACGTCAGACCCTTTGCGTGGGTGGGACCCCTGCCTGTATCTTCCCCAGACCTTTCCATGGCTGACTCCTCCTCGACATTCAAGATGTCGTTTATGGAGCATCTTCCACACTGGGGGTGAATGGCACATGCTCGGCGTGATCCCCCCACCAGTCACTGTCCCATCACATTGTCTTATTTTCCTCATTGTACATCTTACCAGTTAATATTTTTACATTTATTTACTTTGCTTGCTTATTGTCTCTTGCTCAGCTCCCTCTAGGTTCTAAAATGGACTTTGTCTATCTTATTCATAGCTTTATCCCCAGAGCCCAGCATTAATAAATAAATGACTGAACACATGAAAAATATGTGGCCTCCTAATATGAATTTACTGGGGAAAAGTCAATTCCACTAATACCTCTATTTTCCATTTTGACACTGATTCAAAATTTAGAGCAAAAATTCAACTTGTTTCATCTATGTCCTCACCCCTGGATTACTCTGAAGTAAATCTTGGACATTTCATTTGTCAATATTTCAAAACCTATCTCTAAAAGGACTTTTTGTTAACACAATCACATCATTACTCCTCCTTTTAAAATGTGAATATTAATTCCTTAATATCAACAAATATTCAACTATTTGTTTTTATTTTCCCCCCAATGTTTCACACATTATCTTAGAAAACAATTTTAGTTTGTTTTGAATCAGGGTCCAAAGAAGTTCATCTGCAACTGGTTATGTCCCTTAACTCTCTTTTAGTCTAGAGGTTTCCCGTCCATCTCTCTTTCTTCCTTGCAATTCTTTTGCTGAAGAAACTGAGCACTTGTCCTGCAGAGTTTCTCCCAGTTTGGATTGTGCTGTTTCATCTCCACTGCTTATTTACATATTCTTCTATTCGGGTGCTGCCTTACTCTTAATCAGTGTAACTGCAGCGTAGCTTCAGGTTCTAGAATCCCAGAAAATTAACTCCGTGGCATATTCCTCGGCATCGCATTTCAGGGAACCGTTAAACCATCTTTTCAGCCTTCTCTGCTTATGATGACTGCTCTGGTGGCCTCACAGTACTTTAGGGATTGGCCACACTGACTCAGATGTATGTGCAGCGTGGGAGAAAGGAAATGATGAGGAACCCTGGAATGTGTAACTTTTAATTTCTAAAAATGGAAAAAGAATATACTTAGCTATATGAATAATACAGAAGAGTCGTGAACTCAGGGTAAGAAGAGGTTCCTATTCCAAAAAGCAAAGACTGACATTTTGACTACATTAAAAAGAAAAACTTCTGTGTGACAAAAACCACCAAAACAAAGCTTAAGAGACTTCCAGTTTCTGGATCTGTGGGTAAGGAGTTTGAAAATCACCACTCCACCCTAAAAGCAAGTAAAAAATTGAACATACTGAAAAATTAACTCTTCTTGGGTCTGTAAGAGACGGGAGGACACAAGTAAACCACTGCCTCCAAGCTTGGAGAGACAGGTGAGTACAGGGAGTCACCGCTTACAACAGCAGAGACTCACCAGCAATAACGCCCACAGGAACCGGTGCGGAGGGTAGGAAAACCTGAACTGTAACTGACAACTTGCTGGAGGCTCAGAGTTTATGAGTCTGAGAGTTAAAAAAAAACAAAAACTCTCTGGGAGGGTTTTTCTCAGGGGAGAGGGGAATTTTCTCAACTTGATAAAGACTATCCTACAGTAACCTGCAGCTAGCATCATACTTAATGGTGAGAAACTCGCTTCCCCATTAAGATTAGGTACAAGGCAAGGATGTCCCCTTACCACTGCTTTTTAACATGTATTACAAATCCTAGCTAATTCAATAAGGCAAAAGAAAAGAAAAGAAAAGAAATATAGATTAGGAAGGAAGACGCAGAACTGTCTTTGTTTGCAGACAACATAATTGTGTATGTAGAAATTTCAAAAGAATTGACAAAAAAAACTCCTGCAACTAATAACCAGGTATGGCAATGTTACAGAACAGAAGATTAATACACTAAAGTCAGCTGCTTTCCTATACTCTAGCAATGGTAAGTGGAATTTGAAATTAAAAACACAACACCATTTACATTTGCACCCCCAAAAATGAAATACTTAGGTATAAATAGAACAAAATATGTATAAGATCTATATGCGGAAAGCTTCAAAATTCTGATGAACAAAACCTAAGATAAACAAAATAAATGGATATCCCTGTTAATGGATAAGAAGACTCAATGTTGTCAAGATGTCAGTTCTTCCCAATTTGATCTATAGATTCAATACAATCCCAATCAAAATCCCAGCAAGTTATTTTGTAAATATCAACGAATTGATTCTAAAGTTTATATGAAGAAGCAAAAGACCCAGAGAAGCCAACATAATACTGAAGAAAGACAAAGTTGGATCACTGACGCTCCCCAAATTTAAGACTTACTATATATAAAGCTACAGTTACCAAGACACTGTGGTATCGGCTAAAGAACAGACAAATAGATCAATGAAACAGAACAGAGAGCCCAGAAATAAGCCCCTATTATATATAGTCACCTGACCTTTGACAAAGGAGCAAAAGAAATATAGTGCAATAAAGGTGGTCTCTTCTACAATGTTGCTGAAACAACTGAACATCCATATGCAAATAAATAAATAAAAATAAAAAGGAATCTGGACACAGACCTTACACCCTTCAAAAAAATCTAACTCAAAAATGGATCACAAACCTAAATGTAAAATGCAAAACTATAAAACTCCTAGAAAATAACACAGGGAAAAACCTAGATTGCTTTGGGTATGGTGATGCCTGCCTTCTTAAATACAACACTAAAGACATGATCCATGAAAGCCATAATTCATAATAAGCAGGACTTCATTAAAAGGAAAAGCTTCTGCTCTGCAAAAGACAATGTCAGAGAGTGAAAAGACAAGACATAGACTAGGAAAAAATATTTGCAAAACTGATAAAGGATTGTTATCCAAAATATACAAAGAACTCTTAAAGCTCACAAAAAGAAAACAAACAACCCAACTAAAAAATGGGCCAAAGACCTTAACAAATGACACCTCACCAAAGAAGATATACAGCTGGTAAATAAGCATATGAAAGGATGCTCCACTTAATATGCCATCAATCAGGGAAATGCAAATTTAAACAATGAGATACCACTACACACCTATTAGAATGGCCTAAATACAGAGTACTGACCACACCAAATGGTGGCAGAGATGTGGAGCAACAGGAGCTCTCATTCATTGCTGGTGGGAATGCAAAATGGTCCAGCCACTTTGGCAGTGTCTTACAAAACTAAACATACTCTTACCATACAATCCAGTATAAACATACAATGTTCAGTGTACTTAGTTTAAAAATGTAAACTACATATAGATTGCATGCTAAGTAAAACAGGTAAATGTCTTAATACAACTTCCATCCACAATCATTAAAAAATGAAAAACATTTAGTGTAATAGAATTAACACAACAACTTAGGATTCCTTTACAAAAATGAAGTAGGATGGAGGTTCTCTATTCCTCCAGCTTTTTAAGACTTCTCAGACAATGCAGCAGAGAATAGTAGATTAAAAAAAACCCAACATTTCCACTGTTTAAGGTAGGCCCTGTTACACTGTTATCTTTTTAAATTTCCATGGCTACCACTTTATCCATGAAGAAACTAAGGCTCAGAAAAGTTAAGTCACAACATTATCAGTTGCATATTTTAACCTATGTCTCTCTGACTGCAAAATGCATGCTTTTTCTACTCCCCAATACTCATCTCCAACTTCAAGGGGCTGAATAATTGGAAGCAGGGACAGAAATTCACTGACATTCCGAAATTTGCCTGTGTTGCCGGAGCAGGAAGAGGAATCTGAGTCTTCCAGCTGTGAAAATGCAAGGTCTTTTTAGAATGAGTCCAAGTCAGTTATGATACACTGGTATTTTTAAATTAAAAAAAAATAAATTCTATAGCCAGATCATTGGTACAGGCCTTTACACATGGCCATAGGAATTCCCCAGGTATTGAAGATCTTTATTTATAAACACAAATTCATGACTACATGCTTAAGTCAAATAACTATTTAACCAAAATCAATTGTCTTCCCATAAACTTATTTTAGGCCAAATATCCCCAGTGTATGAACTTGGAGTTTCAATGATTATTAACACTGTGGAACCCCAGCTAGCTTATATGCCAACTATTCTTAGCAACAGCCTTAGACTACCCCTCCCTGAATCACTGATTCTTACAGCATCAGCATTGTGACCTCTGGCCTTCTTTTCTATACCCCATCTATACGATGAGCTCCTAAAATAGGTTTGAGGATTTGCAAAGAGATCACAGATAGTCACAACTCACTACCGGGAAGCCACTGCAAAAATCAACATCCATGTGTCAGATACAATTTAGTGAGCCTTCCTCGTGCTTTTCATATAATCTATGGGATTCTCAGAACAACCATAAAAGGTGGCTACTACAAATGTCCCATTTCCCTGATGAAGAAACTGAGGTTTAGAAGTTAAATGACTTGCACAGTGGAACAGCTAGGATTAAAAAACAGGCAGTTAACTCTGGAATTGTCACCATAAAGTGTTCACACTGCTCAGACTCCATAAAGAGACAATGAATGTCAAGCCACTTAAAAGAGGGCAGGGTGTACCTGTACTCTGTAGGTGGTCTAGTCAGTCCTACCTCTTCTCTGTCATACCTAGGCACACTATACAGCTAACACTGTCATTCAGAGAGTCTGCTGAGGGGCCTAAAGTTGGCAGAGGTCAATCATTTGATAAAACTGAGCCATTACCTTTTTACCCTTATATATCATTCACTTTTGAAAATCTTGATTTACTAACAGCTATTTCAGTGTTAACCAAAAGAATGGAAAGTGTTTGTAAATATAAAATTTCTATAGGTTATAGGTTTTAATGCTTCACTAGATTACTACCAAATCTTGAATAAGATGAACTTCCTTTTAAGGTTTAAATAACACTCATTGTATTCATAATATAAGAATATACTTATAGAGAACCATTTCAACACTATTTGTAAATATTTAATTTTTAAATAGCATCTATGAAATGAATAGGCAATTAGCAACAAGTGTCATTTGACAATTATACCTCAGGATTGGGTCACCAAGGCTAAACCACTAAGCCTTTCTAACAGTATCTTTCCCAACTGTTCACCTATCTTAAGTACGTACCCGTGTCGCAACACTGCCGTTGGGTCAGTCCTAAGTACTATTAACTTCACCATTTTCTGCGCCCTGTACCAAGTTCTCTGCATTCACTACAACCCAAATCCACTGAGGCCTTTTAGGCCATATTTAGCCTAATCACTAGAATGTGAGGGTGTGAAATCAATCTTGTCAGTCTATTCCTTTGATATCTTTCTCAAACATCGTTGATACCTTTTGTACTTCTTCCACCTAATCAATAACGTATATGTATATATACAGAGGGTGCCAAAACCATGTGTACACATTTTAAGAAAGAAAAAACTGTATTAATTGTAATACTCAATATATACCGATAACAAGAGATGAATACAAGTCACGTGTGACTTCTGCAACTACAAGAGGTGTTTAAAGTGGTTACCATCAGTGTCCAGACACTTCTGATTATGGCGAACTACTGCTTGAGCATAGATAACATCTCTTAAAACATGGATACATTTTTAAGCACCCCCGGTATGTATGTATACACACACGCACACATACATCCACTATATATACACACATATATATATACACACACATATATATTACACTCAAAAATTACAATATTTATCTTGGGTTCAATGTGCAACCGGTAACAGTGGGAGATTAATAACACAAAAGCAAAAATTTGTAATTTTTAAATACTGTTGTTATATTAGTGAGTGTTCCTGTTCTTAGGAAATAAGAACAAGATATATTTAAGGAGTTTGCAACTAACTGTCAAATGGTTCAAAAACATGTATATAGACACAAAGGAATTGCAGCAAACGTGGCAAATGTTAATAATTGGTGAATTTATTTGAAGGGTATATGGAAGTTCTCTGCACTATTCTTGAAACTTTTCTGCATATTTGAAAAGATTTTAAAATAAAAAATGAGAAAAATTCCCAAATTGAATCATTCCAGACTGTTTAGGGGCCAACCTCAGTACCAACTGGTACATGATTTATTCTTCATTACACTAATTAGGAGGAGGAAACAGGTTCTTAAACAACCAGCATTTACATGACTTTAATAAAACACTGCAGACGTTACCTGTTTAATTATTAATTCTATGGTAGTCCACAGAAAGTAATGAACCATGCCATCTGTTGGTTAAAATTATTGTTTTACTTAAATATGCTGTTTCTTCTGAATTACAGTACAATTTTTTTTTTTTTAAGTACTTAAAAGACTCAATATCCCGGCCAGAAGGAATGGAGGTTTTCTTTGGAGTAGGAATTGTAATCACAATGCAGTTTCCTACCTGGTAATAGCTGGCTTTGGCATCAATCATCATCTGTTGGGTGGAGATCATCTTTTTCCTGCGTTTACACTCTTCCTTGAGTAATTTGATCTCCCCAGCCTGCTTGTTGAGGAGCTGCTTGCTCTGCTCGCAGTCGGCCTGGCTCAGGCGCAGCCGGTCCTCCAGGATGTGCAGCTGCGAGGTGAGGAACTCCTGCGAGTGCAGCAGGTACTCAATGGTGAGCTGCGCCAGGCGGATGAGCTTCAGCAGTACCGGGTCCACCCCTGATTGGCAGTGCGGACACTTCTCGTCCTCTAGCTTGCAGAAGGTGATGTTCATGATGTTCTCCTGCAGCGTGAGCACGTCCACGGCCCCTGCCACTTTGTCCACGTCGATGGCGCTCAGCCGCCGCCAGTCCACGCTCTCCAGCCGCGGCCGGAACTGGAAGAAGGGCAGGTGGCCCGATGCCGCGCTGGGAGGGACACAGGCCATGGGAGCTGCGCCCGCCGCGGAGGCTGGGGGGACGTCTGGACTCTCGAGGCCGCTGGCCAGCGGGTAGTAGACGTGCTTCTGGAAGGGCTGCGAGAAGACAGCGCGAGGGTGGCGGGGCAGCTGGGTGTCGGGTGGACCACCCCCTTCCCCCGGAGCCCCTAACCTGGCATCCGAGGACGTAGCCCGGGTCTCCAGTCTCTTACCATGCTTGCAAGCGAATCGCCACTTCTGCCGGCATCCGTGGGGGAGGTGTCGTCTACCCCGCGCCGCCTTCCCACCTCTCAGGAGCAGAAGGCCGGGTCCCTGGAGGAGGCGGCGGTCGTGGCCTAACGTCTGCGCCTCCAGGCCGTTGGTATGGCAGCGTGGGTGGGGGGTGGGGGGGCCGGAGCAGGAGCAAAGGGCGCGCCGGCCCCCGCGTGGTCAGCGTGTGCCCAGGGCCCTGAGGGACCAGAGAAGACTTCTTGGACCAGCTTGAATGGTCCCACCGGTCCACCCAGAGGGTACCTCCTGAGGGCCGCCTCCCCGGGGCACCACCCTCTCTGGCCTCTGGGCCGGACACTCCAGGTTCCTAAAACGTGGGCAGCCACATACATCTCCCTGGGTCCTAGCTGCAATCCTCTGGTTACACACCTGTCCTCCCCTTAGGTTTTGACATTAGAAATATCTATTCATCCTCATCTTTTATACATTAAGCAACAAAACTATGTAAAATTAAATGGGATGAAGGGGGACTGGCTGACAAAGGGCACAAAGACACTTTGGGGTATAAAAAAAAATGTGTATTTTCACTGTGCTCTTGATTCCCCGGGCATACACATCTGACAGAATTCATTGAATTGCACACTGAAAATAAAGGGTGCATTTTGCATATTATTTGTCAATAAAGTTGTTTAAAAATTAAATTTGTGGTGTAATTATATTTGATGGTAGGCTTTCTAAATTTCTTACATGAAAGATACTTTTTAAAATGGACTCTTTCTCCCTCTATGGTTGGCCATCTAAGGATAACATTCTGATAAAAGTACAAACCAAAAAACTGCCCCAAATATTTAATACTTTGTCTTTCCAAAAGGAGACATTTTCAAACTGTGAAGGTAAACATGGAGAGGAACTTTAGCCATCAACTTTACCAGGTTTTACAAAGCCCTGGTTATTTACCTTAAAAACCTGTGCAGCAGCTGCATTGTGTTTTGGAGAGGCAAAAATATTTCTAGTAGCAACTTGTAGACCTCAGGCCTCTCATTCTTATTCTTGGGGTCTTCTGGGGTCTGCCTCTGGCTACCGCAAAGATCAGTGAGTTGAGGAAAAGCCAGACATTCCTCACTCCACCCGGGAGTCCTAGCTTGGACCAACCATCAGGAAAACTTTTGTCTTTCCTAACAGCCAAAGAACAGAAGAAAGACAAATACAGTTTGGAGAAACAGGAAGCAAAACTATAACATCAAATATTTTTAGCACTTTCCAGATATTGTGAACTAGACATAAGCCCACATAAAAGCATCCAGGAAACAAGCATTTTGTATGACTTCATGGCAACCATACATCCAAATAACATTTAATGGAACTCTGGGAAAAAAAGAGCTATTATTACCCATTCGCTGAAGCCAAAGCATAAGTCTTAAAGATCTAAGTTCAAAATTTGAGTCTTCCATTTACTTGCTGCCTGACCTAGAACAAGTTATGTCACCTTAGGTCTCAGTTTTCCTATCTGTTTAAAGGGCGTCGAGATACAGACCTGGCAGGTCTGTGGACTGGGGACTCCATCCACTGGGCTTCGGGATCAACGAGAACAAGGGCCGTGGTTTCTCTTGCTCACCATTATATCCCCAGCACCTAGCATAAGACAGGCAGGGAGAGGCATTAAGAATTTACCAACGGACACGTGGATAAAGAATGATCAATGAATTAGGCGCTTAAAGTAAATGTCAGCTCCCAGCCTTTATCCCTCGTATTGTCTGTGCCTCTGGCCTGTTCCGGGGATTCACCCATGATCTGGGACCAAGCCCTTTGGAGCTGAACGTGGGGACTGTCCGCGCGCCCCTACTGCAGTCCGGGGAGGAGCGCACGCGGCCGGAGACACCCATCTCTGTTCGCCGCCGCCACCACTCTGGCCCGGAGCGCCGTGCTGCTTGCTACCTTCGCCCCTCGATTGAATCTCGGTCGCAAGATGGCCGGAACAGGAAAGAAGGGGGCACGCTTTAGCGTTCCCTCCGCCCCCCATCCCCGGGCAGGGCCGCCTGCCCCGCGGATCGCGGGGCCCGCTCCTGAACCCGCAAAAACAAAGGCTGGGGGACACCGGCTATAGTGGGGCTACGGCGCGGTCTCTTTGAAGGCAAATGGGAATGGGGGCTGCGGCAGCCAAGCCAGCGGGGTCGGCAGCGTCTCTGGTCACAGCCGGGGGAAGCGGGAGGAGGGCCGGACTTCGCGGGCACCGAGATGCCCCGTCTGCCGCGGGCTCCCATGGGCGCCTGGTGCATCGCGGGCCTCGGCTCACCCCAGCTGCGCGCTCCTGGGCGGGTGCCGGGCGCTGCAGGCGGACGGGGGCGACGCTGGGGTCCCAGATCCCAGGCGCGCTGCTGATGCAGGCGGGCCGCAGAGGCGGAGGATCAGCCGAGCGGGAAGCGGCGGGCTGGATCCTTCTTCCAGGGTGCAGGATGAAGCTTGCTTGGTCGGGGCAAGTTGTGGCAAGGCGAGCCGCCTGGAGCTGCTCTGGGCCCTCCCAGACTACAGGCCGCGGGTGCCTCGGGATCCCCCACCCCCCTCCCGCCCCCTCCCCTCCACGATCTTTCTCTGGCCTCTTCTCTCCGCTTCCCAGCTCCTCTGGCAGCTGGGCGGGACCGTGCATGTCTAGACTGCAGCGCTAAAATATGCTCGGCCAATCCGGCTTTTGGTGCAGACACGTGGTACCGGGGGCGAGCTCTGTTGCTAGCGTGGGATTCTCTCCCCAGAAAGGCTTTTCAAAGAGAAACCAGATTCACTCCAACCCTGCTGTTGGCCTGTCCCTCAGCTACCTAATTTCCCATTGGGGCTTTACGTGAATTCATTCCCAAGAAAAGACTCGGTTTCGTCGTATTAGTAGAAATCTGCAGATGCAAGGAACCTTGAAGAGGCTATCTAATATAGCCCAGCATTTGAGTGATGTGAAAAATAAATTAGGCACTTTGCGCCCAAATACGTAAAGATTTAAACCCACGTAGGTTTCCGCGTCTCTTTCAGTGTTGCCCACTCTCTGTTGGTAGAAAATTCGACCGTGAAGGGGAGAATCAAGAGTAGTATGACTATTTATTTAACCTAAAATTGGAACATGTGGTCTGATAAGGGCAAAATTCAGTGTTTTAAAATGATGAGCAATCCAGAAAGTATGCATTTTAACAACCACGAGGTTGGCTCAGAATGAGAAATTTGAATGCATTTTTTTGCAAAATCTTAGTGTCCGTTGTAGCAAAGATTTCTTCAATTAGAAAGCGGTAACTATAGAACTTTTGTTTGACGACAACAGGTTACTGTACAATGCCTTTCCTGTGCTTAGCCCTGGCAGAATCAACTTTGTACCGTACTTTATTTAGCATGATGCTTCTAACATAGTAATGCTCACAAAGTATTTATGTTGAATTACTTGCTTTGGTTTTAACTTGAAATTGTAAGGCCTAGGGCAGCCTTGGTGGTAATTTTAAAATGCTTAAATTTGAAAGAGAATCTGAAAATTCTGTAAAGTGGTATGGGAGAAATTTCTAAGTAGAAATTTCAGACAATATGAGGTAGATAAGTCCAATGTCCTTTGGGGTGTGTGTGTGTGTGTGTGTGTGTTAGATAATTGCTTAATTAACATGACGTATGACATACCATTTGAATTATTTGCATGCCCCAATCCCAACTGTCAGTATATTACCCCATATATGCAGAACTGGAAGAAATAAGATGAGCCAGTTGACTCTGGCATGGCATAGCATCAGTCATACATTCTTAATCCTTTCAAACGTCTTATACCAGTTATCACAGTTGAGCAGTGAGTGGGCTATGAGACCCTCAGACTATGAGACCCTCAAGTGTTCTAGCTCATTTAGTAAGTGCTCAGATAAATACTTGTTTTTTGAAGACAGAAACGATCCTAAAGAAAGGAAATAGAAATATTGGTGAATATTGATCATTTTTATAGTAAGTAAATAAAGATATTGTAGATGAATTTATTTCAAATTTTGTGTTTCTATTTCTCTTGTTTGAAACTAGCAAGTGTGAGAAATGAAAATTACATTGGGGCACACAGCTGTGGGTGGTGGTTAGCATGATATCTATTTATTATTAAACATTACCAGGTCTTATAGAAGTAAAGCCAAGGTTAGATATCCAAAGTGGGACTATGAATCAAAATAATTGAAAGGTATTGAATCAGACAATACATGTCCTTTCTGCTTTTCTTTTTTGATCACCTGGCTGATGTCTTCTAGCTATCATTATAATGTCATATATATATATATATATATATATATATATATATATATATATATTATGTAGAACAGTTTCTGAACCACATATGTGCAGTTTAAAGAATAATAGAATGAACACTTGTATACCTACCACCCAGGTTAAGAAATAAGACATTCCTAGCATTTTGGAAATGCCCCTCTGTGCACCTCCCCAAAACCTTCTTCTCCATCCTCCTATTTAACAGTTTCACAACTTTTGGATTAATAATTCCCTTTTCTTTATAATTTACACGTTATATGTGTGTATGTCCATATATATATATATACATATATATGTATATATATATGTATATGTATATATATATATAAAATTTACTTTTGAAAAGTGAGTAACGAGCACAAACTGTGTAAAGATGAGTCAGACAAGTATCTGGGTCTGTACCATCTTTACAGACAAGCAAACGGGCTTCCTCACTGGCCCAGCCCTTTAGAAAATTCCAAGGAGCCAATGGACCAGGTCCTCCCATAGTCTGTGCTCCCCCATTGTAGACCATGTTCCAGTTACATAGAACCCCAGAATTTCTTGCACAAATACCCCATACCAACTTTCAGAGCCTCTATGGCTGCTTCCACAAGTCCATCTTCTTAAAAGTGGACTGTGCTGCTTGTGGTTAGATACACAGGGTAGCCACAGGCAGCAGTACTATTTAGAAGTACTAAATAGTGCAGACATATGGTTGGAAGGTATACACCTGAGCATATAAAACCCCTCACTGGTCGGGATGGTGCCAGGTAGGAAGAGAAGAGTCGCTGCCTGGGAAGTTGGCTGAGAGTCCAGAATTTCTAAATTCAAACCTGGCTTTGCAGCTCAGCTTCCTTTGAGTAACTTAAAATGTGATGCTGCTGGCTGGCATCACAATTTTTGCAAATATTGCAAACCCTAGAGCAACCATTAAAAAAATCAAAAAGAGAATTAATATGATAAAAGAAAGGATAACTAGAATGGTATAAAATGCTCAGTTAAAACCAGAAAAATGGAGAGGAAAGAAACAAAAAACAAGTGCACTGAATAGGAAGCAGTTACACACATGAAAATATTAACCCAGTTCTATCAATTATCATTTTAAATGTGTATGGTTTACATAAACTAATTAAAAGACAGACTGTCAGAGTGGATTAAAAAACAAAAAAATAAGACCCGACAATGTGTTATCTATAAGAAACTCACTTTAAATATAAAGACTCAGGTGAAAATAAAGGGATGGATGGAAAAGATGTACTATGATAACAGGAATCAAAAGAAATCTGGAGCAGCTACGTTAATTTCAGAAAAAGCAGACTTTAAAACAAAGAAAATGGTCAGGGTTAAGAGGGGTACAACATAATGATAAAAGTGTCAATGTTCCAAGAAGACATAACAATCCTTAACATGTGTGTACATAAGAATAGATTGTTAAAATACAGATAGATACAGATAGTGAGGCAAAACCAGATAGAACTGCAAGGAGAAATAGTCAAATCCACTATTCTAGTTGGAGACTTCAACATCCCTCTTTTAACAATTGATCGACCAGTAAAGACATAGATGATCCAAATAGCACTATTAATCAACATAATCTAATTGACATTTATAGACTTCTGCATCCGACAAGAGCGGAATACTCATTCTTCTCAAACTATCATGGAACATTCACGAAGGCAGCCCACATTCTGGGCCATCAAACATACCTCAACAATGGTAAAAGAATAGAAATCATACAAAATATGTTCTCAGACCATGATGAAATTAAACTAGAAATAAATAGCAGAGAGATTGCTGGAAAATCCCCAAATATTTGGAAATCAAACAACATACTTCTATATAATACATGGGTCAAAGAAGAAATCTCAAGAGAAATTTAAAAATATTTTGAGCTAAATGAAAACACAGCTTATCATAATTTGCGGGATGCAGCAGAAGTCTGGCTTAGAGGGAAATTTGCTCCGTAGAAGCGAGTCACTAAGTTTGACCCACACCAAGTGGAGAGGAATTAGATTTTTCTTTTGAAGGAAGGAAGTATCAAAGATTTTGAGACCATATTTTGAAACCACCATGGCAACTAATACCATAACCTCCCTCTCTTTGATTGTTCCCTAGTGGCCTAAGTATCGAAAATGTCCTAGTGGCAGTCTCAACTTATAATTCAATTGGACCATTAATGAGTTGCCTTGAACTGACTCAGGGTGTGGAAGATAGGGTAAAAGAAACCCAAAAAACAAAAACAAAAAAGAAACAAACCCCAAACATAACTCTCAAGGAAAATGGCTCAGTCCTGGCATTTGCAGTGGGGTGGGAAGGGTCACATAAATCAGTAAGAACGCGTGGTTTGCTGAAATGCCACACCTTGGAGCCCCCTGATTAATTCATCACAACCAGATATTCATGAGGATCAGACTCTTTCTATTGGAATCGATTGCCATGGCCACAGTACTGCCTGCTAGGATAACAAAGCTCAGTTTACCTCTGGTGGTTAACGGCTTCTACACACACGCAGGCATCTTGAGCTCCTGCCACTCCCCCTGTGATCGGAAGCCCATTTCACTGGCAGCTCTTACCCGTAGCCTTCCAAGTCTAGAAAGGATGTTTTGCAAAGAGCTGTCCCTTCCCTCAGGAGGTGACCCAAAATTTGTTTTTTACACCTTCATGCCTCTGTCCTTTAATATGTCCTCTTGCTCTGAAGAGAAAGACATAAAAATTATGCTTACCAGATTGCTTCCTAGCTCATATTCTGTAAACAGATTGGTTTCTTCCAAGTAGATACACTTTTTCTACAATAATTAATTAATTAATTAATTATATTAGCATCAGGTGTAATCAATTCGATACACTTTTGAATGATTTGAAAGACAGGACTGAGACAGAAGCTATTTTCCTGCTGTTGTTTTTGCTGGCAAGCAAGGTCATGCAGATCCGAGTGTCAGAGGGTAAAGGGAGTAGCTGAACTCCGAGCCTAGTCACAACTTTAAACGTGTCCAGTGACTCTTGAGACAGCAGTGGCTGCACTGACTTTTTTTTATCAGAGGATCAAAGTCCTGAACTGAACAGTTGCAATGCTGCCCCTCCCCACCTCGTACTCCTCTAGTTCCCTCAGTGATTTTGCAAGCATCCAATTGGGTGCAATTACCTTACTGATTAAAATACTTAGAGTGGCTTTGACATCCTATACTAAAGTCACACCGATACCCCATACGAGCCTATGTTTCTTTATTACTAAAGTAAAAGTTTGTATCAAGGATGTGAGGAGATGCCTGAACTAGATGAGCATAATCTATCCAATCTGTTATCCTGTTTTCCTGAAGTGTTTGAATTCCCTCCTTTATGCTTGTTAAGGGATTTCTGACTTTGGGGATATTGTTCAGTGCATGTTTACACTTGTTACACACTGAATACACAATCACTGGGAAATGCACAAATATTTATATTTGTCCTGATCCAAATCTTGACCTCAAAATCTATTCCCAACATTGTTCCAATTTTGAGGGTGACATAAATTAGCAAAATCCTACAACTTCTTCTAGATTTCTAACTCTTCTATGCCAATATCCAGGATTGCCTGATCACCACACCTCCCACCCCCAAGACCATTCTAAATTTGTATTCTGATTGCCATAGCAACAGTGTGGCTTGGCTCCAGAGAGGAAAACTGTTCTCACATGCAAAGGTGGAAAAGCTTCCTCCACCAAAGAAAGCAGAGTGGGGAGTTATTTCAGGATAGTTCGAGGACTTCAGATCCTCTATGTCAATTGCTCTTAAACTTTCATCAGAGTCCCCTGGAAGACTTGTTAAAACATAGATACCTTGTTTCCCCAAAAGTAAGACCTAGCTGGACTATCAGCTCTAATGAGCCTTTTGGAGCAAAAATTAATATAAGACCCGGTATTATATTATATTATATTATATTATATTATATTATATTATATTATATGACCCAGTCTTATATTATAGTAAAATAAGACCTTATTTTCGGGGAAACAGGGTAGCTGTGCCTAACCCTAGAGTTTCTGATATAGTAGGTCTGAACTGGGGCCAGAAAATCTGCATTTCTAACAAGTTTCTAGGTGATACCAATGGTCTAGAGACCCCACTTCAAGAACCACTCAACTCAGTCTTACAAATACTCTTGTTTCCATTTCCGGATCCACTGTCCTCTGTTCAGTTCTTCAACCTTCATATGAAAGACTTAGAATGACTATTAACCCAACTCATAAAATTAGTTTGGTTTTGTATGTCCTCATTCTTAGAGCTTAGATAGAAACTGATTTTTTTTTTCATCAAAGTCACAGAAAGAACTAGATATTGCCAAGGTGAAATTTTGAGATTTGATCTTGTTCTCTTGTTTTAAGTTATACATGAGGTGAAAAACAATAATTATGCCTAGTTGTCCAGCATTCTTCGTCCCTTTAAATTGGTTAGTGGCAACAAATACTTAGCTCCCAGAGCCCCAATCTTAGTGGACAAACTGTTCCAGTGAATGTTAATGGGAGCCTTAGATTTTCTTTTTTTGCCTTATAACTAATTAGTTATTTTGCCAAATAACTAATTTCAAAACCCCTCATTTCCCCAAGGGTGCCCATTCTCCATCACCAGTTTCCATTTCAGTTAAGGTTCTTTGCTGGTCAACAATCGAAACCTATTTCTGTTCACTTAAAGGGGTGGGGTTACTGACAGGATATTGGATAGCTCACAACAACAAGGGAGCAGCTGAACAACCAGGCCTCATGAAAGATGGAACCAGGTGAGTTCCAGAGTCCTTTGGAGCTCAGGGACAATTTCACTGCCACAAAGACCATTCAGCCCCAAGTACCTTCAACCCTTTGAAGTTCTGCTCAAGGTTCAAACTCCCGTGAGAGAGAATGTGATGGACATAGCTTGGGTCATGTTTCTGATGGGCTCCTGTGGTGCTGGTTGTAGCAAAGGGGGCTGTGATGGAAATGCCCACAGTGGTGGAACACCCAAAAAATCTACATGGAGCAGGGAGTGGCGGTTCCCAAAAGGAGGGTATTCTGAGAAGACGCGTAACAGATGTCTAGTAGGAACAGCACCCACTCCCCCCCTTTACCACTCACTCTGTGATCTGACCCTTAGGAAAGGTATCCTGATGCTTTTCTTTAAAATGTTCTTTCTCCTGAAATTGAAGATTCAAGATTTGAAGATGCAAACAAGGCAGAAGAAAGGATAGCAGGTTTATACCCCTTTGAATAATCTGGAATTGCCTTCTCTCAGGGAGGTCCTTTCCCCCTCACCGATAGCTTCTCCATCCAGAATCCAGGAACTTGGCTTCCTTCATCCAGCTGGTTTTTGAATCCTAACCAGCTCCACAGACAGGACAGTCACTGTTGTTTGGAAAAGGAGAGAAAACCAAACATATATGCCATCTCTCAATTTTTCCTTCTCTCTTGTTCTCCTGCCGTCTAATTTTATCTTCACTTGGATTGATAAGGGGAGGCAGGGTTCAAGAATTTATCCTCATCTTTGACCTTAATCCCTTTGAAAGTCTCTCTGTCTCTGTCTCTGTCTCTTTTTCTCTCTCTCAAGCATACACACCAAGTCTTCATTCCAAACGGGCAAGATGGGTTTAAGGAACCAATATGCCGTTTAGTAATGCCAGAGTGGCTGGAAAGCAGAAATTGTATCAGTTGGTTTTCAGCATTATGCTGAAGTAACAAACAGTCCCAAAATATCATATTTATGATAAGAAGGTATATTGTATGTTTTATATCAGTTGTATGTTTGCTATGACTTTGTTCCATGTGGTCTCCTTAGAGGACCCAGACAAATGAAGCAGCCCATCTCTGGGACATGCTTTTCATTTGACAGAATAGCCATGTCATGACATTGGTTCTTGAAATCTCTGCTGGGAAATACATCACTTCTACTCACATTCAATTAGCCAAAGCAAATCCTGTGATAATAATCCTTTTGTAGGGGAGCGAATAATGAACAATAATAAAATCTGCTGTAGAACTACCGTGTTTCCGCAAAAATAAGACCTAGCCGCACCATCAGCTCTAATGAGTCTTTTGGAGCTCAATTAAAATTAATTAAAATTAATGTAAGACCCGGTCTTATTTTAATATAAGACCAGGTATACTATACTATAATATAATATGATACCAGGTCTTACATAATATAATATAATATAATATAATATAATATAATATAATATAATATAATATAATATAATATAACACCGGGTCTTATATAATATAATATAAGACCAGGTCTTATATTAATTTTTGCTCCAAACGATGCAGGGATGGTACGAACTACTTGGGATCTACAAAGAAGAATAAGATTTAAAATTTTGCATGATGTCAACTTGAAACTACATCAGGCTAAAAATTTGAGCCGCTTGATGTAGCAACTCACTCAGCACTAAAGCAAAGAGAAGAGACTATAGTTGTTTGATGAATAACTTCCATCATCAAACCAATCTGTGGCTGGACTTTAGTTATGCAAGAATAACTTCCATCATCAAACCAATCTGTAGCTGGACTTTAATTACTCAAGAATGCTCAAAATAGTTTGACATATATTTTCTTTCTTTGAGGTGGAAGTGTTTTGTTCTCCCCCTTAGCTTGCCAGAAATTCAGTATTTTTTTAGCTGACCTAATCGGGTGAAAATTTTTTCTACACCTGAGCCAAGATGTATGGGCATATCAGGGTACCCTTTGAAATCAATCATAGAGGTGACAGTAACAGATCCAGAAGAAGAGCTGATAAAAACACAACAAAACAAAACACCCTGAGAAATGCCAAGGATAGCTTGGGGCACGACAAAATCACCTGAACTGCTAATAGGACATGGAACAATGAGACCGCTGAAAAGGCATTCTGTACTTGCTGAACTGAAAAGATCTAGTAATTAAATGTATCTAAATTTTTTAAAATATCCTTTTAAATTCATTAAGAAAATGACAATTTTCTTTTTTATGGAAGATCAGTACAAAAAAATTGCAATGTGATTTGCATTCCCAAATTGAGAGACAGACTACAAATAACTGGCCTATACTCTTCAAAAGTGCCCTGGTCATAAATGACAAGGAAAGACTGAAGCATTGTTTCAAATTAAGGAAATTTAAGAGACATGACAACTGACTACAATTTATGATCTGGTATTTTCATTTTCTGTTAGGGACATTATTGAGGCAAAAGGCAAAATTTTTAATAAAATCTGATACTAAGAGTATTGAGTATTGTATCAATATTATTTTCCCAATTTTGATAGCTGTATTGTGGTTATGTAAGAGAATGTTGCTTTTAGGAAATACACACTGGAGTATTTAGGAATACAGGACATCATGCCTGCAACTTCCAAATAAGTGAGGGGAGAGAGAGAGAGAGAGAGAGAGAGAGAAGCAAATATAGCAGTATAGGAAATTGGGGATTCTGGATGAAGGGTGTATGAAGATATTTTGTACTAGCTTTGTAACTTTAAAAAATACGTAGGATTAATTTACTTGTCTTATTTAAAGGAAGGCCAGAAGAAGGTCGTGCGGGTCTGTATGGCAGCTCCAAGAATTCATTAGAAACCCATGCTTCTTCTGGCTCTGGAACAACCTTGGATGTGTCCTGGCTCCTTGGAGTGCTGCAGTCCCCACAAATCATCCTCAATCCAGGCCACTGCATGGAGGAAGAGGAGAATATCCTGTTAACATTTAAGTGTCAAACTATGTCAAAATTAAAAATTAGGAAAAACAAGTGATATATGCAAAAAAATTTCTTTTTACATGAAATTTTGAATATTATATCAGTTAGCGATCATAATTGGAGCCCTGACAGTAATAAATCCAACCCAATCTGGTGGAGGACTAGAAATTTAAGATTGTGATAAAGGGAATGGAAAAAGATCTAATCATAAGTGAAATCCCCTGAGACTTTTTCTTGGAGGCAAATATGATGATATATGAACGCAGAAGAATTTTCAGGAGTGAGTCATAAACAATATTCTGGTGTTCTTGCATTTCCAAATCTGCTGATCTGTGGCCTTTATTCTTAAATATGTTTTGCTCAATTGTCTTATAGCATTGAATGTTTAGAAATGACTGACCCATCCTACATTTATTTCCTCTTATAAATGACGAACTTTTTGTCTGGCTGTCCATAGTATTATTTGTTTCTCTTTAGAATTCATAAAAAATTAATTTTACCTAGATATGTCTCAAGATTGACTGTGCCGAGGGTATTTCCTGGTAAAAAGAATGTTCTTTTAACACACAGATTCAAGTCCTCCTTTACTCTTGGACATTTTTCTTATGTGTTGATACACTTGTTCTCTTATTTCCATTTTCTTCTTTGGAAATTCTGAAATGTGTGTGTAATTGGATATTGTTTGCCTGTCTTCCACATCAGTTCTTTTTCTGTCAATCCTCATTTTAATAAACATTTTTATTGAAAGTATATTAAACATACAGAAAGCCACACAAATAATAAACACATAGCTCAACTAAATTCTCACAAAGTTAACACACTCAGGTAGTTACCACTCACATTTTACTTCATTTTTTTTTTTTACATTTTAATTCTTTTTAACATTTTACTTAACTTTATTTTGCTTACTTTTCTCTTTCCTATACCCTATGTCTCTTACTAGGTTTCAGCATGATTTTCCTTTCCAACTTGACCTTCATTGTTTTGATGGCTTCTTTTTTTCTTCAATATCGTTCCTGAGTTCTGTCAGCTTTCAATTCATCTCATTTTTATTTCTCCATTTCTTTCCTAGGTTCTTTATCTCTGCTTGTTCTTTTGATATATTACGTATACTGAAAAGTGCTAAATATTAGGCATACACTATATATTACACAGTGCATATAACACCTAAATATATAATGATCTGTGATCCACTGCCAAATCAAAATACAGAAAATTTCCAGTATAAAGGCTTTCCCTAACCAGAAGTCATTTCTACTCTGACTTCTGTCACTGTAGATTAGTGTTGCTTCTTCTTAAAATTCTTCATATAAATGGAATTACACAGTGCGTAGTATTTCTTATTATTTTTAATTATGGTAAAATATACATAACAAAAAAATTTGCCGTTTTTAAGTGTACAGTTCAATGTTGTTAAGTGTATTCATACTGTTGTTACAGTACATAGTGTTTTGTGTTTGCATTTGAAAAATCATTACATGAGTAAATTTATCACAGTTTTTTAAAAATCTATTCTCCTGTTTGTGGAGAATGAAGCATTTTCAATTTGTGACGATTAGAAAGAAAGCTGCTACATATGAACACTGTGGTACTAGGCCCTTTGTGGACATATGTTTTCATTTCTCTAAGATCAATACCTAGGAAGAGAATTGCAAGGTCATCAGTAGATAGATATCAGTTTAACTTTTAAACACATTACCAGTTTTCCAAAGTGGTTGTACCATGTCATACTCCCCATGGCGATACAGGAGAGTTCCACTTGTTCCAAATGCTTGCAACACTTGATATTGTCAATCGTGTTTCATTGTAGGCCATTGTAGTGGTATCTCATTATTGTTTTAATTTGCATTTCTCTGGTAACAAATCAGGTTGAGCACTTTTTCTATGCCATTGGCCATTCGATTCTGTCCTTTTTGATGACTTATCTTTGAATGATGTGAATTTTTCCTAAAACTGCTTTCGTAGGAAGTTTGTATAGAAGAAGAGATTGGGGTGTGTTCCACTCTAGCCATAATTTTTCTTCTGATCCAAGTTTTTGTATGAATTAGTCTAGCTTTTATTTCTCCTGTGCAAAGGAAGACAGGTAGCCAATAACGCTATTAAGCATGTGAAGTTTCTATTCTCTTCTTCTGACATGGGGATAAATTGCTTCCTGCAGATGATACTTAATAAATAAGTGAATCTTCTTTCAAGCCCATGTTTTGCTTCTTGGAACCAAAGTGTCTTAAACAGCTTCTGTCACCAACCGGTGCATGTCATTCTTCTTGTTGAGAACACAGTGTTTAGGTTTTTCGGTATAGGATATGCCTTTAACCTTGGAGGAGTATCTTGCTGCCTGTTTCTGAGCTGTGCATTAGCTGGCATCCTCTCTCTGATTCCTCTACTGTTTGGTATCCCTCCTACTTATTTGGGGGATTGGAGTTTCAGTGGTCTTCTACACTTTCCTGAGGCTGTGATTTGTTTTTTCTTTCTTATTGGTTGTCGTGACTTTGGGTGATTTCTAAGAGGGAAAGAAGGAGATACTTATTTGACACTACCATCCTCAAAATAGAAGTATTGATAAATACCAATTACTGAATTAAAGCAGTTTGCTTTAATTTTTTTTTTTTGCTGAGATTTTTTTTTTCTTTGAAACATGAATGAGTGCTGTACTTTACCTAAACAGTGACTCTGTTGAAATGATTTTTCATCTCCCAGTTAATCTATCTCATTAAATGATGTTTTGATGTTGACCTATCCTGTGTCCCTGAATAATATCTTCCTGGTTATCTTTTTATTTTTAATTGACTGAATTTGATTTGGAAATATTCCACTGAAGATTGCTTTATCTATCCTCATAATTTGGTGATGGTTTCCTTTTCTTTCTAGTTTTAGCATCAAATCTCTAAAAATGAGTTGGAGAGATTTTCCTCTTTTTAAAAATATTCTGAAATACTTTGTATAAGATACGGATTACAAATCTGTGGGGCCAGTAGGTTTTATTTAGGATGAGACATATAATTACTAATTTATTTCCTTTAATAGTTCTTGACTTATTTAGGCATTCTATTTTTTTTCCATGCCTACTTTCCAAGTTATTGGCATAAAGACATTCAATGTTTTATTTTATAAATTAAAACATCTCTACTATATTTGTAGTTGTGTACTCTCTTTTAAATTCTAATATATGCCTTCTCCATTTTTAAAGCTTACTTTATTTTTGTCTGTTTTATAGCTTTTATCAATAACTTGCTTTTTGGTTTAGATGCCTTATGTTTCTTTGCCACACTCAATACAATAATTTCTGCTCATTTTAAAGATTATTTTTTCCCTTCTGTTTTTCATTCTTCCTCTATAGTGCTTCTAGCATCCTGAACTGAATGCATTTTCATTTTCCTTTCTTTTTTTTAACTGAAAGTATTTAAAGCTCTAAATTTCCCTCCAAATATTTGCTTTAGCTACATTCCACAAATTATGATAATGTAACATTTTCATTATCATCTAGTTTTGCATAATTTGAAATTTACATGATGATTTTGCCTTTACCATGACTAATTTAGAGACAATGGTTTTTGTTTCCAAGAACACGAGTTGGAAAAGTCTGTTTATTGTTGACTTTCAATTTTATTGCATTATGGTCAGAGGACATGAAATGTATTATAGCAATTCTTAGGGATTTGTACAACTTCCTCTGTGAACTAGATTTTGTAAATGTTCCATGTATTTGAAAAAAATTTCCTATTTGCTAGGAAGATCATCATCTCTCTCTCTCTACATATAGAGCTGTTAGATACAGTGTTAGACAAAACTTGTTAAAATTTTGCTCACACATTACTAAGATTTTTGTGTGTGCTTGGTGTAAGAGTTTCTGATAGTTATCTGTGTTAAAATATCTTCTAATATTAATTCTTTTACTTTGTGTTCTAGAGCTTATTCTAGTAGGGGGGTGTGTGTGTGTGTGTGTGTGTGTGTGTGTGTGTGTGTGTGTGTGTATTAGGGTGTTTATGCAATTTTTAATTTCAGGAACTAGTTTTTTTAAATTTCCAAGATTACTGATCAATTATTATGGTGGGTTAAACAGTGCTCCTTACCCCAAAATTCATGGCTGCTCCAAGTCTCAGAATGTGACTGTGTTTGCAGATGTAATTAGTTAAGAAGAAAAAGAGAGGACACACAGAAGAATGCCATGGAAAAATGCAAGCAAAGATTAGAATGATGCAGCTACAGGCCGAGGAATGCAGAGGATATCTGGGAACCACCAGAAATGAGGAGAAAGCCAGGAAGGATTCTTTTCTAGAGCCTTCAGAGAGAACACGGCCCTGTTAACAACACCTGGATTTTGAATTTTTACTTCCTAGAACTATGAGAAAATACATTTCTGTTGTTTTAAACCACCCAATTTGAGGTAATTTATTATAGCAGCCCTAGGAAACCAATACAATTATTTTTTATATCCACCTGTTCTCATTTCATTTACACCAGTTTTGTTCTATTCTTTCTTTCTTGTATTTATGGATGTGATTTCTTTATCTATGTCTCTAGGCATGCTTAGTCTATAAAGTTAATTTTCTCTTAAGTGTGTTCAGGTTCAGTCGTTGATTTGTTGCTGGTCTTTCTTATAGGCATTAGAGTTCTTGGTATGTTTTGAAATTGTATTTTGCAGTTCCATTTTGAGGTGAAAGGTAAAGGTAAGGTTTTGTTTATCTGCTTTGTTGTTTTTCCACTTATATTTCTCTCTATGCTTACTCTCTCCTGTCTCATAAGGCAGTTCCAGGCTGATACTGCAGAGCCAGTCAGGAGCAGCTTGATTCCAAATTCCTAGGTTTCTACAATTCCATATGAACAAACAGCCATAAGAGAGCTGCCACTGGTGGTGGTTTCAAGCAGCAAGAGTAGGAGACTCACTCTGCATTACTTTTGGTCCCTTTCTAGATCTGAAACATAGATTAGTATTCCTGTGGCTTCTGCTTGCCTATGACTTTCTGGTGTTTTTTTTGTTTGCTTGTTTTTCCTATTTCTAGTCCATGGAAATATTTGTCTTGGCTTAGGTTCCAGCTAGGTCCTTTTGTTTGCTTATTTGTTTTCTCATTTCAGTTTCCATATATTGCTCTGCATTTGTAATAGAGGTTCAACAAGTGAACCTTTTGTATTTTGTTCTCTTGCCAGTTGGTCTTTCCAGACCTGAAATAGCTATCAAAAATATTTCAGGCTACACTTTTGTATTTCAATGTAAGAGTAATTAACTGAATTGAAGGTAACCTGATGACTTACCTGGTCCTGCTCCTATCTATCCCATTTATTAACACCAAAATGCATGCCACCTCTGTAGTTAACCACCGTAGTTCAAGGTACATCATCTTTCAGCTGGCCTACTGCTGTCACCTCCTAACTGGGCACACTACCCGTCCCTCTACAATTGATTTTTTCATACAGCAACCAGAGTGATCTCTTTTAAATCTAAATCAAATAATGCCAGACTTCTGCTTAAAACCCACTGATGACTTCCAGTTTTCAAAAGAGTGAGTTTAAAACTCCCTTTTAATAGTCTACATGGCACTGTATGATCCAGTTCCTGTCTATCTCACAACGTCATGTTATACTCCTGTCCCCCAAGTTTATTACTTTCAACAGACTGTTCCTAAAACACACTGAGATTGTTTCCATTTCAAAGCCTTTGTGCTTGCTGTTTCCTCTATAAGGCTCATAAAGTGATTGGCTTCTTTCATAGATCAGGCCTCAGTTACCCTCCGCACCCCTCCTCCACCCTCATCTCTCAGCAGTCCTATTGGCTCTGCCTCCAAAATGTAACGTATTCAAAATCATACCACTTCTTTCCTTCTTGACCATGGCCACCTTGGTCCATACTAACCTCCTAACTGGTAACTCTGTTCGCACTCTTGCTCACGGTAACAGGTATAGTAGGCTCATCGACTATCAGAGTGCCCCAGCAAACTTGCCAGTCCCTTCGAAGTTATGTGGAGTCATGTCACTAGTTACAGTCAGTGGAAATGTAAATGACATGTGTTACTAGTAGATTTGAGCTCTATTTTTCTTTCCATACCTGGGCAACCACAAGACCCAAATATACTATTCACTACCTGCAGGGAGCGATACAGGAGTTGCCATGCAGAGAGTTTCATAGGAGCTCTGTTGGACGTTGAGTGCTTCAACTGTATCTCAGAAGTTTTGGTATGTTGCTGTGGGGACAGAGCCCCAGAGAGCAGTTTCCAGGCTCTCGGCCTCAAGTGGAAAGGTGCTGGCTCGGGTAGCAGATGGCCATCAGCTGTGACTAGTTGGCCATCAGCTGTTACCAGTTAGCCATTAGCCACTGATATAACTTCCGTGGCTGAGCTAGCAAGGGGGATTGCAGTTAGCAAGGGGTTGGTTGACAGAGAAGTGGACAGCAGGTTGCAAATTGTGTGGCTCCTGCTTCCTGTGTCTCAACCCAGCCGCCAGGGAGAATATAGTGGTATGACTCCCCTATCCATGGCTCCATGGGTGTTCCTTTTTGGCCTCCCCATATCCTGCATTCTTATGCGGGGAGCGGGACCAGAGACCCCGCATGATAACCCACATGACAGTTGTATTTTCATTTTTGTTCAGTTCAAAATATTTTCTAATTTTCCTCAAGACTTCCTTTTTGACCCATGGATTATTTAGAAGTGTGTTCTTTTCAAATGTATGGAGATTTTCCTATTATTTTTCTGTTATTGATTTCTAGGTTAATTGTTTCATGGTCAGTTTACACACTTTATGTAATTTAAATTATTTTATTATTTCAATTCTTTTTAATTGGTTAAGGTTTTGTTTTATAATCTAGGATATGGTCTATCTTAGTGAAGTTTTATGTGTACTTAGAAGGAATGTGTTTTGGGGGCAATTCTATAAATGTCAATTAGATTCAGTTGGTTGATGATCAGTTCTTCTGATTTTCCCTACTGATTTTCTGTCTATTCTTTCTATGAATTACTGAGAGAGGACTGTTGAAAACTCCAACTAAAATTATGAATTTTTCTCTTTATCTTTTCATTTCTGGCAGTTTTGCTTCATGTATTTTGAAGCGCTGTTGTTAGGTTCACCTCATTTAGGATTGTTAGGTCTTGGAGAATTGATCTTTTATCGTTATGTAATGTCTGTCTTTATCACTGGCAATTTTCTTTTATTTGAATTCTACTTTGTCTGATATTAATGTAATCTGTCACTCCAGCTTCCTTCCGCCTCCCTCCTTCCATCCCTCCCTCCCTCCTTCCCTTCCTTCCTTCCTTCGTTCCTTCCTTCCTTTCTTTGATGTGATTCTAGGCAGCTGTGCCGAGATATTTTTTAAATTGCGGTAAAAGATACATAACAAAATTTACCATCTTAACCATTTTTAACTGTCCAGTTCAGTAGTGTTAAGCATATTCACATTGTTGTGCAACAAATCTCTAAAACTTTTTTATCATGTAAAACTGAAACTCTATACCCATTGAACAACAACTCCCCATATCTCTTCCCCCAAGTAACCTGGCAACCACCATTCTGCTTTCTGTATTTAGAGGTTCGACTGCTTTAAATACCTACTCCAGTTTTCTATTGATTAGTGTCTGCATGATAGTTTTCCATCCCTTTATTTTTTGTATAAAACAACTTTATCGTGTTGTATTTCATATAAGATACAATTCACCCAATTACAATATGATTCAATGGTTTTTAGTGTATTCACAGGTATGTGCAATCATAATCATTACCTAATTTAAAAATATTTGCATTACCCCAAAAAGAAACCCTATACCCATTAGTAGTTACTCTTTCTCCTTACTCCCAGCCCCAGGCTACCACTAATCTTTCTACTTGTGTGGATTTACCTATGCTGCTCATTTCACATAAAGGAAGCATACAAGCTGTGGCCTTTTGTGACCAGCTTTGTTCACGTAGCATATTTTTTTCAAGGTTTATCCATGTTGTAGCAGGTATCAGTACTTCATTCTTTTTTAAATAGCTAAGTACTATTCCGTCATATGGATCTAGCTCAGTTTACCCAGTCGCTTGTTGACAGAAACCTGGACTGTTTCCACTCTTTGACTATTATGACCATGTAATAGCTAGGAACATTTGTGTACAGGTTTTTGTTTCAACATGTTCTTAATTCTCTTAACTATATACCTAGGAGTGGAATTGCTGGGTCATATGATTGACTCTGTGTTTAACATTTTGATAATTAACTGTTTTCTAAAGTGGCTGCATTATTTTACATTTCCAATAGTAATATGTGAGAGTTTCCATTACTCCATGTTCTCACCTACTCTTGCTATTGCTCCTCTTGCTTATAGACATCGTAGTGGGTACGAAGTGGTATCTCACTGTGGTTTTGACTTGCATTTCCCTAATGGCTAATGATCTGGAGCATCTTTTCAGGCACTTATTGGTCATTTGTGCCTTTTTCGGAAAAATACCTATTCACATTCTTTGCCCATTTTTTGTTATGTTGTCTTTTTATTCTTGAGTTGTAAGAGTTCTTTACATATTCTGGATACAAGCCCCTTATTAAATATATGATTTTTCTCCCATTTTGTTTATTGTCTTTTAATTTTTTTGATGGTGTCCTTTGAAGCACAAAAATTCTAATTTTTTTATGAAATCCACTTTATCTAATTTTTTCTCTGTGCTCGTGCTTTTGGCATTGTATCTTAGATGATTTTGATTAACCCAAGATTATAAAGGTCTACTCCTGTTTTCTTCTAGGAGTTTTAGATTTGACATTTAGATCTATGATCCAATTTGAGTTACTTTTTGTGTATGGTCTAAAGACTTCCTTCTTTTGCATGTGGATGTCTGGTTGTCCCAGCACCATTTGTTTAAGTGACTACCTTTCCCCAAATGAATTGTCTTGGCATCCTTGTTGAAATCAATTAACCATAACGTGAGGTTCATCCTACCTTTTAGACAGCTTATAGTTGATTCATGTTTTTTTATTATCCATTTTGACACTATCTTCTAATTATTGTGGTTATAACATTTACATTTAATGCAATTATTTCATGTATTTGGATTTAGATGTTAAAATCTGGAAAATAATAATTAAGCCCTTATGATTTGTGTTATTATAGGAAATTCATAAGACACCTTTTAAAAGACACTATTATAATCTCACTTTGTTAATTTAGAAATTTAGAAAGTTTAAGTTTTGAAGAATTTACCCATTGTATGCAAAATACAAGATTGTATTATCATTAATTTCATATAATAAAATCAGAACATAGAGCTGTCTCTTTTTTTATTGAGATATTATTGACATATAACATTGTATTAGTTCTAGGTGTACAAATAATGATTTGATATATGTATATACTGTGAAATGATCACCACTACAATTTTTTTTCTTGTGATAAGAACTTTTAAGATCTACTCTCTTAAGCTAGAGAGGAGAAAACATTAATCATAAGAAAAATACATTTACAGTACTGTAAGTATTTATTAAAAACAATCTGTGTGTAAGTGGACCCATGCAGTTCAAACCCCTGCTGTTCAAGGATCAACTGTATACAATACAGTATTGTTAACTATAGTCATCATGCTGTATAGTACACACCCAGGACTTATTTATCTTATAACTGGAAGTTTGTACATTTTGACTCACTTCATCCATCCCTCTCCCCCAAACCCCTGCTTCTGGCAACCAATTTTTTTCTCTGTATCTATGAGTCCAGTTTTTTCAGATTCCACACAAGAGAGATCATACCGTATTTGTCTTTCTGTGTCTGGTTTATTTCACTTAGCATAATGCCTCAAGGTCCATCCATGTTGGTGTAAATGGCAAGATATCATTTTTTTGATGGCTGAATGATATTCCATTATCATTCATCATATATATACACAAGGTGTGATCAAACAATATGGTGAATGTTTAAATAAAGAAAATTTATAACAGTAAAAGACACATTGCCATTAATGCTCTCAAAACATACTCCCTTGCTTTGAACACACTTATTCCATCGTTCTTGCCACTTTCTGAAGCAGTTCTGGAAGTCCTCCTTTGTGTCTTTGGTTGCACTGTCATGGCTGCCTCGATGTCCTGAATCGATTGAAAACATTTACCTTTCATGGTCATTTTGACTTTGGGGAAGAGCCAGAAGTTGCATGGTGCCAGATCTCGTGAATAAGGTGGATGAGGACACACTGTAATGTTTTTGGTAGAAATTACTGTACCAGAAACGATGTGTGACAAGGAGTCTTTCCATTGTGATCACAAAAATACGGTGAATGCTGCTGGTATCCAATGGAAAGGCAGGGATCTTCAATACAGGAAGTGGTATAATAATTATACCACTATTATATATACTATTATATATATTATATATATTATATATATTATATATAGTATATACTATTATATATAATAATATATAATAATGTCAAACCTTGGTAACAGTGTGTGACAAGTTTCAACTTGTTTGGTGCAGTCAGTCGGGTGTGAGCTACAGTTGAGAGAAGGTGTGTTTTAAAGTGTGCCGACCTGAGAGATGGGCAAATGGTTTCATCCTCCATCATGACAATGCTCCATGTCACACATCACTTCTAATATGGCAATTTCTGTCAAATAAATACATTATGGTATGTCCTTGTCGACCTTATTCACCGCATCTGGCATTGTGCGACTTCTGGCTCATACCCAAAGTCAAAATGACCGTGAACATTTTGAATCAATTCAGGACATCAAGGCTGCCATGGCAGCGCAACTAAAGACACTCACGAAACAGGACTTCCAGAACTGCTTCAGAAAGTGGCAAGAACAATGGGATGAGTGTGTTGAAAGTGAGGGAGAGTATTTTGAGGGGGATTAATGGCAATGTGTCTTTTACTGTAAAATATATATTTTAAACATTCACTTTGTTTGATCACACCTTATATATACCAGGGGTGCCCAAAAGATGTATACAAGTAGACGCTTTGGTCAATGTTGCTCAAGCAATAGTTTGCCATAATCAAAATTGTCTAGACGCTGATGGTAACCACTTTGAGCACCTCTTGTAATTGCCGAAGTCAAACGTGAGTTGTATTCATTTTCTGTTATTGGTGTATATTGAGTATTGCAATTTTAATAGTTTTTTCCTTTCTTAAAATGTGTATACATTTTTTTGGCACCCTCTGTATGTATCACAGTTTCTTAATCTATTCATCAACCAATGGACAATCATGTTGTGTTCATATCTTGGCTATTGTAAGTAATGCTGCAATGAACATGGAGTGGACATAGAGCTATCTTGAAATCAGCATTATTAACTCATTATTAACCTCATCCAAAGATTCAATTTATCAGAAATAGTACATGAACCTTTCAAAATGCCATTTTAAACCTTGTATTTCAGAACCAAATATTAAATAATCTTCAAGTCATGCTTCAAAATTTCTATCTCATATTATTATAACAGGCTATTATTTACATGCACTTGTTGACATTAAAAAAAAAAGTGGTTTATCAACCTTTTCTTTCCTGTAGACATTTTGAGAGATTATCTGGACTAGAATATTCTGAGTGCATACATAACAGATTTTTTTTTTTTTAAATCAAGTAATCTGCAATTTCCCAAGCAAGGATAAAAGAGGGAGAACAGGAAAAAAATTAAAAAAGGAAGAGAGGAGCTGGTTTTAGACAACGAAGAAATTATCTCTGAAAAGTGCTAATTCTCTTCCTTTTGCAAGGAGGTGAGAAAGTTAAATGCAGAAAAACTCATTTTGACATAAACACACAAAAGACAGTCATTGCAGTTAATTTAAAAATACTCAAGCCCTTCACAATTATTTTAAGTAAACTTTTATTTTTGAAATAATTTTATAGTTAAAGTTGCAAGGATAGTACAGCGAAGTCCTGAATGAACTTCATTTATTTTCTCCTATTGTTAAAAATCTCATATAACCAGGGTACATTTGTCAAAATTACCACTGTAACAGTGGTACATTACTATTAACTAATCTTGAGACTCTAGTAAGATTTTAATTGTATCCCCAGTAATATCCAATTTCCATTCCAGGATCCAGGTTAAGACAGCACGTTTCATTGTCATCATCTCCTAAGTTTCCTCTGGTCTGTTGTAGTTTCTTAGCCTTTCCTTGTTTTTCATGATCTTGACAGTTTTGAGGAGTACTGATCAAGTATTTTATAGAATGTCCCTCAGTTTTGGATTATGTGATAGTTTTCATGTTTAGACTGGGCTACAGGTTTTTGGAAAGAATACCACAGAGGAGAAGTGCCCATCTTATCATATCATATCAGGGCATACATGGGATCAACCTGACTTAGCATTGGTAATATTAATCTTGACCACCTGGTCAAGGTAGTGTTTGCAGGTTTCTCCACTGTAAAGTTACTCCTCTTCCCTCTTTCCACACTCTGTTCTTTGAGTCATTAACTGCAGGCCACAATTGGGGAGGGAAATTAAGTTCTACATCCTGACAGGGGTGGTATATTGTGTTAAGTTGAATAGTGGTCACCTGAAGGTATCTACATTCTGATCTCCTGCCAATGTTATCTTTTATGTCAAAAAGGATTTTACAGGTGTGATCAAACTGAGGATTTTGAGAGGATGAATATCCTGGATTATCCAGATGGGCCCTTAATAATTAATTACAGAGATCCTTATAAGAGGGAAGCAAGAATGTCAAAAGAATGTCAGAATCATAGGCAGCATTCCGGTGATGATTCATGGTCTAGTATTACTTGTTTACAAAACTCTTTCTTCACTAGGTTCAGCATTTTGATGAATGCCTTGATCACAGTACATCATTTGGATGATGGCTTCACTACTTGTGGACATTGAAATCACCTGCCATTTTCCCACTAACACTATCAGTGATGTCAACAGGGAAAAGGTAAATGACAAAAACAAAAAAAACACCCAAGGAATTTCCAGACGACTTTCTTCATTATTCTGTTATTGTTAGAAGTATGAGCAACATCTGTACAACACTTTAATTTACAAGAATCTTTACACACTTCACGAGACCTCAAAACAAACCTTTGAGGCAGTCAGGATCATACCCACTGTACAGATGAAGATAATTTAGATTAATAGCCATGGAATGGGATTACATTTCTTGTATCTGAATCCTCTGCACTTCACATTATATTATACTGATTTACACAACTCATCAGGGACTCAGGTTTTTTTTTTCTTTTGGAAACCAGTCTTTTGCATTAGTTCTCTTTGGAATCAGTAGCCTTTCTGCTTTTATTAGCTTAGTATATCTTCGGGAAATCACTAATTCACTATACTATTTATAATTTATGAGTTCTTCTAAAGTGTGAAATAACATCAAGATAGCAAATACATACTTATTGGTGGAGTACAAAGTCTGCACTTGACAATGCTTAACACAGAAAAACATGACTGTTTTACCCCATGGAAAACATCACTGGTGTATCGTGTGCGTGTTGGGTTGCGTTGGGGACACCAGAGGAAGTGGCTGTGAACAAACATAATGCCAAATCGAGTAACTTGAACTTTATCTTGTTCAAGTTCTTATCTCTTTTGTTGAGTTTCCTCTAATGAGGACAAGATGCAAGATTAGTTCTAACAGGTATTTTTTTCCTCTCTTACAGTTGACGTTGGCTGCATTTTCAAGAGCCACTTGCTCTCAGCTGCTGCGTCTCCCTGGTTTCTTCGTTACAGGATCTTTTTGGATTCTGCTCTTTTCCGGACACGCTGGTCTGCTGGACAGTCGGGGTGGGGTGGGGTGGGGAGGAGTTCCCAAGCTTCCAAGCCACGGTCATTTAGTGCCTTCGGTCACTAATGTACTTCCCTGTGGTCGTCCCCGAAGTCCTTCGGCCTCCATCAACTCACCCTACCTTCATGAGCCCCAGCTTCTCCTGTTTCTCGAGCGACCTTCCCTTTAGTCTGTATTTATTCCACTAAGCTCAGCGGGAGGTAGCGGGCTCTTAATTCGTCGTGTTTACCCGTCCATTCTGAGACCTCAATTCTAGGCTCTTTCAAGCGACCCTCAGGCTTCCTGGGAGGAGGTTTCGCCTTCGTATTCCGGACGCAGCCGCTTCACTTTGCTCTACAAACAGCACACCGCAAAACCTCGCATTGCGGGCAACCTCCTTCTCTCCAACCTTCCGCTCCAGGACCGACCCAAAAAGGCTTTCTGGGCCTGCGCATGCGGACTCGACGGCCACCGCCCACACTGCCGCCGCCTCCCTCCGGCCCGCCGCGGCAGTTCGGAGAACCCTGACAGCTTCAAGACAGGCGGACGCAGTTTCGTCTCGTGCTTCCACGTTATCCTATCAGAGACGGGGCGGGGCGATGGCCTCCGCAGCCTATCAGCGCAAACCACGACCCCGGCGAGCCCAGTGGGCTAGCGGCCAGGTAAAATGCGATTGGACGGCTGTGGAAGTTGGGGCGTAGAGTCGTCCGGGCCCCGCCCACCGCTGCCTGCCTCTGCTGGGCGCCAGCTGCTGCTTAGGCCTGAAAGAAGGCCGACGACGGGCGGGTGCTGCTGCATCGTGAGTGCCAGCCGGGGCTGGTGGGTCCCGCACCCTTGTTTCTCACCGGCGTGCTCTCGGACATGGTGACCCCCAGCTCTGTGACCAGCCGACTGGGCTCGGTGTTCCCCTTCTTGTTGGTACTGGTCGACCTGCAGTACGAAGGTGAGTTCTGCTCTGCCCTGGCGAGAGGAGCCGGCTCCGGGGTAAGGCCCCCCCGGCGCTTCCCCGCCGGTGCCCGGGCGAGTGTCTTGGGGCAGCCCGGGCGGTGGGGCGAGAACTGGGGACTCCGCCGCCGGGCCTGGACCTGAGCTCCCCGCTAGGCGGGGGCCGGGACCCGGTTCCGGGTTTGTTTCCGGAAGAAGTGCCGGGACCGGCGGGCACGGGGCCCGGGACAGCTGGTTTGGAGTGGCGAGCCGGGGCGAGGGGATCCGAGGGAGGCGAGGGAACGGGGCACCGGGCAGCGACTTCTGGAGTGTGCTGGGACGCGGAGACGGGCAGCCGTCGGATCCAGCCTCGCTTGGGACCCTTTCTTGGCGACTGGGGACGCTGTTGGTCATTGGTGCTGGGAGGAGGCGGTAAAGGTGGCCAAAGGCAAGGCTTTTTTCGCTTTGGAGTTCGGGAAGGGTGGGGGGGCGGGGAGAAAGTATGTCTGGCTGAGTGAAGTGTAGGGGATAGTGTTGACTGGTAAAAGTGAGTAACCATCACATTATTATACCCTGTGTCTTGTACAGAAGTTGTTAGGTTGGTGCATTAATTCAAGCTCCCAGAGGGCAAGGATACGTTTGTAGTTTTACAACTCTCAGCATAATGCCATTCATTTTAGGGTTGGCTTTCCTTTTCCGAGTTTCCCGAATAAAGGTCCCCTTAAAAAGGTAGGAACGTTTAAATTCCACTTAAGTTCCACAGATTGGATTGTTGGCTATTCGAACAGCATAGCATAAACAGAGGACAATCCCATCTTAGACGTCAGGGGGAGGGGTAAGTGTTAAAGCTGAAAGTGCCTGTTGAACTAATGCTCCTAGCTTGGTTACTGTGTGAAGTAATAGTGTATAATAACGTATCACATGCACTGATCTATTTTCATCCCCATTAAAAGGGCTAGTTGTCAAGGAGGTAAAATTAAACATTTCAATATGAGAATAATGGAGGGAGGAGCTGAAGTGGAAATTGTTTCTGGTAAAATTCCTTCAAAATTCTAAACTTAAAAAAAGTAATACTCTACAGTTTTTAGGCCTCATTCATGGTTGTGGGTTTTTTTTCTTTTTGTTTTTGTTGGTGTTTTTTTTTTGCTTCCCCTAGTGACCATATTTTTTTCGAACCAAAAATCAGAACATGTATGGTAGCAACATTGAGACAGAGAATTTGACAGTGAGGCTGCCCCAGAAAATCTAGGAAATTTGAATTTGAATGCCTGGACTACATTAATAGTATTTCAGTTCTCTTGCATTTTCCAATGGCCAACCCCTTTCTTCCCAAACGTAGCATTTATGTCCTACTGGACATATCTAATCATTTATTTTGATCGCTTAAGAGAAAGTTGCCTAAGTTCTGTTTAATGCCATTTTATTTTTTTAAGTTACAAAGGTGCGTACTTTTGTGTGATTTGCTTTTCCCCCTAGCTTTTGGACTACCTTTTTTTAGAATGAATGTTCTGTATATGATTCTGTAGGACTGTAACACTTCATTTCTGTCCTGTAGTATTTTCCATAAGAAAAACCTCACTAGAGAGCATTTGTGTATAGGAGGCGTTGGTGACATTTCTCAGGAGTGCCAGAGTGCTTGCTGTCTTCTTTAGGAGCATTGACTAGAGTAATAGGGACTTGGTACAAGTGGTAGGAAAGAAAGGAAAAAGATCTTAAATTTATTGAAGGTTGCTGTGTGCCGGGCACCTTTCTCAAGCGATCTCTTATTCGTGGAGGTATGTGATTTTATTCTTACTTTACATACAGATGAGGGAACTGAGACTCCCAGAGTTTAATTAATTTGTATAAGGTCACATAGCTGTTCACTTTAAGAGTCTTCCGTTGAACTTTATTTGACTGTAAAGTTCATCTTATGTGCAGGCTGGAGACAGAAGTGGTTGATAGCATCATGTGGACCCAACCATTTGTATATGGTGGCAGCTGAGAAAAATCAGCACTTTTTTTGCTTGTTGGCTACCAGCAGTAATGAACAGAAAGGTGATTTCCTGGCATGTTTGATATAGTGGTTCTGAAACTTGAGTGTGTATCAGAATCTCACCCTACTGGAGGGCTTTTTAAAAAGGTTGCTGGGCCCGACTCCTAGAGTTTCTGATTCAGTAGGTCTAGGTGGGACTTGAAAGTATGCATTTCTAAAAGGAAATAGCTGATGAGAATCACTGGTGTAATAAGTTATATAGAGAAGTTAAGTTAGGTGTCTGTTTTGTACTAGACATTAATTCTGGTGCTGGGACTCTAAAGATAAAGGCAGAACCTTTGACTTGCATTAGTAAACTGTTAGCTCCTGTGTTCCCATACAAGTTTCGAGTCTGGGAATAGTAACCTTCAAGTCCTCCTGGAGGCATTCAGGTCTGCAGGATTCCACCACTAGGCCTGAGGCTTGGCGAAAGAAGAAATAAAGCAGAATGGGTATAAGAAGAGTGAATGTGAAACAAAGTGTTGCATACTATGGAGAGTGTCACCAATAATTAGCTTAATTGGCCTAGTTTTTTTCTGATTGAAAAATACTCATCTTTGTTTTTTTCCTATGCTTTTCTATTAATTGTAACACAGAGAAAGAAAATATGTAATAGGTTTACGGCTTGAAAGATTAAATCTTTTAGCACCCCCTTTCAAAAAGGCCTTTGAAAGAGGGAAGTCCAAAGCACTAGATTAAGAATAGAATTTTTGGAGCAGAAAGAAAACTTTGGTAGTATCCACTTTAGTGTTCTCATGTTACAGATAATGAAGCTATTTTAATTCTTTGCTAATGGTTTGTTCTATTTGGTGGCCTGAGTAGGAACACAACATGGGAACCAAACCTTTTTTTATCTCTTTTTTCTTCCTTAACATGCTACCTGGACTCAGTTTTTCTTTATTTCACTGAACTGACCTGACTAAACCTGGCCGTAGGGAAAAGAATAGTTGAACATCTAAAAGTATAAAAGATAGTGATAATTTTTATCTGAACCTAAAGTACTAAAAGTATATTTTGTCTTTTCTAGGATTTTCTTGACATTATTTAAATATGGAAGAATAAATAAAGTAGGGAAAATGAATGACTTTCAGTAATTTATATAAACTAAGTGTTCTAGCAGATAGATAACTTCTAGAATTGTCTTAAATTCTTGTAATGAGATAGGCTATAGTTAGCGGTAGTGTCAGAGTTCCAATTCACTTGACTAGTTAGCATTGCTGAGCAAGTGCCTGGAAATGCAGTCGTTTTAATTCTGTGGGTTCAGGGGGAGTTGTTCTAAGATGGGATGCCCTGTAGTAATTAGGCTTTATTTTTCCATATGAAGTGAATTAATTGTGGTTAAGTTCACTTTCTAGTGCCATAGTTTTCCTTTGATTAATGTCCAGCAATTAATCTTTGTTTACATGGAAATATCATGGGAACCCAGTCAGCTGCTCTTTAGAACTAAAACATTTCAACCATAGATTTATTTTTCTTTCGAGATCTTCAGAAAGCTGCTTAAAAAAAAAAAACATCTGATGAGTTTGTGTCATTTGGAGCTCTGGAAAAAGTGGGGGATACCCACTTAATCAGTCAGCAGAGGCTTTCACTGTAGCTCCCTTCAGTGAGGTACACATAGTATGGAACTCATGATGGTTTTTGTCCTTGAGTTTACAGACCACTTGGGGGTATAAGACATGCTTTGTGAAGTATCCATGTCCTTTTCCCTTCTTTCTCAGTTTAGGTTTAGTGGTCCATTTTGTAGTCACTCCATTACAAACATCCTTTAATTTCTTTGCCTCTGTATTTTTTTGTTTTACTCACTTGGCAAAATTCAACATCATTTAATCCAAATTGGCCACCTTGTTTGTTGTACCTTAGAGCTGAACATGGATGGAGAAAAATGGAGATAACCTTGCTGACTGGTCGCATTTTAAATATATAATCTCAATTTCAAGTGCACACTTAACACTGCCAACATTACTACAATTCCCTAGTGTGTCTATTTTTGAAAACTTGTATCTCAAACCTTTTTTTCTTACCTTAAATCTCCAATTCAAGTCCTCTTTCCTTCCTTTCTTTACCTCATTCTTTTAGACCTTGTCGTTATTGAGAAAATAAAAAACATCACAGGGCAGTTTTTTTCCTACCATTAAATTCACTAGCTTTACATGTATGTGTGCCTACTCTGCTACTTTTTTTAAAAAAGATTTTTATTAGAATATAGCTAACATACAATATTATATTAACTTCAGATGTATACCATACTTATTCAACATTTATATATCTAAAGAAGTGATCACTATGATAAGTCTAGCAACTGTCTGACACCATACCACGTTGTTACAATTTTATTGACTGTATTTCCTATGCTGTACATTCCATCCCCATGACTTATTTGTTTTATACCTGGAGATTTGAACCTCTTATTCCCTTTCACTTTTTTCCTCCCCTTTTAAACTTTCCAATTACAGTTGGCACTCAATATTATTTTATATTAATTTCAAGTGTATAGTATAATGGTAAGACATTTATATAAGTGATCCCCTTGACTAAGTTAGTATTCACCTAGAGCTATATGTAGTTATTACCATATTATTGGCTATATTACCTATGCTGTAGTTCACTTCCCCATGACTATTTTGTAACTACCAATTTGTATTTCTTAATCCAGTCACCTTTTTTACCCTGCACACCAACTCCCCTGCCATTTATCACCCCGATAAATCTAGTACCCATCTGACATCATACATAGTTATTACAATATTATTGACTATATTCCTCATGCTGTACCCTACGTCCTGATAACTACTGTGTAACAATCAATTTGTACTTCTTGATCTCTTTCCCTTTTTTACCCACTGCCAACCCCCTCCCATCTGACAACCATCAAAATATTCTCTGTATCAATGAGTTTGTTTCTGTTTAGTTTCTTTAGTTCTTTAGATTCCATCCACATGTAAGCGAAATCACACTGCATCTGTCTGACATACTGCACTCAGCACAATACCCTCCAGGTCCATCCATGCCATCGCACATGGCCAGAACCCATTCCCTTCCGTGGCCGAGCAGTATTTCATTTCAATATTTCATGTACATATGTACCACCCCCTCTTTATCCATTCTTCCACCGATGGACACCCAGGCTGCTTCCATATCTTGGCCATTGGAAACAATGCGGCAAAGAACATATGGATGAGCACATCCCCTTGAAGCAGCATTTTGGGTTTTCTTCGGATAAATACCCAGAAGTGGGAACACTGAGTCCTTCTTTGCCTCTTGTTATAGCTTTTGTTTTAAAGTCTGTTTGGTCTTGTGTAAGTATTGCTACCTCAGCTTTTTGGTTTTTTTCATTTCCATTTTCATATAATATCTTTTTCCCATCCCTTTACTTTCAGTCTGTATGTGTCTTTTGATCTGAAGTGAGTCTTTTATAGGCAGCATATGTAAGGGTCTTGCTTTTTTTATCCATTCATTCACCCTATATTTTGATTGGAACATTTAATCCATTTACATTGAAAGTAATTTTTGATAGATATGTAGTTATTGTCATTTTATTATTCATAATTTTTTGTCTCTTTTTCTCCATCTTAAAGAAGTCCCTCTAACATTCCTTGTAATACTGGTTTGGTGGTGATGAACACCTTTAGCTTTTTCTTGTCTGGGAAGCTCTTTTTATGTCCTTCAATTTTAAATGGTAGCCTTGCTGGGTAGAGTAAATTTGGTTGTAGGTCCTTGCTTTTCATCACGTTGAATATTTCTTGCCAATCCCTTCTGGCATTTAAAGTTTCTGTTGAGACATCAGCTGACAATCTTATGGGAGTGCCCTTGTAAGTAACTAGTTGCCTTTCTCGTGCTGCTTTTAGGATTCTCTTTGTCTTTAACCTTTGCCATTGTAATTATGATATGTCTTGATGTGGGCATCTTTGAATTCATCTTGTTTTGGACTCTTTGCTTCCTGGACTTGTATGTCTGTTTCCTTTGCCAGGTAAGGGAAGTTTTCGGTTATTAATTCTTCAAACAGGTTCTCAGTCTCTTGCTCTCTCTCTTCTCCTTCTGTTACACCTATGATATGAACGTTGGTATGCTTAATGTCCCAGAGGCCCCTTAAACTCTCCTCATTTTTTCTTTTTGCTGTTCTGATTTGGTGTTTTCTGCTACCTTATCTTCTAAATCTCTGATTTGATCCTCTGCTTCATCTAATCTATTGATTCCCTGGAATGTATTCTTCATTTATATTATTGTAGTCTTTATTTCTGACTGGTTCTTTTTTATATTTTCTATCTTCATTTCTATGTTTCCTATCTCTTTGTTGAAGTTCTCCCTGAGATCACTGAGCGTTCGTATAACCAGTGTTTGAAACTCTGCACCTGGTAGATTGCTTGTCTCCATTTTGTTCTTTTTCTGGAGCTTTGTTCTGTTCCTTTATTTGGGACATGTTTCTTTGTCTTCCCATTTTGGGTGCCTCCCTGTGATTGTTTCTATGTATTAGGTAGGGCTGCTGTGCCTCCCAGTCTTAGTAGAGTTGCCTTATGTAGTAGGTGTCCTGTGGGGCTCAGTAGCACAGTCTCCTTGGTCACCAGAGTTGCGTGCTCCAGGTGTGTCCCTTGTGTGGCTGTGTGTGCCCTCCTTTTGTAGTTGAGCCTTGGTTGCTGTTTGCACATCAGTAGGAGAGATTGACCCTTGGGCTGATTGGTTGTGAGGACCTGCTGTGACTACAGTGGAGGAGTGGTGGTGCAGAGGCTGATCCGACAGAGAGGGATCTGCTTTAGCGGAGCTCTGGTTCCTGCCCAGTCCACCCTTTGAGTGTGTCGTTCTTGGTGGGATGATGCTTTGTCTCTGTCGGAAGCTGGCCACAGGGAGGGGACCTGCTGCACACCGAGTTTGGCTGCAGCCTGTGCCCTGCCTGGGGCCACTGGGCATGATCCACAAAGCAGTCCACAAATAGCCACTGCCCGTGCTGGCCTTGGAAGTGTCTTGAGAGGCTAAGCTGTGTCTAAGACAGCCTGGCACTAGTGTTGGGTTGAGGGCTGCTCAGCCAGAGGTACAAGACATGCCAAAGCCAGATACCGCTTGTCTGGGTTTTGTGAACCTTTGAGAGATTTTAGGAAAGTCCGCAGCATGACTCTGCTAGTTTTCTTATATTTAAATGGATAAAGCATCTCTGTTCCTGGCAAAATCCAATTCCTATACTTAATCCCTGGATTTCATTTCCTCTCATCTTTTGAAAATATTGCTCCTACAATTACCATTTCCATCCTGTGTCATCACTTTCTTCCTCACTGCTGGACAGTTGACATCAGCACTGCAACGTGCTGTAGTGTTTCCATCTTAAACTGTTCTTTGATGTCACTTGTCCCTTTAGCTACTGAACTGTCTCTTTGCTTCTCTGGACAGCAGAACTTTAGAGAGTTGTTGGTAGTCTCTATTTCTCTCTTCTGTTCTCTCCTCAACACATTACTCCAGTAATACAGCAAAGCCTTGCATATATGACTCCTATTTACTTACGCGTCTTTTCATCTTAATCTTCCCGTCCATCACTGTGCTTTCACAACATGCCAAGCTCATTTCTAAGGGTCTTTATTCTTTCTGTTCTCAGTCTGGGAAGCTCTTCTGAGATCTTCAAATAAGCATTTATGTTTCAGAGAAGCCTGCCTGACACACTATGTAAAAAGTACTCTCTCTTTCAGTTAACACTCTCCTTTTAGCTTCTTGTATTTTCTTCTTAAAACTTAATACTGTCTGAATGACCTCATTTATTTTTCTTGTCTGTCCACTCTACAATATAAGGTGTATGGAAAGAGCTCTTGTCTCTGCAACTAAAACATGTTGAAATGAAGTGGATGTGCAATAAATATTTTTTAAATGATGAGCAAAGTTGACTATTTGAGCTGTTTTTTGCGTAGTCTCTTCTAAACTTATTTTCCAAGTTGAAATTCCTTGAGCAAGGAACCCCATCACAACATATATGCCTTCACAGTTAGTTGAAGCAAAGACAGATAATGTCTATTGAAATTGAGCAAATCTGGTTACAGTAGATTTTATTTTCCTAGTTTATTTAGGAAGAGTTTAGTGCATTGTTCAGGTATCATTGTCCTGATGTACGTAACTACTCAGCCATTTCTTTTCAGTTTGGCTGTGTAGACTAAACCACTTTTTAGGTCAGGATGATTGAAAAGAGATACTTCGGGTTTCCAGTTCAGTGTATTTTTATTCAAACTTGTTTTGTCATTGGTCTTCAGTTAACTGTCAGGGTGAACGTTGTACGACATGGACAGGTAGATGTAGGAGGCATGGAGCTCCAGGGTGATGTGGGGTTGATGGCGGCCTCTGAGTCCTGCTGGTAGTTCTGGCGCACCTGCAGGGGAGGCGGTCATCTTTGCCAGCACTTTAGGACAGGTCCTCTGAGGGCACCGGGGCGGGGGGAGGGCGACGAGCTCTGGTTCCTTCCAAGCACTGTCGAAGCAGGAAAGTGCACGACTCTTGTTGAAGAATGTCTGGCCCAAAATAACTTGACATAGCAGTTCAAAGAACTTTGCTTATGCATTTTTTGCCTCCCACTAGACTTCAGGTTCAACCTGTGAGGTTGGAAACGATTGTGGCTGAAAGGTTACGTGAGATGATGGCTTGAGTGAGTGAATCATGCAAGGTTTGGTAACTGAGGAAAGCTTAGCCTGGTTTATATGGGGAAAAGGATCCTGTGCTGCGCTGAGAAGCTGGGCTTTGGGATTGAATCTTGTCTTGACAGTTACTGTGAGTCTTCAGGCAGAATGGGTAACCTCCTTGAGCCACAGTTTTCTCAGTTATAAAAGTATGAGAAATGTTTACCTTCTAGGGTTGTGAAAATTAAGTGAAAGACACTGAAAGTATCCAGCACACAGTAGGTTCTTAATTCCTTCTTTGTTACATCTTTCATGTTGTATATTTTCATGGTTGGATAAGGAAAGCATTTTGGCTAAGGGTTTATCTAACACCCATATTTCTACCCTCCTCAAGCAATCTGGAACTCTCTATTCAGTACATGGATCTGATCTCTTTGAGAAAATGTAATAGGGAAATGTCTGCAATCTTCATGCTATTTTGAAGACTCCCCCCCACTCCACGTTGAGAACACACATGTCCCTGAAATTAATTGTCTCTACTGTAATAGGCTGGATCATTCCCTAGCCCACACTGAACACTTTCACCTTTCTTATTTGATCCTCTGTTCATTCTGTAGTTATAACTTTACCATGGTTTCTGTACACATGTTTCTCTCTACATGAGTGATGCACAATCTGTTTTTTTCATTAGAAACTATAAATGTTTATGGATATAAATAGTTTATATTACAAATTACCTTTAAAAATGAAAATGAATTCTCTTTAGCTGTTTTAATTTCCCCATCCTTAATCCCTTAAAGTGATTTAATAAGAAACTTTATTATGGAAAATTTTCACACATTTACAAAAGTGGGCAATGGTTTAAAGAACCCCCATGTACCAATCTCCCAGTTTCAACAATTACCAATTCATGACTGATCTTATTTCATCTATACCTGTGGATTATTTTGAAACGTAGTTGCTATCATTTCATTCATAAATATTTTAGTACCTATAAAAAATAAGGACTTTAAAATCTTAGAATCTATATCACTTATCACCTATATTCCCAGAAGTATCTACCTGATTATAATGCTATACCTTTGAACTAAAGTTTAACACAAACATTTGAGGCAGGTTTATTTTGCTTTTCTTTCCTGACTTAATTGGCTGCTTAATTGTAAAATATATATCTATAGTGTTTGCAAATATTCTTCAAGAGTTTTCGATTGCAAGTGATTATTTGATCAGCAACATCTTTAACAAAACACATTCCTCAGTCTGTTAAATTTTTATAACATTAGTAGTACATGAATACATTCTTACGGGAAAAAGTTAGACAATTCAGCAATACATATCATGTCTCCTTTTTAAAACATAAATGAAATCAGTAGATACTGTAATGCAACTTGCTGTCCTTAGTTCTTTCCATTATTACCTGCCTCTAATCTCTTTTCCACACTGCAGCTTAAGAGATGTTTTTAAAGTGTAAATCATGTAGTCAGTTTCTTGCTAAAACCCATTCTAATGATTTCCTTTTGCACTTAGAAATAAAATCACAATTTCTTACCATGGCCCGCAAGCCCAATGTGATCCATCTTGCCTGCATCCTCTATCCTTCTTAACATGCTGGGTGGAGCCTCCTTTCAATTCCTTGAAGTTGAGCTTGGTTCTGCCTAAGCCCTTTGCACTTGTTTTGTACTCCTTGTCTGGTCATATTTTGGTATGCTGGAGGCTTCTGGTCATTCAGAATCCCCCCAGACCCCTATGTTTTAACTCAAACATTATCTTCTGAGGGATAATGACCCCTTTGTCTATACAGTATAAGACAGTTTGTCATGGCACTTAGAAATGATCTTGTTAATCTTTTTGCCCTTTGCTAGAGCAGCCAGTGCATAGATACATCATATTTTTTTTTTTTTTTTGGTGGACGTTGCATCCTTTTAATTTGTTAGAATGTCAATTATATTCATTTTTACAATTTTTTTTCTATTTGCGCCACTAACTTTCCCCCTGTAGTTCTCTTATTTGGTGTCAGTTTTTTAAGATTGATTTTGTGATCATCTTTGTATTTCAGAATTGCCCAATGCCAGTCTTTGAATGCTGATTGTGAGAGAGGGCTGATTGCCAGGCTGGAGGCTGGGACCTCCCGAGGGCTCCTCCCTTTCCCCTGTATCAGAGTTTGGAGCGCACAGAATTGCAGCCACCTCTATGGCATGCTTCTCCTGGGAGGGTGCTTGGATGTGATTTTGCCCACCGGTTCAATCCTGTTCTTTTTGTGTTTTGAGTGTTTTTCTAAAATTTCTGTTTTTCTGAAGGCCCTCTTCTTAAATTTTTTTTTTTTTTCTGGCAAGGTTGTATGCATTCGTCTTTTTAAATAACTTACACTATGTCTAGAATGTAAGCATGTGGGAAGGTCAGCTCCTGTACTCGGTTGGCTGTCCTGATTGAGTCCCTGTGGTCCACTTTCTTCAAAACTTTTTTTTTTTTTTTTTTTTTTTAGTGTAAGAGGTTATTTTTATCAGCCAGTTTTCTCTTCATTGAAGGGATTTTTTTTTTTACGAGTTATGGGTGTACAAAACAATGTAATAGTTACACATTTATCATTAATATCCCTCACACAGTGATAACCCTTCTACCCCCATCTACTACCCCTCTGACTTTGCCAGTTTTACATATAATATATATTCGGTAACACTTGTTAAATGAAACACATTAGTTTCCAAAATCTACGTTATGAAAGGCAGATTATGTTTCTGGATGTGGTATAGAGTTGGATGGAACTACAGGTGACCCTCACTATATAAATATGATCAGTTTCTAAATGTGTATTGCACAGTGAATTTTCACAGAGCAGGAGCCTATATCCTCATTTTAAATGCTAAAAAGAATGCTTTCCTATCCCATTGAAAACCCCCAACTAATTTCTCTAGATGTTACCCACACCCTCTTAACTAGGTTAGCCATCCTTACATTGTTGCCCAAAACAAACAGGGCTCTGCAGGACCCTAAGTTTTTGAGACTATCAAGTTAAGATGTCCTCCTTCCCTCCCTCATTTTTTTCCCTTCCTTTTTTGTATGGATGGTTCCAACAGGCAGCCAATGTAAAAAGACACTATACAGAAACTGCAGACTAGGAATACCAAAAGCCAAAAAACTTACTTTGTTTAGTAGGGCAAATAGCAAGATAAAGTGAATTTTATTCAGCGTGTTTGCTCGTATTACTAGATGAAATAGGAGTTCAGTTGCTCCAATAGTTGCTGAGTGTCTTCCTGGACTCCTGCTGTTTCTCCACTTGACCTCTGTCCAGACCGTGACACGTCCATGTGTAGTTTTCTCTCTCTCTCACATCTCTAAGCAGTCTGTTTCCTCTGTTTGCATGGCTACTACTCCACAGTCAAGCCGTCATAATGTTGGCTGGATTATTGTAACAGATACCGTATGGATTTCCCTCTCCCCTTCTGGCTACTTACTGTAATCACGTAGCACTGTAAGTGACCCACTCCAGAATAATTAAATCATGATAGAGTGGGCAGCTAGCTGAAATACTGGCCTTTAATTTCTCTGAAAACCTCATTAATTTTCTAACTACTGGGCATTTAGATTTGATGTTCTTTGTGTTTGGAATGTAGGTTTCCCTCTCCAGCCTTTTCACAGGGGAAATATTGTTTCCATTTTTCCTTCAGGTTTTGGGGGAACTCTCAGGGTAACTCCTCCCCATCCCCCGCACTGTCCTATAGAACTTTCTGTGATGATGGGAAATGTTCTGTGTCATCTGCACTGCCCCATATACTAGCCACTAGCTTTCCAGCGCTTCAACTGTGACTGAGAAATTGAGTTTTAAAATTAATTTTAACTGTAGGTGTAAGGTACCTTAACTCATGCCCTCACAGCACCCTGTGTGTGTTTCCACTGTCATAACACTTACTTTATTGTATATTTTCCCAACATTTTGTTACTGAACATTTTGCAAAGATGAAAGAATTTTATAGTGTACACTCATATCCATCACTTAGATTCTACCACTAATATAATTACTATAATTACCTGGTTTTAGCACATACCCATCTGGGCATTTCTCTACACATCCATTCATTCTTTTTTAAAAATAGATTTCAAAATAACATCAGTACACATACCTCTAAGTACTTTAACGTGCCTATCATCATCAGCTGTTTTGGGAGTAAAATTTATATACAATAAAATGTCCATACTTTCAGTATATATTTACTGAGTGTAGATAACTGCATCGACCTTTGTAAGCCATACCTTTATCAAGATTAGAACGTTATCACCACCTGCCGACACTTGTCTCCTGCCCCTTCTCAGTCTATCCTTTCTCCAACTTTCCCGAGGGACCACTGTTCTGATTTTTCCCCTTACAGTGTCCCTTTAGCACCCTGAGTACTTAACATCGTGTTCACTGTGAAAGAGAAATGATTTGGCTGCTGACTTTCCATATACCCTTCTGCACATATTTGAACACCAGTACAACAAAACAACTCTGTTTTCTACCTAATAAGATACAGCTATTCTTGTTACAAGTGAAGAAATTTTCTCACCCAGACCCCAATTCAGAAGACACAGTTCTAAATCATGGTGTCCATTCCTGGCGTTATGTAAAGACTAAATTGTAAAGTTAACCCAACAACTCGTACATAAAATAAAAACAGAAATTAGAGAAAATATGGTCAATATTGTTAGTTAGCTACAGTTATTTGTGGTAGTTACGTTCCAGAAAGTCATTGCAAACACTGAATTAGTTAATATTGAATCATTGCTCTGAAGAAATACAAGGTTAGGATCCTGCAAGCCTCAGGTCACACTACATTTTGTCAACAGATCAAAATATAACCTCGTGTTGTGTGTGTTTCTGTTTAAAAATATCTTACTCAGTTTATACTATTGATTTATTAATACTGAACTCGTAGCCAACAACATTATCATTCATGCCTGAATGAGGCTTATCTGACACGTTTTCAGTGAAAGGCACATCACAGCCCTTTTACTTGGGAACATTAAACAGCACTACACTGGGGAGCCACTTTAAGCAGTGAAATCACCAATAAAAAGCACAAAAATATGTCCCTACATATACCATGTTTATAATATGAGAGCCGAAAGAAGGCAGAGTATTGCCGTGTTTGCCTTCATCTGGGAATTTGCACTTCGAGTGACTTAAGGTTTTCACCATTCTGCAATGTCTGCAAATGCCTGCCAAGGCTCTGAGTATAATTTGGGGATCATAAATGAATTTTAGGGGGTTACAAATGAATTTTAGAGAGTGAGCAAAGTCACAGATACAGTATCTGTGAATTGTGAAGATTGACTACATACAAATAAACTCGTGTGTAAAAGCCAGGAGAAAATATGCAGCCACCACAGTCCTTGTGTCTGGTCACGAGGTCGTAGTTGGTACCTGCGGTTTCCTTCTCCAGCTCCCTCTTCCATACAGCTGCCCTCAGCTAGACCCTCAGTTACTCTGGCTTCTATTCCTGATGGTGTGACCCAAACCTTTATTCCTGAAGGTTCTGAGTGCTTAATTGTTCTGTGTTTTGGTTGCTGTAGTTTTCCTGAACCTTTAGTATTGAGCATGGAAGTACTAAGCCCATAGAGGATCCCTGGGTTCCTGAGGCCGCAGCCCTATTTCTCCTTGGTAATGTGCATCAATTTTTCCAATTTTGTTTTGCCTGTTGGTTTTAGTGACATAATGAGTACAAAGTGGTGAGGTGGCAGTCTCATTTGCCTATTCATTGGAACCATTGTTATGTCCCCTTGTGGAAGCATTTCCATTTGAGGACTAAGAACTCCAAAGCATCAAAGCTCAAGTTGCCAGGAGTGGAAGCAAACATTTTGCAAGTGGATTATTAGGTAGAATAATGAGAGGAGTCACTCCCACTTCTACTTTTTGATTCTGGGCCCCATATATTCTGGCTGTGGGGGAGATAGCACCATATGATGGTCTGCCATTGAAAATAGAACCAGTAGCCTACAAAATAGTTTTTCAGGTTTTTGTCTACTAGTGCTGCCATTCCGCTTTACAAATGGGAATGCCGCTTCCGGGTGAAGGAGAATGTTGTAAGACCAGTTAGTTCCACGGCATGAGCAAATTGCTGCACTTTCTTTGTTGTGAAATGAGTAAATGAGTTTCTTTTCTTTCTTTTTTTTAAGAGCAATTTTATCTTTTATTTAGAAACAAAGTTTTTTTTCTTTTTCCTAAGGAGGGCGGATCGAACAGGCAGCCGTGGGTGTTATCAGTACCATGCTCTAACTAGCTGAGCTAACCAGCTACCCCAATGAGTTTCTTGATGAGATGCAAGCTGTGTGGAATGCCATGATGGCAAATAATGCGATCTGTGAATCTTATCAATGGTGGTGCTGGTGGGAGCGCTGCAGGCAAATCTATATGCTTCATTTGTGAAGGTGACCCTTTATGGAAGAGAACCTGTATAATTCATCTGCCACCAGGTGGCAGGCTTGTCCCCTCACCTACTCCCCCCCTCCCTGCGGTGCCATATTGGGAACTCAAGCTTGTTCTCTAGTGTTGGTGGATTAAGTAAGTACTCAGCAGTAGCTTTTAGTCAGATCACCTTTGGTAAGAAGTAGTCAGTTCATAGCCTCCAGCCCTGCTGCCACTGCCACTTTGTTCGTGGGCCCGTTGCACAAGCACTGGTGTGATGGGGAAGGAAGTTGACTGATACCACAAAGCATGTCATTTTATACCAGATTATTAAGATTCTCCTCTGTAGTGGATGCCCTTTGTAGTTGATGTGCCCATCTAGTCGGTGATGGTTAAGTGTTGCTGCTGAAGCTTCAGCTACTCCAGGATCCTGTTATTCCTCTTGAAATCAGGAAAACCATCTCCATGGTGGCATTCCCCATAGTCATGCCTGTCTCACAAAGGGGCGTGACCACAGAGCTTTGGACAGGTTGCACGTGGTCCACTAATAAATTTCTCAGTGCCTGAGTAACTGGAGTGTCTGCTGGGCCCTCTCATGAAACATAGGTGGGGAGGTTGGTGTGTAGGTCACAAATGAAAAATTCAGTCCAACTTTCCTATCTAAGCCCTTGAATTCCTCCTTATTATGCTAGGGAAACTCTGGAATCGCAGCTTCATTAAATGTAGGCCTTTGTTGAGTCCAAATTTCAGTCAACCAAGTGAGTTGTTAGAGCCACCTCCAGCTGCGTGAGCTAACGCAGTACATCTGGGATCTCTAGTCCAGGAGTCGGCAAATCTTGTCTGTAAAGGGTCAGGTAGTAAATATTTTAGGTTTTGCGGGCCATGTAGTTTTTGTCAAAATTACTCAACTTTTCAACTTAGCATGAAAACAGACATAGGCATTATGTGATGGATGGGCATGGCTGTGTTACAGTAAATTTTGTTTACAGTTTCCGACCTCTGCTATTTAATAAGTGGGCACATATCAATGAGTTAGACCATATGTAGTGTTATATTTCACCTTCCTTGGTCTGACACCTTTAGAATCCATTCTCACACATGTTCCGTGGGTTTCTAGTAGTTTACCATCAGTCTTGCAATCCTTTTGGTGTGTAAGCTGTTTTCTTTGGTCATAGTATATACCTGTCCAGTGACATCCGGAGTGGGTAGGTAGGTCTGACTGAGAACGACTTCCCCTTTCATGGCATCCCCCCAGATAAGGTTATCCTAGGAATTTTAAGCAGTGGAAGGCTAGTCTCCTCCTGTAGGGGAAGGCAAGCTGCTTCCACTGGTAAGGGAGGTTCAGAAGGATTTGGGGGTTTAAGTTGGTTAGTTTCATTTGGGTCCAACGAAATGTCTCCATTTTGTTTTAGGATCCCATTCTTTACTAATGCATGCCCTAAATTTAAGAGGAGAAACTTGGTGAGACTGTGAATTCACCTATTTTAATTCATCAATGCCGAAAATTAAATTTTCTGTTTTATTTTCAGTTAAATTAGCTCTGTGGCTATGAAACTCAGATTGTTTTAGTGCTGCCATGGAGCTCTCAGACCGAGATTTGAGCTGAGAGTTAGACCTGAGATGATGTTCTTTGTGTAAGTACTGTAGTGCACTGCAAAGAATCCACCCGTATTCCGCTCCTTCCTGGTTAAGAGCAGCAGCCACTTGAGTTTCCAAGGCATGTGCCTCAGTTAGCACTTGATAACTATCAACCACAAATGATAGCTTGATTAATTGTGATTCCATTATCTGCTATGGATTGCTAACATTTTGTTTCTCATTGTCAAGGAGCTCAGCGCTGCACTCAAACTCAAGGGCATGTCCAATCCAATTCTCAAATCTGGTCTTTGTAGGTCTGTCTCCTGCAACCACTTCCGGTACCAGTTGGGTATCAGTCTGGGTCCATTCAAATACAGAAACCACATAGTAATTTAAAAAGAGCTTTTAACATAAAGAATTGTTAAGTTATGATGGGGGAGTAGCTATAAAAATGTAAAGGGAACTCTAAAGGATATTCTAAGGCTGAGAGTCCCTCAGGAAGGGCCAACTTGGAGGGGGCACCCCCTACACTTGGCTGGGGTTCACACCTCATTGCAGAAGGTATAGCTGCAGCCTGTTTTCTGGTAGAAAAGTTTGCTGAGTTGCTGGGGCAAGAGCTGGTCCACAGTCGCTGGACAAGCAGAAAACCACCCTGTCAGGTATAGGTGACCTCAAGCTGATTAGCTGTGTGCAGGAGGAGTTGGGGTGCTGTTGTGGGTATGAAGTCTGGAATACATGGTATCCTCGTTGGCAGGCAGTGCCTGGTCAGGGCTGCCAGGTTGTTGAGGGACTGGCCCCCTGGGCATGTGGCTAGGACTGGGGACTCCTGAATGTCTCCTCAGGTGCCCCATGCAGCAGGAGCCAGGAAAAAGTAGAGGCAGCAACGGAAACCGGAGTTGTCCTTCCTGCAGTGCCCCTTCAGTGTCCTCTTCTGACAGAGCGTGATGTGCTATGTAAAGAAGAAATGGTTAAAAACTCCAGTCCATGTTTTACAGCCAAGTAGTGAAGGGTGAATTCCAAGCAGAGGCAGCACACTGATGGTTGGCCTGGTCACCCAGATCCTGTGATTTCACTCGCCATTCCTCCGTAGCTCCCCATCTTACTGGGAGGGAAACCCGAGCCATACATCGGCAGGCCCTCTCCTTCTTTGACCTCATCTTATACTCTCTCCCCCGGGGACTCTGGTACCTGTCACGGCCTCCCTGCTGTTTCTGGAACATACCTGGCATGCACCTTACTTACTTGGCACCTTTTCTAGGAAAGCCCTTTTCCTGGAAATCTGCATGTTGAGTTCCTCACTTCCTTCAATTAAGTCTTTGCTCAAATGTCAGCTTCTCAGTGAAGCCCACCCTTCACCACCTTATTTAATACCGAAAGCTCCAGTGCTCCTGATCCCCCTCCCATGGTTTTACTCTTTCCAGAGTACTTTTCACATGACATACTATGTAATTCCCGTATTTCTTATGTCTGTTTCCTCCACCATAATGTCAGGTGCCACGAATGGTGGAGGCTTTTGTCTGTTTTGTGCACTTATCCCAAATACTTAGAACAGTGCCACATACATTGTAGATACTCAGTAAGTACCTGAATATTATAAGGGACTTGATAATATTCATTGTGGTGAGATTCTAGTTGAACAAAACAATTCTAATTTTGTTGTCTAACATATTTTTACTACTACTGTGTTATTCAGCTTCCTTTAAATTTTACAGACTGGTTACATCTTTTCATTGACTGGGTTAATATGCATATATTTTTGGTTGCTTATACTCTACAAAATTAAGCACTGTTTGTGCTTCATTTTTGCTTTCTATAGATCACTTTTCAGCTTCTGGGACTTTTCACATCTCTTGGATGTCTGAGGCAGATGATTACACTTTTAACATTTTATTCTTTAGAATTAAATCTTGGTTCATGAAAAATTAACTTACTACATTTTAAACTTTTTTTTAGGTGCTGAATGTGGAGTAAACGCAGATGTTGAGAAACATCTTGAATTGGGCAAGAAATTACTTGCAGCTGGACAGCTAGCGGATGCTTTATCGCAGTTTCATGCTGCAGTAGGTTTGTATCTTGGAACCAAAACACTCAGTGGACATCTTAGTGAATTCTAATTAATAACTTTTCTTTGGTTAACATTTAAAATAAACATTATTCAGTGTTTAAAACATTTAAAAATATTTGCAGGATTCTGAGTGAAATAGATTAATAAAATAAATGCCTAACACTTGAATGCATAGTATCTATCATGATAGAATTTTTCAGGTAACAGACTTACGACTGTAAGTACCAAGAATAATTTAAGATAATTTTGACAGAAAACTTTTCTCAAGGTAATTTTCTGCCCTCTTAAAAGATTTCACTGAGTATAATTTAATTTTCTCGATGACTTGAGATCGTCAGTTTAGTAGTTACTTTCCTTCGAGGCCCTTCGGGGGTCCTGGAGGTCATTGACTCTCCAGTGTTGGTCCAACTCCCACTGCTCTTTAGGCGGTTACTTCTTACTGCTCCCCAGTTGTGTCTGTAGCATCACCTGTCTGTAGCTTTCAGTCTACTGGGACTGTGAGAAACGAGATGACCACAATAAATAGGTTCTTTTTTTAAAACTAAACATTTTCTAACTGAATTATAGTTGACATACAATATTCTGTTAGTTTTAGGTGTACAACATAGTGATTCACTTTTTTCATACATTACACATTCTGATTACAGAACAATCACCACGACAAGTCTCATCACCATACAAAGTTATTACAGTATTGATTATATTCCCTATGATGTATGAGTACGTTACATCCCATGACTACTTACGAGTATGTTATAACTGGAAGTTTGTACCTCTTCATCCCCTTTCCTGATTTTACCTGTCATACCACCCCTCTCCCCTCTGGCAACCACCAGTTTATTCTCTGTATTTGTCAGTTTGTTTCTGTTTTGTTTGTTCATTTGCTGTGTTTTTTAGATTCCATATATAAGTGAAATCATGCGGTATTTATCTTCCTCTGTTGGATATTTTGCTTAGCATTACAATACCTTCTATGTCTATCCATGAGTCACAAATGGCCAGTTTTCATTTTTTATGGCTGAGGAATATTCCATTCCGTAGAGAGAGAGAAAGAGTGTGTGTGTGTGTGTGTGTATTTCACATATATGTATATGTGTGTGTGTGTGTATATATATAGTGTGTATGTGTATGTAGCACATCTTTAAATAAATAGGTTCTAAGTGAGGTCATAAAGGGTTTTCTTATGAGTTACTGCATACACTTTTGTGCTAGGACTTTTTGACATTGACTTTTCTGAGTCCTTTTAAAATTTATTTATACATTTTCACCCTTATTTGAGATGGTTAAGAATGATGAGTCAACCTGCAGGGTAATGAGGTGGTATATTTTTAATAAGATACAGTTGTGCTCACCAGAATAATTATCATCCTTTTGTTGTAATTTACTATATAAACTAAGTTAGATTTTGGTTTGGAAATTTGTTTTTTCATGCTTTTTCTGAAGCTCATTTTTATTACTGATGTTATTAGCTCTCTGGAATACTAATAGGAAACCTAGATTTTAATCTTGGCTTTGCCACTTGATAATACTGTGACATTGGTCAAGTTATGCAAGAAAATGTAGGCTTAAAGAAGTTACCTGCAGATTTCTAGCAGTTTTTACTGTGCCATGCAAAAAGGAATTTTTGTGGAAGTTAGGTGAGAATAATGTATATAAAGATTGCTTTGAAAATAGGGTACAATCACATTTAAGATATAAATATAAATAAACCTAATTTTTGTGTCTCTGAAAATTAAGACTTCTGAAATCAGATTTGAAATGTTGAAAGGTTTTTCTTTACTATGTGGAGTTTCTATTAGGAAGGTTTTTTTCTTTTTAATGATTAACCTTGGTAGTGGTAGTTAATTGGCACAACAATGGGCAAAAGTTGCTTTTCATTAGAGACCGTACACTGCATGACCACGTTGTTCCAAAGTTCATACTTTTTCTGGTGATTGGAGCTGTCTTCAGTGCTGCCACGTGGTAATTAAATTTTTTTCAGTTATTGTCATAGATAAAGCATGTCTTAAAAAAATACTGATTTTTCCCTGTTACTATGAGAGTATTTGCAGAAACTTATACTTTCTACCTATATTAATATTTCATTATTTGCATTCTTTAATCCCACACTTAGCAGAAACATTAAGGGTTATGGCACCCTGTTAAAGTAGTTTAAAACGACTGACTGCCTGTTTTTTTTTTTGCTTCAATGCCATACAAGAATTCTTGAGTTGGCTCTTCCCCAAAACATCCAATAAAATATTACTGTCTTTACTGAAAGTGTAAATTAATAAAGCTTAAGTAAAGTAATTTATTTGTGAAATTCAGTAAAGGGAGAAAGTGAAATACTGTTGGTGCATTCAGAGTTCGAATAGCTGAATAGCTGTGTCACTTTGTTCATAATTTGGTGAGTAGCAATGATTCGCAAATGGTACACATAGCATAATTTCTGAGGAAGACCTGTGTGGTTTGAGACAGGTAACCCAGGGAGTTGGTGAGAGGCTCTGACTACAGTGTGTTAGTCCAGTTCTCCTGACTTCTAGACTAACAAGTTGGTTATTACTGCTGTAGGTCATCGAGCTGTGTTGCTGCAGAACGTATGCTGATCCTTTGTGGTAAATGTCAGCCATGTTTTAACACATTGCTTTAAACTGACTACATAAAAAGTTCATTAAATGTTTGTTTATTCATAAAAATGTTTATACCTCCTAGCTTCTAAATTTTGTAATGTAATTTGTTTCTTTAACTTCTCTCTGATTAGAAATCGATGTTACAGTTTGTAATAGAATTCGGCAAGCATCATTGGAGTATCAACGAATCTTTTTTTTTTTTTTTTATTGGGGAAGGGGAACAGGACTTTTTTGGGGAACAGTGTGTACTTCCAGGCCTTTTTTCCAAGTCAAGTTGTTGTCCTTTCAATCTTAGTTGTGAGGGTGCCATTTAGCTTCAAGTTGTTGTTTTTTCAGTCTTAGTTGTGGAGGGCGCAGCTCAGCTCCAGGTCCAGTTGCTGTTACTAGTTGCAGGGGGCGCAGCCCACCATCCCTTGCGGGAGTCTAACCGGCAACCTTGTGGTTGAGAGGACGCGCTCCAGCCAACTGAGCCATCTGGGAGCTCAGCGGCAGCTCAGCTCAAGGTGCAGTGTTCAGTCTTAGTTGCAGGGGGCACAGCCCACCATCCCTTACAGGAGTCGAACGGGCAACCTTGTGGTTGAGAGGACACGCTCCAACCAACTGAGCCATTCGGGAGCTCACCGGCAGCTCCGTTCAAGGTGCTGTGTTCAATCTTAGTTGCAGGGGGCGCTGCCCACCATCCCTTGCGGGACTGAAGGAATTGAAGTGACAGCCTTGTGGTTGAGAGCCCACTGGCCCATGTGGGAATCGAACCGGCAGCCTTCGGAGTTAGGAGCACGGAGCTCTAACCGCCTGAGCCACCGGGCCAGCCCAACGAATCATTTTTATTGCAACGTGACAGCTGACCTTATTTATGGTTGTGATGCCCTTTCTTCCATTTTCATTTTTGAAAAATTACTTGGTACATTTTGAAAATTACTTAGGCATGGTTTGTTTTATGATTATATTTTTACACAATGAAAGATTTGTATGTTAAAACTGCATAGCACACAGTAATTGTTTCTACTTTGTGGTATAGATTTATCAGTGATTTGGTTTGCAGATTTTTTCGTAGCTGGTGTATAAATATTTTTTTTGGCAGGGGTTTTAAGATTTAGAACTGATTGGGAAATATTCTTGATCTGTTGAAAACATTACAATTTTAGGAGTAGTGTTTATTATCACTTTTCAAATAGTCTTCTGAAACAGTTGCATCTATTTTAATGTTATGAAGTAGTCAGACACAAGTTTTGTTTAGAGATTTATCATTAAAGAAAACTGCAGTGCAGGTGTGAAGATGGCCCTACTTCTCATTCCCACAGAATGGTCTTACGGTCCCTGGGTCTGAAATGAATCCTGGGGTCTGAAATCATTTCTTCGATAGACGTTATAGAATGTCTCAGGTATATCTAGCATAAATGAATGGCTAAAGTGGTGGATTGAATGGTGGGCATGTTTGAAATGATAGGGTCATCTGTTTGCTTCATAAGAAAATCAGTATCACACTTACATAGTTTTGCTAGATGAAAAATCAAAATCTATGTCTACATTTATTTATCACTTAAACATATGGTGCTTTCTAGTGACATTTAAACCTCACTTGTGAAATGGGGATGGACGTTACTATTCACATTTAGACAGAAGAAGACAGAGTGCTCTAGTGACTTTCCAAAGGTCACATTCCAGTTCAAAAGGTTGTAAACTTCTTAAGGATAGATGCTGCCTTTTTGTATTATTTTAATCTCTGGTAGATGCCCAATGGAAATTTGAATGAATGGTGGTGTAGAGTTGGGTTAGCTGAGAGCAAGAATAAAAAATCTTTGGTATATTGGCAAGAGTGGTCTTTCTGCTTCTTGCTACTACTGTTTACAACGTCATTTGTATTATAATTGGCTTACTGATGTGTTTTCTCCGGGCAGTAGTTGTATTTTTTTTATTAGGGCTAATTTTCTCATATTTGAATTGTTTGACAGTTTTAGGATTAGTCTTTAAATCCCTTTTTCATGTTAAATTTCTAATATAGTATAACAATTTGAATGACCTGTTTTCAAATGAAATAGAGTATATGTAGGTTTGCAAGTAATTTAAATGATGAACTGTATTGTATATTGAATGGATAATAGGAAAAGTAGTTGTTTTCAAGGTTATCAAATCTTATGAGAAATGAAGCATGAATTTCTTAAACCAGGCCTTGTTTAGTTGCTGTTTTGTGTACAATGATGTAAGAAGGGACACTAGTTTTAGATATTTTGGTGTTTTAAAATGAAGAGTTAGGGAAGGCTATTCTGTTTTGCCATTCAAGTGACCCTCTACCACTAAGCAAATTGGTCCTTGATTCATGGTTGCGCCATTGCCATTTGATTCCTTATTTTTGTAGGTTCAGTGTTACAAATTGAAATTGGGGTTCCAGTTTCATCTCATATCTTAAAAATACCTAAAAACTGACTAGTAAAACAAGTGAAAGTAGATGCCCCAGAAATATTTTATAGAGACATTTAAAAGATGTGTGTAATCAGATTCTTAATGCAAAAGCTATGTCATATATAATTCTCTTTGGAGGTTTTTCTGCACGGACTGAAATGGTCAAGTTTTTTCCAAATAGAAGTTCAGTGCAATTCTTGCTTAAGGTACTTTTTTGATAAAATAAAATGCCCAAAGCTAGCAATAAGCATTCTTCTTTTCTTGAATGAACTTCATACAGAGTTCAAAATGAGCAACATCTGTTTTCGAAAAAGGCATTGCTAATTTCATGTGGGAGAATAATCTGAATACCCTGGTGAGGCAGGTCTGTTTAAGAGCCATGTTTGTGCTGACTTGTTTGGGTCCCTTGCTTGTCCCAGCCAGACGTCAGTGTTGACGCTGAGGTGGGAGTGTCCTTTGCTGCAGTGACCAGGAATTTTTTTCCATTTCCTTTCATTTCAGTACCTGTGGCCAGGTGCTATGGAGACACAAAAATTCACTCAAGGAATGTATTTTCTCTAGACTGAAGTGTGTATATAAATAAATGATATTGGAGGGATTTGATAAGTGTTAGGTGCAAGAAGATATATAATAGAATGTTACAGAAATTGAGGAAATGGGAAGTTTATTTTCACATGTGTAATCAATAAGTCATTTGAGCTGTGCCTCAAAGATTGAGTAGGATTTGGACATATAAGGTGATGGTGTGTGGTAAAAATGCCAGGCCTTAAATCATGTTATTTCTAGTATTTCTTATTCTTTGCTTAGTGTAAGTAAGTCATGGAGAACTTAAATTTTCTTTTTTAAATTAATGAATATAAAAGTAGTCCATGTTCATTGTGAAACATTTTGGAGTATATGAACAGTATAAAGAAGAAAATCCATTTCTGCTGAGAGAGTGAATTTCCTTTTACTTTCAGAGGCGGTCACTTAAGTTTCAGTAATGCTTAGGTATCAAATCATGCTTATGACCAGTTAGGCTGACCAGACCCATATATTTTCTATGTATTGCACGTTCTAAATTGAATATAAACTGAACCTAAAAATATTCTATATCAAGTATGCTCTAAATATAATTACTTTATTATTCTTTCTTCAAGCTAATTACAATCTTTTGTAGGAAACAACCTATACAAAGGCTACTGGCTTTGCTCTTCTTTCCTTGCCTTCCAAGGAAAGTTGATCAGGAAAGAAATTTCAGTGATGCTTAGCTGGAAGCATATATGGATTTTGTCTGTTTTTGTTTTAGGTTTAAGAAAATCAAGATTTTTTTTAATTGTTAAAATGCCTAATTTTATTTTTTCAAAGATACTACAATAAAATATTTAGTACAATTTAATGTATATACAAAATTTACCATTTTAACCATTTGTAAACATATAGTTCAGTGGCATTAAGTGCGTTCACATTGTTGTACATTCATTACCACCATCCATATCCAGAACTTTTTCATCATCCCAAACTGAAACTCTGGTCCCATTAAATAGTTGTTCTTCATTTCTGGTCCCCCAGCCTCTGATGACCCATTCTGATTTCTGTCTCTAAAACTGATTAGGTACCTTGTAGAAGTACAAATATTATCCTTTGTGCCTGGCTTATTATTTCCCTTAGGATAATGTCTTCAAGTTTCATCTGTGTTGAAGCATGTATCAGAATTTCATTTCTTTTTAAGGCTAAATAACATTCCATTGTATGTATATACCACATTTGTTTATTAATTCATCCACCTGTGGACATTTGGATTGTTTCCATCTTTGGGCTGTTGTGAATAATGCTGCTACAAACATGGGTGTATAAATATCTGTTTAAACTTTGCTTTCAATTCTTTTGGGTATATACCCAGAAGTGGTATTGGTGGTTCATATGGTAATTCTATGTTTAATTTTTAAGGGACCTTTCCATAACAGCTGCACCATTTTACGTTCCTTCCATCAGTGCAGAAGGGCTCCAGTTTCTCCACATCCTCACCAGTACTTTTCCCTCCCTCCTTCCCTACCTTCCTTTATCCTAGTGGGTGGGTGTGAAGTGATACCTCAGTGTGGTTTTCATTTGCACTTCCCTAGTGATTAGTGATGTTAAGCCTGTTTTCATGTGCTTATTGGCCATTTGTACGTCTTCTTTCGTATATGGTTTTCTCTCCCTCCTGCCCAGCATTCCCCCCGCAGTACTTCAGGTAGTTTTCAGTACCATTAACTACTGCTCAAAACCATAATTTTGAATAATTATATAGCATCCTGCCTTGTAGAAAAAAAGCATTGTAATGTTTTTCTTTTTTTTTTTTTCCTTTTTTTTATTTTTTATTTTTTTTTCAGGCTTATTATTTTCTTTTTTTTCTTTTTTTTCTTTTTAATTTATTGGGGTGACAATTGTTAGTAAAATTACATAGATTTCAGGTGTGCAATTCTGTATCACATCATCCATAAATTACATTGTGTGTTCACCACCCAGAGTCAGCTCCCCTTCCATCACCATACATTTGATCCCCCTCACCCTCATCCCCCACCCCCCAACCCCTTTACCTTCTGGTAACCACCAAATTACGTTCCCCAGATTAATTTTCAAACCCGTGGCCATCCTGTGGTCACCGACTGCCCTCCAATCCCCTCACCCTCCCCCCCACCCCCCACCCCTCCCGCCCATCTAGCAACCCTCAGTTTTTCCTCATTGTCTCCTAAACTGTTTCTGATTAGTTCATTCACTTATTCTTGTTTTTCAAATGATAGGACTTTCAGGGGTAGAAATTTTAGTAGTAAAGCGTGTAATGAGGAACGTGTGTGAATAGATACGTATTTTTTAAAGGTAGATGACTAGATTTAGTCAAGATCATTTTTAACACACACACACACACACACACACACATTTCAAAGTTGCTTTCTGGAAGGATTATTCAGCATGAGGTTTGCTTCTAATTGTATTCACTCCTTCCCCCACTTAGTAGGTGCTGAGTAGCCTGGAATTAGCTCAGAAATCGAACTCGTCCATCTGCTTTCCTTTTTTCAAATATTAACTTCACTAGTCTTGCTTTCTAGTCTCACTCTCATTTCCGTTCTCATTCTTTGTCCTAAGGTCTGTACTTTTATTCTTCACTGCCTTTTTAGTTAGAATTTGAGGGATCAGATGTTGCACATTCAATATATCAGTTTAATTGGAAGTCTATAGTTTTCTAAAATCCTGTGAATAAATCCACATTCTCCATCTCTATTTCACTTAAGAAAATTTCAGTAAACACAAAGTTATGAGTTGAATATAGTTAGCATTTCAGACCAGAGGTTGGCGAACTTTTTCTTAAAGGGCCAGTATAGTAAATATTTTAGACTCTGTTTCATATTTTTGTATTTTTTTGAAAACTTTAAAAATGTAAAAAACATTCTTAACTTGAAGTGTGTGGGTTAGATTTGGCGCATAGGCAACAGTTTGCTAATCCCTGTTCTGGATTGATTTGCAGTGATTTTGCTAGGCAATATGACCCATTATTGATGAAGAAATTCTTTTCTTGATGCCTTTCATAAAAGAATTGAAAACTCTGATATTGTTCAGGTGGTTTTTTTTGTAAATAAATTACTGAGAGCTAATATTTATTATTTTAATTTTCAGATGGTGACCCAGATAACTATGTTGCTTACTATCGGAGAGCTACTGTCTTTTTAGCTATGGGCAAATCAAAGGCAGCACTTCCTGATTTAACTAAAGTGATTGAATTGAAGATGGATTTCACTGCAGTAAGTGCACTTAAACTTTCTTTAAAGGAGAATTTAAGGGAACTTGGAGGAGGTAATTTGTTTCTTAAGGTGAGGACGAGCTGGAGGATATAGAAAGCTGTTGAGATGTAGTAGACTGGACAACAAGAGACATCCAAAGTCCTGGAATCAAAGGTCTGTGTGAGGGAGCAACAGTGGGCCCATTAGATGAGTGTTGGTAGCGTGGTAGTGATGTTCCCTTTGTCCTTTAGAAAGACCTCTGTGTGGAGGATGGATTGTAGGGCAAGATGTGAGGCTGAGAAATGAGCTGACTAAAAAGCTGTTTTATTAAGAGGCTGTCAGGTGACTGACGACAGTTTCAATTAGGTTGTGACAGGAAGAATAAAGAAGAGGGCATAGTAGTTCAACTAAGCAGTGGTTTGTGGTGCGGATGCAATGCTGAATTAGAGTTCTTCCCTGGAACTAACACACAAGCTTAAGAAGTGGAGGAATTTAGTCTTATGGGATATCCTGATGATTGTCAGGTCAGTTTAATGGCTTAAGATAATAGGACCAATTAGATGGCTTCAAAATTGATTTGATAACGCATTTATTGTTTATATCCTGCTATATTCCAAAAAGAATTTGATATAAGTAATTAGATATAGATTAACGTTTGATTTGCAATATTGCTATATTTTAAGATGGAATTCCCAAGTATGAAATTTTTCTTTAGTCTGTTACTTTACCCAGATAAGCACAAAGGTTAAGTAGCTCATTTTCCCGGTATTATAGTAACTATTAGCTGTTGAAGTACCTTTAATATTGCTTTTTATGTGTATTGATTCATTTAACAGAGGATTAGGGAAATTTTATGTATCATAAAAGTAATATGTAAGTTTTAGTAGAATATCGATGTGGTTTCTTTTAAAATTAAAAATTTTTTTTCAGTTACAGTTGACATACAATATTATATTCATTTCAGGTGTATAACAGTGATTAGACATTTATATAGCTTACAAAGCGATCACCCTGATAAGTCTAGTACCCATCTGACACTATACATAGTTATTACAATATTACTGACTATTTACTGTGCTGTACTTTTCATCCTTATGACTATTTTTATAACTAGAAATTTGTACTTCGTAATCCCTTTCACATTTTTCAACCTTCCCTGCAACCACCTTCCCATCTGACAATCATTAATTTGTTCTCTGTATTTATTAGTTTGTTTCTCTTTTGTTTGTTCATTTATTTTGTGTTTTAGATTCCACATATAAGTAAAATCATATGGTGTTTGTCTTTTTCTGACTTATTTTACTTAGCATAATACACTCTAGGTCCAACTGTGTTGTCACAGATGTCAAGATTTTATTCTTTTTTTATGGCTAAGTAATAATACAATGTATATATAAGCACAAATCTTCTTTATTCATTTGTCCATCTATGGACACTTAGGTTGTTTCCGTATCTTGGCTACTGTAAATAATGCTGCAGTGAACATAAGGGTTGATATAGGTTTTCGAAATAGTGTTTTGGATTTCTCTGGATAACCAGAAGTAGAATTGCTGGGTCAAATGGTAGTTCTATTTTTAATTTTTTGTTTTTTAAGATTTTATTGGGGAAGGGGAACAGGACTTTATTGGGGAATACTGTGTACTTCCAGGACTTTTTTCCAAGTCAAGTTGTTGTCCTTTCAATCTTAGTTGTGGAAGGTGTCGTTCATCTTCAAGTTGTTGTCCTTTCAGTCTTAGTTGTGGAGGGCGCAGCTCAGCTCAGGTCCAGTTGCCGTTACTAGTTGCAGGGGGTGCAGCCCACCATCCCTTGCGGGAGTCGAACCGGCAACCTTGTGGTTGAGAGGACTCACTCCAACCAACTGAGCCATTCGGGAGCTCACCGGCAGCTCAGCTCAAGGTGCTGTGTTCAATCTTAGTTGCAGAAGGCGCTGCCCACCATCCCTTGCGAGACTCGAGGAATTGAACTGGCAACCTCGTGGTTGAGAGGATGCGCTCCAACCAACTGAGCCATCTGGGAGGCAGCTCAACTCAAGGTGCCGTGTTCAACTTTAGTTGCAGGGGGCGCTGCCCATCATCCCTTGCGAGACTTGAGAAATTGAACTGGCAACCTTGTGGTTGAGAGCCACTGGCCCATGTGGGAATCGAACCAGCAGCCTTCGGAGTTAGGAGCATGGAGCTCTAACCACCTGAGCCACCTGGCCGGCCCCTATTTTTAATTTTTTGAGGAACCTCCATACTGTTTTCCACAGTGGCTGCACCACTTTACCATCCCACTAATAGTGCATATCCTTGTTGATTTTTGATGGTGGCCATTCTGATAGGTATGGTTTTTAATTTGCATTTCCCTGATGATTAGTGATATTGAGCATCTTTTCATATGTCTGCTGGCCATCTCTATGTCCTCTTTGGAGAACTGTCTATTCAGATCCTCTGCCCGTATTTTTAATAGGATTACTTGTTTTTTTGGTGTTGTTTGAGTTCCTTACATATTTTGGATATTAACTCCTTATCGGATGTGTCACTGGTGAATATCTTCTCCCATTCAGTAGGTTCTTTTTTGTTTTCTTGATGGCTTACTTCACTGTACAAAAACTTCTTAAGTTTTATGTACTCCATTTTGTTTATTTTTTCTTTTGTTTCCCTTCCTGAAGAGACGTATCCAAAAAAATATTGCTGAGAGTCAAAGAGTTTACTGTGTTTTCTTCTAGGAGTTTTATGGTTTTAGGTCTTACACTTCAGTCTTTAATCTATTTTGAGTTTATTTTTGTATATGGTTTAAGAAAGTGGACTAATTTCATTTTTTTGCATGTATCTGTCCAGTTCTCCCAAAATCGTTTATTGAAGAGACTGTTGTTACCCCAGTGTATATTCTTGTCTTCTTTGTCATAAATTAGTTGACTATAGAGATGTAGGTTTATTTTTGGGCTCTCTATTCTGTTCCATTGATCTTTGTGTCTTTTTTTATGCCAGTGCCATGCTGTTTTGATTACTATAGACTTGTAGTATAGTTTGACATCAGGTAGTGTAATACCTCTAATTTTGTTCTTTCTCAAGATTGCTTTGGCTATTTGGGGTCTTTTGTGTTTCCATATAAATTATAGGCTTATTTGTTCCACTTCTATGAAAAAAATGCCACTGATATTGATAGGGATTGCACTGAGTCTGATGATTGCTTTGAGTAGTATGGACATTTTCATGACATTAATTCTTCCTATCTAAGAGCATAGTATATCCTTCCATTTATTTGTGTCTTCTTCAGTTTCTCTCTTCAGTATCTTACAGTTTCCCATGTAGAGGTCTTTTACTCCTTGGTTGAATTTATTCCTAGATATTTTATTCTTTTTGATGCAATTGTAAATGGTATTGTTTTCTTAATTTCTCTTTCGGATAGTTCATTATTGGTGTATAAAAATGGAACTGATTTCTGAATATTAATTTTATGTCCTGCAATTTATTCAATTCATTTATCAGTTCTAATAGTTTTTTGGTGGAACCTTTAACATTCTCTTTATATAGTATGTCATCTGCAAATAATGATAGTTGTACTTCTTCCTTTGCAATTTGGGTGCCTTTTATTTGTTTTTCTTGTTTGATTGCTGTGGCTAGGACTTCTAATACTACGTTGAATAAAAGTGGTAAAAATAGACATCGTTGCCTTGTTCCTGATCTTAAAGAAAAAGTTTACAGCTTTTTGTGATCATGCCTGTTCCATGTTTCCTCCCCTCCTACCAGTCTTGACTTGCCTTCTTCTTTATATCCTTAGTTATAGGACTTCTGTTCAGCTTGTTATCAGGTGGTTCTTAGTGATGGTTATTCTGTAGTTTAGTTGTAATTTTGGTGTGATCATGGGAGAAGGTGAGTTCATTTTACCTACTCTGCCATCCTGACTGGAAGTCGTGTGGTTCTATCTTATGGTAGACATTGGCCATCAGAGAGTTGGATTCTTGGAAGAGATGGGATTATACATATTTGAAGAGGAATATCAGATGGAGAGGGAGAAAATGATGCATGTTAGAAGGGAAAAGGCATTGATATTCTGTTATAGTGTAGTAAATATTTACATTGAGAGTAAATAAAAACAAGCAAAACTATTTCCACAGCTTTGATTAATAAAGTCCTAAATTACACAACTTTTATTATAGTGGCAAAAAGTTACTATGATGGCAAAAAGCACTTTTTAATTTGAGATATAATTCATATACCATCAAATTCACCATTTTTATTTTAAAGTGTATAATTCAGTGGTTTTTAGTACAGATGCTCCTTGATTTATGGTGGGGTTATGTGTTGATAAACTCATTATAGTTGAAAATATCATAAGTCAAAAATGTGTTTAATACACCAACCTACTGAATATATAGCTTAGCCTAGCCTACCTTAAACGTGTTTGGAACACTTAGATTAGCCTATAGTTTATGCAAAATCATCTAACACAAAGCCTGTTCTATAATAAAGTGTTGAATGTCTCATATATTTTATTAAATACTGAAAGTGAAAAACAATGGTCGTATGGGTACTTAGCATGAAAGCATAGTGGCACACAGATGAGCGTTTGTGGACATGATGGGATGCGAAAACACAAAACACAGTATCCAGAAATCACTGGCAGTATAGTCCATTGTAGAGTGCTGGTGGTTTACCCTTTCGATTGTGTGGCTGACCGGGAGCTATGGCTCTCTGCTGCTGCCAGCATCATAAGAATATTGTACCGCATATTGCTAACCTGGTAAAAGTTCAAAATTCAAAATTCGAAGTACGGTTTCCACTCATGGGTATCACTTTCACAACATTATAAAGCTGAAGAATGGTAAGTTGAGCCATTTTAAGTTGGGGATCATCTGTATATTCACCAGGTTGCGCAAGCATAAGCACTGTCTAGTTCCAGAATGTTTTTAGCACTCCAAAAGGAAACCCTGCACACATTAGCAGTCGTCCCCATTTCTGCCCCAGTCCTTGGCGAGCTTCTAGTTTTCTGTCTCTACGGATTTGCCTATTTTTGATATTACACATAAATGGAATATAGTATGTAGCCTTTTGTGTCTGACTTCTTAGACTGAACATAGTATTTTCAAGGATCAACCATGTTGTAGTATGTATCAGTACTTCATCTTATGGCTGAATGATATTCCATTGTATGGATATATCACATTTATCTATATATCATACTGGTTTATTAGTTGATATGAATTTGGGTTGTTTCCACTTTTTGGCTATTGCTATGAACACTCATGTATCAGATTTTGAGTGGACACATATTTTCAATTTTTTGGGGCATGGCAGAAAGTATTTTTAAGGAAGCATACTTGAACAAAAACTATACACATTCATTTGTGCCAGGAATCATTCTTAGGAAGCCAAGTCAAATGGGCATTGGAAAAATAAATATTTCATTAATACTTCATTAGCTTATTTAATTTTATTCTTTGTGTTTGAAGAAAATTTAGAAATGCATAGTGGTACTCAGAGCACCCTTTTTTTTTTTTTCTAGGCAAGATTACAGAGAGGTCACTTATTACTCAAACAAGGAAAGCTTGATGAAGCAGAAGATGACTTTAAAAAAGTGGTAAGTTCAGTTTGCATTTGCCTCTATGAACATATTATTTTGAGTTAACATACTAGATTTATATTTTATTGAAAGATATTTAATAATAATTTTATAGCAAAAGGGAAAATCACTTGATTTGTGTATGTAGGAGTCATAATTCCTGAATTAGTAGGTAGTGGCTGATATCAAAGAATCACTTTAACAGATGGAATGTAGTGTATCGAATAAATATATAATCCTAACTCAGTTTATATAGCTCACATGCTCTGTTTTGTCTTTTATAAGAATCTAGAGATGTCACCTGAGCTATTCTAAAAGTCCTCTAAGTAGCTTGGGAAACCTTTATCTGATTTGAAAAGAGTAATGAAACAGATTCTTAAAAGGAAATTTTGCGATTATCCATATGCCTATTTACAAAGTGTGAAGTGTTTTGGATTTGTTGGGGGAATGTTACAGGCTTTGTCACAATACTCAGTAAATATGCAGACAAGTCCAAAAAACATTAGACTTAATTGTATTGCATTGGAAGCTGTCTCACGGTCTCAGTAACATTGCATGTCATTTTATGTTTATCTGATCTTTCTTACTACTTGGGATTCTCCTATGAGAATGTGCATCTATATTCAATGGTATTTTATTTTTAACTGAGATAATTGTAGATTCCCATGAAATTGTAATTAATAATACAGAGAGAGCCTCTGTACCCTTTCCCTAATACCCAGTTCCCCACAATGATAACGTCCTGTAAAACTGTAGTACAATATTGCAACCAGGATATTGACATTGCTACAATCTACCAGTGTATTCAGATTTCCCAGCACTCATTTCTTTGTGTGTACTTAATTCCATACACTTTTTCTTGTATCACCACAGTCAAGATACTGAACATTTTATCGCTACAATGCTATCCCTTCTGTTGCCCTTTTATAACCACACCTTTCCTTTCATAGTCCTTTGGCCTCTTATCCATAACTCCTAGCAACCACTAATTTGTTTTTCATTTCTTAAATTTTGATATTTCTAAAATGTTGTATATATGGCCTCAAATGTATGTAACCTCTTGGAAATGACTTTTCTCAGCACATTCCCTGGAGATTCATCCAGATTGTTGCTTATATCACTTAGCTTGTTTTAACTGCGAAGTATTCCATAGTAGGTGTATGACACTTTTTATTTATCCATTCATCTGTTGGTGGATATTCGGGTTGTTTCCATTTTTGGCTACTACAAATAAAACTGCTAATGAATATTCTCATGCAAGTTTTAGTGTGAACATAACTTTTCATTTTCCTGGGATAAACGCCCAGGAGTGCAATTTCTGAGTTGTATGGTAATTGTGTGTTTAGGTTTTATAAGAAATTATCGAATTGCTTCCCAGAGTGCTGGAGCCATTTTAGGTTCCTCTGCATCCTTGCTATAATAGTATTTGGTATTGTCACTATTTTTTTTTTTAGCCATTCGGAGAGGTATGTAGTGATAGCTCATGGTTGTTTTAATTTACATTTCTTTAATGTGCGTATTTGTCATCTGTAAATCCTTTTTGGTGTAATGTATGTTTTTTGCCCATGTTCTAATTGGATTGTTTGCTCTTTGACTATTGTGTTTTGGAAGTTCTTTGTTTATTTTTAGACACTCTATCACCTATGTGGTTTGCAAGTATTTTCTCCCAGTCTGCAGCTTTTCTTGTCATCTTTCTACAGGGCCTTTCAGAGAGCAAAATATTTTAATTTTGAGGAGGTCGAATTTATTGATTTTATTTTTTCCTCTGTAAATCAGGTTTTTGGTGTCATGTCTAAGAAGTATTCACCAAGACTTAGGTTTCAAAGATTTTCTCCTATGTTCTAAAAAATTTATGTTGTTATGTTTTACATTTAAGTCTATGATCTATTTTGAGTTAATTTTTGTACAATGTATGAGGTTGAGGTTGAGGTTCATTTCTTTTGCCTCTGGATGTCTCATTGTTTTAGCTCTGTATTTTGAAAAGGCTTTCCTTCCTTCATTGAATTGCTTTTGCACCTTTAAGAATAATCCTTTGCTTGTACTCGTGTGAGTATGTTTCTGAGTTTTCTGATCTGTTTCTGCCATTCCTGTGCTCTCTTGATTACCGTAGCTCTATAGAATCCTTTGTAGAGGGCAGAGTGATTCTCCCCACTGATTCTTCTCTGTCAGGATTGTTTTAGCTGTTCTCCAGCGAATGCCTTTCCGTATAAATTTAGAATAAACTTGTTTATGTCTACAAAAAGCCTTGCTGATATTTTGGTAGGGATTAAAATAAACGTATAGGTCAGTTCGAAGAGAACTGACGTATTATGTTCAGTTTTCTAAAACAAATCCACGAACACAGTAGGCCTCCTCCTTTGTTTAGGTCTTTTATTTCTTTCATTAGCATTCTGTAACTTACAGTGTACAGATCCCTTGCATGTTTTATTAAATATATACCTAAGTATTTTTATTTCTGGAGTGATTTTAAATGGTATTGTGTTTTTAATTTCAATTTTTCATATTGAAAAATCTTTTTATGATGATTTCATCAGGAATGTACTCACCTTGTATTTAATTCTGTGAGAGAAATCTTAATGGGCATTACAGATGGGAAACCAAGTTATATTGTAACACTGCAGAAGTGATTTAAAAAATTCACTAATAATTTTGTGTGTAAAAACAATTATTAGATTGGATTTGGTTTAGAGAAAAATAGAAGTGCAGAGTTCATATATTTCAGAAGTATTTTATTTGAAGTAAATTTAGGTTATCTAGAATACCTGGATTTAAAATTTAAATTAATAATTAGAAAATCTCACATATCATTTGTCTGAACAGTAAGTACAGTGTCCCAAGGGTTTGGGTAGCAAAGGGAGGAGAGGATCATGAAGTGGGAATATTGAGAAGAACTTATCAGTTAACATATATAAAATTGATTACATTTTAAGCATTTAGAACATAGAGTCTACTGGACAAATGATAGAATATTAGGTGGACAACACAAGAGATACAAATAAAGAACTAATATCTACAGTGTTCAGTCTTTTGAAGTGAAGAGATAAACATTGGGATTGTTCAGAGGGACCACTGTCTGTTACATTTAGCAAAAATAAATCAATAATATAGGGCCTAATATTGATGGGACTTGAAGGAAATATTTCCTGTCATATAATACTGTTACATTGCAAACATAAACAGCTTTTGCAGAAAAATCTGGCAGTGAATATATGAAAGAAAAACATTTTATGGATGTCATTTTTCATGAAATGTCTTAGTTTTTCTACTTATAAAATAGAGGTATTGATGGGGAAAAAAACACATGTTGTTCGAAGATACTTATTGGTGCTCCATTGTTTCTGGAAGGTGAGAGAATGTTGTGTCAATATGAAAGAATAATATTAACAAGGATTATTTACATATGGTGTTGATTTATAGACCTAGATGTATACAAAGTAAAGTCAATTAAAAGGCAAAATAAAAATTGTGTGAAATGTTTTATAAGTATAGAAAACTATTATGTGTACTAGATTGGTATTAGTGGCATTTATTTAAAGCTTATAGCTCATTTTGTTTTCGTGAAATTGTATACAACAGATTTCGAAGAAAAAAGAAAAGTTTTGGAACAAGAGGCAGGAACCTTGGGTTTTAGATGTTTGTAATTTAGCCATGGTTTACACAGCATTCAGAACCTGTGGGGCATACTGCTAAGTAATTTGCATGGATTATTTTACTTAACGTTGTTCCACCTCTGGGGTGTGCTATATTGGTACAGTAGTGCCCCCTTATCTGCAGTTTTGCTTTCTGTAATTTTTACCTAGTCCACTATGGTCCAAAAATAGTAGATGGAAAATTGCAGAAGTAAGCAATTCATAAATTTTAAATTGCATGACGTTCTGAGTAGCATGATGAAATCAAGCTTTCCTGCTCCGTTCCACCTGGGATGTGCATCAGCCCTCTGCCAGTGTATCCACGTTGCTTGTATACGCTCCCACCTGCTAGTCACTGAGTAGCCGTCTTGGTTATCAGATCAGCTGCCAAGGTTGTAATGCAGTAACCCTATTTTACTTAATAATGTCCCGAAAGCTCAAGAGTAGTGATGCTGGTGATTAGGATATGCCGAAGACATACACGTTATCGTAGGTGTGTGTATATAGGAAAAACCAGTATAGATAGGGTTATGTACTATCTGTGGTTTCAGGCATCCATTGGGGTCTTGGAACCTATCCCTCTCGGACAAGGGGGGATTTTACATTGGAGGAAGTTGAGGTTTAGAGAAGTTCAGTAACTTGTCCAAGGTTACACCATTACTAAGCAAGTAGATTTTGAGATTCCAGAACCTGCACTCTTAAGCATTCTACGGTTTTGCCTCTACTATAATTAGCAACTGTCTGTGTGCATCCTTTGAAGGCTATTCCTGTAGAATATGGGAGCAGGACTCGGACATGTGTGTGTGTTTCACATAGCGCAGAACCCTTGCTGCTATTTGCTTAAAAAAAGAGCGAGAAAACATGTACTCGCTTGTGCACAGACAAAACCCTCTGGGAAGATATGAAGAAACTGATAATACTGGTTACCTCTTAGAAGAAAAGTATAAAGTGGCCTTGTAAAGTTCTTACCTTCCAGGGACCTCATCTGTTTCATTGTGAAGCGTAGAAATTGAATAGTTGATAATTCTGTCTTTATTGTTTGGTACCATAAAATGGATGATTTCTGGGTCTGGTTTGAAAAAATTTATGTTATGACTATATTTTATCTTTACCAATTAAATAATTCTTATACTTTAATTTTTAAAGATTTATGAATACAGATGATACATAATAACTTGTTTGCTTTATATGGTCTCAAACGAGCTTTTTATGGTATTTAAGAGCATTTACCAGCCTATTAAACATACTCAAGATTTCATCTTACTAATAAAGAACTACATACAACTAGATAGATATATTCAGCTACATTTTACGTAATGGAGCAGAAGTTTGAATATACTTAATCTCTTTCTGGCTCCAGTGATACTCTCATATTTTATGTATACAGATTACTCTGCTGCCGGAGTCTCTCGTAAATAAGCATCACTTCAGGTCCATATCCGCTGTGCTAGTCCTAAACAGGATCTTATGTAGTTTAGTTTGTCTTTGAGCTATCAGTGACTCCTGCTGTAACCAGTGCATGTGGTCATTTGTTAGTTCTGACAATCACTGCTATAGGGAATACGTGAGTTTATATATTATAGAAAGTTCAAAAAAGGAGTTTGAAATTTTTATTATCATTTTTTGCAGTACTTGCTGTGTGTTATATAAAGTATCTTAATTTCTCAATCACTACTCTTCAATAGCAATCACTATTATCCCTCCTTTGATTGGTGAAGAAAATGCACATAATAATGAAGTCAGGATTTGTGTTTAGTTGTTTTTTTCTTCATTCAGACTTTATTTTAAAACATTAATAATACAAAATCTTTTTGGAAATATTCACAACTTGGCCATTTAGAAATGGTACCTTATTAGTTATGTATTGCTGCTTAACAAATTGCCCAGTTAGGAGCTTAAAGCAGCATGCATTTGTGATCTTACAGTCCACAGGGTCAGAAATCTGGGCAGGCTTAGCTGGATCCTCTGCTCCAGACTCTCTCACAGGCTGTAGTCAAGATGTCAGATAAGGCTGCAGTGTCATCTGGACGTTTGGCTGGTGAGGAATGGCTCCCAAACTCACTTGGTTGTTGGCAGAATTTAGTTCTTCTCGAGCTGTTAGACTAAGGCCTCAGTTTTTTCTGAGCTGTTGGCCAGAGGTTCTTTTGGTTGTTTCTTATGTGGGCTTCTCCATAAATCATCTCACAGCATGGCAGCTTGCTTCATTCCAGTGAGCAAATGAGAAGGCAAGAGATTGACAGCAAAAGAAAGAGATTACTAGCAAGATGGAAGTCACAATGTTTTGTACCTTATTAGGGAAGTGACATCTTACCACCTTTGTCATATCTGTTTGTTGAAAAGTTACAGCTACATCCCATACTCTATGGGAGGAGATCACACAAAGACTTCAGTTCAGAAGGTGGGGATCATTTGGGGCCACCAATCCACTGTTTTCATTTGAGGTCTCAGAAATAGGGATTTCTACTAAAAAGAGCAGCTTACCTCTTTCCACAACCCCTTATGCGATAACTATTACTGGTTTTTATCCAAAAGCTCAGTGACCACAGTAAATGGTAAGAAATAAAATATTGTCATAGGGAGAGGTTTGGCTGAAAGGGTCAGAAATGTAAGACACTAAAGAAGAGAAGGAATATCAAGAAATGAAAAAAGGAGGGAGGGAAATACTAGTAGGGTCCAGTATTTCTACATGTAAATTAATATCTTGGAAAATGAGAGGGCATTTGGGAGGAGGCAGCAACCTTGTGGAAAGAGAGAAAAATCTTCCTCTCATTTAACCCTCTGAAACTGTCTAGGATTATAAGTAAGTCCTTAGTTTTCTTCTCAAACTCTTCTCTTCCCTCCTTGGAAGAATCCCCTCCTTTTCCTCCTCCCTCCCTCCCAGCCCCCAGGAGGCCCAGATGACCTAAGCTCATTCCCTCTTTCCTGTTCCCATTGTCTGAGCATGAAATAAGGCTGAGGTCTCCATCCTCAACCTTGCGATTTAGGGCTTTCCCCTCCCTCACCTTCCAACATGAAAAATTCTGTGGGATATATTAGACTCTAAAGTTTAGGAGAGAAAAGATGCAAATTCCACCCAGAAGTGGCTGTCTTACACATTCTCTCTAAAAAGGAGCAGTAGTGCAACTTACCAATAAACTACTTTTACCGAGAGCAAAGTGACAACGCACACAAATTTATACCCCTTCCAATGTGGTCTATGAGAAGTATTCAAAACCACCCCAAGGATGAGTCCTAGACAAGCATGCCATGACCCTAAAGCACCCCCTTTAACTGGATAATTCAGTCGTGTCGGGACAGTCCTCCCCCATAGTGAGCTGAGGTTGTCAAATTCCTAGTTACCCATGAATACTTGGAGTCCTCCAAAAGTCAACGGGTTATACAGACAAAGTAGAATAACTAAAGTATCCTAAAAACAATCGGTGAAATGTAGAGCCTCTACCAAATGATAATAATCTTAAGGTTTCTTGTTTGGAGTGTTCTCTCCTACGAGGCGGCTGTGGAGGGGTTTTTAAAAAACCAAATCTACTAAAAGGGGAAGCAGTATGATTGGTCCATTGAAGGAGAAACATTTCTATAAAAATCTGTTATCTGTACCTCGCCTAAAATTGGAACTCATCAACTACAATTCCCATCTTAAATAAGGATATTAGATTTCAGGAATTATTGCATATAAACTCTAATCTTTAAAAAGTCCCCCCAAAAGTCAGTAGCTTCTTAATGTAAGTACCCAATTTTTCTGAGCCATTAAGCTTAAGATTTTCTATCTGGAGGAAGAAATTGAGAGTCACTGTGCACGAGCCTGGGCTGGGAGTGGGGACGAACTGTAAGCAGACACAAAGGATCTTTTGAGGTGACAGAAAAGGTCTAAAACTGGTGAAGGTTTGCAAATGTGGTAAATTTATTAAAAATCATAGAATTGCATTCAAAATGAGTGAATTTTATGGTATATGAATTATACCTCGATATAACTTTAAAACAGAGACATGGTAAACCTCTTAAAACCACATAGGCTTTTTAATAAGGCATTACTCTTAAATTTTACCCTGTAAATTCTTTCTTATTACATCTTAGTCCCTCTAGTATCAAATCTTTTTCTATCCTATAACCTCTAAAAAACAAAACAAAACGCTCTCTCCCTCAGTTTCCCTGTGTTTTTCAATATTTAAAAAAAAAAAAGGAAGTATAACTAGAAGGCAAAATACATAAAACTAGTTATTTGCACTTGAGCTATACTTCAGAACGTGAGAAAGTGCTTTCCTTATTACTTCATTCTTCTCTACCTTTTCACATCCCTGAATATATTTGCTTCCTGGTACGATTTGGGGGAGCCAGGGCTGTAGACTCTAGCTCCGCTCGCTCTGTGTACCGTACCGGTGGAAGATGCTTTTGCTGTTGCTTCCCATGGGGGCAGCAGCAGAAGCAAGTCACTGGACAAGCCAGTTCTGCCAGTGTCTCTACCCGTCTCCCTCAATGAACATAAGTATTTGGAATGGTCAGACCTTTGTGTATACTGTGGATATTAGACGTAAGAGATTAAAAAACCTGTTTAATTTCTTATTATTCTTATAGCTCAAGTCTAATCCAAGTGAAAATGAAGAAAAGGAAGCCCAGTCCCAACTTACAAAATCTGATGAAATGCAGCGTTTGCGTTCACAAGCACTTGATGCTTTTGAAAGCTCGGATTATACTGCTGCTATAACCTTCCTTGATAAGATTTTAGAGGTAAGTGTCTAAGATACTACAGCTGACAATCCTAACACTTACTGCTTTTTTACTGTAAGGCATGTTTATACACTTTGACATGTTATATACCACAAAAAACATCTGGGTAGGATAAACATCAGATTGGTCCTTGGCCTTTCAGCTCTTAAGTGAAAGATGGTATTTATATAGAACAAAATTTGGAACTGACCTTTTCAGTAAGTGTACTGCATGTGCTGTGGAGTGGGAGTTACATATTTGTATACATTGCTTGCTTTGCTATTGTTGTTTGACTTTATTTTTTATTTATTTTTTGGTGCGGGGAGAAGACTTAGAGGTTAAATAAGGAGGTAAAGGATGAAAGAGTTGGTTAAGAAAAAGGAAAAATAATGTTTGGGAGGAAATAGGAGTGTTTAAAGTGAGAAGTTTCTAGGGAAGAAGGCACATGAAGAGTTGATAGGATCCAGATGGTTCTAGATTGGGAAATTGAAATCGACAGTTTCCTTGCCTCTGAAGGACTTAATGAAAATGCTTTCAGAAAGAAGTCTACTAAAGTTTTCAAATGAAAGCAATTGTAATTCATATTTACCACTTTCATAGCACTTTGATGTAGTTTCATTTAATTTTGGCAGCAAACTTGTGATATATGCATAATGGGCGCTTCTTTGATAATTTTATAGAGGAAATCGTGTGATGTAGTCCAGTGGAATTCACATTTTACTAAATTATTTTGCAAATCCTTCATTAAAGAAAAATAAAGTTACAATTTTTACCTTCCAGTAATTAGACTATCTATTCTGAACTAGCTTATTGTTCAGGATATTTATGTATATATGTTGATTTTGATATCTTACTATATGTGAAAAATAGACATGACTTTAGAACAGCTCTAAGATATATGTAAAGAAATTTCCACAGGCCTTATTGGTGAGTTTCTGGGTTTACATTTTGAAGTATACTAGTGCATTTACTAAACATTTTCAGTTTTTCAATAAAATAGAAATGATGAAGCCTCAACCTTCTCAAATAGTTTTTCTCTTTTCTTTTTATTATATGAGAATTTAATTTCAAGGAGATGACATTTTAGAAAAGAGAATTTCATTTAGTTATTAATAGAACAAAAATATTTTACAAATTTAGAACCAGATTTTATTTTATTTTTATTATTATTATTATTATTATTATTTTAATTTTAAGGCGGGCGCAGCTCACGGTGGCCCATGCAGGGATTGAAACGGCAACCTTGGTATTATTAGCTCCACGCTCTGACCAACTGAGCTAACTGGCCACCCCCAGATTTTATTTTTTGATGTTAGAAATTAGAATTGTTGATTAAGTACAAAAATCTGATTACAGAATATTCTCTTCAAAATTAAATATGCTTTACTGGGAACAACCTTCCATGTACTTTTATTTTCAACATTTTACAATTATATAATTGGAGGAGGTCGGAAAAGGGCCTTGTTAGTATATATATCTTTCCCCTATTAGCATTTATTTAAGATGTCCTTGAAGAAATTATTTTGTCACATCTAATTATTTTTGTCATATCTAAATTGTATCAGACTTTTAAATACTATTTACCATATAGAAATCACATTAATTGAAGATGGTTTATGTTGATAAATATGTACACAAAATATGTGGAATGTAAGTATAAATATGCATAACTTACTGCTTTTTAAAGTCTAGTTCTTTCGTTTCTCAAGGTTTGTGTTTGGGATGCAGAACTACGGGAACTTCGAGCTGAATGTTTTATAAAAGAAGGGGAACCTAGGAAAGCGATAAGTGACTTAAAAGCTGCATCAAAATTGAAGAATGACAACACTGAGGCTTTTTATAAGATCAGCACACTGTACTACCAACTAGGAGACCATGAACTGTCCCTCAGGTCAGTTCTAGTGACATACACATCTCATCCTCATTTTATCGTTGGCTGTAAGATAGTCATCCCATTCTTTTAAATTTTATATTAATAAAATTATGCTTGAGGTTTTCATAGTCCATATCCTTTTATAGATTTTGTGTTATTCCTAAGTTACTCTATTTCCACCTAGTTTATTTTCATGAATTAAATATGCTTATTAAAATAAATAGGAGATATGTAATATTTGTAGAAGGAAAATGGAAAATAATGTATAACTTAAGCCATTTTCATTTAAATTAACGTGTGCATGGTACATCATATATAAAAGTATATTATTAAGCCCGTGTGCATGGTACATCATATATAAAAGTATATTATTAAGCCAGTATGTTTTGTTTAACTGTTACAAACAAAAAATACCTTTTATTGTGATTTTTGTATTTAGTATGGAAAGCTACTCATTGATTATTTTGACTTGGAGTATTTTCTTCTTTTTAAATACATGAGCAGTGAAGTGCGTGAATGTCTTAAACTTGACCAGGATCATAAAAGGTGTTTTGCACACTATAAACAAGTAAAGAAACTTAATAAGCTGATTGAGTCAGCTGAAGAGCTCATCCGAGATGGCAGGTAAGAATATGCTTATCTAGACTATCTAGCATTTCCTCATGTGTCTTTTGTCGGCACAGGAGAACAGTTGAACTGCTTGCTCTTTTACTATTTAGCTATTGAGGATGGCGTATCCTAGGTAGCACTGGGCCTTAGCAAAACTACCACAACTGTGCATTTTTTTTAAAAGGCAGAATATAAATAATAGTATTGTTATCAGCAGGTTTATTTATATTTCACCAAATATTTATTGAATATCTCCTGTATCAGGCACTGACTGTGTACTAGGGGTGATGAAATACATATGACTATAGTTTTTGGTCTTAAGAAGCTTATAGTTTAGGGTGGGAGACAGACGTATACATTGATTATTAAAATTAGATAGAGATGTATACAGAGTATATAGCTCCAAGTCTGGGATATATGAAGCAAAAAAGAAATGCAGGGAACTTACCACACTGTGTTTTCCCTCAGGTCCAGAGGTTCCTAGCTGGTCTACCTTCTTCTCTCCCCCTTTCTGAGTCTTTCATATTAAAAATAAATAAATAAATAAAAAACACACACACATACACACATATATATGTATATATATATACACACACACACGTATATACATATATATATATATATATATATATATATATATATACACACACACACACACACACACACATACACACATATATAATGTTTAGGGTATTTAATTGTACCTAGCTGGACAAATTGGGGAAAGTACAGTTCCACCTTCTCATAAGCTAGCCTGTTTTTTAAGTGCAGTATTTTCTGATTGAACTTTTTATTTCAAGCTAATTGTAGTTTCACGTGTAGTTACAAGAAGTAAAGCAAGGTCTCACATACTCTGGAGTTTCCTCCAGTTGTTTTACCATCATGGAAAACTTTAGAACAATATCCCAACTAGGATTTTGGCATTGATAGCTAGCTTCTGTTTAAAATGTTATATTTAAAGCTGTGTTTTAATACATCAGCATTTGAAAGGGAGGATCGCAGCACACTGGGAATAATGTGCCACAGTGGCATATAAATATATAAATATATCTCAGTTTGCCGTTACTGAGGAAAGTAACTTACTGTATAACATGACTAGTACTTTCCACCAGTGTTCAAAAAATGCTGAAATAGCTTTTATTGTTCTTAGAAATCTAGTAAAGTTAGGAATTTAAGCAGGTTCCTTCTGCAAGAAAGTACATTGTACTTAATTGTGACTATTAACATTCATGATAAAAAATAGCATGTATATAATGGGCTCCATTATTTCATGAAAGTGTATAGTGACCAAGAAACAAAACCTTATTTCTGTTTTGCTGAAAGTACTCCATGTAAGTGAGACACTAACAAAGTGTTTTACTCAGTTCCAAAACATGAGTGTTTTTCTGTAAAGACATTCATCACTTGGTTTAATCGGTACTCACAGCTGTGCTTTGTCCATATACATTTTCTGTGGTCGTATGTTTTATCTCCTCTTATTTTGCAGATAGTACCTTCCTTGATACTGTAGATTAATAAGGTAAAAGCAATGTTTGAAGGCATGTGCTCGTTCAGGTGAACTGGTTAAGCAACATACAGTGAAGAGTAGTGGGTCCTTTCTGTGACTCTGGAAATAGAATTTCACTGTTACTCATCATGATTTGCTCACTTAATAGATACACAGATGCGATCAGCAAATATGAATCTGTCATGAAAACAGAGCCAAGTGTTTCCGAATATACAATTCGTTCAAAAGAAAGGATTTGCCACTGCTTTTCTAAGGTAACAGTTGACTTGCTCCCAGAAATGTAAAAACTTAACATATGGAATAGCAGCCATAAATCTTTTTTCACATTTACTTTTAGGATGAGAAACCTGTTGAAGCTATTCGAGTGTGTTCTGAAGTTTTAAATACGGAACCTGACAATGTGAATGCTCTGAAAGATCGAGCAGAGGCTTATTTAATAGAAGAAATGTATGATGAAGGTAAATCTTTAAGGAATTTGATTTGCAATATCTAAAATTTATGTATATGAAAATTAGCTCATGTTTAACATCCTGTTGTTTAGAACAAATTTACCAGAGTACAAGAAAATTTTGACAATTTTAGAAAACTGGCTGAGAACTTTAAAATTATTCTTCCTTAGTAGAACTTGAAGAAATACCATGAAAGGAAAAAGTTCTGTTGAAACCAGTTCAGTAGGATATAAAAATAAAAATTTTTTAGATTTTCTTTGTTGTAGATAAGTTAGAAAAGATAAATAACAAAATACAAAATTTTAATTATAGCTTTCATATCATCCAGCGGTAATCACTGTTAATTTTGGATTTATATCTTTTAGACTTTTTTTTATTCATATATATTAGTATATATTCTATGCATGTATATGCCTATATACATATTCCATGCATATACACAGTATACATATTATACATCCAGCCTACAGATGTATGTCCTATAATCCTAAATATAAAATGATCTTCTGTGACCCCCCTAAGCTATTTAATAACAGTATGATAGCTGCTTACCCTACTTTAAGTTGAAATAACAGAGGTTCCTGTTAGATCTTGTAAGGACCTTGAATAAAGGCAGTGCCCTGTTTTTGGAAGAAAACTAAGGCATATACAGTAATATATATTTTTTTGAAAACAAGACTTTCTTCATGTGACAGTATACTATGAACATTTAAATGAGATGGTTTCTAAAAGAAGTGAACCTTATATCTCTTATTGCAAAGTTTTTATTTCAAATCAGGTAAGTCATTTTAAATTGAAAACAGTGAAACTTGTTTTGTGGTATCCTTTTTGTTTCTCAGTTTGGTGCTGAATATTTATTTAATAAAAGAGTGTGTGGCTATTAAAATAATATGTATTAAATATTAATGACATGAAAAATAGTCATAGTATAAGTTAGTAATCATGGAAAAATTTTAAATACAACAAGAATGCACCTGCAACAATGATAAAACCTGTCCTAAGAAGGAGATAACTACACTTACAATTAGTTTGTAGTACTCTTTTTTAAGGCAAACTGATGATTCACTTTTTCTGCTTTCTACAATTTGACTAGAATCTTGCTCCTAAGTGGTTTCCTGGGAACGATGACAACTCTGATTACTACTTTTTGTGTGACATCTTTATAGTATAGTCCTTGAGGTCTGATTGAGGCTTGAAATGTATGCAATCAATCTAAGTTTTAATATTCATAAGAATGTTTCAATAAGGCAGGTTATCTCCATGGAAGAGCCCGTTAGCATACTTGTTTTTTTTCACTTTTGAGCTATTGTGTCTACTCAGTGAGATGGCTCTACTCTAGGTTTTGTATTCCAGTTAGTTTTGGGAACTCTTCATCAAAAGTACTTTTGTCATCTATATATAAACCTTCAGCTCTAATTGTGAAGATAGAGAAGCTGCAGAGTATAAAAAGCTTAGTTATTTAAAAAAAGTTAAATTGTGTAGCCCATTAAATATAATTTGAAAAATGCCTTTGTAACTTGAATCTTTTTTTTTAGGGAAACTTGACAGCTTAGTTCTTAAAGAAAATGATGCTTAATACTAATGTATAGCTTGGTCTTTAAAGCCTGTTTTTTTTTTTTAATTTCCAAATGATCAAAAGCGTAAAGTGTTTAGAAAAGTATTAAGGAAAATAAAATAGGGAAGGAGGTTCCAGGTGTGGGACAAGCTGTATGTAGCTGGTACAGAAGCCCAGAGGCGAGGATGAAAGGGTCCTTTGCCTTCCCCCAGGTGACAGGCACCCTGGAGCAGGACAGAGGGTGAGTGTGGATAGATGGAAGTAGACCATAGACAGGTTTTTGTGTGGGCATTGTATTTGCCATTTAACAAGACTGATTACCCAAGACAAACAAGTGTGACCTCAAATAGTAAAGTGGCTTCTTTAAAAGAGAAAGAAAAAAAACCCTACAAATTTCTTAACCATCTTAGGTAGAAAACAGACTAAGTACACAGAACAAGGCCTATATTCCAGTGCTTTGAACACAGTTGGTGATATTTCTTAATTGTTGAAAGAGAAATTATAGCATGAGATGTAAAATTTTATAATCCAATGGTAACTGGAATTGTTTATTTAGCACTATTATCTCTTTTCCACTAAAAATTTCAATAAACACATTTATAGAGAACATTGATATATCAAATTCATTTAGAGTGTAGGCCACACATCATGTCCCTGTGTATAGAATTAAACATAGTTTGTCTCATCACTATTCAAATCAGCTTAAAATATAATGGCTAGGCTTGCCCTCAGAATTCAATGTCAGAATGTGGTCTACTGTAAGAAGTACTGATGGAAGTTTGATTTTAAATTGTTCAGCCCTCTTTAATGTCAGACAGAGCTTACAGTTTTCTTCTACTTCTGTGATGGTAATTAGGCTCTAAATGTTTTTGGATAAAACTTGCCCTTTGTTGTTTAAGGATGAATATGTATAAAACAGTGGTAGAAGACTTTTGATTTTCATTATATTATGACAGTTCACAGGAGGTAAACATTTCCTTCAACATTTTATTGAGAAATTTCACATATAGAGAGAATTTTAGTGAACATTCATGTCCTCACCCTCTAGATTCTAAAATTAACATTTTACTATGTTTTATCACACTTATCTGTTTATCCCTTGATCCATCCATTAGTTCATCTTTTTTTAGATACCTTTCAAAAAAAAATTGTCAACTTTAATTTACTTTCCCCCAAATACTTCAACTTATATATTATTAACTAGAATTTGTTTACTGTTTTACTTTTTTTGGGGAAGGGGTATTTTTAGATACAATGAAATGCACAAATTTTAGATATACCAATTTGGGTTCTAATACCTGTGCAACCTGTTAAAGAGAAAAAAACATTCATGGCATTTGTAAAAGATCTTATGGAAGACTTTATTCAAGGGAGATGGGAGGAGTATCATGATAGATACAGGGAACATGGCAGCGGGGTCTTGTAGCGAGAGATTGGGCCCAACTCGGACTCCAACAAGGACAAGTGGGGAATTATAACCAAGGAGCAACGTGGTGGGGAGAAGATGGAAAATGACTAAGAAAACGTCAGGGAAAAGGGGGATTCTTGCTAGAAGGACTCAACTGAACTCTTGCTTAAGGTAGCCCTGGACAGGGGATGAGGAATTTGATCAGATATCAAGTTCAAATTTGGTCAAATACCAGGGTTGGGGGTTTTAGATGAATGGACTTGGCAGGATTCTTGCTCAAACTGGATTCTACAAGGATAGAGAGAAAAGCCCAAGATTCTTCTTAGTCAGAACTGAGAGGAAGCTGACCAAAGTTTTGATCAAAAGAGTGAGTCTGTCAAACCCAAACTCCTAGGAAATCTAAGTGTTACATTACCCTCTTGTCCCTTACCAGTCAGTACCCATCTCGCCGCCCAGAGGCAGCCACTGGTCTGATTTCCTCCATCATAGCTTAGTTTTGCCAATTCTTCCTATCAACAGAACCATATGGCAGCTGACCCTTGAACAACACGGGTATGAACTGTGGGTCCACTTATATGCGGATTTTTTTCAGTAAATACTGTAAATGTATTTTCTCTTATGATTTTCTTAATAATTTAATAAGTTTTTCTCTAGCTTACTTTGTTGTTATATTTGTGGTACATATAACGTACCAAATATCAGTCGACTATATGATTAAGGCTTCCAATCAACCTTATAGGCTATTTATAGTTAAGTTATTGGGGAGTCAAAAGTTATACATGGATTTTGGAGTGTGTGGGGGAGGGGGTCGGGGTCGGTGCCCCTGACCCCTGTGTTGCTCAAGGGTCAGCTATGAGTATGTCCTCTGTTGTATAAGGCATCTTTTATTCAGCATGGTTTTGAGATTTATTCATGTTATTACATGCATCGGTAATTCATTCCTTTTTATTGCTGAAGAGCAGAAGTTGGCAAACTTTTTCTGTAAAGGGCCCAGAGTAAAACCTACAGGCTCTATGCACCACAGTCTGTATTGCTGCTACTCAGCTCTGCCACTGCTGTGCAAGAGCAGCCTTAGACAGTTACAAACGGACATGATGTGCTCTAATAAAACTTTAAAAACGGCTGTGGGCTGGAAGCACTGTTATTTCTTGTCCACTATGAAAGAGGGAAAGGCGTTCAGTATTTCACTGTAATCTTATCCCTGAAGAGCATTCTTTTTTGTGACTATAGCACTTTGTCCATTCTCATAGAAATGGACACCTGGGCTGGTTATGAAAAAAGCTGCTATGAACATTATTCTGCAGGGCCTTTTCAGAAAGACTTTCATTTAGTTTGTGTCAGTGTCTAGAAGTGGAATTGCTGAGGCACAGGGTAAGGTGCATGCTTAGTTTTTAAAGAAACTACTAGGCCCTTTTCTAAAAAGCAATTTATATTTTATACTCCCACCAATAAAGTCTGTGAGAGTGCCAGTTGCTTTATATCCTTGCAGACATTTGGTGTTGTCACTTTTTTTAATTTTATACAGTTTGATGTGTAGCATCTCGTGGCTTTGATACGTGTTTTTGATGACTAAGGTTGTTGAATACTTTTTCATATTCTGCTTGTATATTCAAATATCTTCATTTGTGACATGTTCAGATATTTACCTACTTAACAAAATGTGTTGTTTCTTTTTGTTATTGAGTTATAGAAGTTTTGTATATATTTGTATTTTTCTCCTTTATTCTGTTAATGTAAATTACACTGACATTTCTAAGGTTAAATCAAGCTTGAATTATTAGAATAAACCCTTCTTGGACATGATGTATTATCCTTTTCAGGATATTGCTGGATTTGATTTGCTAATATTTGTTCATGAAGGATATTGCTCTGTAACTTCTTCTTTTACATTATCTTTGTCAGATTTTAGTGTTAAGGTTGTGCTGGAATCAACAGTTAGAAATTGTTCCCTTCTCTATTTTCTGGGAGAGTTGTGTTTAGTGTTTTTCCTCTTTCAAGTTTGAGAGAATTCACCAGTAAAATCATCTTGGCCCTGGAGATTTCTTAGTATGAAGGTTTTTGATGATGAACTCAGTTTCTTTTATCAATTATAGGCCTATTCAGATTTTCTGTTTCATCTTTGTTAGTTTATGTAACTTGTGTCTTTCAAGGAATTTGTTCATTTCATCTACACTGTTGAATCTGTTGGCGTGAAATTTATAATATATTATTCTCTTACTAGATCGGAAGTGATTATTCCTCTTTTCATTTCTGATAGTGATAATTTGTATCTTCTATTTTTCCTCTTGATCAATGCAGCTAGAGTTCAGTCAAAATTGTTGGTCTTAAAGTACCTGCTTATGGATTTCTTAATGTTTTCTATGATTTTTCTCTATTATTTTATTGATTTCTTCTCTTCTTTCCTCTGACTTACTTTGGGTGTACTTTGTGCATTTCTTGCTTCTTAAGGTTGAACGCTCATTGATTTTAGGCCTTTTTTATTTTTAATATAAGCATTTAAAGCTGCACTACTCACATTTTGTTTTATTTTCATTATCAACACACTGAAATGTATTCTAATTTCTCTTCTTTTTCTTTGATGCATGGATTATTTAGATGTATTTTAATTTTCAAATATTTGGTGGTTTCTTGGTTACCTGATTATTGATTTCTAATTTAATTCCATTGTAGTCAGAGAACATAATCTATGATTTTCTTTCTTTTAAATTTATTTAGATTTGTTTTCTTTTACATTTATGTAGACTGGTTTTGTAGTTCAGGATGGTATCTGTCTTGCTGAATATCCTATGTGTACTTGAAAATAATGCGTATTCTGTTAGTTTTCCCCTCAGTTACTGAGAGGAGAGAGCTGTTAAAATCTTTAATTACCTGCTGTGGAAATTGCAGACTTTCCTGTCTTTCCCTTTAATAGTGTCTACGTTTCCTTTGCACATCTGAAGTTCAGCTCTCAGCAGCCTGCACATTTATGACTGTTATGTTCTCCTGATGGACACCTCTTCCTCATGCTCCCCCTCCTACCAATTCCAGAAGGGAGAATTGCAATATTCTTAGAAAATCCTGAGGAAAAATGATTGTTAACCCAGACTTTTAAATATAGCAAACTATTTACGGTATTTTTAAAATTAATTTCTTGGAAATTTTTAGTGTTGTGGGATCTCCATGGAAAGCCTGCTGCTTGATTAGGAGGTAACTTTTTGACAACTTTTTCTATGCCACTATTTCTATTTAGATTTTCTCTCTTGTGGATTTAGTTTGAGTTACTCTTTTGAGTTTTCAAATTTATTTGCACAAAATTTAGTGAAATAGTCTCATTTTCATTTTTTTGTTTTTATGGTTATTTCTCAGTTGTTTGAATTTGAGCTTGCTTGCTTCCTTTGGTTGATTAGGTTAGGTGTTCACAGATTTTTGCCAAGAAATAAGGCTTTTTACTTATCAGTTCTGTTTCAACTTGTTTTTGTCCTACAGTTCTTTCCTAATTTTGAATCATGATTACTTAATTTTTCTCCTTTAATTTTTATTGAACCATTAAGTCTATAAATTATCCTGTTAACACTGCTTGAGCTGTGTCTTATTGGTTCTGAAAACTAATGTTTTCATTATTTTCTAGATATTTTGCAATATTTCTTTTTCTTTAAGAGTTAGAGAGTTTAACTTATTTTAGGTGGGAAACTTATTTTCTGATTTATTATTTCTTGCGTTATAACATTGTGATCAGAGAATGTTTTTATTTTAGTACTTCCATTTTTTTGAATTTATTACTGGTTTCTTTTTTTACCTGAAATGGCTGACTTCATGAGTCATAGAGATTTGAAAGTAGGTGAATGCTTGTTTCCGGGCGAGTCTGACTGACATATCAATCAAATCTACCTTCTAGTGTGGTCTTCCTTTTCTTACCTGTTTTTTTTGTCCATTTGATCTGTTATGAACAGAAAGGTAAGTCTCCCTCATTAAGTCTCTCCTAATATCGCTTATAATTGCTTTATAAATGTTGACGTTGTTTTATTTGATGCACAGCATTATGTTCATGATTTTTAGCCTTGAACATTATAAGCTCCCCCCCTTTTGGTGTTTAATATTTTTTACCTCAATTCGAATTATGTGATGTTAATTTAAGATGTGAACCAAACTTATATTTGCCTGGTGAATGTGAACCAAACTTATATTTGCCTGGTGAACCTTTGACCATACGTTTTTTAAAATTGAATTTATTAGGGTGACATTGGTTAATACAATTATATTGGTTTCAAGTGTACAATTCTATAATACATCATCTATATATTGCATTGTGTTCACAACCCATATATTTGACCCCCTTTACTCTCTTTTATTCTCAACTTTTTGGAATCACTTTAAGTGTGTCTTTTACATAGAATTAGGTTTTGCTTTGTGATCCAATACGAAATTCTTTTAAATAGGAGAGTTAAGCACATTTATATTTATTCATATGACAGATGTGTTTGGTCTGAGTTCTGGCATTCTGTTCTGCTGAGAATTTTTGCTATTTGGCTTCCATTATTTTGTGTACCATTTTGATATATAGGAAGGTTTATGTATTTTATTCTTGGTTATCTTTATAGTTTTGTTAACGTAGCCCTCTTTCTTTGGGCAATATCTGTTAGTTTTCTGCAGTGAGGGACAAATTATTATAGCATGTTTATTTCTCTTCTTTTCCTTTACCACTTAATAATTGTTAATCAGTTTCTCTCTTGTATTTGCCTTTGGCCTATCAGTGTGTGATGTTTTCTGATTGCTTTGATTTCTTCAGCTGTACTTGGTGGGAACTAATGAACTAACTTTTTCATTTTCTCGCTCCTTTCTTCTCCCATTTTTTGTTAGCTGTATGCCTTTTGTCTTGTCTGGGCATACATACTACTCTATCACTACAACTCCGTTTTGTTTTAGTCTTGGTTCTACATTAAATATATTCAATGTGTCCTAGCCCTCTTTTGGCTGTGGTTTCTTTAGTATTCTCTTGGCGAGTTCATCCTATAGTAGTTTCCTCGAGGGTCTCCTGGGAAAAGTTTTTCCTGATTTCTTCGATCTTTAAAGCTGTTTATACCTTTTATACTGGAAGGATGGTTTGGCTAGATAATAAAATCCTTTGTTCATAAATTTTCTGTATGTCTTGAAGTTACTGTTCCATTCTTTTCGGGCACTGAATATTGCTATGGAAAATCTGGGGCCGGTTTTTTTTCCCCCCCCTGGCATCCAAACATCCCTTATTTTTCAAGTGCGCTAATTACTAGGATATATGTTAAAGTCGATCATGCACATGTATGCCCTTTGAATAGATTTATTTTAGGAAAGTTTTCTTTAATCTGTTTTGTTCTGTTGGTTTGGTTTTCTGCTTCAAAGGTCTAATTATGTATAAGTTGTATTCTCTTTGCTTGTCATCTATAGGTACAATTTTTTTCCTAGTCTTTTTTAAACACTCTGTTTTCATTCCATTTTGTTGGGTCCTTATTTTTCCCCCATGTACTTCTTCTCTTTTGTCCTCCTTCATTTCATCTTCACTTCGGTGATAATTTTTGTCCTTATTTTTCTTGAGTTTTGACTACTCACATTTTTTTTCCCCCCAGATTTAAGACTTTTATTTCTTTTCACCTCCAAGCAAGCCTGCATGGTTGAGGTTCGACGCTCCCCTTCCTGTCCCCAAAGCCCCTACCGTTTACAATAAGAAGAAACATTTACTTTCACTCTACAGCTTAGAGAGTGCCTATGCTTTGGTGGCTGACTTGTAATGAGTCCATGAGTCCGAGTGTGGGCAGAAGGGTCGGTGGCATTGATCCACCTGGGCATCCAGTAATGGGTCTTGACGACTCACATTTTTGTCTCCTCGTTTTACTATCTGTTTGCTGAGTTCTTATTCTGCTTTGTGATTACTCTTAATAGAGGTGATTGAATTAAGTTTTAATGATTCGTGCCATGATGTTTGCTCAGAATTGTCACATATTGTTTGGCTATTGTTCTCCTGATGCAAGTTCATCGGGTAAGTTTTGGTGCACTTTTCCTGTTTTAATTTAAAATTATCTTTGAATTGATGCTGTGCCATTAAAAAGTGTTACTCATCACAGAATAACTTGAATTACCCTTTCCTAGTTACCTGTGGGAAAGACCTTTGGGGGTATGAAAAGGGCGCTGGGGACACGGCGTCTTCTGTACTTCACACTTGCAATACTCTCTGCCTCACTGTTTCCACATTCTGCTTCCTGCTAAAATGGCCTTTCTGTATAGCCCTGCCCTCTGCTTCTCTGAACTAAACTGTGTCCTAGAGGTCGTCTGCTGCCAGCCCTGCTGCCCCCCTGCCCACTTCCTTTGCTACACCAAAGGGGTGTATCTTTTGCAATTCAGGGTGAGGCCCTCACCTTCAGAGAGCACATAGTTGCTGAGTTTCCTGAGAAGCGCTGCCCTGTTATTCTCAGGGCTGTTCTTTTCACTTACTGTAGTCTCTTCTTTTCCTGTCTTCTCTACTAAGGTCTATGCTGTGTCTCCACCATGTCCACTCTAGATGTCATGATTCTTGGAATGTGCAAAAGATACAGGAGTCCATACTCATGGAAAATGTATTTTGCCGACATTTCCTGGGATCTCTTGCCATTGGGCCTTTTTCACTATTTGCTTCCCCCCCCCATTTTGGATTCATGGCTGATACTAGCTAATTTTAGCAGCCCGTGTACAGTTTCGTTGTTTTGCTGAAAATGGAGCTCCCCTGCCCCCTTTTACCTTGTTTTGTTTTGTATGATATTCAGGATGAGAAAATTGGTGTTCCATGGGCATATTTATCTTGAAAGTTTGAAGTACTATTTAAAAGGCTCTTTAAGGTCCTTGTATTGTACGAGGATAGACTTTTAGGGGAATAGGGCGGAAGCTGGGAAGAGCTGTTATAAAACTATTACAGCTATTCAGGTGCATTAATTATGGACTGAATCACAGTGGTAATTGTGGAAATGGTGAGAAGTAGTTAAATTCTGTTGAAGGGAAGCTGATTTGGGATTTGATAATGGATTGGTGGTGTAAGAGAGAAAGGGCAGTCATTTGCAACTGTGCGTATCTGTCATTTAAATGCTTCTCTGTATTGGCGAGCTCACTGCAGAGTTCTCGTGGGTAGGACCCGGTCACAGGAAGACTTCCCCTACGGCACTTGCCATCTTGCCCAGTTGCCAAAATAAGCAGGGCTTTACTCATTTTACTCTTACTTCTCAGGTGGAGCCCTTTGGTGTATTTAAATTCTGGATGGAACTGCTTTTCCTTTGTTTGTTCCAGGTCTGTTCTAGAGGTCTTGAGTGCCTGTGGGCCCAGTTCTGCATCTCCTCCCGGTCCCGGAAGTTGTATCAGGGGCCTGCCAGAAGCACATCTTTCATTCTGTTGGTTCTGGGTCCCCGGTGAGGCCCAGCCATTCTTCAGTCATCCCACAGACTATCCTGATGGGTGCCTTAAAGCTACGCTGGCGTGCTAAGCTGAGGATCCTTGGCAGCCAAGAATGGCTTCCAAATCTGCAAGGGCCTCTTTCAATGTATATGTGGATTGTGGCCCTTTCTACTTGGAAACCCATTATTATTATTTCTACTTGGAAATTCATTATTAATATCCCATTTGCAGTCTCTCTTCCAGAAACTTATCAAAATTCTTGTCTGCTGTGTTTAGTGCTGCCGTGGTTATATTTTTGTCATTTTCGTGGGATAGTGGGGTGGAGGGCTGGCTAACTCCTGTTTATCATCCACACTGCCATCTTGATCTGGTTGTTTGCTCCTTAAGAACTGAGTGAGGGGAATACAGAAGAGAAACTTTGGGGAGGAGAAAATGTTTTAGATTCAGAGTTTATAAAGTGAATTAGCTAATATGTACTGTACTGTTCGCTCAGGGCCTTAATGTTTCTGGCTTAGTCTACTTTTCACAGCTGCTCAGTGTGGTATGAGATAAACATAACTGGGTATCATTTTTTATTTTGAAGATACCCCTTGGAGAGTGGAATCTGAAATACAATTAAAAATTATCTATGTAGTTTATGTCCATGGGAAGTCTTATATCATCCATATTGAGTTTCTAGTTAGTTACCTGTGAATTTAGGAAACCTATAATTTTATATTTTTTCTATATGGAAAAAATGTATCTACCTTAAGTTTTAATATAGGAATATAGAAGACAGGTTTGTGGGAGATACCCTGAAGATTTAAAACATGTTTTGAATGTAGAGTTTGCATAAGTAGCAAAATTACATGCATTGAAACATTTTCCCCTTGGATTAAATTCCTTCAAAATACGTTTCCTACTAGGCTGTGATATCAAGTGCTATGGGTATTCAAAGTTAAACCTCACTACTATTTATTATGGGTTTGTGTACTAAATTGCAAAGGTATTTTACGTTGTCACTATGGGTTGGGTGACATTAATATTTAATATTAATGCATTGAGGCAGGAATTAGGATAAAACTTAGGCCCTCCCCCACCCCCATGGACCAATGGTAGCGTTGGTTTGGTTTTCTATATAGTAGTGGCTAACTACGTGTGTTGATCTTATCCCAATACCTTTCTCATTTTAATCTGCCCAAGGTGCCTTCCTAAACCCTTTCCAGGATTAGTAACTGCAATTTTGCTATGGGAAAAGACAGCTCTGGATAACACCTCTGAACACTAACGTCTCTGAACATTCAGAGATGTTATCCAGAGAATGTCTTTTCCCATAATGAAATGCATTTTCATAAAAACTAAAATTTGAACCCAACAATCCATTATTTGAAATGTCTGTCCAGGGAGGACCTTGAGAAAAATTTGTGTTGGTGGATGGGACTTAGCATATAGTTGTACTCAGGGCTAAGATTTATTCCAGAAAAGATACAAGGTCAGATCAACAGAGGGAGAAAGCCCATGGGGTAAAATTTAGAGGATAACAGGTGGAAGATTCCAAGCATCTCTTTCTGTGAAACCATATAGCACAAGCTAATTCTTCAAAACATGTGAAGTGCTGTCTACCAGGGAAGCTTGTTAGAGACCCAGTTTTTTATTGGGCACTGGTGTCGTGGGTACCTCCTGCCTAGTTCATACCAAAATTCCAGACTTCCAGAAGGAAAGAAGACATTTAGCATAAACTACGTTTTTTGTACAGTTTTCAGCATTCTTACCAGGGAATGTTGGGAACACTCCTAAAATCCAGCTTGCCAGCAGACCTTTCTAAAGGTAACAGTCTCAGGCCTGCTGTGTTCACTCTTTCCTGCATGACATTAGAGATCCAGATGCCTTGTATTTTCTAAATATTTAAAAAAAGAGATACAATATGGATTGGTTTCAGACTTCCCATACTAGGACTTTATGTATGGTTTTCTGTTTTGACTGATACTTAAAAAATCAGGTTGTAATAGTCTGTGTTGGAATCTGTGGGTGACTCAGTGATTTTGATTGCTAGTGGTTTCTCTTGCTCCCTTTCTAAGCCTCTAATTCTTCTGTGCTATGGACCTGTAGCTGACCATGCAGATTTTCTTTGCCATTATTTTCCTGGGTAACAATCATTTTATTCTTACTGATGGTAAGATTGCTTTGTATGAAGTGCTGATACTCAAACACCTGAAAGGTGTGAGAATAATGTGGGAGGGTGGGCAAGTAAACAAATAGCAGTGAATTGTACTGACTGGGAGTGATAAGCTACTGAATTCCTCCTTAGGTATGCCTTTTGTAAGTTTGTACAAAATTACAGAGGTGGTCTCACTTAGGCCCAGAGCAGTCGTGTGGCAAACGAGTGAAGGGGCTGCGGGGTGGTGTCTTCAGTATCAATGTTGCAGGATAAGTAAAGGTTACAAGTTGTAATTCCTCTTAACAGCATTATCTTAAACATATTTTGACAGCTATTCAGGATTATGAAACTGCTCAGGAACACAATGAAAATGATCAGCAGATTCGGGAAGGTCTAGAGAAAGCACAAAGACTATTGAAACAGTCGCAGAAACGAGATTATTATAAAATCTTGGGAGTAAAAAGGTGAATTATTAATTTAAAATTTACATTGTTACTTTTAATCAACTGTTTTAAAGCTAATCATTGCTCCTCATTTTTCTCTCTCGGGTTCATTTCCTTTCCTTATGTAATTTCACTCATAGATTAAACTAACAGTTTTATCTTATTTTGCATGTTACAATTTTGATAAGAGACTAGAAATGCAACAATGGAGAATTAGTAGTTGGTGACAAAGATGACCCTGTAGCATGAATAGGTCCTAGGCCTGGATTTATTAAGGGTGAAGAGGTAGGAGTGAGCTTCCTTTTGGTGGGGCTAGGAGGTGGGGAGGGGGTGGAGAAAAGAACATTCTCTACGCCTAAAATAAAGTGGCACTGTTAGAACCAACTTGCAGGTACTGAGAGATATACGTGTGTTTTAATATGAGATGCACCTTCTCTGAACAATCACTGACGTTTTAATTGTTCTTATAAAGTAAGCTTATCCAGAAACAAAATAAAAAGTGTGGTTCAAAGAGTCCAAATCTCTCTCTCAATACCGAGAATTAAATCATGGCAGCTTGAAAATTCAGAGTTTTTGATTTTTTTTTAAAGGAAAAATTGTAATGATCAGGAGTACTTGAATTGATTCCCAGTGAGATCTTCACCTTAGTGAACGAGTATATAAGGCAGCCTGGCCAGCTGTACTGATCACCCAGGGCTGTGTATCAGATATTCAGCCTGGCACTATGGGAAAACCAGGCTGCTAGGTTGCCAGTGGGATCTTAACTGTCTCTCTTTCTTTCTGGCAGCGTGTTGGGTACTTCTTAACTAATTATTAATCAATTTTAATGTCCCTCAGAAATGCCAAAAAGCAAGAAATCATTAAAGCATATCGAAAATTAGCACTGCAGTGGCACCCAGATAACTTCCAGAATGAAGAAGAAAAGAAGAAAGCTGAGAAAAAATTCATTGACATAGCAGCTGCTAAAGAAGTACTCTCTGATCCAGGTATTGCTTGACTTGAATGTTTTCTCCTCTCTTAAAATGGCTGAATGGGTGACCGCTCAGAGACTTCCTTTGCCCGTCTCAGAAGCAGTGTCAGAGCGGACGGCAGGCAGCTCTGGGGCTCTCTTCGGGGGCTGGTGACTGGTCCCGGCCTTGCAGTTTCCGAAGTCCAGTTTTAGGTGTACCCCATCAGGGCCCGGGACCCTCATTTTCACAGCACGGTGAAAACACCAACACATGGGGAATCAATAGGCCTTCGTTGGCCTCTCATCTCTATTTGACAAAAGTTACTAAAACTTTTTAGGCCTCTGTTCTTTTCACCTGTGATATGAAAGAACAGTGGTGAGGGCGCTCTCTCAGGTTCCTTCCTCCTCCGCAGGCCAGTGATGAAGTCTTTGTACCTGACGTACAGGGGCTTGATCAGGAGACCAGGTACCAGGCTGGAATGTGCGGTGGTGGGAGGACAGCACGGCTGAGCCCAGGGGCTCCCTTGCCCGTGTGTGTGTTCCCCAGGAACCTTGCCCTAAATCGGTGTCCATTAGATTTGTCATATGCTAACATGGCCTGGAAAATAAGAGTGAGACAGCTAAGAATTTAGGTAATATTGAACAATACATTGACATTTCCAGGGGGAATTTGATGTTTAGCTAATTCCTACTGCTTTTTGTGGCTTTCCATGTCACTGGGTGCAGAAGCTACGACTTGAGCTAGACAAATGCAACAAAAATAGAAGGAAGTCATATTTTATGCCCATTTGACAAAGCTTTCTTGAACAATCTACTACGCTATGGAATTGAAGTTAAAAAGTCCTTTGTTCTCAAGTAATTTATAATTCAGTAAGGGAGATACAAGTGTACTTAATGAGTAGGATATGTACTGTTTGTCCCCAACATCCCCTGAATAGTTCTGTCCTCTTAGCTAGTGCAGTGCAGGAGGGGCAGCTGCATTAGCTAGGGAGCTGGGAATCTTCTTCCGGGTACGGAGTCTGGAGCTGAGCTCTAAGGGTGGCAGGAAGCTAACCAGGGGAGGTGAAGCCCACAGTCACAAAGGCAGGCATTGAGAAGAGAACTGCATTTCTAATCACTGAGTTCTTTCTTGTTCTCAGTTCCTTTTTCTTAGCTTCTGTTCTTATTTTAAGGATGAAATAGCTTTTTCTCATCTCTGAGGATACTAGCTTGCTCTTCTGCCATCTGTATTTTCTCCCATTTGTCTGCATTGGTCTCGCTCTCATCAGGGAGTTCCCCGGCAGTGGCGGTGGTCTCGCTGCCCTCAGGCCTGAGGAACCTTAGCTCTATTCCGTTTTAATGGTGAACACTAGGAAGCCTGGTGGGTTGAGGAGGTGGTGTGGGCTGACTTCATTATTGGGGAAGGTTGGTAACACGGGTCAGTCAGAAGGGTAGCACTTTTGGAGGTCTCCTTCTCTGCACTTACTCATTTTTTCCAGAGAAGCATTTCCTTGGAGAGCCAAATGTGAGAAGATTTAGGGGCCTGAATTTCAGTGACCACCATTTTCCACCGTGGCCCTTACCCCCTTCTCTGTGACTGGTGTTTCTCTAGTGTGCTACCTGGGTGGGCATGGGAGAGCCCAGATTTGAGTATCAGGCACAATGTTTAGAGGACTGAAAAGTAACGTCCGCAGTCCCATCCCCACACCTTAGTCACTACCTGGTCTCACTTTGCTGCGTCCTCTTACAGAAATGAGGAAGAAGTTTGATGACGGAGAAGATCCCCTCGATGCCGAGAGCCAACAAGGTGGTGGCGGCAGCCCTTTCCACAGGAGCTGGAACTCATGGCAAGGCTTCAATCCTTTCAGCTCAGGCGGACCTTTTCGATTTAAATTCCACTTCAATTAAACCAGCTGTTATTTGTTGTTCTTCCTTAATTTTTTTAAAGATTAAAAACAAAGAAACCTTGTTCCAGGATCCTAATGAAAATTTCAAATCTTTCAGTTTGTCCATGACCAAAGAGTTGTTTTATAGGAAAAATTTGTTCTTACCATTTTACCCTTGAGGTTGATGGGTTTGTGAGGGCAGGGAGGCGAGGAATGTTCTAGTTCTGACCAAATAGCCTGTGTATATGTTGTGACTGTCTGGAAGCAGTGGTCTGAGGCAGGCTCCCCTGTGGGAGCGCTCACATAGTGTCTATTTTTCTACACTGCGGCCCGTAGAAATTGCCTGGCGTAGTACGTCAGCGCCCACGTGGATAAGGAGCTGCCAACTTCCTGAGCATGGGTTGTATTCAGTATTCTAACAAGAAGATTGACATTTTGAGCTATATGTTCTTAGGGACAACTTTGCTTAGATTTTGGTCAGTCCAGTGACTTGCAAATATTTGTTAAATTACAGAGCCACACGCACTTCCATCTCCCTCTAGCATGAACACGGCTGTCACTGAAGGACGGGCAGAGCCCATCTTTTAGAGAACCTGCTACGAAATGGTAGTTGGTATAGCCAGGTTTAGACTTTGGATTGATGATAAGCATATACTTTGTATTATTATTTTTTTGTTTAGTACCTGCAATAGAATACTGAAAACCACTGAAATAGAATTAATTGTAAAACCTCTGGGCCCTTTTGTTTAATATGAAACTAACACATTAACTTAAAAGATAAGTTATGTATAAAATCAGTTCAGCTAATACAGCAGTGGTATTATTTAAAATAATATTGCTGAACTGCAGAGTGAAATACTTTTAACAACTGAAGTTGTGAGTTAAACAGAATTTCCTGTAACAGGATTGGCTTAGAAATGTAAAGTTGCTCAGTCAACATAAATAGCATACCCTGTTTCCCACTTTTAATAAATACATTGGCACAGCTTCTCTTACCTTCTGGCTGACCCTTTGGGGCTGTAGTAACCCGCACGTGGGACCTGTTTAAGATGGGCGCTAAATAGCAGACCTGTTCTCTTTACCAGACCTTGATGCCTCTAGATGTTCTCCTGCCTAGAAAAAAACACAGGTTTACAAATCTAGTCAGCTCTGGCTATATTTCCACTATCACCATGGCAACTTTTCTTTGGATACCTTCTTACCCTTTAAGAAATGAACTATTCAATCTTTGTATATTCGATAATTTTTTCCTTAAAAAAAAGTGTTTAATCAAGAACATTAAATATTTATGGAACTATTGATGCTGCATTTAAAATCTAAGAGAATTACTTTAGATAAGAATTATTACCTTTATTCTAGAAAGGTTTTTGTGTTTGCCTCAGAGCATTTTGAAGCATTTTAAGCCGTATGGGTCTAATATATGGTTTTTATGAAATCAAGCATTTTAATTTTAGTTGTGGGTGGCATCCTGACCAGTAATATCCACAACAGCCAAGCACAAATCATTTTCTTCTACAGTCATCCTGAAACGTGGAAAAAATTTTTTTAAACTGAGAGACAAAAATAGTTTAGTTGGGGAAAACACATAAGTGCTTTTTGCGTCTATTTAGAAGTCTATATTTCTTACCAATAAACTTAATGCATTTTGAAAACTAGTGAACAGCTTGCAGCTTTCATTTTGCTTTAATGTCTCCAAATTCAAGCCATTGCGACAATAATTTCTAAGGAAGATTCATTTTTTGTTTATTTAATCTCAGTAATCTCATTACTTATATAAGAAATACTTTTTTTTTCCAATCTGGTTCTTTTGTATGTACTGTCACTGTGACCTCTTTGAAATCTAACACTGGCCTCCATCTACTTTCAAAATGAAGAATTTTCACACACAGTCAGAACAAAGGAAATATCACATCACTCGCCCTCCCTTCAGAGAGGATGGGAAGTTGCCCACAAGACGGAGCCAGAGGGAGTCAGGAGGGTTCGGACTGGGCTGCGTGGGCGCTGCATCCCGCACAGCCTCGCTGCCTGCAACCTGCTGTTTGCATTATCTTTTCTCCACTTACAATAATTCCTCTTTGTAAAGTCTTACTGTGGATTTAAGTAAGTCATCGTAACACATGTGCAGAGTGCTTTGCCTGTTTTCAGAGAAGAAAGAGTAAAAGCTATCATGCCACGTGCCAATGCCACTGAGAAATTAATTCTCCGGAATTTGTTGTTTTGCTGACTAATGAAGAAAACAACGGCCTTTCAGTTCCAGCCTTGATGGGCATCAGTCTCTGGCACCCACCTGAATGGGAAGACGGTGGTCACTCCATGTTTCTTTAACAGGAAGAAAAACGTGTGTCAAGGGATAGTCGTTCCTCTTGCCGGCCTGATGGAGATCGTGATGCAGTGGGACTCAGATGACAGAGAAAGTGCTGGACGTGTGTTTAGGCTACTTTCACTTACCGCTCTCTGGTCTCCTTTTGCAGACTGCAGGTGCCCAGTAACTTTTATGGCTCTTTCTGGAAAAGTAAAATCAGGGGTGCACTCCGCCTTACCTGTATAATTTTCCTTCTTAAACTCCTCCTTTCCTTTTTGGTGAGCTCTGGAAGTGAAGTGTCACTGGTATGTACATTGTGGATATTTTCCACAGCAGCAAGTATTAAACACATCAGCCTATAAATGTGAAAAAGTTCTAAAAAGAGAATAAATTAATTTATTGCTCACTTCTGAAAGTTTGTGCTTTCTTACCATGGATAAATGAAAACCAGTAATTTACTGATGTGACTTGGATGTAACATAATACTAATTTTAAAGTATCTTTAGTCAGTATTAAAAGTTTTAAGTATCAGTATGGAAACAACTTTTGGGGACTCTGATAATACAATGTAAAAACTACCCACAAATTTTTTAAGAGAAAAATACTCCTAATAACCGAGTAGAAAAAAAAAGTTAATAGAACCACAATTTGAAATTGGCACCATTTTCTATTCATGGTGGGAAATTTCAGATTTCACCTTTAAAGGTATGAAAGTCATCAGAAGTTGTATGTGAGATATACCATGAAAACAAATGCATAAGACGCTTAGGTTAAAAATGGTTCCTCAGTCAGGTCTGCGTTAGACCAGCTGACTTAAAGGTACAGGGCACCGGTGACAGGCCTGGCAAAGTTTTCACTGGGTACACACATCAATGGCATCTCCTAGAGAAATTCCTGCAACTTTGTTGAATGTACTTTACTTTTCCATATTTATAAAGGAAGAAGGCAAATGGTAATTTGTCAACAAATAATATCCTTATTCTAAATCAGATCATTCCTTGTAGTAGAGTTTACTCTGTAATTGCAAATATTGTTAATAGGTGGGGACAATTTTTTTTAACAGATGATCTCATTTGCTGAATGATTTGAGAGTAAAATTAGCCACTGCGTGGCTTTGTGTATAGTAACAGGTTTTGTTGCACTCATCTGTGGTTGAACCTCTTACCTGTCGTGGAAAGCAGAGTGCAGAGAAGGTAAAAACTGGAGATGTTTGAGAAGTGAAAATATTACTCTTACTGTAAGGCCACAGTTGGCTTTGAATGAGACAAGACTAAATATCCTAATCCATCTCAATTTAGTGTTTTAATAAAAAAACTGAAAATTAGTTGAAATGGTCTCAGACATGTCTACAATATGGGTACTATTTTTATGCCCGTGTATTTTCACATTTAATAAAAATATTTATGGTCAAAATCAGTACTTTTTTTGCTTTTGATTCATTTTTAGTCTTTTGGAAAAGTCTACTTTCCAGCTTTGCTTTACATGTAATCATCAGTAACAGAGGTGACAAAAGGGCTTCTCCTGTATGTGAGCTGAAGGAAGGTCAGAGCACAAAAAAGCAGAAATGGCTAAAATCCCTTAACCAGCTCCCCAACTAAGACGGCGAGGGTTCAAGAGGATAGTTCTTCACTTTTAATACCATTACTATCTAATACTGTGGTTCCTCGGTTTTCGAACGTCTCTGTTGACGAACATTTCGGTTTACCAATGCCATAAATTTTATGGATCTATGGTATTAGATAGTAAAATTCATGCTACATTTGCAGTTTTAGGGGTTGATTTTAAAGGTCTGGAACGGATTAATCCATTTTGCATTACTTTCTATGGGGAAACCACGCCTCGGTTTTCGAACGTTCCAGAACTCGAATGGTCTTCCGGAACGGATTACGTTAGAAAACTGAGGTACCACTGTATTTCAATTGTCTTTGTTTGAAGACTCCCTTTTATACCATAAAAGCCTTCAAAGGGGTCGGGGAAGGGGATGACATTGCTGCCTATTGCAAATTCCTAACGACAAACAAAGGTAGCTTTCTCCTCAATGATGTATTCTGCATATCCTACGACTAAAGGACAGCTAGATTGCTTATACAGAACTTTCCCAGAAAGCTCAAAGTTCTCAAATTCTTAATAATAATGGTATCTTTGCAATATATGAGCAATTGGCCTGAAGAGAAGAGTCCAAAGGCAATGACAATGCCTGCAACAGGCCTAAGGACTGCCAGGAAAACAAAGAGAGGAAGTTCCCTGTCAAGGAATGTCATTTATGAATCTGGATTTTCATACAGATACAGTCATGTGGAAATTACATGTAAGTTTAGCCTTTCAAATCACCAAACTGGCAGAGGAACCACCAAGGCCATTTACATCATTCTGCAATTTTCGCTTCTGCTCTATGAATACAGAATCTGGCATACTGGACGTGACAGTAATAAGCATGGGAATCAGGTATCTGCCCAGCCGATTCTTCTTCCCACAAGATTCTTCTAGAAGTGAAAACGAGGTTGACAGTAAAGGAAAGCGAAGTACCCCCTTAGCGTCAGTTGGGGCTTCTGCCCAAAGCATGACAGCAGACCTCAGGTGAGGGGTTGGAGCGTGTGGCCTAAGGCAGGAGCTTCCAGAGTCTCTTACCTCTCACCAAGCCCAGACGATACACCTGACTCCAAGGCGAGCCCGAGAGCATGGTGGAGTCGGTCACCCCAGGCCAAGTTACCTTGGATGGCATCCCTTAGCATCCCTGGAAACCACAGGAATGATCTGGTTCCATCAGTACAGGTCACACCTGGAGCACTCCATTTTATCATAAACATGAACAAGTAACAAAGGGAGGGTGACTGGCTCTCTTTAGGAATAAATGAAGCTGCTGGGAACAGAGTACTTACTTGCAAATACTTTATGGGCTGTGCTGTCAAATGGAAAAGGATGAAACTTGTCCAGAGGAGCACCAGGGAGCCAGAGTAGAGACTGCCAGCAGACAGCTTCTGGTCCACGGAGGACCTAATTTGGAGCTGTCCAAAGATGGACCAGTCTTTCTCTAGAGGCAGACAGTTCTCTTGCCCTGGAGGGTTCCAAGACAGCCTGAGGCTCCACTTGACCTTGTAAGGGGTTTGGGGACTAAACTCTATTAAATATTCCCCAACCTCATTTATTAACAATCATCTGGAGAGCTTTTTAAACAATCATGATTTCCCTAGCTCACCTCAACCTTATTGAATCAGCTTTTTCAGGGGATGGGGTCTTAATGACATTGAGATTTCTTCCAGTCCCAAGAGCCTGTGATAGAATCCTAGAATAGTTGGATAGTTTTCAAACATTTACTATTCCTATTCATCTATTATTAATATGCAGCAGGAAAACAAAGTTTACATTTGTAATTTAGTTTCTATAAAAGTAGTTCTTTTAAAAAGAGGATACATGCATACCCCATAAGCCTATAAATATCATTTTATGAAATAAAAAATAGAAATATTACAAAAATACAAATACAGCATATGATTAAAACATTTGATTTAAGATAAAATAATGATTATAGTGCAACATTACTTCATTTTTTAACAACAGTTAAGGTATAAATGGGCTTAATTTTTTTATTCAGAGATAACCATGAGTCCTTTTTCTTTCTCATAAGAAAAAGCAAAGTACATTTCTCTAATTTTAAATGCATTTTGTGAATAAGAAAATGTGGATGCACATATTGCTGGAATACACAGAGATATGTTCTACTGGGTTACCTGGCAAAATACCACTTTAACTCGTAAAAACCCAGTGTTTTAAGCTATCAGGAAAAAGGAAAAATCTAGGTTTAAATACTCAATGGTCATTTCTTATATAACTTAAACTTATTCAATACATTAAGTACGTGTACTTTTAAATAATATTTTTAAAATTGTAGAATATTCCACTGATCTTTAACGAAACTTCCAAAAGTCTTAGCAGTAGTTCCACACTTCCCCAGCAAGTGGCAGATTTCTTGTCATTTTTATCTTCTTAATAAAGGCCAGTGCTAGAGTTCATCATGCGTCAAAACTGTAGGGGAGGAAAGTTTCTTTAGTTCTTGAAATCTTCAATATCAAATGAGCTTAAATGCCGCTAATTTATAAGATACAGAAAAAGCACAGGTGCTGAGAGTCCTTTTGTTTAATACCTGTTTGCTTCATTCTATGACATAAGAATAGCTCTTTGTATATGATGCATCTATCATATTGTATCATAACTATTTGACTTTTTATCCACCTAGAAGTGAGCTCCCATGAGTCAGAGACCAAGGACCACATCATGTTTATCTGTTATCTCTAAGACCTCGCGCCCTGGTGGCAATGGAGGCCTTGCAAAATACTAATACTCACCATGCACAAAGTATCCCATCATTAATGTAATGGCAAAACAAAGAGCAAAAGACATACGTGGTCCTCTTCTATGACGGGAGGAGAGAGCATTCGAGCATAGACAGGTCCCACACAAGTGCGAAGCAATACTAGTGAGGACGCTTAGACACAAAAATGGTTTCTTTTTCTTTTGCACCATTGAGCTGTCACATACTAACTGATTTAAGAACACCAAGAATTCAAAATGATATTTTTCAGGTAGAAATTGATTAAAATACAACTTAAATGCTTCCTGTTCTATATTTCAAGATGGCAGACTATGTTTCTCTGTTCATTAAATTCCACTTGAAAGATAATAAATATAAAAAAAGGGAATAACAATAATGATAATGGGGGAAGTGGTTACGAGACATCATTGGAAGCAGAGTTACGAATAAATTTCTAAAAATGGAAAACGGAATATACCGTTGAATACATAGAAACACACAGCTGAGACGATGAGCTGGTACTCCTCACCGAGGAGGCTGGGAGAGCCTCCCAACAGAAAACACTGGTGGGGAGGGAGTCAGACAGGGAAGCAATGCACTGACGGGCTTTGGAAAATATGTGCCTGTCAGCTTCCCACTCTCATTCTTTCTACTTCATCCCAGAGAGACTCTGACAACCTGATTATTCCAAGAGAAAATGTAGAAGATTACAATTCTTGAAAACAAATTGAACAATCTATTGAGAGAGGAAAGGGAGCAAGAGGGGAGAAGAAGCGACAGACAGACATATTACTGCATGGGTGTTGATGCTCTCAAGTAAAGTGCCCTCATCTCAGCTTCTGGGTAGGGTGGTGTGCACGATCAGCTCTGATAAGCCCTGATCTATTCCATGCCCGTACAGCTAGAGGGAAGCCTGACAGTTCTACCCCACGCTAATGTACCTAGAGCTATCAATTAACCCTCTCATTCAGACAAGAAGCCTATTGGAGAAACAGATACATTTACACCATGGCAGAGGAAACCTATCTATATTAATCAATCTAATCTTTCATTCTTAAATATATATAAAGAGCCAAGGATCCTAAAATTTGTATGGAACCAAAAATACCTTAAATAGCCAAAATAATCTTAAGAAAAACAAAGCTGGAGTATCAAGCTTCCTTATTTCAAACTATATCATACAGCTACAGGAAGCAAAACAGCATGATACTGGCATAAAAACAGACACACAGACCAATGGAACAGGACAGACAGCCCAGAAATAACCCCACACATATATGGTCAATTAATTTATGACAAAGGACCCAACATATATAGTGGGGAAAGACAGTCTCTTCAATAAATGGTGCTGGAACAACTGGACAGCCATATGCAAAAGAATGAAACTTCATCCCTATCTCACACCATACAAAAATGAACTCAAAATGGATTTAAAACTCAAACGTAAAACCCAAAATCATAAAACTCCTACAAGAAAACATAGGCTTAGGTAAGTTCCTTGACGTAGGTCTTGATGATTTGTTGACGCCAAAAGCAAAGGCAACAAAAGTAAAAATAAACAAGTGGGACTGTATCAAACTGAAAAGCTTGTACAGCAAAGGAAACAATCAGCAAACCGAAAGGCAACCTACGGAATGGGAGAAAATACTTGCAAATCATATATGTGTAAGGGATTAATATCCAAAATATATAAAGAACTGATACAACGCAACAGCAGAAAAACAATCTAATAAAAAAAAAATGGTCAAAGGACCTGAAAAGACATTTCTCCAAAGACATACAGACAGCCAACAGGTACATGAAAAGGTGCTCAACATCACTAATCATCAGGGAAATGCAAATCAAAACCACAATGAGGTATCACTTCATACTTGTTAGAATGGCTATTATAAAAAAAACAAGAATTAACAAGTGTTAGAATGTGGAGAAAAGGAAATGGGCAACAATCCTCTAGAAAAGATGGGCAAAGGACAAGTTATCAATGGTTGAAAAACAGAAGAAATACAAATGACCCTTAAACATAGGACAAGATTCTCAACTCCATTCATGCTATGGGTTGAATTGTATCCCCCCAAATTCATATGCTGGAATCCTAACCTCTAGTACTTCGGAATGTGATGTTATTTGGTTATAGGGTCTTTACAGAGGCAATCTCGTTCAAATGAGGTCATTAGGGTGGGCCCTAACCCAACATGACTGGTGTCTTTATAGGATGAGGAAATTTGGACACGGACATGTACAGAGAAAAGATAATGTGAAGAGACATAGAAAGAAGACAGCAATTTCACAGTCCAGGAGAGAGGCCTGGAGGAGATCCTTCCCTCACAGGCCTTAGAAGGAACCAACCCTGATGACACTTTGATCTTGGGCTTCCAGCTTCCAGAAGTGGAGGACAAAAAAAATTTCTTTTGTTTAAGCCTCCTATTGTGTTACAGGAATACCAGCAAACGAATATAACTTATTATTAAGAGAAATGCAAGTTGTAAAAGAAGATATGCCATGGCCTTAAAAATAGTTGCCTCTTGGGTTTAAGTAAAAGAGGACTTTCAGTATTATTCTGTATCTTCTGCATTGTTTCAATGCTTATAATGAACATGCCTTATATTTGCAATTAAAAATGAAGTAAAGAAACCAACAATCTCTTTTGTACAGCTTCTCGTATTTGTACATATAACCATACACAATCACATACACACAGACAAGCAATTTTTCTTTAATTAAGATGGGGTCGATCTTATTATAAATACTATTCTGTAAAATATTTTTTAAACTTAAAAATATGACGTCAGCACAAATATATCGGTCTCAATTCTCTTGGAAGGCTACATTTCATTGTATGTATCAGTGTTTATGTAATCAATCCTTTATGGATGGATAGATTATGTCTATTTCATTATTAAAAACAATGCTGTAACAAATGTGTATACATATATCATTTTTCTTTTTTAAATATGTTTCTTGAAGTGAATTGCTGGGTCAAAGGGCATATATATTTTAGGTGTTCACATACATTAAAATTTTTCCTTTATTTATACGGCTACTATATGTATGTGCATAGAGAGTGCTCACTCATCAACACTCTCATTAACACTGTGGTATTGTTAATCTTTTAACTCTTTCCAATTTGATAAGAGAAACATTTCATGTGAATATTTTGCGCATTTAAAATTTTTTGTGAGGTAATTCTGTAAATTTTCCTTTCTTCTTTCCCTTTTTGCCCTCTTTCCTTCTTTTTCTCTTTCCTCTGTCTTCTTTATCTTTCTCTTCCTTTGCAAACAGTCACACCACTTATGGAATAATCTTTCTTCTGAATTGAAGTGGCATATTTATATTAGACTATTAAAAATACATGGGTGTGTTTTAAATACAGAACTTGTCAGAAAACACCATATTGGTTTTGTTAAGGAAAACACAAAGTCAAGATGAAACACAATTTCATGCTTACTGGGAAAAGCTGAGATGTAATTACTTCAACTTGTCTAAAAAATAAAGCTGAGGAAACTGAAAAATGTATTCTGAACTACTGGAAAGAATTGTGAGGCTTAACAAACATAGCCTGTGAAAGTCTCTAATATAAGGACTGAAACAATAGGAGCTCAGTGCTACTTTGAAAAAAAGAGTAAAGAACAATTCGAGAGACAGGCACTGATGAGGAAAGGGGATTGCGAGGCAATCAAGAAGTTTGTACCAGCTTGAAAAAAACATTCAGCACGTATTTGTTGAAGGTTTCTGAAGGGTGATGCAATGCCTAGGTGATTGCAGTTCTTTTAAATCTAAGACATGTAAGTAAATCTAATCCAAGTCTCCTCCAGCCCTTGAGTAAGGCTAATAGAACCAGGAACATATGGGGAAACCTGCATCATCTATGAGATTAAATTTAAGAGATAGGGAGGTAATATTTCTAGTTAATTATGTAAGGCTTTTATTAAACTTCAGGGCTCGGATTTCCTATTTGGAAATTCAGTGTGATCTTATAGATAAGCATTTTTTTTTTTTTTTTTTTTTTACTTTTAGTTTTTCCCTCTATCTTCTGTCGGGGAGCTACTTCTATAACACATAGATAAGTGGTGATATGACTGAAGCTATAGCGATGGGAGAAGAGGTTCTCTATCCATGTCTTAAATTTGTGAGCTTACTCCACCTAAAAATTTTGTTCTTAATCATATCACAGACTTTCGTAAAGAAATTCTACCTAATAATTTGACAGCTTCTAAGAAATAAGTTTGTACTTTATCCAATCTCATTTAATGCAACACACAGCTGACACACCACTGCAGATTGACGACTTACGTGCATTTTTCTTCTTGTTTTCAAGGTGACTTAACAGTTGTCGTATCTCAGTGTCATATTCCACCCATTCTGGGACAATCCTGGCAGCAGCTTTTAGTTTGGGTTCTTTTGTTTTAGGATTATTGCACTAAAAGTTTAAATCAAGTTTTGTTAATTAAAAAAAAAAGGAAAACATACTACAGAAACAAAAAGGAAATACTGTTGTCACTAGAGCAAACAAAATGCAGAGTCCCAGGTACTAAGTACTTGAACTACTAAAATTTATTAAAGACAGGATCAAGTGAAATGACAAATCATAGTGTATGTAAGTAATAAGTATTCAATGCAAACCCCTTGATCAGAAATTTAAACAAAGATTCTTTAAGGACATTCTGATAGTTCATAAGAAGTTTGTCAAACAATTTTGTAAAATGTTTCAACAAGAGATCTAAATATATGACTATTTTGACAAAGAACATAGCAGACTATGTTAATATTTTGTTCGGACTAAAAATCTGGTTTTAATACTTTATATTTTCCACAGACAAAACCATTTGTCAGTCTTGAGAAATGTCTTGAGCTTCTTTAACAGGAGTATTCATTCCCCTTTATGTGACAGTTCTAAAGCAATTGTGATCATATTAAAAATCTGTTAACTGGAACTTATTTGTCAAAATACTGATAGCCATGAATTCAGAGTAGTCCATAAATCTCAGGCCTGAAAAATACTTAACTATTCTGCTTACTAGGCACAGTGGGAAAGAAATGGATGTGGATCCTGAGTCCTCATGGTTCTAATTCCACACTTGCTAGTAGAGTGAGGCCTGTACACATGTCGCTTAACTGTGTGTGTGTGTGTGAAATCTTAGTTTCTTCATCTACAAAGGAGGAAGTTCAAACAGCTTCATCTCCAAGGTTCCCCTAATACAGGATCAATTTAAACTACTTAGTAATTGGTCCTACTATGGAGTTTCTTCGGAGAGATTAAAGGGTTAAAAAGACTGAAAAGTTAAAAAGTATAGTAGGTTGAGAAGGATCTGATTCTGATGTATTTGAAGGTACATCTGGCAAGAACTGCTGATGGGGAGAATGTGAGTTGTGAGGGAAGACAGACATCAAAGATGACCCCAGTGTCCTTGGCTTGAGCGAAGTAAAGAATGGAGATGCCATTGACTGAGACAGGAACAACTATGAGAGGAGCGTAAACTTCCCAAAGTTACACAGGCATCCATTTCCTCACTGCAAAGCACTAATAGAAAATGCCTCCTGAAGCTCTCACTTCTACAGGACATCTTGTGGCGGCCGCCACTTGCCTTCCCCCAGTGCCTTATGGGAAAGCTCTTAGTTATGAGCCATGAGCCTGTTGTCATAATCCTTTCTCACCAAATGTTTTCAGTTCATTCCATTGTGGATATTTTTTTCCTACAGAAATACGTTCCTGAAGTAAGTGGAAAACAAGATTTTCTTTGCAGAAATTAACTTTACAGGCAATATGTTCTATAAAGTGAAGATAATGGAACTATTTTCTCTTTCTGTGTCAGAAACTATTAAAATAAAAATACTATGTTTTCCTTAGTCTTTTGTGGTACAATTTTTTTTTTCTTCCTACAACCTATATCCACAGAGCTTAATGAGGCTATCATGCCTCTCGGGGGAGCTTTGGCAAGGTCAGGAGACGTTTTTTTTTTGGGGGGGGAGGTTGTCCTTACTGGGAGGTGGTGGGGTGCTACTGCCATCTAGTGGGCAGAGGCCAGGGATGCCGCCAAACATCCTACAATGAGCAGGACAGCTGCTCAACACAGTTATGTGGTCCAAAATGTCAATTATGCCCAAATTGAGAAATCCTGACTGAAATAGAGTCTCACCTTCAATACCGTCATTCATGCTTTTTCCTTTCCCTGAGGCCATCTCCTCAGGATTTTTCTGCAATCCCTTAACTAATTTTTCCCCCAAGAAACTGGCCCAAAATAGTATATTCACATTTTTAAGTGTTTCTGTGGAAGAGATGGCTAGGCAGTCCATCAAAATTTATACCACCTGCCCTTTTTCTATATAGACCTATTGCTAGGAAGTAGCTGCCCATCCAGGAATAACATTTCTCGGCTCCTCTTACATCTAGAGGTGGAAATACGACCAGTTCCCGCTAAGGAAGGGGCCAAGGCCCGTAGGAGTCAGAATGCAAGCTCCATGCACTTTTCCCCTTCACTCCATACCATACCATCCAACAGACATATGATGGGCACCACATATGTAATTTAAAATTGTCTAGTAGCCACATACAAAAATGTAAAAGTAACAGGTGAAATAAATTTTAATGCTGTATTTTACTTAACCCAATATATCCAGAATGTTATCAGTTAGTATGTAATCAATATAAAAATTAGTACTTAGATATTTTGACATTCCTTTTATTGTACTGAGTCTTCCAAATCTGGTGTGTACTTTACATCTTCCAGCACATTTTAGTTCAGACTAGCAACATTTTAAGTGCTCAATGGCTACACATGGCAAATGACTGCCTTACTGGACAGATGGATACCGATGGACAGATGGATAGATGGATACAATTATTCCAAAACAATTCCATTCATTTACATTTTCAAATAAAAAAGGCAGATGGTATCTCTTTACAAGTTGGATGGAGACTGGGCCCTAGGTCATGATATACAGGGAAGCTACTCACTGATAAGCTACCCACTGAGATCTGTACTTGGGTGAGTGTGAAACCACTGAAATTTCCAGGTTTGTTACAGTAGCTCAAGTTAACCTATGTATTCCCAAAGATCCCAAGGAGATCTTACGTCACCAACGTGACAAAATCTTGTTATGTTCAGTAATATTCTGAGTTCCGTTTAGAAAATTCCCTTGCTTTCTTCTTAATACCATCTCACTTGTTTCTGCTACATACTACCATCTACAATTGCATTCTAACTTGTTGGTATGCTACATACATTGTTTTCTGTGCATTTCTACACACATCTGGTAAAACGTCCCTATATTTTATTGTCCTGTCTTATTTTGTTCAAAACTGTATGAATTCTAGTATTTTGACATTCTTCAGTGAAGATCTTGTAAACAATTATTTTATACTCAAATTAGCACATAAAAACAATATAGTAAGAAAAAGAATGATATCTTGTAACAGTTAAAGACAATATAGTATTCGAATGTAAGTTCTAGACCGTTAGACAATAAATAATTTTGCAATATTTCATGTCTAGGAGAATTAAACTGTATAGCATAGTTAAATTGCTTAAAATGAAAATGTAAGAAAAAACTTCTCAATAATAAGAAAAATAGACATGTATAGAATAATTTAAATAGGCAAAATTATTTTGGTTATCTTTGTTTGGGAAAAATACTGGCAAAAGAATTAAACTGATGATATTTTAAGATGATATCTAATTCATGAACATTTCAGCCAGCTCACAGCCTTTCTTTCAAAAGCAATTATGCAAAAAAGAGTTAACATAGCAAACTGAGATTGCTATTCTTAGAAAGGCCAGCTTGCAAGGTTGGCCCTTGGCTGGCATCTGGGAACTTAGATTTCAGGAGTGCTCCCACCATTTCCCAGTAAGAATGGCTCACTGTGCCTACCCTGTGCAAACAATATGGTATATGCTGAATACCTGCTTTCCTTCTGAATGTTAGGAATTTTGGGGTGTGCCAGGCAGACAGGATGCTTGTGTGACCAGCCCCAGTAAGAATCCTGGGCATTGGATTTCTAATTAGCTTTTCTGGTAGACAACATTTCACATGTGTTGTGGAAATTTTCATAGCTGAAGGACTTAAGCTCGTCCCCTGTAACTTCACAGGGAGAGGGACCTTGGAAGCCCACACCTGGTTTTCTCTGGACTTCACCCCATGTGCCTTTTCTCTTCGCTGACTGTGCTTTGTATTCTTTCACTGGAATAAATCATAGCCACGAGCATGACTATATTCTTAGTCCTATGAGTCCTCTTAGTGAATCTTCAAACTTGGGGGTGGTCTTGGGGGCCCCCTGATGCAGCAGTGTGCCATATGTGTGCCATTCCATTTGTAAAACAGAAAATATTTCTATCTGAACATTTTAATATCTGCTTACACACAAAAGAAAAATAACACGACACTCACCAGGTCGATTGTTTTGGCTCTTTGTTTGGATTCATCATCACACCAGGTTTCACACCACAGCCAATCTTGAGGAAGAGACTTAATGGCAACTTGGTGAATCATATTATTGGGAAGATCCTCCAGAAAAAAATTATTTAAACAAAGGGGGATAGAAATTAGAATCAGAGCAAAAGAAGTAGAAGACATCATTTAAGATTATAAACAGATCCTAAAAAAAAAAAAAAGAACATGTCAATCTGAGATCTCTATTTTTAAGCTTTAAATACTTAATTTGACCCAATTGTCTCGTGTCATGAATGAACCCATGCACTGGAGCTCAGCCCACACCTGCCCTGGACTCGACCCCTGGCATCAGGGATGAAGAAGAAGGCCCAGAAACCCACCATCCACATTCCCCCAAACGGACTACCTCTATCTGCCCTGAAACACCAGGATTAACCACTCCCACTGTGCTTATTATTACAGTTTACGTAAGTTACACCACATTCTGCAGATTCTGAGGTGATCTTTCATTTCCCTGTTGGAAAACAATGCTCCATGAACATTTTCACATTTCTGCATTCTCAGGGCTTTCTAAGCAAAGATTGCTGGCATCTAGGTTAAAGGATGTTTAAATAGCAATCAAGCCCAGTAAATTAAAGATAGAAACCTCTGGAGAGATTTAGAGACACCTTTCCCAGAGATACTTGTTTATATGCCAGAGGATGTAAAGCCCTTCCCTTTCTCTCCCCAGAGAATGAGGTTTACATTCCAGAGCAAAGGGCACACTTCCTCTCTCCCAGAGGGCACAGGGGTATTTGTGTAAACTTTCCTACCTAAGCGCCAAGATTCATAATTCTAGGGTTCTCCTCTCAACACTCCTATTAAATATCAATACTGGAAGTCCTAGCTAATGCAATAGGAGAAGGAAATAAAAGGTAGACAAATTGGAAAGGAGGCAATAAAATTGTCTTTGTTCACAGATGATGAATTATTTATACGGAAAGTCCGAAAAATCAATTAAAAAAACACACTAATGGAACTAATAAGCAATTACAGCAAGGTTTTAGGATACAAGGTTAATATATAGAAGTCAATTGCTATATACTAGCAATGAGCAATAGGAATTTGAAATTAAAAACACAACATCATTACATTAGTACGAACTCCCCCACTGCCCCGAAAATAAACCTAGGTAAAAATCTAACAAAATATGTTCCTCTACATGAGGAAAGCTACAAAATTCTGATGAAAGAGATCTAGGAAGATCTCAATAAATGGAGTGACAGTCCATGTTCATGAACAGGAAGACTCAATATTGCTAAGGTGTCAATTCCTCCCAACTTGATCTAGAGATTCAATGCAACTCCAATCAAAGTCCCAGCAAATTATTCTGTGGATATTGACCAACTGATTCTGAAGTTTATATGAAAAGGCAAAAAAATCCAGAAGAGCCAACACAATATTGAAGAACAACAAAAAAGTCAGAGGACTTATGCTACTGAACTTGTAGTCTTACTATAAAAATCTATACCAGGGGTGCCAAAAAAATGTATACAAGTGGACACTTTGATGAACGTTGCTCAAGCAGTAGTTTGCAGCAATCAGAAGTGTCTGAATGCTGATGGTAACTACTTTGAGCACCTCTTGTAATTGCAGAAGTCAAATGTGGCTTGTATTCATCTCTTGCTATCGGTATATATTGAGTATTACAATTAATACAGTTTTCCTTTCTTAAAATGTGTATACATTTTATTGGCACCTTCTATAGTAATTAAGAAAATGTGGTATAGGCAAAAGAATAGAAAATGGAATAGAATAGAGCCCAGAAATATGGGAATTCTTTGTACTTTCCACACAATTTTTTTCTGTAAATCTAACAATGCTCTAAAAAAAGTCTATTTACTATGGAAGGCAGTATGGAGGTTCCTCAAAAAATTAAGAATAAAATTACCATACGACCCAGCAATCCCTTTCCTGGGTATATACCCAAAAAATCTGAAAACATTTATCTGTAAATATGTATGTGCTCTGATGTTCATTGCAACTTTATTTACGGTGGCCAAGAAACGGAAACAACCAAAGTGTCCTTTTATAGAAGACTGGATAAAGAAGTTGTGGTACATATACACAATGGGATGCTACTCTGCCATAAGAAAAGATGAAATACTGCCATTTGAGACAACATGGATGGATCTTGAGATTATGCTAACTGAAATAAGTCAGAAAAAGTCAAGAACCATATGACTTCACTCATGTGTGGGATATAATACTGAAAGCAACAAAGGAACAAGACAAAGAAAGCAAGAAACAAAAACTCATAGACACAGACAACAATTTAGTGGTTACCAGAGGGTAAGGGCTATGGTAAGAGGCCTTATCATAGAAGAGGGTAAAGATGGTCAAATATATGGTGATAGAAGGAAAACTAACATGGTGAACATAAATGTTCATAGATGACGTATCACAGAATTGTACACTTGAAACCTATGTAATTTTACTAACCATTGTCACCCCAATAAATTTTAATTGAAAAAAAAGAGTCTATTAATTAAAAAAAGAAAGCTTCCCTGTTACTTCCAAAATCCTTTTCCTTGGAATCCATTACTTAAATAACCTGGTTTGTCTTCTTATCTCAGCCACTTTCTCTCATGGTCATGTCCTAGCCAGGTCCTCTGTAATTTCAATTTCATGCTCCCACTCTCTGACAACCTCTTAATTTTCAACTCAGTCCATCAAGTACATAGATATTAATAACCTTTGACGCCTACTGGGAGTCCAATCAACTGATCCGACCTCTATTTCATTGTCCCTTAGCCCTTGATGTCTTCACTCCCTTCCATACGTAGCTTAATTTCCATGGTTAATCATTACAGTTCATCCCCTGAATATCCTTTCAATTGTCTTACCCTTGTGTCACTTGGCAAAATTGTGCTCACATGAATATTAAGGGGATCTTAATGCTGTCTGACAATTATACACGTGTCTATTCATGCACAAGTCTTTGTGTAGACATAATGTTTTCATTTCTCTTGGGTAAATACCTCGAAGTGGAAAGATGGGTCAAATGTCAGGTGCAAATTTAAATTTATAAGAAATCGCAAAACTGTTTTCTAAAATGGCCCTACCATTTTGTATTCTCATCAGCAATGTATGTGAGTTCTAGCCACTGGACATTCTTGTCACCCCTTTAATTTAATGGGTATGCAGAATTACTCATTGTAGTTTTAATTAGTGGGGTATGAAGGAAAAAAGTATCTGTTAGGTAAACCCAAATGTAAGGCAGTAGCCAGATAGGGCACAGGAAGGAGGGGAGCTGGTTTTACAGATCACAGAGACATGTCTAAATGATGATGGAAGTGAGCAAGAACAAGAAGGGTAAGTAAGTGACACAGGGCATATAGCGGGAAGAACAGGTTTAGGACGGAAAAGTGAAGGTAAAATATTGTTAGTTTAGAAAAATGTTGAGCTGAAAGTGAAAGAATTGTATGTAAGTCGAGATATCCAATAAAAAATTCTGTAAAGACAAGAGGCTGAAAACATGAAATTTTGAAATTTACAAGCAGGGAGTTGGAGCAGTCTATTATCTATATACTGACAATTTTTCCCTGACTACTGGACTTACCTGATCTAGGTTTGAAAGACTGTTTGGATCTTGACTGAGAGTTTGGTACTGGCCCCGGAGCCTGTCACCTGCTGCAATTCTCCTGAACTTCCTGAGATCCACTACGTATAAGGCACTGCAAAAAATGAACACTCCTTCATAGCCTATGGCATTTATATAGTTTGGTTTTCTCCCAGTGATTGCCTACAGTAATGGTATGAACTTTACATATCCTTGGATTTAATAATAAGGAATCTTTTCATAAATTTACTCCCAATGTTTAATACTGTTTCCAAGGAGTTTGAAGTTGGTTAATTTACTGTTAGGATCCATATCCTCTTAGGGTCACCTTCAATTTTTCCAACATCTCATGAAACTAAACTGACCTACAAAACAATAACAGCTTTGAAGACAGTATCTTCATTTTGTTATTTGACAAACCAAATTTAAACCTTCTGTAGTTTTTACTTGAGCATATTACTTGAGCCGTATCACTTGGGTTTAACTCCTGGCTCAGCTATGTACTAACAGCGTAAGCCTGGTCATGTTTTGTAAATACTGTATGCCTCAGTTTCCACAACTGTAAACTGGGATAATAACATCATCTCAAAAAGTTATTACAGAGACTTTATGAGTTAATACATGTATAATCTTTTAAGAGTGTAACAGCATATGTAATTGGTTGCCATATTGTATAATTTCTAAGAGAACCGAGTATCGTGATTCAATATGTTACTTATTCATTAAAAGGTAAGAGTATGAATTTTCTTACCTGATATGGTATTTCCTTTTTAAAAGATGCGATGCCCAATATCCTGTTTTCCAGAAGCGGTAGCCATCCATTTCAGTGCGGCTGTCACAGAACGGAGTATACCCATAAGGAGCTCCATCCAGATCGAAATCTCGAAGTTCTTTCAGGTCATGTCTCACAACCTAAATAATTAAAATAGTTTCTCTGATGAAGACTGCAAAACAATGTAAACCCTTTGTATCTCAAATCATCGTTACCTTACTGTAGAAATATAGAGCACAGCATTCTCCTCATAGTTCTTCCATGTAACATTAGTTTACTAAGTTTCTATTTTTTCTCTTGTCCTTACAGATTGAAAGAAACTTAAAATTTATATACCTAGTCTATATGAGAGAGGTTTTACACATTAATAAGAATAGTTTATTTTAAGCAAAATGTGTTTTGGGAAGGAATTAAATATTACACAAGTGCACAGCTCTAAGTTTCTCAAGGTATGGATTAATAATTTAAAATCATTTTTATGACAGATCTCCATTATTGTATTTTGGTGAGTATTAGTTTTAACCATAAAGAAAAATCTGGTTATCCTCAATGTCTTTAACAAAATAATGTTAGCATGTTTCATTTTTTAATATATCTAGTCTGCTGGGAAAATATTACTTACTGTATATGTTGGGGGAAGGTAAAAGAAATAAAATTTGTGCTAAACAGTATGTTTGGAAATGCTTACTTCAGCACCTACATTTGCCTGTTTTCTTACTTTTTAATTGTAATGATTCATATTTATCAATTTGGAAAAACAATACACAAAGTTTATAATACGAGTAAAATTTAATATAGGATTTGAAAATATACTTTTTGTCCTAAATGTAAATACTGGTTTGTGCATTTAATTTATATAACTGTAATATTTACATTATTGTTCTTAGAAATTCTGTGTATTTTTAAAATATTTTTTTGCCATTAATGATTACAAATGCATACAAGGAGGGAAGGGGAAAAGTCTTAACAGTTTTTAGATATAGTACATATTTTGAAAGCTGAGAAATGTAATGGTTTTTTGGGCCAAATCTGGGACATTTTTCCCCTTCAGTGGTAGAATGAGGAGGATTCAGTTCTTGGCTAAACGCCAAAGAATGCTGTTGAAGGTGGAAGAATGAGAAGAGAGTTGTATGTAATTGCTAATTTTTCCAGCAAGAAGAAATAGCTCATTTTAAACAAATATCAGCTAATATTCATAGGAACTCACATGACTAATTTTATTATGACTAATGTAAGTATTTGTTTTATTTTTAATTACCAAAATTTAAAAAAATGACCACTTCAGAGAGAAAACTGCCATGTCCTAAATAAAAAATGGTATTTCTTACAGTATCTTTGACTTTCCCCTGGAATTCTAAACGTCTTCTAAAAAGCTACTTTGCTTATATGTCACAATCATGCCACATGTCCATGTAGCATGGCATCAAAGATAATAATAAACAGCAGCAACATAAGCAACATAAATCGAGTCCCTATACTCAGAGAGAAACGTAAACAAAGTTTAAGTACTACTAAAAACAACAGTTACTCTTATTACCTGATCAGCATCAACAAAAATGATTTTGTCCACTGCTAGAGGAAAAAGGACATCAAGGAAAAGAATTTTGTAACCCCAAATAATCCTTTGTTTTTCAGTCTGTTGATGAAGCCAGCGGGGCCACCTGTATTGGACTAGTTCATACTGGAATCCATATTCCTTAGCCATGTGGGGAATTACCTCCTGAAAAAATACACATACACACAAATCTATGAATGTGTCTAAGGAGAGAAAGCAGTTTTTGTTTTAGAGAAAACATTGCCATTTTAAAAGGTAGAGTTTACTACATACTATTACAAACTAATTGGTAAATGTCTAAATACTATTTCTACAACCTGTACCTATTTATGAAAAAGCTGGTGCATATAAAAATACAAGTATACATAAAATTATATAATTAAATGACATAATAAATAGGTACACTATATTAACTGAGCAAGCTCATGAACTAAGATAAATGTTCCCCTGTTTTTCATTACTAACATTTGACTTGAGAACACCGGACTACAGAAGGAAACGCCTCTGCATCTTGGAACACCTGTGCATCAAACAGTTTATATCAACAGGTTGGTTTGTCAGAGAGATACAATAATGAGGACGTACAAAAAACACAAAACGAGCTGTAAATTGATAGATTCTCTACATGAGTTTCATGTTTGAGATTTATGACTATTTAATTCAAGGATTAAAAATACAAGGTAGTTATAGTGGTCTGAATATTTCATATTTAATTTAATGTCTTATAAGGTTAGAATATCTTATTCTATTTAAACCACAGCAGTTAATGAAATACGCTGTTGGTTAAGTTTGGCTTAAGAGCCCCCAAATTGAGAGGGAGTAGGATAAAGGAGTGTGTGTCGGGGGGAAAGCTGGGTTAGCAAATATAGAATTTGCATTTATCTCAATTCTCATCTGTAGCTAGTTGCTGGTTACACTTAGTTTAATTTTCTCCCTCCTTCTGTAACAACAGTGTAGATTTAAATTATGTTCCTTGCTGTAAGCACCAGTTTTATCTGTGAATTGAAATGTTGAAATTATGGTTAGACCAGTTTCTAGGAATCACTGCTTTAATTTCAAAATTTTTAAAAAATTAGAAAAACTTTTCTTATTCAGCAAATACATATTAAAAAATATTCAATGAACACCCACTATGTGTCAGGTACTATTCTAGCCCATAGGGATACAATAATAAACAAAACAGATACAAATCATGGCCCTCAGGAGATTACATTTTAGAGGTGGTAGGAAGAAAATAAACGAAATTAGTAATTTACCTATAGAAGATAGTACCATGGAGAAAAATACAAGGGAAAGGGAAATAGAGTGACAGATCCGAAGGGGTTGTAATTTTACATAGTGTGGTCAGGAAAGAATTACTCCCTAATAGATATAATTAGCAAAGATTTAAAGGAAGAGAGGAGGTACATTTTAAAAATTGGACGGAAAGGATCGAGGCATTAGTAATTTCTGTTTCTGGATCTGGCTGCTGAACACAGAAATACAGACACAGGTGTTTTGAGTTTGTAAAAATTCACCAAAGAAGCACACATGATTTGTATACATATGATATTTCCCTGAGAACTTGTAAAAGATAAAAATGTTGAGGGAAAGGAACAAAATTACAAAAAGAGGGAAAATACTACTTCAGATATGGTATTACTCCTGGCCATGGAATGAATGAAGCAAAACTTTTATCCAGATGTAGCACTGTATTTCTAGCGAATGATACTTCCTGCTAAAAGACTCTTTAGATTTTATTACCTCAGTTTACGTTGTGTTTGACCCCCCTTTGCAGGGACTGTCTAGTAGAATAACGTTAAATATTTATCACCAAGCCAGTATGACTTCTTGTTTACATTTATGGGTTCTTCTTCAGTTTTCTGTCTCCGGCCAAACGAGCACAGGAGGCAGTGCTCTTGGCCGTGGCGGGCAGGCAGAAGAGCTACCTGCCAAGCTACAAGGGCCAAGCTCTGGGGCTTCTGGGTCCAAATACTGTGTTCCTAATTAGCTGTTTGCTCTTGGGTCTATCTTCTAAAGGACAGATCTTGCTTAAAGACAGGTTGGGTCCTGTGCCACTGGCTCTTAGGAGGTAACTTCTACCTCTGGAATGTTCTGTCTAAAAAGAATATCTTTCTTTACCTGGGGGCCTTGGGCCATGTCAGTCTATGTAAATAGTGTGATTTATGGTGGGGACCTTGGGCCACAAGGTATCAGCTCAACCTCTAGAGGGGCTGAGACTAAGGTCGGCCATGGTGGCTGTTGGGTGGGACTACATGGCCAACCCCAATAAGAACACTGGACACCAAGGTCTGAGTGACCTTCCCTATTGGCAATACTCCATGTGTGTTGTCATACATCTTTGCTGAGAAATAGCTCTCTTCACATGACTCCATTGGGAGAGGAAAAGTGGAAGCTCTGAGTCTGGTCTCTCACAGATGCTGCTGTATGCATTGCTTTGCTTTGCTGATTTTAATTTGTATCCTTTTGCTGTAATAAACTGTAACTGTGAGTATAATTGCTTTTCTGAATTCTGTGAGTTCATCTAGTGAATTATTGGACATAAGCGTGGTCTTGAATACCCCCTATCTGTATGGCCAGTTTTGTAATTTCTGAGTCTTGGTTTTCTGGCAATAGGACTTTATGAAACACAACTGAATAATGTAAGTAGTTAGCAATGTGCCTGAAAATATTAAGGAATAAAAGCATGGCTGGCTATTTTTATTTCTGCTTTTACCACTGGCTTTGGTCTAGAAAAAGAGGACTCCTTTGAACTGCTGTTAAATGAAACCCTAGTTTTCATGGAATCTGATTAATTTGTAGTGAGAATTGGAAGAAACGGGCATACTTTGCAGCAGAAGAGTGGGAGTGAGTAAAGAGTAACAGATGCTGGCCAGCTGAAAGCTTCTAAATATGTCTCAGCCTTCTAACTATAGTGCTCATACCATCACAGTAATCACTGCACTGCACAGAGATACAAGCTTATTGTTCTTGTTCCTTATCAGACTATTTTCTATGGTACAGTATTCGTAGTTTCTTGATACTATTGTTCCTGCTTATCCTTGTAAAAATAATCTATTTCTTTGGATAATCTACATATTTTTCATTGTCAAATTTATATTTAATTATTAATTACCATGAAAAACCACTAATCCTTTTAATTTTGCGTTTACTTAAAAATAAACCATCTCCTGCAGTCCTTTTAAACACTTCTTTAAATAAAAACTGCATATAATTTTACTTAAGCTAGATAAAAATTACTGATTACCAAAATAGATTAAAATTAGTAAAACTGATTAAATATAGTTTTAAAACGGATTAAAAATAGTAATTTGAATAAACATACATTTCAAGACTCATTCTGAAAAAGGCTATATGAACTGACAATGATATAAAGAACTCACTATTCAAACATTAACAATTCTATAATAAAAAGATTAATGTACTTACTTTAAATGTTGGCGAGAGATAATTTTTCAGGAACCAGAATTTCACTGGTGTTTTGGTGTTACGTAAAACAGAGAGCATCATGATTCTGTATAAAAGAATATTAAATCCAGAAAGTTAACATTAATAGGAGTTCATCCTACTTTTCATAAAGCTTTTATATTTATAGGTATTAATTAGAAGTTTTTCACTATGAATTATGGAGAAATACATTAAAGGACCTTCGAATATTATGGTTGCTCACCAAGTATGTAATGTTTAAGAATATATATTTACAGATGGTCCTCAACATATGATGGTTTGACTTATGAATTTCTGACTTTACAATGGTGTGAAAGCAATATGTTTTCAATAGAAACCATACTTTGAATTTTGATCTTTTCTCGGGCTAGTGACGTGTAGTCTGATACTTTGTTGGGATGCCGGACAATGGTGCAACATGATTTGGCCATACTATAGGATAATGTCAGTGTTCTCAGTACATTTAACATAGGCTGGGCTAAGCTATGATATTCAGTAGGTTAGGTGTTTTAAATGCATTTTTGACTTACAGTATTTTCAGCTTATGATGAGTTTATTGAGACGTAACCCCAAGGAGCATCTGTATTTATATACCTGATATAGACTAAATTGATTGCTTTTTGTTTTTTACAGCTGACAAAGAAAGACGCTAGTCTGAAATCGTCTTGATGAGTTGAACTACAGTCTAATATTGGCTTGTGTACTGTGTCATTAAGAGCAGGTGTGAAAAACTTGAAGCGTTGAATGATCTGTCTATATTGATAAATTCACTGGACAGGTCACTTGATTTGCTATTCTAGACTTCTGATTGGAGAAGATACAGATGTATCTATAGTTCCATTTTAAAATGTCAACACACATTCAAACATTTTTGAGGCATTCTCTGTGATCCTTCTATGTAAACAGTTAAAAAATAGCCCTTTGTAGTTTGTAAATATACTTTCGTTCTCTCATTGCCCCCTCTTCCTTTTTTATTAAACAAGACATTTGTTCATTGGGAAAAGAAAATTTACAATATACACTTCTTCTTACATATCATGTTGTTACAAAATATGTCTATTTTCTAGCCCAAAAGAACATCAATATTCCAAATCAATCAAACTCATGAAATTTCACTGTATTTAAAAAATACACTGCCCTTATTATTTTAGGTTTAAAAAAAAGCAAGGTGCAGAATAGTATATATACTTTTTGTAACTATTTGGGTAAAAAGAAGTTAAAAAAGCAAAAAATATATATTTGTTTGTCTATACATATTTTTGGCAGGATACGAAAATAATATTGGTTTCCTATGGGAAAGGGAACTGGGTATCAAGAAAAACAGAGTTGGAAGATTTTTTTTTTCATCGCATATTCTTTTACTCTTTTGAACTTTAAAAATTCTTTTTCAATCATGTAAATGTATTACTTTTCAAAACAGTAGATGAAAAATATTCTTACCTTAAAAAGCGTTCATATAAATGGCCAGAAGCAACTGAAAAAATGTTCAGAATGTCTGTTTCCTTGTCTTTTTCTTTATGCAAACTTCTTGTGAAACTAGGAATAAAAAAATAGTGACTGACAATTTCTAAATATACATCTGCAAACTTTATATACCAAAATAAAATGCTAAATTTGATAAGCAATAAAACTAGGAATGCCTTTCAAAATGAAATTACACTGTAAACAAGCTCTTCTAACACTTAGGAATTATTAATATTAAAGCGTGACAATATAAATGTTATGGTTTAAGAAAATTTGTAACATAGAATGCAATTCTATTGTCTCTAGGTTAATGAGGTAATATCTTTGAATCTTTGTGAGTTACAAATGTTGTTTTGAGAAGAAAAATGAGTTATGGCATTGCCACAGCCATCTAATCTAATGGACTGTGACTTTAAACAGGCCGGTAACAAGGGAAGAAACAGAATGCCCAAGTGTGTAACTCTAGCACAGCAAGAGTTTTCCTATGTGGAAATAGGGCTGGGCCTTGAGTGCTGGTAACATGGCCTCCCAAGGATAAACGTTATAAAAGGTGCCTACAATGTAGAGCTCCTCTGGCCAGTTTTGTCTCCACTGCATGCAGGCCACAGAGATTCTGTATTTGGGGCACGCCTCCCCAAGGAACAAGGGAGCACTAGAGGGCTATGTCCACTCACTGATTTACATCACAGTAGCTTCCTGTGGGCCCAGTTGTCATTTTCATCACTTTTTGGACCAAAACCAGCCTTTTATGTGCCCCATCTCGTATACAAAAGTGACTGAATCTTTTATTTGGGGTATTCATAATGTATAATTTCTTCTTTTTCCTATTTAAAATTTTGATTTAATTAAAAATATCATTTTTTTATATTGCACAGATATTTAGAATGACTATAATGTGGAAAACAACAATTTACAATCATCATGGAATATATATTTTGCCAAAAGGAATTGTTATGATGGAAGCATTTTTCAAATCTTTTCTTATTGTAATCTCCCAAATAAAAAAAACACAAGTTGACTCAGTAGGAAAAAAATCACTCTTAGGATAACTTAGGATAAATAACTTAGGATAAAACTAAGATAAAATGTGAAAGCATTATAATATACACAATACTTCTGTATCTGGAGGAGTTACCATCTCTCAAAGTACAGCAAGTGGCTGTGCCTTAGTTTAACGCTTATATTTATTCATTCTTATCGCTACCTTCTGGTTTTAATGAAAGCTTATGGACAGATCCTCTTTAAAATGCTCAGATTCTGTTTTATTATCCCCTGACTATTCTTCAAATTATCTCAAAATGAGTGGATCTGAGCCCTTCTCTATCAGCAACTAGTTCAATGAACATGCGGGGACAGCAACATGATTCTTCTTATCAAACAAGGAGTCAACTATCAAAAAAACAGGCCTACACTGGGCAAAATGCAAAATGATTGGAGTGTTTCTGACTGATATAACAAAATCTGCTTACGCTGTTGTATCTATTTGACCCCAAATTTCTATTTCTTAGCCCTGATCAAAATGATCACTGGTTCTCCATCACAATCAAATTAAGTTCAAAGCTCTAAAATGGACTCTCAAAGTTCTGTACAATATGCTTGTACAGCACACAGCTTTTGTTTTTGTCTGCCTAACGGCCTTTACACTTCAATAACAATAACATGGTATTTTCATGGGGGAGGCATTCCTCCTCCAATTTCATTCCATGAAGTTTAAGTGGGACAGGCCTTCTCATTGGTTCTAGAGATAGGCGTATGACCCAAGCTTGGTCAGTCACAGTGAGCAGTGCAATTTGGGATATGTGGCTATAGCTGGACCAATGAGTCAGCCTTGCATCTTTTGCTGGTACTACTTAGAAAGAGGCAATCTCTTCCTACTGCAGATGGCACACTTCTCCTTGTAAAAATTTATCTGAAAATGAAGGAGGCACAGATGGAGTTTCCAGACCTGAAGGCCCAAAGCCAGCTCTACTCCTGCACTCCATAGATATGTGAGCCAATATATTCCTTTCCTGATCAATACAGGTTCCAATCTAACTTACAGATTCCTAATGATATTCAATGTCCCAGCTAACCTGGGCTATGTTCTGTTCCTCAAGGAACATACTCAATCTTTTTGACTTCATGTAACCAGGTACCTTCATTCCATCACCAACTTCTGAAATCCTATCCATCCCTTAGAATACATCTTAGCCACACACTTCTCCAGGGAGTCTTTTCTCAGGTTTCTCCTAACTGAATATAGCTTTTTTCTTCCTTGGTTTAAGCACTTTATTTTCAGTTGTCTTATAGCTCCAGTTTCCTATCTTGTATCTTAACATTTTTGTATCTCTTATCCCTCTTAGAGAAGAGGATCCATGCTTTACTTAAACATTTGCCATTTGCAGGGCTTCCACGTGCTAGACTCCAGATGGGTCCATAGTTATGTGTTAGAATAATCATTAGTAATTACCTTTTAATGGAATCCCACAGTCCTTTTTGTCCACCTTTGTCGTTAAGGCTATCTTTAATTTTGTCTGGCCTTTTCTGCACCTAGATAGTATGGTAAAGAAAAATGTTAGAATTTTGCATCTTTAAATATTATACTGAGGTTTAGAAAGTGAAATGTATTGGGCAAGGTGACCCTTGCAAATCTAAGACAGTTGCAGTAAATGAAGGCAGGCAATATCTTAGTACAACATTATAGACACAATGTGGTTCCCACCCCTTGTTTTCAGTTCTTTTGGTGGTTACCTTGTGCTTATTCTTGTATGTACTGATTTGTCAACTTTAGACATATCGACTAGTGTATGTGGATTCATAGGGTTTAGACATTATTCATTCTTTATGATGACAGATGAGTAGCTCACCTACATCACCCCTTCCTCTTTTTTCTGGAAGTTTTAGTAGTACCTTTATCATTAGTTCTACCAAGTATTTTTGTGACTTTAAATAATATTAAAATCTCTATTTTCTATTCCAACAACTTCAACAGTTCTTCTTGTATACCCTGTTTATAAGGATACGAATATCTCTACCTTTTCCCTCCACCACTCAACTTATATTAGCTAAACCTTTACTTTAGCATTGTAAATACAGGTAATATTTATACTTAGTTTGGTAAACATAATTATATCTTTTGCACTTTGCTATGTTTATTCTACAACTTGAAAATCAGCAAATGGCGCTTATTGTGACAATAAAAATACTATTCATTGAAGAGTCTGAAAGGTTACTACAATTGTATTTCGTCTGTACAGTTAAAATAACGTGACCATTGTGCCATTTAGAGATTCTTGCTAGTTCAAATGGATTCTGCTTTCTTACATTCCACCAGTAGGTAAGTATTTTTCCTAATATTTACTTTTTCTTGTGGTGAGACATATATCCTCTTTACCACATACCTAAATTTTCTAGTTTCTAATTCATGTTACTTAATTTTCTGAAATTCCTGTCTTCTTGAAGACATTTTTTCTTGAAGCTTAACAATTAACTGCCTGTTTATTTCTAGGACTTCTTTGCTTTAATTTTCAGATTAGTGTCACCATTTCTTGAAATACCTATTTTCCTCTTTCTTGGTCTTTATCTTCATTGTGTTGACAAATACCTTCAAGAAGGGGTGTGAAAAATAATTTTTCTGAATCTTCACATTTCAGAAAGTAACTTTATTTTGCCTTCATATTTGATTAAAAATTTGGCCAAAAAATCCTAGGTTCAAAATAATTTTCCACAAAACATTTAAAGCTTCGTTTTGCTGACTTGTAACATCCATTTTGAAAGTGAAATGTCTGATGCTAGTGTTAATATCATTCTGTTGCAGCGACCTGACTTTTCTTCGTTAGGATCTTATTTGGGCCATTTTTGACTCATCCTACTTTGTGGACCCTTTGACACGAACATTTGTATCTCTAACTGTGGTATGCTTTCCCTCCTCCATTTTCTTTGTTTCTTCTTTCTAGAATTTCTATTAGTGGGCTACTGAAGGTCATGGGCTAATCCTCTACGCTGCTTATTGTTTTTTAACCTCCCTTTTTTCTGTCTTTTTGTGTAATTCTGAGAGATGAGTGTTGAGGAGGTAAAACTGTTACCAAAAACAACTGAAGGACCTAGGTGGTTGGGCTGTAGAATGGTAGACCCTCAAAGATTTGATGGTCATAGCGAAAGAGATCTGCTCTATACTATGGATCAACAGGTCAAATTAGAACGAAGTCAGAACACAGAGTGCAAAAATTCAGCTCAAGAAAAACAAAATTTAATCAAACCAATTTTGAATGATCATAATTACTGAAAGATGGAATCACCCCCAAATGGTATTTCTCTTCTGTTTGCAGGTCTAGGATAAAACCAGCTGAGATGCTGGTCCTAAAGGGCTTGAGCTCAGTTAGTCCCTTAAGCAGCTGGTCTGGGTCTACTGGGGTTTGCCATCTGGAATGGCCAGAAGGAAATGTATTCAAGGAGAGAGTGTAAGTTCTTACTGAGAAAGAAAGTTAAGGTCATAGGAGAAACAGTATCAAAGATGAGTGTGAGCAACATGTATAACTGATCACTGGATAAAGACCAGAGGTGAATAGGAATAGGTTTTGATGTGGGATGCAAGGTAAGTTTGGTGATACAGTTAGGATCTAGGCAATATATGAGTAAGAGATTTTGTAGCCTACTGTCCCTGGATCTTAGAGATCCAAACCATATGGATATTTCCTATTAATTTCTACTCTACTTCATTGTAAATAGAGGACATAGTGTGTATGACTTCATTCTGAAATTTGTTGAAACTTGCTTTTCAACTAAATGGAAAGCTAATTTTTATCAATGTTTTCTGTGTTCCAAAGACTTCATTTTGGTGTTACTGGGTGTTATGTTCTATGTACATTTGTTAATTTAAGATTCATAATCACAATGTTCAAATCTGTATCTCTTTTGATTTTTTGGTCTGCTTGTTGTATTAAGTACTAAGAGATATGTGTTAATATCTCAATATGATGCAGAACTGTCAGTTTCTCTTTGTAATTCTATTTCTGCCTTATATATAAAATGACCTTTTTATTATTAGTTATGTTATTTATCTTAATGCCTAGTATCTATGATATTAGTATAACTATTCAAGCTTTGTTTAAGTTAGTATTGGCCTAGTATACTTTTGCCACAAATATATTTTATTTTCATCCTCACCCAGAAGCTGTATTCTTACGTATTTCGCATGCTTTCTGCAAACAACATATATTTAGGATTTTATAAAATGCAGTATGACAATCTTTGTCTTGTAACATTTAGTCCATTTATATTTAATGTTATTGAGATAAATTCTATATTTCATGCTTCTATGTCCTCTATGTTCTGCTTTATTTCTTCTCCATTTATTTCTTAGTCCATTTATATTGATTTGTTTTATTCTATTTTTCCTCTTACCATGACATTGTGCCTTGTTTCTACTCTTTTAGTGGTTATCTTAAGATATCAAAATAATCGTATTTGCCCTAAAGTCTACAAGTAATCATTACCCTTACCCTGGTCAATACAAGAACTTTATATGTTATTGCATACAACTCTAGTATAGCTTAATTATTATTATGTTTTTTAATTCTAAAGATTTAAAAAATCCTTATAAGACATTACTATTGTTTTATATATTTATTGTTCAGAAACTCATCCACATATGTATCATTATCTTTTCTCTTCATTTTTTTCCAAACTCAGATCTAGGACCATATTTTTTCCCTGCCTGAAGGACACCCTTTAGAATTTCTTTTAGTGTGAGTGTACTGGTGGCAAACTCAGTTTTTAACTTGTCTGAAAATGCCTTGTTTTATATTTCCTCTTGAAAGATACCTTTTCAGGGTGAATTATTCTAGGTTGGCACTCCTTTTTCCATTCAGTGCTTTTAAATATAATTCCAGTATCTTCTTGCTTTCATTGTTACTGCTGAGAATTCAACTGTCAAAGTATAGCTGTTTGAAAGTAATTTTTCTTTTTCCTTCTGGTTACTCTCAAGATCTCCCTGTCTGGTTTTATGCAGTTTTATCAATAAGAGTCTAGGTGTGGATTTCCTTTTAATTATCTTGCTTTGGAACCACTGGACTTCTTGAACATGCAAATTGGTGTCTTTCCTCAATTCATGAAAATTCTCAGCTATCATGGCTTCAAATATTACCTGTACCTCATTCTTTCTTTCTTATTCTTCTAGAACTCCATTTAAACTGATTTTATTTATTCAACACTCATAATGCAGTTTGCAAAGCTAAACTATCTTATCCTTGTGTAACAGACATAGAAAGTAGGTTCTATTATTAATCACATTTCATGGACGAGGAAAATGAGACAGAAAGAGGTTAAGCAATCTATCCAAGGTCACACAGCCAGTGAGTAATAGAGCCAGGTTTAAATGCAATACTGGTTTCTCAGATTTCTCACTCCATTCTCTACGGCTTTTATGCTCTCTGCTGTATTTTTCTCTTTTTAAATGTCTCTCTTGCATCTGGGATGCTTAATGCTCTCCTCAGGCACGTTACAGTCATCCAATGAATTCTAAGTTTTGGTTACTGTATGGCTCAGTTTTAGAAGTTCCACTTTAAAAGAAAAAAAGGATATGGGCGTTTTATAGTTTCCTGTTCCCTGGAATTGTTTTCAAGCTTGTCTTTTATTTCTTTAAACACTGTAAGCATAGTTGTTTCACAGTCTATGTCAATAATTCTAACATATGGAGGGTTTGTGTTTCTATTGTTGTCTCTACTAGTTTATATTGTGTATTTGATATAAGAGTAATCTTATTCCAGAGATATATGGATGTTTCTGCCAGACGCCTGTAAAAACTGATCATTCTGGAACTATTTTAGTACAAATTCAAGGCTCAGGGTTCCCTGGACTCCTTAGATGATACAAATTTGTGCTAAAAGACTGTGTGGGAAAATTTACTATGGTTCCTCCTTATCCTGAAGCTAGAGCCAGCTTATTGTAGAGAGGGTCTTCCAGAGTTTTTACTTTCGGTCCCTATCACCCTGAAACTTAAATCAAAATGACAGTTCAAGTGTACCAGGATGTGCAAATGTTCTCAGGGCAACAGCAGCTTTTTCAGGGCAAGAGATGCTTCTGTGCTTGCTTACTTCACTAAGGTTCTGATTTTCCCTTTAATTTTGGATTTGCATTTCCTTATTCTCCTTATGATTTCATTAATGTCAGCTCCTCATTGCTTTTAAAATTTTAAAAAATATTTTACCCAACACTAAATAATTTTAAGTAGGAGGGTTGGTCCAAAAGAACCAAACCTGGCATCATTAAAAACTCTTTTTTTTAAAGAACCACTTTTTCTTTGATCAGGGCTAGCTTTTCAACCTGTGTTCCTGATATCATCTCCAGAGTCCACTTTGTAACATTATCTGGCTATAGATACAGAAGATAGAGTAGACACATCCTAACTTAAAAGACAAAAAAAATTCCTTTTTTTCTTTTTTCAAGCTTTCTGCTTTCCCTCCATGAACTTAATCTTCCTTTTATTGCCAGAGCTCCAATATGACATTTCAGGTAGTAAAATTATAAAATCAGTTGTAAAATAAAAATTAATTAATTTAAAAAGTAATTCTAAATATTAAGAATAAAGACAACAAATAGCTTCTGCCTCACGTACTTGCACTTCTAGTATTTTGCTTTTGAAGCTGTTTAACACAACAATGACATCTCCAAGGTCTGGCTCAGAGTCAGTTCCTTCATGCCTAAAAGGAGAAAAATGCGTAAAGATCTATAATCAGGTCAAGAAAAGACAGACAATTATGCTGGCACACACAATAAATTCATTTTGCAGTAAGTGTAAGTATACAATTCCTTGTGTATATGTCATGTGTGCTATTTCTGTAGTCAATTAAGATATGCTATATAGTATACTATAATTTTCATAATTGTCCAATAAATTTTAACTTAAATTACAATTATACAAAAGTAACTCAGTAAATTTGGTACTGCCTCCTAGTCACTCAGAAATCTCAAATTATTGCTTACCTTTGCTGTTGTATAGCAAGATCATCACAAAAATAAAATCTTTCATCTCTGTGATATTTGCAATGACAATTAAAATATGAAACGTTTTCTACACTCTAAGTTGTTTATATATCATAATCAAAGGAATTCTACACTGTCCAACAACTTTTCAGTATCTACCAGCCATTTACAAATAGTAAAATTTGAAGTGTATTATTTAACTCCTATGACTAAAAATGTGTCTGTGATGTCCCTCTAATAACTTGAATGTTTCTATTTTATATTACATGTAGTACATTTCATTGTCTATTTTTCAAAACTGCATAATCAAATATGACAGTTTGCTTAGTAATTCTTTTTTTGATACTACTATGTACTGAAAAATGTTACTGTAAAAAACATTTACAGTAAAATTGAATTTTGTCAAAGATGGAAAGCAATCCGATATCAAATTAGTAGATACTTTAAATTCAATCAGATTTATTACTCTTGAACATTTTTCTAAAAGAAAAACCTGGGGATTCTAGCACTATGTTGACTAACACATGCCTTTGACTCCCTCTTACTCCCAATTCCCCAGCGGAGGTGGCGCAACCAAAGGAGAAGGCACAGCCCTGCCCAACAATTACCACTAGAAAATAGAGAGTGTTCCACCTTATGTAGCAGAAATGCCAAACCTCTTAAGAGCTTCTAGTCCCAAATATTGCTCCAGGGCATCAGCAACTTTTCGCCATGGACCCCACCACCCCTGAGACCAGGGTAGGGCCAGGAAGCACAACTTGGCGGCGAGACCCGTACAAGATTTAAAATAGGGGTGTCCAAACTTTTTTCAAGGTTTTTCACCAAGTAAAATACACAAACAGCCAGGCCACTCACTCGAGGTGAAGTACATATTGCCTCACCTGGTTTATTTAAGTAAACTAAATATATTTTTGGAATTTGCTGCAGGCCAATAAAAAATAGATCGCGCCGCAGTTTGGACACCCCTGGTCTAAAGCTACCTCCCTCAATGCAACCAAATGGCAGAGGTAGTGGTGATGAAGACTCCTGTACTGCTTCAGGCAGTATTTCAAGCTTTTCATAGATGTTTAATATGTACAACTTGTTTAATATGTACAACCATCATTTGAGTAGTGCAGTTTTTATTATAGATCCCAAAACCAGGGCAGTGTGGCTCTCACCACTGCACTATTAGACCATCATAAGCAATGCCAGACAACTGAAAATCACTGGGTATGTGAGCAGCTTAAATGAAGGGAACAAGCGACGCAGTCAGACTTCATTTATATGGAATCAATGCAGGAAAAGAGGAGAGCATTCAAATAATTTATATCATCACTGAATATAAATGAGAATATTGTATCTCAGTAAAGGCCAATTAACTTTAAAATGAAAGGATTCACTACATGTCAGGAAGCATTTAAAAATATACATTTACTTTCCCTGGAATTCTAAATAGAAGTATCATTTAAATTTTTGTAGAGGTAAAGATGAAAACTTGTTTCAAGTATTCCAAGGAAAATTAAAATGCTATTATCAATATTTATGAAAAGCAAAAAAAGTTTTAGGCCTTAGGATCAAGAGTATATCACTAATGTTTCTGGAAAACACATTTTGTAGAAATGTAGTGAATATTAGAATATGGCAGGCAACATCCGTTCCACCTTTTAGCATACACTGTATAAGTTAGAAAGCTAAAAACTTTTTTGTCGTTATTGTTCCTAGATTCTTTTGCTGCTACCGGTCTGGTTTAGATTCTACTAAAACAGACAGATTACATGTGCAAGTGATTTGGAATTTAGAAGTGAGGTGATGCTTGGCTAGTTTCTTTCGGCAAGCAAGTCATGGAGACAGAGAGGTTTTCTACATGAGCGTTTCAGTGCGCAATCTCTTAGCTTTCTGGGGACTGAGAGGCAGTTGATATGCTCCTCAGCAGCAGCTAGGTGCTTTCTCGCTTCTCTCATCATGGGAGAGGTAGCAGCTCTTTCTGATTGGTCAGCTCCGTGGCTGTGTTCTGTTATCCACTCCTGGAAGCCAGTCATCCTGGAAAGCTGGCTTCTCCAATCTTTCCTATTACAGTCAAGAATCCATTTCCCTGAGTTAAATCCCTCTCTGAGAGGTGTTGCCAGGCTGCGAGTCTCCACCTACACCCTCGCGGGGTATACTACCTTCTAATCTTAAACTCAGTAAGGTAAATGCTTTAAAAGGAAAGCATTTTGCAAGGCATTTTCTGAAGCTGGGAGACACAGAGAACTGTGTCTGGCTCATGTCTGGGAAAACCAAAGTGGACTATAGACTAGGATCTGATATTTGAGAACTGAGCTCTTATTGCTTTCTTACAGGAGAGTGCTGCTGCCTTTGAGACTGGCCTGAACTCCTCGAGTTTGCTGGGCAGGTGATGTGTGAGTATTGCCCATGGATCAGACATGGCCAGGCAGGAGAGAGACTGTTTTGTTATTACCATGATGTAGTCATGCATCCTGCCAATATGGCAACCTGGAGATACGAGGACACCTTAGCAAAAATAGGCTGTGGGTGTCACGTGCGATGCCTGAGCCTGGACAAGATGTTAGAGAAGCCGATAGGGATCAGGAAATCAAAGGAGAGTGGGGTGCAGCAACAGAGACCTTTTACGAGCCCACAGAAGTACGCCACAAACAGTGAGCTATAACCACTGCCAGGATCAGAGAGGGCACAGCTAGCTCTCAAAGGGACCGGTTCAAGGAACTGTGAAGAACAGAAATTGCCCGAAATCTCTCCTGCCTCCTGTATAAAACATAGGAGAAGCAGTTCAGTTTCAAAGGTACCAAACTAAAATTATGTACAAATACTAACTTGGCAGTCTGTTTCTCTGAAGATTTCAAGGGAAAGTCTATCATACAGAGGGTAAGAGGGGTGGGGGGTGGGAGATGAGGGCAAGGGGGATCAAATATATGGTGATGGAAGGAGAACTGACTCTGGGTGGTGAACACACAATGGGATTTATAGATGATGTAATACAAGAATTGTACACCTGAAATCTATGTAATTTTACTAACAATTGTCACCCCAATAAATTAAAAAAAAAAGTCTATCATAATAATTTAGCGTATTGAAAGCACATATATATGTGTCAAATATCTGATATTTTCTATAATTTAATTAGGAAAATCTGAGAAACACCTATCCAATTTTAATAGAACTTTGATGATTTTCTTTTCTAGAAGAGAATAATTTTGAGTATTTCTACATTCAAGGTAAGCAGCAGTCAACACTGGTGGGTAGATGGACAGACATAAAAAGTACACATGTGAGGATTATGCCTAATAAACAAAACATCCAATTTTAAACGATCAAATGATTTAGCCATGGTTTTAAAATCTGGACTTAGAAACTCATGTCAATTTACTGAAGTTTGGCTTAGCTTTTCAGCATATTTCAAGAATAGTTTTCCTAAATGTATTAGCAATTAGAATTAAATCATAAATTGGGATAAACAGAATTTCCATTTTTGTCATATTTTATACTGACCTGTTTTTCATTATTGATACTTTAATTTCAAAAAAATTTTACTACGAAGTAGCACCATTTATGCTTTTTCCATTCTTGGTTTAGTGACATATTAATCACATTTAGAGTTAAGTACATTATGACAGAGTTTATGGTTTTAATACAAACTTGAAATTATTTGTATTACTAAAAGGTGTCTAACTGTGAATGAGAAAAATTAGTTTGCCACTAATACTTTAGTGGTACTTATAACATCAGGGGCTATTTTCTCCCTAAACTATCCATTTATAGATTGTGTACAATAGCAAACAATTATAAGGATGACAAAATAGAACCTAATATAAGGTACAGTTTTACATAACATATATTATACACATTATATATAAGATTGTACATATATTACATATTATACATATACATAATATGCAATATGTAATTGTAATGTGTCAAGAAGAAGGAATAAGTGGAGAGGAAACAGACATTTCCTTAATATGTGAGACACTGCATTCTTTGATTATCTCATTTAGTCCTTACCAAGACCCCACAAGGTAGGTAGGATCATCCCCTCTTGTTATGAGGAAATAAAGATACCAGGTGGCAAAAAACAAACAAACAAACAAACAAAACAAAACTTATCCAAGGTTATACAGATAGCTGACGGTAGAGAAGGGATATGAATCACAGCGTATCTAATTCAAAAGGGCTTTCACTCTGCAAAAAGCAACAGTGAAACAGTAGTGGCAGATCTTGAAACATTTTAGTTCCTGGTAGTACAGTTGGCATGAGATCAAAGAAGCTGGAGCAAATCATGAATGGCTCTTGAAATTATACCTTGAAACTACCATTTTCATAAGAAGGCTCAATCTGAATGTCATAGTGTAGTTTGCTTATTTTCTGTACCACTATAGCACTTTATAAAAACAGTCTTTATAATGTATTAATAGTCATTCATTTTCTTAACTGTTTTTCTTGTTTGGATAAGTTGTGGAAGGGAAGGATCTGTGTTTTGTTCATCTATTTCCTCCGATATGCCTCCCTGCTTTCACCTGCCCACCTGCCGCCTCCCCAAACCCAAGCAACCAGTGGTCTGATTTCTGTCACTATAGTTTGTATTACCTAGTGTTTCCTAAATTATAAAAGGAACCATACAGTACGTACTCTTTTTTTCCCCTGCCTCGCTTCTTTTCCTCAGCATAATTATTCTGAGGGTCATCTATGTCACTGGAGTGTATCAACAAATCGTCCTTCAAACTGCTGGGCAGCATCCATTGTATGGATATGCCACATTTGGATTATCCAATCATTTGTTGACATTTGGGTTGTTTCCAGTGTCTTGCAATTACAAACAAAGCTGCTATGAACATTAATGTACAAGTCTTTGTATGAACATTTCTTTCCTTTCATTGTGGGTAAATATCTATGAGTGAAATGCGTGGAGCATATGGTAAGGGTGTACTTAAATTTCTAAGGACCTGACAAAGTGGTTGTACTATTCTTCATTGCCACCGGTAGTGTGTGACAGTTCCTGTCGCTCCATATCCTCACCAAAACTTGGTAGTGTCGGTCTTTTTAATGTTAGTCATCCTAATCAATAAGTGGCAACATCTCATAGCGGGTGTAATGTGCATTTTCTTAATAACTAACGATGTTGAGCATCTTTTTCATGTGCTTATTTGCCATTGATACATCTGCTTTGGTGAAATGTCTATAAAGTCTCTTGTATATTTTTTTAAATAAGGTTGTTTTCTTATTGTTGAGTTTTGATAGTTCTTTATATATCCTATATATGAATTCTTTGTTGGATGTATGTTTTGCAAAGATTTTCTCCCAGTCTGTGCCTTGTGTTTTTCTTTTATAGTCATTATGTATCCCTTTAATGTGAATATTCACACGTTTTGCAACAGAAATGATGATTGTTTAATGAAGTGCTTTTATAGATCCTGCTTGATATGTCATAACATATATGTGTACTGTATCAACTTTCTAAAATCTGTAAAAATTCTAAATTCTGAAACACATACAGCCCTATGAATTCTGGATGACAGATTTGCACCATGTTCCTGTTCCTGGAATGTTTTGTCTGTGGTACGACTAGTAGTAAGTTACTACAATTCTTCCAAACTCTCTTGAGGTACTGTCTCCTTCCTAATGTCCTAATATTGACTTAGCCCAACCCTCCCAGAACAGAATTACGCATTCTAGGCTCTGTGTGCATAAATTATTAAGCATATTCGTTGAATTACACTATGTGCTATGCACAGTATAGGAAAAGGGGGGAAAGCTTTGAAAAGCAGTACAATAACCCCTAGTCCTATATTATCTTTGCTGAGCACAGTGCATGGTGTAACAGGTACTCAATAAATATTTACTGAAATAAATGAAAAGTGCAGATATTTATTAAGGAATGTAAAAAAGACTTTATAAGGGGTTGGTAAACTATGGCTAGAAAGTGAAATCAGGTTGGTGACCTATTTTTCTATGGCCTCTGAGCTAAAAATGTTTTTTACATTTTAAAATGGTTAAGAAAAAGGAATATTGATAAAGATCACATGTGCCCTCAAACATTAAGTATTTTCTATTTGCTCCTACAGAAAAAGGGTGATGATCTCGCTTTATACTGTGCTCACTGATAAGCAGGAAAATTACTGTGAAAGGAACCAATTCTTATTTATAAAAAGGAAAAATTGAACATCACCCATGGATAATGGCTTTCTTATATAAGATATAACACATACTATATTCTCACTAAATGATAAATAATTAAGCTAATGTATGGAAAAGTGCATAGAAAATAGTAAAGGAGACAGAATAATAAACAAGATGTGTACATTAGGCGTATCTTTTATATTTTTGAAATAAAACAAAAAATTTTAAAAATTTGTTCTTTTAAATTTTTGTAAGTCGTTTTCATTTTATAAGTAGTTTTTGTTTTGCAGCGATGGGACTTGTGAACATTTTAGTTGTTTTGGTGATCTTGGTTGTATCATCAAATTTACTTATACATAAAAATTTAAAAGTGGTTTATATAACTCACCCAACTATTTGATAAATATCTTCAGATTTTCCTTGGCGTAATTTCAGTATCCAAGCACCTGGGTTTGCTTTTAATTGAAAATATCCCTTTTAAGATGAGAAAAATATGATCAGAACTATTATGACTAAAAATAGATTCAATGTTCAAGAAAGAATATACGTGAATCATCCAAGAAAGTGTTTAACTGTAGAATGAATGAATTCTATAAATGAATTCCAATGAAGGAAGTTTTACAATAATCTGTAAAGGCACATTCTGAAAATATGATTCCCTTCATTTTTGTATCATTTAATTACCTTATTCAAGGTTTCAATTTTGTTTTTCTTGGAGCTTTTCAGCAATAGCAGGATAACAATTGTTTTGTGTTATTATTAGGAAAACATAGAGGATTTCACCAAAACATCTAATTTTAATACCATTCAATTAAGTATTTATAATACTTACAAGATTGGCCATCACTATTGTATCAACTGCAACAGGTTGATTTTTTGTGCCGAGAGTAAATTGCAGACCCCGAGGAGGTTGTTCTGTCATTATATCAAAGCAATGTCCTTCAAGTAGTAGATATTCTAATTCATACTCTGCTGTAACGGCTCTTTCAATCTGCGAAGGAAATATGTCATTAGTAATTCTCATAATACAAATATTGTAATAACTAAATGTGATTATTTTAATATTAGCCAATGTATTTGGGAGGCAGGGTGGACAACTTCAAGTCTTTCACATGAGTAAACCTAATAGTTGAATCAATTTCTTGAAGACCAAGGCTCATGATGAATTTTTTTCCCTTCTTATGACACCAGCTCTAATACAACCTCATGATATATGTACCAATATCACCAGCAGAAAAAATGTCATAAGGTTGCAGCAAAGATCTCTTCAAGGCAGATTTTGATGGAAAACGCCTTAAAGGATCTGCTTCAGCTCTACTGCCCTAGAGCTCCCACTTCACACCTGGCAAGAAAGCCAACTTATCATCATCTATTACCTTTCCTGTAATTTTAAAACATTAATGTTAATAATTGTTTTGCATTCAAAATAACATGCTCATGAAAGAAAATTTATCAAATATAAGAAAGTAGAAAAGAGAATAGACATCACCTACAGGAGAAACATTCATAAACACATCACTGCATTGATTTCTATTTATTTTTTCCACACATTTTTTTCCTAAGAAAATATAACCTGCTTTTTTTTGCATTAAATATAGTTTTCTATGAACATGTCCCCGTCTCTATAAACATCCATTAAGTGGCTGGTCAGTCAAATGTTTCCAGCTTTTTCTCTATTGCAAATGATATACTAAATACTTTTAGAAATAAAGCTTTTTTTCTATTTCATAAGAAAAACATAACTGAACATGAAAATAAATCAAATGACAAGTGATTTTTACATAGTTTGGCAATTTTGTTGAGCAGATAAGACAATGACGTATCTATATCTAATTTTATTTCTTTATTTGAGATTTTTGCCACTATCATTTAGTATGTTTAGGATACAGAGTATTTGAAAATACTCTCTATTTTTCTTTGACTGTAATTACCACAGAAAGTAATTATGTACAATGTTTAGTATTTATGTACAATGTTTCTTTTCTGAATCCAGCTCTTATAATTTTACTGTTTTTAAAAACAAGAAATAAGTGGCTTCTCTGAAAACAGCATTTGTTTCAATAACTTTAGTTGGGTTCTGAGTTAACTGTTGAATTACTACTATTTTAAATGATGACCTTGATATAGCTCATTAACCTGTGCCCACAGTCCTTATAATAAAATAGTACTTTGCCTGGATGAAAAGATTCTCATCGGCTAGTCTCAGAATATGAGAATATTAAAAATCAGAAATCGTAGAGATCATCTAGTTCAACTCTTTCATTTTAAAGACAAGGAAACTGTATCCCAAAGTGATTATCAAGTAACCTTAACTCTTTTTCATTATGAATTAGATATTGTGGCAAAGTCCAAATATATTCACTCAGTTTGTGACTAATAGTATCTTTATTTTATAATATATTAATGTGAAAATTTCTCTTGTCCTTATATATTTGTATAACAGACATCAATTCTGTTGACTTATTCAAACCACAACACCCAAAACAGCCAAATTTGTTTTTCCAAGTTTTTTCTAGTGAATATTTTAAATTTTTTAATAATTGCATAAAACTGATTTAAGTTAAATTAGTTCCTATTATGAAGAACATGAAACCTAATGATCTTTTTGATGTTTTATATCTCCTTTATATTTTTATTTATCTGTTCTAAATATTAACTGTTGACCAAAGTCCTGATAAGGAAGAATTTTTCTAGATCAAGCGTTTTTTAGGTATTTATGTAATGTCTGGGAATTAGATGTTGCAGGGGGTACTTGTGCAAGCTAGTGTGTAGTGACAAATCTCTCTCACTACTAGTCTTATTTTTGCCAGGACGTACTTTTTTCCTTTACTTACTACTCCTTCTTTCTACTCTAGCAAATGTCTTTATTATTTCATATTCTTCCAGGACAGTTGCAGATAATATTCTGAGCACACAGTGGGAGAGAAGAGCCTCAGAGGCAGTTCGTTAACTTTCACAGCTGCGAGAATTTATGATTCCCTGTTTATTCACATAATCTGTAGAGAGAAGAAATTATTTCTCTTTATTTTAGTCTTACTGTTTATTTAAATAGCTTCTATAAAGACACGGTTGTATTTGCTATTCACAACAAATAAAGTTTACTTAATCTCCATCAATTGTTTAATAGCTGCTGAAATTTTTTACTGGCAGACTGGTCTTAAAGGCTTTTCTAAGCTGCATTAATTCTCCCACCACAAACCCTTTACCCTTTTGGTTAGAATCTTTCCCGTTATCTTACTGATGTGCATTACTGAACTCTCTTAATGAAGAAGCCAACAGACCCCTTTAAGAGACCCAACTCAATGGAGAAAACAGGATTTTTTTTTTTTTTTTTTACTTACTGCCAACTTTATTTCTCAATTTCCCCTCACGGATTTTATTATTTTCTGTCTTTCTAGTCTTTCCCTATATATGAAAGATTGATTTCAGATGGTCACTATGACAGTTTTAGGTTCTTCTCTAGATGGGTAAAGATGGGGTTAATGGTGAGTGTGTTCCAGGGAAGTGACTTCGACTCATGAGTGGATCAGCAGAAACTTGCCAAGAAGTGAAACTTTAGGCAAAAGGTAACATGAGATGCTTGAGAAATAAATATGGTGAACAATGCTAACCAAGTTATTAGAGGCAAAATGTTTATGCCTAGGTCAGGGCAATGGCTACATTTGGAAGGAGCTGTCAAACGTGGAGCTGGAAATAGGTCAGAGGCAGTGCCGATCATGCAAGAGGGACGACAGTGAGAGGGACGTGTTTCCTCCCGTTTCTGAAGACCTGTTCTCTAGGCCAACTCTCCTAACACGCTTCTGTGTTTTGTGGTTTTTGAATCCCTTTCCTATTTTGAATGGAATGTTTGGAAGACTCAGTGTACTTTCAAAGAGTTTCCTCTCCTTTTCTGTGCTGAGGGCTGAAGGACAGCAGGCGGGATGAGAATTCCGGTCACTTACTGGACAAGGGTCACACTGGAGGTGATGAGAAGCAATGAACCCTTGTGGCCGTATATGGGCAAACTCTCTTCCCTGCTTTTTACTCTAATCTCGTTAGGACTGCTTTATCTGACTGAGCTGTGGGGCAAAAAAAGGGTTTTAGATGAAACTGTTCCTTTCTGAGTTAAAAGTAAAACCTTCAGGGCAAAGCAGGTACGTAGTGGTGGTGTCCTAAGTTGCCATGCATCCATCTCCACATTTCCTTCAGTGTTCATCTTAGAATAGCATTTGTGAACCAGGGGTCTGAAGCGACAGAAAGAGGGGAGGATGGCTAGGAACCCAGGAAACTAAAGAAGATGAATTTGGAAGTTAGGGAAACTCAAAAATCAAAGAAAATGCTGGATCATAAAGAAGAATATTTTGGTGAGCAGCCATAGTATGACCATTCGCTTGCTATAGTTACAGTATTTTATAAGAATTTATCCTTTTCTTCTTTCTTTATATAACTTTACTCTATTACTTACATCCTTTAAGTGAATATTATCAAGGTCACAGTTGCTGTGCACTGTTTCCACCATCCAGCCTTCAGGAGTAATCATATTGAGGGTTAGGAGGGGTGACTCGGGGATATCCAAAAATTCTGCTGCTGGTCTAATGATATTGCTAGCCGTGAATGTCAGTTCTGGTTCCAGAACAAAACGGTAAAAGCTATTGATAGGGCATAAAAAACAAACAAACAAAAGAAAAAACATACTGTAATCACATTGAAATTTTTTCTGTCTAAAATATTTTAAAACTGACAATATGACCAGAAAGTCTAAATTTAAAAAGACTGAGAAAAGCACACTATACTGCACAAGAGTTACTGCTTGTAAATAAATAGTAGACTATTACTTTTTTCTACCATTACATAGTATAAGACTCTCTATGTATATATGTGCATCTAAATATCTATCTATATGTGTGTGTGTGTGTATATATACACACACACATATATCTCCTTGTTAATTATTTCTTAACGAACATGATTAGAATCCCTTTAACATACTGACTTATGCAGGTTCTAGAAGTTTATGATCTATATTCACTCCCTGATCCTTCTTCATATTTGACTATGGTGTATTTCTCAGCCATTTTATATCTCTTAGCATCACTAATGATATGAAGAGAAATAACCAGAAAGTAAAATTCAAGCTGAACTTCTGTTACCAATTAGAAAAGTTCAATTGAAAACAAACAGGACTGATTTGAAATCAACTGCTTATTAAGAGACCTGCAGTATTTATATATTTGAGCCTTGTCTCCCAATATCACATATAATAAGTATCGTATTATTAATAGTGACTTTTACTATTTTGAGGCTACAACCAAGGTAACAGCTATGCTGTAGTTATCACAGGCTTGACGGGAAGGATCCACTTCCAGGCTCATACGGTTCCTCAAGGGCCACTGGAATGAGGGCCGCTGTTCCTCACTAGCGGCTGGCTGGGGACCACCCTCAGTTCCTTGCCAGCATAGAGACCCACAGGGCAAGAGAGAGAATGACAGCAAGATACAAGTCACAGCCTTTTATAATCTCATTGCAGAGGAGACATCCCAGCACTTCAGCCAGACTCTGTTCATTAGAAGCAAATCACGAGGTGCAGTCCATGCTGAAGGGGAATTTACACAGAGCGGGAATCCCAGCAGGCAGGGATTCTGGCTACCATGTCCGACGCTGCCTCCGGCAGGAAGGCAGAGCCAAAAAAGAAGGGTAAGATCTCGCAGGAGAGGACAGTCATGAAGTACAGGCACAAAACAAGTCCTCAGGACTGTCAGAGGCAGCGGAAATGTCATCAAGCAAAAAGTATTCCGTGGATGATGCAAAAAGCAATCTCTGTGATGAAATAAAAATAATTCAGCAGCAAAGAGGAAGTTTAAGCCAAATGCAGTGGGAGGTACAGTGAACGAGACATGATGAAAAGGGGGTATGACCACTCCTCAAAAAAGCTGAGGTGATAAAGATGAGAAGAGGAAAAGTCAGGCCTTTAAAAGGACAGGAAATTATGGGAGCAGTTTCTTTCTTTTTTTTTTTAAATTGAAGAACTCTTCGGGCTGAAAGAAAAAGGCTAATAGAAAAGTTAAAGATACGGAATAAAGGGACTATGCGATAAAGCAAGGATCCAGAACAAATGGGAAATCATGGGATCAAAACAGAGAGGGAACATTACACACGAGGACAAAGCACATTCTTCCCCTGCCTCATGGGAAGGTTGGGAGGTACAGGAGGTAAGAGGCAGCGGAGGGAATTCCTGCCCATAACCTCCATCATCTCTGAGAAGGATGAGACAGAACTTATTCTAAAAGGAAAGGACTGGGAATGAATGTGTCACTAGTTTGCTCAATATGTTACTGAGTAAATGAGACTGTTTAACTCTTAGTTTAAGAACCGTTTAATAGTTTTTGTCCTGTGCGGTATTATTCACCCCTCAAAGCATCAACTTGCTACATGAGAAGTCAAGTTGTTTCCCGCCTAATGGATTATGCTTAGTTACAGTCAATATTCCCACTCTTTATTACATATCCAAAACCTTTACAGAGATCCTATGGAGATGATTCGTACTTGAGTGGGTGATCTCATTCAATTGTCATACTTCTCGTTTATCTTTTGTATTTCTTTCTAAATATGAACAAAAGCTATCATCTTATTTTAGCCACTAACCGAGAGCTCTGTTAGCTCCATGAGTACAGAAGTTTTACTCAACAGAAGAGTATTAATGAGGAATATTTGCATATAACAATAAACATTTTCTGTATCTTTGAAAGATTATTCTAAACTAATTACATCTGAAGACCTCTGAATAATAAATGTGATAAAATGATCATTTTGATAATTTAGCTCTGAAGTATTGAAAGTACAGGTAAACCAAAAATAGTGTAATTCAATCTATTTTCTACTTACATATTTCCAAATAGGTATTCCTAAATCACAGTTTCTAAAATACCCATGGATAAACATAAATTCTGCAATTAGACTGAATCAATTTTCCTGCTTAGGTTATTTCAACTTTACATCAATTAAAGTTAATAAATTATGCCTAATCTTCTGATGTATATCAGTTAACCATCTTATGAAGGACAAAAAAAAGAAACAACAAAAAAACAGGTCCAGTAATTTTGGTCCTTTTTTCAGTTTAGTATTTGCAAATATTTCTAAATGAAATTATGTTCACTCACCTCTTTAAAGGGGCTTCTGAAAGTTTACCCCTACAGTTCATGAACAACTTTATCTTCATGTTGATAATCTTTCCAAGTACCTATGAGAAAAAAATTCCCATATTTGATATTAACTATTAATAGGTAACATTTATTGAGCATTTACTATGGACCAGGCACTGAATTTATTATTTGATCCTCATAGTATCCTTCTTAGATAGCAACTTTTACAGTTGAGACAGAGAGAGGTATAATAGTAATTGGCCTAAGACTACACAGTAATTCACAGGAGAGGTTAACATTTGAATCCAAACAGTTGATTTCACTGCCAAAGGGTTATGCTGCCTTCCTTTCGCCTAAGGTGACTTTCTTTCATAGTATAAATTTCCTTGGTATTAAAGAACAAGTAAAATAATTATTAGAACCTTGCCTGCAAATGCAAAATGGTAACCTCATTACAATGGCAAGGGTGCCCTGAGCCTTTGGAATTTCACCTACATTCTAAAAGGTACAGGAAGTTCTTGGCTACATACAGATGAAATACTCTATTTTCTCTTCATTTCCCTGGAGCACAAAAAGTAGGAGAATTATTAATTTTGATAGTCCCCATCTCTATATAGGCAAAACAAGCCAGTGAAGATTTGAAAGATGTTAGAAAACAAAGGATGAGGTAAAAGGAGAAGAAAAAAACATATATGGAGCAGAAAGGATGCAGTCTTGAGGAGGAATTAGATTTAAGAGCTTTGAGTTTCAATTCCCATTTCTATCACTCCTCATATTTGCTACATTGGAAGGCGCTGACATGGTTTCTCTCAAGTGTTAAATGAGACACTATTTCTTCCTATGCTTTATAAGCATACATTTTCTTTACAGGAAGAAATAACAAGTTATGTGAAGTACTGAGTTGCTCAGAAATGAAGCATGCTATCTTTACCAATGATGTAAACTGGAATGCAAATCCGTAATTTATACTTCTGTATAATCCCATATTTCTTATTTTTAAATTCTACCTTTACATAAAAGCTTCAGAAGTAAGCAATGCTTTTTTCTGAGTAGACTCTCCTTAGGAATAAGGAATTTGTACACTAAAAAAAAATTTGTTTTACAAGGAAGAGGTAGTTATACAATAAATAGGTAGAATGGCAAAGGCTTTCCAAAATCATTTGTCCACACTAATACACTTATAATAGATGTCTATAGTCCCCTCTCCAATATGACTCGGTAGGGCGAACTAACTTCTGAGAGAAACAGCATTTTGAAATTTCAATAGACTACACACCAGTGTGACCCAGCCTGACCACTTACATCTTTCACCAGACTTAGTATCTAATTACTTTTGCCTGTTTCCGAAAGTGAAGTCAACTGTCAAAGGACAAACAGTTTCCAGTTCTGAGAATTTTTCCAATGTGTCTTTTAAAAAAAAGAATTGAGTAATTTTTTCAAACAGGAGTACACCAAAATTTTGAACATCCCTAGAAAAACTATATAGCCTTCCAATAATTAGCTTGTTCAAATTTAACTACTGAAAGCTGAATTACAACTCGAACCTTTAAATTTTTCAAATGATAAGCCACATAAGGTCCTTTCAGAATCTGCTAGCTGTCTCCTAATATTCATTATCCCTTACTTTCTTAGTGAAAGAATTTTCAGGTTTTTGCAGAGTCTCCACCCTCCCTTGTGACTAGGTGTAGTCAGACGACTGGCTACATCCTGGTAAGATGTGACTGGATGGACTATGTCCGGCTTCAGGGCTGTGCCCTTGTTCTCCCCCTTCCTGCTGGCGTAACAGAGATGATGTTAGGAGCTTGACAAATGATCTTAGACCACTAGAGACAAGCTGCTTCATGAGGATGGCTGAACAACCAGCCAGGAGGTGTCTGAGTCCCTCATCACTAGAACCGCCTTAACAGCTCCAGGCAGCTTATACTTGGACTGTGAGATGAGAGAAATAGAATTAGGTTTTGAGGGTACTGTTACTTTGGCCTTTGTTACAGTGACCCAAACTATTAAATACAACCTTCATATTCCCTCTTTCCTTGGCTTCACCTGTTTGGCTAATGTTACTTATTATAGTTTAAACTTCAATTAATTAAGCTTAGGCATCAGTTTCTCCAGAAGCCATTCTTCACACGTGAAGACAGGATGAAGACGGGAAGACCTCTGTATTAGTGACCTCAGGCTGCCGTAACAAAATACCACAGGTTGGGTGGCGTAAACAAGACATTTATTTTACATCAAAGTGCTAGCCAGTTGGTTTATGGTGAGGGCTCTCTTCCTGGCCTGTAGGCGGCCGCCATACTGCGGTATGCTCACACGACCTCCTCTTGGTGCATGTGAGAAGAGAAAGAGGTCCCTCTTTCTTGCTTCCTCTCGTTATGAGGCTATCAGTACTATTAGGTTAGGGCCCAACATGTAAGACCTCATTTAACCTTAATTACCTCCTAAGTGGCCCTATTTCACAACACAGTCATATTGGGCATTAGGGATTCAACATATGAATTTTGGGGTGGAGGCAATAATTAAGTTTATAGCAACACCTAACTTTGGAATTGCCACAACAACCTGTGCACAGCTTTATCATTTCATTTTATACATTTAAGTATGACAATCTATTTCAAATGTTGTATGGAATAAAGAATCAAGATCACATTTATTTAATTATATTTGAAAACAGACTCAAAAAGATTAATTATAAATTTCAAATAAGGACTATGATAACTATACATAAAATGTATAACAAAAATATCATCTTACAATCAATAACTGTGCCATCTTCTGTGCTTCTCTTGTCAATGGATCAACAATAGCAATAACATCAAAGAACATATCATTTTCTTGAGGATTTATCTTTATAATGCTAGAAAAAACAGAAAATATATAAAGTGAAAAATTATCAATTAAGTTCATTCAATAATCTAATTAATCTCAGCAATATACATTGCTGTATATTGCTTTCTGTCTCACTGGATTAAAAAAATCCTGGTTGTCTACAGAAGAAAATGCAAATTTAAAACTCTGATGTCTATGTTCAATAAATTAGAAAACTCAAGAATTAGAGAAAATGAAAGCAAGATTTCTAAAAAATGAAGATTTAAAAAAAAATCTTCAAAGGGGAGAGGAAATAGTAGAACAGCGTAAAGGGGGTCAAATACATGGTGATGTAAAGAGAACTGACTCTGGGTGGTGAACACACAATGTGATATATAGATGATATGTTACAGAATTGTACACTTGAAACATGTAATTTTACTAACCATTGTCACCCCAATGAATTTCATTAAAAAGAAAAGAACAATACTATTACAGTGAAAACTGATAATTTTAAGCCCCCCAAATTCTAATGCATCATATATGTAAAAAATAAAACCAAGATGCCTTTGTGTTCGTTGAATATATTTTCTCAAATTTGAGAATTATAAAATTAACTATTCAGTACTTTTATTAAATTTGGTAGTAAACCCCTCCCAACATATTATAACAGACAAGTAAGTTCAGGGAGAAAAAACCCTAGATTTATCATACTTAATTTTCACCCCAGTCCTACTCTCCACACCTCCTCCTTTCTGTCATTTCCATTTTTTCTTTCATTGATCTAAGTTAAAAGATGGACTAATCTTTAAATGAAAATGTTAGGAAATAATTAAAAGCGCAGAAAAGGCCAGTGGAAGATACTCAATTCTATATTTAATGTAATTAAAAGTTAAAAGTATATATTTAACAAAAAGTACAATATATTCCAGTTGAATTAGTCTTAACACTGTAATAATGTAGGAAATCAGTTTTTTTGAGATGTATAAAGCAAATATTTTCAATATTTACAAAAAGATTACCAAATCAAAACGTACAGCTGTAAAACTATAGGGATGTAGATCTTCTTTAGCAAAGAAAGACTATAAACATCTAGATTTTTTGCAGTAAAACAATTTCTTAGCAATTAATTCAATAAAAGCTAATGTAAAATTCACTTCAAATATGGGTCCTCCAAACATAGAGCAATGAAAAACATTTTATTTTATATGCAGTTGATATGATTTACTAATGTTAAAACAGGAACGGCAGAGTCAGGAAACAGAACCTGTTGGATAATTGTTGCTAGAAATAAGGGCTAGAAATCAATGTTTTAAATTAGAGACCATCTACAATGGTTAATTCCTTTAGTTATCTTGGTGAAAATTTTACAAATTACTGTCATACTATAGCACCCAAAAATGGTGACTTCCTGTATACTTTATAAAATGTTATAGGTAGAATAGACATCTGCTACTTTGTTTTTTCCCTCAGACTACTGACAATGCTGCGAGTTTGTAGGAATCAGAATTCCAATACCCATAAATAAACAGAAAAAAAATGGGGAATTGCAAATCACTGTCACAAAATCACACCATATCCTTCCCTCTTATAAAATAAAGCGTAGGCTTAAAAGCAGCAGTACACATTGATAGTTGTGAAAGCTAGATAAAGAAAGCAGAGACTAAAATAACAATAAACTATAAAAGATCAAATGTTTCAGACATTTAATGAGGGAGTAAATAGTCCCAAATATATCGAATGCCCTAAGTATTACATAACTTAAAGAAACAGTACAGTGACTAACATTTATAATGATAGTTTTTAATAATCTGTGTTAAATTATTTCAGCACACGGTATTTAAGAAATCAAAAAAGTCTGTAGAAAGAATTCCATTGGATGTGCTTAAAATACATAAAAGTACAGAACCTCAGTTATCTTAAAAAAGAGAGAGAAAACTTCACTCCCAACAGTGTTAGATAATTTCTCTTTAGAAAGCTTTCCCTGAAAATAACAATATTATACATGTGTGAAGACACCTCAAAAGATACTTTCTAGAGTTAAAGCATGTCTTATCTTCTAATAGTACACACAAGCAACATAAGATTGCATCTACCATAAATTCAGAAAACTTAAAAGTGTCAGCCATTTTAAGTTTATGTTAAAGTAATTTGTCTCAATTTAGTTTTATAGTACTGATTAAAAAAGATCATATAATAAAACATGTCTATAGTTACATAATGTCTAATTGATTTTTTTCCCCAATTCTAAATGGTCTTTAATTAAAAACAACAAGCCAGGTTCCCTTCTGGGGATCCAGATAATTGTATGTAGATTGAGTTTGATGAATTTTACTTCAACTTTCAAAAGGAAATTATAAACTAGTTTACTATTCTAATAGTATTTCTCTGATAGCTGTCTTCAGAAACCTAATTTTAATGAAATAATAAATTTTTAACAAAAAAAAATGTTCCATGGATAAAAAACTTACCCCACTGCTTAATTAGCCAAAAATGAACTTCTCTTCTTAACTACGTATCTCATAACTGTTAATTGATGAACACTGAAAATCTGCCCCCACTTCTCCCCTGCCAAGGATGTAGTGTTCTCTAAACTTACACGACCACAGAACAGTTTTTACCTCAGAATGTATCTGTCAACATCTCCAAATAGTGTTTCATAGAACACATTTTGGGACATGTCTACATTTTATTAATCAGAATTCTTTAGTATTCTGTATGCAATGAGAATTTAGCATTAGTATGCATCGAGAATAGGAAGATACAATTATTTATGATGATTTTACCAAGATACTGCAAAAATTTCAAATGATCATGAGCATGAAAGAAAGTTAATACAAATCATACTTGGTATAACTCATTTGAAACTTCATATCCCATATATATCATCCTTTACTTACTAGAATATACAATCAACTGGAATTTCTTTTCCTAATCTTGTAAAATACATTTAATCCCTAAGATAGAACTTTTATTTCTCCTTTAATTTTGCTACATTATGAATACAAATGGAAACCATAATTGAGTACAGGATGCAGTGACAGAAAAACACAATACTATTACATTCTTACCTATGATTCTCTTTAAGAAATGTGACATCATACCGAGTTTCACCTTTAGGCAAAGAGGAAACAAGGGCATCGACTTTCATAACAAGGTCACTCATGCTAGATAAACAAGGTAAACAATGTATTAGTTTTTCAGGAAGAGAAAAGTTCATATTTCATACTACAATTAATGCCCTGAGAAAGGGGAAATTTAATTTAAAAAACCTCCAATAAACTTTATATAAATGATTTTTCTCCCAAACTTGCAAGTAAGTAGAATTTGTCAATCTAAAAATGACTTGCTTTTAAAATCATACTAATTTTTCTTATCATTGATATAATCTTTAAACACTTATAAGTAGTGTTCTCAACAGTCTATAAGAATATGGTGAATCATTCAATTCAATATTTGATGTGTCAAAGCATAGCAAAGAAAGAAAGGCAAAACACACAAAAAGTAAATAACAGGATATTTACTTTCAAATAATTTTTAATATAGTTAAGAAGCCCAGATTTTTATGGTTTTAAATTAGTTTGAAAAGTAATTGAGATTTCATAAAATACCTAGATTAAATATAACCAAATTTGAAAATCTATGATAGAGAAAATGTATTATATGTTCAATAATATGCTGGGAAAGTGTTGGCTGAACTTTATGGAAGACTTCCTTAAAAAAAAGAAAAAAAGAGAAAAGATAGGCACTTTCATTTTACAAATAAAAAAATTTAGATTCAGAGTGTTTAGAATCTTGTCAATATCTCTCTCTAGATCATTTTTTACTGGAGTACAGGTGCTGAAATGTAGGACTTTATATTAAAAATATAAAAGATTAAAAAGAAATAATAATACCTACTGTATCTTTGCATTTAATGGTCACTTAATGAACATATACGTGTATTCAATGAATTAATCAAAATCATAATATCTATTCCTATTCTCTCACAAAGGTATTTATTTATCAGCTACATAATCTCTAATATATAAAACTATAGGCACAATGTAAGAAATATCTATGGTCAAACATGCTCCCCATGCTTCTTAAACTGGGCTGACTGCTGAAGTCGTACTTATGTACTGAGATGAGCTAAGTGGAAAATGAGAAAAGGAAAACCTTTGAGGTCCCAAACAACCTTTTCTTAAATTTTCTGCTGAATTTTCAGCTACCCAGTCAATTTTTCTCTCTTTTTGAAAAGTATTTTGAACTGAAGAGGTGAAAGGGCACTAGATAACTCAACACCTACTGCTTGAGGACTGCAGACATCTCTAAGAACAGAATCAGTCATAATTAGAGAAAAAGATTTTATGTGCCCCTCGGGATAATGGTTCCAAAGATTCTGTTTTTGGCATTCAGAATTCTACCTTCCTAGTTATATAACTCTTGGAAAGGATGAGAATAAGGATGCATACCATTAACATATGTTCAGATTTAACTGAATATGAATTTATTCTAATTACAATACAACTTATTTAGCATTATTTCTGTGCATGTGACAACTTATGACAATTAGAGGGGATGCTTTATAGTTTAATGGTATTGATTTTAGTGATTATTTTCATTTGAAATGTCACTTTAAAGTGGCTAAAATAGCTTCCTGAGCCTACATAAAACTATAATTATATGTTTTACCAAACAAGGTTAAAAAAATTAGCTCTGAAATGTTAACATTATATTTATCTATTTCAACAATTACTGAATTATATGCTTTTCAACATATACTAGTCCTAAATTATTTAATTATAAAATTATATATTTTTAAAGTTTTCTTTTATTACACTTGAAAATAACTACGGATATTATCTCTTCACTGACGAAAAGCCATTACTTTACTACTTTACAAACATAAATTTCTTTTGACATTATTTCCTAAATGATGAATTAAAAACATATCATTGCCGAAATGATAAAGTAAGGACATCAGTTTCATTTGGATCAGGATTCTGTATTCAAGAGTAAGAATCAGAACTTCAGTTCGGGAAAGATAACCACCTCCAATACCTAGCCATATGCTTTAAGATGCATTGATACAATGAAAGTAAAGAATGGAAAAAGATAAAACAGAAAAATATTAACCAAAAAGAATGTTGATGTGGCTTAACTATCTGACCGCATCAGACTTTAAGACAAAATCACTATTAAGAAAGGAGTAATCTGTATAATGATGAAAGGAATAATTCATTAGAAAGATAATAATTCTGAATGAGGGTATACATGACAATATATAGCTCAAAATATTTAAAACAAAAATTGACAAGAGTACAAGAATTAAATAATAAATCCACAATCTTACTGGTAGTGTTTAACAAACTTCTTTTAGTAACTGACAGATAAAAATTCAGTATTTTGATGATCTGAAAAAAACAGTATGTTCAACCTAATAGACATATATAATATCTTCTACACAATTAGAGAATTTTTAAAAATAGAGCATGAAACAATAAAAAAATTAACGTTGTCTTATGAAATTAGAATGTTGTCTTATGAAATTAGGAGAAATAAAAACCAAATAACTGGTGTCCCTAAACCATGTTTTCTAATCACAGTTCAGAACAAACTGGAAATCAACTGGGCCATTTAAAACAATTTAAAACACACTTTATTCATTTATTAATTCAATAAATATTTACTGGGTACCTAATAAGATCTAGGCACAAAGCTATGCACAGGAGATAAAAAAAAAAAAACAGACAAATAATTTGCCTTCATGAATCCAATATTTTATTTCAAAGTATTTAAAAAAAACATTTAAAAAGTCACAATAGAGATTTGAAAATATTAGGACTGAATCATAATATTTATATATCAAAACTTATGTTATACAGCTAACTGTTTAGAGAGAAATTTCAAGCCTGTAATTTAAGGGTATGTAAGGAAAAACATGATATTAATAAGCTAGGAATCCAACTTGAGAAGTTTATAAAAGGACAGATTAAAAAGAAATAATAAAGAACTAAAACTGATTAAAAAAATAATTGAGAGTCTGTCAGGTCCTAAATCTATATATATGAGAAGACCAGTAAAACAGATATATCTCTCACTAAACTGAGCAAACTGAAATAAGAGGAAGGCAAATATAAATGACATATTTAAAAACTGAAAGTTAAGGAATAAAGCTCTTATAATTCACAAATAACATGAGCTCTAGTATTAGCAAAATGTTACAAAAAATAAGCAGAGTCCAGCAAAGAAGATTAATATAGAAGCTTAATACTGTTCCTGTAATTTAGCAGAAAAAAATTAAAAATGTAATGTAAAATATACCATTTACAAAATAAGCTAAAAGTATAAAGTATTAGGGAAAAAATATAAAAAAAAATATGTGTACATCTTAATGGGAAAAAAAAAAATGAAGCTTCACTGAAGGACCTAAAAGGAACACTAAGTGTGATTGTCTACCAACCTACCTATTCACATATATATCCTTATATATAAATTATACACCATGTATCAGTTATATATTCCCTATATTATAAATATGTATTATACATGTACATTTATATAGCTACATATAAATAATATATGTATATATTTAATGGATGGGATAATTCAATATTATATAAAGATGATAATTCCTTAAACTAATCTATAAATTCAAAGAAATTGCCACAAAACTTCCAGGAGGGTTTTTGGTAGAAATTGTTATAGTGGTCCTAATCATATTTACACTGAAAATCAAATAGCAAAAAACAGTCAAGACAATTTTGAAGAAGAGGCAAAAGGGGGACTCTTTTCATATCTGATATCAAAATTTATTATAAAGTTGTGACAGCTGGAGTGTGGGATTGTCATGAGGCAATAGACCAGTGGAACAGTGTAACGATCCAAGAAGAATTAAAGATATAAACACACACAGAAAACCAAAATTATAAAACTTCTAGAAGAAAATAGAGTACCTTTATAACTCAGACTAAGGAAAATTCTTATACATCTTACACACACACACACACACACACACACACACACACACACTCCCTTATACATATCAAAGACAAACTACAAGGGAAAAACCCTGATAATCTTTTTGTATGTGATAAAATTTTACAATAACAAAGTAAATAGCCAAGCCACAGACTGAAATATACTTGTTAGCACAATTGATAAAGATTAGTATACATAATTGTAAACAATCTATTTACAAAGCACTAAAAGAAGAAAATAACCCAACAGATAACTAAGCAAAAGATATGAACAGGTATTATACAGAAAAAATAAGCATGAATAGAAATAATCATATCAGAAGATACTCAATTCTAGTAGAAGTCAAGGAAATGCAAATTAAAACACGACAAAATTTCACATCAGATAGGAAAAATTAACAAGTCAGATAACACCAAGTATTGGTGAGGACTTGGGAAAACAGAAACTCTTACGCATTTCTGGAGGATGTACTGATTGTTACAAGTACTTTAAAGGACCGAATTTAGCAGTATCAGGTAAAACTAAATAAAGATAAGCATACCCCACAACCCAGTAACAACACTACTCTAAATGCACAAATTGCACAAGGAGCCATTTAAAGCAGGCTTATTATAGCACTTCCATCATAGCAAAAAATTAAAGCAAAGTTAACTGTACCTCAGTGAGACTGTATAAATGAACTTCAGTATATTTGTAGCATGAAATACTAAAAAGGAATCGAAATGAGTAAGCTAGCTCAATGTAAATGAATGTATATAAAGCTTCTATGGAAGTAGACTGCAAAAGGAGCGTACAGTATAACAGCATTTCTCTAAAGAAGTCAAGGCGACTAACACTATAAACACTGAATGCATATTTACATATAAAGCAAAAATAAAAACACAAATACTGGAATCATGCATACAACCTTTAGGAAAATGGTTACCTCATGGGGAGGGAGGAGATTGAGATGGGTGGGAAAAAAAGAAACAGTAAGATTCAAGGCAAATAAAACAAAATATTAACATTTATGGTTTGGTGGTAGTGAGTAAATGGATGTCTTTTATTATTTCTTTATACTCTCTATATTTTTTATTATATCTCAACTTGTGTATATATTTGAAACATTTTCTAATCTTAAAAAGAAATTAGATGGAAAACACCAAACTTCAAATTGAACTGGTCTTATGGTTTTAAATACTTACTCTTTTGAGTTCATTGCCATATTTTCAACAATGTCTTTAATTTCTTCTACTAAATCAGTAAATGTTATCTTTTCCAACAAGTAGAAATCTTCTGCATAGAAATTTTCATCTAAGGGTCCTAAGAACTTAAAATAAAAGCAATTACTCTATCTTCTAGAAGATACCCATGGGAACAAGAATTTTCTCATGAAATAAGTATTTCTTTAAGCTAAAACTGACTAGAGACTAAACAGATGGCGACTATTAATCCCATCATTTACTAAATCCACTAGGACAAAAACAAGAGAAAAATATTTTTTCACTTTCATAGTACAAATAACATTTGCATAAACACCAAAATCAAAGTGACAAAAAAGTAACAAATTATTTCCATTTGAAAGTTTTACTTTGAAACAATGTTTCCATAAAGCTTTTCATTCTCAAGTAAATTATGAAAGCAATTGTTTACATTTCATGAATCTTTTAATTTCAATTTTTTCTATTCACCTATAAATTGTAGTCTATACTATGTAGATATGAATTACTATATAAGCAAGGCATAAGAGCAAAAACCAAGAGACCAACCACATAATTACTTAACAATGCCAACCAATCTTCACCTCAGTGATGTTGTATAAATTTTTTGGAGCCCAGTACAATCATGTAGGTTAGCTTTAAAGCACTAAATACAGAGGGAGAAGCTGCAAACATATCGTGTTTCCCTGAAAATGAGACCTAACCGGAAAATAAGCCCTAACATGATTTTTTCAGGATGACATCCCCTGACAGTAAGTCCTAATGCATCTTTTGGAGCAAACCTTAATATAAGACCCAGTCTTATTTTCGGAGAACACAGTGCCTAACTTCTCAGGATGGCTATTTTATCACAACCACCATCCACTCTACTGCCACTAACATTTGCTGAGGAAATTAATACATGCAATCATCATAATATTATGAACACAAGCCCTGATATAGAAGAAGGTGGGCTTGAGATAGTCTTATGTATTAAACAATTCCACTTAATGACAAACAACCAGAAAATATGTCAACAAGAACATTTTTTTCTTAGTAAAGAGACCAGAATGAAATGGGTGCAGATTTTCTCATATCCTCTTTATCTGCTTCTGCAACTAATAATTTCTAAAAATTAATGAAATGTAGTTCTTGAATCTTATTTGCTCATAACACAGGTGATATTAGCTGGAATGCTGCCATTGTAGCTAAACAAAAATCATGTTTTACCTTAAATATAAAACATGGCTCTTAAAAATGAAAAAGGCTATCATCAACAAGACATAGTAACAAGTGTTGGAGAGGCTGTGGAGAAAAAGGAACCCTTATACACTATTGGTGGGAATGCAGACTGGTGCAGCCGCTATGGAAGGTAGTGTGGAAGTTCCTCAAAAAATTACAAATAGAATTACCATATGACCCAGCAATCCCTCTCCTGGGTATCTACCCAGAAAATCTGAAAACATTTATCCATAAAGACATGTGTGCTCCAATGTTCATTGCAGCATGGAATGGAAACAACCAAAGACATGGAAACAACCAAAATGTCCTTCGATAGATGAACGGATAAAGAAGTTGTGGTATATATATACACAATGGAATACTACTTGGTAGTAAGAAAAGATGAAATAGTACCATTTGTGACAACATGGATGGATCTTGAGATTATAATGCTAAGCGAAATAAGTCAGACAGGAAAAGTAGAGAACCATATGATTTCACTGATGTGTGGTATATAAAACTGAAAACAACAAAAGAAGAAGACAAACAAATGAAGGAACAAAAACTCATAGAAATAGACAATAGTTTAGGGGTTACCAGAGGGTAAGGGAGGCTCTAGAAGAGGATAAACAGGGTCTAATAGATGGTGATGGAAAGAGAACTGACTCTGGTGGTGAACACACAATGTGAGATATAGATAATGTATTACAGAATTGTACACCAGAAATCTACGTAACTTTACTGACAATTGTCACCCCAATAAACTTTAATTAAAAAAAAACAGGAAAAAGAAGGGCACTATAAAACTAAAACTACACATATAAACATTTATTGCCTTAAGATTTGATATTATTTTTAAGGTAACTTTGAAAACTCTTTCAAAGTTATACTTTTTGGACTATGAATAGGACAGGCCTGGAAAATAGATGAATTTTATCTGTATCACCTCTAGTGACTTGAGCAATTTCGTTAATAGATCACTATAAGGAAATAAATTATTTTCTTTAAAAATTAACAAAATGGCTACTTTCACTGATTAAATTCACCAGAGAACAAACTTTATTTCACTTATGTAAGTCCAGCATCAAATAGCTAAGAGAAAAATGATTCTTCTGTGTCATAGTTCTTCTATTTCAAGTGGAATATAGTATCTGTAGAACACAGGAACTTAAATAGTAAAAAATCACATTATGTCCAAGTTGGGAAAAGGAACATGGAACTTAAAAATCATGTAATGGTACAATAAAACTATCTCATGCTTAAATCTTTTTTACACCATTTTGGAAATGTGATTTTCCAGTTATACAGAATAACTGCTATAACAGAAATGCATTACCTCCTAACAGCTCATTAAAATTTTAGAAAACTCTTGTTACATTGTTCATCCACATACTGAGGTAAAAATCTCTCTCCACCCGTGAAGTTTGATCAGCTGCCCTTGATTCTGTACTGACTTATGGAGTGTAACACAAATCAAGTCTACAAAGGTACCCACTGTTTCCCATGACAGCCTTCAAATATTTAAAAACAGGAGTTAATATTTACTAAAATTTACTCTGTGTCTGTGGCTCTTCTATGTGCTTTACGTATAAAAGTATATTTAATCTGACAACTCTGTAAACCAGATTATTACCATTCCCATTGTACAAACGAAGAAACCAAGTTTCATAGAGGTCATATAATTAATGGTGCAACTGGAATTTGAATACAGATTTGTCTGGCCTAAAAAAAACCCAAAAAGGTCTTGCTTGTTTCCCTACTCTTCTACTTCATGTCTTTCAGCAATTTGTAAATATGTAGCATGATAAAAATAAATTTATTATAATTATAGCAATGGCATTATTTAGGGTTTATTTGATATTAAAATATGTAAGCTTCATTCTTTGGCATGCAGTAAAAAAGTATTATTGTTGGTTGCCAGATGGAAGGGTGGTTGGGGGGCTGGGTGAAAAAGGTGAAGGGATTAAGGAGTACAAATCGGCACTTACAGAATAGTCACAAGTACAGCTTAGAGAACACAGTGAATAATATTGTAATAACCATATGTGGTGTTGGGTAGGTACTAGATTTATTGGGGAGATCACTTCAGAAATTACATAAATCCCTAACCATGCTGAAACTAATACTGAATGTCAACTGTAATCGAAAAATAAAAAAATTAAAATTAAAAAAAGTATCATCGTTCCCCAGTTTTGATCATGCATAAACAATTTTAACTTTGATTATGTCCCAATTCAAATGTAAACATTTGGACAGGTTCAGAATGAAGATTGATTCTAAAATGTCAGAATTATTTCAAGCATTAAACTACTTGATTCAGAATGATAACTACCTGCTACAATTGCTGTGATTAATGTGCTTTATAGCACTACTCTGAGTAAAAGCTAAGTATTACATTATAGCTCATAAACCATGGTACTTATTTTTGGATACATTATATTTTTGTATTCAAACCACAGTTGTACAAAAAGGATAATCAAAATTACAATGTTCTATTAAACAACACAAAACGTCAACATAATTTAACATAATACTACCTCCAGCCCTAATCTCTCCCCAGAATTCAAGTCATATGTTTAACTGCCAACTCAACAAGCCTACTTGGAGGTCCATAACTGAACAAAGAATTCTTGAATATGTCCAGAACTTAACTGTCTTATCCTTTCCACTTCTGCAGTCTTCCTCATCTGAATACACAACAATTCCATTCTGCTAGTTCCACATCCCACATCAGGTCTGTCAGGAATTCCTGTTCATTCTTCCTCCAAAATATACCCCACATCTACTTTTCACTACTTGCCCTATAGCCATTCTGGTCCAAGCCATCATCATCTCTCACTCGGACTCCTGCACTATCCTGACAGGTTTCCTGATCCCCTACAGTCTATTCTCAATGTAATCGCCACTAGAGATCCAAAAGAAACAGGTCAGATCATGTCAGTCCCCTGTCCAGAACTACCGTGTTTCCCCGAAAATAAGACTGGGTCTTATATTAATTTTTTCTCCAAAAGACGCATTAGGGCTTATGTTCAGGGGATGTCATCGTGAAAAATCATGCTGGGGCTTATTTTCCGGTTAGGTCTTATTTTTGGGGAAACACGGTATAAGCTTCACACCTCATTCAGAGTAAGGCAGGAATCCTTAAACTGCCTATAAAACCCCACTGATCTGCCCCCCAGAGACTTCTGAGCTTCTCTCCTAAATACTCTCGGTGCTGGCTATTCCTAGTACACACACACCTGATCTCATCTCAGAACCTTTCTAATCACTGTTCCCTCTACCCACAACCTTCCTCTTCCAGATATTCGACATGGCTTACTCCCTTACCTCCTTTGGTTCTCTGTCCAAATGACATCCTATCTGTAAGGATGCTATTTGCCCACTAAAATGTAAACTCCGAATTTGTTGAAAACATGTTTGTTCACCACTGTACTCTCCGAATCTAGGAGAATGTTTGGTTCACAGCAGGTGAGAAATTAATATCTGAATATTTTGTCACTTTCAAGAAAAATGAGAATAGTTCTAGGAGAAATAAGTTGAACATAACTCTAATATTTGTTAGCACTAATATTGATAAAAACATATGAATTGTATTAAACAATGACAAAGAAAACACAGGGTACCTTTTCCATAATGTATAATCAAAAGACGAGGTACTAGAAATAGCTGGTATAATTTTTTTTCTCTTATTTCTTAAAATGCCTGACAGAGCCAAAGGTAGCCATATACTTTAAAACTGTTCTAAAAAGCTGCATTTCCTTCCAAAGCAATTGTTAGAGAGAAAGAGCAATGCCACTTCTGGGCTTTCACATAGCTATCAAAATACTTTATATTACTGTAATAATAAAGGCAACCATTGTCACCAATTTGTAAAATAGCACTGTACATAGATGAGCCTGAGTCTAACTACCTTTAGGAGATAATGCAATTAGTCAGCTCAAAAACTGTTAACACTGAAGCAGATCTATTTGACCTGTGGAAGCTTCAGGAAGTTGGTCTCTCATTATTCTCCAGTTCCTATTATTTATAGATTCAGCTAAGAAAAAGTAAATAAGCTTAATTTTAATGGAATGATGACATGGGAATAAAACATGCAGGTAAACAGAGCTCATAAAAATGCAGAAAATAAAGAAAACATTAAGAGTGTATCAGAGCTTTGAAGATGATTTAGATAGATGTAATTTGACAGTTCAAGCAGAGATATGTAAAACACAATGCATTAGTTGATTTCTTAATAAATCTAAGCATCAGGTTCAATTTTTTAAAATTTAAATCATTCCCGAGAAATAAAACCAGATTATCATATTAAAAAATATTAATAAGTGGACATTATCCACAAATTTTTCGTGTCTATTAAGACTCTCTAATCAGAAAAGTGTGATGCATTAAGGAAAAAAAGTGATATAAAAGTATAAAATAATATATAGAGATAATTACTATTATTAAAAAAACAGAAATAGCTTTGTAGAGTAGAAAAAAGAGTTATAAGGTAAAACAAACTATTAATCAATTTTATTAGGATGGTGGGAGTGATGTTTTTTATAGATTTTTAAAGGTTATATTAATAAATACTGCTTTATACTTCAATACAAAAATATCATGCTGTTATTAAACAATCAATTGCAGAGAAAGCTATGAGAAGATTAAGATGCCACAATGTACTTTCTTCACTTAGTATTACTAACAGAGGTTCTCAATCACAATGATGTAATGTGTATTAACTTGTTTTTTTTGTTTGTTTGTTTTTTAAATTTTATTGGGGAACAATGTGTTTCTCCAGGGCCCCTCAGCTCCAAGTCGTTGTCCTTCATTCTTGTTGTAGAGGTCACAGCTCAGCTCCGAGTCCAGTTTCCATTTTTAATCTTTAGTTGCAGGGGGCACAGCCCACCATCTCATGTGGGAATTGAACAGGCAACCTTATTGTCGAGAGCTCGCGCTCTAACCAACTGAGCCATCTGGCTGCCCCTCTGGAAGTTCAGCGGCAGCTCATTGTCTTCAATCTAGTTGTGGAGGGTGCAGCTCACTGGCCCATGTGGGGATCGAACTGGCAACCCTGTTGTTCAGAGCTCCCTCTCTAACCAACTGAGCCATCCCGCCGCCCCTAACTTGTTTATTCTAAACTTATATTTAAACAAAAGTTATTCCCACAAGAATATTTTTCCTTACCTGCATTCAACATTCTCATCAATGGGGGAAGGGATTAAGTGACTGGTACTGTGCCATAAACCAAAACTCTCAGCGCCCATTTTACTTAAGCTGAGACCTGTCTGCTGTGTCTAGTGTTTTATCTAGTGTCTAGAGCTTGCATGTGTTTTATCAGGTGTTGTGACAGAAAAAGCTTTGAGACCCTTGTCTCACAGTATCATTGAAAAAAGTGAGCAATTGTTTTTCCTACTTACTTTCCCATTGCTGACAATACCGATTTCTCCAGGACGCAATTTAAGTACATCTTGACAGAACAGCTGGTGAGTTTGAAAAATATTCACTCCAATGGTATTATATTTCTTCTCAAAAGCATTCTTATCCATCCCCTAAAGTATGAGAATGAAAAAAATAAGAAAACAGTCAATACTATATTAAATTATTTTCTTAATGAAGGCTACTTTAATATATTACTGTAAAATTTAAATTATACTAAATTACGATTTGAAGAAGTACTATTTTCTTCTGAAACCACATTTTTTTAAAAAAGAATCTTTGTTTGCCAAGTCAATTATATTATTTGTACTTCTTGCTACAAGTAGATAAAGTTTGCTATTCGTTCTTTGAGAATTTCAGGTAGATTACTGATTAGTAAAATGCTAGCAAACATCAATTTAAATAAAACATTCAAGAAATGAAATAAAATGTTTATTAAATTCTGAACTCAGTATCTCCATTTTGGTGCACTCAATAAAAATAGTGTTTAAAACAGAAATAACCTATTTCACCCCATTATACCAACCCTACAAAACAATTTAGTAATAGTGCATTTAATTTGTAAAATACAAAAGCAACCCATAGTCAGAGTTGAAAAATACATGGACACTCACAAAAATAAACCACGAATAAGTTACTTACATCTTCCTACTAAGACAAACTTCTCTAGATCAGTACTTGTCAAACTTTAATGTGCATACAAATCACCTTGGTGTCTTGTTAAAATGTAGTTTTTCCTTCAGCAGATCAGAGTGGGGACTTAAATTCTGAACTTCTAACAAGCTCGCAGATGCTCCTGTGATGCTAGAAATGTTCCCCCTGTGCTGTCCAATAGGTAGCCACAGCCACAAATGGTTACTGAGCACGTGACATGTGGCTGGCATGAATGAGGAACTGAATTTCAAATTTAATTTAAAGTTTAAAATAGCCACATGTAGCCAGTAACAACACTATTGGACAGTGCAGCCCTAGATCTTCCTTACTACTAAAATCTCCATCTCACTTGGACCCTCTCTGACCACAAGTCCTGACCTTCCAGCTCACTCATTCCAGTGTCGTCAAACCAGCCATTACTCAACACTCTCAGTCCGCTGACCCTTCCACTTATTTTTGGTCCATCATACGTCCCCATATTATAATTTTCCTCCCAACCAAGTTATACCCAAGTACTTTACTATAATATCAACCTTCCAGGCTCAGCTCCCTTGAATGATTCCCCTCAGTATATTCACCTGGCAAAACCTCAATTCTGGTTAAACACAATTCTGCTTTCTCTGCAACTGGACCCAAGCAGTGTTAATAAAGCTGGAGAAAAACATGCAACCAATGCTCATCTAACTTTCAACTTATGGTCATTAACCTCAAGTGGGCCCTCAGAAATCTTCCCACACTAATGTATTGAATTCACTTTCTCACTCTCAGAATGGAAAAATATTTGATATTTTCTCCTCTTTCCTCAAACCTCTAGTAACACCCACTCCCACTCTAACACTTAGCTAATGACCTTTCTTTTGAAAATGAAAGCAATCAGAAGTTCAGTATCTTGCTACCACAAAATAAATCTACCCTTCTGCATCTGTACCCACATATCCTGCCTTTCTTCTGGTTAAAATGGGTGAACAATTTCTGTTCTTAAGACCAACACTGAATCCAACACCTCTTATCTACTCAAGAACTTTGGTCCTACTTTGCTCCCCTCCATCTATAGCATCCTTTTTGGTTGTTGGGATAAATTGTTTCTATTAGCATACAAAAAAGTGACATCTCCCAAATTTAGAAATCCTTCCTTGACCTCAAGTCCTATTCTGGCTACAGAACATTACTCTGTTCCCCACATAAGAAAGTTCTTTAAAAAAAACCTGTATGTGATGCCTCTATTTCCTGATTTCCCATTTTCTCTTCAATTTAATTACTTTTATGCTTATCACTCCACTGAAACTGTTATTATCAAAGCCACCAATGATCACCTTAACAAATAAAACGATCAATTACGAAGCCGGATTTCAGGATCATCTGGCATAGGTTATCGTCCCCCTTCTTGGAATACTTTCTCCAATTGGCTTCCAGAATACCATATCTCCTGGTTATCTTCCCAACTCATTGGCTGTTCCATCTGTCTCTTTTACTGGATCATCCTTTTGTGTTTCTCTACATTTTGGAAAGTTCCTTGGCTCAACTTTCTGTCCCTCTGTTCTCCACCTTACCCTTACTTCTGAGATATCTCATCCAGTTTCATAGCTGGAAATTATATAATATTGATGACCCTCAAATTGATTTTCAAAAAAAAAAAAATGCCCTCCATTGATTTCTACACCCATTTACTCAATTGTCAACCCAATATCTCCACTTGAAAGTCCAACAGGCATCTCCAACTTAACATGTACAACTTAGCCCTATGTGTCCAAATCTTCTCATCTTAAAAAAAAAGACACCACCATTAACTCTAGCTGTTCAAGCCAAAATTCTATGATATGATCTTCACATGTCATATACAAATGATCAGCTATTCCTGTTGACCACAGTTACAACAAATATTATGTATCAATCCTTTTACCATCTCCACCACTGCTATCTAGTTTAAGACACCAGTTTCTTGCCTATATTATTGTAATAGAATTCCACTTATTCATCCTATTTCCACTCCTGCGTACCTACTATCAAATCTTCATACGTCATCCAGAGTCATCCTTTTAAAGATTGTTCGCCTCTTCCCATTATATTCAGAAAAAATTTCAGTTCCTTACTATGGCCTATGAGTGTTTGAAATATCTGGGGTTGTTTCTGACCTCACATCTTCATACTCCACATCTCTCTCTTTATTGTGGTCATAATGATCTTCTGCGTACACCTCAAACCTGTCAAGACTATCTCTGTGCCAGGTCTTCAGATTTGCTCTGTTCTTGAACCTGATACATTCTTCTCACAGACTTTTTCATTTCCTTCAGAACTCTGCTCGGGCATAAGAAATACCTTCCATGACCACTCCAGCTAAAAGAGCATTCCTTAGACTACCTGCTCTCTCATGTTTCTTTATTCTTCCAATACCACTTACTTTGTCTTTCCCACTACCACGTAAGCTCTACAAGCAGGGACTCTGTCTTGTTCACAAGTATGTGTATCTCCATTGTCTGGTAGATAATAAATATTCTTTGAATGAATTAGTGAGTGCTTCTTTCAGAAGATCATCTTCTATCTGAAATTTTGCTTGCATTGGACTCCTTCAGTGAAATACCGGAGGATTTTAACTCCCAATTTTTCACTTAAGTACATATCCTAACTAGAAGGATATCAACTTCAAGAACCATGAAGTAGTAGTCGAAATATATGAAATTTGATTTGTTAAATGCCTCTATGCAAAATCCTATTTTGCATAGAAAAACATTTTTTTTTCTTTGCATAGAAAAAATTTAAAAAAAAAATTTTTTTTTTTTTTTTTTTTTAAGATTTTATTGGGGAAGGGGAACAGGACTTTATTGGGGAACAGTGTGTACTTCCAGGACTTTTCTTTTTTTCCCCAAGTCAAGTTGTTGTCCTTTCAGTCTTAGTTGGGGAGGGCGCAGCTCAGCTCCATGTCCAGTTGCCGTTGCTAGTTGCAGGGGGCACAGCCCACCATCCCTTGCGGGAGTCTAACCGGCAACCTTGTGGTTGAGAGGATGCACTCCAACCAACTGGGCCATCTGGGAGCTCAACGGCAGCTCAGCTCAAGGTGCCGTGTTCAATCTTAGTTGCAGGGGGCGCTGCCCACCATCCCTTGCGGGACTCGAGGAGTTGAACTGGCAACCTTGTGGCTGAGAGCCACTGGCCCATGTGGGAATCGAACAGGCAGCTTTTGGAGTTAGGAGCATGGAGCTCTAACTGCCTGAGCCACCGGGCCGGCCCCCAAAATCCTATCATTTAACATCTATCTTTTTCCCATTCAAAGGGATATTTATTCCCAAATGATTATGCTTATTACCTGATGTTTTTCAATAACATATCTCCAAGCACATTAACTTATTACACTTTTGAAATACATGCGTGAAACACATACTTATTATTTCAAACAAAGAGCTACTGACCTTAGTAAGGAATGTTTTAATTTTCTCTCCAGAGTAAATAGCTGTAGCAGTTTCTTCCTTTGCCAGTTTCCCGAGAAAGTTTCTCAAAGAGCTGTTTTTCTGTGTAAGAAAAGCTGCCAAAATTCCTCTAGAAATAGCTGTGTTCTCTTCATTTATTTTTGATGTAGGATTAAAAATAACCCCCAACCGAGTATGAAAACTTGTTTTCTGCAAAACACATTTATAGGTGATAAAGATCTATAGCTTACATACCTTTTTACAGTTGAACATTTTTTCTTTCCAGTCAAGTTTACTTTACCATGCAGCACCTTTCACTGTCAAAGTCTATGTTGACTGTATTGAATGTGGCTTATAACTGAAATAACCTAAAAACAATCATTTTAGTAACTCTAATTGCTTCACCTCTTTGCATAACAATTCTTTTCTAATGCTTCTTCTTGTGTACTTATGTATGTGAAATAACACGCACAAAAAATACAAAACAAAAATGTAGAGCTCAGCAAATTAACCCATAAAACTACCACGTAGGTCAAGAAATAGAGCACTGTTAGAGACCTCTCTCATTTCCCCTGCCAAGTCCTACATCCTCCCACTTTTCTAAAGATAACCACAATCTTGCCACTTAGAGTAATAACATTCTTGCTTTTCTTTATAGTTTATCACCTAAGCTTGTATTGCTAAACATCTCATCCATTTTCAACTTCATATAAATGCAATCATATAGTATGTATGAGGAGTGATCAAACAATACAGTGAATATTTAAATAAAAAAAATCTATTACAGTAAAAGACACATTGCCATTAATCCCTCTCAAAATACTCCCCCTCACTTCAAACACACTTATCCTATCGTTCTTGCCACTCTCTGAAGCAGTTTTGGAAGACCTCTTCCGTGAGTGTCTTTGTGTTGTAGTGGCTGCCTCGATGTCTGGAATCGATTCAAAATGTTTACCGTTCATGGTCATTTTGACTTTGGGGAAGAGCCAGAAGTCACATGGTGCCAGATCTGGTGAATAAGGTGGATGAGGACACACAGTCATGTTTTTATTTGACAGAAATTGACAGAAACGATGTGTGACACGAGCATTGTCATGATGGAGTATGAAGTAAACACACTCACGAAAGAGGAGTTCCAGAACTGCTTCAGAAAGTGGCAAGAATGATGGGATAAGTGCATTCAAAGCAAAGGGGAGTATTTTGAGGGGGATTAATGGTAATGTGTCTTTTACTGTAACAATTTTTTTTATTTAAACATTCACGATATTGTTTGATCATACCTTGTATTCTTTTGTACTCTCTTTCCACTCCACATAATGGTTGAAATTCATCAACATTGTTTTGTGTAGCTGCAGTAACTTTTTTTTTTTTTAATGATGTACAGAAGTCCATGGTATCCATTTCACTGATGTTGGACATTTGCACTGTTTTTGTTGGGTGCTCTACAAACAGAATATGCATATCTCCAACTTTACAAGATGCTAAAATAGTTGGGACTAGTTTTCACTCCCATCAGCAACATATGAGTTTCATTATCTCACTGACTTTTTCATTTAAACCATTCTGGTGGATATGTAAGGACATCTCATCAGGGTTTAATTCACTTTCTCATCACTAACAATATTAGACATCATTTAACATGTTCATTGGCCTCTTCACTGATTTGCCTATTCAAGCTTTGCAAGTATTTTTTTTGTTGAGATAATTATCTTTTTCTTACTGACTTATAAAGGTTTGAGTTCTAAGACTTGAGTGTTTCGTTGGATATATGTATGCAGATAACTTCTGCCATTCTGGCTTGCCCTTTTATTCTCTTGATGGTGTCTTCTAACAAAAAATCGTTCTTAATTTTAATGTAGTTAAGTTTATTGGTATTTTAATTCATGGCTACTGGGTTTTATGTTCTGTTTTAGAAATCTTTCCCTACTCCAAAGTCATAAAGTGTAATATATGCATGAGTCTGTTTCTGGGTTCTCCATTTTTTTTCCATTGCTCTCTTTTTCTATCCTTGTGCTATGAAATTGTCTTCAATTATATAGCTTTATAAAAGATTCATATCCAGCAGAGCAATTATCCAACTTTCCTCTTCTTTAAGAGTAGTTTAGCTATTCCTGGTCCTTTGAATCCCTATATAAATTTGAGAATAAACGACAATTTCCATAAAAAATGCTGAGATTCATACTGCAATTGCACCGAAGCTATACATCAATGTTGGAAGAACTAACATCTTTACAATATTGAGTCTTTCCATTCATGATTATGGTCTATCTCTCCATTCACGTAGTCCTTCTGAATTTTCTCTCAATATTTTATTGTGTAAAAGTCTTAAGTATATTTTTTACATTTATTCCTAGTACTTGATAGTTCTGATACTATTATAAGTGATTATTTAAAATGCTTTTTTTGTTTGTTGCAACGCTCAGAATTAATTCTTGTATACTGACTTCTTGATTCAGCAACCTGGTTAAACTAAAAAAAATTAATTCTAATAATTTATGTGTACATTTATATGTATTTTTCGGTATAAACAATTTGGGAAAATGACAATTAAAAATTTCCCTTTTTGGTTTTCATACTGTTTGTTTAGTTCATTCTTTACTTGTTTAGGATTTCTATATCTGTGTTCATGAGTAAGACTGACCTACAGTTTTCAATGATTTATAATGCCCTTTTAGGCATTTAGTTTTGAAGTTACGCTGGTCTTGTAAAATGAGTTGAGACGTATTGCTTATTTTTCTATTCTCTGGAAAAATATTGGTGTTAGATTGGTGCTTGGTACAGTTTACTAGTATGATCCTATGGGTCTGGAGTTTTCTATTTTGAGCATTTTTTCAGTTACAGATTTAATTCCTTTGATAATTAAAAATATCTTCTTCCTACCTCTGTTATGTCCACAGGATCTTGAGTAACATCCCCTCATTCAGTCATGGTACTGACTGGGTCTGCCTCTCCATTTTCCTTGACCAGTTTTACGTGGTATTTTATCCATTCGACTGATCTTTTCAAAGAACCAGCTTTTGGCTTTGTGGACCTTTATTAAATGTCTTCTATTTCATTACTTTTAGTTCTTATCTTTATCTTGTCTTTCACTTTCTTTGATAGAAGTTTAAGTTGCTGTCTTTAAATTTTAACATCTGTGCTTAGATGATTGATTTTACAACCTTTCTTTTTTCAGATATATACAATGTGATAAAAAAATATGGGGAATGTTTAAATAAAAAATTTATTACATTAAAAGACACATTGCCATAAATCCCCCTCAAAATACTGTCCCTGGATTCAAACATACTTATTCCATTGTTCTTGCCACTTTCTGAAGAACTTCTGTAAGTCTTCTTTCTGAGTGTCTTTAGTTCTGCTGTCGTGGCTGCTTGGATGTGACTGAATCAAATTTGACTTTGGGGAAGAACCAGAAATCGTATGGTGCCAGATCCAGTGTATAAAGTGGATGAGACTACACTGTAATATTTTTATTTGACAGAAATTGCCATATACCAGAAGTGATGTGGGACATGGAGCATTGTGATGATGGAGGATGATTTACGGCACACTTTAAAACATACCTTCTCTCAACCATAGCTCACACCTGACTGACTGCCCCGAACAAGTTGAAACTTGTCACACACTGTTACTAAGGTTCAGTGTGCCGCTTCCCATATTGAAAATTCCTGCCTTTCCTTTGGATGGCACTCAGCAGCAGCATTTACCATATTTTTTTATCACACCTTGTATAACATAGATTTAGCTGTAACTGTTAAGTTTTAATGCCATTAAAATTTTCACTCATTTTAAAAATACTTTCAAATATGTATTTTGTATCAACAGGTTACAAAGAAACACTTCTTAGTTTTCAAACATATAGAGATGCTCTACACTTTTCGTTGGTTATTGGTTTCTAACTTAATTACAATGTAGTCAAAGAATACAGTTTGTATGATCTTGATCCTTGAAAATTTTATGAGACTTGCTTTATAGCCCAGTATCCACAAAGATTTTTTTAAATGTTACATTTGTGTTTTACAAGAATATATACTATACATTTTTCACTTTTCTATCATGTCCATTAGGTCAAGTCTGATGATCTTGTTATTCAAATCTTCTACACATCCCTATTGATCCCGTGTACTTGTTCTACTTGTTACTGAAAGAGGTGTGTTATCATTTCTTAATATGATTCATGGATTTATCTGTTTCTCATTGACGTTTTGTCATGTTTTGCTTTATATACTTTGAGCCTATCCTCTGAGGTGAATTATTATGCTGAAAATGCTTTTCTATAGGAAAAATATTATAGAAAACACAGATTACTCTCCACTACTGGCCTGGAGGCAATGCCCTAGTAACAATGAGCACCCTTAGTGCCCACATCTGTTTTTCTAACTGCCATTTCCCACTAAAAGGAGTTAGAAGTCTTTGGAAAAATGGCAGATTATAGATTTGAGACAAAGAATAAAGGTGAGAAAGGGACATCTTGTTTGTCAGAATGCAAGAAAGTACTCAGAAAAAGGACACAGGAGTTAACCTGAAGGGGTTCACTAGCCAAAATGGGACACCATAAGCATCTAGAAAATAAACCATGTAAGGGATGGAAGACACTAAAAAAAAAAAATTAAAAAAAAAGTCCATGAGCCAAATAATACTTGAAAATAAAAGAGAAAAAAATGTGTATTTGCCATCAATAGAGGGGACTTCTACAGTATCTCTCCTTTGAAAATTAGTAACTAAATATAAAGAATATAAAGAATAAATATAAAGAATATTCCTGGTAGTTTAATTCCAATTTGAAAAAATAAGAAATGTATTTACAAAATAGAGATTTAGCAACACAATTTTATGCTTTAAATGTACTGTGAGACAACCTGACATTTATGTGCTTCAATAACAAGAGCATAAGGTAAAGCTCAATACATACAACAAGATGCCATATCTGTATCTGTATCTGTATCTATATGAATACAGCAGTATTGCCAGACATGTTTAAACTACACCTAAGCTTTAGATATAATTTCTAGTATAGAGAAAATATATGGGCTAGAAGAACAAGTTAAAAATACTACAGGTGAACAATCAGTGAAATTCAGAACGTGGGATTTCTCTACAAAGCAACGAGCTTGGTCTCTTTAAAAAGTCAATGGAAAACAATGTGGATGGGATTGTTCTACAATAAAAGAAACTAATGAAACGTCACAATGAAATGCACTGTGGAGAACATTTTTTGGACCGTGGTTTGTAAAAAGAAAAGATATCTTTGTGGGAACAACTAGGAAAAATTGAATACAGTGCTGAATTAGTACTGATATTTAGTACTGATAATTGAATTAGTACTAATAATATGATAGTGGAATGGCAGTTATGTAGAAGAATATCTTCACTCTTGAGAAATGAATGCTAAAGTACTAAGAGATGGTATGTGCCGATTTCTACAACTTACTTTAAAATGATCTAGACCATTCCTGCCCTGCCCCCACTCCCAAACAGAAAGACAAATATGGCAAGATGTTAACAATGATAGAATCTAGGCAATAGGTACAGAAGTGCTCATTATATTTCTGAATATCGTGTAGCAGTGAAAAGAAAACATGGCCTCCAAGAAACAGACCCAAGGAGCCATAAGGAGAGGTTCGAGTGAGATAAAGGCAGCAATTAAAAACAATCAGGATGAAATGACGTGAAAATAAAAGAGACTAAAAATATAATACTGAAAAGAATAAAAACAAGAACTGATATCACAGAAAATTCAATTAATGTGCTAGATCAGGAGTCAACAAAGTACAGCCTGTGGGCAAAATCCCACCTGGGGTGTTTTTATATAGTCCTCTAGGCAAGAATGGTACGTGAAATGGCAGAGCAGCCAGAATTGTAAGAGAGAAAATTAGAGAATTAAAGAAAGAGACAGACAAGAAGAACTGTCCTGGGATCACCCTCATCCCTGAGGGTCTGTAAAAGTGCACGTACACTACGCTGTTCTCACTCAGGACAATCACAGCAGGGCCTGGGGAAGACTTTAAAGCATTTCCTGAATAAACACTGCTGAATAAAAAGCTACTCTGACCCAGGACGACTCCCAGAAAGTCAGGTATAAAAACAAATTTCATGGTGACAGATGATTACTAAAATAATCAAAGTCATCCTGGGCAGTCTGAAGGACTGTGTGCACACCAAAGGTTTAATCACCTCAGGAATAACTAGAAAGGGAAAATGCCAAGATACTATTCCGTGGGAGAATGTGAGGCAAAATTGTAAAATCTCTGAATTGTGAAAGTAGTGTCTGAGTCAGACCAGATCCAACAATAAAGCGTGAAAATGTAACTGGGTATGGGGACTTTAGCACAACCTTTGACCAAAAAGTGGCTTGTGCTGACCCGGAGGCAGTCCCTAGGAAACCAAGATAAAAGAAAAAAACAAGGGGAAAAAACAAACCTGAGCAAGAACATCACAGATACACAATCAAGCCTTCCGAGGACAGCAGCCAAATTCCTGACTGCATCCTCATGAGAAACTCAAGCCACAACCACTCAGCTAAGTCACGCCTGAGTTCTTAAACCCCAGAAACTGTAAGACAATAAATCGTTTCTTTTCTAAACCACTAAGTTGTGAGGTAATTTGTTGTATAGCTAATACAAAACAACTTCATAAAATATTTCGGTTTATGTTTCTTTAGGTACTTTTATCTAAGCAGACTTACTCACCATGTGCTTTAATGCATTCAAAAGCAGTTTTCTCCCAGATGGTTTGTCAAAATCAGCAATAATCCAGACAGTAACTGAAGAAATTATATTGTCATCTGAAAGTTTCAAATAGTTTAGTCAAACTAATTCTTTTTAAAATCAAACTAAAAGAAGGGGACATACCCAGTTAACAAAATACAAAAAAAATACAAATATTAAAATTAATCTTTCTGAAAAAAGCAAATATTGCTAAAAATTATATATCCAGTTAACATACTTACAAAAATGCTAGAAGAGTAATTCATGACATATGCTCTATATACACTCAGATACAAAACAGAAAGAATAGTCCCTAAGGGATACATTTATGGAATACTTCTACCAGTAAAGAAAATTATGTTATGCTTATCACAGGTCTAGTGTTGGCAAGCAAATCTGCCTTCCAGCTACATTTGTAAAAAAAAAAATAAAAAAAATTGATATTTATACCCAACATATATGTAAAACCAGGTACAATAAAGCTTATTAGTAGATACTAAAAACAGCAATATTAGCTTATGATTTCTTTGTTTTGTCTGGCTATTATTAACTTGGAATAATTCACATCATCTCATGCCAACAACCACAATACAATTCTTTTTTCAGAAAAATTGGATAATTTGGATGCCACAGAAAGAAATTTTAATTCTGAAGACACAGTTACATGCATTTATTTCAGCCAGCCTTAGCATAAAACATCTGAAACAATACTTTTCTAGCCATCATTAAAATCTAGAGAAAAATGAGTCTTTTAGATCACATGACCTACTTAAAATAATTGTAAAAAATTTGCTATACCAAGTGGCACATTATTTTCAAAGAAGAAAAGATACCTCTTTACTGTCAGCACTTTTACCATCACAGCTAGTAAATTGAGAAATATTTCAAAAGTGCTAAGTAAATTTCTTATAATTCTTTATTTCTTTACATAAAGGCAAATAAGAGGAAATTAGGTGTTTCTTAAGTTTAGAAAATATCCTTTTAAATTGCAAGAGATTTAACCAAAGGCATTAATTATAGCCTAACGTCTTCTGACGCCCAGAAGTAATTTTCGAAATACAGCCCAGAACCTGCTAAATGTTTCTCCTATTTTTTATTCCTTATTTCTCTGTCTCCTTTTCTTTTTACTTTACATATTCAAGATCTTAGCCTACCAGAAAATGGGACTGCATTATATTTTATTATTTGTTGGACTTTGTGTAGACAGATCTTTATCAACATAAAATTATGCTTCCATTAGAAAGTAATTCTGGGGCTACTTGGTCCAAACTTGGATTCTCGAAAATTGGTTGTGTGGCCTCTGCTTAAATCTCTCATATATAAAAATTTACCCCTTACTACATTGTTTATTCCATCTTTATATCACTCTCATTGGTTAGAGAGTTACTGCTTTGTATACTGAGATATAAATCAGCCTTCTTTTATGTATTGGCTCTCATTTTTCTTCCAAGAGCAAAGCAGGTCAAGTGAAACAAAGCCAAACAAAAAACAACCAAAGTCTAATTATCCTCATCAACCTGAATAGTTCATTTTTTTTTAAATTTATTTTTAATTTATTGGGGTGACAATTGTTAGTAAAATTACATAGATTTCAGGTGTGCAATTCTGTATCACATCATCCATAAATCACACTGTGTGTTCACCACCCAGAGTCAGCTCCCCTTCCATCACCATACATTTGATCCCCCTCACCCTCATCCCCCACCCCCCAACCCCCTTACGCTCTGGTAACCACCAAATTACGTTCCCCAGATTAATTTTCAAACCCCGTGGCCATCCTGTGGTCACCGACTGCCCTCCAATCCCCTCACCCTCCCCCCACCCCCCACCCCTCCCGCCCATCTAGCAACCCTCAGTTTTTCCTCATTTTTGCCGAACAAATCTGAGGCCCCACTGCAGTCTTCCCTGTCTGGGCGAAAGCCTCATTTCCAAATACGTTCCTGCCTTGGTCTCCCCTCCTTTGGTTTAAACCCCAACTTAAGCAGAACAGCCACATGTTGTTTAATGAGAGTTTGGAACTACTCTCATCTATTCTGGGAATTACACTTTTATTCATGCATTATTATCAGTTTACATAATCTTGAAAGGGTTTTATTGCTTTCTTAAAAACATGAAAATGGTGTAGCTTGCTTTTTAAAAAAGGCAAAAAGAAACCAAGATGAGTCCCTCTGCACAGATCATTAGCTAGGACAGGAGGCAACATTTTCTCAGCACAATCCTTATATCCTAACCAATTATAAATTGTCAAATTGAAAACCAGGCCTTTCGTCAAACATCAACATATAAAAATGTATTATGCAAACACCGCACTAAAATTACAAGTTTGTGCTACTTTGGAATAAATTCAGGAAGATAAAATGTGCTTATTACCTTCTTGGGTTAAATAATACATGTTGTCTGCAATCACAGCACTCTTGTCTTGTGAATCCAAGAAAAAGAAAGTAGAGAAATCTTCAACATCGGCAGTTACTGAAAATTTTCATATTAAATATTAAATAATGAATTAATAAAACATTCTCAATTCAATAAACATTTGTAGAAAAGTATATGGAAATATTATTTTACCTGATGTAGATATTAAATTAAGGTACTGCCATTTAGTGTGCAAAATCAAAGGATTTATACGGGGTATAACATTATTTTTATCCATAAGGAAATCAACTGCATTTGCTCGATCATTTAATGTTCCCTAAAATAATAAAAACATTATTTAGGAAATATAGGCAATTTATATGCATATGTTTTAAAGTTATGCAAAGAATACATTTATTGACTAGTTAATCTAAATTAAATCAATCAGTAATATGAAATTTAGGGTTCTCATAAATTTTCACATAAAACTTTGAATTTTCATCCCAATTAAATAATTTTTCAATGTAATTATGCACAGATAAATTTAATTATTACTTTAAAAATCACTACGAAATGATCAGGATGGCAATTTTTACAAAATTAACTTTTGCTATTAAAATATGCTTAATACAAAAAATCGTTTATAAATATCATTCATATTTTTTCATAAATGCTTACCTACCATAAAAACTTCCTCTTGTAAATATACAGTTGTATCCATCATTTTTTGAAGGACAGCCATTTCTAGTTCTTTAATATTCACATTTTCAAGGTTAAAGGATTCACCATTATAAAGAGCTTGAGGCAAAGGACCCAGGCCACTCATCTTATAAAAATTTGCTCCTGCCTATTTAGTTCAACAATATCAGAGAGTTAAACAGAATACGGATGTCTGAAGTGGAAATACATAAGAAGAAAAAGGGACACTGCCACATTTTTATATGACATAGAAAAAAATGTTAATTTTGCTAATTTTATCCATCCTTTTCAAACATTATTTACAGGAAAGTAATTTATCTACTTGGCCATGTCCCCCCACAAAACTCTATTTATGAAAATAGGCAGTGCGCATGCTGGATTTGGCCTAGGCCCTGTAGTTTGCTGACATTTGATACAGACTATGACATTTACTTTTTAAAAAATATCAGTTACCAGCATCAGAGATTCACTTATCCCCATATTTGTTTAATAAGTTACTGAATTCATGCCACCCGCATTAGGCTAGACCCTGTGAATACAGAGCTGAAAGTCTGTCTTCAAGGGGTTCATCTATATATACAAACAAAACAGAGGCATGTACAAGGTTCTATGGGAGCTGAGAAAAGAAGCATCTAACCAAGCCAGAATACACAGCGGAAGGGAACAGAGAACACTCTGTTCGGGAGTGACACCAAAAGTCTTAAAGGATGAGCGAAAATTTGCTAGGGAGATAAGGTGGAGAAAGACATTCCAAGTGAAGAGAGACAGCACACCAATTAATGGAGGGGAAGGAGAATATGGCACATTTAGGGAATGGCAAGTCATTTGTGGTGTTTACAGTGGGGAGAGTTATACGCGGGTAGAGCTGTCAGATACGGGGTCAGAGGAGATAGAGGCCAGATCATGAAGGTTCAACACCTGCATTTTGTCTTATGAGTAAATACAGCATCACTAAACAATAGATTTGCTATTCAATACTAGGTATATTATAATTAGGATAGCCAACATTCTACAATGACTCTATGAAGCTAAGTATTACTATTACATCCATTTTACAGATGATGAAACAGATAGAGAAAGATGATCAAGACAAAGACATACCATTATAAAATTTCCTAACACCAGGGATAAAAAGATCCTAAAAGCTTTCAAACAGGAGAAATAAATAAATCAAGCAGAAAGACAAAGAAATCAAAATCAGAATGGTATCACCGTTCTCAGTAGTCTATTACACTAGAAGACAGTAAAAGAAAGCCTTCAAAATATGACAGAAAAATAATTACCCATTCCAACTATCAATAAAATACAAATAGAAAACAAGATTTTTAAATATAAAAGAGTTCAAATAAATTTTCTCTTGTGCATATTTGCTTGGGAGAGAAGTAAAATAAGAAATAAACCAAAAAGAGGCAAGGCATAGATAGTATTCACGAAACCAGAGATAAAGCAGAGATTCTGTGAAGGTGAGCAGCAAAGGCAGATCCAGAAATGACAGCCGAGCTTCAGGTATAGAGGACAACCAATTCGGTTTAGAGAAAGGGCAGGAACGGCTGCAGAAAGGCATTCTTGGGGCTGGCGTGTGTGAGGGAAGGTGCTGGTCTGTTAACTGCTATGTTTGTAAGGAAAATTCCAGACAGGTTATCTGACCAAACTACTCACTCTTTGGATACATTTGCAATAGGTAGAAAACTGAGAATGGGCAAAGAAGTGGAGTAATTCTTAAAGCAAAAAAAGAAAAGTTAAGAAATGGAAAGACAATCGTGGTATTTGACTTACTAACAAGGAATACTTAAAAAGTCACATACACTGTAATTTATAGATGATGTGATACAGAATTGTACACCTGAAATCTATGTAACTTTACTAACAATTGTCACCCCAATAAATTAAAAAAAAAAGTCACATACATTCTAAATATTCACTTAACCCCAAATGTGTTACAAAAAAAACCAGATATGATAATCAGCTGGTACGCACTGCACAGGACTTACAAATTCTTCATGTACTGAAATGCTTCTGTACCAGTTGGTATAGAACTGCTGTCTTGGGTGGGTGATTTCTCCCATGAGAACCTCCCTGACCTCTTTCCCAGACCCTCCATGTCAACACGATTCAGCCACTACAGGGTTAGTAGCTGCCTCAGCACCACGGCCTTCAAAACTCTATTCTGGTCGATTCTTTCTGATTGATGCCTCTTGAAGCCACAACAGTTTTTAAATATTTTAAGTAATACCACAGGACTGGAGGAGACCAAGTAAAGGCAGGGAGGTAGAAATGATTTCAAGCCTCAATTATTATAACAGAAACTCAGTAAATAATATCTAAAACTTAAGACATATGCTACACAACTTGAGAAATACAAAAAAATAAGGCAAGATTCCTTTTCTTGAAGTACTTAAAAGTCCAGTTGGAAAGGGAATTTACATCCACATATAGTATGTATAAAAATGGTAGTTAATAGAAACAGTAATATTGGGTTGTGAATATCAATATTTAAGGATAACATGGTGCTACTCAGATATTGTTACGACAACTGATAAGCAGTATATTTTGGCTATCTAGTATTATCTCAGCTTAAATGCATTTGTATCACACCAGATATTGCCATTGTATTTACCTAGAACAGACATGAATAAATCCATTTCTTTCTGTATCCAAGTTAAGTTATAAACGATATTTTGAAACTTTAAATATATTGAAAGAAATTAAATAAGTACTTTGAATATTTCCTATCTAGATTTTCTTAGGAATGTATTTTATTTCAATACACTTAATATCCTCAGGGATGTAGGTGTTACAAAAAGCTTTAAATGCTATAACTGACTTGAAACAGAAGAGGTTTCTTAAGAAATAAAGCATATACAACAATTTACTGAAAAATCAAATGAGTGATTTCAGATTAATAAAAAAGGGCAAATCAACCAGAAAAAATTTTTTACCCTTGACTGAGAAGTGATTCTTAGTATCACCATTATGCATCTATCAGTTATGCTTAAGATATGATATTTGCACAAGTGTTACTTCCTAGGAAAGATAAGTCTGAATACAAATTGTATTCTATCACTTACTAGCAGGCCATAAAGAGACCACATCTATTAAAAAAAAGGAAACAAAAAAACAATGGGTAAATATGGAAAACTTACAGGACTCCTATAATTAACCAAATAGGCTACTAAAGCAACCTTCTGCTTTCAACCTGTGCAAACAGATCCCTACCAGCAATACACACGAAGTATGATCAAACAAGACAGTGAATGTTTAAATTAAAAAAAAAATTATTACAGTAAAAGACACATTGGTATTAATCCCCCTCAAAATACTCTCCCTCACTTTGAACACACTTATCCCATTGTTCTTGCCACTTTCTAAAGCTGTTATGGAAGTCCTCTTTCGTGAGTGTCTTTAGTTGTGCTGTCGTGGCTACCTGGATGTCCGGAATCTATTCAAAATGTTTACCTTTCATGGTCATTTTGACTTTGGGGAAGAGCCAGAAAGTTGTATGGTGCCAGATCCAATGAATAAGGTAGATAAGGACACACTGTAATGTTTTTATTTGACAGAAATTGCCATATACCAGACATGATGTATGACACAGAGCCTTTCCACTGTGATCACAAAATACAGCAAATGCTGCTGCCAAGTGCCATCCAATGGAAAGGCAGGGATCTTCAATAAGGGAGGAGGCACTTGGAACCTTAGTAACAGTGTGTGACAAGTTTCAACTTGTTCAGTGCAGTCAGTTGGGTGTAAGCTACGGTTGAGAGAAGATGTGTTTTAAAGTGTGCCATAAATCCTCCTCCATCATGATAACGCTCTGTGTCACACATCGCTTCTGGTATATGGCAATCTCTGTCAAATAAAAACATTACGGTGTGTCCTCATCCACATTATTCACCAGATCTGGCAACCGTGCAACTTCTGGCTCTTCCCCAGAGTTAAAATGATTCAGGACACTGAAGCAACTACGACATCGCAACTAAAGACATTCATGAAAGAGGACTTCCAGAACTGTTTCAGAAAGTGGCAAGAATGATGGGATAAGTGTGTGTCAAGCAAGGGGGAGTATTTTGAGGGAGATTAATGGCAACGTGTCTTTTACTGTAATAAATTTATTATTTACAAACATTCACTGTACTTTTTTATTACACCTCATAAAATTTCACATTTCACTGTCTCTATCCACAAGAGTACTTATTAAAAAATAACTTTCTTTTTTCATTTTCTTTAGTGCCATGAATAACTTCATTAAAAGAGAAGCCTCTATGAAACCTGGCCCTAAAAGAAAACTCACGTTGGTTGCCTTTTAAGTTTGTTTTTTAATTATATGAAAATATAAATGGGGAAAAAAATCAATGAAATACTTTCTCATTTCAGAAATAACTATTTGGAAAATCATTCTTATAAAACTTAAAAAAATATGTAATTCCTATCACATTGGTTTTTATTTTTATTTTTCAATTATAGTTGACATTCAGTATTATTTTATATTAGTTTCACAGTGAGACCACCAGTCCTTTGGCTTCCTGGCTTTGCTTCTTTTTCTATGCAGCATGCACTCCACAGGTCTTACTTGAGGACTATTCTTTGGGACTCTTATGCTAATGTCATACCCAACTTATGAAATTTTAACCTTAGAGCATTTTATCCAGTTACCTTCCTTCACTCATACTCTTTGATATTTTAGATTTTCTTTAAAACCGAGACTGATGCCCCTGAAAATTTATGGTAAGCAATTTCAGCATCATAGCAATTTTTTAATATTGTTTTATTCTACTACCTTTCCTAGTTTCTAGAACAGCAATTTCTAAAACATCATGGCTCTCTTGAAGTTCCATTCCGACTACACACACCCTCACTCTCAGATGGCCTCGCCTCTTCATTTTTCATTCGATAGGTATTTATTGATTACATGTTATGTTCCACTCAGTAGGCATTGGGCCTACAACATCGAACAAGATACATATGGTTCCTGCTCTCATGAAGTGCACAGTCTAGTCAGCAGTCAGGTATTGAACAATTGAATATAATCAGCATTACTCAGGAGTATAAGGTATTATTTTAGCATGTAACGGAACAACATAATCTCATTTCGAGGGTTTAAAGTTTCTCTGAAGCTTACCCCACAAGTGTTATCTTTACCTCAATGTAATATGAAAGCCAAGAGCTAATGCAAGCTAGACGAGGAGGGAGGAAATGTCAACAAACTTGGAGAAAAACAAGTATGTGAAGTCCCTCTCATGAGGAGGAGGTGACCCATTCAAGAGCTTGAAATAATAATGTCAGTGTGGCTGGAACAGAAAGAGTAAGGAAAAAGAGTAGTAGGAAATGAGACTAAAGAATTACATAGCGGCCAAATTTGGCAGGACCTTAACAACGCTAATGTTTCTGAACTTTACCATTATTATTGAGGGATATTACATATAAGATTATCAGGCTCAGGTATGCTTTTAAAAAAACTCTTATAAAATGCAAAAACCCATTTAGAAATCTTGAGAGCCATATGAGCATTAGAAATTCAACCCCAACGATGCTACATTTTCCTAAGTTTGATTCTTGTCCTAGTAATTACCTGAAAATTACCAGCTTTCCCTTTCTTCCTAAGAAAGCACAAATTACATCCTCTAAAATTCTACACTCAAGTTTCCTACCCTGTAAATCCTGAGAACCTTTTTTTGTACTTTTCAAAAAGTGAATAGTGGCAATGTAAATATTATATAAACTTGTGTCATTCAAAGGTCTATTTCCCTTCCTTTTGAGGGATTAAAATCTAAATCATGAGTTAATTATACTAAGATAATTTATTCATGAGATTACAATAAAAGGTTCTTGGATCCTATTTTTGAAAATTTGCATTCCAACTTACCTTTCTTTCATTATCATATCTAGAATGAATTCCCAAAATATCCCAAATATTAACATGAGGAAATTTATTTTGGAGAACACTCTTCACATTGTCCACAGTGAGTATATTTTGATTCTTCACTTTTTGGTACATCTGTAGAAATACAGATATTATAATTAATTTTCATCTTACAGGAATTATTTTATTTCCCTGAGCATGCAGAGAGATTTACAAATTAAGTATGTTTTAGAACATAAGTTCTAAGCATACCATATACATACAAGTACATACACACATCCCACACATAAATTTATAACCATACAATAATATATCATCTAATAAAAATGGTTTTGTGAAATTCTATACCTTTCAAAAAGACCATAATAAATTTTTGTCATATTCTATTTTGATCACTGACACTTAATAATACTTACGTTATTTAAAAAGGTTTGTATAAAATATTTCAAATAACATTTCAGAAATGCCTTCTTTTCATTTGATTGCTTTTCAGTCAATACCTTGACTAGATTTTCCCTGTACCTCTGTTCTTCCCCCAGTCTCAAATGTTCTAAACATAATGTAAGCTGTTATACCTTCATTATTTTTTTGTTTGGTTAATTTCCCCCTTCATTATAGATCCTCTGCTATGACCCAGACACTGTTCTAGACATGGGGGAAAGGACAGCTTTGCATCAAGAGAGAAAACATCTTTGCGCAGATGAGTTAGCCAAGACGTAAGTATGAACAGTGAGCTAACATTAAGACATTCTGGGGAAAGAACCTTCCAACCAGAAGGAACAACTAGTATGCACAAACAACATTAGGCAGCAATTTGATATATCAATTAAGAATATTCTTTTTAGTTCCAATGCACTTAAATCATTATTGCCAGAGAAAGTCCTCACATTATGTCTGACAGAATCCCCATGTTATTCCTCATAATAAGGAATTAACATTGTTCTTTGCGTTCCTTTAATCACTGTAAACTTTGTAATCTAGTCCTTTAAGAAGCACAGGTCTGTAATTAGATCACCCAGTTTTACGAGCTTTTCAGTATCTGGGTACTATCTCATACGATCAAAAAAATACAGTGAATGCTGCTGCCGAGTGCTATCCAACGGAAAGGCAGGGATCTTCAATATGGGAAGCAGCGCGTCAAACCTTTGAAACAGTGTGTGACAAGTTTCAACTTGTTCAGTCAGTTGGGTGTGAGCTATGTTTGAAAGAAGGTATGTTTTAGAGGGTGGGGGTAAGGGGGAAGGTGAAGGGGATTAGAAAACAATCCACAAGATGGCCACGGGTTTGAAAATTAATCTGGGGAACATAATTTAGTGGTTACCAGAGGGTAAAGGGGTTGGGGGGTGGGAGATGAGGGTAAGGAGGATCAAATATATGGTGATGGAAGGAGAACTGACTCTGGGCGGTGAACACATAATGTAATTTATAGATGATGTGATACAGAATTGCACAACCTGAAATCTATGTAATTTTACTAACAATTGTCACCCCAATAAATTAAAAAAAAAATTAAAAAAAATTAAAAAAAATTAAAAAATAAAAATAGAGTGTGCCATAAATCATCCTCCATCATGACAACGCTCCGTGTCACACATTGCTTCTGGTACATGGCAATTTCTGTCAAATAAAACCATTACGGTGTGTCCTCATCTACCTTATTCACCACATCTGGCATCGTGCAACATCTGACTCTTCCCCAAAGTCAAAATGACCATAAAAGGTAAACATTTTGAGTTGATTCAGGACATCGAAGCAGCCACGACAGCGCAACTAAAGACACTCACGAAAGAGGATTTCCAGAACTGCTTCAGAAAGTGGCAGGAATGATGATGGGATAAGTGTGTTCGAAGCGAGGAGCAGTATTTTGACGGGGATTAATGGCAGTATGTCTTTTGTGTTAATAATTTTTTTTGAAACATTCACCTTATTTTTTTATCACACCTCCTATATGTTAAACCTTCCTTGCATCCTGGGAATAAATCCTACTTGATTATGGTGTATGATCCTTTTAATATACCACTGAATTCAGTTTGAAAATATTTTTTCTGAGGATTTTTCCATCTATGTTCATCAGGGATATTGGCCTATAATTTTCCTTTCTTGTACTGTCCTTGTCTGGCTTTGGCATCAGGGTAATGCTGGCCTCGTAAAATGAGTTTAGAAGTGTTTTCTCCTATTTTTCGGAAAAAGTTTCAGAAGGACTCATATTAATTCTTATTTAAATGTTTGGTAGAATTCACCAGGGAAGCCATCTGGTTCTAAACTTTTCTTTATTATGAGGGTTTTGATAACTGATTCAACTCCTTACTAGTAATTGAGCGGTTCAAATTTTCTATTTTTTTCTTTCTGATTCAGTCTTGGTAGGTTGTATGTTTCTAAGCATTTATCTATTTCTTATAGATTGTTGAATATTTAGTGTGTGTATAATTTTCCATCTTTTTATATCCATTCTTCTAGTATGCTTAAGTTTAATTTATTCATTCTTAATATTATTGATATGGCTGGATTAACTTCTGCCAATTTGTTATTTGTTTTCTGTATATCTCATGTCTTTTATTCACTGCTTTTTCCTTTGCTGCTTTCATTTGTGCTTAACTGATATTTCCTAGTGCATCATTTCATTTCTTCTTTTGATTAATTCTAACTTAATGTTGTAAATATAGAGGGTGCCACAAAATTGTATACACATTTTAAGAAAGGAAAAACTGTATTAAAATTGTAATACTCAATATATACCGATAACAAAAGATGAATACAAGTCATGTGTATATATTTTTTGGCACCCCATATAGAGAGTTCAAGTTCCAAAATAGATCCATTTCATCCTCTATTCCTTTGTACAGTTATTATATGTATTACATCTACGTAAGTTAGAATTTATGCTTTACTCAATCTTTTGTAATTTAAAGAGAAGAGAAAAATATATTTTTAAGGCCTTCTATATTTACCTATACATTTACATTTTATTTACTATTACCATTTCATTTCTTCCTGTGGATTTGAGTTACCATCTGGTGTCATTTCCTTTCATCCTAAATGATTTCCTTTAGTAGTTCTTCTGAAGCAGCAAGGAATTCACTCAGTCTTTATCCGTAAATACCTTTATTTCACCTTTTTCGCAAGGATCATAGTTATTGCTGCTCTCATTAAATGACTGAAAACAGACTTATTTCATGTACTTTGTCCAGTTTTGTAATTACTTACATTTAGATGGCTAATCTGTTGTCAGTCACTCTATCATGGCCAAGTCTTAAAGTACTTTTACGTTCTCAAACATGCATTAATCAAATATTCATGAAGTATGTAACATACATTTTTAAAAATGTTAAATTTGTAAGGTAGGGAGGAAAATTAAATTACTTGTAAGTTTGTATAGCACTGTGCAGGTGAGCTGAGTTATAAAGGCAGATCGTTTTACTATAAATACTGTACTTACTCTACCAAAATTCTATCACATTTCAACAATTTTTGTATACTTTTATTATGATATTGGCCTTCTATTATATTTCCCCTCTCTCCTGATATTGCATTTTTCAAATTATTTAATTTAGATAAAATAATTGCTCATTGAAAGTAATGAAACAGTTTTAAAGAAACTTTATAATTCTTGTGTTTTCCTAAAAGACTAGATTTTGTTCATATATTCTAAGTTAGCAAATTTAAGTCATCTAAAGGACACAATACATTCCTAACAGAATGTAAGCACACTATTTTACTTTTCTATGGCATACACAAACTTTGAGGTCACCTGCATACATAGTTTGAACAACCACAAACATTGTCACACTTCAGACCTCAGTGCATTCTAATATGCTTTCCCTAGATATTCCTTCCTTATTTGCTTTTCCCTTTCCTTCTTCCTCTACTTGTTTAGCACATTTTATAGGCTACAGAACATATTTAATACTTACTTTTATGCTGCTTTGGTTAAATCCTATGGTTTCAAGTATAGTTCAGTTTTCTAAGAAACTATAATATCATGCTGAACATCACAGCAGATAAATCAAAAGTCAAGTGATTGGAAAATGTCATCACATGCAAATTAATGTCTGACACAAAATGCTCACAGAATAGAGATTCAATAGAAATAATTAAGATAACTTAGGTAAAGATCATTTTAGAAGGTCTTCAAGTTTCTTGGTTTTGAATATCATATTGATCCTTTTGCAATAAGGTAGTTGGACCATAGTAAAAGGTATGTCAATTTGACTAAGCCCCTTATAAACTCTTAATACCAATCAGTAAAACTAACAGGATGATATATAATATGGACATGTATTCCATGGCACCATTTTACAGAACAGAATATATCCTAAGTCACTGAAGTGTGGGTAGTTTCTATACCCCAGGATAGTGAACTAATAAGGAATTTAGTGGTTTTCCAGGGAGCTACAGAAATAGGGTGGAAAATTTACAGTGCTTTAGTAATTTCATTGTCAGTTTAAAAAAACATTCCTAGTTTATAATAATGATTGACAAGCTAAAGACCAATGAATTTAAAAATGAATAGAAGTTATTTTTTTAAGCTATAACCTGATTTTCTTAATAACAATATAATTCTTTAATATATTTATACTGTTTCATAATGGGCTATAATAGTGTCAAAACCTCGATTATAAAATAATAAAATAATTGTCCTGTCTCTAATTCTTCCTTAATCAGGTTCTTTATAATGTCTGAGTTTTCTTATACAATCTCTTTGTCAGACTCAGTATCAAGCTTACCATTTTCACAACAATTTACTCTCATGAAATGATCTCTTTCTCCTTTGAAATTCTCTAGGATGAGTCTATTTACTTTGTCATTTAAAATATTTAACTTTGCATAATCTTTTCTATTCATGATTTTATACAAGACCTAGTTCAACAATTCTTCCTTGATTAATAATTTTCTATTAATATGCTTTCCTCTAAACTTATACACACAATTTAAATTCCTTTATTGGTTAGTACACCTAAGGAAGTTCACATAATTTGGAGAGCCTCAGTTGCACAATTTATAAATCAGGGACAATATGATGTACTTCAGTTGGGTGTTATAAGAATTAAATTCATTATCTGCATTAATTCCCACAATAGTTTTTATAAATTTTGAAATTTTAAAATAACAAATAATAATAATTATAGTAATGCAAAGCAACCCACTATACATTCTTATAAAATTATGCCTAGAGTATAAACTCACATATGTCATGGAAATAAATGCTTGTGAAACATCATGTTCTTTTGAAATATAGTTGAAAGCTCGCCAAAGAGCAACTCCAGCATCATTTGCTCCATCAACTTCATCATCTGTATTAACAATGAACACAAAACCAATTCTGGGGAAAAAAGATGAATAGGTAATGTCACAAATACGCGTTGAACCACAATAAGCACAAGTTTTAAACATTATTAGACTACAACATGTAGATGGAGAGAATACTAGGTGTGATAAAAAAATATGAATGTTTAAATTAAAAAGAATTATTACAGTAAAAGACACATTGCCATTAACACTACTCAAAATCCTCCCCTTGTTTCTAACACACTTATCCCATTATTCTTGCCACTTTCTGAAATAGTCCTGGAAGTCCTCTTTCGTGAATGTCTTTAGTTGCGCTGTGGTGGCTGCCTCGATCTCCTGAATCATTTTGACTTTGGGGATGAGCCAGACCTTGCACAGTGCCAGATTCAGTGAATAAGGTGGATGAGAACACACCATAATATTTTTATTTGACAGAAATTTCTGTACCAGAAGCAATGTGTGAAATGGAGCATTGTCATGATGGAGGATGAAGACACTCATGAAAGAGGACTTCCAGAACTGCTTCAAAAAGTGCCAATAATGATGGAATCAATGTATTTGAAACAAAGAGGAGTATTTTAATGGAGATTAATGGCAATGTGTCTTTTACTGTGATAATTTTTTTATTTAAACATTCGCTGTATTTTGTGATCACACCTCATTGTTAGTAGATGAGGAAAAAGGGAATATTATTATTTGAAAAAGTTTGATTTGTAATGTCTATTCAATGAAATTTTCATACCTGATGAATTCCCAAAATGGAAACAGTCTCTTGGGATGACATTTTCAAATGACCATGTTTTCACAGGGAAAAAAAGGGTGTGTGTGTGTGTGGGGGGGAGGGGAAGCATACTCTTAACACAACCACAGGGAAATGGATCCATCTTAAATACCCAAAGTGATCAGATCATTCTCTCAGGAAGGTAACAGGATAAACAAGATTACCAAGCAGCTTTGATTAACAGAGTCTATCATAAAGGTATATGATACTTCACAACCCACAGCTACATTGTATCAGGAACTAGAGATAAACCAAGTTCTGAACTCCACATTAATACTCTGTGTAATACAACATGAACATCATTGCCTTTCCTTCAGTTGACACTTTGTTATAAATTGACAATTACCTAAGAGGAATTTTATGATAATATAAAAGTTCAGCAAGTTCTATAAAATCCACGGTATATTCTTGAGCAGGATCAATAAACAGAACCTAAAAGAAAGTAGACAGTCTATAATCACTATTTAGTTTTAACACTTAAGAGTTTTCATGAAATTCAAGTTTAGTCTGATTTCTGTACTACAACTATAAAATTCAACGTACAATTTTTTTTAAAGAAATTTCTAGTAATTCTAAAGAACTCTGAGAAACGGATATAATAATTTCAGTTCATGAAAGATTTCTAAAAGCTGTACATCCAAATATAATACATGGAATTTAATATCAAATTACTCATCCTCTTTTTGAAGCACAGCATAAAGTAAATATTTTTTACACAACATGAAATATCTTATTCTGAATGTTCACTGGATTTTCTATGATAATTTTTTTTTTAAAAAAGGAAATGGTAACTGAATTTTAACCCCCAAAAAATAAACATTAACATAACTGCTCACTCCAGGTTGATGTAGGAAATAAGATATTCACTTCCTGAAAGAAATAAAGCCCTCAGTGTTTTCTCCACATTTTAAAGCTTTATAGGGTTGTTTATACTGTAATAATGAATTTATATGCTAAGATGATAAAATGGGATTTATGTATTTTCCCCTGAAATACCAAACTTTAATCATTAGTTCTTTACAAAGTAGAAGAAAAGTTTCTACTATAAATTCCTTTCAGAAAATGTAAAAGAAACTCATCAACTTAATATTGGTACTATTAAAGTACATGAAAGCTACGTAGTAAGAGGCAATGATGTGACACTGCTAGCTATCCCATACCTGGTCAGCCATGCCACTCAAGCTTGTTGAATCTCCTTCCATATTATTCAGATGCCCATTTACCAAGGGTAGAGTAATCCAAAAAGAATGCTGATATCTTTATAAAAGATGTATCTAAAATGTCAAAATATAAAACTCACCAAATTATGAAAATTACGCCTTACGGAAGGTACACTTCCAGGTAATACGGGCTTTAGAAGTTCCTGGCAAGTTGTAGGCCACGTAACGTACAAATCATCATTTTCTAAGTCATTAATCCACTAGAAAAGAATCCAGAAATCTGTTACAAGCTATATTAACATAATACTTAAGTAATTTTTAAAAACAAATTTTACTCTATCAAACAAGTGAAAATATCACAGGATTTTCTATATTTCTGATTAAATATAGGAAGCCAGTTGAATAGTTTTTAAATGAAGGAACACATTACATGCAACAATTTTACGTTACCATGGCCTTTTACATTAAGCTTTCCCCCCAAACTGACTCCATTTACTTGTATGTTTTTCGTATTAAAAACTAAAATTGTATAACAATTTTAAACTACTTAAATGAGGTAAGTATTTATCTTAATTATCAGCAGTATTGGAAGCAATAAGGTCCTTTACCCACCCTCTCAAATTTAAAAGCTTGGACATAAGAAAAATAAAACACTTATAAAAGTTATAGAACATATACTAACTAAAGTACAGAGAAAAAAATAATGCAAAATCAAAACAAAATATAAGAGAGATGAGCAACACAGGCAAAAGATCTAACATACATGTAGCTGAAAGTCTGAGAGGAGAGAAAGAATGAGACAAAGCGATACCTGGAGAAATCGGAAGGCTTTTGCAGTAATCTAGCCCATGAGGTTTTAGAGGGCTTAACTAAGTCAGAGGCCGTGGTTTTAGAGAGAAGACAGAACTAAGAGACACACACAAAGAGGGATGAGTAAGAGGGAGGAATCTAGGTTAATTTATGGATTTCAGAAGGAACACCATATCAACACTGAGATATTAGGCTCTAAGATAGGTAGGCTTTTTGAGGGAAGGGGACAGGAAATTGAAGAGGAAGTTAACTCAGTTTTAGACATACTTAAGATGTCTGTAAGACATCTGAGGAGGAATAGCAGTGGACAGTTGCAACAATTTCTATGTGGTTAACAAGTATGATGGGGATCTGGAATTAGTTTATTTCCACTATAATGTGTTCTGGTAGTACTGAGACAGAAGGGAGCTTTGGTCCCCTGGAAAAGTCAGTAGTTGTGTATCTTGTTATGTTTCTGAGGTAATTCTTGCCAAGATGTAAAGGTAATGGAAACAATTCTAAAGATGTCACAATATGCCAGAAATCCCCTGTGAATTGGAAATCTCTGTAGACTCAGCAGTGTCTAGACTAGTTAATTTTCTTTTATGGGAATCCCCTTCCAGAGGAGGAGAAGCACCATACAGAAGTTGTGAATATCTGATCCCTGTGGTAGTCAGTTGTATTTCTTATTTTAAGTGAGAAACTGGCTTTATGCTTTATGTATCAGTCCCACTGAAGCTGAGTAAGGACTGGAGGGAGAGTCACTTTTAATGCAGATCAAAACAGCTGGAGGTGTTTATTTAAAATATAATTCCTTGGCCCTTCAACACTGCTAGATCAGAATCTTAGAATAGGCACTGGAAATCTCCACTTAAAACAAGTGTCCTAGGTGACCTTGTAGTTAACTAAAGTTAGCAAACTAGCAATGGCCAAATTTATAGTAGGGGTGTTGGGTAAACTAATTGAGATGATATCCTGATCCATTTTGGAGAACTACTGAAATAACACTGGAAATCACTTTGAACATGCCCAGAGAGATTGAAATGCCCATTTCTTTAGTCTCAAGCAAATACACAGAAGCAGTGACAGTAACTGGAAGAGTGGTTTCACCAAGCTGCATGTAGAACTGGCATTGATATTCTAATGATCTCCCTCTATTGGTTTTGTTGGTCATAATTCTTGCCTTTATATACATTGGGCTACCGAGATATTGAATAAAAGATATTGTCATTTATAGATTAGAACCTATGAGACAATCTCCTCAATGTTCAAGGAACTATATAGGTCAACAGATGAACACAAGATGGGTTATGGTGTTACAGGATGACTCTTCGAGCGAAGCAAATAACTTAAAAGATTTAAAATTCACATCTTTAGGGTTTCTTTAGGGAGTGCCACAGCTAAAATGGCTAAGAAATTCCCAAACTCCACTTACATAAAACCAGTAAAAACTAGAAAACCTGTCGGAATCAACATTTTAAGAACTATGAAAACTAACCACAAGCTTGCAGCAAACCTGAGAGTGCTTATTTAAGAAAAATGGCTGAATCTCAGTGAGAAGAGAGATTTTTGGTGTTTTAACTTACCATCTCCTCCTCCCAAGCTTCGAAAATGACAATTCATATTCCAGTACCGATATTGGAGGGAGTAGAACACACCTCATTCTGAAAGAATTTTTTGTTTGAACTGTCTGATAACCTGTTGAAAAGGTTTGTCATTATCCTGCATAACTCATAACTTGCCTACTGTTAAAACTGCTACCCCAATTTGTGGAATTTACATGCAAATATTTTAGTTACTCCTGCCTGAGGTAACAGAAAACAGCTGCGATAAACAATAGAGTAACCAAAAACCTAATGAGGAAAGGCTATGGAATGAGATGTTTTGGGGAATAGGGCTTTCAGAATTTCTGACATATTCCTGGAAATATAAAAAGCCATGGACGTGACCAGGGATAAGCACATGCTCAGGGAAGACCTAGAAATTCCTAAGATCACACCTCTGGTTGACTTTGAATCTCTGTGCAAGAATCTCTGGCTAAGGCAGAGATGCAAACCGCCTGGCTGAGTGGTCAACATGTGCTACTCCTCTCCCTCCAAGTGCTCACAGAGCCCCTCTCGAAAGACTGGGAAATATTTTGGTTCCAGGCATGTAAGTAAATCATTGTGCCATATTTTATAGATGAGTAGGCGAATATAACAGAGTCTTCCATGGCCATACATGAAAAAGAGCACAGAAGTTTTCAAAATGAGTTCAGGGAAGTCACCAAGTATAACAAAAACAACAGCAAGCAGAAACAACAAACCCTGGAGAGGGGTGAGACTCTGACTTCCGGAAGTGACACATTATAATTTTCAAAATCCAGTTTTCAACAAAAAATTAAGAGGCAAAGAGAAAAAAAATCCTAAAATAAACATAAGAAAACAATTCCATTTATAATAGCATCAAGAAGGGTAAAATATCTGGAAATAAATTTATCAAGTATAAGACTCATACACTGAAAGCTACAAAACATAGTTGAAAAAATGAAAGAAGACCTAAATAAAAGAAAGGGTATCCCATGTTCATGAGTCAGAAGACTTAATATTTTTAAATAGCAATACTCCTTAAATTGATCTACAGACTCAACAAAACCACACTAAAAACTCCAATTGCCTCTTTCGCAGAAATGGACAAGCTGATCTTATAAACCATAATGAAAGGCAAGGATCCCAGGATTGCCCAGACAATCTTGAAAAAGAAGAACAAAGTTGGAGGACTCACATTCCCAATTTTGAAACTTACTACAAAACTGCAGTAATCAAACAGCGGGTGCTGGCATAAAGATAAGATATAGCTTAACAGAATCAAACTGACAGTCCAGAAACCCGCATGTCTACGGTCAACGTATATACATCATTATTACGGGACTCAGACAGGGAAACTTGCCTTTATGACTCTGGGGCTCACTGTAAGTTACATCCTGAACTTGGATAAAGAACTCATATCCTCTGCCTGTGTCTACTGGTGCTTTTCTTTTTCCTTTTCCTTATATCACTGTCATCTTGGCGACAAAGCAAAAAATTAGAATTGTTTTGATATAATGACGAATGACTAGGATGACTTGGGAATATTAAAGAAGAAGAAATCAAAGAAAATGAACCTAAGCACCCCAGGAACATGGCTACATCACTAACATAACAACAGCAAACAGTGGCAGCCTGGGGCAGGGGTAGTTTTGTTGGAATATTCCCAAAGCCCCCTTCCCTGTGGGTAGTCTGGCACAGTGAACTGAAAAGGAATTATAATCCAACAGAACCCAACATTCAATCCTCCGGTTGTTTTTGTTGACTCTTAACAAAATGCTAGTGATACCTGAAGCATTGTAGCAAGAGTGGAAACAAACAACTAAACTACTCATAGATAAAATTTAAATTATGACTCCTGATGTTTTGGACAGAGAAACCTGGAATGGTAAACCAGAAATGGAAGAATACCCAATGATCTTCTAGAGTTCTTACTCAACTATCCATCAGCAACTTTTAAGAAACAAACTGGCAATGTTTGTTCTGGGGGAAGTACAAAGAGGTACAAAGTGATGTAACTCAGTGACTCAACTTTCTCTGTGAAGACAAAAAGTAGTGGGGAGATAGATCTAGGAGGGAACAAGAATGAAAAGTAAAGTACTGCTTTCATTCATGACATGACATATTCAACAAGTTTTCTAAGTGCTTCTTCCTATGTGACAGGACCTGATGTTTATTCAGGATTTTTAACAAAGTCCTGGTTTTTGTGGGGCTTACATTCCACTGAAAGAAGATGATAAACAAACAATAAATACATATCATATTGGGTGGTAGCAAATGTTATGAAGCAAAAATGAAGCTTATGTGTGAGTTAATTTTGCTGCTCTAACAGACCAACCTGAAAAGAGTGCTGAGACCTTAGATCTCTGCATTTTCTGCCAGTTAATTTTTTAAAGGTAAAATCTCAGAAATAATTTTCTCCTCAAAGCAGGCACTTTTCAAGTAAAAAAATAAAAGCATTTAGTTGAGACATGAAACTTCCCTTAATAGTATGCGTAGAAAGATATTTTAAAAATTAGACTATTATCCTTGAAAACATTATGTACAGTGAAATAAACCAGGTATAAATGGATAAATAATCTATGATTCCACTTATCTGAAGTACTTAGGCAAATTCAGAGACAGAAAGTAGAACAGAGGTTCCTACGGGAGAAGGGAATGGGGAGTTACTGTTTAATGAGTTGAGTTTCTGTTTGGAATGATGAAAAAGTTCTGGAGATGGATAATGGTGATGGTTGTAAAAAACTGTGAATGTCCCCCATACCACTAAGTTTCACACTTAAAATGGTTAAAAGAGCCTATCTTATGTTTTGTATATTTTACCTAAAAAAAAAAAAAAAATTTCTTTGTGACACTTTGAGAGAGAACAGAGAACTTCCCTGGAAAAGAATGTCTCCAGAGTTGTTCAAGAATTGGGCAAGGGAGTAGGAGACTTTCTAGCAGTACAGAAAACTTTAGCCAGGGCAATGTGACTCTGCAGAGGGAGGGCCAATGGGACAGCACCAGGGCCTCCCTACAAGAACTAACTGCCCTTTATTGCCAACCTGAAGGGACCACGATGTCATTTTATAAATGGAGCTGCAAAGTTTCTTTATCGGTCTATTTCTTATGTCCAGAAGAGCCTTGAAAATTACTTCCCTCATTTTCAAAGTGAGACTCACACACCCAGCTTTCTTTTTTACAAAACACCAAAAAGCATAAATGCTTAAAATAAAAGGCACAAGCCTGAATTTTACTGACATGGTCATTCCTTTTTCTGATAAAACATTTTTAGGAAAGACATCTATTATTGAGCTTACAGATATCCAAGTAAAAGTAACATCTACTCAATTGAAAGAATATTGTCCAAAAAGCAGTAAAAACAGTTACAGTAAACATTTATAACAAGTCACACAGTGTTCTAGAAAACACTAATGATAACTAATGCGTTTGAGGGCTTTGATGTTCAGGGTGCTGCTATGGATCCATGATTCTTAGATGGTGGACTTAATTTGTAAGGGGAAAGGCTGTCCAGGTAGGACAAAAGTAACTGTAATAACAGGTATTTCAGAGCGAATTCCTTAGACTTTTATATCAATTAGCAAGATGTTGAGAGGTTATGTTTTTTGCTCTTAAAACCTTTTTTTGTTTGTTTCCCTGATCATGTAATACATACCCTCTGTTAAAAGCTTGGAATTTACAGAAAAGTGTGAAAAACAAAACTACTCATTTTACCACATCACTCATTAATAACTCATTAATTTGCGTCTGATCCTGTGTCCATCTTTTCACATGATGATATCATATGACTACTTTTTAACATGAGAACACAGCCATTGTACTTGCTTATTAAAACATATTTATTAGCACAATTCTAATGTCTAGATAATACTCACCAATGTAGACACACAATCTACATTTCTCTGTTATATACCTACCATATTTCTACTTTCTTTTATTTCATATATACGTAACGTATTTCTACTTTGTTTTAGAAATATGCAGTGATGATTCATATCTTTGGGTATAAAGATTTTTCTCCATTTCCTACTATTTCTTTATGATAGTTTCCAATGAAATTATTAGATCAAAGTATATGAACATTATAAGGGCACCACAGCCGTGATTTTTTTAAAAGGCTACGCCAATTAACAGTCCTTTGCCATGTGTCCTTTTATCCTTCTTTATGTCTCCTCAGTTAACTTGCAGTTTTTATTATTAGTTATTAAGATTATTCTTTTATATCGTCATTATTAAGATATTATCAAGGATTCAAATTTTTATGTTATTATGAATAAATCATTTTGTCATCCAAATTGTTTTTGAAAAAAAGCTTTTGATCTGCTTACTATCACTTCAAACGCATTTTACTTAAGTCTCATTAATTGTAATCGCTTTCCTTGGGGAGTTTTAGTTACATACTTTTATGTTATACAATAATTTTCTCATTTCTAATAGTTATATTTTTTTATAATGTTAAATCACAAGGGTGATATGAACATTTTTATATTATGTTGTAATTAGAATGCTCCCAGATGCACTGTTAAAAGTTATGTGTTATGTTGGAGATAAATATTTACTTATTCATTCAAGGAATATTTATATTCATTGAGTATGTACTAAAACCAGGGATATATTGGTGAGAGAAAAAAACGGATAAAATTTCAACCTTCAAGAAGTTTATGTAGTCTAGAATAAACAAAGACATCAAAGAATCATAGGATAAATGAAAAATTGTAATTGTGCTAAGTATACAGAGAGATTGACAGACTGTAGTTCTATAACATATAATATGTGTGTGTGTATATGTATATGAGAGGGAGGGATGGGGAAGAGAGACAGAGAACGCAAAAGACAGAGAAGGACAGAGAGAGGCTCAGAGAGAGTTAATTCAGCAGGCCTGGGTTGCTCACATCTGGCACGTTCCCGAGAAGAGCCTCTTTTTGTGATAAAGGTTCTCTAGGTTGACTCCTGGTAACTGAGCTCTAGGAATATTATGACTGACAGTTTCTGCATTCTTAGGGCCTTGCCGCCTGCTGCAGCAGATAGTATACAGTTTACACAAACAATATGACTTAATGATGAACACCTGCTTTTCCTTTGAGGGCCTGGAGCTTGAGAGACTGAGATCAGTCTCATAGCTGTTATATGCCTATATAATATCTCCCTTTTCAAAGCCCTGAACTCCCAGGCCCAAGCGAGTAGGCAGCACTTTGCATGTGTTGTTACACACTGAATTAACCATGGCCTGTACAACTTCACTAGCAGCGATTCTCAGAAGCTCACACCTGCTTTCTCTGGACTCCACCTCATGCCCTTTCTCCCTGTGCTGACATTACTTTGTATTCTTTGGCTCTAATAAATCATAACCACGACTATAACAATTTCTAGGCCTTTGGAATGCTTTTAGTAAATCACCAAACTTGATGGTGCTCTTCGGGACTCCTTGACACAATGTGTATGTGGAAAAAATTGTCTAACAAGGAAAGCTTCTCTCAGAAAGTATTGTTTGAAGCTGAAGTCTGAAAAAAAAAAAAAAAAGAATTCACTGGACAGAGAGAGAAAATTTGCTTTCCAAGCATGAAATAAGGGATAGTGGTGAAAAGACTATTTCATAGTCTAATCACTGTTTTCATGCTTCAAGCCAGGGAGAGTGATGTGATCAGATCTGAAAAACTTCACTCAGGCTACATAACACACAGGCCAGAATGTGCAGAAGGCACTGAAAATGGTCTATGCAAGGCTTTCATTAGATGAAGGTGGCGATCTTATATGCCTCAGTTTGAACTATGTGGCGTTTTGCTGTTGTTCATGTGATTATTTTATTCTTCTTGTTTGTTTTTCTTTTATCTTGAAAGCTGGAAAGGATGATGAAAGAATGAGTAGGTGATCTTGTGAGAAAATGCCAAGGATATGAGGAAGGGAAAAGAAGGTATAAAAGTGAGAGGGGATGAATCTGTACTTTTTCTTCTCACTGAGCTCTGCGACAACTTCTTTCAAAATGCTTAAATTTATTCTAAAGACTGACAATATTTGGTTTTATGTTAAGTCTTAAATCTACCAAAGGTTTTAAAACAAGGAATTACATGAGCACTTACCGTTATTGAAGAATGCCTAATATCTAAAACGTAAGTATTGTCCCAAACACGTGAATTTAACTTTAAAAACTTGCTCATATCTTCTTTGTTGATCCCAAGATTGCGAAGGCCATTCATCATTTTTCCTTCTAGTTTCAGCATATCCAAAACACTTTACATTTAAAGAAAAGAAAATGTTTAGTTTTGATTTGCCAACATTTTTTAAAAATCCTTTAAGGTTTATAGCTTTCTCAAAGCATTAGAAACAAGTTCCACGGGTATTTTCACTAATAGCAGAAAAGAATATAATTAAGGTGAACTCATTAATAAATAAGACAGAATTCTTCTAATTAGTTTTCCATGTTAAAGTTATGTTGAGGGTTCTTTGTTTTTAGTGGCTACCAAAATTTATTATTTAAAAAATAAGATGACAAGCAACAAGATATATTAATTATTATATTCCTATCAAAGCAGCGAGAATTGGCTCACCCTTGAGCAAGCTAAAAATGAAGGGAAAAATATAATCTGCTACAAAACAAGATCAAACATGACCTAAAATATAAAAATTTAGTACAAAAAGCCCCATAAAATCATGAAAGTTCACATTTGTTTAGAATACATGTAAAATTTCTAATTACATATATAATTGGATGGCTCTTAAACATGATAGAAAGTATTATTGCTAGAAACAACATCAATAAAAAATCCTACCGACAAAAAGTTTGGGCAATTTGATTCTTTACTCATTATTTGTCAAGATCGTACTGTGTGCCCGACAGGTGCCAAGTACTTTTCAAACGGAGCTCCTCTGCATCTCACAACTGCCTCAGGAAGTCTCAAATGACGCCACTGAGACTCAGACAGGTGAAGTCCCCTCCCAGGTCTGAGCTAGTGGAGTGGTACAGCTGGGGTATGAACACTATAGAAATGCAGTGTTTCCCTGAATCTGTAAAGATAAGGCTTTACAGACTGTGGTAAAGTGTGTTCCTGTTTAAAAAGATAAAAATTTACCAGGTAAGAAAAAAAAAGAACTTCATTACTTTTAAAACGAAGTGTTAAAATTCAGATCTGTAATATTAACTTAAGTGCTACATTAAAAAATCCAGTCATGGAAATGACTTTCCCTTTCAGAAATGAATAGAATCAGAATAAAGCAATACATGGATTTTAGAGTACAGTTTTCAGAGAAAAACTAGAGAAATTCACATTTAAAAAGTAGAGATCTAATATCTAAACTCTTAAGAAAGCTGTTTTATAAGGGTTGAAGCTGACCTGTATAACTTCAGCTCTACATGTCTGTATCCTAGATAGCTCTGCCCACTGCTTTACAAAAATGTCTTACCAAAAAATAAAATCTATTAGGAATTGAGTTGTGATAAAGAGAGTACTAGCTTGTATATCACAAATCATCAATCTAATAAGATTTATTATTATAAATAATAAATTTACATATAATAAATTATTATAAATAATAAAAAATAAAGCCAGTGGGCTGTAACACGGTTTCATGTGTGGATTCTTGAAGTCCTTAATCCCTTTAGTCTAAATTTGCTCACTTATAAAATAAAAATTTTGGACTGCAGTGTCAATGTTCTCTCCATTTTAAAAATTTTATAATCCTTACTGATCAAATACTTATCATGTAGTAGAATTTAAATATTCCTCAGAGTTTCTGTAACTATCATTTTGTGATCTCTATCAAAATGTTATCATTTTGTTATGTTTTGTAACCTAGGTTCTAAGGAAAATTAATACAAAAAATAGATTAACATGGTACATTGGAAAGGGCATGAGATTTCGAATCCTGCTACTATTTGCTATCTTTGTGTGAGATCTGAGTTTTCATTTCCCTATTTATAAAAAGAGAACCATCATAAACACTTTACAGGATATTAGTATTAAATTAATTTACTACTGGGCACACAGTTTGCCCTCAACAAGAATTAGTGTCCTCCTGGCTCTTTCCAAATCATGAATTTTGTATGTCAATTAAAAAAAAAAAAGAACAAACTGGTTCTTTAGATATAGTAGTTTTATTTATCAGTAAAACTCCTTAAATCTCTGGAATTGTAAATAATTAAAATAATGTCTCATGCTTCTCTGTTAAATACTGTCTTTAGATTTGCTTAGAACCCTTTATTGGCTTCTCCTGCCCTTGAGATAAAAGGCCAAAATCCAAAACTTGGTTCTACAATCTGATCCTTGCCCACCTGGCAACCGCAGTTTCCTCCAGCTCCTCCTCACGCCACAGTACGGCCATCTTAGACTTTTCATTTTCTCAAATATGACATCCTTGCAGAACCTCCACTCCTCCATTTGCCAGATTCATCCTTTAACTCTTAGCTTAAATATCACTTCCTTGGAGAAATCTGATATCCATATTCCCCGTGTTCCATCAAGAATGAATTTAAATCCCTGGAGTAATAATCTCCCAAAGCACTACACTTTATCTTTTATAAAACATATCACATAGTAATTATTTATTTAATACCAGTTATTGCACTAGACTGTAAATTTCACTTAGGCAAGATTTATCTCTATATTGTTCACCACTATATCCCAAATATTGAGCAATTTTTTATAGCATAGTAGGCACTCAGATACTTACTAAATTGAATTTCAATACTGATTTTATAACATTGAATTTTAATGTTGCTTGCATTAGAAATACTTATTTATCAAGAGCCGCCAAAAATTCTGATTCAGGTAACTTGATTAGGATACAGAAAAATCTACACAAGTGGGGATTATCAAGACAGCGTTGTTACTTCTTTCTTTCTGGTAGTTATTTGTATGACACTGCTCAAGCATGAACAGGTTGGCTATCAAAATGAGTAATACCCATTTTGTACCAGTTTCTGTTTGGCCAAGTATGTGGCTGAGGTGACTGCTTAGAGACGAAGATGTGTGAGTGGCTCTGAAGTAGATACACAAGACACCATTTGTGGAACTCCTCAACTTTACTCAGTCCTAGCTGCCTTTCTCCCTGGTCACTGCCACAGTCTCCTACTGTCTTACCTCCCTGGGAGTGAGGCTAGGCTTGGGCACAGCCTTGATTGAAGGGATGCTGACCTAACCAATGGAGGCTTTGGCTCCTCCCACTATCTCCAGGATCAGAGGAAGAAGGGTTAGGCCATGGGAAGTGGTACCATTTCTCAACCCAAAAATGCAATGAGAGACAGGAGGTAGGAAGGAAGCGAAAAACAATTACTCACTCCTCCCTCTTTTTCCCCAAACAGGCAATTCTGAAGTACTAGTTGCATAGGATCTCTCTCTACATCCAGGATATAACTTCAGTAATGTGACAGTTTCCTTCCTCTCCTCTTTCCTGTATCAGATTCTTCCATTCATAACCTCATCACATTGATTTTACCGACATGTTCTGATCTTTTTCTGAGAACCTCTTTAACTGTTTATTTTGTACTAAAAATGTCAGAAGATATAAATATCCTCACCTATTTCCTTTTCCTCCTTTACGGGAATTATAGTAGCTAGAACTAGTGATCACTTCAATGAGGAAGGAAAATGTATCCCACATCCTGCAGATCGCTCATACCAGGTGGAGGAGCCAAGGGGGCTGTCTTTCTTGAATGACTTACAGCCTTTGTAAATTACACATCAAAATGTTCCTGCTGTGAAAATTTCCCCATACTTGCCACAGAAAACTTCCTACAATCTACCTACCATTTCACTGCTTCTTTTAAATCTGTTTTCACTGTTCCTGAACACAGATGTAACTTTTGTCCCTCTGAAGTTTACAGGTCAAAAGCTAACAACTGCTCTACTCTACGTGTAGTACTTATCCTACGTATCTTAGGTTATCATTTTCCCAATATTAGGTCCAAGGATTCAACTAAATAAAGCAAAGAGCCCCATTTGAACTATCTACTCTATTCTGAGTCTTTCCTGTAGTTTCCTATATATTTCCAAACGGGTAGGAAAATAAACATTTAACAATACAATGTATTCCACTGATTTAAAACGGAGTATCTGAACTAAAGTATTATGGTTACTAAATTCATTTTATACTCTAAATATTAACTTTTAAAGTACTTTATGCTTCTCTTTAAAATAAACTGATTTCTCTGATTTTTGGCCCATGACTTTAATTTATGGGCCAGAGGCCATGATAAATAAAAGGCTATCTAATTCTTTCCTAGAGCATTTTTTTAAAGAATATGTTTGACCTAAGGAAATAGATAGCACCCTACATTCTATAACTTCAAATTTCCTTTCTGACAGACACAAGTACTTGAATTCTTCCTGTTAACTTCTTTCTTCTGAAGAAACATCTCATGTAGAGGGTAGAGCGCCTTGGCTGCTCAGCCTAGTTAGTGCCAAGGAACCTCCCTGATAAAAGATAAACCTACTCTTCAATGAAAGAGTTTCAAATAATGGGATAGGTATAGGTTTCTCATCTGAACAAATGTCTCCAAGGTCTCTCCCAGTTCCGACATTCTAAGACACTTAAGAGTGTATTCTACCATAATGTTAATATAAGTTTTATACAATCAAAAACATGTATTTGCTTTACCTTTAAAGTGATTATTTGCATTTTGACAAATACTAAATTCAAGACAGTATTTACCTTTATATAAGCCATAGTTTGTATCAATAATTCAATACTTACCTAAAAGGATCATAATTGTCCATATCAACACGAAGTCCGTTTATATATAGACAAGCATCACCTGGCTGAATTTCAAACCTATTGCGAAGATCCTTGAAACAGCAGAATAGTAGTTAACTAAGTCATATAACAGAAGCCATCTATGTCAGGAGTCTGCAAACTTTCTACAGAGTCAGATAGTAAATATTTTAGGCTTTGCTAGCAATGTCATCTCTGTTGCAATAACTCAACTCCGCCCTTGGAGCATGGAAGCAGCCATAGATAACAAACGCATGGGCATGACTACGTTCCTATAAAACTTTTATTTATTAAAACAGGTAGCAGGTCAGATTTGGCCTACAGGTGGGCAGTACAATCTAGTGATGGGAATCTGATGATAGGTCCGAGACACCAATACTTGGATATTTTTATTTTGCAATATGTAATATTAAAGTTCTAATGCTACAACGATTACTAATCTACATTTTATATTGTGTATGACTATGTTTATGTGCACACGCACACTTAGAATTTGACAGCTGGCACATTCCTATTCTTTGATATCCCAGGACTAGAATCTTTGGTGTATGTGTAAATATTTGGAGATCACTCTAAATTCATGAAGGTTTCCATTAAAGTAGTATTTCAATGTTCTGTGTCTTTTCTTTTCATTCATTAACTATTTCTCAAGTGCCTACTGGATGCTAGAGATAACTCCAGCCACTAGAGCAGTAACAAAAGTAAAAAAGGCAATGTCCTTGCCAGTACAGCATATGTAGTTAAGATCATGGTGAGGGAGTCAGATCTACTGTAAATCATAGTCTTGCTACTTACTAGTGATAAGATTTGGGCAAATTTACTGAGCTTCCATAAGTCTCAGTTTCCTCATTTGTAAAATAGAGTACTTATATTTCACTGATTTGTTATAAAGTTTAAATGTAACATATACCTGTGTCTAGTCACATATACAGTACTCATAAATGAAGCTTTTATAACTACTATTATCAGGATAGGCAAATTTGTTTAGGAGTAAAAACAATTTTGAAACAGTGCATTTCAATGTCATCACATGATAAGTGACCTAATCTGGAAAGGCAGATGAAGCAACTAACTTGCCAAGATTCAGAGAAGGCTTCACGGAGGTAAATGTTTCTGTATGGTTATCACTCACCATGACAGGCAAATTACATACCGAGAAGGGAGAAGGAGGAATTAAGTTTGTAACAGGAGAGAAAATATTTCCACTGGATTTATGCAAAATACTAGCAAGAAAGTAAATCCTGACTTGAGAAGATTCATAGGTAAAATATTGATTTGTCTTTAACCACTTATGTACCTTTCTATCAAATAGTTACTTATTCTAAGAAATCTATATTCTAACTTCAAAGTCTACAGGGAATTCATTGTTTGTTTTCCCAAAACTTACACTGCACCATCACACCGGTTGTTGTCTCAAGCTCCCAGCACTTCATTTGTTTTAGGCATCTCAATGCTAAGTAGAACACATATCAAACACACATATCTATACTAAATTGCTAATTCCCTCAAGAATATTTATGCTAGGCACAATGCCTTGAACAAAGGAGATGCTCAAAAAGGATAATACATTGAACGCAGTGAAGTTGACTGCTGAAATACTGTCATTCTATTGGAGACGGGTACGACACATTTTTTCTCCTTTCCCTCAGAGAGGTAGCCTCAAATCCTGGCAAATTGCCCTGATTGTATGATTTCAGGCAGCCTTTCTCAAATCAAGGGGTAAGAATTCAGTTTCCAGCAACATGATGAACCAGACAGCCCAAAATCTTCCGACTAAAAGCAAACATCAAAAATGCTACATTAAAATATTAATAATGCCCTCGAAATGAATGGTTTAGCTTTTCAAAGTAAAGACTTCACCTAAGGGCAGAGATGTAGTAGGAATAGGAGTCCAAGGATGTAAACAATTTTAGGTGGCCTAAAGCTTGGGATTTTAAGCGTCAGTCTCAAAAGTACTGGAAGCAAAGCCTTGGGCTCACCCAGGGCAGGGAGTAGGATTAGAGAGAGCCCTGTGCACACAAAGAAGTGCTACACTCACAGTGAAAAGGTGACCTAGGGAAAAAAAAAATGCCCTGCAGAAACAGCATAGAAACTCATTGATTCCACTTTGGTTTTTAGTGGAGAAAGAATCAATCTTCCATGAGAATTCCTTGCCTCTGTTTTATTCATATGGGTTTGAGGCTAGATTTCACACTATTTTTAAGGTCCAAAAAACATACACAAACTTTTTATTTAATGTGAAATAAGGTGGGAGTACTCTTAGCCTTGGAGCAGAAACAAATACAAATCCCCAATGGAGAGATATGACTTCATTCAAAAAACAATGTATTGCAACGTATCCCTTTAACAACCAATGGAGCTGGCCCATTACCTGAAGCTAAACATTTCCAGTTCACTGGATCTCAGAAGACTGGTTGAGCTTTACAATGGTAAACTGGTGTATAAACATGTCTGGAGATCCCTCAGCTGAAACTATATGCATTCTGAATTTAAAATTTGAAGTCAAATCAGATAGAAATCTTAATATAAGAAGGTTTTTTATTCAGGATGTGAAAAAGAAGATTCTAAAAAACAGATAGCTTACTGTCTCAGTGTGATAGGCACAGCTGGCACCATCTCTAACCCATTTCTCCTCTGTTTGCCTCAATTACTAGAAAAGTAACTTTTCTCCCCTCCCTTGCAGCTAACAATACCCAGAGTACAAAATTTTGGCCAAAGAGATGGAAGTCAAAGTTGGTTGAAGTTTTCCAGGAAGGTTTTAGTGAGGATAAAGGTGGTTGATACCATCTTCCTGCCTCCTTCAGCTTTGCATTCAGATAATGGAGCTGTGGCAGCCATTTTCCAACCATCAAAGGAGAAAAACCATGTATGTGGGTTTTATGTGGAGAAAATTAACTCCTACTGCTTGGGGCCCTGTGCATCTGGTACTGTATTACTTAAAGGCAAACTAGTCCTATGTAATAAAGCTAGGCCATGTTCTAAGCACTTTACAAGTACTAAGACAATTAGCATCATTTGGGATCTTAAGGTAATTTAAGAAACCATTTGGCAGAATCTTAGCAAATTATCAAACAATTGTGTTCTACGTGTTATAGGATTCTAGTAATGTTCCAGTGGTCTAAACTTCATTAGGTCTTCATAAACCTTTAAGCAAAACTAATTATGAGAAACAGAATAATTAACTCATAGTCTTTGTTCTTTATCCTGTGAAGAAAATCATACTGTGTGGACAATAGATTTGGCATATAGGGTGAATGAGGAAGTAATTCGAATATATGTCAGGAAAGATTGGCTAGAATCACAGACTGCATGCTATATAAAGTAGGCAATACAAAACTGGAAAAACCTGAACTGTTTTAGTAATCAAAAAAATACAAATTAATAATTTTTTGTATGAAAATTGAAGATCCAAAGTCAGAAATAGTGATACTAGTGTAGTACATTTTTAAAAAACGGAATTCAAACAAACCTTCTGATTTTCCTGTATTTCCTTCCTCAGATATTGATTTACAGCGATTCTGGTCAGAGATCTGGGAAAATAAATACTGACATAACTCATTATTCCTTAAATGTTTAGGGCTCATCTATTATTCAATGTAATATAATACGGAGAAATTTTGTATGTAATTACCAAAGTCGTCATATGTGTCAGTGCAAACAGACAATTTTCAGAGTATTCGTACATGAAGAATTTTGGTTAACCTGGGATCTTTACCAGAGTACATAAGTTCTGCAACACTGATAATACTGACTTCACATATTCACCATTGAACAGCTTATAATTCCCTTATAATTTAAAGACAGCAGAAATTTTAAAAATAAGTCTATTATTTGACTTGATAGTTCCTAACAATGCTTCATTACATCTGTCAATTATGCATAGAAGAAAATGATTTAAAAATTAAGACTGCTAATGCAAAATTCTACTTTAACTAAAACTCAAAGAAAAAGGTGTATCTTAAAACAACCCATAATTAATGTGTATTATTTCCTAAAATTTGGCAGTGTTTGAGAGAAATTACAACTGAAAATTTGATAACGCAAATTTTTCATTCATTTAGGAAATATTTTATTTCATAAAACATTTACTGATTGTCTACCAAGTGGCTTTAGAGATATGCTCAGGTCTACAATTTAGCCATCAAGCAGTGTTAGCATAGTTTGCAAATTTTCTTTAATGATCAACCACATTTTAAATCTAATATTGTTAAAATTAGAGTTTAACAACAGAACCCCTGAATAGTACTTACTATCAAAGAGCAAACCCACTGTCTTCTTAAAACTTATAATTATTTTACTTTATTTGATGAGTAATTTCAAAATTACTGTTAATAAATAGCAGTGTGGCTAATAACAGCTGCTGTTAATAAACAGCAGTGTGTCTAAACATATTTATATACATATGCATATATTTCACATTTATATTCTAGAATATAAATACTGACTTCTCAAATTCTTGACTGCTTAAAATTGGCTAAAAGAGTCTTATCAATATATTCATTCTTAATCTGTAAACAAGGTGACAAACCTCTCTACTTTCAGGGCACCATGAAAAGATTCTTGGTATCCTGTGGTCAACTATGTACTATTTATTTATCTTACAAAGGTAAATAATATCTAGATTTAAGATTCAATAAGTTGGAAAAATATACAAAATAGGGTGTGAGACAAACAGAGGCCTAGCAATACTCCACTGCTTCAGAAGGAATGCTGAGAGCACAAGGACGCTCTCCAATTCCTCTCAATAAAAAACTACTTTTAATGCCTTTAATACAAACCAACTTATTTTACGTTTTACTGGTTGCTTGTAATTTTCTATTCCATCATTCCTGACCCAAATACAAAAGCATCCAAGTCTTATTTTGTCAATCCTTACAATACATGGTGACCTGTACTGTACGTGTTGGTAACTTTTAGATACGCAAATGTAGTATCTGTTGAACTGGGAGATTTGTTCAACGTAACATGAGTATTTCTGGAAGCAGTTCAATTAGATATCCTATTGGCAAAAAAGTCTTGCATAAAATATTCCATACAATTAAGACATTACTAATTATTTGGAATCTGAAAGGGCAAGAAGGTGATTTGGCCATCCTTTGGGCACAGATCTATTTAGAATAATACTTTTCATCATCCTCCATAGGGGACCAAAAAATACCCCCTTTTAATTTATTGCATAAACAAGTTTTTTTCTTGGATTATTATGTCCCAGTGTTTATATTCAAATATATATATATTTTAAATGAACTATTTTTTCCTTTCCATTTGCCTCTAATCCAAGAGTTCTGTTTTGTAGTATGTACACACATATGTGCACAAGCCAATATTCGGCTCTAGTAAAAAAACCAATATACATAATGAAGAAAGGCGCTTATTTCATAAACACTATATACACTAGAATTAACTGACATCATTATGTTAAACGAAAGCTATTTTCATAAAATTTATTTAATGGAAAGAGTTCTGGCTATAATCAAACAAATAAACTTTACTATACCTGGCTTTTATGGGGAAGTTCTGTGAAATGTCTTTCATTAACTTTATGGCATCATAAATTGGAGTGGACATTATTTGAGAAGCTGCTTGAAAACTAAGATCTGGAAGGGAAAAAAAAAACATCATTAAGGAATCTAGCATGCCAGACCTTTATAGACATTTCCAAGTAATTTAAATAATTTACTCAAACCTTTTTGACATACCAGTATATTCATATATAGACATGTTAACATTCTTATATTTAGCATTTTCCCAAAGTTTTAAATGGAAAGCTATTACTTATTTTCAATTAAGGTAAGCTTTACACTTTTATAATTACCATTTAAAACGTAAGTACTTGTTTTCCACAAATTACAGAATAATTTCAGAAAGAGATATGAAAAGAAATGCTGATGCAAAGCTATTTTTCCTGTATTTATATGAAATGAAACAGGCAAGAAAAAGCTTTGATAAAAAGAACGAGGAAGGGAAAAAAACGTTTGAAGAGCCAATTCTGAAAAGAATTTTAAGAAAGACCCAAAATGTTTAACTCAGTAAATATGAAACATTCAATTTCTCTTTCAGTATTATTCTACCTTTATACTACAATAAATATAGAATCTTAAACTTAGCATTATTTTACCCGAAATGACAGTTCTACAGAAATAAAAATATGCGTGCTTACTTAATGACTTAGTCAGTCTCCAATATTTTAGAAGCCGAGTAAAACTTAAAGGTTCTCACCAAAAATAGTACCTGACACATAAGTAGGTGCTCAACAAACCAGTGATGAAAGAGTAAACGAACAGTAAAATAACAAATAAGATCTTTTTATGTTTCTTATTATTCTATTGCTATTAAAGGTATTTATAAGCAACGTAATTTTTAACTGGTGTTATATATTTAGAACGTCATTATCTCTATGATATATATATATATATGTATAGCAATTTACAAAACAGTATTTCTTTTGAGGAAAGTATGTGATCAAACATGTTGTCTGACAGCATTTGGCTGTACAATGTTATACTCAAAAACAGTACAACATAGCAGTAAACAAAGAATTTAGGCTCTAAAATGAGACAAACCTGCTCATTTTAGATATCTCTGAGTTGTGCTTTCTCAGTTTTGTGACCTTAGACTAATTATTGTATGTGTCCATTCCTTAGTTTTCTCATCTGGAAGAGTGGGATATCTACCTTAATATGAGGTGTGTTTTTTTTTTTTTAATTAACGGAATAATGCATATAAAAAGCATACCCTGTTTCCTTGAAAATAAGACCTGGCCGGACAATCAGCTCTTAATGCATCTTTTGGAGCAAAAGTTAATATAAGATCTGGTCTTATTTTACTATAAGACCAGGTATAATATAATATAATATAATATAGTATAATATATAATATAATATAATACCAGATCTTATATAAGACTGGGTATTATATAATAATGTAATATAATATAAGATGGGGTCTTATATTAATTTTTGCTCCAAAAGATGCATTAGAGTTGATGGTCCAGCTACTTATTTTCATGGAAATATGGTATTACTGTGCCAAACACATAGTACTAGCTAATATTTTTATCATCGTCAATCACCATCATTATCGTAATCATGGACAACTATATTTTAACCCAGGTTTGATACCACAACTAGTCTTTTAAAACTTTTTTATTACATGAATATAACTCTACATGACCAATTTTCTGCATGTAATTTATTTGAAAGCCTCTGAAAATTCACTTATGAAATCAGTGCAAATAACAAGGAATAAAAAATTATCCGGCTCTACTAACATTTTTTGCTTTATTTCTAAACTGTTCCATACCTAGATGACTCATAAATTGCTATTTAAGTCCTACCCTCTGCCTCGGAAATCTAGATCCCCCTATTTAACTACCTTCTTGGTTCTACCACTTGGATACTTCAAAAGTAGCATTTTTAATAAGAAATTTGTGACATTCTTGCCCCATCTTTGCCCCAGTCTGGTCCTCTTTTGTTTTCTCTTTTCAGCAAATGCCACCCACTATTGTCCATCCAGTTGGGCAAACCATGAATCTCTCACTCTCTATTATCCATCTTCTCACAAAGATCTTTGATATTCTCTCTAAATAGCCTACCCTCAAATTTATTCCAAACCCTCCTCAAATCTCAATTCAATCACCACTTCTAAAGGAAGCCTCCCTTTTCTGTCCCCCCTTCTCCCACCTCACCCCACCCCACCAGTTCAGATCTCCCTGGCATAACCTTTCTTTAATCTATGTAACTTTACTTTGCAGCACTTAAAATGGTAATTTTTACATTGGTTCTTTATTTATATTTATCTAAGATCCTTTGAAGAAATGTGGTGCGTTTTAACTTGTCATTTTATTTTCAGAATCAAATGTTTTTCAAAATACTAGTTGCAACCCATTAGTGAAAGCAGAATAATGAGTAGTTTTTTTTTCCTAATGAAATACAGTGGAATTAAAGAAAGTTCTGTCAGTTACTAAAATGTAGTAAACATAACATACTGTACGCTGAAGCTCTTATTAGTTTTGAGCATATCTATGTATTCATACATTATACATTTGTGTATGGGCCTTGATATAAAATATATTTCCTACTGTAGGTCTCAGCCAAAAATTATAAAACCATGGATGCAGGGACATGACTGACACCCAGTAGATGTTCAAGAAATATTTGTTAGATCAATTGAAAAGAATGAAAAGAAAAGGTATTGACCACTCCCTCTTTCTTGTAAACCTTTTTCCTTTAGCATCTATGATGCACTCTTCTGTTTTGCATCCTTCCACCAGGTCTTCTTCACGGCCTGCACTGTCCCACGAGGATGAGCACCACAGTACCCCCATCATGCACTGCTTTTGCCATTCTTCACTTTCAGTTAGTACTCCCTCCTTTTTCAAATCTTTATGCTATGATTTTCAACGTTAAGTCCTCTCTTTTTAGCTTAAGGACTTTATACTGACCCCATTACTGGCCCTTGTCATCTGAATATGTCACAGTCACTTCAAGTCATCTTTTTAACACCAGTCTCATTATTTCTGGGCCCCATATTCAACCCCAATACCTACTTACATGTTTTATATTCTCTCTATTCAGGCTCAAAGCTGAAAATCTGAAAGCCATCATCTTTGACTCCTATTTGCCCAATCCAGCCTTCTTTTCCTATGCCTCACCATAGTCACAGCTCAACCTCTCATTACACTATTCCAATGATGTCTTAATTACAGTTCCTGTTTCTAGTCCACTCAAATCTGTCTTACACAGACACTGGGAGGGTTCATTAAAACTGAGCTGCCTCCGCATGTTCTCTGCTTACAGGCCTTCAAAAGCACCCTATCACAATTTTCTCAAGTATAGGTCCCTTGGAGAACATTCTGAAGGAGAAGGTGGTAGATTGGTGCTTGTGTAGAACTGGAGGAGTTGGGGGAAATGGGGAGTGCCTGCTAATGGATACGCTCCCTTCTTTCTGGGGTGATGAAAATACGCTAAAGTTGACTGTGGTGACAGTTAAAGAACTCTGAAAATGTACTAAAACCTACTAAATGGCACAGTTTTAAATAGGTAAATTGTATAGTATGCAATTTATAGCTCAATAAGCTGTTATATTTTTAAAAGTTGATCAGAGATGTGATAAGTTATTATGGATTACACAGGAAAACATGTCCTACCAATGACCTACTAAAAATTATAGGTAATAAAAAAGAAAATTACAAACTGAAAAGAACTTACAATTCAATCTAAATTAAATTATGGTCACAAAATATGTGCCTACACTACAGATATTTGTCACCACAGAAACTATTCTAAGCTAATGGTAAACCACGCAATGGTCTATTAAAATCAAATTTTTACATAGAGGAAAACTAAGATTTAGTTCTGATTTCTCTTGACCTACTAGCTAGGATTTTTAATCAATGTTATAGTTTCCCTAAAATGTGATTTAATACTTCAGATGAATCTATTAAATCAGTGTATACTTTAAAAGTGATTAGTATTAAATAACTACACTTTATATAATTTTAAGGTTTATAAACATAAAAATATGTTTTGCTTGATGGATAATCTTTTAATTAAATATTTTTTTCCACAAGAATATAATAATTTATATTATTCACATCATAGTAATTATTTTTGTTTATAAAAATAATTTACATCATGTTATATAAACTTTAACAAAACAGAGTTCAGTTATCAAAATGCTGTGTTAATGTAGACCAAAATACTATACCTTGTAGTTCCCAGACTTTTAAAGGCATCATTTCTTTGTTACTCTCAATCAGGTATTTTTGGAATGCTGTCAGATTATCTCTAAGATCTGAATATCTTTCTCTGCATTAGAATATTAAGTAATGTTAATTATCATCACCTACTACAAATCGTTATACAAGTAGTAATATTTTTGAAATTAACTCCTCCAAATAATTAGATGCAAATTAATTGTTCATCATTAAGATAATAAATCATGATGCAACTATATGTGCATAACTTAAAAATAAATAATGGAGGTATATACGAGGTCTGACAATTAAGTTCGGGAACTTGCCACCATACACTTACATTGCCGGCACTGTACAAACATCTCGGTAACGTTTCATAACCTTGGTATATCAGTGTCTCACAGCTGTGTTCGTATCGACGTGTGGCGGTGCCTTGCTGAGTGGCATTCATTATTGTTGCGTGTTTTTGTGTGCTGTTGCGAGAATGTCTGAGCTTGAATTAAAGCAATGAACAAACATTAAATTTCTTGTTAAACTTGGCAAGAGTGGAAGTGAAATCAGGGACATGTTGGTCCAAGGTTATGGGGATAATACCATGAAGAAAACGACAGTGTACAAATGGGTTAAATGTTTTTCTGAGGGTAAAGAACGCATCACTGATGAAGAGAGGTCAGGGTGGCCAGTAATGAGCAGAACTGATGAAAACTTTGCAAAAATTCGTTTAATTGTGTGTCAAAATCATTGGCTGACTCTGAGAAGCATAGCAGACCAAGTAAACATTGATAGAGAAACAGGAAAATCTTAACTGAAAATCTTGGCATGAGAAAGGTGTGTGCAAAAATGGTCTCCCGACGAAGCTCAATGATGAACAAAAGCAAAGGAGAGTTGAAGTTTGCCAATACTTTTTGGAAAGGCAAGATGGTGTTTTGGGCCATGTTATCACTGGTGATGAAACATGGGTGTACCGATATGACCCTGAAATGAAACAAAGTGTCAAAGTGCACAATGGAAGTCAGCCAATTCTCCACGACCAAAAAAGTTCTGTCAGTCCAAATCAATAGTCAAAGCGATGTTGCTAGCCTTTTTTGACATCAGAGGGATTATTCATTATGAATTTGTACCAACTGGACAGTTAACCAAGTTTACCACTGGGAAGTGCTGAAAAGGCTGTGTGAAAAAGTTAAACAAAAACGACCTGAACTGTTCGCCAACAATTCATGGATCTTGCATCACGACACTGCACCAGCTCACAGGACACTGTGAGGGAGTTTTTAGCCAGTAAACAAGTAACTGTATTGGAACACCCTCCCTACTCAACTGATCTGCCCCTTAATGACTTATTTCTTTACCTGAAGATAAAGGAAATACTAAAAGGAAGACATCTTGATGACATTCAGGACATCAAGGGATAATACAACTACAGCTTTGATGGCCATTCCAGAAAAAGAGTTCCAAAATTGCTTTGAAGGGTGGACTAGGCACTGGCATTGGTGCATAGCTTTCCAAGTACTTCGAAGGTGACCATAGAGATATTCAGCAATGAGGTATGTAGCATTTTTTCTAGGATGAGTTCGCAAACTTAATTGTCAGACCTTGTATGTCTACTTTTTTTAATATATAAAATAAAGCAAAACAAAACCTGGAAGGATGTATTCTCAATTGTTAACCTTACCTATACGGGACCCAAGGGTAGGGGCAGAATTATTAGTTTTTATGTTACATACTTTTTGTTTTATTGTTATATAAATTACAAGTACTGCCTTTAATAATTTAAAATGAAAACAATTTTATAAGGAAAGACATTAATGCTTCCTATGCAGTCTTAGAGTTTACTCTATTTCTGAAAAGTTCCATGTTTGAAACATAGAAATTTAAGATAATTTTGCCAAATGTTAAACACATCTAGGTATCCTTTAGAGAGTGCCAAATAAAAATGTAGTATGACATTTTACTATACATATAATCTAAAGTGTAATCTTTCTTCTGTCTTTCATGAAATCAAGACATGGTGACATTTCAGATTTAAATATTCTTTTTAAAATAACTTTAGCTATCATCACAACTTATAAATCACATTTTCAGCAGCAAAAAGAAATGAAAATTTTAAAACATGAAATGAAAAATAAATATACAGGACATATACAGAAATGCATTAATCTTATAGATAATAAATACACTACAGTGTCAATATCTCACAATTTGATTATAATGTGGGACCACATTTTGAAAATGAATCAAGACTCACTATGACTGTTCTTATAGTCAAAAAAGCAATAAAACTTCTGAGAAGTTCACTACAAATTATATTAACCCTTCATTTCTCAAAATTTTAAGATACAGAGTAATATTAAGTTTATACGAGCTGATATGTTGTTTTTCATACTTAATCACAATCTTAATGATATACTAACTTAAAGCAAAGGTTTTTTTGTTTTCTTTTGCCCAACTCAATTGAGTAGCTGTGTAAGAACTAACTTTGAGTATTTCTTTTTTTAAAAAACTAATATCCCAGAGTTCCAAAGGCTTTTTGGAAGAAGCACAATTTATTCCCACAAAATATTATTTTTAAAAAAGAACTGTGGATTCCAAGATGTTGAGACACAGCTGAAAATGGAGAATAAAAATGTACTGTTATCTACTAAATAAATAGTTCACTTAGAATAAATCTGTTTTGCAAGATGTATTAACTTTTAAGGCCACTGGTAAACTTTTGACCAATATACTTTAGAAATATAACTCAGTCGTCTCTATAAATTAGCAGTCTCCAAAAATGTTCCTCTCACTCTATAGTTATCTGTTCACCAGCAGTGTCCTAAGTTTCCTTCATAAATACTTGTAATACTAAACAAGTACTAAAGATATTATAAAATAGTCTTTTTCTTTTACTTAATTGTGCCTTTATATTGGAATCACAAACTTTCCCTTCTTGTGAATAAGAGAAAGCACACATAAAACTATAACAATCCCCATTCATGAATATTCAGAGAGCACTCACCATCCTATTCCTTGTCTTCAGTCAGTGATGCAAGAAAAAAAGGGGAGGGGGCACAACTTTAATTTTTGGAAAATTACTTACACGTGGCTATGAAATCAAAACCAGACGTTAAAAGGTTTTTAAGATGGTAATCTGTGGCACAGAAATTTAGATAAATAAGTATTTTCTCTTCTTTTGAGGAATAAAAATTTTGATTTTTTATGCTAAGGAGGAGGGAGTGGGGTGACAGATGAGGGTAAACAGGATCAAATATATGGTGATGGAAGGAGAACTGACTTTGGGTGATGAACACACAATGTGATATATAGATGATGTATTAAAGAATTGTACACTTGAAACCTATGTAACTTTACTCACCATTGTCACCCCAATAAACTTTAATTAAAACAAAAAATCCAATATTAACCATGATTTTTGTAACCCATTACATCTATAAAAGATTCTATAAAGTTTTGTTTTGTTTTCTTTTGCCAGAGATAACTTTGATCATTTTCAATTCCTATTTTTTCTATACATACTCATAATGTCAAATTAGTGATTATTTTTCAATTTTCTGTTTTGCATTAACTGTGTGTTACTTTTGATATAAATAAAAACAAATACATGCATATTTTTTAAATGTGAAACATATGCCAAACAGTATATTGTATTATCGTATTTTGCAGTGCGTAATACGCACTTTTTTGCCCAAATTTGTGAGGGAAACATAAGGATGTGCATTTGTGAGTTAGTGTATGCGGGTAGTACTAATTCCGTTTCCCTGAAAGTTTGGGCCAAAAACGTGGGTGCACATTATACGCAGGAGCACATTATACACGGCAAAATATGGTAATTCTTTTAAAAACAAGTTTAAGAGTATAGAAATACATTTCATTTCAGACTTACTTTAGTTTCCCGAAGAGAAATCCTTGAACTTCATTTGTTTCAGTCTCATCTTCTACAGTACTATTAGTCATGGCTATATTTTGGAAACAAAAACAAAATAAAACAAAAACAATTTCAGCCTGGGAAAGAAATATGTAATCAAATATTAGATGAACTGAAAATGAAATTCCACTTGTTTTACCTTCATAAATTAGCTTAATGACATGCATGTACACATGGTTGTATTCTTGAGTTTTTTTAGTGGGCTTGATTATTAAATATCTAACCATAAGAACTGTTCTACAGATTACTTCAAAGGGCCTGCAAGAAATCTTGGGTGTAGATCCTAAGCCAGGCAAGAGACCCAAATGCTAACAAATACAGGAATTCTTGTAATATTTCTGATGCCTTTAAAGATAATCAAGAAATCTTTAGAAAGACACCAAAACACATGGTCTCAAAGAATAAAGATGTAATATTTTATATTCATTTTCTCTTCCCCTTCCGTTCTCCTTTACTTACCAAATAATTACAATACACAGTGTAGTAAGTGGTACGTGTGAAGAGTACTTGGGATTATATAAATTTGTGACCTCCTATAGCTCTTATACCTCTTATACACGGGGGTTGCTCTCTAGCAGTGTTCAGAGCGCATCAAGTACATTTCTCCCTTCTTACTCTTCTGAGGTCTGGATCTCTCGGACTACAACTAAAAACCCTGGATGCTTTGATCTAGCCTTTCTTTTTTTCTCATTCATTCATCAGGCAAACATTTATTGACAGCCTACTATGATGCCTGATGCCAGCCGGGATAAACACCAGGAAGAGACACAAAAAACACAAACTCCACTTGCTGAAAAAGGAGACAAATAGGCAATTTTAATAAAGTGTGTAAAACTTTTCTGAAAGAAAGCACAGAATATATTGGATATAGAAAAGGGAAAACCAACCTCTTGACAAAGCAGGAAGATGGGCAGCCATCTGAGAGATACTGACTGATATATGTATCTTAAAAGATGAGTAGGCCTTAGATGAAAATGGAAGAGATGGGAGAAAGGAGCAAGGTTTCGGGCAGAAAGAATAGCATATGCCAAGGGACAAAAGTACTCTACAGAGGTCATAAAGGCTTGCCATGGAGCCAAACATGGAGGAATCCCGGGAACAGAACGTAATTCTGTACAACAGTTTAGTGTTACAGGACCAGAGGGTACAAACGAGAAAGGACTGAGGGGAAGTGGTAAGGCAGAAGGAAGCCAGAGTGTGAACAGCTTTGCTATGCTATGGTGCTTACATTTAGGAGGGAGGCTACAGGGAGCTACGAAGTGATTTTAACCAGTGGGGTCACAAAGTCAGATTTTCTTCAGAAGAAATTCAATCTGAAAGCATGGTGGAGAATAGACTGGTTAATGTATTTTTGGGGGTCAGATAAAGAGCACTGAAGACCAAAGATGAGAAAGAAGGCCAGTCAGAAGGCTGGTCCATGTACACAGAGAAAAAAGAGAACAGAACTAAAGGAGTGGCAACGAGAATGGAGAGAAGATATATTCCAAACATATAAAAGGGTGATGACAGAATTTAGTGTGTGATTCATAATATAGATAGTACATGTGATTACCTGACTTTTTAAAGAAAACTCTACAAGCCCAAGGATAGCTAGAAAATGCCTTATGTTACTATTATGACTATTAAATAAGATACTAAGTTATAAAGCATAGTAAACCTATATAAGCTATGTAGAAATTCATGAAATCTGGACATTATTATTTCCACTGTACTTTTCCAGTTAACTCTTTAACTGACAGGATTGAAATCATAGTAATATGGATCTTTACTCGAAGCACATTCAGTAGGAGTGGCCAGAGCTAAGTCTGTGGTCAGGGTGGGGCCTCCAGGACAAGGACTATTTCCTGAATAGAAAAACCAAGTGGAAGCAGAAGCCACATCTCAGAGCATATAAAAGAATGAAGTTAAAACTCTTAATCAAGGATCAGGTATAAATACATTTCTGATGAACGAGGTAGTAAACGATTTCCATAAGTATCTGAAACTTTAGTTTTTTGGTCTCTAGAGTCCTTTATCTAGAGCACGCATTTAGTAAACAGAACGACAGGCAGACCTGTTTGTTGATCAAAACTAACCAATCTACTTCATCTAAACAATTCATAGGCCTCTCCTATTCTACTTCAAAAAAGAAAAAAACCCCATCATCCTAGCTTCACTATAAATAAATAATTCAAACAAAGGTTCCTAAGGTAGTGCTACCAATGAGTTTCCGGTTTACTGAGATCCTAATCCCCCCTGATCCCTTAGACATCCCTTCCTCGCCCCCACCCCAGGGGTCAGGGGTGGCTCAGCTCCTGGGCCAGTCACCAAGATCCATAAGGATCTTCATCTACTGCCTCCGTGGACCTTATATTACTACCATTTTTTAATATGTTGCTAAAAATGGTTGCTAAGCCATTGGGTATAAGTCAAATAATACACTATTTCCAATTTTTAAAGAAGTTTTTGAGAACACAATATTAAATATATTATTTCCAGTTTAAAATTAATTTCCAGACTAAGGAAAAATATGTCCACCCTGTCTCCTGCCTCAATTTAACATGAGTAGAATTACAGTCATGAAATGTTTTGACAAACAAAAGTATGTAAACCTCCAATTTTTAGTTCTATTCAGTTACAGAGAGAAAACTTACTTTTAACTTGGGTATCATCCAATGCTTTGTATTCTGTACTCTTAATTGCTAGCTCCACACCGTAGCCAGATAAGTACATTTTCTGTGAGGCTGGTTTCTGTTCAAATACATTGATTAAAAAAAAAAGGAAAACTATTTAGTCAAACATCCTCTTTTCAATTCAGTATAACTGGGTATTAGGATATTAGAGTAAATTACTAATAATGAATTTTTAAAATCACTGTGAAAATTAGGGGATATTTATACTTTCTCTAGATAGTCTACAAGGAACCAGAATTTGGTTGATGACCCCTTCTCTACTTTCTAAAAACTTTGCCATGACTCTACTGTTTTAATTACTCTTTCATAATGAAAGAATATCCGATCATTTTTTGTTATACCGTGGTAATTTTCACATCTCTCCCATGAGTTAATTAACCAAGAATACAACACAATCAAGTTTCAACAGAACTGTACTGCTTTCGGGAATTACACAAGATTTGCTAAATCTGCAAACACTATTCATTTGCTAGCTGTCTGGACGTAGGATGACTAGAGTATTGCCAAAAGCAAATATTCGAAAGTAAAGGTAAAAAAAGAGAACAACTCAGTGTCTTGAAGAAACTAATTAATTTTTTTTCCATGTTTCTCAATGATTAAAACATACCAAGCGCCATAAATTAATATCTATTCTTGCAATGAGGGGCAACAATTGCCTAAAACTGGCTGTTTGAAGTATTTATTATAAGAATCTTGGCACCTCATTTACCCTTTCTATACAGGGCAAATATGAAATGTACTTCTAGAGATTACCCTATCAAGGAAGAGAAGTCACCATATTGTTTCAAAAGGTAAGCAAGCTGAATGACTATACATAATACTTCTGAAGATGTCTAAAGTTCTTTCCAGCTTCCAGACTGAAATTCTTAATCAATTTTGCTACAATCATAATAATTTGGCACATTCTTTCACAGGTTAGGAAACCGTTTAACCTACTGCTCAGCAAATTCCCTTAAGGATGTTATATGGCTTTGCTTAATTCAGGTTTGCACAGGGGCAGTTTTACAATCCTAAACATGATAGAGGAAGAGGTAGAAATCGAAGGGGAGAACCTTAATAGTGTATTACTCCTTTTATTCTCTTCTTTCCTCCCTAAACTTCTCCCCCAGCCTTAAAAATAAGTATATGACCAGAGTGACTATTCCTGCATTGTTCCATTTCCAAATAAGATGATATAAGAATTAGTTTCAGATATGCAGACAGGAATTCAACATTGCTGCCTACACTAAAATTTAATTTGCTAATTTTTCAGGCATATGCTATAATGAAAGATAGCGTGAGAAAATCAGGTTTTTTTTAATAATTATAGCAATATGACAAAGTTGAAAATCTTTTAAACAGTTTTCAATTTCATACAGCTCAATTTAAAAATAGATTTTGACTATCCACTCAAAAGGCAATCAGTGGCTAAGTCAACCAAAGTTCCAAGCCCACGTATAGCTAAAATTATAAAAGAAATGCAATTTCACATAACCAATTTCCATTATCAGTTCTGGAATATTATTAGCTCCTCAGTAATAAAGATAAATACTGATTAAATTCATATTTAATTTCTCCATTTGGAAATGTATTAATATAAAATTTGAATGGTAGCTTAATAAGTTTAGATTTGCAAACCAAAAGTGCTCATAGTCTAAATCAACTGGTGAGAAAAATCTTTATTCATTTTCCTATTTCTTCTTTCCCCATGAAAAGGCATCTGTTCAAAAAGCAGCATAAGCAAGTCTATTTTTATTACAAATACATGTTGGCTAGATTTATAATATGACTATTTTGATTGTACAATATGTCACTCATTAAATAGAAGGCTATAATTTGACGCTACCAAGTGCCCAGAGAGTTGGCTAGTATCATTTCACAGAAGTGTATTTAATAGTCACATTCTCCAAAGAATAGTTGGGGACAGGATTCTCAATAGATGAGCATACCCGCTGAAGGGTATGTTAGAATCACTTGGGAGACATTTTTGATAACGATAAACATATACTTGGATCTCCAACTTCCATTCCTATTCTGATATAACTGACATATAACATAGTTGTAGTAAGATATAAACATAATGATTTGATTTATGTATACATTATGAAATGATTACTACAATAACTTTAGTTAATATCCATACCTTAGTTTTTTTTCCTTGTGATGAGAACTTTTAAGATCTACTCTCTTAGCAACTTTCAAATATACACTAACAGTACTGTTAACTATAGTTGCCATGCTGTACCTTAAATCCCCCATACTTGTTTATCTTATAACTGGAAGTTTGTTCCTTTTGACCACCTTCACCCATCTGTCGTCACGCAGCAGTTTAAACTCACCACGCAACAGCTTAACAGTTTTGTTTCCTTCTACCTGCCCCCAAAGTAAGGAGAGTCTGCAAGACAGATCCTTTGAGGGACTTTGCTAAACCTTTGTCTTTGCACCTTATGCCTCCCTGTTTGGTCCCAGAAAGATGACTGGACAGTCAATGAGGAGTAAGATTCCTCACGGAAGGAACAACTCAAGCCAGATGCAGTCGTGGGGACCAAGAGTAGAACCCACAGGGTTCACAAGTGGGCACAGCCCCCCACCTTCCTCAGGCTAAGGAAAGCCTCAGCCTCTGTGGCTGCATTCCTTCCCAGAACCTGCAAGGGAAGTGATTCAATGAGGTGCTCTCCATATATTCATCTACATTTAGGTTTTGTCCCTTGGGGAAGTTGAAACTTACAGTCCAGCTGTCTGCAGGCAAGGGTGATTGACTCGAATAGGTTTTCTATTATGATGTATAGAATTCACAGATCTTGAGATTGACAAGCTTTATCTTCTTTGCTTTCCCACCTAACTAATAAAAGTTATTGAGCAGGACCGACCAGGTGCCACAACCCAGACCTTGAGGCTACCGGTCACTTGGCCTCTGCATTTAAACTCTATTCATGGCTGATGTCTTTTCTTAACCCTGCGCTGCCCTCCTAGCTCCCCACAACTCTCGTCGCGCTGCGCAGGACGCGACACCCATCACTGCCCCAGGTCCCCCGCAACCACCAATCTATTATCTTCTGTGAGTTCAGTTTTTTAGATTCCACATATAAGCAAGATCATACAGTATTTGTCTTTTTCTGTCTGACTTATTTCACTTAGCGTAACGCTCTCAAGGTCCATCTATGTTGTCGCAAATGGCAAGATTTCCTTCTTATTTAAGGCTGAATAATATCCCATTTTACACACACACCCACACACACACACATACATACACTTTATCCTTTCATCCATTGATGGACAAATAACTTGGCTATTTTAAGTAACATAAAGTCTTATGAGACCGGGTCTTATATAACATAATATAATACAATACAATACAATGTATTGTAATAAAATAAGACCAGGTCTTATATTAATTTTTTGTTCCAAAAGACACATTAGAGCTGATTGTCCAGCTAGGTCTTATTTTCGGGGAAACACAGTATGTGTCTGTATTTACGCCAATATCATACTGTTTTGATTACTACATCTTTATAATATAGTTTGAAGTCAGAAAGTGTGATGCCTCCGGCTTTGTCTTTCTTTCTTAAGATTGCTTTAGATTTTAAAGCTGCTGCAATTAAAATGATGCTGTATTCGTGCAAAATAGATACACACATTATTGGAACTGAACAGAAAGTTTAAAAACACGCATACCTACATGAAAACTTGCTATCAGATGGCTTAGAATAAAGACTTAACTGTTCAATTAGTTATGTGTGGACCTATGATTTTCATATGAAATAACTAGAATTATCTCTCTACCTCACAGCATATTCAAATACATTCAGATGGATTAAGGACCAAAACATAAAGAATAGCATTTTAATTCTCACAAGAAAATATAGGAAAATGTCTTTCTGACATCGTGAAGAAAAACCATTAAAGAAAAGTTGGATAAATTTGACTACATCAAATTAATACTTGTGCTGAACAAAAGATGTCATAAATAATTTTTTTAATACAAGAAAACCAGAAATACACTCGAAGATGTTTGAAAAGTATGGAAGAAAAGATTAGTATTCAGAATATATTTTTAAAAATCTGTAAATGAGGGGAAAAAATCCCTAAAGAATCCAACATAAAAGCAGGCAAAGGATACAGATAGGAAATTAACAGGTATATTTGTAATGCCTTTATTTATTTTTTTATTAAAATTTATTGGGGTGACAATGGTTAGTAAAATTACATAGGTTTCAAGTGTACAATTGTGTAATACATCATCTATATATCACATTGTGTGTTCACCACCCAGAGTCACATGTAAATTAGTAATACCCTGGGAAATGCAAATTACAACACTTTTTCTATGTTGGGAATTTAGCAGTAAAAAAAATAGTAAAGTCCTTCCTCTAATGGCCATTATATTCTAGCATATGACCATGAGAGTTTAAACGCATGTGTGTGTGGGGGGGGGGGCAGAGGAGAGAATTGGAGGTATTAAATAAAATTTGAGATACAGTAAAAAGTGCCATAAAGTCATTCAAACAGAATAATGTGATAGAGCGCAACAGCAATGAGAGGTTGCGAGTGGGGTATAATACATTTGACCAGAAACTTGAATAAATAGTCAGCTATCCAAAGAAACAGGGTTAAGACCATTGCTATACCACACTTGTATCATTGTATCAAGTAAATCAGATTTCATCATCATAATGCATTTTCATTAAAAAAAAGTATATATGAATCTTAGCAAATACTGTACACATGTTATTGAATTATGATTTTGTTTTTTTATCCAAGTTTTAAATCTGTTCCAGCTATAAGGGGAAAATTTGTAAACACGATACCCCCAGAAAAGACACAGAATCTCAATATATTTTTCCATATAAAATTCACACTTGCTAGTTGTATTAATTTTTTTAAATCTTTAAATAACAGTCCTGATGAAATTGTGTGAAATCTAGTAAAGAAATTATCATAAAATGTATTTTTTATAGCCAAAATAATCTTGAATAAAAGAAACATGTACCTGAATATAATGACGAAGAACATACAGAATTTCTCCATTGTGGGCTTTTTCAGACAGTACTGTGTGAAATTTACCAAATACTCTCGTACCCATTTCTGCATAGAGAATAACCACTGGTAAGTTCTCTTTGTTTGTAGGAAATTTATGATCTCCTTTAAAAAGATAAGGTCTGGGCCTAAAATGAAAACACAAACTTTTAAAAGAATTCAAAGTAAAGAGCATATGAGAAATATATCACGGCACTCTATAATTTATGCTTATCAAAGAACTTACAGGAATATATATGTATATATTTATAGCCCAAAAAATGTATACACATTATAAGAAAGAAAAAAACTATTAAATTTTTAATACTCGATATATACCAATAGCAAAAGATGAATACAAGTTACGTTTGACTTCTGCAATTATAAGACGTGTTCAAAGTGGTTACCATCAGCGTGCGGACACTTCTGATTACAAGAACTACTACTTGAGCAATGTCAACCAAAGCGTCCACTTGTATACTTTTTTTGGCACACACACACACACATACACACACACACACACACTCCCAAACACATATTATCACAGAAAGAATTTGATATCCTGTGGTGACTTTGTGCACATAACTTCTACTGAACGACAGGAAAAGAAAAGAAATTTTGTTAACCCAAAATTGAATATTAAAAATACAAGATTTGTTATCTTTAAACAACATATAATGGCGCCATTTTTCAATGAAATAAAATTTATATTTTCTTCAGTTAGTAGAATAAAATTTTTTAATAGTCCATTATTAGAGATTTTATTTCAGATATGATAACCTTGACCAATTGTTGATTATTACGTAATATAGTTACAATGGAAAAAACCCTATGAGTGATTTTTAACTTTCTTGTCAAATAAAAACTACCTAGCAATGGCTTTATTTAACAAAGTGAAGCAAGTTCTGGGTTATTTGAGCCTGCTGTTGAGTGACATTTGTGATCAGTTGTATGACAACACAAGTGTAATGAAAGGTATAAACAAAGCCATTTGTTTTCTAATTTTTTTGCAATTACAGTTGATAGTCACTATTCAGTCTCGATGTGGCTTGTTCTTTATACCCTTAGTTAGGAATTCTGTTCAGCTAGTTTTCAGGCTGTTCTCAAAGGTTGTTTTCTATAATTTAGTAGTAATTTTCATGTAGTCATGAGAGGAGGCGAGCAAGGCATATATCTACTCCACCATCTTAACCAGAAATCAGAAGAATATAATTTTTCACTAGTATAACATATTTAAACATGAGTTTCAACTATTTAAAAAACAAAGGTACTATATCATAGAATGATTATCAGTACTTAATATGATAACAACTCATTAAATCCTCAAGTATAATCAAAGAAACAGAGAAGTCCTATAGTCTGGCCCTATCATAAATAGACTTTGATACCTTCTTATTTGCCAGACACTGTGCTAGATTCCTTATACATATTAATAAATTCTCCCTTCATAACAATTCCTTTAGACAGTTACTATCATATACTTAAACTTCTAATTTTCTGAGGCTCAGACAAATTAAACATCTAGGACAAGTTCAAATAGAAAGTCTAGAATTTCAACTCATATGTCTATGGAATTCCTAAGCCCACATCTTTTAACAATTTATATAGATAGAAGGAAAAACAAAAGGAAATGAATTTAATATAACAAAGGTGTTAGGAAATAACTTTTTATTTAATGAATTCAGATCTCTCCAATCTTTCAATCATTTACTACCTTTAAATAACAATGCAAAGTAAAGGAGAGAGGAAGAGGGCATCCTAGTGAAAAAGACTGTGGATTTTGAAATCAAGCACAGGTTAACTATTTAACCTCTAACCTCTATTTAATTATAAATCAAGCTAGCTTAACTATTTACTAGCTTTGTAACCTTGCACAAGTGATTTGATCTCTCTTGGGCCTATTTATTGACCTGTTCAAGAGGAGGAATTCTAGCTACTTCCGAGAAATATCCTATGGATTTATCAAAATGCCTTGCAAATCATTAGCAGAGCATAAAGAACATGCTTGGTGCTCAAGAAATGATCATTTTTCTCTCACTCTTGCCAACACCCACTTATCTAAAATATAAACCAAGAATAGTATTAAGGGAAAGAAGGAAGGAACCAAGTGTTGGATGGGTTACCACCATTAATAATAAAAGTAGGGGTTATATATCTATGTAATTATGATTTATATATAGTGTTACAAAGAAACAATGGACCCCAAATGGAGTCACTTTTGCTAAGCCTCACCAAGACTTATCACCTAATCTATTTGGAGTTTCAGTCTCTCCCAGGAATGGAACTGTAAATCAATCAATTTGGAATTTCCTGGTCAACACTAAGTAGTCAGGGAGGCAATCCGTCTAATAAGACCCCAGGCCTTCCCTGAAGGGAAGGTAACCTTGCCAGAAATAAACTAATCTTTTAACTTCCTTGTCCCACCCTCTTTCTGTCTATAAAAATCTTCCATTTTGCACAACTCCTTGGAGCACCTTTACTAGAGGGATGCTGCCAGATTCATGAATCACTGAATAAAGCCTATTAGATCTTTAAATTTACATGGTTTATTTTTGGTCTTTAACAATATCTTGACTATTTGTAGAAGAATATACAGGAACTTGATAGCACTGATTGTCTTTTGGGAGAAGATCTAGAAGTCTGGACTAAAAGAGAATTTTATAACTGCTGCATGTATGTATTGTATTATTCTAATTTTTAACAGTTAAACTTAATACATTGGCAATATATTCTTTTAATGTAAATTAACAAAATGCATCAAAAATTAAAGGAACAAATTCTGCACTAATTATACATAATACATCCGATAAGGGGTTAATATGCAAAATACATAAATATATAAACTGATATAACTTAGTAATACCAACAAAACAGTCCAACTAAAAATGTTCAGAGGACCTGAATAGACATTTCTCCAAAGAGGACAGACAGATGGCCAACAGACACATAAAAAGATGTTCAACATCACTAATCATCATCAGGGAAATACAAATTAAAACCACAATGAGATATCACCTCACATCTGTCAGAATTACTATCATCAATAAACCAACAAAAAAGTGCTGGAGAGAATGAGAGAAAATGGAATGCCTGTACACTGCTTCTGGGGTTGGAAATTTGTGCAGCCACTATGGAAAACAGTATGGCAATTCCTCAAAAAATTGAAAATTGAGCTGCCATACGATCCAGCAATTCCACTTCTGGGTATTTATCTGAAGAAAACAAAAAACTTACTCAAAAACGTACACTCGTATTCACCAGTATGTTCACTGCAGCCTAGTACTAGTAATAGCTAAGACACTGAAGCAAACTAGATGTCCATCGACAGATGAATGGATAAAGAAGATGTGGTATGTATATATACACAGTGGAATATTATTCAGCAATAAAAAAGAATGAAATCTTGCCATTTGCGAAAACATGGATGGACCTAGAGGATACCTGACTACGTGAAATAAGTCATATAGGGAAAGACAAATACCATATGATTTCACTTACATGTAGAATCTAAAAAAAACAGAACAAATGAATAAATAAAATAGAAATAGACTCACATAAAGAACAAGCTGATGGTTGCCAAAGAGGTGGGAGGGTGGGGATATGGAAATAAAAACAAAACAAAACTTATGCTCTTACCCATTATACTATGACATCTGAGACAAGTTTTGTACAATACAATTTATACCATCACTATTATTGGATGATGTAATAAAACACAAAATCATATAGTTCAACTAGAAAATAAAATATTAAATAAGGTTAATTCTCTCATACATACAATAATTGTAAAAAGAGTTAGACAAGAGAAATATGTATACGGCCTGAGGAAGCTAGCAAAAATAAAAAAAGAGAGAGAGAGAGAGATGAACATAGCAACTTTTAAGTTGCTTTCTATTGACTCATTCAGGTTTCATGAACTAGATATATATAGGATTCTTTTTCATTTATTGACACATAACTAAAGTTCCAAAGCATGTTTATATCATGTCATATCTTATATGCTTATATTATTCTGTATGTAAAGAAAATTATTTTGTAGTCAGAAGTAGATAATATTTTCTTTACATTTTTAACCCTCCCACAGTAGTTAATGTTACTGTACACAGTAAGAATGAAAATTCCCAAAATCAAAATTTAAAATGAAACTGAATTTTTTATCAAGAAGTATAATTTTAAATATGAAAAAATCAAAAAAAATTACATTACTTATTTGAGCTAAACAGAAATTGAGAAAATATTTTGGTGATAACCACCATCTGATATTCTATAGAGAAACATTACTATAATATTCATGATAAACTTAGAGACATACTTTCTACAATGAACTATGGTAAGTAAAATAACTATTCAGTTTTCTGACAGGGCTGCGAAGTTGTACATGTACAGATTATATCTTCTATTAGAGAGAAACTCAAATTTCTATTTTGTTCAATTATTATAGAATAAAGAGTGCTAGTTGAAATAACTTTCACATTTTAAAAATGGCTAAATGACTATTGTTCCTAATAATCGACTTAAGTTATTATAAATCAAAATCACTCTAGTACTCACTAAATCTTCACTAACAGAATAATGAAAACTTCTCATTAATTATTTTGCTTAAAGTTTGTGATATTACTTGATATCAGTATGGATATAAACATCACTGTTTATTTCAGGTTTGTAAAATTATATCAAGTGTCTTTGCAGTGGTTTACAGTTTGGCTCTGATAGTATGTATGCATACTCAACCACTTTTTTACTTTAATAAACTTTTTTTGAAGTATAAAAGTTTTACATGTGGGGGAGAGAAAAATAATTTTCTTCCTACCTTTCTAAATTCTTCAGACTGGACTAATAATTAAATTAATATGCAACAGATTAAGAGAAGAAAATGTCCAAATTTATTACATATGTACATACAGAAGTCCCTATGAATATGGCACCCGAAAACAGACTGGGCAGTTAAGGTATACATGCCATCTTGAGCAAATGAGGGGTGGAGGCTGATATTTCAAAGAGCAGGAAGGTCATTCATATGGAGATAGAAAAGCAAACATTTGGGAAATAAATGTTTGCAGAGCCATCTTTAATAATGGGACACAAACAGGACTTTGATCAAATGGGCCTTGTTTCCTTCCTCCCTGTCTATCACATTTAGTTCATATTAAACTATAGTTATCCATGATGATAGCTCCCTTCCTGGAGTAGGTCCTCTATCTAAGTTCTTTTAGGCAGTCTCAGGGAGGCAAAGGTTCTTTCTGAGCCTTTTGTTTCTTAAAAATAACCAACTTAAAATAATATCCCAAGAGATATATTTTGGGACAGCAAAGTCTGCTTCCCCTTATACACATTCATCCACTTTCATCTGATTAAATTACTAACGTTTAACACAGATATGATTTCTAAAATATTACCGTCAATGTTTAGATATTTGAAACATGAAATAGAATTTTATCAGCTTCAAATAAGATTTGACTTCATTATTAATCTCTTCTACAACAGGTGAAGAGATATAAATGTGCAAAACAAGAGAAATTGAATTAGCTGCCATTCTTCATAAAAACCTATTAAAACAAATACAAAATGAATATAATAGTAAAATCATACTTCACATTTAAAAAGAGAAGTGAAAGAATCTTAAACTAGGTGAAATTATTAAAATCATTCTCATTTTCACTGATACCTTGGAACTCAAATGGCACAAAGTCAAATGGATTACCATCAAAAATTGATTTTTATCAGTGCTGTAGAAGTACATTTAGTACAGCAGTATCTTATACAGGGTATCTTATATTTTAATATTAGTATGAAAGATAATGTTTTCAAATAATTTACTATTGTTGGCAATTGGAAAAGCTGCTAATGAAACAATGCTAGATCAATCCTGAGGTTGAATAAAAGAAAAAAATTAGAAGAAATGGAATAGATTTTCCAGGGGCAAAAGTGAGCGCTCATCTATGAGTTGTTCATGAGTCTGTAATAGAGAGCATCTTCCTACACCCATATACACATACCTTTCAAAATTTGTTACTATGATTACTTCAGGAACTGACATATCATAGGTTAAAAAAAAAAATTACCCCACAGCTATAGAGAATTACTGGGTACGTGGGAAATGGTCTTTAAAAATTGAATAGGTTGCATTTGAAAATAGAAATTTTCATTTGAATTGAGTATTATAAAGGAAAATAATACAAATTAGCACTGGTGAAAACGTTAGACATGGAGTGTAAAACATAACCAGCTGTCTGAAGAACAATTTTGAAATATGTACCAATTTTAAATCATACACTTGTTTATCTAGTGATTCTAGTTAGAAATTTATCTAAGACAATATCAAGGTAACCATATAAAGACACAGGTATAAGGACATTCAAGTACGTAGTATTTATAATAGAAGAAAATATAAAATATCTTATATCAGAAAGGGTCATATAATTAAAAGTACTTGATTAATATACAATTCATTTGATAAATATTTTTGAGCATCTACTATGTGTCAGGTGGAAATACAACAAACAATATATATTGGTCCTGCTGCACAATGACAAAGCATACCTATATTTATATTTATTTATGTATATGGCATGTAAGGATGTATAATTTAGTGAGGGAAGGCTTTGAGATATACTTTAAAGTACAATTCCATGTTGGTTAAAATAGACATATATATTTACATTTTAATATATGTATGCATTAAAAAAAGAATATACCAAACTGTTAACAGAATTATGGGTCACTTTCCCTATCTACTTTGCGTTTTTCTGAAGTATCTGAATACTTTTATAATGATCACATGTAATTTTTTTTTTTTACTTTAAAAATACAGCCTACCATTTTGGACAAAAAGTTTAAAGTTACAAAAGATGAGGGGCATGCTGATTTGAAGTGGATTTGGAGAGCAGTCCTTATCACTATATTTCCCAGCATCTCCAAATAACATTTTCAAAGACACAGAAAAAGACAAAAACTCTTAAATGAAGTTGAAACTAATATAACTCTTAAACCATAATTGGGGAGCAAAACCCACTAAATATAAAATACTATACACAGTTTAACTTAGAATCATAACTGATGGTCAGCCTTACCACATAAAGCATAATATCTTAGGACCTGAAACACAATATATTAGTCAAAAGGAAAGCTAGAACGATTCTTCGTCTCTTCTCTTCTCTTCGTCTCTTCTCTTCAGGTTCAAAGATCCCTGGTTTGGGTTTGCCCAGATCCAAGTAGTAGTATACTAAAATGTGATTTATATATCTGGGAGAAAGTGACAGCAATCATCACCATCCTAAATGAGTGTAACTTTCTGACCCCTGCTTCCAACAAGGAAACAAAACTTATTAAGGAGCTTTTTAGAAAAATAGGACCTGAGAATATCACATAGTAAAAAAGGGCAACTTTGATGCCTTAAATGTGTTATGGTTGAGGGGAAGAAAGGAAAATAAACCACGTGTTTAGTTCAACGAAAGGCAACAGACTCAAATAATATGAATACAAAAGGTAATAGATTAGAACAACGGCCAAAAAAAAAAAAAATTGAATAAATTCTATCAGTCATTTCTTTAAAAAAAACACAAAAATCTAATCTGGAAACACTGAAAGAAAATGAAAATTTAGCAATGAGAAATAGCTACAGAGAGAAAAAAACATTAAAATATGTATATTTCCATAAACATATGTAAATACATAAACTATATGCTCAAATAAGAAAAAACAGCCACCATGGATCAATATTGATAGAGTGTCATAAAACAAGGATTATGTGTCTAAGGTTCACAAAGAGAAAAAAACATATTAATCTAATGCTATTGATAGCTTCTGTCGGGCAAGAGAATTGATTTTACCCTACTTTACAAGCTAACAAGTTTGCCTTTTACTTTTTCACGGATGCTGGTAGAAGACATGAGACTTCTAGGTCAGAAATAAAAAACATTACTAGTAATGGCACACAAGCAGCATGAGCATTAGCATGTTTGCATCAGTTTCCCATGATCCTCCCATTCCATGGGGATGAAATGGACCCACAGAATGCTACACATGCTACTTCCCGTATTCATTTGTATGAAATACTTGGAAGAAGTAAAAAAAACAAAGAAGCTGAACAACACATTCTAAAAATGCAACTCTATATTGTTGTTTTATTATTAATTTTTTATTTCCAAGGTACACATTTCAATTTATATTTAAAGCGACAGTCTAAATAAATCCATAGTTCTATATATTTATTGGTTATATAAAACATATCTATTTTACGGTAATTTGGTATAATTTATATTCTAAAATAAATAGCTAATCAAGACAAAATACTGAAAGTACTTACATATTTTAGAAAACAACTCAGACTACCAGCTCATATATATTCAGCTTTTCAATACAGCACATTCTTTAATATATAATATCTTGAAATATTAAAATTTTGTATTATAAAAAATGTCTGCTATTTTGACCCTCAACTCTTTATAAACCACTTCTTTCACTATAGGCTATCCTTCATTTACCTTGAAGTGGCCTTCTTCAGCAGCTTTTTAATCTCATTAATTTTACAGGTGTGTTTCTTATGGATAACCACAAATGCATCACAACCATCTGGTGGTGGCTCATCAGCTGCAATCTAAGATTTCAAAGATTATATTTAGCTACAGTAGTTGATAATTACAATATGATTTAAAAAACTCACACATTACTTTGATTAAAATAACTCATCAACTACTATTAAGTTATTGCTCTAATTAAAGTAAAAAATATCTATACACAGGCAGAATCAAATATTTTAACAAATTCAACTTTATAGTAGAAAATACATGCTTCAAAGTTGTTGAAAAAGTTTCATTAAAATTTTCATTATATGAAAATTCATTTTAATGATCTGTCCTGATAATTTCCTTATCCCAAATAACTACAAAATTACATAATATATTCAATTATATTATAATAAATAACAATGATAATATAATCAGTGATAAGCTATGGAACCAGGTATTATAAGTTTATAAATCCTTTTGAACTAAAGATATTCACTTAAGATAGATTTACGTACATGGCTAGCATCCTGCTTTGTCATACATAATTTGGATATTTTTACATACCTGTTGAAACATCTGAATAGTTGGAGAGTATGCCCTTATAGAGAGAGCAAACTTTAAGAGATTGATATGTAAATTGTCTAAGAATTGTCCAGCTTTCTTCAAGATTAAGTTGTAATAAGAATAATCTGACTCTATAAGAAGAATTCAAAAGAAAAGGACATTAGTATTTCGTATACAACACATTGACACATTTTTCTCACTATAATGTGAACTTAATGTCACATAATCATATCTTAAGTTTGGTTATGGATGGTGTTAGAGAAAAATGGAAAATCAAGATCTCTATTTTATTAACTTCATATGGCTCTTCCAGTGAAATACAAGAAATCAATACAAGTCCAGGTGAAAATAATTTTGCCATTAAAATCTATTTGGAAAATGCCAGCATATCAGACCAATTCACTCCAAGGTTGTGGGGTTATAATACAAAAATAAGATATAGGCCCTACTTAAAATTTAAGAGGAGGCTAAGAATAGCACAAAAAATTAAAGACTAATATGACTGTTAATAAATTCTAAATTACATGCATGACTACATTCTACTGAGGTTTAGTACATATAGGCAGTGTAATTAGTGTGTCCAGAATACTTTAGGGGACAGAATTTGAACCAGATCTTAAAAATAAGAGAAATGTCTTCTTGTCTGGAACACATTAACTTGAAATGCTGGTTCCCTCCTTGAAACCTATCTCCAAAGATCACAAAGAACCAAAAGGACAAACCCTGGAATTTAAGTTAAAAACTATTGGACACCCCTGGGGAAACAGAGACCATCTGGATAGGAGAGGGCAGAAGAGAATGGCAGCCTTGAGCTGAAGAGGGCCTGGTGGCACTAATGGGAATAAGCAAGGAGAAAACTATTTTTGCCCTTTTCTCTACTCTGCCCTGGGTGTGATCATAATCTGCATTATTTCCATTGTGTCAGAAAACTGCAGTACTATTCTACTGCCAGCCAGAGGTGGTTAAGGTAACAACAGAGCTGCTCTACAGCCGGCTGTTACAGGTATCCATAGATGTGCTCCAGACATTCCCTGGTCATTTTTCTCCTTTACTCCTTGGCACTGGGTCACCAACTCATGGGAAAGTAAGGTTACCTTCTCATAGAAAAGAGCAGAGTTGGGGTAGATCCAGAGCAGTTACCCAAAGGTCCGAGTTCCCTGATGTGAAAGGGAGGACAAAAATGGTGTATAACACCAGACACTCTGGAAAAGGAAGCGGATGCTGACTGGAAGGAGACACTTTTGGGGAGGCAACAGAGACTGGATTGTTTGTTGATGGATACAATGTTCACTACTTGTTCAAAAGGTGCTGGGCTCCTGACCCTTGGTTCCTTTCCTTACTACAATCCATTCGTGGTGCAGGTGTCACCTGGCCCTCTACATTGCCTTATGAGAACTGGGGCTTGGGGAACCAGCACAAATATGTGGACATTGTGGTTACTAATTTTGCTTTGAGTAGTAAAGTCTTTTGTCTCTGATCCAGGGATCTCATGTCTTCAGTCAGCATCCATGAAACTAATCTGCTAGCTTGCAAGGAGGGTACAATCTCAGATCCTTTACCTGACAGATTTGACAACAAAGAGGGAACGCTGACAGATACATAGATTTTTGGAGGAGAAAAGACCCAACCCCATGGGCAATTAACAGGATTTGAGGGAAATTCTTGTCAACTAAAAGTGGACATACTGACAAAATTGTATGGTCATCAGGCAGTAAATGGTCCTCCCTTTTGTTGCCTTCTAATGAAAGGAAAATAAGGACAAAGTCACAGGCCAAGAACTGGGCAGTATACTCAAAGGCATTTGCCCAAATGTCTTAGTTGTTAACTCTTCTCCATACAAGTAGACTTCTTCACCAATTGTTCTGTCAACTTCAAGTCCACACCATTGTGACAAGTACAAAGACTGTCTTCGGTTAGAGGAAGGTTCCACCTTCTTCAAATAATAGGTAGAGATGCATACCTACACTGAGTGAGAAAGGAAGGAAATTTGTGACCACTATGTCCAGAAGGATTCAAAATCATTAGAACTTTGGTTTGCCTGGAAGATGAGAGGATGACATACATAATGCAGAATTACAACCACCTATGCTTCAACAACCCTACAGTCTGTCATGCCAACCTTAGATGCTTTCAAAGATGACGGTAAAAAGTCTCAGAACTACTGCAATGGGTCCTGGCTGAAAAAAGAGATCTATGGCCCACTCGGGAGACTTCCCTTTGGTTAGTTATAATCTTTCAGCTTTGATCCTGGAGTCTCACATTTCATGTCTTCTGACTGACAGATGCTTGAAACGGTGGAAAGCTAAGTTTTTAGCTTGCAAGTAAGGTGAAAATCTTGGGCCCTTTACAATTCTTGATAAAAAGCTCAAAAATGAGATGCTAAAGCACAGGGAGGCTATAAAAATAGTTCTGAAAGATCTGAGGAAAGAAGAATAAAATACTAGAAAATATAGGCTAAATTAGAAGTAACACAGTAAAATGATATCATGAAAAATAGAAAAAATAAATAGATAACATACAAGGGAAACGTGAAGAAAATGAAACAGAAATTTAAAAAAGAGGAGAAAATGAAAAACAAAATTGAAAGTAAATGGCAGATACAAAAGTCGGACAAAGGAGATCCGCAATATGTATAATTGTAACCCCAAAGTAGAAAATTAAGGGACTAGAACAGAATAAATAAAGAAAACTATAATCAAAGAAAACTCTTTAGAATTAAAAGGAGTAATGAATCTACATATCTAAAAATAAAGATTCACAATGTTCAGCATTTAAAATTTTTTGGTAAAACTATGGGACTCAAAAGTTAAAAATCTAAAGTATAAAATTCACACATAAACAGTTATGTATATGAAGAACTCAAGGCCATTTTTCCCAGGAGTTATTCATAGGGCATCAACTGGAGAGCAAACTATATATAGCCAAGAAATAATTGGAGAAACTACAGTTTGATGATGACCTCTGAATATACTTAACTGCAGAAATAAGCCTAATTAAGGAGTTAAGATTTACAGGAGACTGTAAAATGTATGCTCTGGTAATGTAGAAAAATACACCACTAACAAAAATGTAACAAAGGGGAAATTAAATGGAAAGTAAAGTAAGCTCAGTGATTCCTCATAAATAATAGCTGGGAATAAAAGAATATCACAGAAGCCAACAAAGCAAGTAATAGACGCTTATGTATACTAAGAATATTTGTGAACAAAATCAGATGGTGGTAAGGGGAAGAAAGGATCACTAGCAAAATCATTACTGATTGTAGGGGACTAACAGACAATATTTAAAGAAAGAGGAGGCTAACAACTCAAGGCCTTCACACATGTTATTCCTTTGGCACGAAATGTAGGAGGGTGGGGGGGTGCATGTTCAGCTAACTCCTATTCAGCAAACCTCAGCTAAAATGTTATTTGTTTTGTAAAGAGATTTCACTGACCTCCCACACCTAGATCTTGTTCTAGACTTTGATAGGACTGTATACCATGTCTAGGTTAATTCTCAAAACTGTAATTGAAAATTATTTGTATAAGTATTTGTTTAATGCTGCCCTTCCCATTAAGCTATAAACGATGAAGGCAGGATACTTTTCTAGCCTTTCAATTGTAACTTTCAACTCCTGGCATACAAAGTAGACATTCAAAACATTTCTGGAATTAATATTTAAGAATTGGTCTCTTCATTCTAGGCAATACTACTTTCCTAATCCAGTAATTTTAAGGAGTTATCTTATGAAAATAGGTAGGTTCCTTCAGTCCTATTTCTTTAATAAACCATAGATGATTTCTCTGAAGTTATGGTGCATTTCACCCCTAAGAATCAAAAACTAATGACAACACTCACCTTCTACAGTAAAAACAACACAACATAGACCAGAGAAGAGATGTTATCTCAAAAGCTGATCTTTAAAAAGATGTAATAGCTATAGGGCTAACAAGCAAATAGCCAAAATTAATGAATTAACACAATTAAAATAAGACTACATCAGCCAAAAGGGGATTGGTCATCCATGAAAACAGAGAAGAAAGTCAACAGAAACAAATGTGAGTAGTGCCTGACAACAAACATTAAATCTTGTCAAGGTCACTGTTAATTGTTGTCTTTAGTATAATAATGGATGTAGGATTCAGGGGTTTATAGAAAGTAAACATCTGTAATTTAGGCTTCATTTGCAAGATCATCTCAATCATGAGGTGACGCATTGGGCTATTTCAGCTGATGTTTTAAAATAACTACATCCATGCTCACCAACTAACCTGTTGATAATGATTTTGCCCTTTCAATATCCTTCCTTTATCTGCAACTTCACCTTTCACTTGATTTTTGCCAATTGGCAATATACATAAATCACTTGTATCTTAAAAAATAAAAAAGCAGCAGCAGCCTCCACAGTCAGCTACTGAGTCATCTTAGCTGCTTCATAGTTAATCTTGAAAGACTTAACATTACTTATCTCTACATCCTCAACCTCTACTCACACCTCAACCTGCTGTAGTTTTCATTATCACACCAGTGAAACTGTTCTTACCAAAGTCACCAACAATTTTCTGTTGTTAAAAGAATATTCGTATTACTTGATCTGCCTACATTATTTGATAACATCCATCATTTACCACTTAATATTCTCCTGGCTTTCATACATCATACTTTCTATGTTTTTACCTACCTCCATGGGTACTCCTTCTTATATTATTGTGTTCTTCCCTGTATTATTTCTTAAACATTGGTGTTATTCAGGGTTCTTCCCTGGGGACCTATTTTTTTCCTCATTCTATACCTTTTCAATTACTCTCTTATACCTTTTCAACTACCCTCTTCCTGTTGTTAGCTCCCAAATCCTACCCTTTAGCCTAGATTTCTTTAGCTAGATTAGCCTAAATCTCTTACGCATACTTCAGCTTACTGAATATCTTCACTTGGATATTCCACAAGCATTTCAAATGTGATACATCCAAACTGCAAACATCCTCCTTCTCCAAACCCAGTTCTCAGTTACAAGTAACTGAGTTAGAAATGTCATAACATTTTCTGAAAATCTTTTCCTTTAAAATATAAAAGCAACTTTACTTGTGTAGAAACTATTAAAATCTTCAAGGACTTTAAGAATGAGATTCTTACACATTGAGCACATGGAGAAGTAAAAATAAATAGGGACTTTGGAGGCAGATAAACCTCAGTTGACATTTCCTACTCACCACACAGAACTACATAGCTTCGGTAAATCATGCCACTTGAAACTTGAGCATACATAAATACATAACTCTGTGGCAGAACTACATAAAATGTTTTAAAAACAGGTAACTTAATGATTAAAAAAAATCTTAATTTGCTGGCACCTAATATAAATTGTTCTCACTAAATGGCATGAAATTAGCACCTAAATTCAAAGTGTTAAAATGTTCAATATTTACAATTTGTTTAAGCAAGTAGATCGTCAGAATTATTCTCCAGTATTTAGAAGGTCTCATGGAGATTCAACAACCTAAAAATTACAAATAACCGAGGATTTGTAATGTTTCCTCTAGGATAACATCTTGAAAACAAATCAGGTAAAATCTGATAGTTGTTAACATATTTAATTCCTCATATATCATTCTTTCTCACACCTAACACGGTCAGCAATGATGCAACATTTGCATTTGACTCTCACCATTATAAATAAATTCAACAGAATTATATTATCAGTGTTAGTAATTCTTATTTAATACAGCTTATTTTAAGTTCAACCCCGAAATACACACACCTCCTACAATATAAGCTTGAAGTAGAACTCAGGTATTCCTGAGCTTATATTCCAACTTTTTAATGATCTTCCACCAGATTGTCGAGGCATGTTGTTTCATTTAGCTATAAAATATGCTGATGAATCTAAGCAACTTAAAATAAGAGTTCAAAATTTACAGAAGTAATTTTCAAGATGGTTTCTTCAATGAAAAATGGCACTGAATAAGCAGGTAGTAGTGAGAAGTGATTTGGGATCGATATACTGAGGATTTTAGGTGACAGCCAGAAAAATTGGTTAGAGTTTTTTTAACTATCATGAAAACTTGACATATTAATCCAGCCTCGTTTTACCTCAATTACCAAAATGAAAATTTCCAGGACAAATACAAAGCAAATAATTTCCCAATGACGTAAAAATAGACTTCTAAGTGGTGCAAGTTCCTCTGTGCATCCCACTCCTGTCTCTTCTTCTCTTCCCCCTTCTCTATCACCTGTCTAAATCCTATCAGCCAAACTCAGCTTCAGCATTCACCACTGGAAAGGCTGTCCTGCTCTCTCTGAAAGACTAGGTACCTTTGTTTATACGCTACCATGTTATGTATATTCCTATTAAAGCTCCTATCACCTAATAGCACACTTAGCTGTTTTGTTATCTCCTGCATTGCATTATGGAGGTCCAAATAACATCAGTCATGTTTATTCATCTCTATATGCCCAGTATCTAAAACTTGTCTCATGACTCAAATGATTACTAAATGATGAACTTTTCAGTGAAAGTTTTTTGAAAGAGCAAGTTACTTGTTTTTTGGAACTACTTCAGTTTAAATATATTGTTAAAGGCACGTCTGCCCTATTTTTAAACCTCTTTCATGAAATCATAAAGTTGCTGAACCTCAAGGCCAGATGAGCCAAACAGCCTCCAGTAAATGAACACTTAAAACATTTAAAACTGTTGTTTGTCTTCCATTTACACTCAGAAATAAACTACATAATCACTGTAGTAGCAATAGGTTTTCTCTGTGTACAAGGCTAAAGAATTCCCTCTTGAGGGATTCCATGTTGATATCATTTATTCCATTCTCTGTAGAGACAGGAAAATAACCATTCTTTATAATAACTAATAAATAATAAGTAATAAGTAACCTTTTAGCCTCTGCTGCTAAAACCTATTTCAGTATCTTTAGTCTACTGACATTCACTAAGAAACACAACACATGTTCATTCTAAAGACATACATATGTATATATAGATATACACTCTCATATATATTTAAAAAGTTGGAATGAATAACTCCATTTTTTAGATAGTGTAATGAAAGCACATAGGTTACCTCATTTTTGAGGGAAAGTATTAAAAATCTCTTTAAGAGTATTTTGGCAAAAAAAAAATCAGTATTTACTAGATGCACCATTTAATACAATTTCAAAGAAATCTAGGTAAAAAGAAAACCATATTTCAACAATCTTTAATTCTTCTTGATTATAATGCAATATCCAAACATTGCTAATTATATGAGTTTCCTTAGAATAAAATATTAAACCGTTATATTTTTGGAAATGGATGCTTAAAATAGTTTCCGTTAAAGCACTTTTTCAAATTTATATTCAAATTTACTAATCACTTTTAAAATTAAAAAGGTTTAAAAATTAAACCTTTGCCATTAAAAACAATAAACATATCCAATGTGTACACATAAATACAAATCTTACCAGTTAAAATATGCACATCACATACCTGTTTGCTTATAAATTGCTAATTCTTTTACAGTCTCCAAAAACTGCCAAAATTTTTCATTACTTTCTTCTGCCATAAATTCACTATTAAAAAAGAAAAGTAATTAATAGATGAAAAGGAAAAAGGTTTAGATACTATATACTTTAGAAGCAAATTATAACTTATAGTAAAAACAAAAATCTCTAAAAATTAATGTTAAATTACTGATTTTTATTTACTGTAATGCAGAAAGAGAAAAAACTGATGATTCTTACCTGAGGTATCATTCTCAGCGTCAAACATACAATCATGACCAGAACAGACTGTATGAGAAATAATTTTTGTTTTTTCCTCATTAGCTATACTAAAAAAATGGGTAATTTATTTTGTTTCTTCAAGTGAAATACCATTGAGAAGCAGAATTTAAAGGTAATGAAGAAAGTGTTTTTTAAAGGTGAAAAGTAAAAAAGGTAAATAAATAGAAGGACTTTGCTTTTAACAAAAATTGGATCTACGAACACTTTTAAGTCATAATATCTATTATTTTTATTTAGCTACTTATTTATTTTTATTATTTGAAACAATCTTTTTATTATTTAAAACAGACAATATTTTAATAATTAATAGGAAGTTGGTGTATTTCATTAGGTGTTAGGCCTTGAAGCCCAAAGAAACTTCCATTTTTCTACAGAGCATAGGCAAGAAAAAATGGCCAACGCCATATAAAACCTTTTGAAACAATTAAATAAGTGAACGGTTACTCAGTGCTGTATAGAAGAAAAGCACAAGACACCTGAAACAAACAGATTTAACTATTTAAACTAGAAAGGAAACGGCCACCAAACAGATGGTACAGACTCTTCGTTATCGCCCACCTGATCTTTCTCTCTAGCCTTGGTCAACTTAAACTAATACTTAATGTAAACGGAAAATAATGAGGACATCATGCAGAGTAACTACTTCCTGTGATTCTGAGAGGGTCAATAAAGGGGAAAAAGGAGGAAAAACTAATTAATTCACCAACATAACCATGAGAGGCATAGGAATTTAAAGCAACAAGTAACTTCAAAACAACTCTTATTATTAATGGTGTACAACTCAATGGCATTAAAAAAAAAAAAGTTAAAAGCAGAGAAAACAATGGGAACACTAAAATAGGATGTGACCTGAAAAGGACAGAGGTGTTGCAAAACCTCAAGTAAATTAGGGAGCAATACTAATCCCTAACTAACTGACTTGACCAAGCAACTACAGACATGTTCAGATGCTGTACAACCATAAGTAAAAGACATCTTCCATATGCTGGAATTTACACATCTAAGTATAATCCTTCAAAGTGATCATCTTAAGAACATATTCACTTACACTTATTCCCTCAATACATACCACTGCTCTAAGCATTTTGGAACTCTTCCTAAATTACTTTCGGGGGCAATATGCCAGTAACTCGTTGAAATATCCTTGCGAGACCATCTAAATAAGCGCCTCACCTTCTAAAAGATATTACCTTTACCCAAAGTTTTAAAAAGGGAAAAAGCCCAAAAAACTGGCATTTCCAATTTGTTCACTTGTCCTATATGATATTTAGCTACAAATAACAATGGTTCCCAAAACATTCTACTACAGAGAAAAAAGTTATTTCTATAGAGGGTGTTTTTATATGTACTAAGGAACATGACAATAAGTGGAATTCCAAAAAATATGTTCACTAAGAGCAACACCAGTGGAATAAATGCAGTTTAGACGTATACATTACGGTATATGTGTTTTAAATTTAGCCTCATCAGCCTATAATCATCCGTAGTAAATAGTACTGAATTATAAATTAATTCAGGCAGGGGACATACCTCATTCATCTTTATTTCTGACACAGTACCCATCATAGGGCTATGCTCAAAACAAGCAGTGAAATATTTATACTGAATTAAAAATATGTAATATACATATCTATGTATAGGCAGTAAGAGAAATTCCCAAGAATAATGGTTTAAATTAAAAAACCTGAGCTGTCGCTTTTCTTAAGTTTCTATCTCTCAAGTTCCTTCGAATTACCCAAAACTCTTCAATTCTTTCTCTGCCACACTTCTTTGGCTTTGCTAAAATTTTTATTTAAGAGAAACATTAAAAACCTGAAGATGAACAGAATAATGAAGTCTAAAAAACAGAATTAAAAAGTGCAATGATTAAAAAACTACAGGCTTCTAGGCTGCTACACTGTCACAAAGAAGAGATTTAGTTCAAAAGGATAAAGTCTGGACTAGTAGATTAAAGGTATAGTGGGAAAGAGTTTAGTTTATATAATGGAGGATCTGCTAACAATTTATATTTGTTCACAACAGAACAAGCAGGCACGTGAAATAACACTGAGCTTCCTGTCGGGATTACCTAAGCAGAGATCAGGTGCCACAGGTCAGGTATACTGCAGAGGTAATTCTGATGGTGGTTTGAAGTATACACTACTTTACATATGGTCCTTTCCATTGAATCAACATCATTGAGGACCTACTTCTGTGTACTGAGCCTTGGGGAAAACAGGTATGAATAAGAAATATTTTTGTTGCCTCTAATGAACTAATACAGTGAGTCCTCACTTAATATCGATAGGTTCTTGGAAACTGCAACTTTAAGTGAGGTGACATATAATGAAACCAATTGATATAAACAAGAGTTAAGTTTCTACAGCATATTTCTGATCACAAAAAATCACCAAACTTCTAAATAAAGACCCCAAACACTTCTAATATTAAACACTGAAATAAACGTGAGCTATACAACATTTAAGAAAGATTACTAAAACAAGTAAGATAATTATTTTCCATCCAGCTTATTCCAGTTCAGGGTTGCAGGTGACCAGAGCTTCTCCCAAGGTACACGGTGGGAACCCACCCTGGACAGGACACCCTTTCATTGTGGGGCTCACATGTGTGTGTGCGCAGCCTGTACACACACACACACACACACACACACACACACCCCCAGTCACTCAGACTGGGACAATTTAGACATGCCAATTAACCTATGCACATCTTTGGAATGTGGGAAGAAACTGGATTTCCCACAGAAAACTCATGCAGACATGGCGGAATGTGCAAACTCCACACAAACAGTGGCCCCAGTCAGGAATCTTTTTTTCCTCTCATCAACGTTGTAACGAAACTATGTTAATTTGAGTACTTGCTGTATTTATTGAGCACCTACTTTCAATCCCTGTGCTTTGGCAAAATAAACATGAATAAGAAATACTTTTGTCCCCTTAAACTCACATTTTAGCAGCAGAGATTAGCACATATGATACATTGCAGTAAAGATTATTACAGAAGTATTGAATAAATGTTGTAAGAACATAATAGAAAGACATTAGTTTTTGTCAGGACAAAGGACCAGGCAAAAAGACAGTAATGTGGTATGTCCATAAATAAGGTATCAACAAGTAAGGACTGTAGTAGAGTGTTAATATTACTTCCCTAGGACTACCATAATAAATTATCACAAACTTAGTGGTTTAAAACAAATGTATTCTCTCTCAGTTTGGGAGGCCAAAAGTCTGGATTCCAGGTGTCGTCAGGGTTAATGCAGGTTAGGATGTGGATTTATCTTTTTGGGGGGCCACCATTCAAGCCAATACAGTCTACCTTCTGGGTCCCCAAAATCCACATTTGTCCCACGTACGAAATACATTCACTCCATCCCAATATCCCCTAAGGTAATCTTAACCTATTATAACATCATCTCTAAGACCAAAGCTAATGTAAATATCATCAGAAGTCTCAACTCTAAACTAGGGAGGAGTGAAGCCTTGGGTACCGTCCTTCCTGGAGCAAAATTCTTCTCCATATATGGACCTGTGAAACTAGAAACAATTTATCTGCTTCCAAAATGCAATGGTGAGACAGGTAATCCAGATTCCAAAAGGGGGAAATTAGAGAGAATAAAGCAGTTACCAGTCAAAAAGAAATCTGAAATCCAGCAGAACAAATTCCATTAGGTTTCAAGCCCTGAGCATAACTCCCCATGGCTTGTTGCTCCACCCTCTGTGCTGCCTGCCACAGCTCTGCCCTCAGTGTCATTCTTCCTTTCTCCTGAAGGATAGCACATGTTTGCAGCTAAGTAGGTCTATTAGCCAAATTTCCTGACTATAGAATTTTGAAAGTCTGACAGCCTTCTCTAATTTCATCCTGTCCCTTTTGATCCAACCTGACAGTGTTTCTGCTGATACAACATAGTCAAAATCCTTGTGGGTCTCTTATGTATCTCATCAGATTCATGCCATTACATAAAGATCCTCCCCAGAACATTCCTGGGTAAACCCATCTCTATTCCTGGCTTCTGCTGATGTGGTCGAGTGAGTCCTTGAGTCACATATTTAACCTATACTGCGAAAGGCTGTCCAGCCACACATTTGGCCTCCTTTCCGGAGCATGCATTCCCAACACTGAGTTTAATTTTAGCATGCTTTGCAACCTCCCAAATTATCAAGAGCTGCTTCCCTTCCTTAAGTTTCTCCTTCAATTTATCTTTCCTCTTGCATTTTACTATAACTGTAAGCAGCAAAAAGAAACCAGATGACAGCTTTAATACTTGGCTTGGAAATCTCCTCAGCTAACTACCCAAGTTTATCACTTACAAGCTGTTTTCCACACAACGGGAGAGTATCAGCCAGTTTTCTGCCACTATGTATCAAAGATCATCTTCATTTCCAATTACATGTCTCGTGTTTCTTTCTGAGTACTTGTCAGAGTTCCTTTAATGTTCTAAGATGACAGAAGCTTTTTCTACTAAGTTCCTCGCTTTCTTCGAAGTCCTTACTAGAACTACCTTTAATGTTCATGTTTCTGCCAACAGTCTCCTCAAGGCAATCTTGGCTTCTTCTACCACTTTTCTCAAAACTCTTCCAGCTTCTGCCTGATTCATCAGCTACATCTACATTTTTAGGTATCTGATACAGCAGCACCCCATTTGAAGGTACCAAATCTGTATTAGTTTCCTAGAGCTGCTGCAAGAAGTTACCACCAACTTGGTGACAACAGAAACTTTTTGTCTCACTGTTCTGGAGGCCAGAAGTCCAAAATCAAGGTATTGACAGGGCTACGCGCTGTCCAAAGGCTCTTGGGGAGAATCTTTCCTTGCCTGTGTCTGCTTCTCGAGGGTTCCAGTGTTCCTTGGCTTGTGACTGCACCAACCCAATCTCAGCCTCTGTTCACATGGCCTTCGCCTGGTCTGTATCTTTTCCTCTTCCGTCTCTTGTAAGGACCTCAGACTTAGCCCCATCTAGATAACCCATAATGATCATGTTTCAATATCCTTAACTTAATCACATTTGCAAAGATTCTTTTTCCAAGTAAGGAAAAATTCACAGGTTCCAGAGATTAGGATGAGGACACACCTTTCTAGGAACTGCCATTCAACCCACTACAAGTGGTAAGGTTGGTACGTCAGATCAGGCTACACTGTGAAGAACCTTGAGGAGCTATAGGAGTCCCTGCTCTAGGACCCTTGGGCAAGTAGAAATCGGGAAACTGAAACTACCAGTCTAAGATGGAAAGAAATTAAACTGAGTATGGGATCAGATCTGTGCAAGCTCTGGGAGAAACTGGGGAAAAGACAGAAAAAGGGGACATATTTTAAGCTAGAATAATTTATTCAATACCAACTTTTATTACAGCTGATACCACAAAAATGCAAAGAATCATAAGTACTGCTATGAACAATTAAATGCCAACAAATTGAACAACTGAGAAGAAATGGATAAATTCCTAAAAACATACAACCTACCAAGACTGAGTTAGGAAGAAATAGAAAATCTGAACCGACTGATAACTAGTTAGGACATTGAATCATCAAACAAAAACCTCCCAGCAAACCAGACAACTTCACTGTTGAATTCTACCACATATTTAAAGAAGAATAGTAGTCCTTCTCAAACCCTTCCAAAAAACAGAAGAGGAAGGAACACTCATTACCAAAGCCAGACAAGGACAGTTAAGGCCAATGTCCCAGATAAAAAAGACACAAAAATCCTCAGCAAAATATTAGTAAATTGAATTCAACAACACATTAAAAGGATCATACACCGAGATCAAATGAAATTTATTCCAGGGATGCAAGGATTTGTGGTTCAACATACACAAATCAATCAGTACAATACACCACATTAACAAAATGAAGGATAAAAGTTATATGATCATCTCAATAGATACATAAAAATCAGCTGACAAAATTCAACATCTATTTGTGATAAAAACTCAACAAAATGGGTACAGAAGGAACATACCTCAACATAACTAAGGCCATATATGACAAGCTTATAGCTAAGATCATACTCAGTGATGAAAAGCTGAAAGCTTTTCCTCTAAGATCAGGAAACAGACAAAGCTACTCATTCTTGCCACTTTTACTCAACATAATATTGGAAGTCCTAGCCAGAGCAATTAGACATACATACATACATACATACATACATACATACATACATACATAACATCTGAATTGGATAGGAAGAAGTAAAACTGTCAGTATTCACAGGTGACATATTACATATAGAAAATCCTAAAGACTCCACCAAAAAACTGTTAAAACTAATAAACCAACTGAGTAAAGTTGCAGGATATAAAATCAATATACAAAAATCTGTGGTGCTTCTATACACTAATAACAAATCACCAGAAAGAGAAACTGAGAGGAAAAATAACTCATTTACAATTGCATCAAAAAGAATAAAGTACCTAAGGAGTAAATTTAACCAAGGAACTGAAAGACCTGTGCACTAAAACCTGTAAGATATTGATGAAAAAAACTGAAGACAGCACAAATAAATGGAAACATATGCATGCGCATGGATTGGAAGAATTAATAGTTAAAGTGTCCAAATAACACAATGCAATCTACAGATTCAATGCATTCTCTATCAAAATTCCAATGACTCTTTTCACAGAAATAGAACAAACAATTCTAAAATTTGTATGGAAACACAAAAGACTCCAAATAGCCAAAGCAATCTTGAGAAAGAAGAACAAAGCTAGAGGTATCATGTTTCCTGATTTCAAACTATATTACAAAGCTATTGTAACCAAAACAGTATGATATTGGCATAAAACCAAATACGTAGCTCAATGGAATGTAATAGACAGCCCAGAAATAAACCCATGCATATATGGTCAATTAACTTATGACAAAGGAGCCAAGAATACATAATGGGGAAAAGGCAGTCTCTTCAATAATGGTGTTGGGACAACTAGACAGCCACATACAAAACAATGAAACTGGATCACTATCATATGCCACACACAAAAATTAACTCAAAATGGATTCAAGACTTGAAAGTAAGACCTGAAACCATAAATCTCCTGGATAAAAACATGAATGGCAAGCTCCTTAAAATTGGTCTTGGAGATATTTTGGATTTCATACCAAAAGCAAGGGCAACAAAAGGAAAAATAAACAAGCTGGAGTACATAAAACTAAAAAGCTTCTATACAACAAAAGAAATCATCAACAAAATGAAAAGACAACTTACCAAATGGCAGAAAATATTTGCAAATCATATATTTGATAAGGGGTTACTATCTAAAATATATAAATAATTCATACAATTCCAATTGAAAAATTGGCAGAGGACCTGATAGACATTTTTCCAAAGAAGACATACAGATGCCCTTAAGGTTTATGAAAAGGTGCTCAACATAACTAATCATCAGGGAAATGCAAATCAAAACCACAGAGAGATACCACCTCACACCTGTTACACAGGGTATCATAAAAAAAGGAAAATGTTGGCAAGGATGTGGAGAAAAGGGGAACCCTTGTGTAAGGTAGGTATGAATGTAAACTGGTGCAGCCACTATGGAAAAGAGTTATAGAGGTTCCTCAAAAACATTAAAAATAGAACTACCAGGAGATCCAGCATGTCTACTTCTGGATATTTATCCAAAGGAAATAAAAAACACTAACTCAAAAAGACATATGCACCCCTATGTTCAGTGTAGCATTATTTACAATAGCCTAGTGTCCATAGATGGTTGAATGGATAAAGAAATCATGGCATATACATATATAACATATATATTATATATATTATATATTATACATATATTATATATATATATATAAATACAATGGAAAATTATTCAGCATTAAAGAAGGAAATTCTGCTACTTGGGACAACATGGACGGTCCTTTAGGGCATTATGCTGGACCTTTAGGGTATTATGCTAAGTGAAATAAATCAGACAGAGAAAGACAAATACCATACGATCGCACCTCTGTGTGAAATTTAAAATGAAAAAAATTGCGAAGAAATGGGGGAGGGAATGAAATGGGTGAAAGTGGTCAAAGGTACAAACTTTCGGTTATAAATCAATTCACGGGGATGTAATATACAGCCTGGTGACTATAGTTAATACTGCACTGCATATTTGAAAGTCGCCAGGAGTAAATCTTAAAAAGTTCTCATCACAACAAAAAAATTTTTAACTATGTGTGGTGACAGTTGTTAACGAGACTTACTGTGGTGATCACAATATACATATACAAATATGATGAACGCCTGAAACTAATATAATGGCATATGTCAATTACATCGCAAATAAATAGAACTGTTTTAGCGTCTTATATAGACAACATAACGTGGCATGCCGAAGTCTCTTTTCAGGGCTGCTTTGGTGAAATGACCAAATCAACTGGCATTAAAACTTCATGCTGGCTAAAGAAAAGAACCTTCAAATTCTGTTTACTAGCATACTAAGAGAATTTTAATATCTGCAAGTTTGGTTTCTGCAAAGTAAATGGTATCTTATGAACTAACTCCAGTGCAGGATTCGGAAAGAATAACGTGGAAGCTGTCTTGTCCACAGGAAGCCTAGGTGCTTCAAGTATGGTTTCCTAAAAAGAACTGCTCACATTAATTGAAATGCTTGCATTAAACACCACACTCCACCACCCATTCTTCTTCCTTTTTTATATAGTAAATGCACATAAAATCCAAAAGAATTAAATAACGGCCCCGAAGTTTTAAAAACCGCGGGCAAGGCAAAGTACGAACTGCGGGAGGAAAAGGAATCGCACAGGAGTGCTGCGCACCGGGTGGCAGGGAAGTGGGTGATGCTCCGAGGGCCACGCACGGGAGCACTTGGAGCAGCGGTGCAAGGACCGCATCCGAGGAAACGTCAAGGTCCCAGCGCGCCCCCAGCCCCTTCCGGGCCCTCCCTCCGCACCGGGATCGGCAGAGGTTCCAGCTCGCACCCACCTGGCCTCCAGCAGCAGCGGGGTCTCGGGCCACTTCGCAGCCAAGTGGGCTGTCACTGCCTTGGACGCCGAGGCCGTGCCGGAGCAGAGCAGCCAGAGCCAAAGCACCGTGGCGCCGAGGAGCAGCCGCATCACATTGGCGGCCTTTGCCATGGCGCAGGAAGGGAAACGCGAGGAGATCGGACCTAGAGACCAAAGCCCGGAGCCGCCACGCTACAGCCGGCTCCTCCCGACGCGCCGTCGCCCACTTCCGGTGGGGGGAGCTAGAGTCCGTTACTCGGCCCTGGCCTGGCATGTGCCCGGCGCATGCGCATCTAGCTGCGGCGCGGTGCGGGGATCGCCCGCGGGATGCGAGCCACCGCGGTGCGGTCGGTGCCGGAATAGAGAGACGTGGCTGATGCTCAGGCGGATCCGCGGCCGGTTGTCGGGCAGAGGCTGTGGGACACGGAGCGGGGAGGCGGGCTCCCGGAGACCGGACTGGGATTGCGGCCCACTAAGGCTGGCGGGAGGTGCCAAAGTCTGGAAGCGAAGGCAGGAACCTGTGTGGTTATTATACACACTTACACGGCGGAAAATAAGGCCTATTAAAGGTCAAGCACCTACCTCACGGTGTTCTCCAATTTTATTGCAAATTCGAGTCACCTGGTAGAGCTTTTAGAAAGCCGGATGCCCAGACTACACCACACACCTTACAGGGGGAATATCTGGGGGTGAGATTTGGGCATCAATAGTCTTTAATAATTCCCGCCCCTCTCCGGTGATTCGAGTGTTGCAGTTATGTTGGGAAACCAGTGACATCACCTGGAGGGCTTGTTAAAACAGGATGCTGGGCCTCATCCCCATGTTTGTTTCCGATTCAGTAGGTTTGGTGTGGGGTCGGAGAATTTTCATTTCACGGCTAACAAGTTCCTAGGTAGGTGATTCTGATACTGATGGTTGGGGTCCACGCTTCCAGCCTTTGTACTCAAAAGTGGTCCACAGGCCAGCAGCGTCAGCATCAGCTGTGAGCTTATTAGAAATGCAGAATCTCAGGCCCCACCCCGGATCGACAGAATCTGAACCCCCAGTTTAGCAGGAAACGTAGGTGATATTTGTGCGCATTAAAGTTTGAGAAGAGCGAGAAGAGCTGGTTTAGAGGATTACAGGTGAAATGCATAGGAAACTGATCGTAGCTTTTGTCATTATTAGCCAAAATCACACAGGGTGTAGTTGAGACTCGATTTCAATCAAGGACTGGCTGACCTCAAAGCTCATGCGTTTACGACATCAGGCTCAAAGACAAAACTTGCCACAGAGTTAACTGGTTTTCCACTACATATGATTCGTCAAGCAAAATATTTAGTTTTATTTTACTGGGCAGAAGTGGAGCCTCAAGATTCTGGCTCCTATTCAGGAATGATTCTTTTCCTCTTCAGAAGAAAGTAAATTTATTATAAATATTAAAATATATGGTAAAGAGAAGCAGCAGCTGGGGAAAATAGTTTAGGAGATGCACTGATCCATTTTTTCCCCGTCCCATTACTCCCTTGCCCTATAGGGAATCTGATCTCTTCAAGGTGCCAAAACACTAGCACTTCACTTTTTAATTTCCTCTCATTTACTTAGAAATAACTCCTTAGAAGACCTTGCTCTGGAAATTCCAGTCAGGTCTCACTTCCTAAGGTTAGCCTTCATTTTCTGATTTCTCCCACTTGGTATGATCTATCCCTCCTTTAAATTCTCAAAAGCTCTTTTATTTTTAACTGTCATATGCACTTATAATTCTCACTTTAGAATTTGAATACAGTACTTATTTATTTCTCCTACTAAAGGTGGATATTCCCAGAGGGCTCATGCCTTATTCATTTGAGCATCCCTTGCAGTCGAGCACAGTACGTTATTGGGGCTCAATAAATATTGAAGAGTCTTTGTTTTATGGATAAGTAGACAGAAAGCTAAGGCAGATGGGTAAGGAGCTTTATTTCTATCCATAAAGCATAACAGAAAAATGTATTATGAATTTTTCACAAGTATTTGCTTTAATTAATTCCTCATTTCCACTTATTTTTGGACTAAATTTTTGACTGAAATTGTGGAATGAAGGAAGTAAAATATTGACAGTGAATGTCTTAAATGTTAGCATTTATCTGATGGGTTGCAAATTATTTAAGAAATGATTTGCCTATAAAGTTCCAAAAATACACTGTTTAAAGGACACTACTAAAATATTTGTTAGTATACATTCCAAGATATTTGAGTTCAGAATGGTGAGGAATGCTACATTTCTCCCTTAAAGAGATGAAATTAATTTAATCCAGGGTCATTTATTTTCATAATTATTGTCACTCATCGTCTCAGGTCCCGCTCCCCACACAAGAACGCAGGATATGGGGAGGCCAAAAAGGAACACCAACAGAGCCAGGGATAGGGGGTTCATGCCACTATAGTCTTGCTGGCAGCTGAGTTGGAGACACAGGAAGCAGGAGCCACATAATGTGTGATCTACCTTCCGCATCTCTGCCACCCAACCCACCAACCAACCCCACTTGCTAGCTGCAATCCTCACTTGCTAGCTTAGCCACGGCAGTTATATTAGTGGCTAATGGCTAACTGATTACAGCTGATGGCCAACTAGTCACAGCTGATGGCCATCTACTATACCCGATCCAGCACCTTTCCAACGTGAGGTCGAGAACCTGGAAACTGCTCTCTGGGACTCTGTCTCCACAATTGTTATACATTCTAGTTTCCATAGTATTTCCTAGAAATTAACTGGGTTTGAAATATTCCTAAGACTGGTTCATCCCTGGGTTTGTATCCTTATCGATGAAACAAAGAAAAGAGTAGGAGTAGATGATATTTAAGTGTTAAGGGAGGTTACTGAGAAAGGATGTGAACGCTGGTTGACCCAGGAGCTGGTCCCCGGCAATCAGAGGCTTCTTCCCCCCTCTCCTGTCCTTGGAATGTACATTCCACCCAGTTTTTCCATACTTGGAGCCACTTCAAGGAAGCAGGCTTGAGAGAGTAATGTTATCGAGACCACCTGGACTGTATATGTGAGTGAATCCTGTTAAAGTCTCTATAACCTCTTAGAATTTTGGCAGCAGGTGCAAAGATCTATTTGACAACTGCCCAAGATAAGCCTCATATATAAGTTCCCCGCCATCTACCAATCTGGAGTGGGCTGCCTCTTTCTTTGGTCTCTCTTTGTCCTCTGTGTACAAATCCAGTTTCAAATTTCACCAGGGGAAGTTTTGAGGTTTTGAACCAGCAATAAGGTCTTTTCTATGTACAAATAGAAACCTTAAATTGCCAATTTTGAGTAACTCAGCAAAGGTCACTCAAGTTAGTGGAGCAGCGAAGCATTCTAATATCCATTATCAATAACCCTTTAACACAGATTGGTTATGAAGTGAATGTAGTTCAGGGACACAATTGTACTTTAATATTTTTTAGCAAAATTTTATTCAAAGTTATTCATTTTGGGGTAATATGAATGAAAATTGATGATGATAACAGTTTTCATTGTATGTGGAAGAAGTGATTAATGAGTGCCTTATAATAAGAATATTGTGTTTAATAGAATAAATCATCTTGATTTTTTTTTTAGGTACAGCATGGACTATATTTTTAGTGATGCTATCTGAGGATAAAGTTCCTGCCAAATTATCATGCAACATAATAAAACTTTAATTTTCTCCACCTAAATAAAGACTCACAGCTGAAATGGCTTTTTAAAACTACCACTCTATAGGTCTTCCTGATTTCCCTTACTATTAAAAAGAATCTATTCTTACTTTTAAATTTGAATATCTTAAATATGCAAAAGTATCTTATTTTTCATTCTAGTTAAGAAGAATATACAGATTTCTATAATTTGTTTTATTTCTATTTCCTAGGCAAGATTATACTAAAAACATAACCAAATGAGTAATGGTTTAGTTTTATTTACTTAAGTGTCAGTAAATTTGATTTGTATAAGTTTTTGTATTTTATTTAAAATAGGTTACAAATGAATCACAAATGTCTAACTCCAGGTAAGTTTGATGAAACTTTTTTAGTGCAGTTTATTATAGTGACTTTCAAATAACAAATTAAGTGTGTAAGATATATAATTTTAAATCAATCATTTGGGATGATACAAGAACTTGAAATCTGCTATTTAACAACAACCTTCTATACTTACATATGTGGTCAGTATTTTATAATGCATTCAAAAGTTGCTAAGTCACTATACTGTTTCTTCTATTATTTGTTTTGTTTCTTCTACAAAACACATAGGATTAAATTATGTTGGTGGAAGACAAAGAAACATATTCTGGTTTTTACATCTTCTAGTAGAGATTAGTATAGTTATGTGTAAACTCATTAATTCATTCAAAATATATTGTATATTACCTTGGGAAGTTGACTGTGTCATATAGTGTGAAAAAATACTGAGATGAATAAAATGGTTAATGTCTTCAAAGGGCTTACAGTGTAGTATGGACATAAAAACATATACCTATAAATTATTGTAGAGAAAAGTTAATAAAATTCTATGGAAATCCAGAAGAAGAAAACAAATTTTTAAGAAATTTTATTGAACAAATTAACATGAATAAACAGCTTTAGTGAATTTTCTCATTAAAGTTATTTCCTGGTTTAAATCTAGCATTTTGTGAAGGTACACAAATTCTTTCAGTCTCTAGGGAAGCATCTGAAAAGTACTGTCATGATTATCAACAATAAAAATAAGCATTTGTAGAGCAGCTGCTTTACATGTGTGTCATGAAACATGGTCTCAAACCCTGGTGACTTTTTCATTTAATTGGGAAGCTAGTACAGTACATAAAAATAAATTATAATGAGTTCTATGTGATGAGATCCAAAGGACTAGCATATTACAGTAAATATGACTGGAAATAAAGGAGGAAGCAGTCTCAAGAAAAGCCTCACAGAATAGGTGGTGTAACTACGCTTTGAAGGAAGTATAAAAGACTAAGATGAGAGCTCTGTCATTCTATCATTGATGCAACCATACACAAATGGATGCGGATATGTTCCTAAACAACTTTATTTATGGACACTAAATTTTCTATTTTCATATATCATAAAATATTAGTTTTTTGCTTTTCAAAATTAAAAAATGTAAAAACCATTTTTATTATAACTCGCAAGCTATACATACGAGATGTGATCAAACAATACAGCAAATGTTTAAATAAAAAAAATTATTACAGTAAAAGACACATTGCCATTAATCCCTTTCAAAATACTCCCTCTCACTTTGAATATACTTATACCATCATTCTTGCCACTTTCTGAAGCAGTTCTGGAAGTCCTCTTTCATGAGTGACTCTGCTTCATCCTCCATCATGACAATGCTCTGTGTCACACATCACTTCTGATTTGGCAATTTCTGTCAAATGAAAACATTAGGGTGTGTCCTCATCCACCTTATTCACCAGATCTGGCACTGTGCGACTTCTGGCTCTTACCCAAAGTCAAAATGATTCAGGACATGGAGGCAGCCACAACAGTGCAACTAAAGACACTCACAGAAGAGGACTTTCAGAACTGCTTCAGAAAGTGGCAAGAATGATAAGTGTTCAAAGAGAGAGGGAGTATTTTGAGGGGGGATAAATGGCAATGTGTCTTTTACTGTAAACATTATCATATTACTTTTGTATGTAATGTTTACATATTACATGTAAACATTATCATATTTTACTTTAAACATTATCATATTGTTTGATCACACCTCATATTTGGCCCATGGGCCACAGATGCCAACCTCTACTCTAGAAAATGTTTTGCAGGAAATCTATAGAAGAAAGCTTATACAATTATTGTTTGTAATAACAAAAAACTGAACATACTGTTTCCCTGAAAATAAGACAGGATCTTATACCATATTTCCCCAAAAATAAGACTGAGTCTTATATTAGTTTTTGCTCCAAAAGATGCATTAGGATGTATTTTCAGGGGATGTCTTATTCTTTCATGTACAACAATCTACATTTATTCAAATACAGTCATGTCATCTTCTTCTGGAACATTGTCATAACATACTAAAAGCATCTACCTGGCTGACGATCTTAACTGGGGCTTATTTTTGGCGTAGGTCTTATTTTTAGGGAAACATGGTAGCTCAAATATCCATTGAAATAGAATGACAAAATAAATTGTGCAATGGAAAACTAAACAGCAGCGACAATAAATGAGTCACAGCTATTAGATAAACATGGGTGAATCTCAAGCACATGTCAATAAAAAACCAAGACATGAAAAAATACATACACTAATAGTCTATTACACAGGTTTCCAAAACAGGTACTACTAATGATATAACCTTTAGGGATACATGCACGCTCTAATGAAAGGAAGGGAATGGTAACACAAAGTTTAGTACATTGCTTATCTCTGGGTGAGAAAAAGAAGATGAGGTCAAAGATGGGCCCACAGAGAACTTCAAAGATATTGGTAATAGCCTACTTTTTCCCCACCAGTTTTATTGATACATAATTGACATGCAGCATTGTGTAAGTGACTTAACGTCATGACATGATCACCACAACAAGTTAGTATCCATCATCTCATATAGGTACAAATAAAAAAGAAAACCCCCCCACTTTTTTTTGTGATGGAACTTGATTTGCATTTTCATAATTGGTCAAAGTATTTTTGAAATACAAGTTTTGGACTTAATTCCAGAGCTAATTTATGAGCTACTCAGGTAAATAATTTAATAATTGCGTTAGGACAAGACACTGTTTTTGTCCCTTTGTCAATGCTTCACTCAGATTATCTCTCAGTGTATCCTTTAAGAGATTGAGTTAGGTTGACAATATCAACACCCCCACCCCCACCCCAGAGTAATTTAAACTAATAATAAATTGTATTTTTTTCTCTCATGAAACTGGAAATAAGCAGTCTGGAGCTGCTATGACAGTTCAAAAGTGCCCAGTCTTTTGTGTCTTCTTTTCCTGCCATTTTTTTTTCCTCTTTGTTTTTTTTTTTTTGCATCTTTATTTATTTATTTATTTTTAAATTTATTGGGGTGACAATTGTTAGTAAAATTACATAGATTTCAGGTGTACAATTCTGTATCACATCATCTATAAATTACATTGTGTGTTCACCACCCAGAGTCAGTTCTCCTTCCATCACCACATATTTGATCCCCCTTACCCTCATCTCCCACCCCCCAACCCCCTTACCCTCTGGTAACCACTAAATTACGTTCCCCAGATTAATTTTCAAAACCCCGTGGCCATCTTGTGGTTACTGATTGTTTTCTAATCCCCTCACCTTCCCCCTTACCCCCACCCCCCCGCCCATCTAGCAAACCTCAGTTTTTCCTCTTTGTCTCCAAAACTGTTTCTGATTAGTTCATTTACTTATTCTTTTCTTTAGATTCCGCATATAAGTGAGATCATATGGTACTTATCTTTCTCTGTCTGACTTATTTCACTTAATATAATGTTCTCTAGGTCCATCCATGTTGTTGCAAATGGTAAGATTTCTTTCTTCTTTATGGCTGAGTAATACTACATTGTATAAATGTACCACAGTTTCTTAATCCAGTCGTCTACCGATGGGCATTTCGGTTGTTTCCATGTCTTGGCTATTGTGTATAGTGATGCAATAAACATAGGAGTGCATAAAGATTTTTGAATTGGAGTTTTGGATTTCTCCGGATAGATACCTAGGAGTGGAATTACTGGATCATAGGGTAGTTCCATTTTCAGATTTTTGAGATACCTCCATACTGTTTTCCATAGTGGCTGCACCAATCTGCAATCCCACCAACAGTGCACAAGCATTCCCTTTTCTCCACATCCACGCCAGCACTTGTTTGTTGATTTATTGATGATAGCCATTTTGACTGGGGTGAGGTGGTATCTCATTGTGGTTTTTATTTGCATTTCTCTGATGGTTAGTGAGGTTGAGCATTTCTTCATATGTCTGTTTGCCATCTGTATGTCCTTTTTAGAAAAATGTCTCTTCAAGTGCTCTGCCCATTTTTTAATTGGGTCGTTTGTTTTTTTGGAGTTGAGTGAGTTTTTTATAGGTTTGTGATATTAATCCCTTATCAGATATATCATTGGCAAATATCTTTTCCCATTCAGTAGGATCCCTTTTTGTTTTATTGATGGTTTCCTTTGCTGTGAAAAAACTTTTTAGTTTGATATAATCCCACATGTTTATTTTTTCTCTTACTTCCCTCGCGCGAGGAGATATATCAGTAAAACTCTTACTCCGGGTAATGTCTGTGAAGTTTCTTCCTATATTTTCTCTAGGTATTTTATGGTTTCAGATCTTACATTTAAGTCTTTAAGCCATTTTGAATTTATTTTTGTGTATGGTGTAAGGAGGTGGTCCAGCTTCATTTTTTTGCATGTGTCTGTCCAGGTTTCCCAGCACCATTTATTGAATAGACTGTCTTTACCCCATCGTACATTCTTGCTTCCATTGTCATAGATTACATGGCCATATAGGCATGGATTTATTTCTGGACTCTCTATTCTATTCCATTGATCTATGTGTCTGTTTTTATGCCAGTACCATGCTGTTTTGATTACTGTATCCTTGTAGTATAATTTGAAGTCAGGTATTGTTATACCTCCCACTTTGTTCTTATTTCTCAAGATTGCTGAGGCTATACGGGGTCTTTTATGGTCCCATATAAATTTTAGGAAATTATATGTTCTATTTCTGTGAAAAACATCGTTGGTAGTTTGATAGGAATTGCGTTGAATATGTATATTGCCTTAGGCAGTATGGACATTTTAACTATATTAATTCTTCCTATCCATGAACATGATATGTGTTTCCATATATTTATATCTTCTTTCATTCCTTTCTTTAGTGTCTTATAATTTTCTGAGTACAGATCTTTTACTTCTTTGGTTAAATTTATTCCCAGGTATTTTATAGTCTTTGGAGCAATTGTAAATGGGATTGTTTTTTTAATTTCTCCTTCTGATGTTTTATTATTGGTATATACAAATGCAACTGATTTCTGAATATTAATTTTGTATCCTGCTACTTTACTAAATTCATCTATCAGCTCTAATAGCTTCTTGGTCCTGCCATTTTTAATGTATGAATTTTAGCTTCCTCATCATAGATGGCTCCTATGTCTTCATGCATCATTTATATATTCCTGGCAGGAGGAAGAGGAAAGAGGAGAAAAGGCAAAATCTGCGTGCCAATTAAATCTGTTATATTTAATAAACTTTCCCCAAAGTTCTAGCAATGATTTCCTCTAACCTCTCATTAACTAGTTCTTGCCATCTGGCCACCCCTTGCATGGTGAGAGTCTGACAAATGTAATTTTATATCTGGGCACATTTCCCTATTTCCCCCAACAAAATTGGGATTCTGTTACCAAAGAATTAGGGAGTAATGTATTTTATGTAGATAACTGGCTGTTTGCTATACCCGTGTATCCTTTCTACTTTCAGTGTTTCATTTAGAAGAAATGAATTATCCTGGAAAAGAGAAGAAATGAGACTTTAGAAACCAGAGGACAATTTGAAAGGCAACATCAGGAAATGAACTATCTGACCAAAGTAGGTATCTTCTAGCCTAATATAAGTACCATGTTTAATTGGATAAAGAATCTCTTGAAGGTCACATGGCAGTAATTAAGAAGTGACTTTATTTAAAAATACTATAATTCGAAAGTAACAAAATATCAAAATGTAGTTTTGATTGTTATCTTGAATCTGTTATATTTGCAGCTGCAAGTGCTAAAAATCACTTAGTCTAAAATTAGTTGTATCAAGTATGATGAGCCAAGAAAATTTGCGTCATTTGTGTAATTTGGGTTTAAAAAATTCTCCTGACCCAGCAACTGATCTTAATATAATCAAATAACAATTTGTTTCATTTCAAAATCCATAACTTGATCAGTCTTACCTAGCTAAAAGAAGACCAGAGTAATGAATTCTTCCCATTTACCTATTCAACCCCTTCTAAGTGCACGTTTCAGCTCTAGAATTAGGAAAGGAGGATTCTGCAAAAGAAAGAAAGAAACATGGAGGCATTTTAAGTAGCACATCAAGTAGGAAATGTGTTTTCTGTGTATGTTGTTTCAAATGGAGATACTGATGGGGGCAGAAAGATGGAGACAAAGGGAGACGAGGTTTTACAATGTTAACAGACTTGGGAAACCTTTCAATTTGCCTTCATTTTTTTTCTCCATTCACTTTGGGTGCAGTATCTTTTTTTGTTCTTCCCTCTTTTTATTTCTCCTTTCATTGTTAATTTTGTATCATTCATTTTTAATTTAGTGTGAATGCATTTCTGAACCTAAGCTAGAGTTACCAGAATACTATTTGAAAGAGCTGTTTGTTCTGTTCAAAGGTCATTCTCTACTCCCAGTTGCAAATACACTGGAAGAAAAAGGGACCTGGAGCACATCCTGAGAGGGCGCATGTTATGTTATTCTCCTTCCTAAGGTCCCTGCTTTATCCATCCTTGGCTTGTACACCATTTTCCCTGTCTTTCAGGCTACTTTCTTCACACCCATACCTTTACCTCAGATGTTCTGCTTCCTCCTCTTACACTGTATAGCCACCCACTGGTCTAGCGCTTTGGTCTCGTTCCTCAAACACTTTTCATTTTGAATCATTTGGCATCCAGAACATCTGAGGGCTGAACCTTCTATGGATAGGTGGGATGCATATGAACGTAGTTCTCAGAAACAGCTTAGGGGGCGCTGGGCAATAGGTAACTATGGATCAGAGGGTACCTTATGACTAGCTGGAGAACATCAGTCATGTTTGGCAAAATTTCCTGACAGTTGGCTACTGGGGAGCTGGATTCAGGATTTAGGTACTTCAGTGCCTCATGTTAATATTTTAACATATGTGATTATAATAGTGAAGATTAAACTGCCAATGTGTTCACTCCATAGATACTCAAAAAACAATAGAGAAGACAACAACTCTAAGAACTATGGCATGGATTTAGGTGAACTTCTTACTGTGTTTTAGTTCATTGTGATGCATCACAAGAGGTTATGTAAAGCTACATTAAATAAAATATGTATAAAAATGCTTTGTGCCTAGCTAGTACATTGCAGGCACTAAAGATGCAAATATATAATTACATTATTATATATTGATAATTAGAGTATGAATATTTTATATTTAATGCATTATATCATTTTATCATAAGTGCTTTATGCAATTATCTTTAAGTTTCTCATTGTTATAACTTTAGTGTTCACGCGGCAGAGCTTTCTATTCATACATTTCCCAAACTGATGGGAACATTATTGTGGATTTTTATTAAATCCTACAGAGAATTATAAGTCATATATTCACCTAGAATTTATGTTCTAAGTTCCTATAATTGAAAATGTCAGAATAATTTCTGCCATTGACCCAGAAGTTGCCTCTTTGCCTACTAGTTTCTCTGCTGTTGTGTCTGGATTTATATTTAAGCATTGGCTTTCATTTTTATCTCCAATTCAGCCAGGCTGGAGAGTGGAATAGTAATACCAGCTGGCATAGAGTTGAGCCTGTATCAGCATATTGATGTTCCTGCATCAGCATATTGATGCTAGTGACACCAAAATGTCTCTCTGTCTCACTAAACGGCCTCACATAGGCATTAAACAAGTGTGGTGACAAAAAAGAGCTGACAGAAATCACACCCTAGAGTGGATGAACTGTTGCCCATTGGAAAAGGGGAATGTTTCACAGTGAGGCGATGCGTTAGCACAATGACATGAAACACATCCATAGATCCCAACTAGTCATAATCAATAAGAATGAATATGTGACTGTCTCCTGGTCTTTGATGATTAGCTATTGAGACCAGAACACTTTTGGTTCTGAATGGGATTAAAAACAAATCTCCCTGGGGCGAAGAGGTTTATGAAAAAAAAAACACAAAAAATGGAAGCTGTTGCTCAATCCTGATATGAAGATAAGTGGCTAATCAATTATTATTTTTTAAATTATCTTTTTCATTGAAGAAAAACAAATATACACAGAAGGCCCATACCACACTTGTACAGCTCAGTGGATTTTCCTGCATCTATCATACTCATGTAACCATCACCAGGATCGCACTGGCAGTATCCTTCTTGCCTCCTAACAGCCATTCCCTACCGCTTTCTCCCCAAAGCCAACCACTAACCCGAACTCTTACACAAATTAGTTTTATTGGTTTTTGAACCATAATTCTATGCTATTGTTGAGAGTGGTTTCAAGTGGGGAGTATATTATCAGACACATGTGGTAGAAGGATTATTCTGCAGCAATATGTAGAATAAACTTGAGGCCAGAGGCCAGGAAAAAGATGAGTGAAATAATTCAGGGAACAGAGGATGAGGAGTCAACAAGAGAGAAGAGTAGGGCTGGAAGAAATAAACACACATGCATGTCCAGTTCATCTGGAGGATGAGGGATCCAGACTGACATACCTTTCTCTAGCTTTGACAACTGGATGAATGTGCTTCTATTCACTGAGAAGATAGAGGAGGTTGTAGGGGAAAAGAGGTGAGCTCAGTGTTGGACATAATAGTGGGTTTTGAGGTGAGATGTGGCAAGGAGATCGGTAGGATTTAAGACATTAGGAAGTCAGAATGCTAAATCCTCATTGATTGACTGTGTTGGGGAAAGACACATTACAGAAATAACCCTGTGAGTGATGCTCCTCGGACTCGGGCTGGGGCAAGGTGGCGAATATGGCTGACATTCACTGAGAGAGGAGCATTGATGAGTTTCGGACACAACGAATTTGAGGCACTTGTGAGGAATTCAAATAGAGATAGGTTATGGTTCGTTAGCTATATGGATCTGGGTTCAAAACATGGACCTAATTTGAAGAAGGGTAAAATAAAATAAGGTATTTAAAAGCACTCTGGAACATTCAGAGTGCTCCATAGACAACTATTAGCTATTATTTTCTGTTGACTCAGTTTAAAAAGGGCCTGATAGTGATATCCAACTAGTCCCTGATTAATTGCTGGAAGAGAAACATCATTTGTGGTTTTGTGGAGGTAAAAGAAGACATCAGCATTTTGTCACTGGTAACAATGGCATTGGGCCAGCATTAAAAGCTCTTTCATCCAGTGTTCCTCAGAAATTTTAAGCATGAGGCCATTCAATTCTGTAAGACAAGAATGTTAATTTATTTTTTAAAATTGGTTACTATCAATTGTGGCACTAAAAAAAAAAAATGCCTTTAGTTGGCTCAATAATTGGTTGGAACTGAAGATTCTTTTATAGTCCAGAATGAAAAGCTTTGTCATCAAGACAAGTTCTTTGCTGTGTCACAGAAAACTAGGAATAGAACACTGTCATAACCTTCATTTTCTTATCCCAGAGATTCACCTGAGAGTCAGGGAAGCACCAATAAGGAAGTAGTGTAGTACTTGATTTTGAAGTGCAGACTGCATAGATAAGATCTGAAAAGTCTCTGTAAGGATATCACTGGATATTTTAGACAAGTACCATATCTTTAAGATCCCTGAAGAGATTATTCTTCCTCTTGAAAGAGAGCCTCTTGATTCTCTAATAAGTATGGAACCAAGAAAAGGTAGAACAACCTAAGTGTCCATCAACAGATAAATGGATAAAGAAGATGTGGTACACACACACACACACACACACACACACACACACACACACACAAAATGGAATATAATTCAGCCACAAGAGGAAAAGAAATCCTGCCATCTGTGACAACATGGATGGACCTTGAGGGCCTTATGCTAAGTGAAATAAGCTGGACAGAGAAAGACAAATACTGCATGGTATCACTTATTGTGAAATCTTTTTTTTGTTTTTTTTTTTTAAAGAAAATCAAACTCATAGAAACAGAGAGTAGAAAAGTGGTTGCCAGGGGCTGTGTTGTGGGGAGAGAAAAGGAGAGGTTGGTAAAAGGGTGCAAACTTTCAGCTATAAGATAAATATATGTGGAGCTCGTGTAACACATGGTGACTATAGTTGATAACACTGTATTATATAATTAAAATTTCTTGAGAGAGTAGAACGTAAACGTTGTCATTAAAAAAGAAAAAGATAAATATGTGAGTGATGGATATGTTAATTAAGTAAATGGGGGCAAACCTTTCATAATGTAAACATATAGCAAATTATCATGATCTACACTTTAAATATCTTATAATTTTACATGTCTACTATACTTCAGTAAAGCTAACATAAGAGAAAATGGAAAAAAAGAAAAAAGGAGAACAAACTTGAAGAAGAATGATAAACTGGACAAGAGAAATAACTGATTCATTACACCAGGTCCTATACTGAGTAGTGGGGATATCGAATATAAATATGTCTTGTCTCTCAGGGTCCTTATAGATTAGTGGAAAGAGAAATCTATACATAATTATCATGCAAAAATATTACTTACGATAATGAAGATATAAGCAACAAACAATAGAATAGGGGAAGAGGTTACTTAATATTCCCAGTAAAAAATACTTCATAGATAAAATGGTATGAAATAGGAATTGAGGGATGAGTTGAAATACAAATTAATAGGAACGCTTGAAGAGGCCACTAGCCAAATTTATAATTTGAAATAAAAAAATGTCCATAATTATTTAGAGTACATTGAATTAAAAAAAGTCCTCAGATCCATAGTGATACTCAAGAAAGAGAGAGTAGAGAAGGGATAGGAGTGGAGGTGGTAGGAGATGGAAAGCTAATAAATGTAGAAGGAATGATAATACATTAGAAAACCATCGTATGAATTCCCCCATATAATACTGGATTCAGACATGACTTCTGAGTAGATGCTAAAATCATTGGGTAAAATAAGTGCGGAGAATGTGATATTTCAACAGTGCCAAAGTATCACTTCAGAGTTTCCCTATTATTACAAAGGAAAAATTGTATCTTTACAACAGAGTGATCTGGGGACCCTGCCTTAACTAAGTGATCAAATTTAGCATCTCATAGAGTGAGACAAGGTGATGTCATGTGCCTTTGGATGAGGTATCACCAAATATACACATCACTTATGAAGTATTTTGGGCCCAAATGTTAAACGTGAATCTATTCAAATCTCCAAACCTACCTTCCAGTTTACAGGAAATACAGGGAAGAGAGGAACAAGTTTGGCAGCATTATGAGAAACAATCAAGTTCAGGATATAGGGGCATTCTACAATAAAACTCTCCTGAATTTTTGTGGCATAATGTCTTATGGGAAAAATACTGTCCTAGATTAAAATAGATTCAAGAGACATAACAAAATACAATGTTTGAGCCTTGATTGGATCCCTGTTTGAAAAAAACAAATAGCTATTAAGGACATTTTCGGAAAAGTTGGGAGAAAATTTGAATATAAACTGGATATTTAGTTACGTCACAGAATCGTTCATTTTCTTAGGTGGGATACTAGAACTACGGTTATATAGGAGGGTAGACTTATTCTTAGGCGATCCATAAAGTTTAAAATGTCTGTGACACACTTTTAAATGATTCAGCAAGAAAGGTGTATATTTGACATGTTAAAAGTGTTGAAACTACATGGAAGATTTATAGGATTACATTGTACTGTTATTTCAAGTGTTTTGCATTACTAAAATTTTTCAAAATAAAAAGTTAAAAATATTATAAGCTAGGAGAGAGTTTAAAATGGTATTTGATCCTAACAAAATTACTTTTGTTACTCCACATTTCTGTTTCATGATGTTTATAAATGAACCATAAGCCCTATCCATACCAGTTATTTCCAAAATTCTATTTGCACAATTTACTTTTCCTGCACAGGCATACTTAATGTTCCTTATATGATACTATGAGCGCACTGTTTCATAATGACTATGTATGTGGGTTAAGTTCCCTTGTCTCTGTTTCTAAATTCCATGAATAGGGACTTTGTTCCTTTCACTGCCATGTCCCCAGGGCCTAGAACACCATCTGGCCCACAGAGAATGCTCAAATAATACTTTCTAAAATCATTTTGAAAAATTTTCAGACTTACAAAAAGTTGCAAAAAACAATACAGATTTCTATTTACTCTTTGTCCCCAAGTGTTACATCTCACATAACCATTGTACAATTACCAAACCCAGGTAAATAACACTGAAAAATGCACAATCTACATCAAATAATCCATTTTGAATGAATGAATTTGTAGAACAGACAAAATAACAGTTGCTACCTCAAGCACATAACCCTTAGTAAGGGTTCACTATCATATATATTAAATAAATAGTATCATTCTGATTATTTCTGCCCTTCTAAAGTTTCTATGTAGAAGGGGCATAGGGACAACAATCTGGTTGGGAGGAGAACTATGGGGCTTGAAGACGTATTAAATAGTGATCATTATTTGTATTTAGCTTTTAGTTTACTTGGCATTGTTGTCATGCCTTTCCTGTCAAATTGTCTAGTCCTGGATCACTCTAGATTTAGGCATAATAGGGAGCCACCTCCATTATGTACGGCAAGGGTTCATTCATTCAACATTTATTGAACCCCTACTACAAGACCTGAGCTACCCCATGGGGGTTCAATGATAAATTATCAACCAACCAACAAAATACACAAACAAGCATATAGAAGACAAACAAAAAACAAGCACAAAAATCCTTCCTTTCAAGGAATTAAGTCCAATTGGGATGAAAGATAAACAGCCAGTGATTAAAAATAACTTATAAAGCAAACGTGCTCACAGAATCACTGTTATAAGACCCTCACCAAAACAAGTGTCAGGTAGCCAGGAAAAGCTGCTGACACCACTTAACAGAAATTGCAGAGAATTACCAGAATTCTGAGAAAGTTGTACTCACATTTCCACCAAAACAAAGTGGCACCGCCTCAGAATCTGGAGCTTCATGGTCTGGGAGGGATACTGCCTCCAAGATAAAATAGTCTTAAACAGTCCTTTTCAGGCTGGCCCAGGGCTTCCTGTGTCAAATCTATGGCTTGCTTCTGATTTTACGGTCCCAGACTCTCGGTAACTGCCTGCTCTCCGTGGCCTGACATCATATCTTTTTGGACCTTAGATGAGTGTGAATGTTGGCCTGTATTACTATAACAAGGTGGTTTTAAGTCGCTCCAAGAGCTGCCTAATATTGCCTGAACCCATTCCAGGCTCCAGTCCTGGGTCCACTGTGGGACAACAGAATGCTCAACATGTCACCACAGTGTAATGTCTCTTATCGGACATCTTTAGACTTTTTGTTGTTATTGTGGGAGACAGTTCTTTTCTTAACTTTCTGTAGATGGCTCTCTCATGCCATGTATAAATGGAGACTCAAGCAAAAACAAGACAAGCAAAACCCAGCAGTAACGTTATTTTCCGTTTGCTGCTATTCAATGCACCACAGCAATTTCTGAGTGCAGAATTGCCAGAGAATTTGGGAACGGCATATTGCCCAAGTTCTAGTATCATATAGAGATTTTAACCATATGAGGATTAAGGCTTATACCCTATTAAAATCATCTACTTATATATTTCAAATTCAGTAACACAAAACCAAAAATATACTAGTAACTAAAACCAAAACATTAAATCAGGCAATCAGGATATTTGATTCATGCTTTGAGAAATACAATAAATCACCCTCTGATTATAGATAGCATTTCAAATTGGTAGATTACAAGTCCCTCATGAATTAAATTCTTTCTACTCAAAAACATTGAGTCTATATAACAACTTATCATTTTCATGATTTTAAACAGAGCATTTAAGTTGCAGTGATTAAATCATTGAATCCATGCAACTTCTTATAGTGAGCATGACTATGGTGAACATATAAAAATCACTTTTCAATAATGCAAATGAACATCTTATACTTTTTGCATTAATTTGAATATGTAAATTTTTCAACTGAGTTGATTTACATGAGGTCATAATTATAAAACATCGAAGCAATGGCTTTTAAATCAATGCAAAATATAAAAGGCACACATGAATGAATATGTATAAAAAACTGCAGCCACAAGCTATTAAACATATAATTTAAATGATTTATTGCTTTTGGCTTTGATTTTTTTCTATGTTATTGAATCGTTCTGGGGATCCCTTGAGTTCAATTATAATTACACACATACACATTATCATGTTTCACATATATAGAGTACATATATGGTCTTTAAAGTTGAATTAATGTAATAATATATATGCAAATTTAAATGTGTAAAATTCAGGTAATTAAAAGTTATGATTCCCTAAGCAACATTAACATTCAAATAGTTATGAATCACTTCATTGTATGTTAAATTTATATCATAATACATCTCTCTGGCAAGATGGATTTATGGTGTATGTGTGAATTCTTTAAATTTCATAACTTATATTCTTAAAGTATTAGGCATACATTTCTAAGTATTAAATTTTTTATTCTATGTTTAAAAGCTTTCCTTGTGCCCTGGACAGCCAATGTATAGACTTGTCAAAGGCCTCAGTGGTAATTAAGATTGAGGGCTTTGCACAAAAAACATTAGGTAACTCATTAGAATAATCATATTTGCTCATTGATTTTCAATGTAAGATTCAGAGAAAGCTGAGCAGTGCGTAGATACAACAAAATTTTTAAAAAGATAAAAATAAAAAAGCTGAAGCATGTCAATAGGGGAATACTACAATAAGAATCCATAAACTCTTGTTCTCTGAGGTGGCAGCAAGGTATACTAGTTGCTAGAGCAGGTCCTAAACAACCTTCTAGGCCAAAGTCTGTTATGCGTTTTATTGTATCTCCCAAAAAGATATGTTGAAGTCCTAAGCCCTGATTCCAGCGATTATAAACGTATTTGGAAACAGGATCTTTGAAGATGTAATCAAGATATGATGAGGTCATCATATCTTAGGTTAGGGCCTAACCTAATATGACTGGTGTTCTCCAAAGAAGAGGAGAATCCCATGTGAAGACACAGATACACAAGGGAAGAACACCATGTGACAATGGAGGCAAAGATTAAAGTGCAGCAGCTGCAAGCCAAGAAATGCTAAGAATTGCCGGCAAATGACCGGAGGCTAGGAGGAGGTAAGGACGGACTCTCCCTTACAGGTTTCAGACACCTGCACTTCTGACTTCTAGCCTCCAGAACCACGAGAGAGAGACGCATTTCTGTTGTTTTAAGCCACTTTGTAGTACTTTGTTAGGCAGCCCTAGGAAATGAATCAGTCTCTATGAGTTACCTTGAGCATGTCTTCTGTCGTAACGACTGGTTGTCTGAATTCTGGATTCCAACATGGCTGATCTTTACATTTTCCTTATTTCCATCTACTATGAAGCGAACTGACTTTTTGTTCCTTGCAACCAAAATATCAGTATCAACTGGAACAGAAGGGGGGCTGCACGCAACCGAGGCTAACAGGAAACGAAGGACATGGTTATGGTGAGGACGCAGTATCATGGGCAGTGAGAGCTCCCACTATATTATCCATGAAACGCAGGGAGCCTGCACTTCGCAGTGATGGAAGAATTAATTAAGTCATAGCTGTTGTCTTCAGATACTTAGATAATATATCCACCAAGTCTTGGATGGTTTTTGTAACTCTATAGACTAGGTCCAAAAAGCCTGTAGAATTGTAGGGTCAGATGAATTCCTGATTAGTCCATATCTCCCTGTAAAGATTTAAGGCATAATTGGCACAGTTCGGAATCCAAATAATGAAAAAATCTGAGAAATAGGAGAGATGAAGTGATTTGCTTAAGATTGCACCAATTTTCTGTTATGGCCATTTTACTGGAATTAAAAAGAATAAAAAAATAAATAAAAGTGCTCTTCTTATTATGAGTCAGGCAAAAAAAAAAAAGGTAAAGAAAAGTTAGTCATTGGAAATGTAAAAGGATGTATTGAGGATTATATGTATAAACATTTAAGCCTGAGGTAGGAACAAGATTTGTGACAAAGGCCTCATATTCTCCACTGATCTGTTGGACCAGTGAAGGACTTGTTTCTACAGAAGTTTTATTATTTTAATGAGTGTTTTGCTGAAATGTCCTACTAGGGAATGGGTCAAGAATTGAGAATAATCTAATCTTTATGATCTTCACAGAATGGCTCAAAAATGGAGAATGTCGTACCAAATCTAATACTTTAGAATTATTCCTGGTATCCAGGGGGGAATAAAGCTATAAAAATATATGGGGACAATGATCCAATACTTATTTGCTTTTTAACACTTTGCCTAAAAGAACTCACAAAATTCGGTTCAACACTGTTTACCTAAAATATTCCTCAGGAGAATCTAAGTTGTCTACACTATATATTCCTGGTGCCAGTCCATGCCTTAAATGGAGGATTCAAAACAAAGTGGAAACCTTCAAATTTGTCACATACTTTGTCCCATTCTCTGAGTGATTATACATAATTGAATACTAGACCTAAGTTTGCGTTGTTAGTTTGAGGAGTAGGGAAGATAAAGGATTCTCTTGTCTTCTTTTGGCAGAATAAAAATCACACCAATTTTTGCTCCTACACCAAACAAGCCAACAAACAAGGTAGCAAATGCAAGTACTCACTTAAAAGCTTCTGTGCTTCTTTGAGCATCTTCCAACATTATGCAAAGATTAGTCCCACTCTAGACACAAGTTTTTTACCAAGAACATGCAAATATTTGGAACATGCTAACTGGTCAAGTATAGGCAAGAGAGGGAAAGAGGGGAACAGACATTTTTCAAAGGTCAACTCCTAATCCTTTCAATCCCACTGTGATATGGGAAGACTATCTCCATGTTGCAGAAGTGCAGATGTTTATTTACTCAATCAAGATCGCTCAGCCAGTGACAGAGCCTGCTTATGTCTGACTTCCAGCCAGGTACTTTTTCTAGTGCATCACCCAGCCTCTGTATTAAGAGAACATTTATTCGTGGATAAAGTGATTTTTGCTTAACAATTTCCATGCATATTCTGTTTTCTTCAGATCTTGCAACCCTTTTCTTAGGATCACATACACACACACACATACGCACACACACACCACAAGTTATGAAAGTGATAGTGGTCTGCTAGTTGGTGATTCCCAAGTTTCCTAGGTGTCTCTGGTATTCTTAATAAATCAGTTCTGCCAATGAATACCTGTTTAGACATAGAAGCTGGATGATACCTATTTTGAAACAATGATGATAACCAATGATAAGGCTCATTGAAGCTCTCTGAAATTTGATATTATATAAAGCATTCTCTTTGAATTTGGAAAATCCATATTTTCAAATGAGTGTGTGAAGTCTTTAGTAAGCTTATGTCAGAAAAAGGAATAGACGACTATTTAATCAACAAATATAATGCAAACTTTGCTATTTTAATTTCACCATTTCTGCTTTCTCTTTTGCTTATTAATCAAAAACTATTCTGTTTTTTGGCTTGGAGGAGATGATGCTAACAAAATGTACTGTAATTGTTTAGAAGTGATTTTCTCAAGAGATCCAGGAAGCTTAAGTAGTTGAGTTTCCTATTACTTTCTGCCCCCTGGGTTTTATATTAGTTCTGCACTGACTTTCTTGTCTTGCGTATTTGTAAGAGTAAACAATTAGGTAGGAGAGGCTCCAGGGGACTGTTCTTGGCAGTAGCAGGTTGTGCTTAACCACCTTCTACTTGCATGCACCTGATGCTCTTGGTTATTAACAGAGTTTGTGGGAATCAATGACTACAATATCTCTTTGCTTAATAGGTGTACGCGAAGGAAAAAAGAATGTAATAACATTTATATGCAGGTGCATCCTATGGTCTTAATCCAAGAAACAGAATTCTGTAGCATTGTTGACAGCTGTTTTACGTGTTCCATGTTTTCATTGCACAGGTTGATCCATGAATATTCAAACCATGATCTGCCTGACTATACCGCCCATGGGAAAAATCAACAAAAAGCGATGTATATGGTAGAAAGTAATGGACAGCGAAGGCTATTGCAAATGAAGTAGCAGGAATCAAGTTTAAACCAACCAGAATGATGGTAGAGACAATAAGTGGAGGATTTTTAAAAAATGAAAACATGACACCAGTGTTGACATCATAAGATCAATGAAAGCTACTGGATTCTTGGAGGACACTGATGACCTCCAATTCATCCACATTGTCTGAAAGCTGGAAATTAAATCAAGTCTGTTCAGAGAAACTTTAAAGTGTGAGATTTTGTATCCTTGCCCTACCATCTTTCTAGGGAAGAAATTACTTACTTTTATTTCTCTCTCTTTTCCCTTTCTTTATTAGGTTCCTTCCTTTGCTTTTCCTTTTCCATCTCTTCATCCTCTCTCTTCTTTTCATCTTCCTTTGGTTCCTTTTTTTCCCCTGAAGCTACTAGGCCTTCTTTGCTGCAGGTTAGGGGTGGAAGCGTGTGTGTGGGGGTGGAAACCAGTGGCTCTTTACGATAAAAAACGGAGGAGACGTTCAGAAGAAAAAGTCAAGTTGATGGGTTAGGGACAATGGCTAGCCTGGGAATGGGAGAAGGAAAAGGAGGAGGGTGTAGGTGGGGAGGTCTGCAGAAGTGTGAAACTAAATGGTACACGGGACTTCTGGAGGAAAGGAAATGTATAATAAAGATTTGTTGCTATGGGATGCATGATGTAATCCCTGTATCTATATTTCCAACCAAACTACTGTAAAGGTCAGATTGCAAGTGTGTGTGTGTGCGTGTGTGTGTGTGTGTGTGTGTGTGTATACACATACACATCTGTTATGTCAACACATGTGGCTGGGCATTAAGTAAGAGGAAAGATGACCCACTAAGACCCAGAGAAGAAATAATGTGAGGAAATTATTGAAAAGTAGGAATAACTTCCTTTATTGTCCTCTAAATTATCTTTTACAGCCAGATGGGACTACTCACTGCTTCCTGAACTTTTTGCCTCCTTACCTCTGCACTTTTGTGCTTGCACTCTCTCAGCCTTAATATCCTCTGTCACTTCCATTCCACTCAGCCATCAAAATCCGACTGATCTTCGAAAATTTAAATGCCATCTTTCCCTTAAAGCCTTCTTCAATTCCCTGGCTGGAAATGATTTTTCTCTAATTCCTATTCCTGCAATATGTTTGCAGTTCTTTCAAGTCCTTCATCACCCACTGCCTTGTGTTAGAGCCACATAGCGGGCCTCTTTGCTGAGAGAGCGTGAGCTCCTCTTGTGAAGGGTTCCTGCTCTGTTTATCCCTGTGTCCACCTACATCCTGGGTCAGTACATTCAGCAGGTGCTCAGTAAACATCTAGAGAACAATGCAGGCCTGGCTCATCAAACATAGTTTTTTTTACTTGCATCTTCTCTTGTAACCCATGCGTTATTTTTTTAAAAGCTCTTTTGTGGATAACATTTCCTTCTCATAGTACAGCATTGAAAGGTAATAGTGGTAATAACTGCAATAGTCAACATAATTCTAAAACAAGCAAGATGAAAAAATAATCAAGAAATCATTTGGAGGATACTGCTGTATTCCAATAACTAAATTACAATAGGTGCACATCTATTCGGGAAATGTATTTACAAAATAAAATTGTGTGGAAGTAAAAGTCAGAAGACGGTCATTCTAAAGATGTTTATATGAATGGAAGGGCTCCATGCTGCTATCTATTTTTGCCTTAAATTAAAAGACGAATTGTAAAATGCAGATTATTCCAGAATCAGAAGATATAAGTAAGCTGAGGTAATAATTAGACGTGGTTTCCACACTTCCCTTGTAGAAACAATAGATACTTACGCTGTACACATTTCTCTGTTTTCATATTGTTCCCATGCCCTCTGGCAAGACGTAAGAACAAAAATGCTGATTTGAGACACTGCTTGGAAGAAATAATAGGATCGCAGAGAAAATGAATGAACAATAGTTATATATAGCAACATAGATTAATCTCAAAAAACATTGATTAGTGAAAAAACAAATTACAGAAAAAATGTACAGGATGAATCGCCTTACATAAAGTTAAAAAAACCCAGATAAAACAATATGTTGTTGAGAGATATATGTATGGTGTTTAAACAAAGAAAATAGGGAATGTTAATGCAGTTTTTAAGAAGTGAACTTTATACCTTTGAAGAGATGGAAAGGAAGGGAAATTTAGGAGGGAATAACAGGGGTTTCAAGGATACAGATAATATTTTATTTCTTAAGCTGGGTCATGGATTTTTAAAACTGTGCCTATATGTCATATACACTTTTGGGTATATGATATAATTAATGTTGAAAAATGAATATATACTGTAACTTCACAGCCCCATTGTAAAACTGGTGTATATATAGCAGCCCAGTAAAAAATTGTGTCAAGGGTTATGCAAAACTACAAGATAGATATAGCATTTGGGAATATCATTTTTAGTCAAGGTGTTGGGGAAAAAGCTTTTAAAGTTAAAGCATACTGGGAATTTTTATGGAATAAAACAAAGCATTTGCATGATGTTTCTGAGACAAAATCCAAGCCTTGCCAGGAAAGTTGTTGTTTACAGTGAGCCGTTTTAAGCTTGATCCCAAACCACCTGGGACACTCATTCATTATCCTCTCTATAGTAATGGATGGTGCAGGGAAAGAACTGGGGAAGCCTCAAGGAGTCCAGGAGAGGCATTTAGCCTGATCCAACAGGGAGAGTAGACTCATGCCTTATCTCAGAACACAGCAAAGGGGTATTTAAAAATATAACTCTGTAGCATATGGTGTTATATGAGCTTGCTTTCTTTTGCTATTTTAGAGAACACGGAGCAAATTCCTTTAGAGGTCTTTGCTGAAATAGCTGTTATTTTTGGTGCCCCCTAGAGGTTATTGGGGATACAGTAATAAGTTAGTGTTTAGTCCTCCAGTGACATGCGTACTAAACCATTTCTAGAAGAGTGGGTGAGGGATTCCGGAGAGCTTATGGGGGCAGATAACACATCTAAGGCACAAAAGGCTATGAAAAAGGGAAAGGAGATTTTAGGACACAACTAATAGGCATCCTTGTAATGCAGGAAGACTACTACTTTCCTTTGTCCAAATAGAAACTGAGCTATCTTTTGTCAAAAAGGGGAGTGTCAGTCTTCCTAATAAACATACATCAAGAAACAGGAAAAGCTATCTCTCTTGAGGAGCAGGGTAAGAATATTCAGAAAGCTTTGATTCGTTCATCCAGCAAATATTTATTGAGAACTCACTCTGTGCTAGACACCGTGCTAGCCAACGGAGTTACAATGAGTAGAAGTATGGTCGCTGCCCTTTGAAAAATATGTCTAGGAAAGAAGAGGGAAATTCATCAAGTGACATACAAATAAATACATACTGAAAATAGTTAAAAGGCTGTGGAATAAAGGTACGTGGTGCTAGAAGAGGAGGTGTTACATAAGAAAAGGATTAGATACAATGGTGGAATGGATCAAGAAGAACTTCTCTCAAGAAGTGACTCTTGAACTGACATCTGAAGGATGAGTAGAAATTAACTGGTTGAATTGTGGGGAGGGAAGGGGCGTTGTGTTCTAGGAGAGAAAGAGTATATGCAGAAGTCCTGAGATAGGATGTCATATGCATTGTATCTTTTAGAAAATAACAGAAGCCTGGGTGACTATAGTGCAGAGAATGAGGAGAGCAAGGTGGGTATGGGAAGGGGCTTCAGGATTTAGGTCATTGTCTTAAAAGCAATAAGAAGCCGAAGTCTTATAAACTGGGGAATGATATGATTGGATATATGAAAAGAATATTATGACTGCGAGATGTAGAATAGATTGAAAGATGCAGAAACAGGGAGATCAGTTAGGGTGAACTGCGAACCAAAGCAGTGGATAATGGTACCTTAGCCTATCATGCTAATGGGTAGAAAAATATTCTGAGAAGTACCGAGGAGGTAAAATATATAGGACTTGAAAAAGGATTGAATGAGGGATGAGAAAGAAGAATTGTCAGGGATGACTCTCAGGTTTCTGGCTCAAGAAGGCTTTGCCACAGACTTGGGGCACACATAAAGGAAAGGTCGTAAATTTGATTACGGACATGTTGAGTTGGAGATGTTAGTAAAACAACCTAATAGAGAGATCGAGAAGGCAGTTGGTTACATGCAATTGAAATTGAAGAGAGAGGTTTGGGTTGGAGGGAGAGAGCGGTCTGGGAATCATTGGTGTATAGGTGGTAGATTAATGCTAGGGGCCCAGGTGAGGCTTTTGGTGAAGGGTGTTAGAGTGAGAAGAGAGGAGGGTCTATGACTGAGCTTTGAGGAACTCTAAGAAAAGAGTGAAAGGAGTGGTCACAGAGCTCATCACCTATGGCAACTGTGCATAACGCAGCCTTTACAGCCCCAGCGGAGTACATGGCACAGAAAAATAGTCATTTAAAAATCACGTATTCATTCTCAAGAAGTACCTCCTGAGTGGCAGCAATTGAACTAGATACTAAAACAAATCCAAAGAAGAGGAAGTCATAGACTCTGCCCCCAAATATCCCATAATCCGGGTTGGGGGAGCGTAGGGGCCTCAAGATGTCGGGCTCTAGCTCCTCTAGTTGATGAGGAAAATATGGGGCCATGGAAAAATCCATATCCCACTCTCAGAGAAACAACCATCCCTTCCTGCTGAGCCTTTGGGTTTCCAAAACACATTGCTATTATCCTCCTTGGACAAGGCTGTCACATTGATGCTTTGAGGAACCAACAGTCAGCTTGGCAATCATCACCCCCCTGGAGAAGCCTGGGCCTTTTCTATGCAAGAGGGCCAGCATGGAGGATGGCCACATGGAAAAAAGCTCAAGTCTTGATAGAGTGTGGTCCTCAACCTTGCCTTGATTTTGGAATCACATGGGGAGTTTAAAAAAATTCTGATGCCCAGATCCTGACTTAATTGGGCTGGGATGCAGCCTGGGTATTAGGATTTTTTTTAAAGAGTCCACAACATGATTCTATTGTGCATTCAAGGTTGAAAATCTCTGGTTTAGAGCAATTAAAATCCCAAAACTTACCCTTCCCCATCTCTACCAGTTTTTTCCTTGTATGCTTACCTGGAACAGACCTTTGATTGTCCATCAAATCTGAGCTTAAATCACCTACCTATCTTGAGTCCTGTTCATCATATTTTTACCCACCTGATTCCATCATGTCTTTATTCTTAGCAAAGTCCATAGCTACAATCTAAGTTTCATTCCAAATAAAAACAACAATTACACTTCTGCCCTTGGCCTCCATACAAATCTATATACTTTATGTACTCTGAAGTTTATTACGGGAATTTCTGCCCCTCGTACCATCTGGGAACAGGGACCAAGGCATTTCAAGCACAGTTTGTGTACTGGGGCTTTGGAAGGGTAGAGAGTTTGGGGAGCTCAGGAATGGGGAATGAGCAAGGGAATCAAATTTGGACAGTGATTCATGATCAAATTAGCAGCAATCCTAATTTGATGCTGACTTACCATTGTGATACTCAGTTGTCTCCTGACTCTGGTCACTAATGGATGGGGAAAGCAGTTTTTCAGAGTTTGTGTCTGTAGATAAATCTCAAGTCCCCTCAACTTTGGAGAAAGGGGTACTTGACTGATACAAACTTTTAGATTCAGTTATTTTGGTTTTGACATGCCCTGATGAGGCATCACTAAATATTCATGGCTTCTCATCCAAGAAGTTCTAACATGGATACCTTTAGCCCTGTGGAGGTCCACTAGCGAGAGACCACAAGAAACACACTCGTAGTAAACCAAGATCAGTTTATTGCTTGCTGCAGCACACTGGTGGTCTACCTGGCAGCCGCTAGGCCAGCTACTAGCTGACAGTTACCAGGACTGTGTTTTTCTTTCTCACCAGACAAGTTGAGGTCAGGGTAGGGATGACAAAATGATCAAGGACAGATTAGGGATGAGGAATGGGATGGACGTTAGGAAACAGGAACAGAAAAAACTAATCTAAACTGACATGCTATGTCTGCCACATCTGTACAACTCAGAAAGACCCATCAATCATTCTAAGAAATTGTATATTCATTGTCTAAAAATTCATTTGTACTTGAGTGGACCATGATACAAACACTTCTTTTAAATAAATTGTGTATTTCTTTCTCCCTCCTCTCTTTCCTTTTCCCTCATTCCTCCCTCCCTCACCCCTTTTTTCCTTTCTTCCTTCCTACTTTCCTTCCCTCCCTCCTTCCTTTCTTCCTCCTAAACCTCATTCATTAATTCAAACCATCTGCCCAACAACCAACCAGCCAATACTTTATTATGCACCAGGCACTGGCCTAGTATATTTCTTTTCTATTGCAACATAACAAATGACCACAAACATAATAGCCTAAAATCACACAGTTTGTAGGTCATCGTCCAGACATTTCATGACTGGGGTCTCTGCTTAGGGTCTCATAATGCTAACATCAAGGTGTCAACTGTGCTGCCTGCCTGTCTGGGGATGCTGAGGAAGAGTCCACGTCAGGTTGTACAGAATTCAGTTCCTTGAGCCTGGGTGATTGAGGTTTATGGTGTCGGTCAGGGACAGCTCTCAGCTCCTACAGGCTCCAAAGGCCTGCAGTTCTTTGCCATGTGGTCCCCATGAACAGTTTACAACGCGATTATTGCTGCTGCTTCCAGGTCAGCAGGAATGTGTGTCTCTGACTTCTTCCTCTGCAGCCATCTGGAGAAAATTTTCTGCTTTTAAAGGACTCAGGTCTAACCAGGATCACCTCCCTTTTGCCATATAACATAACAGAATTGCAGCTTCTGCCCACACTCAACAGGGTGGGGTTGTATAAAAGGGCAAAGATCATTGGGAGTCTCTTGGAATTCTGTCTGCCTCAGCTAGATAAATACAGATGTCAATAATCAATAATGCCTGCCTACAAGGCGTTCACAGTCTCGCTTAAGAGTCAGTCACATAAACATAATTTAAACCCACAGTATAGTAATAGAGCTACATAATTGTAGTGAAGTGGAACAGACGAGGGAATATTTAACTTAACCTGAAACAGAAAGATGATGGAGTATATCCAAATTGCTTTATAGAGGAGGAGATGTTTCAGCTGAGGTGAGTGTGGAAGGCAAGCTGGATCATTATCTCTCTATCTCTCTATCTATCTAATCTATGATCTCTCTTATAAGAAATCAAATGCCTCAAGCAGACTCTAAGAGATATCGTAGATAGTTCTTTCCTCCATTGGGACAGCATCTCCCAACGGCACAGAAAAACAGATCATCTGAACGCTCTCTGAGGGCAGACTTGAAGTGGGACTCTTTTTGAAGTACTTAGCACAATGCTTCACACTTAATAGGCATCTGAATAAATGTCCTTTGAGTAAGTTAATAAATAACTATGCTCTCCTTTTAAACTGCCAAATGGGGCTCCACAAACATCCTTGGTAACAGGTGCCTAGCCTCAAACCCCCGACACTACTTACTCATGTCTTTTTTAAGGTGAAATGGGCAGTGACTCCTTTGGCAAATCATTCAATATACTCCTACTACTGATCATTGTCTTTTTAGCATGACCTTTTGCCACCGTTTCAACATATTCCTAGGTCTGATGAATTGTACCATACAAAAGGAAAATTCTACTATATATATAATATATTCATTTATCAAAATGACTGGTCACTTTGCCATGGAAGCATATTAGTTATCGGGCAAAGTTATTTTTACTACCTTCTAATGGTTATTATGTAGAATCTTATTATCTTCAAAGTTTTTATAATTATTTGTATTTGTAACCAGGCAATGAATACTTATTATCCTCAGAGCATTTTCTTAAAGCTTTGAGTTCTGCTTATATTGTTCCAGTTTTGTATTTTATCAAGGAAACATTCTAAAAGGAAAAATACAACAGTTTAATGTACCTACAAACCTGCCTGTCCAAACCCAAGTTAAGGTGCTACACACAACCTCAGAAGTGCATGTCCATTTTTATTCAATTAATTACTATAAGTATTTGTTTATAAAATCATGTGGTGAAATAGCTTTTTATCCAATTAATTTTTGATTGTGCTTCAGACATCCAAATTCAATATACACTTTTTGCACAAAAAGTCATTTTGAAACAGTTGCTGTTTCATTTTTCTCCCTCCGTGGGTTGCCGCTGTCTACTGATCATTCTTTTCTGTCAATTGCTCTTAAGCATTTAATGCTAATTCTTCCCAACTATTGTTAGTTAAATGTTGTTCTTGTGATTTTATAAGGCCATGATATATCATTTAAGTGTCTTAACGCTGAGGTGCTGTCCTAATGTAGCAAATGCAAAAATATCTCATTCCCATGAAAAAGAAAAAAAAAAAGAAACCAAAACAGCTGTCACTCTGGGCCTTTCTTGTGAGAAGTTGTATTGGTTGAAAGCCCAAGATGGCAGGGCAAGATAAAATGATGGTGTCCTTCACATGATGGCTACTTACAAAAATCAAGTGTACCACACACAGAGGAGTGGGCGACAGAGGTTTGTTTGCTTGTGGGAGTTAAACCAACACTAGATCTTTGATGGCTGCTCTTTCCTGGATCTGTTTCACCAGCTCCTACTCTATCACTTATCTCTATATGTTATCTGTCTAGACTCTACTATCAGCTCCCTCTTTTCTCTCTACTAGACACCAATGGCAAAGACCCATACCACCCCAAAACACACACATACACACTCACACTGCATCCGTGGCAACCTTCCAGGGTAGAATATTCTTCTACACATTATCTATCTGTCTATCTCTATCTATCTATCTATTTATCTATCTATCTATCTATCTATCTATCTATCTATCTATCTATCATCTATCTATCATCTAGAGACAGGCAGTGAGAGATATTGAGAGAGAGAGAGAGAGAGAAAAAGAGAGAGAGAGAGAGAGAGAGAGAGAGAGAGAGAGAGAGTAAAATCCATTGCAATATAGACAAGACTAGCCTTACAACCGATTTATCACATGAAACATTAAAAAGAGAGAAAATAGTCTTTACAAAATATACTTTTACCTAGTCTTTTCTTTCCAAAGCTAAAATTAAACTAAGGTTATCTGTCTTGCTGCAGAAAAGTGAAAGTATATTTTTAAAGCTTGCTTCCTTAAAATGAAATGTAAATGTTTTGAAGCTTAAACCCATTTGAAAAATGCAAACATTTCAATTTGCTGAGAGAACTAATAATTATCTACATTGATTTTGCTCCCAATCCTTTATCTGCGTCTCCTCCCATATTAATGGCATTTCCATCCAGGTAGTTTTCCAAGCTAGGACACTTTGAGTCATCCTCAATTTCCTCCTCTTTCATCCCTTCATACTTAGTCACTAGATCCTATTTATTCCACCTCTGGAATGTATCTCAAATTTCTGCTGTTTTGTTCTACTGCTATTCCTTTTATTTGTGTCTCATTTCTCTCTTGGACCATAGTAATTGCTTACTTAGTCTTTCACAGATTTTTTCAACAAATATTTATAGAGTATTCACTGCTATGTGTTACCTATTTTTTAAAACCACCATCATTTCATCTCCCATCTAATAATATGTGAGCTCAAGATCCTATATCCAGCTATACATTTGATATCAACATTCAGCTGTCTCATTATTAGTATTTTACACTTACTTTATACAAAGCAGAACTCAGAATTTATTCCTCCTGAATCCCCTGCCTCCAAACTGGTTTCTCTCTCAAGACCCCCTTTTCAGTAAATAGAACTGTCAGCCCTCCAGTAGCTCAAATGATAAACCTCAGAAACATCTTTGATTCATCCCTTGTTCATTCTCCCTATCCAATCTTTCTGCAAGTCCTATTGATTTGGTTTCCAACATCTATCTTGAATTAAGTCACTTCTCTCCATCTGTGAATCAGACCACCTGGACCAAATCCAAGTACTGTCATTTACTAGCTATGTGACCTTGGTAATTAATGTCTGCAAGTCTTGGTTTCAAATGCAAAAACCAGACCTTTTAAAAGAAAAAAACAGGTATCATTTAAAAAAGCATTCTAAAATGTGGCTTTACTTAGCAAGAGCCAAAGTCTGACTGAGTGGGGAAAAATGTGTACTGATTTGGCCTTTTTATCTCATCTAAACTGATTTTTCTTGACAGGGGAAAGAAAAGGGTGTTACTAGATTCTCAGTGGGAGTGGTACCAATGCCTAAGGGGGTGTTTGGGCTTCTCACATGATGGGGAATCTCTACTGGCATTTATTTGCTGATTGTAGCAGTAGAATTGTCTTCCTTTCCACATGACTTTCAAATATTCTAGTACATTGAGAAATTGGATTAGCTTTGATGTATAGTAGGATTTCAAGATAGAAAGTAGTTTTCTTGAGATAGTTTGCATTATAGAGAAGTATTCTGACCTGACATTTAAAAAGAAGACCTAGCTCATTTATGAGAATCATACTTCCCTGTTTTCTTTCCTCCAAAAATCTGTAATTTGTCATCTCTGCTTCACTTAAGGTTATTCTCCTCTTTTTCTTATCACATGTATATTTATGTCAGGTCTATTCTTATACTTATGTTACCATTATTTTTAATTTTAGTATCCACTAGCACCTCTGCTCTTTCACTTTCTTCTTGAAAGGGATAGCTCTGAACTTATTTCTCTTATGTCCAAACAAGATATTTAAAAGACAAGCATTGGACTACTTTATGTTGTCTGCTGTAGTCATGTCTGAGCATTTACATACACAATATTCTATTATTATTTTCTTTTTATATCTTCTTTGCATTGCAATTAGGGCATTATGTCAATTTCTGCAAAATAATGTGTGTAGGTAGGTTTTATTATCTATGCCATTTAACTTGTGATTATTAAAGGGATTATTTCAAAATATTTATTCAACAAGAACAAGTGCTGGGTCTGATGGGGTTGAAAGCCACTGATTTAGTTGCAAACATGCCCCTAAAAACAGGCCATAGAAGACCTGAAAGGGCTGTCAGATGAAAAGGGCACAGTTCCGTTGAATAAGATGCAGATCAGGGGACATGACGGTTGAGGTTATAACACAGCAGCAAAAGACCCTGCAGAAATCAAGAGGTACACCTGATTCTAGCCGAGACTAACTATCTATGGGGCAGGGAGCGCTATGAGAAAAGGAAACTCCTCACGGACCACATCTCCCTCAGCCAATGCAGAGATGCTACATAAAGTCCCTTAGCTTAGATCACGCTAGAGGAAGACAAAGAGAAAGGGGAGGAGAGAAGCACACATTTGCATGCCTACTCCAAAGAGACAGGGGTTAACTGAGAAGTGACCAAGTTAATTTAAGTTGGATACTTTTCATTTTCCTCTATCTCAGGAAATGGAATCTTAAAGGCAAAGTTTCATTCTGTTATTAGAAAATGAAGGAAGTTATATCATTCCATATTGAGTTTGTGGACTGAGGGCTGTACATAATTCTCTCCACTCGTCCGTGTCCATGCCCCCAGCATCTCTTGCCTGGAAAACTTCACTAGCCTCCACCTGGTTTCCCTGCTTTCTCTCCTCCTAATCCTAACCTACTCTTCATGGAGCTGAGTGAGCTTTTAATGTCCATCAGTCATGTCTTTTCCTTTCTTAAAACTGGCTCCCTTGAACCTGTTATTGTGGCTCCGAATGATCTGACTCCAGACACCCTTTCTTACTGCTTTCTCTACCTCTAGCCCGACAAGGTCTTTCCCATTGCAGACCTTTGCACTTGTTCTGCTTAGAAAGCTCTTCTCCAGGATATTTGATGTGGCTGGTTCATTCTAATCCTTTGGCGCTCAGCCCTTTTGCCTCTGCATAAGTCTTTTCTGACTGCCCAATGGAAACAACTGCCTCCTTCTCACCAGCCCTGTCACTTATTTTTTGTCACGACCCTCCTTATTTACCCTGATAGCACTTGTATGAGTCTTTGTTGACGTCCCTGTTGATGGTAACTCCATCCTTCCAGTTGTGTAAGCCCAAAACCTTGGCATCGACCTTTGTTCTCCCTTCCTCTTATACCCACATGTATCCCACCAGGAAACACTGATGGCTCTGTTTTGAAAATGGGAGCACTCTGACCACTTCCCACCACCTTCTCTGCTATCACCCTATTTTGGTGTGAACCACTATCATCTCTCACTTGGTTACAGAACCACTTAACTGGTTTTCCTGCTTCTATGCTTGCCCTCTTACCGTCTGTTCTCAACAAAATGACCCTTTAAAAATCCTCTAGTGGCTCCCTATTCCTTTAGAGTAAAATTCTTACAATGGCCCAGACACCCAACTATTTTACCCTGCTGGCATTTAAACTCTAGAGAAAAAAAAAAAAATATATATATATATATAGTCTTTATAGTCTTTAAGACTATATATATATATTATTATAGTCTTTATTGTTCACTAAAGTATCTCAAGTACCTAAAAGTACCTGGTAACATAGTAGGATCTTAATACATATCTTTGGATTAAATGAATGAATCTTGTTTACTGATTCATTGTTTATTTTTCCACTGTTGAAATGTAAGATACATTGGTCTTGTTTAATTTTGTAGCCAAAGCCCTCAGAACGGACCTGGTATACAGTAGGTACTTGACAAGCTCTTATTAAAGAAATAAGTGAATATCTACTATGAAAAGATTATTGCATCTGCTTACATTATATTGACTTAATGTACACATTACATTACGCACAGTTTCCATTCATCACTCATAGGCAACTATCTATGGTGAATGAAGAGTATTACACAATAAAGCAAAGAATAAACTGTTTATATAAATAGAACTTTATGGGAAGCAAGCAGTATGTAGGATTATGGTTGCCCCAAAGTTACAATCATGTAGGGAGCTGGAACACATTCAGTATATATCACTGTTCTTTCTGCAGTTTGCTCTGCCTGTATAAACTCGTCTGCTTAACTTCCTCAGAAAAAGGAAAGCTACTGCTTTACTGGTTATTTGTAAAACTGCTTACCCTGAGGCATTTTTTTGGTTGTTTTATTTTGTTTTTGTTTTTGGTTTGTTTACAAAAATGAAAAAAATGTCACTTCCGTGTAGAAGAGCACTTTGTATTCTTGAAGGAGAGATTCACACTTTCAATCACTTACATAATCTATTTTGTTTTTCATGTGTATTGAAGGGCATTCATATCTATATATTCCTGTGTGCAAATGTAGGGGATCCAAAACTATTCTCTGTGATTGTTTGGATTGTTAATCTCTCCAGGGTTTCCTCAACATTCTCGGAGACAGTTTCTGGCACCAGAGGGAAAATGGAGAAGTTGAGATGCAATTTTATCTCCCAGTTGAACTTGATTAAATGGGGACTGTTGTAATCAAAAGTTTGAATCCTAGGGGAGTGCAATGTTGTTAACGGGTTTGAGAATATTTGAGAAGAAAAGGGAGGAAGAGTACTGAAGTTAAGGCAGAAAAAGAATCAGGCAAGAAAATAATTGTAGTAAAGCTCATTAAGGCATAAAATTAGGTGAACAAATTGCTTCACAGATAGTGTTAAGCTCACTGCTAGACTGGCACAGGAAGTGGAAGAAAGCTATTCGAAAACATTATTTTTATTATTTTAATAATTTGTGTAGGAATTGTAGTAACTGCAATCTGTTAGCTAGAAACAATTGCCAGCTGGTGTCATCGTGGAGTAACTATAGTAGGCTGAATACAAACATGTTTTACCTTTTTACCTGGAGAGCATTCAATTGTAGAGTTTCTATTTATTTTCACCTGAATGTGAGGTCTGCCCTTGAAGATAAGAAAATCTGTGTATTGCATGATTTAAGAGCTTTAACTAGTTTCCCACCTAGTTCCCGAACTTGATAGGGAGACCACACCTGGGACAGATAGTGTTCACACAACCAAAGTTACCTGTCATTAAAAATGAATACTTGGGTCCATGCCTGAATGATTTGTTTCATTGCTTGTTTCTATGCATTGCTTTCCTTGTGCTTACGGATACCTCCAGAAAATTGTGGCACTTCGTTAAGGTATTTTACTGAAAGCAAAAACAGATCTTCTGGGATAATGTTCTTTGAAAAGGATTGAAGGGGCCCTTATGTATAGAAACATACATTTTGTTAGCAACATAGCTGTTTTATTTGTTTGTTATAATGTTTTCTTCTGAAATTACCCTAAATAATTTCTTTTAACAATGATATCATAATGTTAAGTTGTTATTGTCTTTCCCCTGTTTATCTGGAAACTCACAGAGTAGGTACCAAAATACTGCAGGAAGTAGAGATTGCTCAGCTTTCACTATCAAGCCAGAGGGAGAGGGAAAAGAATTTAATTGTCTTATTGCAATTCCAGTGTCTCTTCCTGCCTCTTGACTTGAAAGGTCTCAAGAGGGGAGAGAAGAAATTGTGGGCTCTGTTGTTGATGTTCATTGGATTTCTTCAGCGGTGATTTGAATGTATTTCAGGCATGTTAGTGGCTTCTAATCCTGGCTCTGCTTTCCCCTAGCTTTCCTTGGTTCAGTTTCCTCATCTCTGAAATGGGATATTGTACTCCTCTTCTCTCCTTAGAGTGTTGCTCTGAGAAGCAAATGAGATAATGGCTAGGAAAGTGCTTTCCACCATATTAATTGCCACCAGTGCTCAGGTTATATATACATCTGGGTATCTAACAAGGTTATAGTTTTCCATGTAATATCAAGTGATTTTATGGAAAATGAGAGACTTCTCAAATAAAATAATATAAAAGTATGATACATTTTTACTTTGCTAAAGCAAATGTATGTAGTATAAAATAAGTAATACCATTAACTAGATACATTCAGGAAATAATTGTTGGGTTTTTGTTCTATTTCAATTTCTTGCTTTCAAGAGTAGTGTGATGTCATTAATAGGATTTTAAACTTTAAGTGAAAGAAAAAGGAATAGAATCAAATAAGCTTTAAAGAAGCTGATTCATCTTACCTAACACCTTGCTGACTAACATAGGCTCGTACAGTATCAGGTAGGGTACTGTTTGTGGTTGTTTATAGAATTGGAAAAAGGAAGCAGAGGAAGAAGCTTCGATGTGAAGAATCCCACCTGCCTAGAACAATAAAAATAACTTCCTATGGGCAAGTGTTAGCATCCTTGAAACAGATCTGGATCTTAATTGACAGCTGTGAAGGAGACAGTCTGACAAATGGAAGGGATCAGCATAGTGCCTCAGGAAGAGACAGGTACCTCATAGATCCATAAGGAGTCCAGGTGGGAAAGTTGGCTGCATGGAAGCATGGATGTGCCATGGAATGCCAGGTGTGGTGGATTGCCACCGGGAGGGTAGCAAGGAGGGACATGATGACCTGGGCCAGGAACTCAAACTGTATTGTCTCCACCTTCAACACACGCCACTCCCTACCTGGATCAAGAAAGTCCAGGGATTTACTCCACTTTGATGGTACTAGGGTTTCCAGGCTGGAATCCCTCCCTGTTTTCAGGAATTTTTTTCTGCTTTCTCCTTCCCGAATCCCGAGATATAAACTGTTTTCTGTTCTCCACGATGAATTGTTTCCACAAAGTGAGGGCCGATACTACCAACTACCTGGGTTCAAGGAGCCGATTTTTCCGATTTCCCGATCAACTTTTCTCAGGATTCAGGAAGGAAAAAGTGAAAAAAAAAATCCCTGAGAAAAAGGGAATTAACGCCCGGAAACCTTAGCGATAAATAGGAAAAATGTCTAAAAGATACGTTGTGAGTAGTACCTCTATTTCCCATTGTGGGTATTACTGGGTTCAAGGAGCCGATTTTCCTGATTTCCGGATCAACTTTCTCGGGATTCGGGAATGGGAAAGCAAAATAAATTCCTGAGAATGGGCGGGAATTCCCGCCTGGAAACCCTAGATGGTACATCCATTCATTATCTGAAAAACAGAAATTGCTATTAAATAAAGATTTGGTTCCTAGGTAAACGCAAAATTTAAATGTTTGAAAAAGTTTTTTAAAAAGCTGCACACAAATAAGAGTTTATTTAGCTTAAGAAATACAGGTAAAGTGTAGGTCTTATCAACCACATTGGAGGGAAGGAGCGAGTCTTGCACACTTAGGAACTCAATATGTATTATGTAGTATGGTGAATTTTAGGAGGTGATCCCTAAACTCTTCTTCCGTCGCAAGGCTGTGGGCAGGGCCGTATGGTGCTGTAAGAAATGAAGTGTGCATTGAACACAGAACCTAATACACAGTGGGGCCTAATAGATAATGGTGTCTCATCACGAATGGAGGCTGGTTGAATAAAGTTGTACAGTTGGACACACTAAACGTGTAGTTAAAGGACTGGAATAAAACTTGAACACCAGTTAGAATGCCTTGGTAAGAAATGAAAAGCAATCTGGAGCGAATTTCTCCCGCTGACAAGGGACCAGCTAACTCATGCGGAACCCTGTGTAGGTGCATCTGCCCAGGGGCGTGCAGGTGTGATCCCTGTAAACAGGCCGGCCGATTTCTGTGCCTTTACAGGCTGAGAAAGATGCCGATTTAGAGGTCTCAGATTAGCGCCAGCGACGCTCTCCCCTGGGCCTCTCCTTGCTCTGCCTTTGCTTTGCTCCAAAATCTCTCCACACTGGAGGCAGAAGGGATTCCCATCCCCAGCTGCATCCCTGAGTCCCGCGGAGCAGCGGACTCCTCCCCTGGAAACTCCTCCGGGGCTGGGGAAAGCTTTGGCGCATGCTCCGTACCTAGGGCAGGTTTTTTTTGCTGCGGGTAGCAGGGCTCCTGTCACACCGGCTGGCGGGTTGTGGCGGTGCCAGCCAGTGTGTGAGAGTGTGTCTGCGTGCCCGCGCCTGGGCGGACCGACCGACCCGGAGCAGCAGTGTGACTCGCCAGGACAGGCAGCTCCGCACAGGCACCTCGCCCGCAGCCGCTGCGGGGGCTCCTCTGCAAACTTGCGGCGGGCACCTTCCATCCTCGCGGCTCCTGCGCCCAGCGACCTGAAGGCAAAGGCAAAGGCGCCGGCGTGCGTGCGGGGCGCGGTGCCCGCGGCGGGCCGGGCGGCGGGGCCGGGCCGCGCCTTCGCCCTTGGCCGGCGCCCTGGAGAGCCTCATGCAGCCCGCGCGCTCGCGGCCGCAGCTACCCCGCTGCCCGGGGCAGGTCCAGGATCGGAGCCGCGCTCACTAGCGCCTGAGCGCCTGAGCGCGGGCGGCGGGATGCCCCGCGTCTCCTGAGAGCGCACGCGGTGCCCGGGCAGGAGCAGGGAGCGGGCCGGGTAGGGGGCCCCGGGAGTGCAGGGCGCCCCACGCCGCAGCCGCAACCGCGCGCGCCGGCGCCCGCCTCCCGGCTCGGTTCGCAGGCCCAGCTCTGCCAGCCTCCAGTGCCGGAGTGCCGCGGGGCCGCCAGCCAGCCGCACGCCTCGGCGTCAGGGGCATGGAGGAGCGGCGGGCTCGGAGCCGCGCCCCGGAGTCTCCGAAACTTCCGAGCCGGCGCCGGTCCGCGCCGCTGCCGCCGCCGCTTCGCCTGCCGGCCTGAGAGCGGGACCATGGATGAAAGGTTCAACAAGTGGCTGCTGACGCCGGTGCTCACTCTCCTCTTCGTGGTCATCATGTACCAGTACGTGTCCCCCTCCTGCACTAGCTCCTGCACCAACTTCGGGGAGCAGCCCCGCGCGAGGGAGGCCGGCCAGCCTGCTGCCCCGGCTCCCGCCCGCCGGGCACAGGTGCCGCTCGAGGATTGGGAGCGGCGGCCCCAGCTGCCTCCGCCACCCCGGGGGCCGCCCGAGGGGCCTCGGGGGGCCGTGGCGCCAGAAGACGAGGATGATGAGCCAGGGGACCCGGAGGAGGAGGAGGAGGACGGAGAGGAAGAAGAGGAGCGGGACCCCGAGGCCCCCGAGAACGGTTCCCTGCCCCGGTTCGTGCCGCGCTTCAACTTCACCCTGAAAGACCTGACTCGTTTCGTGGATTTCAACATAAAAGGGCGCGACGTGATCGTGTTCCTGCACATCCAGAAGACCGGGGGCACCACGTTCGGCCGGCACCTGGTGAAGAACATCCGGCTGGAGCAGCCGTGTAGCTGCAAAGCGGGCCAGAAGAAGTGCACCTGCCACCGGCCGGGCAAGAAGGAGACGTGGCTCTTCTCCCGCTTCTCCACCGGCTGGAGCTGCGGGCTGCACGCGGACTGGACGGAGCTCACCAACTGTGTGCCGGCCATCATGGAGAAGAAAGACTGTCCACGCAACCACAGCCACACCAGGTACTGTCCCCTGCCCCGTCTCGCTTCTTGCCACCTCCCGCCCTTCTTTCCCTAGTCCCGACCTCGGGCTGCTCTGCGCGTGCTTGGTGGTTCCCCAGCGTCTTCCCGCAGTTGGGGCAGAGGCTTTGATAGAGGAATAAGAAACCTCTGGATAGTGCCCTGGTTTTGAGCTCGCTCCTCCCCTGCCCACATCCCTCCCCGTCACTCCCCTTTCACCTTAAAAGGTTTCCGGAGCCGTCGTGTGTGCCCTGGCTTGTGCCTAGTCCGGTGTGGCGTCCCTCGGAGCCGACAGTCGGAAAACCGTGGGATGGCGTGGAGGCCTGGGTTAGATAAGCGAGGTCGAATCTTGTGCGTACATTCTGTGATTGGAAACTCAAACCCAGTAAGAGGCAGAAGAAGCTAGGCGTAGAGAGGCAGGGCAGGACTTTTCCAGGATGGTGAAGCCGGAGAGGAGTCTAATTCCTCTATAAATGGCTCTTGAGTGGCTGCTGGCCAGCTCAGGAAACAATTCTCTTGTGGTGGCACTTTGAAGATACACGTTCAAATTCCTGCTCTACCTCGATACCCCTAATTCTGGAGATGGTTTTTGTTGCTGAGCAATGCCAGGATTTTGACATATGCTGTTCTCAGCAATATTTCCACTTCCTCCACCCCTCACGCCAATCAATCAACTCATCCCAAAAGTATTTGTTAAATGCCTACTGTGTGCCTGGCAGTGTGCTAAACGCTAAGTGAATATAAAAATTTAATAAGTAAAAACCCTTCCTTTTAGGCGAGAATGCCATTCTGCCCCTCTCCCCCTTTTAAATAGTAATACTGCTGAGAATTAGGAAAGTTTGACATCTTAATAGCCAATGAAACTACTTGCATTATTAACATCCGTTGAGAGAGGCAATGGGCTTAAGAATTTGGTTGAATGTTCTTTCTGCCCATTGCAATTTGAAGATTAATCTGACATGCTAGCTCAAGGGACTAAAATATTAAAAGCTTGGAACACTACTTTATTGAAGTTTTTATCTCAAAGGTTTCAAACAATTTGGTGTAAGGAAATAGGAATTTAAAAACTCAAGCTCAATATGTTGATATCAGATAGCTTTTGCATTTGATGTTATGGAAAAGCTTCCTGTACTGGCAGCTACCCAGATTCTGGAATTCACCACCACTGAAGCATCTAATTCTACTTCATTTCTCCAAGAATGAGCAAAATTTCATTATGGGATTTTTTTACTCTGGCAGTTTTTCAAATGCTTTCTCTCCTCCCTGCTCCTTTCCCTGTTTAATGGAAATTGGTTAGACTTAAAACTTGGTTAGACTTGGAATGAACGCGTTAGGCTCCTTTCTTAGTATATTTTAAGGAACTTTCACTTTTAAATGTTTCTAGTTGTGTAGTATTTTAGATCCTGCCCCTCTATTTTAGTTTAAAACAGTTTTTTTCTTTTTCTTAATTGAAAGGTAGGTTTTATTTTAAAATTTATCTCAGAGATGCTAGTAATTGTATTTTAGATCTCTCTCTCTCTCTCTCTCTCTCTCTCTCTCACTCTCTCTCTCTCTCTCTCTCTACCCCTCCCTACACACACGTGCGCACACACACACACACACACACACACGTAGAACCTATTTTCCAGGTCTTCATCAAATATAGACTTTACCATTTATTTATTTGTTTGTTTATTTATTTATTTTTCAATTACTGTTGACATCGAACATTATTTTATATTAATTTCAGGTGTATAGCACGGTGGTCAGACATCCACATAATTTATGAAGTGATCCCCCATTAGTCCACAACCTGGCACTATACATACTACTTGGCCATAAAAAGTTTTCAATTGATTATACTTCCAAACTTCCTAACAAACAAAACTATTATTTTAGTGAGAGGATCTCTGCCATGCTTTACCCAAAATTGTACTTTTGGGATTTAGACCTTTATGTGTTAATTCCTGAATGATCCCAATGATTTTGGTAGTCTGATTGCCAGCTTCCATTTCATCAAAAACCTAGAGACTTTGATTATCACATGGAAACATCTAATGACCCTTCAGTGGGGATCAGCATTATTTTCTACTGATGTATATAAAAGTTTTAGTGAACAGATGAAAATTTTGGAATAATTAGAGATTACGGAATCCAAAAATAATGTGATTTTTGCTTAGTGGTGAAATGCTGCTGCAGCTATAGACCCAGCATAGATTACAGCAGTAAGGTCTCACTTCTATAGGAAATACTCAAATCTCTCTACTCTATGACGTAGGAAAATCCCATTTTGGCCATTTGAACATAGGTTTCTATTGCACAGTCAAATGTTTGTTTGTTTGTGTAGTGATGGACCACAAACATACATTTCTTCCTGAATCACAAGTTATCAGATAATGACCCTGCAGTGGTTTGCTATTATTATTATTTTTTGTAAGTTTTGTGGTAGTGGTTTTTTTTTGGGGGGGGGGTGAGGTGTAGCTAGCACATTTTATAATCTTCCTTTTCTACCTTACTCTCTCTCCCCTTCCTGATATTTTCAATTGCTTTTCTTCTCTAGATGTTGTAGTAAGGAATAGTTGTGTTTTATGTGAGGTGCCCTGTGTCAAAAGCTATAGAGAAAAAGTTGAAGAGATGTTCAGTAACATCTTCCTCACACAGAAGATTGAATTAGTTGTCTGTCATTGGACTGTCTGTGTACGGCATTCTACAGTCAACTAGATTAGGTTGGATAATGGAGGGTACATTTCCACAATGCAAAATGGCAGATAATCTATTGCTACATAATGGGAACAAGGTTCTTCAAATAGGGCTGACTCTAAGCAAAATCAAGATGTAGATCATGTTGATTTTAGTTCCGTAGTCTCTTTGTTTTTGGTCCCCCCTCCTCTCACAACATCCCCCCTCCCCATTTCTCACAGGGATCAGTGCCCTTGTGAGTAATGTAATGGATAAGAGCAAGGATTCTGTAGTCAGATGGATATGGTTCTTGTGCTTAATTACCAGCTGTGTAACCAGGACTAAGTTACTTTTTCTGAGCCTCAGAGTCTTCATCTTTAAAGCATACGTAATAATTAGTACTTCTCTCACAGAGATGTTATGAAAACTAAGAAAACGCATGCAAAATGCTTAAGATAGTATCTATTCAAAGTATAATGTACTGCTATACAATATTTAATGCTTAATATTGCAGGGATATAGTAATACTTAGACATTAGCTGTTAACTATAATAAGAATATTTTCCCTAATCAAGACCTTCTTTCGTAAAAGGATCTGGGGTCAGTTCTTTAGAGCCGCTCAGTGTAAATGGGTCAGAAAAAGTTTTAGTAATGCCTTTTTATGATTGTTTATATTGAGACAGAATCCTAAGTTCCAAACATAAAAAATAAATTGAAAATTATGGACATGTGGGCATCAGTGATTTCAGGGGGAAGAATGGGAAACAAGGATGGAGGCACACAATATAATTGGGTATATCTTCTGTTGGTGACAAGAAACTCTGACTGGAATGGTGAGGGAGGAGGTGGGCTTTGGGAGATGCATGGTGGAGTTGAAGGAGCCATATCATATATGGATTATATGGACCCAGGAAGGGGCAAAGCTTGGTGGCTGGCAGTTTGGATTTAGCACAGAGGGCATTTCTGACCATGGAAATTGTTTAGAATAAGACAGAAAGCTAATAGGAAGATGGCACATCTGATTACCTCTTTTTTCATATCACTGATGATTTCTTCCCGTTACTTTTCTTTTGCATTTTTCTCCAATTACATATTTCTTTGTTACTGTATGTTTTTCTCTTTTATCTGCATGCCCAGGTCTTTAGAATACTCCTCTTTACTATTGTTGAGGATGGAATCATAACATTTTATGGCTAAAAAAGACTGATGAGATAATCTGGTCCCACAATTTATATGACAAATGGGTAATCTAATTTTACAGAGGTGAAATTGTATGTCTGAGGTTTCCCCAGGGCACTTGGGTCTTCATTTGAGTAATTTATATTCAATATTTTACCTACAATTTCTTCTGTTTACTATGAAAAGTATGGTGGAGAGTGCCTTAAGCACCTACTATGTGCCAAGTACTGTGATAGTCCTAGGAATGCTGTTTTGGACAGTGTCAGCTTAGGCTATTAAGGAAAATAGACCTTGGTATTCTTTAGAGTACCATTCTCATTCTTAAATAATCCTGGAGAAAGATTCAATCGAAACCTTTTGTAAGGTGGGATGGCAATTTTTTCTCTTTTATGGCCCGCGTTCTCTGGAACGCTTTCTCTGGAACAGTTGGAATCTCATGAATATTATATTTGATAGGACACTCTGTGCTACAAATGGTACAAACTTAACTCAAACTCAGTTCAGCCAGAGGACTTTTTAACCGGACAATAGGACAGGTAGCGGTAGAGTTGGTTTCAGGAATGACTGGAACTGGAGATTTGGGGTCTTTCGCCTCATATTCTTTTGCATATTTACCTCATTCTGTCAAATTGGCTTATTCCACAAAATGGGTAAATGGTGGCATATCTAGTAGCTCCACAATTTGAGAGGAAAGCAGGTCTTCTTTGAGTTCCAGTTTGAAATCTTGGGGAATGACTCTGATTAGTTCAGGTTGGAGCTTCACTATTCTTTCAGCCAATCAATGTGGCCAGAGAGATGAGCTTCTCTGATTCACCTTGAATCACAGAACCACCTCATGACTGGTGCTGTGTGTGTGTGTGTGTGTGTGTGTGTGTGTGTGTTATCACAAGAAGGGGAGCTAGCATTGATACAGTTCCTAGGTGGACCAACGGGTTCTAGATGGTCTTTCTACATGTGTCAATTATAGGTGTAAATAAATAAGAAGATCTCTTCTGTACATTCTATTTAGAAAAAAATTTAAGTCAGACCACAACTCCAGTTTATTTGCAGCATCTGGGAACCATGCCACATGAGGAATAATTGAAGGAACAGATAATATTTAATATAGAGATGGGAAAAATAAAGAGACTTCATAAAAGTTGCCTTCAAATACTCAAAGGAGGAAGATGTGGAAGATGGAGGATACTTGTTCTGTATTTCTCCCAAGGATTGAATTAGGGTAAGTGAGACAGAAATGATGGGATAAAGATTTCAACTCAGAGTAAGAAAGAACTTCATAAAATTTGTAACTGTCTAAAATGAGAATGAACTCTTTTGTGAAGTGGCAAGCTCCCCAGCAGTGAAAACTTTAGACATGGCCAATTAACCACTGATGTTGTAAAAGGAAATCCTTCCTGGGAGAGAACCTCGCCTGTATGGCCTTTTATCTTAAGGTTTTGTGTTCTCATCTAAGCTGAGTTCAGAGTATCTTTCTCCTTCTCTTTCCTGACTCATGTAGAGAAAACAAAACCAAACCCCAAAGAAAAAGAGAAAGAAAGGATTATAAGTGAACTAGTCAGTTCTCAAACATTTGTAAATATTTTTATCAAGGAAACTTTTGGTCAGGCACAGTCTGATGGTATAGACTGTTTTATACATTCCAGGCCAAGAGCAATAAATGGGCCTTAGGTACTAGAATGTCTGCTTCTTAATAATAAGCATAAAAAGGTAAGATGAGAAAATATACCACAACTTGCCACAAAAAGCCATAACCTCTTTGAAACATCATCTGGTTATTGCTTTTCCTTTAGACAGCAGGCTAAAATATATAGGGAGGCTGCAGAGCTCTGTTTCAAAGACAATCTAGAATATTATGGCCCATACTGCTTTCTAAAGCATAATCTTTTTGATGTCTTTTCTAATTAGAAATGTTGAACTGCAAAGAAGGTTAATTTTCACCATCAGGTTTGTGTGCAGTGTAAAACTAGGGAGATACGAGATTGTTCTGTCTATATGCCATATCCACTTACATGTTACAGGGTCATTTAATGTATTGCTTCTGGTCCAAACCACCAATATTTGCTGTAAATCAGAAGGAGGTTGAATTAAATCCATTCAGTTTTTTTGAGTTGTGGAAATAAGACTGAAAGTGGTAAATTAGTAAATGCTAATAGATGATTTATTTATTTATTTTTTGCTTTTTTTTTTTTTTGCTGGGTACCTTAGGATTTTTGGAAGGGCTGATTTTTAGAGAAATATAAATATTCATGTCATAATTGGAAGCTAGGTAAATTTAGTCGCTAACAAAGTAGATTTGCTTAATCTTAGACTCTTATGTTATTATTCCCCAAAGCTAATTATTATCATCTCATTTTGACTAAGGACAATCAGAAGCTTCTAGCATTTGAAAGTTATTTATGCTTGATAATGAATTAAACAGGTTTAATTGAGACTGGCAAATCCTAATGTGATTTTAAGAGTCATGAAATAAATTAACTATTGGGCCAAGAAATAGGTTTAGTATGAAAACAATTAAATGGGGAACCCAAATTAATATTTTGTTGTAATCTTATCTTGTTTTTGAGTTTGTTAAATTATGGATGCCATGTATATATACTCTGTTGATTTTAATTGGCTAATGTAACTTTATTTTAATTATAGCTAAGCATTTATGTTTTGGGAGGTCTACTAAACATTCAACTTAGACAATGTTATTTGTTTTTATCTTCCTCCAGCAAATACAGTTGCTCAGTAAGACACATATAAAGTTCCCAGCACAAAGACTGATCTATAGAAGATGCCCAATAAATGTCAGCTAAAAGAATATTGTGTGTTCCAGGTTATCTTATAAAAATATCAGCATAATTTGACAAGACTGTGGTTCTTTAAAAGATGGAATTATCAAATGTTTTGTGTCATGGTCTCTTATTTCAGATGCAAATTCATATGTCTAATATAAATTGTTAGTAGCTGCCTTTCACAATTAACAAGATGTCAATGCCTCTGATTCTCTAGAAGAGGAGTAAAAGTCAGTATGGAGGCCAGGGCGTATTGGATCACTCAAAAAGGTTTTTACTCTTAGACGTTATGCCACAAATCAGAAATTCATTTGGATACAAACAGATGTACTTGCCTCTTGGAAAGGCTACTCTTACCATTCATTTTCACTTTGGGAAAAATCAGCTTAAATGGAGAACATAAGGATTATGACGTAGGATGGGAGGATGAAAAAGCATACGTAATGTAGACTCTGGATTACTACTGGTCGAGATGTTGTGGAGAGCAATGGGAGGAGACCCTCATTAGGAAAAAAGTTTTCAAGAGAAATTGGAAGAAGTCAAATTTATCACCTAACTGAAAATCAGTAAAAATTGTGCTGATGTCCAATTTGTGAATGTAATTAGGGTAACGCTAAGAGCATGGACTGTGAAGTCAAGCTAGCTATATTTTAATCTGGCCCAACCACTTACTGTCATAGAAATCTGAACAAGTCAGTTACCTGCTCTGTACTTCACTTTTCTTCTCTGGAAAATGGGAGGAATAATAATACTATCTGATGGTGAGGGCTGGTAGTACATGTGGTGCTCTAGTACATGTGGAACCTTTGAACAGAGCCCGACACATAGAAGAGTGAGCTATTGTGTTCTCATTGGACTCGTCTTATACATTCATGCTGTTTTGCATAAAAAGAAAAATGATAGATAAACCTGTACTATCCTTTTGGAATCTGAAACTTTTCATCCTGAATGATGCAAAAATGAATTTGCAAGCCTCTAAAGCTATAAATGATTAAAGAAAATCTTAATTCTTAAGATACCACGGACACTCAATGGGTACTTAATGAATATCGTTGCACGGACCAATATTTCTTCAGCATATCATTGCATTTTTTGTGAGAAATTCATGAAACAGCAACAAAAAATGTTTAAACACATACAATTAACAATCATAAATGAAGCGATCCTGCATAGAAATTGAATTAGTTGCCTGTGGGAACATAAATATTGGTAGTTCATTGCTATTATTCGTATCTTACTGTGCTTTCATTGCTAAGTGTTGTGTCATTTGTTGTCTGAACTTTGCATTTAATACCAGATGTTACTGGTTGCCCCTGCATTCTAGTTTCTTTGTAAACACGAGGGTAGAAATGCTAACCACCTCGATGTCCTCCATATTTATTTGTTAGTTTTACAGAGTATTTCTTCCAAAGAATTCAAGGTTATGGATGTATGACTGTAAACCTGGATGATAGCTTCTATATTTTGTGGACTCTCGTTAGGAATTTGTAGAATTTTACAGGTTTACTTCAAAAGTGAAAACATAGGCCTAGAAAGAAGAGTAAACATGACTTTAAAGATAGATGTGTAGTAACTTAACCTGTGTGTGGAAATTTCAAGGTAAGATCAATATAATACAGTAACGAACAAGGTGACATGCCAAGAGGAGAGAACAGACGGTGATAATGCAGGATGTAAATTAGAAGGATGCTACAGAGGCGGGAGAGGAGGACAAAAGTAGTCAAGGTGAAGAATGAAATCCTAAAAGAACCAAATCGGAAAAGGTAGGGATGACAGTACAGATGAGAAATTTTTCTTGTGTGCAGTGTTTGTCTCATTAGTACATTTATGAGAAGTCATCGACTATCTGGGAGGCTATCTGACTTGGGGCACTGGTATTTAAATCCTGCTGATGTTCTTTTATTATATTTACTTATGCATTTTTTTCCTGTATCTGGTTGCTGTTTATCGCTACCTGTATTAGTTAGAGCCCTGGGAGTAAACAGAGGCACCTCTAGTATTGTGAAAGGGCTAGTAGGGGTAAAGGCACCTACATTGGACTTGAGGTACCTTGCAGGTAGTAACATGGGGAAACTGTTAACCATCCTGCTCCTGAAGTGGCAGAGGGAGATAAGCGTGTTGGCAGCATCCATTGTTTACAGAAGCTACAGTCTCAATTGTGGGGAAGACCTCCCCATAGGAGCTGCTGCCAGAAGTATGGAGCTGAGGTAGAGAGGAAGGGGTGGGGGAGGAAATATCCTGACCACCGTCTCCTTCCACTGGTCCATCTCCTTCCATTGTCTTCCATTGGCTGAATCCACCTGGAAGCTAAAGGACAAGAGAGCTAGTTGAATACATTTTATACACTTCAGCAAAGTAGAAAAAGATGGAGAATGGATTTGGGGTTGCAGGGGTAGAAGGTATGGAAATGGAGAATAACTAGTGCAGTACCTTAAAATAGTTTGAAATTTCTTCTCATTCATTTTATGAATGCCCCATTCAGTTCTACAAGTGAGACTGAGAACAAATACCCTTATAGTACCTGGACCACATGTCTTCTGTATGGACCATTAGTTTCAACCTAAGGAATGGTGAATGCAGCAAAGGAACTTAGCAAAGGAGCAATCACCACAGCCAAGTGACTGTTTTGCTGAGTAATAAAAAATAATGCTAACTTCAGGTATTTTGTCACCTTTCGTATCCCAGAATCAGCTGGTGATAGTGACAGATTTGGGGAGTTAGATCTGTAGTATGATGCATAGTGTACAACACACATTTTATATTACATTTGTGTGTGGTCTTTTATGAATTTGGAGTTATATAACAATATTAGTTGAGGCATGACAAAATAGTTTGCAAAACTGGCTGTAGTTTGCAAAAGCATATTTATAAGATGGGATGCTTTCTGTTGTTTAATTATCTTCTAAGGACATTAAGAATGTTAAGAGTGGTATTTGTGTGGCTTTGTGTCTCTGAAAGTCAAAAGTGAGAGAAGAAAAGTTATTCTATTATATTTCAACTTGTTCTAATGTTTTCAGTTTTAAATGGCTTTTAAAATACTAGTTTTATATTTTGGGGGAGATAATGCGATGCTTGAAAATATACGTACGTGCAACTCTCTGTGTAAAACATTGTGAACCCTGAATCTCCCCAACATTAGATACTAAAAGATATTAAATAAAGTTGGTGTCTGAGAAAACTTGACACAAGAACTATCAATTCACTGCTTTAATTCCAACAGCCAAAACGCCATGAACAAAAAGCTGTTCAACATGTGTATTTGTAGATGACAAAATAATATTCGGTGCAATACCTGTACCTAGTACATCTATTGGGATTGGTGTGTATGTCTTAAGTCCCTTTCTCCAATCCATAAGAGGGAATTTTGCACTTAGGGAAAGAACATCATTCATGAAGAACATACTAACCTCCATCCTCTTTTTCAAAACCCCTCCTTTACACATAATGCTAATTTTTGCTCTCTAGGACACGATTTTGTGAAATGGCTGGAGTCAGCAAAGGTCTGTAAACACAAGGATCGTCTTCAGGCCCTTACTTCTGTATGAAAGTTACTTGCCATGATAAAATTGCCTTAGAAATTGTTTTCTGCTGGCTGTGAAAGTTATTAGCTCTAAGGAACCTATGCTCTGTTCAACTGGATTTAAGTCCAGTTCACTTAGAGCATCTGGGAGAGGTGTCAGAGAAGCTTTTTCTTTCTCATGTAGCTTCACTGTTTGTCATTGTATCTTCCATACATGCAGTGAAAGAGCTGGATTAATGAATAAGTTGTATTTCTGATATATCTATTCATAAACATTTTTATCAATACTTCTATTGATAAATAAATATCAAAATATTTTGTATAAAAATATCGGACAACATGAAGAAATTTAGGTATACTGGACGTTTCAAATTTATTATCTGATGCATTTTAAAAATATTTATCAAGTACCATGGCCCATTCTTTGTCTTTTAAATTCAGACTTAAGCCTACAACACCACTACAGATAAATTTCTTTGCTCTGAAAGTTTTATTTTCCAAGTTCCTTATGTGTGCTATAAAGAATAATTAATGTAATGAAAAAATCAATATTGTGTATAAATTATTTAGGCTTTACTATCATTGTAATTTTCTTTTCTACACCTATTGATTGGCAACAATTCATTTGTTAATTTCTTCCTAATAAGATATTCATTGTATTAGGTCTGTAGTAGTGCTGTCCCTGCACTTTCACAAATAAGTCATGAATTATTAATGATACATGGAACAAGTTAACTTACTAGTGAGTGCCGTGAGATAGAAAACAGGCAAGGGGGAGTCATTTGAAATGCTGCCTTGTAGAGACACTCTGTAGGCAGACAACTGCTGGTAACTAAATGAGTGGATTCTTGCAGGATATTAATTTATATTTTAAAATTTTATGTGTATGTTTCTTTCCAGGTATATACATATATGTTTCGTTTTTCAAGTTAATTTTTAAATCCACAGTTCTCGTGTTTTAGGGAGGTGGGGGATGGCCATTCATCCCCAACTATCTGTAATAGGCTCTGAATGTGTTTATTAAATGCTGCCTTGGCAGTTGTCCACTGAATTACTTCAGAGGAGTGGGAAAAGTCTGAGACCTTTTGGAAACCCAAAGAGATTTGAGTCTAAGAAATTGAATTGCCAAAATTCATGGCAAAGAGAACCTTTACATCAGCTAATTTTGACAAGAGGCAGAACAGTATCCTGAAAAGAGCTCTAAATTTGTGATCAAGCAACCAGAGTTTGAATCCCGGCTTCCTCATTGACTTGTTTACTCATTTATTGTCTGTCTTGTCAAAATTTAAGTTTCCTGGAGATGGTGACTGTTTTGTTTCCTGCTGCATTATCAGTGCCTAGAATAGTGCCTGGTACATAATGGCTGTCAAATAAATGTTGACTGAATAAATGAAAGAAAGCAACCATAAATAAATGTACTAATTTATTGGACAATTGGATAAGAATATGTGTCCTATCTCTTTTTTCAGAGTTGTTGTGGTTTAAGGAAATGATTATGAAGGCAGTTTGTAAAGCATAAAGTACTATACAAATTTAAATTTACATTGATGGTGAGAAGACTTTTGATATAGAATGGAAAAGGAAGGAAAGTTGGATTGTGGAAATGCAATGAATATATAATTCGGCTTTTATAGAGTTTCAAAAATTGGAAATGACAAAAATGCAATTGAAAAATATGCAAAATATGCATTCAGCTCAACTACTTGTTAGAGTAATGAGCAGTTTCTTTTAAAACAGGATATAATATATCATAAAAAGCTTATCAAAATGCATATGTCTTTTCTTTAGACCATCAGAAAACCTTTTTTTCCAGGATTTGGTGCAGGATTTTGGTACAAACATGTTTTTTTTTTCTTCCATTGCTTTACCTTTTTGAGAAAGTTATCCTAAAATTGCTATTTTTAGTTTTATATTCATAACTTAATCATTATTTTCACATGACAGCTATAAATTATAGCTATCAGTTAACATGTGCTGAAAGTGAGCTGAGACGATAACTCTTCTTCATTTAAACTGATTTAGGATGTGATACTCCACTGAGCTGTTCACTACATACTCGGTTGTGCAGTTAATTACAAAGAAAGCAAAAAGTTATGTTAGAAAAGAAAATCTTCCAGAATCTAGAGTTTGTGTTGCAATAAAAATCTATTAGCAGAATAGTTTTGCTTAGTAATGAGATGGTTTTTATATGTGAGGCATGCCTGGTCACTTCCAGAGGATATACACATTTTCATGGGTGTGGAGGCATAGCTCCTTGGCTGTGGTGGCGTTTTGAAAAAGCGTACAGTAAGCTGATGGAAAACTAAGAGGTGTGATGACTGGCAGTAGAAAGTGATCCAGAAGAAGGAAGAGAGAGGCATTCTCATTTATTGAACTCTTTATCTTCACAGCAATCCTGTGAGGCTTGCAGAAGTATCCCCATTTTACTCAGATGAGGAATCTGAGTATATTTATTAGGATGCCATCAGTGGCATTCAGCAAAAAACTCAAAGTCAAATTGGCTTAATCGTAAGACATTTTAAATTCATGAAAAACCCAGAGAGAATTGGTTGATTCTGTCTCTAGCATTGTCCAGATCCAGTGAAGCAGAGAGACAAAGAACTTAAGTTCTGAAGCCCAACTGTGGGTATAAATCCTGAGTCTACCATTTATTACTATGTGACGTTGCACAAATTGCATAAATTCTTCAGGGGACAGTTTCTCAATTTGTAAAATAATTACGCAAACATTTTTACCTGGCACTAGTGACGAGGATCATATAACTTAATGCGCACAAACATGTAGAGGACTACCTGAAGCACTCATTAAATGTCAGCTATTGTTATTTTACTGAGGACCCATGTGTTTTCCCACATCTTTTTTCTGCCACCTTGAACTTGCTGACTTGGGCCATAGGCTGCTTCTCCTTTGGTTGCAAGAAGGCTGTAGCTATTCAAGTGGCTGCAGAATTTCTGGCCAAACAATGACTAGAGCAGAAAGAGTCCCATTCTTTCTTCATTCCTAAACCAGTCACTGGCAACAGGAATGGGACCTCCTGGATTTCTTCTTGATGGGAATAGGATTACCCTTCCTTGAGTCACAAGGGGACAGCAGAACAAAATTGAAGCTCTCTCAGCAAGGGAAAAGGGCGATGTATGTTGGAGAGGCTACTGATTGTATCTCCATCCTGTTTTAGAGAGGCACATGGGATTAAATTGTAAAGCTAGATTTCAAATCCAGACCTTAGCTTCCAAGTTCTAGGCTGTCAATTATTCTAATTTACGTCTGCTAAAAGTGTTGCGTTTGTATGATTGGTCAAAGAACTGGGATTATTCATTGATTTTTTTTCATTCATTCATTTGTTGGTTCAGTCAACTTCAACATACATTTATTGAATGCCTCCTCTATATGGATCACTTATAGTACAGTTTCAGAGAAATCAGAGGGAGGAGAAATAGTGTATTTTACAGCTGTTTGAGCTGGTAGTAAGAGTACCAGCAGGAGCAAGGCAGGACCAAGGTAGACCTTGTGGGTTACTATAACCTTGTTTTCTAGTTGTTGTTTTTCATGCTTTGACATCTGGGGCCTTACTGACCCTGAGAGAATTGTCTCATTCAGAGTTAGCTAATTCCTAGAGATAGTAAATGGGCATGCCTTTCATATGAAAACCAACCAGTCCAAAGCCCATACCCCCAGCCACTTCCTTTATCACACTCTTATACTACAGATCACTACCCTCTATGTCCTAATCACCCCAGGGCCAGTTACCAGACAGCTTGGGAGCACCCCCTATACTCCAGAGCCCCCTAAAATGATTCACACTAGCCAATTTTAAAGTCCCTTCCCCTGCCTCCTAATTCCTTCCCTTGGAAACCACAATAAAGTCTCTCGCCCACATTTTCCCCTGGCTTCCCCTGCCTGCTGAACTTCATATTGCTTCCCTATGAAGTCCTATGTGGCATGCTGTGCCTCCTATTTCTAGGTATCTGAGTGTAAAACACTTCTTTTATGACAGTCATTTTTGTGTCTACCTGTCCTACCATAACCGATGAAAACAAATCCTGAGTATCCTTAAAACAATTACCAAGAATGGAACTCAAACATATGACAAAAATTCTAGTTAATTGGAAGCATTAAAGTGGGTAAAAAGTGGGTTCTGAAACAGTATAGAACCCAGTTTCAGACAGGGCAAAATCACGTTGAGACTAGGTCAAGAATTAGACTAATCATTGCCCTCACATCCATTGTCAGGATTGTGGATTCGTTCAGGGACTGGAGAAGGGCCAAGTCTTAAAGTCAGATGGTTCTCAGCTGTAGGAAACATGGAAATAGGAAGAGGAGGGAGAGAAGGGAAAGGTTGTAGAGTTGCAACAGCAAGCAAGACCGGGGACAGCTAATTCTTTATAATTTAAACAATGTTGTACAAACGTTGACTGGTTGACAAGAGAGATATAAAAATATCTAATTTTATTTTGAAGTCACTTCTTTCTAGAGCTTGCTAGCTGGCTAGATTGATGGATTCATTCATGATTGTACAAAGCCCAATACCAGGTATTGGGGAGGACACAGATTGAGGAGACTTGTCCTGGCTCTCAAGAAATGAAATCATAGTTATGTGAATCATAGACAGAAATGACCTGGAAATATTTACATTACAACATTTAAGTCAATTCATGGTATTGTAATCAGAACTATATATAAAAGTTCTGAAGAAAGTCTGCTAAAAGAAAGGAAAGAGTGAATATTTGTAGGAATGAAGAGGCACATAATAAAGGATTTGAATTGGTTGAAGAGATACGGTGATATTGGGATGGACATAGGACAGTTTATAGAGGGCCCTGAATATACGCTGGACTGAGGAAATTATTTTTGATTCACTATCAAATTGAGAATAACTTTAAATTCTTAAACAGTGATGATTTTACAAGTCTGGCCATAAATTCTCTGATGCTCTTCAAGAGGGTAAAGCTTAATTCCTCTCTCCACCCCCAGTATTGACTTCAGTGACTTGATTCTAATGAATAGATTATAATCAAAAGGATGAGCTGCCACTTCTGAGGTTAGGTTATAAAAGGACTGTGGTTTTCTGTGTTGGTATGCTCTCTCTCTTTCTTTCTCCTGGATCCCTTGTTCTGGGTGAAGCTGTATTCTGAGCAGCCTTATGAAGAGGCCCATATGGCAAAGAACTGAAATTTCCTGCCAACAGCAGTGTGAGTGAGCTTGGCCTCTGTCTAGTTTTCAGAGACTGCAGACTTGGTCAACAGCTTGACTGCAACCTTGCGAGAGACCCTGAGCCATGTTTGGATGCTAAACAGGAATGATAAAGCAAAGAAGGTAATTGTAGGAGCGTTGTGTTTAAGAAGATGAAAGATGATCTGATGCAGAACACAGGTTTTCATCTACTTCCCTTTTTAACAGAAATGAAGCAGAGTATTTGAGTACAGATACAGGAAGGTTGGAGAATTATTAGTTGAAAGATGAAGTTGTTCTAATCTGAGGGCATCACCTTTCTCTATGAAGTATGAAGCAAAGTCATTAGCTGAGATTGGGGAGGAAAGGAAGGTATGTTGGAAATTTGAGAAGAGCAGAGAAGGTGTGAATAATTATCTCAGAAGTGGGAAAACAATTTCCTAGGGAAGTAAGCTGTCCTGGCAGTATTGAGTTCTGTTTTGAGACCTGTGATTATAAATTTGAAACCAGTCCAGTTAGCATGGTTCTGTGCTTTTCTTCAGCAACATTAAACTGTTCTAGTGGAGGCATGGAGTAAGTGCACAGTTGGATTTAACCAGGATTGGGGTTTTACCAAGGGAGGAGCAAGGAAGTTATGGCTGTTTGCAAGGGAATGTTTATAGTTCCAGATCATGTAATTTAGGCTGGTTAGGAGATAAACAAGGATACAAGGGTGGGTGATAGATAAGAAGAAAAGTGGTAGGGTCAGTAGTATGTGTTAGGGTTGATGGTAGAGGGTCTTACTGAGGTTAAGGAATTGTAGGAAGTGCTGGTGTAAGTGTTCTGGACTATAGGATGTGATGGACAGAGAACAGGGTGTTTCAAATGGAGATGCTGGTATTAGAGGTCAGGAGGTCCATGGTGATATCACCTTGGATTATGAAGAATGACATACACTCCAGAAGACTGTGGGAATTTAATTTCTCAGTATAGACTTCTAGGCTGTTGAGTTTTACAGAACTGTGAGGAACCAAGAAGGGCCAAAGGGGAGAGAAGAGAGCAGAAAATAAAAATAGATACATAGAAAAGAAGTAGTGATAGGAAGTTAAAGAAAGAAGTAGAAGAACCAAATATCCCTCTGCAGAAAAGGGGAAAAGTTACTTACCCTTCAATATTTCATTAGGACATAGAAACTCCTATGAAAGGAGGTCAGAATGCAGCATTCCATGAAAGATGTCTTATGACTTTCAACCACCGTTATATGTATCACTCAATCATAGTTATCAAGAGACAGTTTTATTCAGCATCCTCTCTTTATGAGAGCAGAAATGGGAATAATATTTGTGAAGTTTGTCTAAAAGCATTTTTTAATTTAAGCCTTGATACCAAAAGGACTGAGATTCTGTTATCTAAAAGCTTCCTTTGTGAGGGACAGCTCTGTCCCCTATGTTGACAGATAAAGTTTTTCAATGGACTGATAACCTCACAGGACATATATCTGACCATTGGCTGTGAGCTGGGCCCTAGAATATGAAAAAAAAATAAAAACCTCATGAAACCATATGTCAGTATGTGAGTAGATAGGTTTTTGAGAAATAAACATTCTTGAGGACACAACTCACGAAAGGAGGATTAGACTGTTTCAGACCACTTGTGGTTTGGATGAGATGGGCTGGGAGAAGGATGTATTGGGGATAATTACTATGGTTTCCAAAAGGTTATGCATTGCTTATACGTGGAAGGGGCCCTCGTTCATTGGTAGACTGGTCTGTGTTTTTGTCTATAGCTTGATTTCTTTCCACATTGGTCGAAGCTACTTCTGTTTATTCAGAATATGATATCCTCTTTTTCTATTCTGGAGAAGGATTGAAGGCAGTATAATAAGTTACACTGTTAATAATGACTTTGAGATATCAGAAAGGTCAAGAGGGACCAAGGAAGGGCTTAGGAATGAAGATCCAAAGTAACCCCAAAAAGCTAAAATAGGAAAATACAAATGGTGGATGTGCACAGTAACTAGCATCTATTAAGTCTAACGTTTGGTAATATGACAAGTTTGAGCATGCAGAGGTGGCTAAAGTCCGGCTGATTAAAAAAGTTTCTTGATGGGAGACAACAGTCTGAATGACAAAGATACAATATGAATAGGTTGGAAGTACTAAAGACTGTGTTTAGACACTGGAAATAAAAAAGTGAATCAGATATTGTTTCTGTTCTCAAGGTACTTACAGTGGACAAACTAAAAAACGGACAATTGTAACGTGCCGAGGGATGTGAGGTAACGTAGGTGAAGTGAGAGCACAGTGAAGGGCTGAGGCATAGCCTGCGTGGGCAGGAAAGGCTTCCATGGAGGAAGTGGAGAATTTTTAAGGGTCATCAGAACTCAGAATAGAGTGGCTAATTTTGCCTAAAGGGTATGACAAAGACTTCAGAAAATATGATTCAGGAACTGTGCACAACGTAACCTTGTCTAGGAACTTCTTCAAAATCATTTTCTCACCATTCCTCACCAATTTGTATCCTGGATGTGTCCTGATGACGTGCTGTTTGCTGCACTTTGACCAGTTATTAAGTTGTACCATAAGTGATTTATTACTAAAAATATTGGAAGTACCAAAGTTTGTGAAAAATGATTACATTTTTCTTTTAAATTAAAGAGGACTCAAGGTGACCCTGGGGATCACTCTCATATTCTGTAAATGCTTTCTTCAGTGGGATACAAAGGGGTAGATTTACAGTGTGTCCTGAAGGAAAAAGGTTGATTATTCCGTTTTTAGCATATATAATTAGGAACAGATGAACAATACTATTCAATTATCATATAGCTTAATTACTTGTGAATGTGCATATTAAGGTACATAACCTTCCTAGGCTAACTGCCTACCTCCAAAGACAATTTAAGGTGGATTCCAGAATGAAAATAGGACAATTAAAAGTATGAGTAAAAATAAAAAAATAAATAAAAAAATAAATAAAAGTATAAGTAAAACAAAAACCAGGTAAAAGGAACAGAAAAATGTGTGTGCCAGGCATCTAACTTTAGTTCATTTGTGCAGTTAAACATGAATTTAAGTCTTTAGTATCTTGGCTGCTGTGGCAGAAAATAAAATACTTAGAGAGCTTTTGTCATTGGGTTAAGTTTTCCTCAGGAAAAGAAAAAGACTCTTTTTTTGACCTCTGCAAGGAATTTATTGCTTAAAGGGACGTGGGTTGACATCATGAACAATGCTTTCACAATAGTTTTGCAGAAGATACAGAAAAATTCTTCAAAAGGCTGTTACTTATATCAACTCTATAAAACAGAGATATTGGTATATCAGCACTAAGTGACTAAAGAACGTAATGGAAAACATCTCAATCACTATAGTTGACAAAGATATAAAATACTTTGGAATTAGGTGTTTTAGGGATCACTATGACCTGTGTAAAGAAAACTATAGCACTTCATTGGAGATATACTTGAAGCATGAATGAATAGAGAAATGTTTCCTGACTGGAAAAAAATGAATATTGAAAGATGGTAAACTTTTATTGTTTATTATAAACTCAAGAATTAAAAAGCTAGCAGGCCTTTATTTGATCAAATCATTCTGAAACATTGAAAAAAAATCACAGGATACTAGAAATGTTATTAGAGAAGAAAAGTGATGAGGTAGAGTTAGTCCCAGATATAAACCATGTTAGAAATGATAATTAAAACTGCATCTATTGCAGTATACACAAATAGGGTGGAAAAACAGGATGGAAAGCCCAGAAATTGGTACAATTATATTTATGAATTGAATGTATGATGAGGTAGCTATCACAGAACAATAGAGAAAGGAATACTCTTTTAATAACCAGTTTCTCAACAACAGTGAGAAACACAGCAAACTCTTTTAGGTCCATGTTTCATATACTATAACCCTGTATTCTATAAACCTGTATTTCAGATAAGTTCAATAGTTAAACATAAAAAGTATAATATAAGCTTTGGGATAATACCAAATTGGGCATATTTGAGTTTATTGAATAGAGTGATCCTTTCCCAAATACGAAGGGATAAAAGAAAACACAAGGGAAAGCCTGAAAATTTTATCTGTATTAAAAATGTGAACTGTATACAGTGAAAACAACATGCGAGTAATTGAAGTAAAATGGGGAAGAAGAGATCAGAGTTTCTGTGGGTCTGGGTTGGCAGGAATGCCACAGACACATGTACTCCACGGTAAGATTAGATTGCATCCCTGATTTATTTAGCTGAGGATACAGGGTTTTATTGAAATGAGGAAGTCATACAGAGCAGAAGCAGGTGCAACGGATTCCAACAGCTCTCCTCTGTGTGTGGAGCTTCTAGTAAGGTGCGTGTGCTGGGGCTGCTGCTGGTGGCACTGTCCCCACGGGGTGGGGTTCCTCCACATCTGAGAAGTTCAAGTCTTGCTGTCCCTCAGCCCTTTTATACTTAGGGCTTAAATCAACTCCCAGGGACAAAATGGATTCCCTTAAGTTAAAGGAGACATTTACAAATATCAAGCTTTCCTGGTGCTCGAGCGAAACTTAGCCTCCTCAAGGTCAGAGCTTCATCTATGGGGAGAAAGCCAACTCCGAGCCCAGGTGTCACTGAGAAGTAGTTTAGCACCTTGCTTTTCAGGATCACGTAATGCTCACTCCACGGTAAACAGATTGAGAAAAAACATACAGAGTGGGACAGAAAAGAATTAATAACTCTCTTAAAAGCATTCAAAGCGGTAGAAAAACTATTACAGTATCAATAGGTAATTGAGCAAAACTTAGTACAGACAATTTTTTCATTAAGAATCTCCGGTAATCACCTAACAAATAGAAAAATATTAATTTCATCTGTAAGTAATACAACTGAAATATAAATTAAAAAATAACAGTAACTAATACCTTACTAAATTAGTTAAACATTGAAAACATGTAGGCATAATATCCAATTGTCATGAAATTGTGGTGAAATGGGTTCATTTGCAAGTTTGCAACCTTCCATTGCTGATTTTTGGAAGTTAGTCTGACTACATATCAGGAATATAAACTGCTCATGGACATTTGTTGCCAGGAACCTCACCCTTGGGGATATATCCTAAGGAAATAATTCAAGAGAATAAAAAATATTTTCACTAAGCTATTCCACAAATATTTTAATGGCCAAGAAATAGAAAACAGGGAAACCACCTCGGAGTTTGGGTGGTAGGAAAATGGTTAAAGCTATGGCACAATAAATTGATGGAATATTGTGTCCCCATTAAAATGATAGTTATGAAAATCAGCAGAACAAGAATTTTTGAGGCATTGTTAAAGAAGACAACAATATATGTCTTTTCAGTGATAAGCGTTGTATCCCTATTGCCAAGTTATACAAGGGAATATAATAAAATGAAAAAACAATAGTGAAAGTGTGGGCAATTTTTAATTTCATTCCTGTTTTCTTTATTATTATTAAAAGCATCATGGAGTAGTAGTGGTTAAAAAATGTGGATTCTTAGATTGCTGGTTGGTACATATGCCAGGTCTTCCACTTACTAGCTGTAGGGAAAGTTACTTACCATATTTGTACCTCATCTGTAAAATGGGGATAATAATAGTGCCTACATTCTAGAACTGTGAGGATTGCATGCATTAGTAGTTTGTGACGTGCTTAGAAAAGTTCATGGCGTACATAAAGCATTATGTCAGTGTTAGTTGATTCTAATAAGATATAGAAGGATATAAAAAACCCCAAATAGGTAAAACATTGTTCTTCTCACAAAATACCATACCCAAGGCATGACAAATCGATGTTGACTTCTGATAAGTCTGTGTAGAGAGCCAGAGCTGTTGACTGGACTGTGAATACAAGGAGTCTAATTTTACCCATTTCTATAACATGTTCACGGTCGGCAATCAGTAAAGTTTATTGATGGAATTGCCCGGATATATGCTTTTCGCCAATCTGGGTTAATAGTTAGCCAGAATTTAGGTCTCCTAGGAATTGTTCCTCCTTGACCTTGTGGCTCTCTTCAGCCTTGTCTCCCTCTCCTCCTCTGCGCCTTTTTTCAGATTACTAGTTTTTCAGGACCTCAGCACAGATATTGTCTTGTTGAGGCTGGGTTAGAAGCTCTTTCTTGGCCCAGACATGAAACCTGTTGATATACGAGTATCTGTCAAAGAATTTATCATATTGTAGTTATATTTTTGCATTAGTTGAAGCTCACCCTACTTCCTAGTGGCAGAAATCAATCTAACTAGTTCACACTAAAAGTTATACTTATTTAAGGTGCTGGCAGGCCCCCGGCGACATCTCTGTCAATTAGAACAGACAATAGAACAATAGTGTCAGGAAGAGTCTTAAGAATCTGGTCTTCTGGATATGGGAATGCACGACCCCTCATTCCCTGTCATTGACACGACTACATGTTCATCCATGGCTTCTTTTATACTGCCACTACTGACTTGTTCTGTATAGGTCTTCTAATTATAAATTTTTGGCTGAGAAATGTGACGGGCCCACCTCACCCTGCCCCCAACTGGAGTGTGAGGGTGGTAGGAGGGTGATTGACGTGCACATAGTGGCTTATAATCAGATGTAGTCTATAGCAGGTTCTTGAGAAGGGACTAACAACATGGCAAATTCCCAGAACATGTTCAATGTGTAGCAGTCTCACTCCCCATTGGATTCTGAAACCATAAGGTTTTCAATGGCAGATGGGTGTCTTATTCATCCATGTATTCTAAAGCAAACTGGAGTAGTTTCTGGCATGCAGAGAGTGCTCAATATCTATTTATTGAACTGAAATTTCAAATATCTGCTAGTTCACTCATCATAGCAAATGCTAAACTGCAGTAAAAATTTCCAGTGAATGCCTGCACCACCACTGTTTTACACTGTTGATTACAGAGGAAGGCTAGAGAGGTACAGGTGAGACAACCACCATCCTATTGTGATGTTGTTGGCATCTCTTGCATTCTCATCATTTCGCTTATGCAGGGTGGCTCTGGGGCACTTGAAGTTAGGTAAAAATGTATGAAAGGATCAATGGAAATGTATATGAAGTCATGGGAAAAGCATGGGTTTTGGAGGCTACAAATTAATTTTAACGCTGAATTTTATTATTTACTACATATATGAACTTGCAAAAGTCACTAGGTTCTCTGAGTCTCAATTTACTCATCTGTAAATGAGATAAATAATTTAATCCGGTTTTTAGGATGGGGTAAAATGAGATTGTGAAATGAAGTTTCTGGGATGTAGTGAGTATTAGTAATTAATTTCCTTTCCTTCCTCTCTCCTTGCATCTTACCTCCTTAAGTGCTTTGAGAGTTATTCTGAATGGAGTCTTAAAAGTCCTGATTTCTGTAGCATGAAAGAGACTGTTTTGGCCTGAATATTTCATAAGACAAGAACTTCCAGGAAAATGCTAAAAGGATTAACATTGTAAGATGCCTCCTGTGGTCTAAACATATCAAAATAATAGCAGAAGAATTACAAAACGTATAATAAGTGTCACAAAGGGAAAATAGCCTTTGAAAACAATAGATGAAAACTTAAAATAAAAAAAACAGATCTCACTATGGAAGTACTTTAACACCACAAAGGAAGGACACATTTGCAGGGCCAGGCATTTGCACTGGTAGAGATAGAAAACAAATATCAAGAATCACAAAGAGATAAGGTTGAATAATGATATCCACTTTAGAAGATAGAAAAGAGGACATAATATCTATAAAAATATTCAGTGATGATAAATGACTGCAGCACATGGAAATGCTGCAGAAATACCAAAAAACAAGACAGGCTACAACGGATAGGCTTAGAGCACTGGAGTAAAGATTTACATTAGTTGTATGCTGTAACACTAAGTGATTGATTTAAAAATACGTAATGGACTGCATGATCTGAAAAATAGATTGAGATAAATCTGTGAAGAAGAGGGACACGGTTATGGGCTGAATTGTGTCTCCTCCGAATTAATATGTTGAAGTCCTAACCCCAGCACCTCAGAATGTGATTGTATTTGGAGGTAGGGTATTGAAAGAGGTAATTAAGGTTAAATGAGGTTATTGGGGGTTGGGGGACACTAACCTAATATGGCTGGTGTTCTTACAAGAAAAGATTAGGACACAGACACATGCAGAGGGAAGACCATGTGAAAACAAAGGGAGAAGATGGCCATCTGCAAGCTAAAGAGGCCTCAGAATGGAACCAGCCTTGTCAACACCTTGATCTTGGATTTCTTCCTCCCAAATTGCGAAGCAATACATTTTTGTTGTTTAATTCACATATACTGTGGTACTTTGTTATGGAAGTCCTAGAAAACTAATATGGATACCAAAAGAAAAAGTGATCATGAAAACCATGGGAAGGAAATAGAGACTTCTTATAACCTGGAAAAGAAGAAATAAGAACTAGAAAAAATGTTGAAATGCCTTCTATCAATATTCCTAATTGATGGTATTAGAGATGCTTGCTGCAGGACTATGAGTGGAAAAAATATGAATGACTAGATGAATAACTTACGTTACGAAATGCATACATGCTTATGTATATAGAAAACCCTAAGAAATGAGCTAAAATTATTATAGTAATAAGAGTTCAGCACAATTATAAAATAAATCTGTAGTTTCTAGTGCTTCATAACTTATAAAGTGTAATAAAAATTAATCTCTTTATAAATAGTAAAATAGCATTGAATAACTGCCAATTAATTTGATGCAGGATATGAAAGCTACTTAAAAGAATTTAAAATAATAGGAGACAGTAAAAAAAGCTGGGAAAAAAAGAGTAATATTTTACTCTGGAATGATCTTATTATACTAAGTATGCTACTGATTGTAATCTTTTTATTAAATATAATTTAATATAATAATAGACATAGATGTACTTTATAAATTACAGAGATCTGGATGTTAAATATTGTTCTATATTAGAGTTTAGGATAGCAAAGTTGAGACTCAAGATGAATTTTAGAGGAAAGTGGATTTTAAGACAGTCTAAAATATTCAAGGATTGAGATCAACAAAGAGTGCCTGATTGCTCAGTGATCAATCATATTGATTTCTGATTAAATGACATTTGCATTGGATCTGTCCCATTTCCTATTATAGAATATGGTTAGTTCCAAAGTCTGTGGAACCAACGGGCTTGGTGGCTCTTCTGTCTTATATCTGGGTGTCCTTGGGTAGTTACATATTTCTGCTCAATTTTCGCTCTGTAAAATGGGGATGAGGTTGTTGGGAAAACTGAGGAGTCCTAAAATATTACATCATAATTAAAATCAATTTCATAGACTATTTTCAGCACAATATAATAGCAACAACAAAAAATGGGAACTGTGGGGTACTGTTAAAGACTGAATTATGCCCTCTTTCCAGGAAAGGATGATGAAATACTTGCCCTTAGTACTTCAGAATGTGACTTTATTTGGACATGGAGTGGTGACAAATGTAATTAGTTAAGATGAGGTCCTGCTGGAGTAGAGTGGGCCCTTAATCCAATATTACTGGTGTCCTTTTGAGAGGACGGCCATGTGAAGGCAGAGAGACACACAGGAAAATGCCATTTGATAACGAAGGCAGCGATTGGAGTTATGCTACTGCAAGCCAAGGACCGACAAAGAGTCCCAGCAACACTAGAAGCTAGGAAGAGGTGTGAAAGGATTCCCCCACAGATTTCAGAGGGAGCGTGGCCCTGCCAACACTTGGCTTTCAGATTCCTAGCCTCCAGAACTGTGAGAGAACAAATATCCATTGTTGTAACCTGCCCCAGTTTATGGTACGTTGTTATGGCAGCTCTAGGAAACGAACCTAAGGACTATGCAGTTTTCGCAATCATTTAAAGCATATTCTTGAATATTTTAAGGATATGAAAAAATAATTACAATATATTAATTACTGAAAAAGCAGTTTATAAAATATTCTGTATGCTTTGATTCCTATTATCTGAAAAATAACATAAATATACATATGTTATATTCCTTCAATTTGTCTTCTGTACATCATGTTGTTAAAACTGGGTTCTCTGGTTAGGAGCATTTTGGACAACTTTTGTTCTCTTCGTTATATTTTTCTGAATTTTTCAAATTTTATAAGGAGACAAAAGTCTATAAATTTTAATTTTTTTGAAGAAAGAATTTATTTTACTTGATATTATCTTTCTGTGATTTAGGCAGTTATGTTCCTTCATGAAAAATGCACAATTATAAGCATTTTTTTCAATTTAAATTTCTATTCATGGAACTTGGCAGAGCCATTCCCAGCTCTGTCACACAACAGGCCAACATGAACAAATTTGTTGAAATGTATAAAATATGTGAGGCTGACATACCTAAAGGACATATATTACAAAAACATTAGAAAGTTATACAGTAAGACATAGCAGGTAACTCTCATCTGGAAACTGGGTAAGGTTAGGAATGAATGTAGGAGGTCCTGAAGCTCATGGAGATTTACTGGCCTGCAATGAAATTATCTGGCCATGACTGGGTAGGAAAACTGACTAACAAAATTTGGGCACCAAGAATTTCGTTTTCCAAATCTCAGACCTCCTAAAATAGATACTGTTAAAACTGGTCACAGAGGCTTTACATTTGTTTGCACACCTATCTTAAGACTATTTTATTTGCAAGTATACTCCCAACCATCCTAAGATTTAAAAAATGTCTTCATTTCCCTTTGGGATTTTAAAAGTATGTCATTCGGAGTTACTGATCTACTAATTGAATTTAGATGTATTTAATTTAGCTGAATTGAGATACACCCAAGTAGTTTGGTTCTGTGGGATTCTTGGTACAGCTTATTAGGGGCTTATTAAAGAGCCAAGCAAATGTAGAGTGAGAGTAGGAGTATTTGGGGTGAATGTTGCCTTGAGAGGTGCAGAATGGAGATGTCGGTAGAAAAGGCTTCTTGTTGCTATTACTAAGTTATAATGTATGTTGGCACCTCTTGGCCATCTTCCTTCCTTTTGGGCAGCTAGAACCTCTTGGAGGCCACCAAGGAGTGGAGAAGACAAATAAGGCAGTAAATGGCCACAATTGCTAATAGCCCCGGCCAATTCATAACAGCCACCTAGCAAATGAGTTCAGTTCTCTTCCAGTCCAAGGTCTCTTCCTGGTAGCAATGGTTATGTGTGTGCCATTACAGAATCATGAACACTTGGCTTATTTTTATTGGCTGCAGTCACTGTATTTGGAGGAGCAGCTGACCCTGGGCCCCAAAGTTTTCCAGTTGCTGGACACCCTGAATCACCTTTCATTTGCCACCTAAGCCCTTCCCCAAATGAACTCACTCTTTGTCTGGCACTTAAGCCCTCCCAAATTCCATCCCAACCTTGAAAAGGAACTCACAAGATTAAGTACTGCTCCATATTGATTGCTTATTATTGTTTTACATGCTGTGCTTTTTATCCATTATAAGGGCATTAGCATGACATGAGAGTCTCATTACCATACCAATGAGGAATAATGTTTGTGCAAACCATTGTCACCCACGACTTTGTTCCCTTTGTCACATTCTAACTTTCACTCTTTCTTTTTCAGTAGCTAAAGAATGTAAAGTATTTCCAATGATATGGATATTTTAAGACACTTACATGCTGATAATTCCTTCAATCATCAAAATAACCCTTACTGGTAGGGTTGCTATTATTTATTTTATTACTGTTATCCCTGTTTTGCAGATGAGGAAATTAGGGCACAAATGAGGAAAATTTGCCTAAGGTCACAAAGATTAGGAAGTGATGGAGCCAAGATTTGATTTCAGGAGTCTGTACACTTACCTGTATGCACTTTGCATTTAGTCTCAAAAGCCCAGAAAACTTAGCTATGTGCATTTGCTCCTTTCCAATATGTCTTTAACGTTACCTTCATCTGTCACAAAACATTCAAAGGTATCTCTTCTAAGAGATTATAGGTATAGTATATTTCTATTAGCATAATCTCATGAATATACTTTCACGCAAACCCTTTTTAACCCAAATATGTATATTTTCTCCATAACCTAATATATTTCCCCACTCACATTGTTGTGTGGGAAATTACACCAGTGCAATAGTAGTCTCCCAGTTCATGACCAGAGACAACTACATCGAAGGGCTTGTGGTTAAAATTAAGACACTACATTCGCATGGTTTATTAAATCAATTGAATGAGAATCAAGAGGAAAAAGATGGGGTAAGTTAATGCACGTAGGATAATATGCAAAAGGAAACCCGCAACCTGAATTCTGCGTTATGCAGTGTTCATATGTCTTATCTCTTTCTTTGCTGCATCAGCCTCCAAACTGGTGATGTGATTATGAGGATAAGAATGGGGGTTGAGTAAGAGACCCCAACGGACAGATGGAAGGTATCTGGGAGCATACTTGCTCTATCAGGGTGATGTAAGGTCAAGTACAGAGTTGCTAGCCCAGAATGGTGTGATTTTTCCTTGAAGCCTTGTTCTTTCTGAATCTTCCCATCCGAAGTAATTCTTCTGCTTGTGCCATCATACATTCCATTTATTCTATCTATGTCTCACAGATAGGGTTTCCAGGCGGGAATTCCCGCCCGTTCTCAGCATTTTATTTTCGCTTTTCCATTCCTGAATCCCGAGAAAAGTTGGTTGGAAAATCGGCTCCTTGAACCCAGGTGGTTGGTAGTTTCGGCCCTCACTTTCTGGAAACGATTCATCGTGGAGAACAGAAAACAGTTTATATCTCGGGATTCCGGAATGGGAAAGTGGAAAAAATTCCTGAGAATGGGCGTGAATTCCCGCCTGGAAACCCTACTTATAGAGTACTAAATTACTGTCTATATTTAACACACAATAGGCCTGTTTCTCACAAGCTACTCATTATCGATACTAAGAGTATCCTATGAATTTTGCCTCTTCTCTTAAGCTATAGCTTGCTTGTTATCTATGAATAACAGTTCTTGGAGTTTCCTACATTCTATTTGTTTTGCTTGTTGTTTTTTTAGAAGTATTGAGTATTCTTAAATAATAGAGCAAGTGTGTATTATTCAAGTCCAATAGATTTACTCGCCTCCATCAACTGGTGAGTAAAAGGTATTCAGATAGAATAGAGTGAGCATTGCACAAATGGTCTTGTGCATGAGTGACTTTTTTGGTGGAGCTATCAGGAAAGGTTTTGGAAAAGGAGAATTGGAGTCAAGGCTCAGGCTTTTCATACTGGCTAATTTGTTTTGAACTGCTTCCTGTCAACTCATGAAAACTTTCTGTCTTCCTTATCCAGAGCTATAAGCTGGGAAAGAAAACTTTCCACTAGTTTCCATTATTGAGGAAAACCATTGAGGAAATAGGCCTTGAGTATGGACTAGGGTACATATACATTCTCTTCCCTGGAAAGGGTTTGGAATTACCAACGAGGGTTTATTGCCCTAGGAGTTTTGGCATGATGTGAAAGGGGCAAACTGTAAGGCCACAATTGCCTTTGTACCCAGCTCTCTCTTAATTTCATGAGTGAAGGATACCAGATAAAAGATTTATATGATGAAAAAATCCTTTTTTTTTTTTTTTTCTGGACAATCTCTACTGGTATTTATTTAGGACATTTGATGAAAAAATCCTTTTGAAGGTTATTCCAGAAGAGCTAGTTTTCTGAGAATTCTACGAGTAAGTACTGTAGATAAGGATCCTCTGTTGTACCTCCCTCTTGGAAACATTATAGAAAAGGAACACTTATTTGTTATAGAAAATTGAAAATGCAGAGTTTATGGAAATATTAGTTGTATGCAGGGCCTGATTAGGAGGTTTGGCCTATAGCGTAAGACTAGGCCTTATGCCTAACCTGATGGATTTAAGTTCTCGTATCTGTCATGTAGGGACGGAATCATCCCAGATATTAAAAGGAAAAAAAAGCAAAACATTTGAGAGCTTTCCTTAATAGTTTATAGAAGTGGGGCTATTGCTCTCTTGATGACAGTTTCTAGCCTGTTGTTCCACTGAATTGACAGGAACAACAATTTTAGGTGTGCAGTTATTAACCATCTCCAGAGGGCCATCCTTTAGGACAAGGATACCCCCGGGGACTTGAATAGGAGAACTGATTCTAGGCACTAAAAGTCCCTGTGGACAAAATGCACTTAGGATAGTATGCAATAATATCATTTAGCCAAGCTCCTTTGGCTGACACGCCCTGCCAGTCAGCTTCCTTATTTCAGTACTCCTTATTCCTTGTTTAATTGAATAGATGTGAAAGAAATAACCAAAATAAGAGAAATGAAGGGAAAAAAAATACAGCAAATGTTGTTTTATTCCCTTTCACTCATGGAATGTGTAAGCAACTTTGATCTAAAGAGCCCATAAGCATGTAATGTCAGTGAGGATGGATAATGCTTTGGGATGGTATTTGGGGTTACTTTGTATTTGTACTCTTGACTAGGATTAATTAATTGCTGGTTGAAGTTATCCGTTATCATGCTTTACTGATTCTCCTTTTATCTCTTTGAATATTCCCTTTTTTTTTCTTTCTTAAATTCTCTTTTTCCTTCAGATGACCTTCAATTGTTGGTGTTATTTAGATATATGTTCTTAGTTCTGTTTTTATTCTAGACACTCTCCTTGGAAGATCTCACACATCTTCATGGTTTTATCAACCCCTTGTGTGTTCTTTGGTTGATTGGGAAGCCAAGTGAGGCCACTTGAACATGTATTGTCCTGGTGACTTGGACAGCTTTAGAGTTAGAACATAGGGAAGTACAAGGAAGTGACAGCTAGCATAGTCCTGGAGGTTCTGAAGTAAGATCTCACACCTATTGCAACAGAAACACTTACATATATTTATCTAACCCTATCTGAGTTGGTATATTTGAAGTAGGGCCTGGGAATCTCTGTTCACACATTCCTGAGTTACTTCTGATCGCATTTATTGAGTGCTTGCTGTATGACAGGTCCTGCGCTATGTTAGGAAAGCCAACCTTTTATTCTGGAAATTTAAAAACCTTATCTGTATTCTCTAGTTAACGCGTCAAGTTTCTGGCTGTAGTGGGACCCACAGGCAGGATTGCAACTTTGTTCTAAAAACAGCTTTGAATGTGCTTAGAATTAGTCGAGTTGATTAATTATTAGTTTCTGTCTCATGAGGCATTAGCAGTGTGGTGGCCGAGTATTTCAAGGACAGGGATTGTTTTGATTTTCCCACAGAAGTCCTCTCACGGACAGCCGCTGACTTTGAGCAGTGCTGTGTTGTGGTGTACCCTGGGCGGGTCAGCTTTAAAGTGCTTCCTGAGATAACTAGATGGAAGAAGTCAATTCCTGTAGCCCAGAGGTAGCTGAGAAGCTCCTCCTCCCTACTCCTCCAGGAGACAACTGAGTGGTTTTGCCCCACATGGATGCAAACCTCCGCTCCTTTCAAGTTCCTGGAGCCCCACTTCCGTTTGTTAGTTTATGGGTAATTTAGGGGTTCATGTGGGAATTATGTCTTATACCATGCAGCCTCTCTACATCTCCAAGTTCTCCCCCTTTTCTGTCTTCCCCTCCTTCCCATTCCCTCTCTGTTAAGAGCTACATACATTCCCCTCGTTTAATGTAGAGAGCTTAATAACAGTCATTTTTTTAATTTGAGTATGCTTGGGGACTGATCTTTCCCTTCATCCTAAGAGATTTATCAGAGTATTTTTTTTTCTGTGTGCTGCCTAAGAATAACTCTAGAAATAAAAATTGCTCTGTCTCGCTTTCTAAGATGTCTCCTTCCAAGCTGTTTCTTAAAAAATGACAGTTTTGGTGGTGGTACAATAGATTGTGAGTGGTTTATTCTGGCCATGATTGGTTCAGTTTCTGCAAGAAGATCATTTCTTCTCAGGGAGGATGCTATGGCAGGCAAGAATGAATCTGGATAATCTAATAACTAAGTTACAGAGGGGGAAGCTGCAGCGTGGTTTTGCTTTACATAAGTTGGGGGTTGATTTGTTGAAACATTTGTCTATTCTGACTCGTGGTGATATTATAATAAAGTCATTTAATAATGCTTGGGATCTGTATCTTTGTTAGTTTGTATGGAACCAAGAATGACTGGGAATCAAGAATCAAAGTTAATATGGAATATTTTAGTCCTTTCTTTGAAAAGTCATCTGAATGATTACCTTAGGTAGTAGTAATGGTCATAGATATAATAGTATGTGTTATGGGTTGAATCGTGTCGCCCAAATTCATGTATTGCAATCCTCCACCTCACCCCGAGTTAGGACTCTGAATGTGACCTTATTTGGAGAGAAGGTCTTTTCCAAGTTAAAATGAAGTTACTTGATGGTGGGTCTTAATCCAATAAGATTGTTGTCCGTGTTAACAAGGGGAAATCTGGAGATAGACTTGCATACAGAAAGAACGCCACGTGAGCGTGAAGATGGCCGGCTACCAGCCAAGGAGAGAGGCCTGAAACAGGTCCTTTCCTTGCCGCCCTCAGAAGGAACCAACCCAGCCAACGCCTTGATCTTTGATTTCTAGCTTCCAGAACTGAGACAATAGGTTTCTGTGGTTTAAGCCACCTAGTTTGTGGTCCTGTGTTACAACCGTCTTAACAGATACCGTATGTCTTGGCAGTTTTTATGCAAAGTGTTAGACTGACTAATCCAGCTCTGTAGTTTGAGAGGAGAAAGTAATAGCCGAGTTTTAAAGCTATATCCACCAGAATGAAGAGTATGTAATTTGGGGAGAAGGATGGTAACTTTTGGTAAATGCAGTAACATGTCCTACCTTGGCTTTTCTAAGCCTTATTTGGCAGGCAGTCTTTTTCTTTTCTTTTTTTTTCTTTTCTTTCTTTCCTTTTCTTTTCTTTCTTTTTTCTTTTTCTTTTTCTTTCTTTTCCTTCTTTTCTTTTCTTTTCTTTTCTTCTCTTCTCTTCTCTCTCTCTTCTCTTCTCTTCTCTTCTTTCTCTCTTTTTCTTTTTTCTTTTCTCTTTCTTTTTTTTTTTTTTTAAGTTTTAAAGGAGATAATGCAGAACTGCTTTGCTTTGGTTGAAAGGGCATGTGTGTATAAGGAGGGAGCTGGTTCTGTCCCCCTCTTCACTCCTCCCTCGTCTTTAGATGACCTGGAACCCTGGTCTTTTAAGAGACAGCAGGAATACTCTTGGTTCCTACTTTGAATTGACCAGAAGGAATCATGATGAGGGTTAATCAGACTCTTTGCGTGGGTTAGGATTTACTACCATTAAAACCAGTTATATTGTTTTATAGGCAAATATCATTTCTGGGAAAGTGATTAATTATAATATATATGCTATAATGGGGGTGATGTTATATCTAGCTGGGGAAGGTTTTAGGATCTATGAAACATGGGGTGAATACTATGGGGAGAAATAACTAATTATTGTGAACTTGGTCTTTCCCTGATTCCTTTTTCTTGAAGTAATGCCAGAAGCAGCTATATCCCCATATCTGCATTCATTGTTGGCCCTATGGGTTAAGCTTTGGGCTTTTCAGTGAACTCTGTAGTATTGTATTAAAAACTGCTTATAAAAGGATTTACATTTAATGAATTTCTCTGCAGCTTTCTCTGAGCTCTTTATCCTGTCCTATCTAGTCTGGAACTTCCCCCCTTCAATTATCGCTGCTCTCAGATTTTCACCTTCCTTCTCTCTGGTGCCTTATTCTCTGTAGTTATTTAAAATGTTCAAGCCTTACCCAATTTACCAAACTCTCAAACACCCTCCTACGGCCCTGCACCTTTCTCAGCTACGTGCATTTTTAAAGTGATTGCCTTATTTCGCGCTTCCTACCCTCAAGCAAGGCATTTGAGGGCTAGTTGATATCAGGGCTTGGGTGAGCATCTGCCACGAGAAGTGTGCTGTTTCTGATCTTTCTACGCTTTCATCAGCACACTGCCATCAGCTTTCCTTTAAAAGCGTCTTGCTATCCTTTGCCAGGAACTGTAAGTCTTGGAAGGTCAAATCTGCAGGAGATCTGCTGTCTTTGCAATGAACTCAAAACAAGTTCTTCCTGCGTCTTACTTTATTATTTAAAGAACCTATTCTAGTCACTCAAAGTGCTTCTATTTGTTTATCCTTTAGATTGTTTGTCTTAGTTTAATGCTTAGGATATTGTGTCTTTAAAATATCTTTTTGCTGTTTAGTTTTGTTATTTTATTTATCATATTATTTTTATTGTTTGTATTTTACTGTAGAAAGAACAATTAATATGAGATTTGCCCTCTTAACATTTTAAGTGTACTATACATTATTGTGGATTATAGTTACAATGTTGTCCAGCGGATCTCTAGAGCTTATTCATTTTGTTTGAATGAAACTATGCCTGTTGATTAGTAATTCCCCATTTTGCTTTCCCCAGTCCCTGGAAACACTATTCAACTCCTTGCTTCTATGAATTTGATTATTCTAGATATCTCATATAAGGGGAACCAGGTAGTAATTGTCTTTCTGTGAATGCCTTATTTTGTTTGGCTTTATGTCCTCAAGGTTTATCCATATTGTTGCATATTGCAGAATTTCTTTTTTTTTTAAGGCTGAATAGTATTTGATTCTGTGTAAACACATCCCCCCCACACACACACATGCACACACACACACACACACACACACACCAGTGTTTTTCATCCATTCATCTGTCTGTGGATGGGCATTTATGTTGTTTCTACATCTTGGCTATTACAAATAGTGCTACAATGAACATAGAAGCACTAATCTCTTGTTAAGATCCTGCCCGTAAGTGGGATCGCTAGATCATTTGATAGCTGTATGTTTAATTTTTTGAGAAACCTTCATACTGTTTTCCGTAGCACCTGTGCCATTTGCATCCCTCAACAGGGGGCCAGGGTTCCAATTTTTCCACATCCTTGTTAACACTTGTGTTTTTTTTAAAAAATCATAACCCCCATCTTGACAATTGTGAAGTGACATCTCATTGTGGTTTGATTTGCATTTTCCTGATAATTAGTGATTTGAGTCTTTTTTCATGCACCTGTTGGCCATTTGTATATCATCTTTGGAGAAATGTTTGCTCAATAGCGTAAGCCATTTAAAATCGAGTTACTAGTTTTTTTTTTTTTTACTACTGAGTTGTAGGAATTTCTTAATATATATTTAGGATATTAACCCCTTATTAGATATTTGGTTGCAAATATTTTCTCTCATTCCATAGGTTGCACTTTTCACCCTGTGGATTGTTTCCTTTGCTGTGCAGAAGTTTTTAGTTTGATATAGTCCCTCTTTTTTTAATTTTATTTTTTTTTATTTTTTTGTCTCTGCTTTTGGTGTCATATCCATGAAATCATTGCCAAACTAATGTCAAGGAGCTTTTCCCTGATGCTTACTTCTAGGAGTTTTTCAGCTTTATGTATTTTTAATGTTAGAATTTCTTTTCCCTAATTCTTTTAATACTCTATATGGTAATTATTCTTTTTCACCTGTCTTGTTTTCACTCCCTCATTTTTTGATGCTCTGGTTTTGTTTTCATTTATGGTCCTTAAATTTCTACCTTTGATTTTTTTTCTCTTTTTTCTGATTATTATTTTTTACCCATTTATATTTTAGCAATGTGATGAATTTTTTCTTTTTGTTTCTTTTTTGTTATCTGTTTTATAGGTTTTAATTTTACTAATACTTGCACTGTGGTCTTCAAAACCTTTCATGTTGTTTGTCTGTTTCTTATTTTCCTCTGAATATTTTATTCCTTTAGCTTCTTTTACTATTATTTTTTAAAATTACAGACACATAAGCATTCCGCTGGGATAAACATTGCAGGAAGTTCTCAGTAATCACATAGGGTTTGGATGGTTTTCTCTTGACTGTCCCCAACAGTTGCTCCTTTGGTTTGTAGAATATTTCTTTGTTTCATTTCAGTGGTTGATTCTCCAGGAAAAATGATATCCATGATACCTGTAGAGTTGCATATGATACATTTCTTATCCAAGGGCTATAATGATCCTCTTTATGGAAGAGATACATTTTATATTAGAATTAGTAACATTTTCTCTCCTTGCATCTCATATCAGTCAGTGTTTATTAGGAGATAGATATTCTCACTCTATTCTCTGACACAAAATATTGGGACCAGCAGTTTGCTCAACAGTGTGCCACATGAGGTCAGGAGGGGAAGGCCCCTCTGAGGCCTGGCAGTGCCGAGGAAACTTCCAAAAGACCATTCTGGAAAGAAGCTTTATAGTGAGACAACAGTCTGCTTCTGAAATATGTTTTACCTCAGTCTACTTAGTATGTAAAGTTTGACCTTTCACACCTCTTAGCAGATTTATGGTAGAATCGCGGGTATGTCTCTCTTTTTCCTTTCTCACATTACTGGCTACACGTGAGCTGGGATTATCACCAAGATAATTCTTCTTTTTTTTAAAAAACATCAAATAGAAGTATAGATGAATGAAGGATGGATGAATGAAAGTAGACTTTAAAAATAGAAAGATGAGGTAACTTAAAATCATGCTATAGGAGGAACAGTTGAGGGAAATTGTTTAGATCCTAATCAATAACAAGAACTTAAGGAAATTGCTATCAGCAGATATCCTTGGGGCTGTCATGGGGGTTGCTAACTAGGGCAGAACTAGAGGCAATGGGTGGAATTTACAGGGAGCCAGCTTTGGCTGTGTTTATGGAAGAAAAACAATTCAAATATGAAAACTTCAAAATACAAAATGCTGGCTTCAGAGTGGACCATGGTAGGCTAATTTCAAGAGGGACATTAGAAGAAGACTCTATGATTTTTTTTTGTCTATGTTTATTTTTACCTCTGCTTTTATATTGGATTTTAAGTGATCTGGTTAGCTTATTTCAAAATACAGTACTTTGAATTTGAAATGATATTTTCTCATCTAATTTAAATTCTTTAATAGTGAAAAGGAAATCCTTTGTCCTCAGTGTTATCATGGTTATAAGTCATCCAGGTGGTGGTGGTTTTTCCTGGTAACCAGTAGGATTCATGCGAATGTAAGTTAGGGTCATGCTAGCAAAAGATGTAATAAGCATTGGATTCGAATCATTTTAGAGCTAATCCGTAGCTATCCAGAGATTTATGTTATCTCAATTTTCTTAAGAAGGATAAGTAAATATATAATAAAATACACGATTCAAATGTTTAGTGTGATGAGTTTTGACAAATATATACACAGATGTAGCCACTTCCTGAAAGTTCCTTCATACCTCGTTTTAATTGATTTCTCCCCGCCCCCCCCCCCCCCCCCCCCCCCCCCCCGCCAATAGATCAACAACTTTCTGACTTCTGTAGCTATTGATTAGTTTTGCCTGTTCTTGGGCTTCATATAGATGGAATCATACATTTATTCATTTGTGTCTGGCTTTCTTCCCTCACCCTAATAACGTTTTGGGGGTTTATCATCCATGTTAACTGCATTTCGTTGTATGAATACATAGTTTATCCATTTGCCCCTCTGGAGATTTTGTTTCCTGAAACCTAGAGGAACAATGCTGAACATATCCAAAAGACTTTGAATTTTGTAGGTAAGCTTCCTCTTGACTTTATTACTTAATATTGTCATATTTTTACTTTATTTTGCCTATTTTTATTGAAAGAACAAGTAAGAAGATAATTGTATAACGTCAAATGCTCATGCAGTGTCTAGCTCCTGGAAAGACTTCAATGAATGTGAGCTTTAATGATAGCAATGAGCAGGTTGCCTAATTTTGCTCCCAATACTTTTTAGTTCTAAACTTGAGTGGCGTAGTAAATATTTTAGTAAAATGAGTTTCAGAAAAATTTAATACAATATGTTGTGATTTGCACCAGAATTGAAATGTTTTCTTCATCATATCCATAAATAAGCTTTAAAAGTATGAAGTTATATTCTCTTTAAATAATGTGGTGAATTATATTTGGTACCACTTTATATATTTATAATAGCTAAACATGGGAACTAAACCATTGTGCAACAATAAGAGAATTTTTAAAACTTGGTTTTTTTTTTTCAGCTTTATGGAGGCATGGTTGGCACAAAATAGCTCCAAATATTTAAAGTTTATAAAATTTGATATATTTTGATGACTCTTTGTACCATGAAACCATCACCACAACCAAGATAATGAACATATCTGTCATCTCCAAAAGTTTCCTTGTGCCCACTTTTAATTTTTCTCTTTTGTTCTATCTTTTCCCCAACCTCAGCAACCACTGAATAGCTTTCTGTCACTCTGTCACTAAAGATTAGTCCACATTTTGTAGAGTTTTAATAAGGGGATGTTAAAATAAGTTATGGTACATTTATATTGTTAAAATTAAAATAATGCTTTGGAAGAGTATTTAATTCCAGGAGAAGTACTCATGATATAATGTTAGGTGAAAAAATGACATCAAATTACAAATATAGATCAATTTTAAATTCACACACACAAAGTACCTTTAAGATGAATAAAAAAAAGAAACATTAAAATGTTATAGTTATTTCTGGATATGTGGGGTTATGGGTGATTTTATTTAATTGATAAATTTTTTATTTTCTAAATTTACTATAACAGAAGACCTTTTAATCTGAAAAAATAAAAATAAGAAATCTGTGAACTATATGATCTACAACAAACTATAATTCATTTTTACTACGTATGTTGAGGACACTTTCACTTGGGGATTTTAACTGTAAATAGTTAAGCATGTGTTCTCTAAGCTAAAGGAAAAATTCTGATAGAGAAGCATTTTCCCCCCCTGTAAGTCTTGGAGTGTCTTGGATATTAATATAATTTCTCTTAGTAATCATGTTAGTAACTATGGTATGTAAAATCATTCCTACAGTATCTGACTGCTTATCCTCCTGGAACTGAACTGAAAGCATTAAGTGAGCTCTCATGGTAATGAAGGTCACAAATCAGAAGAAAGAATACATGAGAAAAGGATTAGAACAAAAAGAGCTAAAACCAGAATTCTACATCCCTGTTATAATGAATCCTATAATTTGACAAATGTAAGCGGGTAAAAAAATGGCACTTAATGAATTAAGGATGAGCTGCTGTTCTCTATTGTCAGTTGGGAAGAAAAACTAGTTTTGCTTGAAATATGGAAAACTTCAGCAAAAAAGCACATATAAATTAAAATCCTTTGTTAGATGTAAGCAAATTATCATTTTAAAATAATGTTCATAGTAAAGAGTAATTTTTCTTCTAGGATTTTGCATAGGACTTATAGCATATCTAAGTTAATAAGAATTACAAAGTTAATATATTTATTTTTACCTCTCAATTGAAAAAAATAGTAATTGGCTATCATGTGATAGTGGGACTCTGCTGGCGCTATGAAAAATACGAAAATGAGTAAGTATGTTCACAAGGCACAGGGAATTGACTGCATTTTTTGGGTGTGGTACTTCGGCCTTAAACCAAGTACCTATTTTGAGCCTTAAGAAACAAGTATTTTTATCCCAGAAGGAAAAGAAAGTAAAAGCATACAGCAATACAGTTATCAATTCCATTAAAATTAGAGTTAGGTCATTTTTTTAATGAAGTCAGAATCATGTTTATAAACATGTTAATAAACAGAAATCAAATGTACAGAATTGACTCCAAAATGGCTGAGAAGACAGGAAATTGATATTTGTTTAACCCACATATGTTGGAAATCAAACAGCAGGTTAGTGTTGCCTATATAAAAAGCATTGTGGAGGGTCTAGTGTTTTTAAGGTCATTTTTAAAAGATTGTATTCTATAAACAATACATGAAAATAATCACACATTTTTTTTCCTTCACTTATTTTTCATAGTGTTATTTCCCACTTTTGGATAGGTCATTCTAGAAAACACTTTTTCCAAAGAAGTAATAATTTACTATTTTGCCTCCAAATTCCAGGATTAGCGTAGGTAAAATGGGACTGATTAAAAAGACTCTGGGATCAAGTCAATAACTCCTAAGGCAATTATTTCAGTACTGAACCAAAGTGTAAAACTGATGATAGTACATGCAATACAATATTCACCAGGCATGGATGGTACCTTGCACAATCAGAAGGGTATATAATTTTTTTTTCCCTGTGGCACAGGTGTGTGAATTGTGGCTATGGGCAATTTTGATGCACATGACCAAATCTTACAGTATTTTTCTGGAAGTTTATAAATGTGGTAAATATATGTCAGAAACAATGACATATCATGAAAGTACAATTAATGCAGTTGAATACTTTATTCTTCTTTGTGCTTATAGTCTGTTTTTCTTCACAAATCCTCCCACTTACTAAAGTGAACTCGTTTTCAGGGATGCATTATAGAAATCAAGAAACAGTAATATATTTCAGTAATGTCTTTACAAAAAGATATTTCAGAGTTAAAATGCCGATGCTTTTCTGGGAGCTTAATTGTATTTAAAAATAAATGAAATTCTGATGACTTACATCTTTTACCTCCCCCAAATCTTTCTGTAATGTAAATGCTATTGCATATAAAACTCCTTAAGCAGAACTTGACATCTTTTAAAATCATTCACTATCATAACATAATATAGTCTGCAAATGTTTTTCACTTCATTTGAAATGTTTCTATGGATGAACACAGATCCTACTGATAACAGCGATTGAATGCCTCACTCTGATTGCATAATGAAACTAATATCACTATGAAATAAGATAATGAGTTCTCAAAATTTACAGAGCTCCCCAAAACTTTTCACAGATCAAAACAAAAACTTGGAGTAAAAATAGTGATGGAGTAAAAATGTTCTTCAACCATTTTATATGTAGGCAAGTGACCCCATATATATGTAATATATTAACAGACAGGGTAATTTCAAGAATAACCTTAAATGCTTATAAGTGGTTTACTGCAAGTGATTAGAGTTGAATCTCTAAATTATCTAATTTGAGGAGATGTCAAAATATACTTATTATGATTTAAGTACTTGAGATTATTTTTTATTTTTATAATGAATATAATTTCCTGAAAAAATAATGGACTGTTCTTTGTAATTGGAAATGAATTGTTTTCCCTTTCTAGGCGTACTCTCAACAAAGCATATAATTCAGATGGGAGATGATAACCCAGTCTGGAGATTATTCAGACCCTCTGTTTCTCGTCTTCTCTGACTGCGATCTGCCTTCTGTTCTCATATTAGAGCCTACCAGCATCCTAATGGGATAGGGAAGGGCCTGAAGAAACAGGTTAGATGAGTCAATAGTTTTCTTATTAACGTTAGGAAAATGTTTTGCCTGAAACCTGTTAGTTAAAATCAGATTTTCAATGTACTGTTCATTTTAATTTATCGTATGTGTCTTTCACTAACTTATGCCATCCTAAACTTAATTGAAACTAAAGGCAGTTTGATAATAGTGAGAAACTTTGAAATCAGACATAGTGGGGTCCAAATCCCAGCGTTGCCATTACTAACCAAGGCTCTGGTACGATACTTTAATTTATTAGCTTTTATTTCTTTATCAGTTCGTGGAGGATAAAATATTTGTCACACAGAGTTGTTATAAGAATTAATAATAATTTATGTTAAAATCTGGTGTATAGCGTATTCACGGTTTTTACCTGTGTGTTTCTTTCAGTATATTAGAGCATATTCAACCTCAGAGACCCACGATTTGTTATATTAAGATTGCTAAGTATACTATGAAAAGTAGTTATCAGAAATATCAGTGGCCGAAATTTTAATGCATAAGTGGAATGTATTCATATAATTCTATGAAGATGATAATCCTAATCATAGAAAAGTACTCATAACTTTTATTTAATGCACTGATTTTCACTACAATTAGGAGATAAAAACAGGAGAGAAAGTTCCGAGGGAGTACTCTAGAGACCTCAGTTTTAATTCAGGTTGTGTTCACTATCAAATAGTCCCGTATAAAATATCTCAGTTTATGTACTTTTTGGACTAGATGTGATCCTGAAATTGCTTATAAATAAAGTTCTTTTTAAGAAGTAGAAATTTAAATTAATTAGAAAACTTTAATGTTCAAGGAAATCAGACAGAAACTTTTGATAGATGTTCCCTTATGTATTTTTGGATTTCTTTAAGATACAGTTATAAATCATGTCACAGAGATTATGTTTCATTCTTCTCATTCCTGCCTGGTTCTGCTTGCCAAGAGTCCTAAGCTAGCCTGGGAAAAAAGCGATTTTATAAATGAATTTATATCCGGGTTTAGTCACCTTATACAGAAATCTCTTGGAAAAATTGTTTTTCAAGTATGTTATGGTTTATTTAAAGTTATTTTACAAAATCCAGAGAACACAGGGCTTAGTGCTTTTTCATAAGGAGACACTTGGATTACCTGGTGTTGAATCATTAAATGGAGTTGAACAATGAGTCAGGAGGGAGGTAGCTTTGGGGGAATCAAGCTGCAAGAGACGGTTGTTGTACCATATATTATCAACAACACGAGTAAAGTTCATTGTATTTTCCAGATAAGGAATAGAGATGCTGAGAAAAGAAAAACTAACAAAGTGGTTAAGTATGGTTGAGGGACTATTTATTTATGTATTTATTTATTGATGTTTCAATTACAGTTGACATACAGTATTATATTAGTTTCAGGTGTACAACATAGTGATTAGACATTTATATACCTAAAGAAGTGCTCACCCCAATAAGCCTAGTACCCATCTGACACCATATATGCATATCACAATATTATTGACTTATATTCGCTAGGCTGCACTTTACATCCCTTTGACTCTTTTTTGTAACGGGCAATTTGTACTTAATCCCTTTCACCTATTTTATCCATCCCCCAACCACCCTCCCGTAGGGTGACCATCAATTTGTTCTTTGTATTTATGAGCAATCTTTTAAAAGTCAAACTTTTGTTTTTCTCAGATATCTGTACTCCCTCCCATGTATTTTAATTGCAAAAAGCCACCTGTGTTTTGCCATTCTTGATAGTGATCAATGAAGCACATAATGAAGGATGGATTTAATTACTAATCACTGTAGGAGTGTCATTCATAAGAGATCCACTTTCATTAATAAATTAAGGCTGTGTGTTTGCCCGGTTTGCCTTGTGTTTTTCAGGTTACTCCGAATATCTTATTGATAGCTAACCTGCCCTTTGACCAGTTCATTAACTGTGTCTTACAGATGATGCCATGTTTCAACTATCTTGATAAGTCATAATGAGACTGAAGGCTCCCTAACCATCATCCTAAGTGCATGTGGGACAAAACTATTTATCTAATGAGAGAATTATAGCACAGTTAATGGATTAAAGGCGGGAGTGTAGGTATGGAACATGGTCAAGTAGAAACACCTCTGAGTAAGGGGAGAGAGAAAGAGCAAAGAGAAAGGTGAGATTATGCTCGTATTTAGCTGTTCTTGACTTCTGACTTGCATGCTAAAGCTATTTCTTTAATGAACATTTAGATTAATTAAGAAAATGCATTTAAAGATTGGTAGTCTTGTGTAAACTTCAAAAAAGTGAAAACAGCAATCCAAAGAAAATGAATTTCAGTAAAATCAACTTTAGTAAGCATAAATAAATGATAAGAAAAGGATCTGTAAGTGGAAGGATCCATACACACTTAGATTAATTCTTAAAGCAACACTTGTAAGGGTGATAAAAGGATGAAGAGAACAGGATGAAACACGGTAGCTACACAGAACTGCAGGTTTGAAATGCCACAAAGAGTAAGGATTAAAAGGGAATATTAAACTAGGAATAAGGCATATCAATGATGGCATGTAAGGATAAAACGAGGAAACATAGGTGAATAAAAGGTGAAATGCACCAAAAAAGACAGAATACTCCTTAGGTATGTATGAAAAAAAAGGAAGATTGAGAAAACATATCCTCTTATTAGATGCAAAGAAGAGACTTGCAGAAAAACAAAAAGCAAAATTCAGTTGCTCTTTAAGAAACGTTAGCGTTTATGACAAAATAAAGTGTATAATTTGGAAAATGGATTAGGAAATCATGTGGTTGGAGGGCAGGGAAACAAACTAGACTTGGCAGGGAATTGATCAACGATCATTTAAATAAACAGGTCCTGATGACTTTCCAATCAGAATGCCAATTATTGATGATTCTGGCTCTGAGGTGCTAAAAATAACTTTTTTGTTACAGTAGAAAACTATACTTAGTGATTTTTCAGGTCACTGTGAACTGTTATTGCCTGCTTCATTACACTTTATGTCAAAGGACACAAAACAAAAAGTTTGTGTTCATTATGAGTGTAGTTCACAATCGTTTAAAAAAGGGCCTTCATTTGTATAGCTTTTTTTTTTCTTGTTTCTTTATAACCTCAGTAGTGTGACTCCCCATTTTCCTGAATCGAGATACTATGGGGAAAAAAAAGCTCACCTCATTTTATAGTGACTTGCAAGCACAATAAGAATTATCAGTTGGTCTCAGGTGAGAAAAGTCAGTCTTGTATGTCCCAAAACTTCCAGGGCATCAGAGAGGAATAAACCAAAAGATGAACCCATGCCAGTACCTGAGTCTTATTTTTAAAAAGTAAACATCTTATTTGGATCAATTAAAGAAAATATAACACATGGTATTTCAAAAAATTATCTAATCCTCCCCTGAGGAGACAGCTTTTTATTATATCCACGACAGACTACAATGTACAACTTTATATTTTACCATTACGGGGATTTGAAGAAGCTCACAAACTTCCATGAAGAGCTGCAGAGATTACTGCTGAAAAATGACTATACATGTAATTGAATATATATTTTCTCTTAAGCTGCCTGAGACTGCACTGACTAAATCAATCCAGGTAAGACATGTTATCTGAAGACAACTAGTTATCTGAAAACAACTACTATGTTTGACTAGTATGACTAGCAGTGAACCTCTTACTGGTGAAATTTCGATCGAACATATTGTTTTTTTGAATAAGTTAATAAAGCAAATAGATTTCTAATGAAGCTCTACACTTTATCTGGAAGCTTCAGAGGATGTTCCCCACCAATTTAAAGAATAGTTCCTATGTTATAAAACCAGCACATTGAGCGTAATAGCATTGGGAATGAGACTGGGCTTCCATCCGGTGGTTCACCCTGTGATTTGGGGCAGGACACTCCATCTTTTGTCTTCATGTTACCCTAGGCTACATGCCCAGGAAGCACCCTTTCAGGCACTCTGATTCTCTTTTGAGTTCTTTTTGAAGATTTATGTTAAATAATCTAAGTAAAAGACCTAAATGTACCAAACCATACACACACACACACACACACACACACACACACACACACACGCACATACACACACATATGTGTATATATATGTATTCTTAAGGGGAACTTGAGTGAGGAAATGTCAATAGTAAATCTATCATCATTCCCTTTTGGCATGAAGTTTAATGGCTTGAACATATTTCTAAGTTGATGCCTTATAGACACTAAAGGTGTCCATCAACAAGAAAAAAATCCATCAATTATTATTTTAAAAATCACTGTATTAGTTTCCTAGGGCTGCGGTATCAAAGCACCACAAAGTGGTTGGCTTAAAACACAGATACATATTCTCCGAGTTCTGGAGGCCAGGAGTCTGAAATCAAGGTGTCTATAGAACCATGGTCCCCCTTAAACCTGTGCGGAAGAATCCTTCTTTGCCATCTCCCCACCAGTCGGCCTGGAGTTATCATAACCATTTGTTCTCCTACCATGTGGGAGCTGAGTTGTGCTTCCTCTGAAAGTGGTTAGAAGATGAAGCAATTGGTTCAATTTCCAGGACATCTAGTTTGTCGAGACTAACCTAATGTTCTGTATATAAAATATATCAAAAACAAGCAAAGTATTGAATTTGAGAATTTTATATTTAAATAAATGGAATTTCTGCTATTAAAACTACCAGTATGAAAAATTCTGTTTTAAATTTTAGTAAATTACATAGGCTAAACTTAAAAAAAAAATGTAATCAGTAATGCTACCTTTATTAATGGCGGTGTCGTTTGAGGAATTTCCAACCAGAATGTACTAACTGCACTTGATAAGTGTCCTTTTATAAGTTTCTTTTAATCAGGAGTAGTTAGTACACATTACTGCCCTGGTAAAGGCTGCCTGAATATAAGGCCAGTTGCTTAATTCTGAGGGACACAAGCCCTGGATTAGCATTCCTCCCTGTCATTTGCTAGCTGACTGGTCTTGGCCAGATAGTTCGCCATTCTGAACCCACATTTTCTCAATTGTAAATTGGAGCGGCTAATACCTACTTCAAAGGTTTGTTTTGAGAATAAAATGAGATAATTTATCTAAAATGCTTTGCATGCTATATGGCACTTAGTAATTTTTTAGTGAATAGAGGTGATTAATAATAATGCTAATGTTAAATAATGTCAGATAATTTGTGATTTGGTGTAAGCATCAGTTTCAGAGTGGCAGAATCATCAGTTTTATTTGCATTCACTGAATTGTTTCAATAATGCATTAAAAGGTCAGGGGAGGTATAGGGAATAAGACAATTTGACTTCAATTGGTTAGCATGCCATGTTTGGAAAAAAAGCCCTTTATTTATTTTAATTTCTAAAGATAAGTATAATTATAACAGGTAAGTTTCGGTGAAAGTAAAGACTTTTAGAGCCTCCAAATCATTCCTCAAATACTGTCAGAACTTGGTGAACTGTTCCTAAAATATTTTAATTTTCATTTATTAGCGACTGATATCACTATTCAGCTTAGTGTAAAACCAGCAAAATGTCAAGGATCCTGCTAATATTCTTACGTTTAGTGCTAAGTAATTTTATGAGTAAAGGAGATGGCCTCATACAAATCAATGAAAAAAGATGAGGGTTCTAATAGATGAACAGATAAAGATAATGAATAGATGATTCACAAAGGAAAAGTTAAACTGGAAAATAACCATGAGAAGAAAAATGTTCTCTGTAATAAGGGAAGTAAAAATTAATACAGCAAAGTATTTTATTTCTTGCCTATTGTGATAGGATAACTTTTTGCTACAGAGAACCGGGATCTAGTGACACTGATTATTCACCATGCTTATTGGTGGCAGTAAAATTGGTGGAACCCTTTGAAAGGCAGTTTGAGAATATGTATCAAGAGTCATATAAATATTTATACCTGCAGACCCCCCAATTCTACCTTTGGGAATTAAATCTAAGAATAGAATACAAAGATATAAAAAGGTATATGCAGGAAAATGTTCATCACAATGTTATTTAAAATGAGGGAGACTAGAAGCGACATTAATATCTGCCAGCATCGAAATGATTCAATTAATATTTCATTTATATATTGTGCAGTCAATACATGTGATGTGTGTGTGTGTGTGTATATGTATATAATTTAAAAATGCTTGCAGTACTGTTGAGGAAAACAATATAAAATTATTTGTATACCATGATCAAGTATATGGTAGTGGAAAGATAACTGACTCTGGGTGGTGAACACACAATGCAATATATAGATGATGTATTATAGAATTATACACTTGAAACCTATGTGCCGTATTTGCTGTGTATGAGATGCACCCACATTTTCGGCTCAAACTTTCAGGGAAAATTTTTGTTTTAACTTTTTAATTGAAATTTTTATCTGTTACATTTAGGTATTTGTTTTTTGTATTATAAAGGTATTTTAGCTTTTATTTTTTTAACATACTTATGGTACAAGAAATTTTATGTAACAAATAATTACAAAACACAAGAACGGATACAAGAAATTTTATGTATTGGTAACAAATTTACAATATTTATGGATCATTGAAGGCCAAGAACTCTTCATCGTTGCAAGTTTGTTGTAAGTTCAACAAAACCGTTTATCATATTCCAGGGTATTATTTTGCATATGGATATTGTTATTGATTTCTAGAGTTACGCTTTTAACTCATAAGCATAAATGAAAGAATTAAAAACATTTATATAGGTATGGAATTAGTACTACCCATGTAAAATGAGCATCCTTATTTTTCCCTCACAAATTTGGGCAAAAAAAGTTGCACTATAAATGGGAAAATATAGTAATTTTACTAACCATTTGTCACCCCAATAAATTTAATTAAGAAAAAGCACAAAGAAAAACACACTAAATAATTAGAATACTAAAGAGAAAAAGAGTTTTATAAAAATATGCATGGAAAAAAACTTGAAGGAAAACCCAAATAATAGTAGTAATTACCTAATTACTTTTTCCATTATTTTTTCCCCTGTCTATATTCTCCAAATTTCTTTGCTATGGTTATATTTTATATAAAATGTTTTACAAATTTTTTTTTTTAAAAGGACATTCTCATCTCATTGAGATTTACTATTCGCAAATGTATTCTTGCTTTGTGGACAAGTTTATCTTGGCCTCCAGGGTGAAAGCTGAATGCTTAAATAGGTATTAATTAGCCCTAGTTTCAGCAGTAGGGGAAGATGATGTCAGAGGTTAATACAAATTTTGATTGGGATAATTTATACAATGAAAATTCATGTCCATGCTATTCTGGCAAGTTTTTCTTTAAAAAAAAGTTCAGATTTTTTTTAAAGGCTGAGCATGGCAGTAATTTTTAATAATGAAAAACTGATAATGGAAAAAGATTTCTGTGTATACTAAATACTAGCTTTTATGGCCAACAACATAAGTACAGTTAATTTATCTTGGTCTGTAACTTATCATACTATTTTTTTCTTTCAGAATATATGAAAATTAGGATTGCATTTAATCTTCCAAAAATGTTTCCCTGAATAAATACAGAGGAATCACAAACATGCTACATTGTTTGGTGAATAAGTCATAGAGTCATGAAAACTTTTTAAAGCTCCCAGAAGACGTCCTTTAGTCCAAACCTAAAGGTGGCTTTTTCAGCTACTCTTATGGACTGACTGTTTGTGTTCCCCCAAATTTTTAAGTTGAAACTTAACTCCCAGTGTGTCTGTTATAGAAAGGGGGCCTCTGAGGAAGTAATTAAGATTAAAAGAGGTCATAAGTGTGGGGCCCTGATCAGATTGGATTAGTGTCCTTATAAGGGGAGACACAAGAGTTCCACCTCTCTCTCTCTGTACTCACACATTGAGGAATGGCTATGGGTGCGCAGAGAGAGAAAGGGGACATCTGAAGCTCAAGGGGAGAGCAATTATCAGACACCCACCCTGCTGGCTCCTAGATCTTGGACCTTCCAGCTTCCAGAACTGTGGAAAAAATAAGTTTTTGTTGTTTAAACCACCTCATCTGTGGCATGTTGTTATAGTAGACCAATATAGTGACTTTTGGAACGATCAGGCACGTGATTTCTCCCTCCTTTAAACATGCTTTCCGTTCAGCTTCCGTGAAGTTACTTCCTCATGTTTTCCTTCTGTTTACCTTATCTTACATTATAGAGTCATCTAACGATCTGCAAAATATCTAGGCAGTGTTTATTGAACTCTATAGTAGGCACTATTCTAAGTACTCTATGGATACTAACTCACTAAATAATTGTGGAAGCCCTTTGAGGTAGGTAGGGCCATCATCCCTATTTTGTAGATGAGTCAACTGAGACGCAGAGAGGCTAAATGACTTGCTTAAATCACATAGTAAATGGCAGACCTGGAATTGGAACCCAACAACCTGGTTTCATAGCACAGGGGCTTTACTCCTGTACCCTCCTGTTTTTTTTTTTTTTTTTTTTTTTTTTTTACAGTGCCCCTCAGTGCAAACAACAGCTGAAAACCCAAATGTGGATCCGTAAAGAGAAATTCAGAGAGTGAAAGGTACACAGCTATCTGATTGATTAGGTGGCATGAAAGGAGGGTATGTTTCAGAAGACCAATAGGGTTGAACATGACTTGTTGAAACCAAATTTCACAATGATAGTGTCAAGTTCCTGGTGATATTCTCAGGCAAGATCCTGGTTTAGGGCCGTGTTGGCCATGTTTACAATCAAAGGTGCAGCAGAGTTGGTTATGAGAACACTGTCAGTCCCACTAATGGAGACTTCGGGTTTGTTTCTGAACTTCAGGTTCTGAGCTTCATTTCCTTATCTGTAAGGCAATGCATAATACTGCCCCCTTCATGCTCATTCAGTATTTGCATGGAAAAAAGTATTAAGTCGCTTAGCACAGTGCACAGGCAAAGTAGAGGATTGACGTTCTGCTGGGAAAAATGGTGCCTGACAAGAAACCACATGTCAGTGAGCAGAGGCAGTGACCTTCAGGCAGATCAGTATTTCCTGAGAAAATTTCTTCAGGTCATTCCAACATATGGCAAGGGGCTACCATTTATTATCTGGGTACCTTGAGCAAATTACTGAACCTCTGAATCTCAGTTTATTGATCTGTTAAGCAAGGATAATGACATTTACCTTGCAGGGTTTTTATGAGGATTAAAATTAGTTAATAATGTTTTTAATTGCTAGCCTACTCTTATTTTTAAGTATTTGATGCCCTTTAGTAAATGTTATTGGTAGAAAAATCGTTGGCTATGATTTTTCCAGTTTTCCTTTTTATTTGCCATCTTACTTGGAACTTAATTTTTTCTTCCTGCCATTCAATGGGATAATGAAATTATAGAGATTTTAATTCCCCAACGTTTAGACATTAGAGGCAGTTTATCAAAGAAATTATATCCTGAAAAATAAGAGAGGAGAAAAAGAAATTTATAAAGCAAAATGTAAACTGGCAGAAAGAGATATTTCTATTGGTTTAAAATGAGGCAAAACTAAGTAGGAATAGGCATTAGTACTGACATTCCAGAAAGCAATGAAATATTTGCGCAGGGACCTGTGAGATAATTTGTCATTTTGGACTTTAAAGTAGGAGTTAAAAAAGCACTAGTGAACAGTTGGCTGACTTTGGAAAATGGTGTTCTCAAGAGAAGATGTTTTATATGTCGGAGGAGGTAGTCTTCTTTGGACAAGAACCTTAAAGGGTCATAATTTGTGATAACATATTTGTTTCAGGAAGAAAAAAGTAAAAATATTATATTAATTACCTCTTGAATTTTTTTTATGTCTTATATAACGAATTATTCAAATGGACTAAAAAAAAATCACTTAATATAAGCCCTTTTCTCTGACCGGGATTGTTATATAAGCCAGATTAGACAGGTGGGTCAGCTCAATGAAACAGACATCTTTGAAGACTTACTATGAGACTGACACTTGCTCAGTGTTACATGACGTAGAGAGGGGAATACACCACAGTCCCTTTTGTCAAGGAACAATGAAGACAGCAACAAGAATGAAGGGGGAGAGGACTAAAAGTTATTGTGGCACTAACATGGTACATGCTGTAAATTATTGGTACATACAGAGTGCTTTGGGAACATGAGGAGGAAACGAAAATTCTTAGGAAGAGTAGAGAAAGCTTCAAAGTATGTGACAGTTGAGCAGAAAGCTGAAGGTTAAGAGCTGTATCAAGTAAAGAAAACAATATGTATAAAAGTATAAATGCTGTCAGCATCCAGGATGAGGACGCTGGTGTGCAGCCGTGATTGTGAGGAACGATGAGACAAGGCTGTAGAGGAAGGTTGGGAAAGGATTTCAGAATGATTGGGTGGTTTTCACTTGGGAGATGGAATGGATCTAAGTTAGAGCCCAAAGAAGGAGCTGGGTTTGAGGAGAGAAAAAAACGAACCTGGTGTTGAGTATTTTGAAACGGAGTGCCCTGGAGTATATTGGGGAGGGAAGGAGAGAGTACAGCAAGAAGCAAGAAGTTTGGACTGTTAGAAGAGGCCAAGGGAAAAAAGCCTGTGAATAAGATGGAGAAGAAAGGAAGGCTTGGAGAGGAACATTCGTAGAGGTAGGAAGACAACCAGGAAAGTTGCGTATTAATGACTTTGAGAGAGAGCGTTGGAGAAGGGAGCAGATAACATTAACACAAGCTAGCGAGACATCAAGTAGGATGAGACCAGTAATTAGGAGGCATTCCTGAGAAGGATTTCAGAGAAAGGGCAAAAACCAGGCTGCTTTGGGATGATGAGCGAGTGGAAGATGAGGAAGTACGGGTAAAAAAACATGTCACTTTGGCAGGGAGAAGAAAAAGAAGGGAAAGAGTTCTGAGGGAACGGCTTGTGTGTATGTAGATACAGGAGACCTGAGTATGTTCATGTTTGATCTGAGAGCTAAAGCCAGGAGGAGGGAGGATGCAGTTGAGGCTAGAGAGGGAAAATTTATGGAGGAATTTTCTAGAGGATGTGACAGAGGTTGGGATAAAGAACACAAATGGGAAGAATAGTTCTTGAAGAAGCAGGACACATTTTCCTCTAAGACTGGGAGGAAAGACACAGGGATCAATGAAGGTGAAAAGGATGAGAGTGGATTGATTGCAGGAATGCCCTAGTTTTTAAACTCTCTTACCAAAGGGAGCATTTGCTAGCATTTATTTTATTTTATTCTCTTTTGTTGGAATTCGTCTTTTTGTTTGTGTTTTAAAGGACATGGAGATACCATGTTAATACATCATTGCAGGTTTGCAGAAACTAATTTTTGTCCATAGCTGCAGCATCTGCTGATTTGAAATTGGTTTTCTTAGGGAGAGAATTCTGGCCACATCTTTCCAGTGTGTTTCTTATATTATCAATCTGCTATCAGAATTGGGGAATTACTTATGGGATTGCCTGGAGTTTATGTCTTATTGGTTATACTGTAATTTGTAATAACAGTAATTTCAGGAGTTATTAAATATGTGCACTGTACAAAATACAAAGAAAAGAATCCATTGGCCAGGAACCAGAAGCCGCAGATGTTAGTATCTTAGGTTCATTTTATTAGGTTGAACCATTTGACCATGTTTGATGTACAGAAATAATTTCTTACAGTTCAATGTGATAATGTCAAACTCATGAGAAGATCTGACCAAATACATCCTTCCAGTGGACGGATGCAGGGCAGTGCCCATAATGGGTAGGAGCCAGGACCGTGTCACCACAGAGCATTAGGAACTATTCCCACCTCCATTGCTTATTAGCTGCAGGACCTTGTGTATATTATTACTTCATATCTTTGGGTCCCAGTTCTTTTAAAACGCAGTAACGATAGTACCTAACTCATATTTTTAAGAGAAGTAAATGAAATAATTTATGTAGCTCTTAGCAACGTGCATGGCACATAGTCAACACTCAATAAATAGCTGGTAAAATGAATAATAAGAGCAATAATAACTTAAAATCTAAATAGCTATGTGAGGTTTTAGTAGAAGCATCTTGTTTGTAGTAGAGGATGCTGTATATAATGAAAATGCTGAATATGCTAGAAATTAACATACACTAAATCTGGTGATATTTATAGATTTTTAAAGTCCTGAACAGGTTAAATTAATATGGTTGTCCTGGACACCTAGAAATGATTATGCTGTGCTAATCAATGTATGGATGACAACTTAGTTTATAATATTAGTTATGTTCTGGAAGCACTTAGAATTGAGTGAATGGATGGCACCGAACTCTGTGAGTTATTTAAGGGTCAGTTTTATTCTCTAAATGTGAGGGCTATTTCCTTTATGTAAAGAGATCCAAGTTGTCCCATTCTTCTATTCCTGACAGTGGATGCTACATATTATATATGAGTATCTAGAAAGGTGGAGATTAATTTCAAGAAGAGTGAAGTCTGCTAACAAATTTCTTTCCCCTGTGATCATGAGTTCATTTAACTTCTATTTACTCTCAGTTATCTATTGGAAAATAAGAATAATAACAACCTTCCTTATAGCTTGGGGCTATTCTGAGCACAAATAAGGGAAAATGTGGTATTTAAGCATTTGTTTAGTCAACACACTTTTATTTATTCTCTTATTAACACTGTATCTGGTTTGTGCTCTCAGAGGGCATATAATCTATAGTAGGGTGGACAGATACACAGACAGTTGCATTTTAGGTGGTAAACGCAATAAAAGAGACATGCAGGCATGCAGTAGACCCAGAGGAGTGGGCTCTCAATGGGAGCTTTTGAGAAAGGGAGGTGGTACTTGAGGCTGGTATAGGTTCAGAATTACAGGAAGAGGAAATATCCTTTTTCTACACGATAAAGCTATGATTGTGAATCCTAGTTTGAATGTCTTTACTTCTTTTAAGTTTAATTCCATAACTTCTTGAATTTAATTTTATGAATATATACATTTGCCAAATAACATTTATAGTCATTGAAACAAGGGTCATCTTTCATTTTAAAAAAGTTGTTGAGTGCCTGTTATATGCTGAGCATTGGGCTAAGTGCTCAATATGTAATATGGAAAGGAATAATTGTAATATGGAAATATGTAATTGTAATATGGAAAGGAATAATATATAACTTTTGCCCTCAAGATGTTATGGCCTGGTTGGGGATTCTAATGCATTTAGGCAGAATGAGACGAGTACTCTAATAGGGATATGGATAATATCTTATGAAGCCCCAGATAATGACATGTCCATCTTATATGGAAAGTTTCATAGAAGAGATACTAGGATTTTTTCTGGATCTTGACAAGAGAATGGGACATGGAAGTGAAGTGAGCTTCAGCAAAGGCAGGGAAGCATGAAATTGTACCGATTCTCTGAGTAGTTGGGATGGATAGAGAGTAGTGTTTGTGAAGAGATGCAGTGGAGAAGTAGGTTGGAAAAGGAGACAGAGCTAAAATGTAAGGGTTTTATCCTTTACAGTGTCTGCTAAGAAGCCTACTGTACTCGTGGAGTTATTGTTTCTCTTGGGAGTGCAGGATCAAAGAGCACACTTTACTGCTCTTTAGTTAAAAGAACGACATGAAAACTGAGTGATCAGGTCCTTAGCTAAGCCTTTAAGGATAGCACTCATTGAGTGTGACTTGACAGGCGAGGGAATAAAGAGAAGGTTGGAGGCTGTTGCCAAAACCTCCTGAACAGGTGATAAAACTCATTTAGAGATCTTGGAAATACACATTAAAATTACTAAAATGAAAAAACATAGCTAGGGGGGCACATAACAGTCTGGAAACAGCTTAAAAGTAAACCAGTAGTTTGGAAGGTCAACTTAAGGAATTTCCCAGGATGCAGCAGAGATGAAGATATGGAAAAATGGTAGAAAATTTAAGAGATGTGAAGGATGGATTCATAAATTCCAACATCTATTTAATGAGAGGAAAGTACAGACGGTAAAAAGACAAAAAAAGGAGGAAAAATGGAGTCATGGGAATATAAAAGAATCAATTGAATTGTTGAATTGATTGGTTGAACATGTGAGAAACTTGGAGCACTTGTCAAATATCTGGGTATAGAGTGTGACAACTGAAGAATAGAAGAGGATCCTAAAGGAATAAATAAGTAGGTGATGGGGTTACAGAATATAGGAAGAAAAAGAAAGTTATGGGCAAAGCATTTCAGTTTGGTTTTGGACCTTTAGGTTTGGAAATACAGGAAAAATATCTATGTGGACATTCAAAGGAGAGGTAGTGAAGAGATCTCAGAGGCAAGTGCATAATATAATGGAAAATGTGATAAAATGTGATGTGAAGAATTCTATTTGATTTTTATTTTTGTATTATGTGGTTTAACGTTACTAAATCAAAGTTGGTTGTGGTACAAAGAGGTCTGTTCCATTAAAAATTTATCACAGTTAAAATGAAAGGCAATGTATTTTATGTCATCTAGCTGTTCTTTCTCATATTTTGTATTTGGATTATGTTGTTGAGTTAGTTTACGTTTGATATGTTAATTAACAATTGTTTTTAGTTATTATTAATGTTTTTCCATATAAACAGTAATGTGCTTTTTTTGTTCTATTCCACACACTTCCTAACAGAAATGTATGATTAAGTCGTCATGGCTACTAAATTACTCAAGAGGTCCCCCAAATAATCTGATGTCAACATAAATGAGAGATGGGGAGGATGGATTTATAAATTTTATCCATATTTTAGGATCTGACACCAAACTTCAAACAAGGCTAGAATTATCATAATCATGAATTCTTAAGAAAGGAGTAGAGTTACTGATATTATAGAGTTGTTCTTTTTTGTTTAGAGTAACATGCTGCTCTCATGGGGCAGTGAGCATATAATAAGCACAATATTTTTTCGTATGCCATTTCAGTGTATGTTGGTATGTAAATCTTTCTGAGATAAGTTTTTCTTTTTTTCCAAGCAGACTGGTATGCAATATTTCTCTTGGTGCCTATCCAGGTGGTATGTTAAACTATAGTGCTCTTTTCAGAAAATGTCATCGAAATAATACTGTAGGATTAATTTATGATTATCTTTATAATGATAATTAATGTGTCCATAGCTTAATAAAAAAACTTTTTCCCCTCTATCCTGGGAATATATTATTATTAAACTACTACTGCATGACATGATGTACTTAGATCATACTATTGTGCTAAATTCTTCTCAGCAGAAGTTCTGAATCTACCAGTGTTGATGGTTCTTTATTCAAAAGTATAGTTACTAGCAGGGCTTTTTTTTTTTTTTTTTTTTAGTTGAAGAATTTAGATATATTACCCATGAGTTCTTAAATATATATAAAACTGGGAAAACATTTTATGGTCTTGCTGGTACTCTAAGATACATGATTTGAGTTCTGGGAACACAATTCTGAGTCTTTATTGGTGTCTCAGGAACAATTCCTGGTGTTTTACTATAGCTGCTGTGGATACCATTGCAGTGAGGCCTTGCCCCCTGGTCTCGGGGAAAAGTCACTTCAAATGGGATTAGGTTTTCTGCTCAAACTTGTCTTAGGAATCCAGAAAGCACCAATGAGAATTAGCCTGCTCATCTGCTTGTTTGTCACATACACCCCAACTGTGTTTTATATGTATATAAAACATATTCTTCAAATAGGGCATATACACTTTCCAAGCATGCATGGATAGTTCTAAGAATTTGTAGTAACATGCTGCTTTCAAGATTCTCAACTTCCACATTTATTCTTTTCTGAAATTGCCTGAGAAAGTGCCTGCTTTTGTATATTTCTTCCCTCATTTTACAAAATACAGGCCTATTTTTTATCCATGTGCAGTTTTAATATAGTATTGCCCCAGGATTCGAGCCCCCCCATGCACCAAAGGAAGGGATGATTAGAAATAGTAGTTTTGTAGGAGGGTGTCTTTAATGATTAATCAAGGAAACTTAAACCTGGTGGGTTTCTTGCCTTTCCGTATGTTACGTATATTTCTGATAAGGATGAAGATGGGCTTCTCAAAGCAGGTTCGTAGGGCTGATACTTTTAAAAATAACATGTGTTTTCCAAGACTAATAAAGTTTTAAAGATACATTGGATAAAACTACAAATATGTATTTCATGTGGTTCCATTTAGATTCAGTGTAGTTTACAACATAATAATTAAAACCTGTTTTATCAAAACATGTTATAAAACATTGATTTCAGTTAAAGTCAATCCTCATCTTATTTTGACTTACAAAATTTTTAATATTTACTATATTTTATTAACAAAAATTAACTTTTAAACTTGTGATGAAAAATTTGAGGTGAGAAAATATGCAAAGAGAGTGCATAATTATTTTCAAAATTCTTTTAGGGGGAATTTTGAATAACGGAATATTTTGAATAACACTGAAAAAAAGCCTCCTTGAAACGTCACCTGGTATTGTCTAGAGGCTTTGATTGGCCCCTTGTTCATACAACCTGACCTCTTTTGCTATAGTACACTGGCTGCTTTTAAAGGCCCACAGTTTACTCTGTATTCCCTCTGGGGTGTCTTAACCATCAGGACTTGTGAAGCTCACCACTAGTTTATGGAAGGCAATGTCAGAGTGCAGGCTTCTAGGAAAGAATTGGTTTATTCCAGAACTTCTGTTTTGCAGTGCCATGTGCCAGTAAAGGTGTGTGACTAGTCAAGACTACTGGCTGTACGATGGTGACAAATGATACCAACATCTTAATGCCTTACAACTGCCAAGATGTATTTCTTGCTCATGCTGCATCAGCACACATGGGTCAGCTGTCATAGTACTATTGTCTTTACTTGAGAACTTGGATGGATTAGCCTCTATCTGGGAAAGAGAACACTGGGAAAACTACAGAGGAGCCAAAGGTGAATGTTCTCAGTGTACTTTCTCATTGTTTGTGAGGTCCCATAAATGGCATGTCCCTTCGGCTCACTTTTCAACGAGTAGAGCAAGTTCATTGGTCAAACCTGGTGTCAGTGGGGGTAAGGAATATGATTCGTTTTTAAAGAGGGACAGTGAATATTGTCAAAACAAAATTTACACTGGACAGAATTAAACAGGGAAGGCAGGTTTTATTCACGGCTATTGCAATAGAGAGAGAAAGAGACCTGAACACAGTCTGTATTCAACTCCACTGAAACGAAGGGCGGGAGAGTTTTAAGAGCTGCAGTGGGGGTACAGGGATTGTTGACCATCTGTGTTTGCTGATTGGCTTTACCAAAAGGAAAAGTAAACTTTCATATCTTTATGACAAGGGGTAGTTTCACAAGTTGGAGCAAGACATCCACCCAAGTTAGGTTTCTATCTCTACCTTTTCACAGTAGCTGGGGTCTAGGGACATTATCTTCCTTGAGGATTACATTTCAAAGAGGTGATTCCCAGATCGTTGAGAAATCATTCCAGGGTTTTAAGAAAAAGGGCAAGAAGTTTTCAAAAAGTTTACATCTCAAAGGGACAGGGAAAGAATTTACAATTACAAGTTTTCTAAAGTAAATGCTTCCAAGAAATGGGAGGTCAGGGGCCTAGATTCAGAAAGAAGACTGTCTAAATTTAGTCAAGTTGAAAGGAATGTTAAGGACATTTTGGTCAATATTTAAGAACAATAATACAGTCTACCACTGCGTTTTTTGTTTGTTTGTTTGTTTGTTTGTTGTTGTGTGTGTTGCTTGACTAAAAGCAACAAAAACCAATGATGGCTGCTTTAATCAGAAAAATGCACAAAATTGATGGGAGCTGAAGAATCAGATTTGAAAAATGACCTAGCAGGTCCTAAGAAGGCAGCCCCCATTTTTTGGCTGGGACAATACAGTCAGAACTTTTCTACTGCAGGGCAAATATGTGGCCACCACCAGACGCTTCTGTAGCTTCTATGAATAAAGGCTGGCCACTCCTTTAATTTTGCTCCAGAGTCAAAGCCTGGGCTGGAATATCTGATTGGCAGACCCAAGGGCAGTGATAGACACAAGAGGATTTGAAGCGGTTTGAGCTCTCGCACACATCAATACCCTGGCCTTGTGTATTGGGGAAAGGGTGAGCTCCCACTTTGGGTTGGTAATGGGAAATGGGGTAATGCGTTCCACAAAGGCTGAACGTAACTGGAATTAACCTCTTACCCACCCACCCAAAGGAAAAGTTGAACAGACAAAACAAAACAAATTAAAGCAAATAGAACACAGAAGAAACGAGCAACCACTAATGTCCACTACCTGAAGGATGAATTAGCTGTGAAGAAAGTTGTAGCAATTATTTACCACTTCTTTTCTGCCTCTTCTGTGGCCCCTTTGATGGCAAGAAATCCCACCAGACTGCTCTGACCACTCGATTCCTACTCTATAATCCCTGGGCTCACTGGGACCACCTCACAGGTCTCTAAGTGGTTAGCCATCACCATATGGAGGAAACTCTTTCTCCTCTAACCTCCTTGCACTGTGATGCGGTGAGTGGATGAGTGAGGCTCTCAAATCGTCTTGTGTCTATCAAGTAGGAATATAAACATCTGTCTTAACATATTACAGATTTCCCAATTTAGTTTCTTTAATGGCGAGGCAAGGGGGCAGCCTTTGGAAGTTGCAAAAATTTGAAGTTGCAAATACTCCCTGCCCCGTATCCCTGAGCTTCAGCTTTCCAATCAAATGAATGGAGTTTTTGTGCACATTTTGCAGGGAGTTTTGGAGAATGTATCAGATAATGTCTGTGGAACACACCGCACTGGTACATAGTAGGCATGACTAAATGGTAGCAATTTAACTAAAGGGGCATCTTTAACGCTTCTTCTTTGCCCTCTTTCAGAGTTATTTCTCCACAGCAATAATAATCCCACTCTTTGTTCAGGAGGAAGGGGCTCCTTTTGAATTGGCTTCTGGAGGCTGCAGAATGCCGTGCGCTCTTGCTCTGTCTTTCCTCATAGCCTGAGGGTCTCCCATATGACTTGCCTCGCCTAAATCAAACAGGGCCAGAAGGGGCCGGATTTTGTGCAGAACAGATTGGAGCATTTCTGCCAGGCTGCTGGGTCATTGACTGAGCTGCCGTGCTTTGCAAATACGAAGCATCTTGAGGAAGGGTTTATTAGACGATTTTTACTATGTCCTCACACTAATGTTGCATTAATCATGCTGAATCGTGCAAGTAGCCAAGTGTTTCCTGAATAGGTAATTAATTAAAATGTTATATGCAAGTGTCAGGCAGTATGTGAGGAATTTTATGGAAATTATTAATATTTCTATGAAAAATTCTTTTTGGGCCTATTTATAAATGTACGCCGAAAAATGTGGCATCTCTGATATATAAATATACTGTGTGTGCATGTGCACGTGTGCGTGTGTGTGTCAAGTGCTGGATGATGATTAAGATTTTATTGGTGTGGGCTTAGTTAGATTATAAAGCTGGAAGTCAATACTGAAATTTTTCCCAAGTGTCATTAAAACTTAACACCATTTTTTTTAGTTTTAAAGAATAACTGCCTTTAAAGAATTGAACTAATTGGAAAGTTTTATTGGCAGTAATAGTGTTTCTGGTTGCCTTGGTTACTCTTGGAATATTAAAATAATCTGGGCTTTTAGACAGTGATAACTAGTCTCCTATTTATTTTGGGCCCATGATGGTGCTAATTAACTACTCTCTAGAGTGTGTGAGGAGGAAATGTATGTCCTGTGTAGAAGGAGAGATGGCTATAGCAGCCAGCGGTTTGGATAATTTCTGAGCCCCAAAGAAAATAGCACTATTAATATGGTGAATAATTATCTTGCAGACATAACATGAGTTCTGGATGTTTCTGGTGCACAGAGGCACATGTTTGACCAGTCGTTTCAAGTTACGGTTTTAGGAGAGAGCAGGGAGCACCCAGTAATCCCAATCTACATCTGTTACTTTTTCCTTTAATTTTTGTTCTTCACCCCCACCCCTTTCTCAGAGATAACCCGTGCTGAAAGGAGTGATGGTCACAGACCACTTCTGAGGAGGCAGTGGTTCTCACGCGGTTATTTATGGCGCGCACGTGTACCTAGCAACCTTATCCTAGAATCAGAATTTCAAAGCTGACATGAAACGTAAAAGTTTGCAGCTCAGTCCACATTTTTTAGATCAGGTGACCTGTGATCAGAGACGTGAGATTTCCATTCTGAGTTCCTGATTTCCAGTGCAGTGTTTTTCTCTCATCCTGGGTTAGACTGAGAACAGTCTCTGGTTTTGCATTTAAATCAATGTCCCTTATTTAAATAACACTGCTATAGGAAAATTGTGTGGTACTGTTGGAATTTTAGAAGTTGTCTTGGTAGAGTTATGGAATCACAGAGTGGGAAGGAACCTTGAGCAAATATATAGTCCATGCCAGTTCCAGGGTCCACCAGGAGTGTTTTTAATACCTCACATGCTTTCTGCTGATCTCCTTTCAGCGATGAGCTCTCAAAATGTGTGGGGAGAGCAGGGCTCAGAAGCCAGGGTATCTGTTTAAATAAGCCTATTTTGCTTATTTAACATATTTTTGTTAATCTACCTAGTTAGACTTACTGACTGTAGGATTGTTGAAGGATGAGAACATGGCTATAAGGAAGAATTAGAACTTGCTGGTGATAAAATAAAACCACCTGATTTGGATTTTATTGTTTCAGGACCATCACAAAATCCATACTGATAACTTAAGTGTTTAATTAATTAGCAGGTAATTAACAATATCAAAAATAAACAACACAAGAATGAAAAAGGGAAAAATGGCGCTTATACTGTGTGCTGTGTTCTACCTGTCACTCACTTATATTCAATCTTCACCATGACGTGAAGAAGGTATTATTATCATCGTCTTACTCGTATAGATGAGGACGTTGGCAATCAAGAAGGTTCAGTGTCCTTCTGAAGGTGACACAGTTAATAAATAAATGGTGATGCTAGGATCTCAACCTGGCCTGATGCCTCCCAGGGAAGAGAAAACTTCAAATGGAGGATAGCAACTTGATATTGGTGCAGTTCAGACTACTTGACGTTTTTTTCCTGTTGCCTAAAAATAAGTCATTTCATGTGATCCTGTTAGTGAGCTGTTTCTGCCGGAGCAAAGATGTAGCCAAAGAATTTTCTTAAGTTTGTAGATCTCCTGAAGTTTAAAAACGATGGGAGAGTGGATTTTTTCTTTTTCTTTTTTTTTTTTTTTAAAGCTAATGACTAGAGAAAAGCCAATGAGTAAGAAAAAACTTAAGACACAGATCGATAAAGGCCTCATGGCACTGTCAGGGGGAAGGCAGTGCTATGGAGGAGGAAAGTGGTGATGAGGGAATAGTGAACCCATTTGACTGCATAGCTGATGGGTGTGGGAAGTGGTAGGAATACTTGCATGTTCCAGAAGCCTAAAAAAACCCCAAAGCGATTAATCAGGCAATTGATAGGAAGTAAGGCCTTGAGGTAGAACAGAAACTTGCTGGAGGGAACTGCATTGAATCTCTGGAAAGAGGAACAATAAATTAAGAGGTTTGTATGATTTAACACACATGTGGGCCAATGAGATTGTATTGAAATTATTAAAAAAAAATCAGAAATATTTAATGTAAAACCAGGCTGTAATAAGAAGGACTTTAAATATATCTACATAGAGATTAAATGAACACCTTTTAATGAAGAAATGTAGAGCTTAGATTTTTGGTTAAGACTACTAAATCATATACTTTTAGGATCAGGTATGACAGGAAAGTCTCGGATGTTGAATTAAAAAGCCAATAGTATTTTATTAATATGAAACCTTACAGAACATGGTTGAGAGCAGTGTACTAATGAACATGAAATCTTGAATTTCCACAAATTTATTATCAGTCTCCTCCCTTCTCCTTCCTTCTCATCTCCCACCTCTTGGATCTGTCTTGCACGAGTAGTTTCCCAGTTCAGAGTTGGTATGGTGTGTTCAAAATGTCTTTTCTTTCTTTCTTTCTTTGTTCATAGGGAAGCATGGCCCAAGCTGCAGGGGTTGTTCTCGTGGCACAGGACACCCTCCAAGAGTTTAATTTGCCCTCTCTTCGATTCAGCATCGAAGAAGCTTGCTCAGGCCTCTCTGGTTGCTTGAATATCTTTTCTTTGACAGTATTCTCAGTGGGCCACCAGCCAATCTCACAATACATTAGAACTTCTTGGCAAATTATAACTTTTGCTTTCTGGTCCACATGTGATTGTGTGGTTTGTCTGTAACTCATACAACAGAAAGGCCCAAACTTTAGTGGTTCATAGAGCCCTCAGTTTCTCAGTAACTTTTTCATGTTGCCCCTAGGCAAAAAACAAACAAACAAACATGTAAACTTAAAACAGTGAGGGAGGAGACTTAAGATAGGAGACTAGTCCTCACTGTCTAAAGGCCCACTGATTCTGCTTATTAAGTATTTGGGTTCAGACAGCTTAATGAAGAGTTATGTCCTAACAGTGCTAAGCATTTTATATATATTATCTCATTTTAATCATTCAGCAATACTTTTCATTCAACCATTCATTCAAGAAACATTTACTGAGCAGTTATTATGTGCTAAGCATTGTTTTAAGTGCTGCAGATACAGATATGCGAGCAAAACAGATGGAGCCCTATCCTCAGGAAATTTGCAGTCTAGAATGGGAGACAGGTAATAAAGAATAGATATGTAAAGAGGAAACAGAATGATGGACACATCATTTTAGATAGGGTGGTCAAGGATGTAATTGTGAAATTGGTGGTATTATCCCCATTTAGGGAGGAAAAAAACAACTGACACCGAGGTTAAGTGTCTTGTCCATCCACCTTAGCACAGTTTTAAAGAACTTAGCTGGGATTCAAATCACTCTAATCGAGGAATTGATGCAGTAAAACTAAGAGCCTTAGTTAACTCAAGGATAAAGTTAGTAACATGTTTGTTGAAGTATGTGAGTTGAGATGTCATTGTGTTTGAGTACCTGAAATTTTCTAACATGCATTCCCACCTATGAGGAACTTGAGAACTACAGGAAGACCAGTCTCATTTGCTTACTTACCAAGGAGATGAAACACATGAACGTAAGGGTGGTGTCCCTGAATACTCAAGCAAATATAGCCTAGTGTGGTCGAACAAAATGATGTCTCCGAGGACAAACACATCTCGGCCTCTTTGAAGAGGTAAATTCTGAGGATGGGAAAAAATGGGGTCTAGAGGACAATAATATTTATTTAGTTCAAGAAAAAATATCATTTTTGTTTTAATTGGCAGCGAGTAAATAAGAGAAAAATCGATTAGGAATAGCATTACAAATTAAACAATTTAATTTCACTTTATGTGAAAGAAAAGTAAAGCATTATACTCACCTGAATTTTGAGTATAGGAAAGAGATCATATAATAAAGACAACATATAAAGGGTAGTAATATATTTTAATTATTATTATGATGATTATGACCAGGTAATTGGAAAAGAGAGCAAGAGAGTGATGGACAGAAGGATGCTGAGTAAGCTCCAAGGGGAATATGTTAGCTCTCGGTAAATCACTTGTCACTCTGTGTTTTGGGCATCAGAGTAAATTATCACCTGCTAACGCGACTCTTGGAAGGTTTTCAACAGGTAAGAATAGTCTTCAGTTCTCAGTGCTACGGGAAACACATTGCAAATGAAAAGCAGGTAAACACCAGCTCACATTCCTTTATTCCTCCTCATATTTTGTTTCTCATTTAAATATGAGAAAGTTCTAAGCGTGGAGATTGGTATTAAACAAAAAGTACATGGCCGTCCGGTTCTGGGACTACTCCCCAGACGCAATTATTCTCAGATTTTTCTGTTTACGCACTTAGAATATATATATATATATTCACACACATACGTGTATACACACACACACACACACACACACATATTTATATGTTTATCCCTAATTTGTCAATTTTAGACAGTACCTATTGAATGCCCAATCATGAAAGAAGAATTTATCTTACAGAGTTGCCCCTCAAAAATTTTGTATTTATGTAATTTTATAATTTTTAAAAAATATATATATATATAGTTTACATTTTTATTTTGAAATTGAGATATAATTCACATGTAGCATGATATTAGTTCCAGGTATACAACATAATGATTTGACATTTTAATATGCTATATATATTGTAAAATGATCACAGTAAGTCTCGTAATCATCCATAGCCATACATAGCTACAAAATTTTTTTCTTATGATGAGAACTTTTAAGATTTACTCTCTTAGGAACTTTCAAATATACATACAGTATTGTTAACTATAGTTGCCATGCTGTACATTACATCCCCAGGACTTATTTATCTTATAACTGAAAGTTTGTACCTTTGACCATCTTCACCATATGTACTATCTTAGATCATCAGTTGGAGTTTGTAACTTGAATATAAAATTAACACCTCTAGACAATTTTCCCTCTTTTCACTTCTAGTTCAATTACTTTTATATTTCAGGATTTATATATTTAAATAGTTGAAAACCAAAAACCAATAAACAACATTTACAATGTTATGACCAACTAAGTATTATTCACTGTAGAATTAACTCTGTGATTTGACCTTCAGAGAAGTATGTAATCCTGTGGAACGGAACACTTGCTTCTCAAAGGAGAATGTCCAAGAATTATAGTAAAAGAGATACTTCTCTCTCTTAAAAAAAAAAAAAAATCGGTATTAGTTCCTCAGAATCAGGCCAAAGTTTCAGATTGCTTCAAATTTAGGGCATAAATTTCTATTTTTCCTGGAGTTTCTAATTTTGCTGTGTGCTTGTTGACACAATGAATATGTCTTCTTCACCATTCCATTAAATATTCCAGTGTAAAAAACACGGGTTTTATTAAATTATTCTTAAAGGTGTTATTTTTGGGTTTGCATACCTGCCATCTTAGAATTTTTTTTCACAGTACTGCTAGGTAAAGTTTGTTTCTATACTCCTTTTCTTAAAGTCCTTTTTGTAATATTTTCATAAAAGGTATATGGGGGATACATGTCTCTGTCATTACTGTAAATGTCTTTATTTTGTTCTCTTATTTAATATTTACTTTAAATATTTTATTCATATTTAGGTGGGTGGAGATGATTGTAATACACAATTAAAGAAATTAGTAATTTTGTTGGTGTTATTGAGGACTGGGATTTTTGGGATGGAGAATGGGTGTTAAGAGATATAAGATTAATGAAATTAAGTTTAAAACTCTGTAGTCCCAATTTTGAATTAGAAGCATTATTATGAGCTCATGAATAATTGGAAGTATTATTATGAAGTATTTGTATGTATGTGCATGGATTTATGTGTATTAATGCATACATGTATGTGTTATTAGTTTTCTCTGAAAAACTGCAGAGACAGGACCAGTCAAGTAGCAATGAGAACCCCCGGCACCTGGGTTGTTGTCTCTAAATGCTATTTTTCACTAAGATGAAAGAACTAGAAGAAATGGTCGATTCCTGGTCAGGGGTAAGAAATAGACAAGGGAAGCCTACCATATCTTGTCATTCTAGAAATCAAGGAAGCTATCAAAGACTACTGGTCATGTCAAAAGGGTTCAGGAGCCAACTTGTCTAAACTCCTGTGGGACAAAACTGGGAAACTGGGATGGTTTACACATCAGAAAGAATACCTGGAATGAATTTAAACAGGGATTAATCCATGGCTTCAAAATAAAACAAACAGCTCTCTCAACGATTCCCCTCCCAAATTCATGGAACACCTTTGTAAGATATGAAGCTTAGGGTTTTTTTGTTTGTTTGTTTGTTTGTTTTTTAAAAAACAGGTGAATAAAGGTAAAGAATTTATCATTTATTTTGCCTTTCTTATGTAAACAGTACCCCAGGATAATCAAATATTTGATGAGAGGAAGCTTATTTTTATAGAAGTATTTCAGATTTTAGATGAGGAAAGAATGATAGAACGTAAATACCATCTTTATGCAACACTAACGGATGACTCGATGTAGGCAGTGACTAATAATGGCTGCTAACTTTACAAAAAGAGACAACCAGACATTATGTACCTCCTGATGGAAGCACACACACACCATGTTTGAAGTGGTGTTGCCAAAAAAAAAAAAGAATCCTATTAAATCAAGCTTTTATAATCATAACTCTATCAATGTCCAAGACATATGTATAATAGAAGAATATAGTGAATGATGCCATGGAGAAGCAGTCAGCAAAATACAGTCTTTGAGAAACTCTACAGGACAAGCAATGTGATTTCTTCAGCAAATTAACTTGCAAGAAAGAAAAAAGAGATGGAAGGGAAACCAAGACGCGTATCAGCCATTCATAACATATGCTCCTTGTTTGGTACTGATCCAAATAAACAAATTGCACTTTAAAAATGATCATTTATAGAGCAATCAACTAAATGAACACTGGGTGATGATATCAAGGAACTGATTTTTGGGAGCTGTGACTTGGGTATTGTGGTTATGATTTGAAAGGGGAATCCTTGTCTTGTAGAGCTACACACCTGAATGTGTACTAATGGAGTATTATACTGTCTGTGAATTTCTAAACCATTATGTGGATTGGAGAAGTAGGTTGGGGTATATAGGGAACAAGACTGGCTATAAATTAATACTTTCAAAGCTGGGCGTTGGGTACATGGGGGTACATTATACTATACTCTCTACCTTTGTATGTTTGGAATTTTTCATTATTAAGGTATAGGAGAGTAAAGAAGGACAAACAAGTTTGGGTTAAAAAATAGGAAGCCAGCATGTGCTTTTTTTTTGGTGATTCGGAGACGCCTCAGCCGTAAAATCTCTTTCCTCTGAGGAGGGCTGATTTTGAGCTCCATGTAGATGGGTGGGGAATTTCAATGGGCAGACTTCACTTGAGGATATGTGGGATATGCCTGTTCAAATGCCCAAAGAAGGCGGGCTTCACTTTGGGGGCACCCACTCCTGCCCTGGAACTGTAATCTGCCTTGGTTGATTCTTTGCAGAGCAGATGTTAAGTTTCATTTTTGAGGCAAATGTCCTGGTTATCAGTGTCTATGAAGGTAAGGAGTGTTCTGAAAATGATCTTCTAATAAATTAGCCTGATTATCATTATATAGCCCACTGGGGACCCAGTCAACCTGAGAACTCTTAGTTTGGAGTGAATTTCTCTTTTACCAAGTATGATTCCCATCAAATGCCCAGGAAATGGCTCTGTCCTTTCTCTTTGGAGGCCACGAATACTTCTTTCCAGGTAGAATATGTAGGCTGGAATTCTCCTCTGAAAAAAGACACTATTGCTTCATGAAGTACAGGTCTGATGAAGTTAAAACTAAAGCTGGATCTTTATTTTTCTAAAAGTTACTGGCCAGGTCTTACATAGAGGAATATTTTGAAAGCTAAATTGTATTTGCTTTGTGCCAAATACTAAGAAATGGAGATCCTGGGTAACACTAAGAAAATGAGGAAGTCTTTCAGTAGATGAAATTAGTGGATTAATCAAATAAAATAGTAGAGCCGTTCAGATTTTTACATAGGTAGTTAGGAAATAGGTTTGAACGTGAAGTTTCTAAATTGGGAAATGATACAATCATCTAAGATGTAAAACGGTAAGATGGTAAGGCTAAATGGATACTCTCCAAGGTAGTGGATAGAAATGGGAGCATTGAACATGAGTATGCCCTGGGCAAAGCAACTTTAAAAAAAAAAGAAATCCAGACTACATTTTTGATAGTCTGAATCCTATTTAAACTGGATCCTTTCACCCCTGCTCTGTTGAAGGTCATTACTAACTCTACTTTGTAAAAACATCAGCAAGCTCACTGTATCAGTAACCAAACTCTTTATCCTTGCCATTCTCCAAGCTGCAAACTAGCACTGTCTTTGTATTGTCAATTGAATATCCTTGTAATGCTGTTTTTTCACTCCTTGGGTTCATAATCTTGAAATCATTATTTATCCTGCCATTCACTCCACACATTTTTCTCAGTGCCTGCAATGTACCAGGCTCTGTGCTTGGTGCTGGGATTACTTGTGAAGGAGATAAACAAGGTCCCTGAATTCATGGAATTAAGAGTCTTGCAGAGATCATCCACGGCCCCTTCCTCTGTCTTGGGCCAATGTACAGGGGACTTCTACTAAGTCAGCCTCTCTCAAGATTATCATCTTTTACTTGGCATCTCTAAAGTAGTACTCAACCCAGTCCCCCTTAGATTATAGTTAGGCGTCTGTCTCTTCCATTAGATTGGGGACACAATTCATGTGTTATGTATTCTCCTTTCCCACCTTCCAAAGCCTTATTTATCTGTTTTGTGTTACCTGGTTTTAGGATGCAGTCATATGACTTCTTAGACACACACACACACACACACACACACACACACACACACACACACACCATCGAACAAACAGAACCCTCTTCCTGGGCAGTAGTGATGGCCCCCAAAGCAGGTGACTGGATGCCTTATGCTCCACTGTGGCTCTCAGCCAGCAGCTTGATGCTTTCTTCTATAGTTGTCAGCTTCCTACCAAGAGGAGAATGAAAATTAGGTCTGCCTCCCTTCTCTGATATTGAGCATTATTGTTAGAACAATTCCACCTCAATTACATTTTTTTGTTGCTTTTGAAAATTAATAAAAAGTAGCTTTTATTCATAAAACTTTAGGAGTTCCTTCTGAAAGACAGAAATAAGACAGGGTTAATAAATATTTATAAAAAAAAACTTTTCAAATGTTCTTAATGATATCAACAGAATCTTGAAAACCATGATTAATTGCTGCATGGCAAGCATTTGACATGTGAACAATAAGAATGATTGAGTACTTGTATATACCTGGTGAGGAGCCAACTCTCTTATATGTAGCAACTTATTTAGTCCTCAGAACAATTCTATGAGAAGGTACCATTCCCATCTCTATTTTACTGGAGATTAAGACCCTGAGGCTTAAAGATATTAAATAATTTGTTCTTAGTTATCAAGTGAGAAATCTGAACTAACCATAACCATCGTATCAAAGTATCAAATATAGTATTTCCTCCTTCTCACCCTCCCCCTTCTTCCTTCCTTATGGTGCTATGGAGAGTTTATTTACCATGATGCACTTAGTTTAAAAAATTCTGCTCAAGTTAAACAGTAGTGGCTGATTGGATTTCCGTTGTTAAATTTTACTCTGCATGTAGTAGAGAAATACGTTGTTATTACACGTTACTCAAGATAATTGAATTTAGAGATTTCATTTTTTACGTTTTCTATAAAATTCTAAAAAAAAGTTTCCTACTCAAAATTCATGATATATTACAGAACATATTTTTTTTTTAACTCGCAACTATGAGAAACTTTGGAGGCACATTTCCTCAGAAGAGGAGCAGTTGGTCTTTGAATGTATGCCCATTTATATTTCTTACTGCAAGTCATTTACATTTACATGTTTTAGCTATTGAGTCGTGCTCTTAAAATGTCAAATGTAATTATCATAGTGAGCAATGACTGGAAAAACGTCCCTCCAAATATTTTCCTGAGGAAAGAAGAGATTTTTTCTGCCTTGTTTGAGCTCAGTAGCCAGAAGCTTTCAGGTTATCTAGCTGTCCTCCAGCTTCCAAACAGACCTCCAGCAGAGTTGCAGACGGTCTGCTTTTCAGAATCTCTTGCTGGCAATCCCGGTCTTGAAACTACACAGGAGGTATGATATGCTCTGGAAGGCTGATGATTCTAGATGGAGATGTTCACTTCCATTTCAGAACACTTGTGACCACCCAACAGTCTCCTTGAACAGAATCTACACCTCTGAACCAGCCCTGGGATCCTTCAGACTGAGAATGATTGGGAGTTGGTAGGCCCTCTACCCCTTAAGAGCTGTTTTCCTAGACTAAAACAAGACCCTGGATTTATACCACACTTTAGTCCTGGTTTGTTTCAGTTTATCTAGTTATTTTTCCTGCAGACTATCATAGGATTTTCCCTTGATGATTTTTTACCCAGTAGTTATTTTTACTTAATAATACCTTATAGATTTAATAATTTCTGGTTTTGAAAGCACTTATCCCTACCATGTTTTGTTTTATCTGCTCCATAAGCCTATGAGTTAGGAGAAGAAATTTTGTTAGATGAGAAACTACAGCCTGGGAGAAGTTCAGGGACTCGTGAGGACACAACCAGTTGGTGAAGGAATCAGAACATCAGGCTTGGATTTGGGATTGTTGGTGCTAAGACTAGACCATGCTGTTCATAGAAAACATTTTCAAAGTCACACTTTTCATGAATTGATTCCTTCAATTTGAGTTTCTGAGGCTTTGCTGTCCTGTCAGCCCTTGACTTTTTGCTAAAATGATGTCGAACCCTGCATTCGTTATGATTTCTTGGGCACAGTGATTCCAGCAGTTGATAAAAGTATGTTGGGCCATCAAGACAGTGTCTTAATGATTTAAGACAAGAATCCTTTATTCCTAAAATAATTCTGCTCACTAATGTGATCAGAGAGCTCAATTTCAGTTTGATAGTGGTTTCAAAATAGAACTGCATGAAGGAAAACTGCAATTAGATATTCATGGCTAATATTCTTAAGCTTGTGAAGTAGAATGCTAATGAAGAAGAGTATTGATTTTGTTTTCCTTTAATTATACTACATTTGCTGTTGTTTCTGCTGCAGATTGTAAAGTACTTGATAGTGTTACTTTTTCTTTTCTTCTGGTTCAGTACCTGCTGTGAATAAAGGCATGGAATTCTTTGCAAACTGCAGCAGACATCATGTTAAATGTAATATACCTGTTGTGAGTAAGCAACTACAGTCTTTAAGAAAATTCCTCTGACCAGTACTTAGTTACAAAATGTCGTAGTCTTACCTTCTTATCTTTGAAGGCTCTCATCTGAACTACAGACATTTGTGAGATTAGGAATCAAAATAGAACAGCAGAAAAATAGCCAACCCAGTCAATCAAACGTAAATTATTAGCTTCCTTTCAAAGTTCTGTAATTTTTTCTATATTCAGTATTGGGAGATTTAGGATTTCCATTTTGTGGAAGACAGCTGTTGTCAGTGGGCTCCTTCTGGGTGAATGAAAGAAGTGATAGAAGTTGTGTGAGAACTGATTCTAGATGGCAATAGAGACTAACACGGAACACAGCCCCGTTGTTTTTCTGTTACCGAATGTTGTGGATAATAACAATCATTTTGATAATCTCCATTTTCTTGGAAAATGATCGAATTGAAAATATAAGTTAGCAAATTACAGAGTGCTACGTTAAAGCCTTTGTGGGGGGGCTCGTATAGAAGTTGATTTTTCTTCACTTTAGCTGTTGTCTAGGTCCAGCTTCATGTTCAGTGAGAGAGACTAAAGTGAAATATGTTGATTTCCACAAGGTCTCACCTCAGTGGGGAAACTTAGTTGCTTCAGGGGCAAAAATCATTGGATGATCTTCACTTTACTCATGTGTCTTAGATATGGCTGTGGGTACCTGGAGCTGTTTTACAATTCTCCTCCCCAGTCCCAAGGGTTATAAATAAATATCCATCCCTTTTCAGTTATAACCACACTAGAGAGCATAGCTGAGCCCAGCTCTTCTCTGTCCGTTTCAGTTTGAGGCCCAGATCAACTGTGTTTCAGGCTCTGTTGCTCTATCCATGGCCACATCGTAAAAATATCTTTTTCTAAAGGAAATTCTGACACATGCTACAACATGGATGAACCCTGAGGACATTATGCTGAGTGAAATAAGCCAGTCACAAAAGGGCAAATACTGTATGATTCCACTTATATGAGGTACTTAGGGTACTACTCAAATTCATGGAGATAGAAGTAGAATGGTAGTTGCCAGGAGTTGGGGAGGTGGGGATGGGAAGTTGTTTAATGGATGTAGAGTTTCAGTTTTGCAAAATGAAAAGAATTCTGGAGATGGATGGTGGTAATGGTTGCACCACAGTGTGAATGTACTTAATGCCACTGACCCATACACTTAAAAATGGTTAAGATGGTAAAATTTATGTTGTGTATTTGGCCACAGTTAAAGATAATTTAAAAAGTCTATTATACCATCTATTATACCTAGATTTTTCTCTCCTTAACTAGATAATCTCACTTTTTTCTCATTATTACCTATAAAACATTCATACAGGCACTCAAATACAAAATTTGGAAGTTCCCTTCCTCTCATCCAATCCAGACTCAAATCTAAGTGGTTTTATTCCTGAAATACATCTGTATTCCATCCACTGCTTTTGGTCTCTGCCACAGGGGCTTTAGACTAGACTGCTCTCCTCTCTCCCCTGGACCCCTGTGACAACTCCTAACTGGTCTCCAACTAAGTCTTTTCTAGACTTTTTTGGTGCTCCTTCTGCATGCAATGTTCTTCCTCCCTTGTTTCACTAGGCTGGCCTCCTGGTGTTTCAGGTCTTCCTGCAAAGGTCACATTTCACAGATACCTCCCTCACCATATAGTCTAACATGCTCTTGTTCCCCTTCCGCCCTAGCTTCAAGTATTCCGCCTGTCACTCCTCTGTTTTACTCAGCACACTTACAACATTAGGTCCGTTTCTTGTTTGCTTGGTCCGTCAGTGACAGTCTTTTCCAGGAGAAGATGAACTGCATGAGGGCAGGGATCTCATCTTCTCTGGTCAACCCCCAGGGCTCCAGCACAGAGGAGAGAACATTGTAGACATTCAATAAATTCATTAAATGAAACAACAAAACAATATATTTGTACACCCTTTCTCACTTTAACAGGTCTAAAATAATTTCTGTAAGTGTTTTAGATATATTACATAGCTCATGATGATACCGTAAAAACATGGATTTGAAAACATTATTCTTGTAGTTTGTTTCAAAGGTATTTTAAAACGTACACTCTTAATAACTGACAATAAAAGTGGGGAATTGCACTTTCAGGGAAGCAAGCTAGGATCAGCCAGTAACCAATTTGGCTGTTGCAGAGTATTGTTTGTCACGTGACCACACTGAGTTTTTTTCCCTGTGAAATTGGGATGATGATACCTGTCCCATTCACTTTACAGTAGTTATAAAGATTGTTTTTCTATTTTTTATTTATAAAGTGCTTTAACATTTACAGAGTGTTTTCTTATTTATGCTTCATAGCAACCTGGGGAAATAGGTATGATTATCTGCCTTTCATAGCAGACAAACTTCATTTCTGGTATTCTAGAATTAGCGAGTGGTAAAGGTGGTACTCAAACAAACAGACAAGGTTCATTGTCTGCATGTCTTTATTCTGTCTTTGGCATGATAGCTGCCTACTCACTGTACTACAGCTGAGGGACACAGACCATTTTGAACATTATGAAATGCTATCACAATATAAATTTTGACTTATGATTTTTAATCATGGTGAGTTTTACCTATATAAGTTTGCTGCATTTTCTTACAAATTGATTAAGCACCTGGGCAATATACAAAGTCACACAAATATATGCTTCACATAATTTTTCAGTAGCAGTAGTTCAATTCCAAAATTGTATAGTTTGCTTGAATTTAGAGATGGAGAAAAAGGCACTTGAAATTATTCAGCTTTCTGAATATGACTCCATGTCTCTTGCAGTTTGCTTTTGCTGAATATGCTTTAGGTCATGTGAGGTTATTTACTATGTGATGTTTCCAATTAGAAACATTTATTCATACGTATAGAGTCCATGCTAAGAAAAGTGGAATAGGTCTAAATGAAGCCATACACTGTATGTATATGCATATATATATATATATATATATGTGTGTGTGTGTGTATACTTTATGTGTATATATGCATACATAGTGTATATGTATAGATGTATATAATATGCATATAAGTATATACACAAACACACATACATGTATGTATTCATATATACGTATGTGTATATGTAACTTTTCCTTCTGACAATGAGCAAAGTAGTCTGGCTATTTTTCTTGAGGCATCATCTTTTGTATGTGCAGTGAAAACAGACGAGGTTCTCACAGAGTGTGCCTTTCGTGAAAAGAAAAGTAAGATAGCTCAGAGCACAAAGTATACGTGCTCCATCATCTACAGTTCACAGTCTGAGGACGGTGGAGCTATAAAATTTCATTAGAATTCGCCCTATCAGGTCTCCTTGATAGGAGGAATTCTGAAAGAGAGAGCACAAGTGATTGTAGACGATAACTGAATGTTTCTTTAACCTGTCTCTGGTGACCTTTCTTCTGCTGAGCCTTATGGCACACGTACACAAGTTTAAACTTTGGCTTTATATTATTATGCACCCTGTGGTTGTTATGTGGATGGGTCTTGAAAGTTTGATGTGATTCCAAGTAATGCCTGGATGCTTTTCCACTAGGGACACCTTCATGTGTGGGTATAAAACTCCCTAGGTCTTTAAGCCTTATCTAAAGATAGTTGAAAATCCAAGTAAATTGTGTACATCAGGGTCGCGATTTTCTATTATTTTTGACTCTGTGGACAAATGTGTAAAACACTTCTGAGGGAAGCTGTATTTTGCCCCCTGAATGTTCCTTCAAATATATGTTTTTAATCAGACTCTGATATGTAAGTCTCTTCCTTTTTCTAGGTCTCTGTGTAAATACTCGTAACTCTCAGCGTATGTTCTTCACCTTTATTCACAATGGTCCGATGGAGCACTTTTTATTTTATTGTCCTTCAGGTTCGAAGGAGATGCCGCCCGTGATGATGGCGGCTGTGAGGGCAGATGGGATTTAGGAGGCCACTGTGATGAGCAGAGTCTGCAATGTTCTTTGCTCTGAAAACTGTTTCTTGGTTTGTGGCACGGCACTCTCTTAGCTATGATCAGAGCTGATTTACTAGGGGTCCACGCTTTCATTCTCACAATCTATCCGACACCGTTACTACAAGGGCGGCATGCCAACACATTCATTCTTTCGCCTGGTAGCAGTGGCAGGTGCTGCTTATTAGCATTTTTCAGGGAAAAGCACACTTTTGAGGTTGTGCTTCAGTGTGCCTTTAAGACACTTTTCTGCTGTCTTTTGTCACCTTGCAGCAACTTTTGTGACATCACGTTTCTACTTCATATCTGGTTAAGAGTAAATATACTGCTGAGAACACCACTTCCAAGCTGATCAAATGGTTAATAATATAAACAACTGTCATTTACTGCGTCTCTGCTAAGTGCTAGACATCTTACCTATGCTATCTCTTTATTCTTTGTCAGAAAGGTAGAACATTATCCTTGTTTATCCTCAGAGTGTCACTTTGTCTGAGATTTCCCAGCTAGTCAGTGACAGAGCCAATTCAGGACCCACCGGTTTTCTGTGATGTTCCCTTGTGCCCCAGGGATTCACATTTGGGGTACGTAATAGGTTCTGGCACTTGACTGTTGGCTCTATGACTCCTCTTAGTGAAGTATGACTCAGTGATTCATCTGAACGGTTTCCAAGACTATTTATGGCAGATCTCCACCACCTTGATTGTGGATTTGACACCAGGAACTACCTTTTGATTGGTAGAGTGATGCCGTGTTGGTCTTCCGTCCTGTCTGTTGACTTTTCTGATTTGGCCGGCTACTTCTTTATCTGTCAAGCTGCTGTCAAAGGGCTTGCTCCCCAGGTAGCAGAAGTCAGTGACAATTTCTTTCTCTCCACTGATAATGAATACCTGGAAATGAGTTTACATTCTTCTAAACAGAGGTTGGTATCTACATTGACCTCTTCTGGGAACTGCCAACTTTTAGCCACTCAAGTTTCAATCATTTCATTTGTAGAGTGCTAGTGGTTATACACAGGATTACTTAAAGTATGTGTGGTATTAAAGAAGAGGTAGATGCCTATATTCCGATGTGTCCCCTTCCCTCTGTCGCCCTGGGTCATGGAAATAGCATCTGGCTTCCATCCCTGGGATGACCATTTAAATCATATCATCAGTGATGCTTACTATTTGTTATTTCATTTAATAAACTTGAGAGAACTTGACATAGTATGATATATAGGGCTATAGTTTAATAAGTGTGATGTTCATAGTAACTTTTAGATAAAGTTGAGTATCAGTCAATTTATATATAGCAATTTTTGTTTCAAAATTGTAGTGAAATTTCTAGAAAATTAAGTAAAACCTTGGTTAAGTTACTTAATCTTTTATTTATTTATTTATTTGCCTCATCAGTAAAACAGAGATAATATTCATGCTTCTTATTTAGGTATTGTTAATGAAAGGCAGTATAGAGAAAGTGCCTTGTTTGTCATCTGGAACATTATTCCTCAAAATGGCATTTTTCTTCCTCATAAACTATGAATGACTGCAAAGTAATTCTTAATCCATTTTCTTTGTAGGTTTGCTTTTTCATTAGAGTTATCAATATGTAATTGTTATTATTGTTATAAGATGACTGCATTTAGGATATTTAATTGGAAGAGTTCATTAAAGGATATGGATATAAGAGTCTGTTACTTGTGCACTAATTTAAAAACTTTTTCCCAATATATTATTTCATATTTTATTTAACATTTGATACAAAGATTAAGATCCATATTGTCACATCATTAAAGTTATGTAGCTGTAGCCAGCAACAATATGCTTCTTAATACAGGTATTTATATTGTTTTATTCGAGGGAACCATTTTAATTAAGCAAGAATGAAAAATGTATTTCAGTTCATTTTTCTTCATCTAGAACTTCCTATAAATAAAATTTCATGGCTTGATTAAATCTATAGGGATGATAGGACTGTAAAAGAAATGAGAATTGATTATTTAATTATCATTATTTTAATTTTAATACTCCTTTGTGTTTATTGTTTTATTGAGTTTTCTTTCAGAGGCACTTAAGACCTGTAGACTTGAAAATGAAAATGTTCAAAACAGAGGTGGTAAATGGGGACTAAACACAAGATGGGAAAATAGACCACGGGGGTCATAATAGATTCAAATCAAATCCCATTTAATAATAAATATAAATTCCTGGATTATCCATCCATTAGTTTTCAGCCTGACACTTTGCAGTAGGTAAGGTAAAAGTCACATTTTGGCTTGAACTTCTTTCTAGGAAGGGATGGATGTAGGGCTATTTCTCAAAAGTTGTTGGATAAGAAATTTGTCTATGAGATCCTTGTTTTTGAGGTCCACACTCCCTTACTTTCATCCCAGAAGCACTCTTTGTCTTCTGGAGATTCAAGAATCAGTCAAATTTTGCTGCCGTAATAACCCTCATGTCTCAGTGCCTGATACCAGCAAAAATTTGCTTCTTGCTCGTGTTACTTGCGGCTATGGATGGGCTGTGGCTTTTGTCCAGGCTGCTAGATGACTGTGGGCCTATTCCATGCATGTTATTTTGGAACACAGACTAAAAGGAGCAGCTCCTATCTGGACATCTCCTGGCAATAAATGTGAATCCTAGAGGCTGAATCAACTATGCAATTGGATTTAAAGCCATGACATGATGTGATATACATGATGTCTGCTCACAGGCCATTGGCGGAAGCAAATCACATGGCCAATCCTGTAGGACAGAGGTGGGTCAGCGGCCAAAGGAGAGAGCAGATACGTATTTGTGAGCTGTGATGCAATCCACCCCACACTGACCCAGCTAGAGGTTAAGGAATAAATTAGGTGATGAAAATTCATATGTATTGTGAATTCCCTCATCTGGCATTTATGGAAGCATGTAGTAGACTGTAAGTGTTAAAAAGATAAATGGTCCAAATTTGATGTCCAAATGAAAGTTATATAGAGTTTTATAGGATCATATGTGTATATAAGTATCTGTACCATATCCATCCATTCATTTGTTGGTTTCTGCAATAAATACTTATTAAGCATTTGCTGTGTGTCCACTGCTGTTCTAGGTACCGGCTCCCTTGCCTTTTTTTTGCTCTCTACCTGGGCATCCTCCTTTAGTCCCAGGGCTTCATTTACCACGTCTATGTTGATGACTGAGTTTATTCTCAGGCACAGAGTCTGTGCTGAGCTGTACATTAACTATCTTCCAGGTGGATACCTATATTTTGTTGATATGTACCCTTCTAGTACCTCATGTCAAAATTGAAGTCTTCGTGCCTCTCAAGACTTACTTTCCCTATGAGCTCCCCACTCATACATTTATTTATTGGTTTATTCATTGATTTACTTATTCAACCAATATTTACTCAGTAATTAACCATATGCTGGGTGCTGCTGGAGGTGTTCGGGATTCAGCAATGAACAAAACAATCTTCTTGCTTTTATAGAGCAAACGCTTAGAAGTGGCAAGACGAGACACCAGTAAGCAGGTAATAAGTAACAAAGAAAGTACGAATAGTGAGAAGTACTATAATATAAAATAAAAATAAAGTGATGGACAGGGTGCTTAAATAAGGTCTGTTGAGGAGGTGGCCTTTCATTAGGGACGAAGGAACCAGCGATGTGAAGACCTGGGAACAGTCTGCTTCAGGTACAGGGAACAGTGAGTGCAAAGATCTGAAGACGGGAACAAGCTCGAGGTATGCAGTAGCGTACAGGAGGCCAGCCTGGCGAGTGACACTAAGTTACGAGGTGGGGTTGGAGAGGCCGCCAGACTCCAGACATGATGGGCAGGTTGCAGGAAATGTGCTCCAGTGTGATGAGTAGCCCTACATGTGGCCAACCACTAAGCCAGAAGCCTGGGCATTATCTTGGATTCTTCTTTCTTCTTCATTCCTATGGCCAATCAATCTCTACCATGTTCACTTTTTGTTTTCCAAAAACTTCTTTGTTTATGCCACTGCCACCTCCCCTTCCCACTGCCACCTCCCCAGACCAACTTTTTTTTTTTTTTAAAGAATTTCAGCTTTATTGAGGTGTAATTAACAAATAAGTACTTCAAGTGTAATCGTGGTGATTTGATACACATATACATCGTGAAACGATTCCCTGACCTGATTAACACACCCATCACCTCATATGGTTATCTTTTTGTGTGTGAGAATATTTAAGTTCCACTCTCTTAGCAAATTTCAATTATACAATACAGTATTATTACCATAGTCACCATGTTTTATCTTGGATCCTCAGACCTTATTTATAGTGGAAAATCTGTACCCTTTTACCAACCTCTCCCTGTTTCCCCAACTCCCTAGTGCCTGGCAATCACTTTTCTACTCTCTCTTTCTATGAGTTTGGCTTTTTTTTTTTGGACTTCACATATAAATGATACCATGCAGTATTTGTCTTCCTCTGTCTGGCTTATTTCACTTAGCATTGCTTTGAAGATTAAATAAGATAATGCAAGTACTTAGAAAAGTACTTGACAAATATTAACCATCATTATCATTAGTACTAAAATAGGGATATGAATATTTTTATCAAGAGTTATCATGACCAAATATGATACTTTTTAAAAGGCAGTATTGATAGCAAATTAGTATAGAAATAGATTCAGTTAGAATGAGTATAAGGTGAGGAAGAAGTGAAAAATGGGACAATATGTAGCAAGCTTGCAGGAGAGAGATTTTCTGAACTCTTCCAGAAGTAGTATGACACTCTAGAGCAGGGGTTTCCAAACTGCGGCCCGCGGGCCAACTGCGGCCCATGAGCCATAAGGCCCGCAGCAAATTCCAAAAATATATTTCGTTTACTTAAATAAAGCAGGTGAGGCAATACATACTTCACCTCGAGTGAGTGGCCCGGCTGTTTGTGTATTTTACCGCATATGGCCCTTGGTGAAAAACGTTGAAAAATGCTTGGACACTCCTGCTCTAGAGTCTTCAGAAAAGTCTTGGAACATTTTCCTGCCTTCTTCGATGCTACTTATTTCGCTCTCCAGCAAATTGCGGAAATGCCATTACTTCCTCCACTCCAACCCTATCTCTAGTGCTTCCTCTGGTGCTTCTGATGCTTTTAGCTCCAGGTTTCTGTTCAGAGCCAAAGGAGAGAAATCAACATTGTCATGGCCCAGAGATCTCTTCTTAGGTTCTAGGTAGGATCCGATGAGCCCAGTGGATTTTTCCACCTCTACCCTGTCACTAACAAAGGTGCTTGCATGGTTTATTTTTTTAATTAAAATTATTGGGGTGACAGTGGTTAGTAAAGTTACATAGGTTTGGTGCTTGTGTTTTTACTGCTAGGATAGGATCATCTACTCAAAGCTTAAAGAAATCAGAAGGAACATTGCTTGACAGTTTAATTCCATTGCTGCATTTTTAAAGCTCCCAATGGGTACTAGATTCTGTATTTCTTGCAGATGTCATTAAGGTAGTGTAAATAACTAAACACGAGGAATAAGTGGTTGAGTAAAGGAAGAGGATACAAAAAGTGGATGGAGCTTTGGTATAAGTTTCCTGGGAGAGATGTGAAACAGGTGATGGGGAAGCTAAGGATAAACAAAAGTGCTGAACTCTCAGAATGGCAATTGGTTGTGGTAACATTCTTCAAAACTTGAAAAGATGTTACAGATTTTAAAAAGAAATGATGGGGGTGCAGGGAGTTGGGGGGGAGAGAGAGAGAGAGAGAGAGAGAGAGAGAGAGGTTGAAAATAATAAAGACCTAGTTTATGTCATAGAATTGGAAGTTGCTTCAGTAATATTTGAGTGTGCATTGCATAAGTGTACAGAGAATTTAGAAAGAGGGGTAATGAAGTTACTTGGGGATTTCAGTAAGCCCCTTTCTAGCCATCTTATTATTTTGGAAATTGAATAAACTCTTCCAGGACACAGAACTAATTAATACACTTGATAATCTGCTACTTCATTAAATGGAACTCCTTGAGGAGCCCATGAAGCTTCAAAATGTGCACTCTAGGAATAATTTTGTTGCTTTTCAGTAATAATAACAATTGACATGAGCTATTGGACAGTTGCATGTGCTGGGCCCTGTGCTCAGTTTTATATAATTCTCCTTTAATCTGCACAGCAATCCTAGGAGGAGGATTTTCCCCAGCCCATTCCCCCTTATTTGCTGCCATTTCACATATTGCAACAGTTTCCCTGACATCCTCATCTCATTATCTACATAATATTGTAAAATGAAAAGGACCTAAAAATGTGCTCACAGGAAATACATTGTGCCTGCCTAAGAATGGTTGCCCTGAAGCTAAACCAAAAAGTCAGATGTAAACAAGACAATATATTTGAAGGTATTCAGTCCTGGTCTCTCAATTTTTAAAATAGCTCCTCTGATACATTTTAGTCAATTATAAACTCAGGGAAATATGGAGGGTCTCTATTTTCTAGACTTGTGTTTTTACCCAGAAAATACATCATATTATATTCCTTGTTTCTTTTTATTCTATTTAGCTTTTCTTATAATAGTTATCTATCATTCCTATTAAATAAATTGATCCTATTTCCAAACCTTAATTAACATTTTGTCATTGATTAAACCTAGAGGTCATGTGTTAGTCATGGAATTAATGTGAATATTATGTTTAATGGTTATTTTAAAATGCAATTTTATTGATTCCAGATATAAAACCATTCCTTCCTTCAAGAGAGCAATATGTTGGTGGAAGTAATGCCTTCACTGTTACTAGTTCAAGATGCGCCTGCTGGTTTCAAGGATTTTCTTTTTGAAATGTCAAAACTAAAAAGGGAAACAAAAATAACATTAACAGACCCACGTAGGAAATTATATTATTTGAGGATGTCAAATTGGAAGATGGAGCATGTTTTTCTGCAGACTTTCCTGCTTCCTGAAAATAGCAATGAATAACAGAAAATCTTTAATGCCATCTTTGAGCTTTTGCTTGATAAAAGGAACTACCGTAGAGCTTCGAAGATTTAAAAAAAAAAAACAAACTCTTTGCAGAAAGAGTTTATCCTTTCCAGAGCATCTTCTCATCTCTGTGCATAAGTGCACTCCCAGTGGCAGGCTTAATCCATCTTCACAGCCCTACATATCTTCAAGTGAGCACATAAATTCTGTCAGGAAGGAGCTACGACCTCGTTGTGAATAACTGCAGGCAGCACAGTGTGTGTGGCTCTCGTGCTTGATGTAAAACATGGCTGCGGACGGTCACGGTCCTTTGGTTTTTAGGGTGACATGATAACGTGGATATGAGCTCTTTGCCGAGGTGGTCAGCATCACTGGTCAGTGGTTGTCAAGCCAGTGCCTGAAGAGCATCGCTTGGTCCATTTCCGTAAGTTGTCATCCAGCCCTCAGTCACTCCTCGTGTTCAGAGATGCCTTACCTTGAACCCCTCTGTGCCTCAGTTTCCCTATTTGCCAAACAGGGGTATTATTGTATCTCTCACATTAAATTGTTCTGAGAGTAAGTGAAACAGAGCACCCAGCACTTCTCGTGCAGTGTGTGGGACATAGCAAAATATGCTCTTGATAAATGTTAGGTTAAGGTAATTTTTTTTTTTTCTCTTAAGACTAGGCTTGAGGTCATCAATCTCAGGAACTAAATGATGTCTTTCTATTTTAGATCTGCTTTTACTTGTGTGCTTTTTCCTGGAGCGTAAGGCATCATTTTGTACTTTCCCCGTATAATCCTGAGAGCATAGATGTGAGTGAAAGTGAAGAGTGATTTAGTGCGAAGTGTCACACAGGGTCAGCACATTTACTGCTTCCTCTGTGCAGTCCCTATAAAAGGCTGACATGGCCATCACTGGTGGCCTTCCACCCTCCTGTTCAAATCTCTCCTTTTATTGAGTCTCTGTCACTTTGTCCTGTCACTTTAGTTTCTTAGCTGGTCTGTCCCTCTTGGCCTTGCCTATTGGGATTGTGACCCATATATATTGTCCGTTGGGGGTTTTTGATTAGCATCTCCCTAAATGCCTCCCCTCATAATGTTTTCTTGGCTCTGTACTGTCTGGAAGGTAAAGCAGACAGGGAGGGGAAAGGTGTTGTGTTGATTGAAATCCTCACAACAGACCGATTGTGTTGGCATTTCTTATCCCCTTGTACAGTTGGTGCAAAACAGCATAAGGAGAGTAAACAACTTCCCAAGGCCATAGGACTAATTGATTTGCTGGGTCTTGAGGACCATGTGGATGGTAGTTGGTGACTTGGTAATTGTGCAGCTCGTAGCAGGAACTTAGGAAGACAGTACTCACCCTGCGGCATGGTAGTGCCAGTGTGGGGAGAACTGTGCTAGGTAGGCATCAGAGATCTCAGAGGGACCTTTTGCAAGAGGATCGTGAATGAAACACAGGTCCACAAATGTGGCCAGCACAGTTGGTTTCTACCCAGTCATCATTTGTCCTTCTTTCTTTGTTACAGGACCCCAGTATTTAGCTACCATCTGAATCAGATGGCTTTTCTCCAGCCTTCCTGGCAGATATACGTGGCCATGTAACAATTTTGGTTGGGAGTTGGGGGTGAAGTATTACATGGAGTTTTGAGAATATTGTTTAAAGGGACCAGACTTAGTAGGATGCCTGTCTCCATTCTGAGTTCCCTCCTTCTGGCAACTCAGATGTGATGATCTTGAGGGTGGAAGCCATGTACTAGGAAACTGGTCCCTGATGACACCATGAATCTATCATACCAGACCTGAACTGCCTCCCTGGGCTACTTTTATGGAGGAAAGAAATTTCTGTCTTTTGTCACCAAATGTAGACAAGAAACACAATTAAGTCTATGTTAACTCTACAGTCCAGCAGCACAGTGTCGAGAAGAAAACTATGAAAATAAAAGATAGGAGAGAAAAGTCCCAAGGGACAGTGCACACAGGTGTGAAGGGCTAAACAAACACCAGAAAATCTGCCAAGGACCCAGGTCCTGAGGAAATGACAGAGGGACTCTGGGCACTCAGGAGTCCAGGGTATAAAGGGGACAGCAAGCAGGCTGCTTGTACCAGCCACCGCTGGGTCCAGGATACAGGCATCCTGTCTAGGCTGGTGGCTCATCCATTCATTGTCAATCCTGAGACCACTGAGAGTGATAGCCAGGAGCCCCGCTTTGGGAAGTGCCAACCAGATGTGCAGACAACTACCATTTGGGCGAAGGGCCATATGGCTTATGTTTGCTCATTGCTACCAACCACCACTGTACTGAACACTGGGAAAATCAAAGCTCAGCTTCGCACCATTGCTGCTGGGCATCTGGTGTGGGCCACAGTGGAGTCCTCTCAAGCTTGATTGTTCGTCACTCCTAAACACCATGGGGCTGAATTTATTCATGCTCCACATGCCTGCTTTCCTTTGATCAATACTATAAATCCAAGCCTTCCTGGTCACTCATCACACCCAAACTATTGTCTTCATGAACCAGCCCAACACTGTTCTCTCTCCATATTCTTTTTACGTCTCCAAATATGTTCCCATCTCCTTGACTTGAAGTGCAACCCTAAGGACGTGGCTTCTCCTGCAGCTCTCTGTATGGTCAGCTGCCAATCCTCTCACAGCCTTTGTTTGTCAGGGTCAAGAAGTGCCTTCCTGGCTCTGAAATGCAACATTCTGACCAGTGTTTCTGCACCATCCTGACGTTCATGTCGCTGGCTCTCTTACGCTTCATGTGACACCCAGATGGATCTGTGTGATTCATGGAGGACTGGTTCATTGACAGTGATATGACGGGTGATCTAAATATATTTGATAAGCAGATGATAAAAGCTTTCTTTGGATGTTAGGGCTAATGTACATCCAGATGCTATTATATAATATATACATTAATTTGCTTTATTGAGTTAAAATAGGACTTTGGCAATATGAAGTTGTACTCTCCATGTATATGTCTGAACAATTAAAATGCAGGTGAGATCTTGCATATAGAATATAGATGGCTTTACTTCAAAAAGGAACAATCACAGAGGATCTCTTGATAGTTACATATTTTCCTTGGGATCACAATTATTACTTTTAAAATTAATTATGAGCTCACCAGATGGGAATTAGCATGCTATTATGTAGCCAAGTGCCTAGTCAGCATTAATTCATTTTACTAACTGAATATTAGCTATAAAGAAATGAGAACCATTATACATCTACTGATTTTTTTGGTTCTGATGTTGGAATCACTTCTGTGTGTATCATTTTATTTTTACTTTTAAAAGAACTAGACTATCCATTGTTCTGAGACAAGGCTGAGGCTCTTGCAAAGTGTAATATGCTTTATTTTAAAATTAGACCTGAAATGTCGAAGATAGGCCTGCCAGGAAACAACCCATCGATAATCTCATATTTGCTAAGAAAAGCCTAGAAATGCCTTTTAGTCAGCGTCAGTGTCAAAGAACATGCAGGTTCTGGTTTCATGTGATTACTTGAATACCTTGCTAGCAGGCCAAATGCGAATAAGATTAAAATTACATTTTCTCAGAGTAACAGACTTCTGTACTCCTTGTAGAAATGGAACAATATTTCTGACACTGATAATGAATTACATCTATGTGTTTCAAGTCGTCAAAGAAAACCTCTTCAGGAATTATAGAGTATGCTTGGCTCCATACTCTCACTTAAAATTCACTTCCCTTGACATAAAGTGTTAGAACTGGAATGAGCAAAAATATTTCAGCTCTGTGCTTCAATGCCCAAAAAATGTCTCCCATATTTGAGGGTGGATCCAACAAGCTGGCTTAACCATTAGGACTCTATATAGAGTACACTCTGTAATGGCTATCCACTTCCCTCACAGTAAAATCCAACAGCCCAACAATGGTTTTCAAGGCCCACATGGTCTGACTTCAGTTACCTTTGGGACCTCATTGCCTACCAATGTCCCGCTACTTTCTTGACAGCAGCCACCCAGCCTCTTTCAACAGGCCTGGCATGTTCCTGCCTTAGGACTTTGCACTGGCAACTCCTGCTAACTAGAAATCGCATTCCCTGGATATCCACATGGCTAATTGCCTTAAGTCCTCCTTAAGTTGATGCTCAAGTATCATATTCTTAAATTAAGACCTACCTGGACTGTCCTAACTAAAGTTACAACTTGCCATCTTTCTCTCCCTTCCCCAAACCCTGGCACACCCAGTCCTCCTTATTTTGCTTACTATTTCATTTTGCCACATTACTAGTTATTTTATAACTATATTATTTTCCTGTTTATTATTTCACTTGCTTTGGTATGTCTCCCCCAAGTGACACCAGGAAAAGATCTTTGTTTTGCTCACTGATGTGTATCAAGTACTTAAAACACTGCCTGGCTGTATTTATTGAATGGCTGACTACAGAGTAGAGCGTACGTCCCATCCAGGATACCTCTTATTTTGAATTCTCCATAAGTTACCTTTTGTTCAATATATGATCCAACTTTGCCTCACTGTAACATTCATTCATCCCTAGTCTGACCCCACCATCCCCTTTTTGTGTATATTCTACTGCTACCCATGGGCCTGTCAGGACAGAACCCAGACCAGAAAAGTTATGGCTGTGAGTTCATGGCAGGTGGCCATAGTATTCTGCCTAGTTATCTCTGAGATTAGAGACATAGTTGATAAATGACAGCCTGCCAAACACCTATTACCACATCCCAGCTGTGCATGGGACTGGGTGTGCTTCCCTCAGATGGCTGCATGCAGATGCACCTGTTTCACTCAGAGCTCTAGTGTGGCTCAGAATTTCTGATCATCGTGGCTAAATAGGTGAAGCTGTTTGGGACCTGATATAAGGGGCAAAATTCCTTGCCGGAAAGGAAGCTTGGCCTGCAAAATAGGCATCATTAGAAATTCAGATGCGAGCAGATCTGCTTTCCAATTAGTTTCCATTTCAAATTTCTAAATCCCTTGCATGGAGGAAGCCATTCTAGATTAGGCTAGTTGGAATAGTGATATCTTCCACCCCAGGTTTCTGTGACTAATATTGGTATTTACTTGTGAAATCCACAAGAAACTTAGCAAAATAGAAAAATTTAGAAATTGATACAGAAAGTGAAAATCCATCATTTTTATAGAGAGTTGTGTTTTGGTGCCATTACATGAATGAGGCTACATTAATTTTTAATTCCTGTTGCACAGGATCCCTTCCAGTGCTCAAGGTATGTGGCTCTATGAACCACATATTATATTGGTGTTAGCACTATTATTAGAGTGTAAGCTTCAAATATGAATGGAAAGATAATAAATGATAAGCTGAGGACTCTCTGATTCACTTGATTTTATGGCACTCAGCAAACACCATGTGGAAACTATATGAATGCTTTTTCATGAAATTGATGAGGATGGATATTTAATATTTATTAGGTAATAAGAGTAGCAGTTTCTATTCAGGTTTCAATATAAAATTTATTTCTATATATTTGTTGAACTTATTCAGTGTTGTAAATGCACAAAGAAATACTTGTTTGTGTATGTGTGTTTGTGTGTGTGTGTGTGTGTGTGTGTGTGTGTGTGTGTGTGTGTGTGTATGTCATGCAGGGCAGCCTGCGGGGTCTCTGCTCCCGCTCCCCACATAAGAACGCAGAACATGGTGAGGCCAAAAAGGAACACCCACGAAGCCATAGGTAGAGGCGTCATACCACTATGGTCTCACTGGAGGCTGGATTCCCACGACGTGCGAACTGCTGTCCGCTTTTCTGCCAACCGACCAAGTCTCTCCTCGACTCGACTCCCCAACGCAGCCGCGGCAGTTATATTAGTGGCCAATGGCTCAAGGGTTACAGCTGACAGTCAACTAGCCACAGTTGATGGCCATCTACTACCCGAGCCAGCACCTTTCCACGTGAGGCCGACAGCCTGGAAACTGCTCTCTGGGACTCTGTCCCCACAGTGTGTGTGTGTGTGTGTGTGTGTGTGTGTGTGTGTGTGTGTATATATATGCATGTATGTATGTATGTATATACCAAATACTGGATGCTGTATCAAAGAAATTGTGACTTGAAATTAAGAATTTTTATATTGTGAAATAAAATGAAACATTTAAATTTAAAATTATTATGACTTTGAACAGCCAAACATCTCAATATAGATCTGTTTTAAAATAAGCACTCTAAGACGAACACCTGCATATTGCTGAGTACTATGATACACTGCAGTAGCTGTAAAAGATTATTTCATCCCCTAAATCTTCCTTTTAATGTCTTTTAAAAAATGAATTGATCTGACACCAATGAAACTTGTTATAATGAATCACACCAGAGAACTGTGTTTTAATGCCTTGATGCCCCATGAAACGGTTAGAGGGGGTGAAAGGGAAACACATTTTCCTTATTCAGGTACTCCTCACATTCATTTGAAATTTCTGATCAAAGGGTTTAATGCTTTCTGTCTACTGTCCCCTCTGCATCTACTTCCTCTTTCTGTAACTGCACTGATTTCATCAAATGCCTCAGGCCTTACTCCCTACTACCCAAATCATCTACAGCCATCAACAGTGCTGTGTCATTTCCTCCATCCCATGGTGCTATGGCACTTGGCTCACTATCCTGTGATAATTTGCAGTTCAGCATCCCTGATACAACCTTGAGATACTGAATTGGAACATCCACTGCCATCCAACTCCTCCTTTCAGGATGCCCCTAACAAGGCAGACAACGCTGATCTGTTATGTTCATTCCATCATCTCTAGCCTCCCAAGAGCTCTCAAGAGATTTTACACCTCTCAAAATTTTGGGAACCGATCTCAAAAGTTAGATAGTCCAATCTTGCCTTGATCTGATGGGGATTTAGAATTGACTTGTCTGTTGTGAAAATTACTCAGGTCATCAGTAGAAAGCCTGCACCAGTTTCTTTAATTCTCAGTTCTGTTCTTTATTATTGTGTCTCTGACTTTCCAGAGATCCTTTTCAGCATGTGAGAAGTTCCAAGGTGAATTTGGGAAGCAAATTCATTATAGGTCATGGAGAAGATTCAAGAGACTAATCAATGGTGAAGGCCTCCTCCCATTCATCAAATTTATTTATCCAATTCGTTTTTTTTGTTTGTTTTTTTTTTTGCTTTTGTTTTTTTCTTCAAGGAGGGAGCAGCTCACAGTGGCCCATGCGGGGATCAAGCCAGCAACCGTGATGCTACCAGCACCATGCTCTAACCAACTGAGCTAACCAGCCACCCCCAATTCGTTTTTCATCACTCATTCATTCATTTTACTGTCTGTCTCTTACTCATGGTGCCAGCCACATTTCTCCTTATACAGGCATTTTGGGCTTGATTCTCTTTTTTAATATAAACCCCATTCTGTAAGCTATTTTAGACTACATTTAGTCTGTTTTAAAGTTAATTTATTTCTACCATCTGCTTTCTATATTTCCAAATTAGAGCTTCACACCCCATTCTGACTGGGACTACTTTCTTGTGAGCTGACTTGTTGACATGGGAAGGATGCTATTGTGTTTCCCCGAAAATAAGACCTAGCCAGACAATAAGCTCTAATGCATCTTTTGGAGCAAAAATTAATAAGACCCGGTCTTATTTTACTATAGTATACGATGGGTCTTAATATAATATAATATAGGATAGTATAGTATATAGTAAATAATATAATGCATTATAATATAATATACATTATAATACAATATAATGTATAATGTAATGTAATATAATATAATATAATACCGGGTCTTATATTAATTTTTGCTCCAAAAGATGCATTAGAGTTGATTGTTCCAGGTCGGCCTTATTTTTGGGGAAACATGGTAGAAGCCATACACTCTTTACCAAAGACCTTGGATAAAGCTTAGAGGGAAACATGGGCAATGGATTTAGTCTTGCATACTTTCTTAGTGAAGGTGAGTTCAAAGCAGAGTTCATAATTAAAGTATTTGAAAAATTTATAAAGTATGAAGTACCACTCAGAATTCTGCCCCTTTATTGGTGCTATATAAAGAAATGAAATAAACCAGAGCCTCTATACATCCCTTTAATCTCACATATCCAAGATTGCTATTTGTGTAGTATTTATATTTATAACCGTAGCTTAAAGTATTATATATGGTTTTAAAGAAAAAAAAAGAAGCTGGACATCTATATCCATCAAAAAGAGACCAAATGTGTACCAGTTGTAGAAGGTTGGGTACATTCATACTATAAACTTATGTGATTATTAAAGAAAGGCAGTATGAAGGTTTAAAAGGAAGTTTTAGATTAATATGCGTCATAAGATTTTGGATAAAATGTGCATATATTGTCAAATCATTACAAAAAAAGAATAGATGACACACACCAAACCAAACTACTGCAATAATTTCTTCTGTTGCTTTATTTTTGAAGAGTTCAAAAATATGTATTACTTTAATAATTCTAAAGTAATAAAATATTAAAAGACTGTCCTCCACATATTCTTTATTATTTCCCTTCAACACTTAATCATGCTAAATATATTGGTCTTCAACTTGCATTTTTCATTTACTATATCATAGACACTTTCTCATTTAAAAATCATTCTTTTCATGGCTACAAAGGATCTACTATATGTATTTGTCACATTTTATTGAATAATTTTGCTGTTGGTGGACTTTTAGGTTGTGTCTAAATTTTTGCTGTTACTAGCAGTGCTTCACTGAATATTATTGTCTCTAGATCTGCACATGTATAAGCAATTATTTCTGTAAGATGAATGATCAGAAATGGGATCGCTAGAAATGTATATTTAACATGTTAATACCCTGCCTAATTTCCTAGGGTTCAGCTGATTCTCCAGAGACTAAATAGTATCAAGTATTTTAGAATAAAATATTTTCTCTCCTTTTGATGACTAGGCTGATTATTGTTGAGGCCTGAGGATTGGTAACTGTATTTTTTATTTAATGTGGTTGAATTTGAAAGGAAGCAGTGTTAAATGTTAGCAGTGTTAGCCAGTGTTAAATGGTGGTGATCCTTTTATTTTCTATTGTGTAAATAACATACTTTGGCATCTTCAGCTGAAAGGTCACTAGGTGAACTGAGAATTATTGTTCTTTGTTTACTTCCATTATTTTGGAAATAGTTGTTAATACAGTGGATAATGAGGACGACTCTTTCCACATACAGGCACCTTCTTGCAACTACAGACATATAGGAAAATTAGCAGGAACGCTTTTTGGAAAATGGAACTACTATTTTTTTAAAATTACTGCTTCACTAAACCTCTTAATAGTCCCATGAGTTTATATATTCTCCAAAATGGTATAACAGAGCATATCTGATATTTTAATTTGCCACGGGATACAGTACAGGTGACCCTTGAACTGTGCAGATCCATTTATATGTGGATTTTTTCAATAAATATGTACAGTATGGTAAATGTATTTACTCTTCCTTAAGATTTTCTTACTAACATTTTCTTTCCTCCAGATTACTTTATTGTTAGAATACGTATATACTGTATATAACATATAAATTTGTGTTAATTTACTGTTTTTGTTAGCAATAAGGCTTCCAGTCAACAGTAGGCTATTAGTAGTTCACGTTGTGGGAAGACAAAAGTTATACGTGGATTTTCGACTGTCCAGGTGACCCGTGCCCCTAACCTCTGCATTGTTCAGGGTCAACTACTATCATAGGCTTTTCAACTATAGAAAGTAAGTCTCAGTACAGATTTGACTATAGCAATGGAGATGTAATGTTGAAATCAATAGAGTGATATAGATGGAAAGACATTATCTATATAATCCCTTGGTCTTACAAGCAGTGGAATTGAGAAATTGAGACGCTAAGTAATTTATAGAAATAATGGGTTAGCAATACCGAGGCTTACACTAGAACTGGGTCTTTGACTCTTAGGCCAGTGTTCTGGCCACCCATACGTACTAGATTTTGTAGGGAAGGCCTGGGGTCACTGAGTAAATGCAATAAAAGGACACCATTGTGTAACATGTGGTTGATGCTTTCCAAGAATTTGCTGGTTGCCCAAGAGGAAAAAAAAATTTGGTTATTGTTTATGACGAGACTGTACTCCAAGCCCATCATCTGTTATACACAAAGAGCCATGAAAATAGATGGATTTAGGAATAGTGGGTCTGCCAGTAGCAAAAATAGCTGATATCTTTTTGGGAGAATTTGTAGCAAGTAAGTAACATTTGTCCATAGTGCTATCAGCACCCCATGTGGCCCTGATCTTGTCTCATGCCACCCACCCACCTACCCAGGCTTTTATATTCTCAAATACTTCAATCTTGATCTAGCCTAAAGATGTTGTACTTGCTGTACACTACTGACCATACTCTGCCCCTAGAGGCAGCATGTTGCTGTCTCCTCAGTATTCAGGTCTTGGCTCTCATCTAATTGAGAGAGGCATCTGTGACCATTCCGTACACAGTAACAGTGCTATTACTTCCTGCTAGACTTGATCACATTGTTCTTCTTAATTTCCTTTGTTGAATTAACACTATGTACGAATTACGTCTATTTATTTATTTGTTAATTGCCTGCCTCCGCTTAGTAGATTGTACCTCTGTGAGAACTGCCCTTGTTGGTTTTGTTCAATACTGTAGAATACAGTGGGTGTTCAATACATTTCTGTTGAGTGAATGGTCTGATGGAATAGTGCTTTGGTTGGGATATCTCTCTTTTTCCCGGTGTATTGTTTTGTTACACAGGTCAAACATGATCTTCCCAAACTCTTACTAATACTTGGGGCAAGTTTTCGGAAACAATTTCAAAAGCAGAAAATAATTTATATTAGGAATTAAGGAAATGCCAAATGTAATCCAAAAATGTTTCTAAATATTTTCATGTTGCTAAAATTTCAAACGTTGAACGTCCTTCACCCAACTGTGGCTACTAGGAAGAGGTTTTTCCTAATAAACTTCCTGGGGAGTGCATTTCACTGCTAGCCACTGTGGAGTCATAGTCAATTTTGCCTTCTCTGGCATGTCTGGAGGTGTGGTCTTGGATTTCTGGATTATTCAGCAATCTCCTGCTCACATGCTATAGATAAACTTCTAACACTGGGCCTTACCACCATCAATCCTCAGCCAGTCCTGCCCCATCTACTCACCTTATTCCAAACAATGGTCCACGGTCCCTCTGGAGTTGGGTCACCAGTGTCCACCCCTAGTGATTGCACCTTGGCTACAATTCTCAGCTTGCTTTTTCATGTTTACATAAATATATGTCCAACAGGTTTGTTGAATCCCACCTTTTTAGTTTGCACAACTGAATTAGCTGTTCCAATTTTTCAGAGAACAGATTTATCTATTGTTTAAATGTCTTTTATATTGTGAGAATGTCAAAACCTTTTAAATATATTGTTCTCTATTTTATTAGGCACTTTTTTACTCTAAAAATCTTTTATTTTCTTCTCCTCTAGGAAAAAAAGAAAGATAATAAAGAGAATGCTATTTTCTTGTGGAAGTATGATGCCATAGGTGGCTGTTTTTATATTGTGGTTGTGGGAAACTTAAAATTTTACATTCAGGTTGCGTGGAACTCACCTAAGTGTCTACACATTGCAGTGATATACTGCAGCTTTTCCTTTACTTGCCTCTTTTTTTTTTTTTGGTCAAGAAAGTATAAAACCTTTTATAAACATTAACTCTCAACAACCCCAGAAGATAAAATAAAAGGCAATAGAAAGAAAGTTATAGAATGGATGGACAGTTTTCTTGACATCATATAGTATATCAGAAACAAGAAAGTTCTGTTCATTTCACAATTTCTCAAACCAAACTTTCCTGATTAGGATGATTCTACCAATTTGGAAATTTTCTACGAACTTAGAAACTTACATCAAAAGGAGCTTTTATCTGACTGGCCAATTGCTGACAGGCACATTAATAGGAAAATATCTCTAGGGGAAAAATTAAAAGAAAGCTTTTTGTAGAATTTTTGAAATATTATAAAAGAGGAATATAATTGAAATACTGGCCTCAGTTTTAATGCAGCAAATATAAGAAAACATGAAGTCATTATAGATGCTAGGCATGTAGTAGGTATTTAATATGTACTTCATTGTTTGGAAAATTCTTATGAAAGCCTATTTCCATTGTGCATTATATGTCTATGTTTTAAAACTTGAAATCATCTTAAACTTACTTTCTTCAAAAGAAATGTATTATTAGGGTCTGATAAATTTCAGTGTGTATCCGTCTTCTGTTATTACAGTGTTTTCCTACAAAATTTAAGAAAATTAGAAAAATTCTCTGTATCTATTTGTAGATCTAATTCATATGTGTTCAACTTATATAAATGTAGTCAATTTTATATTTCAGAGAAAACCAAAATACATTCAGGTTTGAAAACAGGTCCCAAATGCTAAGTTACTTCCTAAATTTGAGTTGTTTTATTCTTGATTGGCTGATGACATTTTGGGGGGCAAAGAGGGCAAGAAGCTGGAAAGCAGGGGGACAAACGGTGAAGTGGGCTGAATCAGAGATTTAACACAGGTTTGCTACGTCAGTGGTGAAGAATTCTGTTACCAAACACGGAAAACTCACATGTCCAAACAACAGTATTTCATTTTTTTATAGCTCTATATAATAAGTGACTAGATTAACTATTGAAAATATATTTTCTCTCTCCAGAATCCAAAGAGAAGAAAATTTCACCAGCTAAATTTATTAACTTGTACTGCTAAAGCAGATGGTATGATAGGAAAATATTGATTTTTTTTCTATACTGACAGAGCAGCTGATAACTTATTTTTGGTTGGACTTAATGTATAAACTGTGAGGTAGGTCAATGGATTTCTTATGCTATTTTATACTGGCTTTTCTTGGACTTTACAAATCAACATATTGACTTTTCAAAGGAAAGCAATCTAATTTAACCCATTGGGATTTTGATAAGACAGTTGCAGATTTTTCTTAAAATTTAGCCCCCTTGTATGTGCACTTGTCATCTATTTCCCATCATATAGCCGTAAAAAGGGCATGATTCAGTATTGGGATGCACCAATGCTGTGTCCAAAAGCATTACTCTTTTTGTGGTCCCTTTGTTTCTTTGCTATTTCTTGTGAATTTAGAGTGGATACATTCTTAACTGTTTGCTCTGCCCAGACCTACAGATTCTGCATTATGCTTCTTTGGAGGTCTCCTTTTTCCTACTTGTGATGATAGTTGAGATGAAGACCATGGTAAATGAATTAATGTCCCCTACTCTGTGAGCTATAACTGACTCCTGCCTCAGTGTCATATATTTTGATATCAGTGAATAGTGAATCTCAGTGTATATCTGTCTCACTCAAAAGCATTGCCCCTCTACAAAATAATAGTTTTAGAGAAATAAAAAACCTCAGGGAAATTACTGGAATAGCTTTTGTAGGTGGGTCTAATACATATATTTTTAAGTTATGTGATTTAGTCATTTTCAGAGATAAGCAAAATACATTAACTTTTGCAAATAGGTTTCCAAATGCTAACTTTGGATATTCTGATAATGGAATAATGTTCCAGAATATATGTGTCATAGACCTCTATGTCCTATTTCATTACACTTATCTTGATTAGTGGGGTTCTTTTACTCTGATTTTTATTGTGAAATATTTTATGCCTGTAAAAAGGTATAGAGAATAATGTAACGCTATCCTTAAATCCTCATATGAGGAGTAAAACCTGAAAAATACAGTTGAAGATCCCTCTGGATCCCCTCCTGGTCTCATGACTTTTCTTCCGATGCAATCACTATCTTCATGTGTTTAAGATCATTTTATGCATATTTTTATATTTTTACTATGTATGCATGTGTATCTAAGCCAAAATGAGATGAACATTTTGAATATTTTAAAACTTCATTAAAAAAGGCATCGTGATACCTGCCACTTTCACAATCTGATTTTCAGTTTAACATGGTGTTTTAGAGATTGATCACACTAAAACATAAATATCATTTGTTTGTTTTTATTGCACTATGCTTTTGCATTGTATGAATTTACCAGATTTTATTTATCCTTCCTCTGTTGATGGGCATTTTGATTTTCCCATTATAGACCGTTGATACAGTATACATTTCCATGTATACATGTCTGAGATTTTCTCTAGGGCATTGATCCAGGAGTGGAATAGCTGGGTCACAGGGCATACATATCTTTAACTTTACTAGTTATTGCCAAATTGCTTTCCAATTTATGCTTGCATCATCAGTGTATAAGAATTCTAGTTGCTCCACATCCTTACAGCAGTGGTATTTTTAGACTTTTTAATTTTAGTTGTCAATCTGGTGCACATAAAATAGTACATCATTGTATTTTGTATTTACTCTTCCATGGTAATAAGATGAATCATCTTTTCATATTATTATTGATCATTTAAATTTTTTCTTCAATAAATTACTTTTAAATAGCCTTTATCTTTTATGGTGGTTGTCTCGTTTAGGATGCTATAACAAATATACCATAGACTGGGTGGCTTATAAACAATGGAAATTTGTTTCTCACAGTTCTGGAGGTTGAAAGTCTGAGATCAGGGTGCCAGCACAGTTGAGTTCTGGCGAGGGTCCTCTTCGAGGTTGCAAATTGCCAACTTATTTTGTCCTTACGTGCTGGAGAGAGAAGGAGAGAGAGAGAGCTCTCCGGGGTCTCCTTTAAAGAGCATCAATCCCATTCATGAGGGCTCTACATTCTTGACCTAAATTCTACCTCCCGAAGGCTCCATCTCCTAATACTGTCACATTGGGGGGTAAGATTTCAACGTATGAATTTTGGGAGGACACAAACATTCTGTCTATAATAATGGTAATCTTTCTTTTATTGATTTGTAAGAATTCTTTATGTATCCTGGTTCTAATTCTTTGTTCCATGTATGGCAATGATCTTTTCCCTAATCTGTGGCTTCTCTATTCACTGTAAGAAAAATGGTGTCTTTGGTTGAACTATAATTTTTACATTTGATTAATGTATTTTATCCATCTTTTTCTTGTCGTTTCTTGTTTAAGATATTATGCCCTAATTCAAGGTCATTAAGAACCTCTCCTAGAGTTTTACTTTCTGCTCTTTCATTTCTGTGGTTTGTATTTTTGTGGTTATGGTCTACTTTTATAACTGATAAACCTGTGTTACCAGTTTACAAGTCTGCACTAGTCAGGCCAGGATCCAGAATTCCCCTCATTGAACATTTCTACAAGAAATTTACTAACCCTTAGCATTTTTGTGAGCTAGTAACTTTTGCAAAATTTCATTTAGGGACAGGTTGTGTGGGAGCTCTGGCAAGCAGGAATTACCTGAAGGTACACTTGCTCCCACACTCCACCAAACGCCCAGGAGGTATAATGTCACTTTATCCCCGACTACTTCTCTCTTGAGGAGTCGCCTTGCCATTGTTTCCTCCAGACACTTAGAGTTCTGGTAATTAAAATTTACCATCTCATTACAATAAAAAGGTTATATTGTTTATAAAGTCCGTATTAGCTGGATTAGCCTCTAAGGTTGGGCCACCTATTCCCCCAAAACCACTATTTTAAAGTTGATTAACTACTGTGGATGTACATTATTGAGGGCCCACAACTGGTAGAAATGGACCTGAGCCCGGAGTTGTGAGTAGGTAGCTTTGCTGTGACCTAATAATTAGGAGACCTACAAATAGTAGAAATATGAGTATCTATCTCTAAAATATTAAAAGGGAAAGCAAACAAAGAGGTTTATTATTTGAAAGTAAATGAAGATGACCATTATAACTTTTAAGAGCAAAATTAAGAATTTGAGGTATAGATCGTTGAAATACAACTGAATTCTGAGAAAGAGAGACACGTGCTGCTTCGAATGTAAGCTCAGTACTGGCAGATGTTTGGTTACAGCCTACATGTAGCTTGTTTGATGACTTGTTTGTGATCCCCACCCCCTCCCTCGCTCCTACTCCACCAGGAACCCCGTTTTACTGCAGTGGAAGGGAGGGGGTGCTCAGAGATGAAGCAAGGTTCCAGGACGGGGGAAGGGTGGTGGTAAAGGCAACTTGCTTTTCAGGCCCTTCATCTCTCTTTCTAAATGTCTGCATCACAACAGCAGCTTCAAAATATCATAGACCTGTTTTGTCTGATTTGTGATGCTGCATGCCAGCAATATTCTCCATGAAGCAGGACTCCGTTTTTGTGATGTGTCATGTGCCTATGTATGGCTTTCTGTTCACCCGGTGATTAGTAATTCTTGGTTGTTAATGGGTAATGAGATACAAGTTGGATAGCTTGGAGAGAAAATCATTGGTCATTCCATTAAATTGAATCCTAAATGTGAACTGCCGATGGCAGTGAGTTTATCCAACCAATCACATAAAGAAATGTTGCCTTTCCCAAGGGTTACCAGTCAAATTTATTTCTTGGTGATATAAAATTGTATGTATTATTTTATAATAATGTGAAAAATGCATATTAAAAAAGACTTAAAGAGAAGCTATTAAATGGAAGCTTCAATTTTGCTTTTTATGTAAAATGTTGTTTTACTTTGCAGTTTACATTTTTTTTGTCGTTAAAAAAAAGTAGCTTTTCTTTTGTGGTTTTCCTTTCTCCTTTTTTTTTTTTTTTTAAATCCAAGTAGTATATGTTCATTGTAGAAGATCTATAAAATAGTGCAAAGAAGATGGACTAATAGAACTTGGACTATAGAGGGAGATTTGATTGCTCAGTTTCTGGCTTTGTGTTTTTGGGTGAATCACTTTGAAGTCTCCCTGCTGAGGTTTTCATCTTCATAACAGGGTTAAGAATAGCTACACACAGGGTTGCTATGAGTATTAACTGAGATAATTGTCCTTAACAATTGGTAGCTATTGTTATTAGCCTATTTATGGGAGGTAGTATACCATAGTAGTTAAGCACATGCTTCTGGAGCTAACTAACTGCCTGGCCTCACATCCCACTTCTGCCACTTGCTAGCTGTATAACCTTTGACAAGTTTTTTAACTTCTGTTTCCTCATTTATAAAATGGCGATAATGATAGTATTTAGTCATACTGGTATTCTGAGAATTAAGATAACACATAAACAACATGAAACAAACACTACTATGTACATAGTAAGTAAATGTTAGCTATTGTTTTGCAATTTCTGGGCAATTAATGCAGACATTCTAGCCTATTTCATTTGTTTGTATTGCGTATAAGTTTTTTTGCTCTATTCTTTCATATAACCAGTACACTAAGCAGTCCTTTCAAAGACTACATAATATCCCACTGAATGATTCACACCATGATTCACTGAAAGTCAGTATTGGCTATTAAAGGCTTCTTTCCTTCTCTCTCACTAATAAATAAAAGTGAAATATTACTGTGATTACCATTTGTTGAAAATTCTGATTCTTTTCCAAGGGCTGTGTGTTATATTCATTTTTACAATACTTCATATATATAAAGAAGTCTAGAAAATAATGAGACACTCATGACTCAACAACCAGATTAACACAAGTGAATGTGTTACCATATTTACTTTAGATTTTTCCTTTGCCAAGAAATATGTCGTCATGGAGTGGGGAGAGGTGAGAAAGGTGGTGATGACGGACACAATCTGTCAAATGTCTCCTCTGAGAAAGCCTTGAAGGCTTCCTCCATCCTAGTCCCCTACTTCCTATAGTAAAGGTGACCTCTGTTACCATATATTATTATCCTAGCCTAAGCATGAACAGTCTGCCAATTCCTGTTTTCTCTAAGCACACTAAGACACATTATAATTTCAAAAGGAATTTTACTAAAACCAAAGGGAAAACCAAAAGCAAAGGAAAAGAAAACAAAGAGCTCGAACAGTCCAATTGTCGTCAGTGCTTGTGTTACTCTCCTGCCTTTGGGGCCTGACTCCCCTGGTCCCCTCTGCCTACAGAGTCACCTGTATCTCTGCCCTGTCTTCTCTCTAATTCTGGGATCCACCTGCAACTCCAGGATGTGTTTCTGGAACCCTCCCCGTCTAGGTCTTGGATGGCTTATCCTTTCCAGCCTTGGTGCAGTTGTAGGATGTCAGCGAGCAAGACTGAAACCAGCAATTTTCTAGGGCTCAGTATAGGAGAAGCTGATTTTGAAACTATATCTAGTCGAAGAAGCAAGGGACCTGACTTAAGAAGTAAAGGGATAGAAGACAACGAGCATTTATTGAATGACATATTACCTAGGTGTTTTACATATATGATCTAACTGCATTCTTCCTTAGACAGGGTCTATTTTTCCAATAGATGAGAATCTCAGAATCCTGTGTTCAAGATCACCACCGCCTTTTATGGTTTAACAAACCCATCTTTTACTCATCTGTCCCCCTCCAGCGAGTGCAAGTTCCAGGAAACAATAAAAATTGTTCCTGTTTATTCAGATCTATTTAGGTTCTTATCACTAAGGACTTCATTTGTATTATCTCACTCAATCTTCTCGATAACCTAAGGAAGTACCTACCTACCACCTATCTATCTATCTATCTATCTATCTATCTATCTATCTATCTATCTATCTAATTTTTATTTTATACTGAGGCATGGAGAGGTTAAGCAAATTCTCACATAATCTTGCAGTTAAGAGTAGGGCAAGAGTTTGAAACCAGATAGTTTACTTTAGGGTCTGCACTGTTAAAAACTATGTTATCCTTCAGAGAAGCAGTAGGGGTGTGTGTGTGTGTGTGTGTGTGTGTGTGTGTGTGTGTATTTGCTGCATATATATTGCTGTTTTATTTATTTATTTATTTATTTATTTATTTATTTATTTATTTATTTATTTATTGCTGTATTTCTAGCACATAGAATAATTCCTGGCACACAGTAGGAATTTGAATGTCAAGGTCCCAATATGAAAGATATGAAGGAGATGGTGCTCTCAAAATAATTCAAGGTGAATTTATTTATGAAATAACTCATTATAAAGATACAGGATAGAAGATCCATGATAATTTGGGGACTCAGGTCTGGCAGCAGCCATGCTCTTCACCATCTCTTTGTCCCAGAGATAAGGGGTCAGGGCAGGAGCCAGGGGGAGGTTACTAAACCCAGAGGAGAAAGAGAAGTGTAGAGCAGTCCACCTCAAGAGGACCAATGACTGTCAGGGGAAGGACACAGCAGCTAGGGGGACCCTGCGTAGAGCGAGCCAGGAGAATAAATACTCAGGCCTTACTCTCCTCCCTCCCTCTCGTGCCTAGCCAGGGCTCCCATCAGCCAAACCTAAGTGGAAGCCAAAGGGAAGGACTCTCTTGCTGTCATCCCAACAGGTAAACTTCCAGGGTGTCTAGCAGTTTGGAGAAAGGTGGAAAGACATGGGGGGTAGGGCAGGGATGAGATCTGGCAGAGAACGACTGTGTATGATGCCTGTCTCTTTCTCTACTAATCTGGCTATTTTCAGGACCTCACATTTTCTCTGAGAACATGCCAGTTACTGGATGTCAGATACCCAAGTCACTTGTTGCTATGTAGGGAAAAGATAAGCATTAGGGATATGTTTAAAAGCATTAAGTCAGGAACTGGCCAGAAATGGAGACTGCAAGGAAGAAATTTGGCCTGCCTTTTAATTAGTAAGGCGTCTGTTAAAGGGCCGTGGTTTAAGGAGCTTCTGAGTAATTTGTCTTGTGCTATTTGCTGTCCATCACTTGACAGATGGGCTTTCCTGGTGCTGAACCAAGCCTGAATATGCACCATTCTTTCTTTATCACGGCTTTGACTGCTCTTGGCAGGGATAGTCTCCATCCCCAATTTTGTTTTTCCCTCTAATCCCCAGCCCACAGTACTTCTCAGTGGACATTTTTAGTTAAGAACCTAGAGCTGTTGCTCACGGTTGAGTCTTGTGTGCCTTTTTTTTTTCCCCTGCAAAAGTACTAGTGGAACCCTAAGCTGTCGCCTTACAGGGCTGCATCTTTTCACATGAAGGTGCGCTGGACACTAGCTGTGACCTCTGGACAGTTCCTACCTATCTTCCCTCTGAATAGTCTGCCTAAATTAAGAAGCTTACATATATGTATGTATGAGGTCGGACAATTAAGTTGGAGAACTCATCCTAGGAAAAACGCTACATACCTCATTGCTTAATATCACTATGGTCACCTTCGAAGTACCCCCCTTGGGAAGCGATTCACCAACGCCAGCACCTAGTCCATCCTTCAAAGCAATTTTGGAACTCTTTTTCTGGAATGGCCATCAGATCTGTCATTGTATTACACTTGACGTCCTGAATGTCATCAAAATGTCTTCCTTTCAATTCCTTTCAATTTCATTTATCTTTGGCTAAAGAAAGAAGCCATTGGGGGGCAGGTCAGGTGAGGAGGGAGGGTGTTCCAATACAGTCATTTGTTTACCGGCTAGAAACTCCCTCCCAGACAGTATCTTGTGAGCTGGTGCGTTGTCGTGATGCAAGAGGCATGAATTGTTGGTGAGAAGTTCAGGTCGTCTAACTTTTTCATGCAGCCTTTTCAGCAATTCCAAATAGTAAACTTGGTTGTTTGTCCAGTTGATACAAACACATAATGAATAGTCCCTCTGATATCAAAAAAGGTTAGCAACATCATTGCAACAAGCTCGTGACTTTAATTGTCATACCTCATATTTCTAGAATGACACAAACTCGAATAGCTTGCTTGGTTCACTGATGGGCTTGTTCTCTTCCACTTCTTGCCTAAAGTTCCTACCTTGGATGATTGCCTCGTTAAATTCTTGGAGTTTTCCTTCTCTTCTTTTTTGTCTATTTTTGCTTCCAATATAGTTTTATGTACCTTGTGAAGGTATTTTAAACATAGAACACTGTCTATATAACATGAACAAATTACTGTAGGTGACAGAGTTTGCATTTTCTGGGAACAATATTTTGTGGTGATTATTTCCTGTGACTGTATTTTGAAACCTATTCTTTCAACATGACGTGTTGATAAAAACATGGATATTGGAGGTAGATAAACTGAAGCTCACATTACCATAGGTAGGATTTTTAAATTCTAATAACTTCATTCATTCATTCATTCATTCATTCATTCATTCATTCAAAGAACATTTAAGGAGTGCCTGCCAAGTGCTATGCACTTTTTTAGGCTCTGGCAAATTGGGGATGGACAAAGCAGACTGCAGAAGCCTTTATGAGACAGTAGAAATAATGTCTGTTTTAGAGAGTGGTTGTTAGGATGAGGTGAGATAATATAGGTAAAGCAACCAACATAGAACTTGCATACAGTAGTTGTTTAATAAATCTTGTTTGTTACTCCCTGCAGACAATAAACATGATATTAGATACATTTTAAAGATTTTTGCAAAAGTTCATCTGGAGGGAACATATTTTTGAAAGACCTTTTTAAATAGACAATTTTAAAGCATTTTAAAGCTTTACATTTTCTGATTTGTTTTCTTGGCTTGTAAGTTGTAAGGAAAGACACATTTTTTAAGGGTGTAAGTTAGAGTAGTTATCTCTAGACATCTAAAGTCACCTTTCTTTTTTCTGCCACTTAAAGAGCTTTAATTAGAAATTAAAGGTGATTTTCCTTTCCTCTAAACTATCAGCTTATTAGAGCTAACTAGGTTATTTGTGATGATCTCCTCCATATGGGCACTTTATCTTAAAAAAAAAAAAAGTATTTTAAATTCTTTTCCTGATAGTAATGGTTTTATATCCCCTAATAAATCTGTGACATTTTATCTGCCCTGGGACTTCTGTAAATTTATATAAATTTACATATTACACAGCTAAGCCATATGATGTAAAAATTTTAGGCTGTTTCACTGGCTTCATGAATTTAATCCTGTAATTGTTAGAATTAATATGGTCTGACAATGTCGTGAGTTTCCCATTTTTTATGCCTTAGGGTCCAACCATCTTGCTTGGGATAAGTGTGTGGATACTGAAACTGTGGCAATCTACTGCAAAACACTAATTTCATTAAGAAATTAAATTTCAAAAAATATTCTTAAAACCATAAAAATATTGGAGCACAAATGAACCTTAGTTTTACCAACTCCATTAAAAGTTTTTACTTGGCTGTTAATGGTTTTTGCAAGCTGGCAAAAAACTTTAAGGAGGCCTTCTATCCATAGGTGGCTAAAGGAAACTCGGTATATGACATACTTAGCAAGAACACATTTTCTGACTGAGTTAATAATTGAAATATCAACTAGTTCATACTTTGAGCCATGCTATTGATAACTTTTAAATTATAAAATACATCTGGTCATGCTGAGTATTGTCTGCTTGCCTCGTTAGATCCTCCATTTTCTGCCCTTCTCCACTGGCTTTTTGTCCTTTTGTATTTAGTCAATACAGGCTGCCACAACAAAATAAAATAGACCGGGAACATAAACAACAGAGATTTATTTTCTCACAGTTCATGCGGTGGGAACGTCCAAGGTCAGAGTCCAGCAGGGCTTGGTGTCTGATGAGGGTTCTTTTCCTGACTTGCATGTGGCAGCCTTCTCATTGTGTGCTCACGTGGCCTTTTCTTGGTGAGTGGATATGCAGAGAGCAAACTCTTCAGCGTTTCCTCTTACAACAGCACTAATCCCATTGTGAAGGCACCACCTTCATGACTTCATTCAACCCTAATTACCTCTCATAGGCCCCATGTCCAAATACCATCACATTTGGAGGGAGGGCTTCAAAATATGAATTTTGTAGGGACCTAAACGTAACACCTCGGACGCTGACTTGTACAGACCACATCAAATCATTTCTTGCCTCTGGCTTACTGTGGAGTTTGGCCAATGGGGAGCATCAGAGGGAAATGGGGAGAAGGAGAAAAATGAAGTCAAGGGTTGTCCTGAGCTGGTTGTGCCCCTTGACCCAAGGTCACAGTGCCTGTCAGGCAGTCCTCTCCACACATCTTCTCTCTTTCAAGGTCTCTGTAACCACTCCACCTCTCTCCATTCGGGCCCAGTTGTGGTAACAGCCCTGTATGACTGGTCTCAGGGTATTGCCATATCCCTGTGCTTTCTCTGTTTGCCCTGCATCCTGGTTCATCTTTGTAAGAAGTCACTTTACTCAGCCTCTCTCATATTACTCAAGCTGAGTGATCTGAGTGTTCCTTTTATTTCTTGCTACAATCCTGATATACTTAATTTAAAATATTTTAACATTTGAACATCTTAAATATTATTATACATTATGTTGAAGTGAACAGACAGAAATAGCTGCTAAAAAAGAAAATTTGCATTCCCTATGTCTCAAATACTCCTGCCTTCCTCCACCATAAAACAAAACAAGAAAACAAAAACTTTTTTCCCCTTTTTTTGTGGAGAAAATAGATGCTGCTTTGTTGATGGGAATCCAATTTATGACACCGTTTCTTTCGCATTGATTGGAAAGCAGTTAGCATCAGAGAAAGTATTTTGGGGAGATAATCAAATTTTCACCTATCTATATGGGGCAAATATGACAATTATTCAAATCTAGGTGATCATCACTCCCTGAAATTGTCACTTATTTATTTCATTGCTTGTGTTTTATTCTCATCCGTAGCATTCAAGCTAGGGATTGTGATTGTTTACATACTATATAGTGTTCTAGACACGCAGCACAATGCTCGTGGTAGCTTCCAATCAATATTTTTCCAGTGAATTTTTTATCCAAATTCTATTGAACTGCAGTTGGAGGGAGGGTGGGGAGGCAGGATTGGGGGGAATGGAGTCAAGTTAATGCTCTAAATCAAGTTCATTCAGCAGGCAACAAACAGTAGAGAAAAATATGGTGCAGACAGTAAAGAGTGGGATGGGTAAAGTGGTGCCTATGGGGTCTAGCAAGGTGATAGGTGGTTCCAAAAAATCTCATGGATCGGAGGGAAATAGGCCATAGACCCTTGGCCCCCTGGAACTCTAGACAGACAGAATGTTGATGAGCGAAGCTGTAAGATGTAAGCAGCCTGGCAGATTATATGTATATATATGCCGGTATATAAAAATCAATAAGATATAATCTCTTACATTAAGTTACTTGTCTCTTTAGCTTGGATTACTGGAAAAATGATTATATTCTCCCCCTCAAAATGGAAAAAAAATCAATCAACTTTAGGTATAATATTACATTTTCTATTAGATTGATAAATTATTTTAAATTTTGTAATTGATTCTAGATGGCTGAACAACAAACTATGACATGTTTACTTTAAAATTGTCCAAATTCTGAAATACAGGTAGTGAAATTGACAGTGCAATTGGATAAAAATAATGTTACTTTTTCGTGGCCACCCATAAGACATTAATCTCAATTTTTTATTTAAAATTTCACAAGACAATGCTGAGATGCTGAAGCAAATATGATTTCCCCCTTGCCACTTTATGATGTAACAGGGAATAAATTGATTTCCTTTCTAATGAGGCACAGACCACGGAAGACAAGGGAGTAGAGTCCTTGACATGGACTTTAATAATTTCCAGGCCTTAGAAGATGCTACAGATCATGAACAACATTTGTTATGGTACAGCATCACTTCATTTTCTGTGGGCTGAAGATTAAGTACACAGGAAATTAAAGAACGTAGTAAAGCTCATAGAAAACCAGAGGCAAAACAGCTAGAGCAAATTTAATATGCAAGCAAGGAGTTAACAAGATCAGTGAAGGCTAACAGCAGTCTCTAACTTGCTTTCATGAAAATTGCCCACTGAACTCATACCAGGTAAATGAGCTTAGTCGTTTTACCTCAGTCCTGGAGGATTTAACTCTTAGAGAGCATTACTCTTTAAACAGGGGCATATTATTAACAACTAGTAATTGCCCTGATGGCTGAATCAGTAATGGTATAATTAAAATGAAATTATTTGCAGGGAATTATTGTATGTGTTAGCGAATTTTAGATAAGTAATTAGGCAGTTTGAAACTTGGGACCTCTACGCCATTATTTTTTTTGATTTCCATCTCTTTTCTTTCAGAAATTAATTTTTTGTTTATCTGGAAACATGCGTTAGCTCACACAGTTTAAAGATAGGGCTCTTTTTTGTGGAGGGGATGACTGTTCTTGTAGCTTGTGTGTGTCTATTTCAGTGGGGTTTATGGATATGAATTTGGTAAAAGGTGTCAAACTAGGAGCTTTTGTTGCACTGTGGTATCTTGAAACTGCAAAAATTGACGGTGTTATGTGTTTCAGTTTAGAAATGGCATGTAACCACGTGATATGCCTTGGTAATTGTTTATGATTTATAGAATGCATTTTTGTGTTAAATAGTCTCTTATCGTAAGTCATGGTTGTTTTGGAATATTTTATTTCATCAAAGCAAAACAAAATTTTTTTTTTTGGTTTGAATTTTCAGTATTAGTATGTCAGTCGTATAATCCAATCAGGACAAGAATGGGATGAGTGAAGCTGGTGGAGAGAAGCAATGATGGGTGGGATGATGAGCCACCCTTATTTTGCAATAGGAAGTGTAACAGTGGCTGTTTAGCTGATGCCCTGTTGCCCAGGTGACAACACATAGGCATACTTGTTGCTTTGGACAGCACAGCACCCAACTCTAGAAGAAGACAACCAGTCCCAATGCCCTTCACAATATGGTTGTCCCCACAGTGGCTCAAACCCACCACTGACAACATTTAGCTGATTTCTGCCTCGGTGTAGGCAGGGTTGAGGTACGCAGAACACTTTTCTGATGCACTGGTCTGGGTCTGAACCCAAGAACCATCTCTCGTATTGACGAGCATGGATGGGACCAGAGCAATTGCTATCAGAACAGAAAACCTATACTTTGTGGTGATACAAAATAACCCTTTGAATGTTTCTTCTGGAATGGATGCAGGGAAGAGCCTTTATGTTTTCCATTTTTTAGGTCATTCCTTTATTTATATCTAAGTTGGGGTTTTGTAGGAGAAGGAAGAAAATTGCTTAGATGTTGTAATAACATATACACTATAATTTTCATCAATAACTATATGACTGACTCTAAAAGTTGCTACCATATAAAGGTACAAAATGCTATCCTTGGATGTTTAGTTGAGGAACTTTCGTCTCTCTCTCTCTCTAAACCATGATGATTTCTTTTAGATGGAAGTTAGTTCTTTATTTACTCTCAAGCAAAATATCCCACTTTCATTCTTCTTTCTTCCCTCTTCTCCTCTTCTCCTTCTTGCAGAGTATAAATTAACTGAATATATAATAGGACCAGGACTCAGCCTAGTAGCAGCAAGCTGTCCATCCTAGTGGCACACATAACTCATTTCACATGTTACCTGTGGGTTTTCAAGATATTCTAATTTCTATGTCAGGATATTAGCCTCTACGGCGCTTTCACTTATCTTGTGGCTCTTAAGGCTAATGATTGCAAATGAGGCTCGAGAGCCCCATCACTGTGAGCACTGCTGGTTTGGACGGGAACAGTAAGATCTGGAAGCTTGCACCAAATTCTACCAAGAGAAATTTGAAATCAGCTGTATGACACCTATTAGACATTAACAAAATACCCTTGCATTTTTATGTGCTCATATGTTCACAGTCCCATGTTCTAGGCAGAATATAAATGATCTCTGTTTTAGAATAAAGGACTATAAGGTTAGAGGTAGCCAGTGGTTGGCCCAAGGTTACAGGGTCAGCTAATTTCTTCCTGATTCTCTAGACCAGTGATCTTTTTACCGGGTTCTTCCGGTAAGAATCTTACACTCTCTGAAAATGAAAGTCCTCTCCGTCATGTATTACTTAGATTTCTTTCAGTCTATTCTTAAATAATTTGGGCAGACTTTTATGTGTGTTTAAATGGAGCAGGTTTTGCATTGTTACTGGGAATGCATTTAATTTTTCCAAAGGGTAATTGAATTATTCCGAAGTTGAAAGCATGGTTTATACATAGCAATATATCAGCTTGTAAGTTGGCAATTGAGGGAGTCACTAAGAATAAAACATTTCCTCTAAGCGTCATAAGTATTTTGGGAGCTTAAAATGTGAATTTTGATCACAGGCATCCTTTGTAGAGAGTAGACTTAATTGGTCATACCTGACAGGTACAACCATATGCAAAGCCATTTGAAAATTAAATGCGCATCAGATAAAGTTTGGCCTAATTAAATTATCTGGGGGACATAAGCATGTGGAAATGCCGATGCCGTTACTACAAATTACCTACAGTAGGAGGTAGGGACAAGTTGTTCTGGGAATATTCCTCTTAGAAACCTCTTCACGAATTATCAGATAATTTCTGAAGTCCACAAACTAAGAAACAGCAGACTTCAATATTCTAAAAGTAGTATTTTTTTCCCCCCAAAGTGCAACATTTTTACTGGAAATGAGCCTCGTGCTTTTTAACGGTTTTCTCGCTGCATATATAGGATTACTTCAGGTACTTATACTGTGTTGAACGCATCTCTCTCTCTCTCTCTCTGTCTGTCTTTTTTTTTTGGAAGGGACAAACCCATACATACAGAGAACAAACTGATGGTTGCCAGAGTGGGGGGAGGGGGGAGGATGGATGAAAAAAAAGAAGGGTTTTAAGAAGTACAAATTTCCATTTATAAAATAAGTCACGGGGATGTAATGCACAGCATAAGGACTATAAAAAGTGATATTGTAATAACTATGTATGGTGATAGATGGTTACTGCACTTACCAGGTGATCATTTCATAAGGTGTATAAATGTCTAATCACTATGTTGTAGACCTGAACTTGATATAATATTGTTTGTCAACTAGAATCTTTAAATAAATAAATAAATAAATAAATAAATAAATAAATAAATAAACATAAATAAATAAATGGATTTGGTGGACTAACTTACAGAATTTAGAGCATTTAAAGACAACTAACAACTGGATTTATACATATTTCAAAGGAGAAATACCTTGAGCAGTTTCAGGATTTAAATGAGAAAATTAAGACATTACATTATCTTTTGTTTTGTTGTTGTTTACATTTTTGTCAAGAAATGTGAACTTTCTTCTAAGCACATACTACTTACAGGGGACAACACTCTATAGTTTCAAATTCTGTCATATACAGTGTGATCTTTTCCTGTTTAAAGTAATAGGATGGCACAGTTATGCCCTTTGAGACCCTAATCGAGGTTAGACACCGTGGTGTGAGTGCCCATTTGTGGCATATACAGAGAGGAAAAAAATATTAAACCAAGATATGAGGGGATGTTTTTATCAGGTACACTACAGGCAAAGCACTGTAAAAATGGATGTGATGGATAAGAGTGAGCTCATCTTGAGATCGTGCACATTAATCATTAGCCTTTGGACAGCCAGTAGCGTTTGGGTGCTCTATGGTGACGTATCTAGTTAATATTCTGTGTACGTATTTTTATTAATATATTGAAATTTTTAGTTAGTTAAACCCGTGGTTGTCGGGATTCATTGCTTTAACTTGACACAAGCAAAAACTGTTTTTAACCAATGTCTTTGAAAGGATAAGCCCTAAAATATTGATTTTGCAGGATCCCATATTTTGCAGGTTCCATACAAGAGCAAAATAGGTTTATTTTTACCATGTAAGTGTGGATATTCTTCGCGTATCAGATATATTTTTCCTGTCAATGTACTCTATTTACTACAATCATTGGGAAAAATATTTATCCATCTTTTGGTCTAAAAATAGCTAATAGCAGCATTTGTGGAGATCCAGCCGAACAACAGTAATCAATTTGATCTGGTCTCTAAAACAGGTGTCATTTTGATAAATAGTCCTAATTAAGCTGAGATTTCAGGTACAAAGCTGATTGAGTTAATGTGTTGGTACCTATATGGCCATGGCCGGACAAGTACAGATGTTACAGTGGGGTAAAGGCAGCACTTTATTAACTTACTCAAGTCTCCAAGTTTTGCATGTCTCATTATTTGATTCAAGTTTCTGTGCTATGACAGCACTGGCTTTAGGTTTCATTTATTCAGTGTTGCAGGAGGCAAAGGCAGCTATGGAAGTTTCAGCTCTTTCGGGTCATTTTTACTGATCCCTATCCTGCAGTGAGAGACAAGTGCATAAAAATGATTAATTAGACAAGAAGCCTCATTGTTTCCAATCCATGATTCATATTCCTTCTGCACAACATGGGTTTAAACTGCTGAAAACAAAGGTCTTTTTACGTCTCCTTACATTAATTTCAGAATAGATTGTCTAGGTAAAGAATGTGCAGGATGCCTTCACTGCTTGCTGCTTCACATTTAGACAGACTTTTTGTGCAAAATGATACAGGGACATGACCTTCTCTCCTAAATTCACATTGCTTTGTGATCTTGCAGTATCAGATTATATCATGGACAGTTTTGCAACTGAGTACTCCAAGAGAAAATTTGTGATTTCTTTTTTTTTTATTTTCCACTTAATCATTTTTAAGAATTTGGGGGTGCGTAGTTACTTTGGGGGAATATTTTAATAATCTCAGTGAACTTAATTCAATTGCTTCAACTTTCTAATGCAGAGATCAGCAAACATATCCTCTAAAGGATCAAATATTAAATATTTCAAGTTTTGTGGGCCATATGGTCTCTTTTGCAACTACTTAACTGTTATTGTGACATGCATGCCGTCATCGACAATACATACATACATACATAAGAATGGCTCTGTTGCAATATAACTTTATGGATACTGATATATGTATTTCATAGAATTTTCACATGACGTGAATATTCTTTTTTTTTTTTCTTTTTTGCAACCAATTAGAAATACAAAACATATTCTTAGCTAATGGGCCATACAAAAACAATCAGTTGGGTGGTTTTGGCCCATGGGCCAGTTTGCTGACACCATTCTAATGTATTTCATGAAACTCTGTGCTGCATAAATACTACTCTATTTTGTGCTGGAGTGGACACATAGAAAATATTAAGTGTTGTCCCTGCCTCCAAGGAACTGTTCATTCAGATGAGAAAAAGTCAATTGCATAAAAACACATCAACGTTATAAAACAGAATGTAATTAAATGCTAAAATGCAAACCATAATAGCCAGCCCAGGAGGAGGAAGAGGAATCAGGGAGAGGGAGGGATGAGGTTAGAAGGAGCTATTGTCATAGAAGAGTGTGGGTGTGGGTGTGAAGGGAGTGATGGGGGTCGGCAGGGAATCGTGAGAAGGCAGAAGTCTTGGGAGATGTGGAGCTCAGACAAGAACTAGTGGAAGATGCTTTTTGAATTTAGAAAAAGTTTCAGGAGGTGATAGTGAGAGAACGAAAACCCAAGCTACTTGGTTTCATTCTTTTCTATAGCCACAAATATACCCAGAGTCAAGATGAATTATAAGTTCCATGTTCTATGCTAGAAAACTCAGGAGAGGTACTGATTTTTTTCCTTTGATTTTGTGAGGCTCGTCAGTTGGTTGTTGAATGGCACCTGCCGTTTTCATTGCTGTGTATACCTTTGGCCATTTAGCAATTACTTATTATACCTCCTTCTGTGAGGTAAGAACTGTACTGACATATCAGTCAGCTTGGGTGGCTATAGCAAAATACTATAGATTTGGTGGATTAAACAACAGACATTTATTTCTCACAGTTTTAGAGGCTTGCGTGTCCAAGATCAAGGTACTAGCAGGTTTGGTTCTTGGTGAGGACCTCTTCTTGGCTTGCAGATAGCCATCTCCTCACTGTCTTCACATGGCGAGAGAGAGAGAGAGAGAGAGAGAGAGAGAGAGAGAGAGAGAGAGAGAGAGATCTGTCTCTTCTTATAAAGGCATGATTCCCATCCTGAGGGCTCCACCTTCCTGACCTCATCTAAACCTAATTACTCCCAAAGGCCCCATCTCCTAATAGCATCACAGTGGGGGGTTAGCACTTCAACGTATGAATTGGCACGGGTGGGGGACGCGATTCAATCCCTAACAGCGGGATAGTGGGAATATAAAGAACAGGATAGGACATAATTACAGCCTTCTAGGGGCTTGCTGTCTCAAAAGGAGACCCCATTTAGCTCTTAGTACCGTAGAGTGCTAAGTGCTAAAATGAAGAGAAATATTATTTGTAGGAGAACACACAGGAAGAAGTGCTTAACTCTGCTTGTGGGGCTAGGGCAAGGAAACAATTCATAGAGGGGGCAGTATTTGGGCTGTGTCTCAAATGATGAGTATGAGTTAACCAGGTGGGAGAGAACAGAGTGAACAGCAGGGCTGGAACTGGGAAAGCGTGTGGTATGTTCAGGAAATGCAAGTAACTCAACATGGCTAGAGCATAGGAAGAACATGTTGGATTGGCAGGAAAAGAGTGGAAGCGGTATAAGAGTTTAGGATTTTGAAAGTTCTTTCATGTCATATTAAGGAGTTTGAACTTTATCCTGGGGTAATGGTGACTTGTTGAAGGACCCTGAGTAGAATAGTGATAAGACCAGATTGCTCATCTCTTTGGGCAAAGTATGTAAGATAGATTGGCAGGGAAACAAATAAAAAATCCATAGTTTTAAACCATGCAAAAAGTGATATAAAGTTAACAGGCAGTGAGAATGGGAATGAAGAGGGTAGCAGGAGGGGATGAAGGAGTCTTAATAAACTGTCAAAGCACTGCTTTGGAGACTGTATAGATTATATGATCATTAACCAAATGGGGATCAGTGGATTGACTTGGTGGGATAATAGGTAAATTCAGTTTTTGGAGATGCTGATTTTGAGATTTCAAGTGTAACTACCCAGCCCCTTGGGTGAAATATGGGCCTGGAGATACATATTTGGGAGTCAATCAGTATGAAATTATAGTTGAAGCCTTTAGAGCCGAGGAAGCTGGGCAGGGAGGATGAGCTGTGTGAGAATGTGAGGTCCTAGGAGGGAACCTTATTGGAGGCCAGTATCCAGGAAGCGCAGAAAAGCTGCATGGAAACCAAAGGAAGACAGAATGGGAACAGGGAGTGGAGGCACCGTTCAGGAAAACCGAAGTAACTAAAGAGAATGACTAGGTGGTGTTTGAAGGGAGACTCAAGGTCAAGAGAGGCTTCGTAAAAGATGGGCAGATCTGAGCATGTTTACAGGCTGAGATGATGAAGCCTGTGAAGAGTAAAGACCAATGGGTTCCTGATAAAGCAGAGAAAGGAGATAATTCATGGCACAAGGTCCCAAAGGGGTTAGGAGGGAGACAAGGAAGTACCTTGGATAGGAGGAGAGTTTAAGGTGAACAAAAAGAGAGGAGGATACTTGACACTGACAGCTTTAGAGGTTGGGGATGAAGCAGCTGAAGGAGCTCCCGCCTGACGACCTATATCTTGTCTAGAAAAGACGTGATAAGCCCACTTACTCCAGGTGAAGTGGAAAAAAAGGTGTAAAGAGTAAGGTGGGAATACCAGTTAGGAGAGTGGAGAGGGGACTTTGCCCAAGAAGGCCCCATAACCTCTAGATAGTGTGTGTGTGTTGGGGGAAGGATTAGAGAAAAGGGCAGGTGGGGCCAGGACAGTGCCTCTCATAACCTTGAATGTGCTTATAGATCATTTGGGGATCATGTTGACTCATTAGTTCTGGGGTGGGGCTTGAGATCCTGAAATGCTTACAAGCTCCCTATTCTCAAGTGATTCTCATGCTACAGGTCCAGGACACTAAACTGAGGAGCAGGAAACCAGGGCACTTTCTAGAAGTTGCACTTACATATACTCACTCTTTTCACTTAGTTGATGTGTTTATGTGGGGGAGGGGCTTTGATGAGGAGTGATGATGGAGAATATAGGGGGATCAAGGCCCTCTGAGGCGTGCCTTGGCCTCTGGACTGACCAGTCCTAAAGGGCAAATAAAAGATGTTGTCCCCCTTAAAACTAGAAATGAAAACATTGTTGGCACCAACGTGAATGATTGTGTACTACTCACAGCAGTGTTTTTCTGCTTGGGTGTAAGTGAGGTGAACATAGACAGTTGGAGCAAAGTGGGATGTGGAGAATGTGCCATGTTGAAGAAATGTGCCATGTAGATTCACTTTGGAGAAAGATAGAGCTCACGGTCCAGGGAAGGAGGTTTAAGGTATAAGAGGGAGGAAGTGGAATGTCAGGAGATGTGTTCTCGAGAGTGTGAATTTGCAGTATAAGATGACAGAGGTAAGGTAGCTTGGGAGATGACAGTGGCCACAAGTAGCTGTCAGGGTGGGTGGCTAAAGACTTGTTCCAATAGATGGCACAGTTGGGCACTAGAGAAAGATAGATGCCGAAGTCCTCGCGGTTGTGTGAATGATCATAGGATCATAATAATGATGTAAAGATGATGTGGAGTGTGGGATAGGTAGATATCATGAGTCTCTGAGGAGAAATATGATACAGGGTGGGAAAGCAATGGTTTGGAAATGGCAGAGAAAATGCTTCACAAGAATGATTGTATCTGTACGGGTGTAAGAGAATGAGTATTCTCCATTAAAGAGGGCTAAAAGAAGAAAGTGAATCCTCAGGAAAGCAGGATCTACATAAGGTAGGGAAGTCTGAGCATTACGAGATGAGCCTAACAATATGCAGTGGAGGGCGTGGGCAAGAGTGGAAGTGGCCAGGGGAGTTTTCAGAGAGCCCAGAGAAATGGACTGGGTGGGGACTGGCTGTGGGAGGAGCCAGGAGGAACCCGGAGGAACCAGGAGGAAGGGAAAAGCAGTAAGAAGATGAGAATGGGAGAAATGATTGGTGTCTCAAGAAGAGTACCCTTGGGGAAATGCGGAAAGATGACAACAAGGAGAAGAGGCAGAGATCCTGTTGATTGGTTTTGGGATTCTGACTGAGAGTTGGGTAAAAACATTTTTGGAAAGGAATCAGCAAACAATCCAGGGTGGATGTGTTGGGGTGTGTAGGCCTGGTATCTTTCATACTGTGTGGTTTTGGTTGGCCAAAGAGGTCAGCTTATTTATGTATACCAAACAAGAAAAATTTAAAGGATTATTTCTAGAATTTTGATAGGTATTAAGCATTCCTTTTCAGTGACACTGCAGAAGAATCTATTGCGTGATTGATACATCTGTTTTCCCTTATTAAAGCATTGGATTTTATTCAGATAATACTTTTCCCTTTAATTGTGGTGTGGAAATATTTCTTGTCCCTACAAATTGGAAAACAGAAAATTACAATAAAATGAAGTTCTTACTTCCTGCCCTAATTGGGACCACTAACAGGCTATCAAGAATAGAATTTTCATCCAGAAAAAGGCCCTTTTCTTTTGAAGCCGTATAACATACTGCATGTGAAAGGCTTGCCATGTTTACCAGAATGAGTAGGATATTACAATATTAGTTCTTTGTTCCTTTTATTCCTTTAGTTTTGTGTAGTAACTATTACTGTTCCTTTGAAAACAATAGCCAGTGGGAAATGTAATATTGAACTTGACAAATACAGAGCATTCATTTTATTATAAAGGGTTTGAAATGCCTAAGAAAGAAACTATAGTTTAAAGAGCTCCAGCAAAATAAATCTGAAATGGAAAGAGATACAGTGATGAAGACTAGAAAACATACCTAATAAATCAAAATGAAACCAGTTATGAGGAAAAAGGAAAGCAGATGGAAATTGGGAAAATAGCAAAAGAGATAATGAAACAATAGACAGGATGTGTGTTTACCTGGAAGCTTTCATCAGAAATTAAATTTCATAGGAGTGGAGGAGTTTGAGACTTTGGAAAGCAAGCTCATAATAACTGGTTCTGGGAGGTGAGGAATGGGGTCCGCACAAATCTGTAAACAGGAAATAAGAATTGTGAAGGAATTTAAATTTAATCCAGGGAGCTTTGGGGGATTTTGTGTAAAGGATTGACATGGTCAAAATGACAGCAGGGAAGACAATTAGCATTCAGGCTGCAGGTGCAGAAAGAAGCTAGAAAAGGCATCTTAGGGGAAGTGTATATAGGAAATATGGTTACCTACTGCGTGTTGGAACGGACAGGCCTTGGCACAGCAGCACACCCAGGTCCTGGAATGGATGCTGACTTAGGAACAAGACCCTTCCTTTTGGGTCTTTGTTTTTTCATCTATTGAAAGAAAGAAGGAAAGGAAACAAAGAATTCACCCAAGCCTGGCAAGGTGGAAGGAAAGTCTTAGGTATTGCTTATAGTCCAGACTTTCTTTGAAGATAATTGGATGATATATCTCAAAAAACTTAAAAACATCCATTTTCTATGACCAAATAGTACTACTTCAAGGAATTTATTATCAGTAATAATACTTAGAGATGTCTTTAAGATTTATGCCTATGGATATTCATTACAGCATTATTTATAATATCTCAAATTTGGAAACAACCTAGACATATAACAATAGCACGTTGCTTAAATAAATCTTAGCTGATGTATCCAATGTAATACAATACATTTATTAAGATCATGTTATAGAAGAATATTTAATGTTGCTGGAAAGTCTTTATGATGATTGTTAAGTGGAAAAGAAGCACTTCCACAAATAGTTTGTACAATATAGAGAAAACGTGTGAATGGATGCTAGATATTTTGTCACTATTTAAGGTTACAAATAGAAAAATGCCTATCAGAGGACTATCTGGAAGTGTGGCTAAGAAGTCCTCGGGTTGAACTGGCAGATAACCAGGATTTGTATTATGTAGAGTAGGCAGTCAACTGATGTTTGAAGATGGGATTCTCTATAGCACCATCAAACAGAAACTGTATTTTTACTCATAGCTTGAGTACTGCAAATATAGGGCAGGCTGCGTTGGGCCCAGACATGAAATCAGCATAGAGGAGACCATGTGCTGGTTCCAGCAGAAGTATGAGATCACCCTTTGTGGCAAATACATTTCTGTTTGTATTCAAAAGGCCAATAAAAAAGTTTTCAACGAAATGTTAAAAAAAAAAAAGTATGGGGAGGCATCGGTTGTTTTTTCCCTTGTTCTCAGATTAATCCCCCCCGGCCTACATCAAAAACTCCTGATCCTTTGAGTTTCACACCAAATAGATATAACACCTTCATCTCCAAATCCATGTTGTCATCTACTGATTTTCTGGTCATCCTTCTTCATCCATTGACGATTTTAGCTCCTGATTCTTAGTCTTATTCGGCTCCCCAAACCTGTCATCTTCTATTCTCAGTGACTATAGCTCCCATCCATCGATCCATCTTAGTCTTCTACCATTTCAAACAATCATCTCTTCCACTGCACTCTCCAGTACATTCTCACTGTCCATTCGTCACCCCTATACTCTTTTCATTTTTCTCCTTATAGCTTAGATTCCATGATTGTCCACCATTATCATTCCCTTGAAACATCCCTCAACTTCTTCTACCTTTTTTCCTTTGTAATTTATCTTTAGAAAAACTCTGACACTATGAATCTGTCGTTCACCATCTCCTTGCCAGCGCCCAAAGTGCTGAATTTTCCTAGAGGAAAAACAGACAAGAAGACTGCCTAGTTTAATTTTAAACACACGGTCACAAACATCAAATAGCCAGTTAGTGCTAAACAGCTATCTTACTATATTTCTCACTTTCCCACTTCCTGAAATGGCTATTTCATATCATCTGCTCTCCTCAAAATCTCTTAGACCACTTCTTCCCACTTTTTCTATATCTGATGACCTTGGATCTTATGTCATTAAGAAGATAGAAGCCATCTATCTTATTTGACTTATTTGTAAGAGACTTATTTGTCTTCTCATTACCAAATTTATAAACCTACTTGCATTATTCTTCCCTCTTACACTGTTTCCCCAAAAATAAGACCTAGCAGGACAATCAGATCTAATGCGTCTTTTGGAGCAAAAATTAATATAAGACCCGGTCTTGTTTTACTATCATATAAGAGTCGGTCTTATATAATATAATATAATATAATATAATATAATATAATATAATATAATATAATATAATGTAATGTAATACCGGGTCTTATGTTAATTTTTGCTCCAAAAGATGCATTAGAGCTGATTGTCCAGCTAGGTCTGATTTTCAGGGAAATACGGTAGGTAGTATACAACGGGAAATATTTATCCGCTTCCTATCAAAACTAATTCTTTTACTTTCACTGGATTCTATTCCTAATTTCCTGCCTTCTGAGGTCTTCTTTCTCTGACTTATCCCTTCTCTCTGCATCATTGATCTCTTCCTCACTATCAATACAGTGTGTAAAAACAAACGTAAAATCTTTGGCTCCATATTCCTCTCAAACATCCGCTCCATTTTTGTTTTCTTAGCAATCACCCTCTTTAAAAAACTGTTTACATGTGTTGTCTCTCATAATTTGCCTCCAATCTTGTTTTTAACCCAACACTCAGATGAAACTGCTTTTGTCAAGGTCACACATGACCTTCACACATGGCCTAATTCAGCGGCCACATCTTTGCTCTTTTTGTTTTCAGACTTCACTGAGCACTGGATTCAGTTGACCACTCCCTTCTTGAAACATGACCTCATTTTGGTTTCTTTAACCTCAGACTTTCTGTGTGTTTTTTTTTCTTATCTCACTTGATGGTTTTTCACTTCTCTGCCTCAAAGTTTTGGTGTTCCTATCAGCTAAACCTGGGCCTTTTCCCTCTCTTCTCTCTATCTATACTTCCTCTCTAATAGACCTCAAGCTCTACCCATGAATTTGTTATTGTCTCCAACTGCCACCTTCACATCTCCAGTTGATTGTCTCTTAGACTTGTCAAGCTTAATATGTCCAAAGTGGAACCTTGGATACCATCCTCCTCCTAATATTCTCCTCTGTTAGTCTTATCTCCATATGACTACTAGCATTTATCCAGTTGTTTGGGCAAAACATGGGGAGTCATCCTTAATTCGTCCTTTTCACCTCTCACATTCAATTGATCACCCAAATCTATATCTTTCACTTTCTATATATCTCAAAACCTTTTACTATTGTCTATTTCTATCATCAACATCCTAAGCCATGTGGCATAGTCCCTTACTTGGACTACTGCCACAGTCTCCTTACTCTCCTTGCTCCCAATCTTGCCACCTTTCACCCAAAGTCAACTAAAAGTGTTATATTTTTTAAGTTGTATCTTACTTTGCCTCTTAGATGAACTATGGGCTCCTTATTATGGCCTACAAAACTCTTTGGTCTACCATTCCAACCTCATTTTGTGCCTCTATCCCCTTTGCTTCTGAGACCTCATTCTTTAGGTCTCAGATTAAATGCAGTTCATTCCAAGAGGCTTTCCTCAACCTCCTCATAAAGTAGATCTTCTCTTCATCACTATTCTCTGGCACTGAACTATTTTAGTTCTTTTTACAACACTTAGGATCTCAAATTATGTGTATTTCTATGTTTATTGTGTGTCTCCTCTACTAGGCTGGAAGCCCCCTGAGGTCCAAGTTGAAGTTCTTCTGATAACTGTTTCACCAGTACCCAGCACAGTGCTTGTGCATAGTTGATAGTATATTTTCATTAGATATTTGTGAAATAAATGAGGATTTGCCAAGTGTTGATTTTATGTGGTGTCGACGTGAGGAGAAAAGATTAAAATGTTCCAGATTGTAAGGTGATTCCTGTGACTCCTGCGTAACACAGGATAAGTGATAAGAATTGGTGGCACATTATGAGGAAATGGAAAATATAACAGCAACGTTTAGAACTTGAAAAATGACAAAATGATTGTATCTTTGCAGGGATGAGGAAATAGGGCAATAAGGTCTGAGGAAAGAAAACTAGGAGCTTAGTATTCTCTACCTTTTATGGGAGATCTTATACTTAAAAAAATCTTTTCAGGCAAACTGACTCAAAAATGGAATTCATAAAACAAGTCAGGATAGAATACAGAACAGAAACCACAAAGACGTGAAAACCGAGAAAGTTTGTATAGATACCAGGTCCTCAGTATCTACATAAATACAGTGAATATATGAATGCATACCACAAAAATGGTTAATTAGAAAGGTTAATTATTTTCCTGACTGATGCTTATTGATTATCAAAGAATTCCCTTATCAATTGTCTTATGCCTTAGAGTGTTGATATGAAAGGCTACATGTGGCGACAGAAATGAAATTGATCGTTTAACAGCAGTTGGCTTATCATATTGCACTACTTTATGTGAAAGATGCTATCCATAGAGGCAATTGTTATGGGTAGTTTAATAAGGCAAACACTGTTAGAGACTACAATTTAACTGTATTCTTAGCAAATACATTAGTTTTTGCAGTACATTCATTTGTTTTATTAAAGCCAATTATACATTTGTTTTTACTAATTTTTACTGTACAAAAGAAATTTGAAATACTTAATAGTCAATTACTGTGAGAATGCAGATAAAAATAATGAATGTTATCACACAAAGAGTTTATATATAAAAGGTAAGGCAGACTCTAATATAGCATATGGAAATTTGTTAGAAATTAGTAACTCCTATTTTAAGCTGTTTTAGAGCTTTCGGGGGGAAGGAAAGCCTTTAAATCAATGAAATTCTTACCTGGGTCCAGGTAGATGGCAGACATGATTCTATCTAAATGGAATCCTGGTAAAAGCCATAATCAGTGTTCTCTCAAGAGAACAGGCTTTTTCTTTAATAGCACCATTAACACAATAGACAAGCAAATTCTTCGTGCTTAGATCTCTATATTTAGTCACTTTGAAATATTTGATGCTTTTATGAGTCATCAGAAAGAAACTCTAAACTTGCCTTCAAGTGATAATGTAGAATGACATATTTCAAATAAATATCGGGTCAGGGAATGGTGAATATACTGATAATAAAATCATGGTTATGAGTTAACCAGAAAACATTTTTTGTTCACCAACCTTTCCTGTAGCACTTAAAATATTTCAAGTTCAGTACTAGACACAGAAAATATTTCAGATTCAGTAGTAGGTATGTACAATAGATATGGTCCTTACAGTATAAAGTTGATAGTCTCAAGGTGAAATGAAGCATTAAACAGGTTGCCTCAGCAATGTGTGACACTTGCTGTGACAGAGGAATTAAGAGTACCACAGGATTCGTCTGTGTGCTTTTTACCTAGCATAGAGATCGGGGAAGGCTTCTTGGAGGAAATAACACTTAAATTGATCCTTTCATTTAAGTAGGAGTTAGGCAGAAGGGACAGAGAAAAGAGCATCTATTTAGGTCCTGGAGCCTTTGAAAAATGGAAAGAAGTCCAGACTGCCTGGAGCTTAGAGTGTTAAGGAAAGTGGCAGAACTGAGTTCAGGAGAACAGATTTGGATTGCCTTGTGAGTCATAATAAAGGAGTTTGTACTTTATTCTAAATGCTGAGATGCCTCTAAAGATTTTTAAGGAGGGTTAGAAAATGATCGCATTTTATCCTTTTAACCATTCTAGCTGTAGTGTAGAGAATGGTTGGGAAGGAAATAAGACTTGATGCAGGGAGATGAGTGAGTGAGGATGTTTATATGGCATTCCAGGCAAGAGAGTATGGAGACTTTCTTGGGCAAAGGCGGGGGTGGGTTGGGGTGGGGGTAGGGGAGAGACTAGTGGATAGATTCAAAAAATGTTTGAGTTAGAATGGCCGGTAGGCTGGTAGATAGATGGTTCTGAATCTCAGAAGAGTGGACTGACCTGATATATGCGTATGTTTGAGAGTTATCAACATTTAGACATACTGTAATTGAAGTATTGGGAATCCGAGAAAGGCCTATAGCATGGGTCTTCAAACTGAGGGGTGCTTCTGGAGATAGGTTAATAAGACTCCAAGGTTTAGGTGGACATACAAATCATTTTAAAGGAATCTAGTCGCTAAATTTTCGACTTCCATATATTGTCTTCCTAAGATCAAGATTCCTGAGAATCCTTCTGTGGTCAAGTAGGTTCTTCCTCCCCACATCTCCTTTCACAGAATTCTCTTCCCATTGACAAAAGAAGGGCAGACCTGCAATTTATTCTGAGTTGTTGTGGTGCCTCTGTGGGCCCCACACAAAAGTGGTAACATTTACACGAAGAAAGTGAATGACCCAAATGAGTAACAAAGGTAATAAATTCTTTAGCACTCGTTTTTTTTTTTTTTGTTGTTGTTTTTGTTGTTGCTTTCCATGAAATGAAAGGAATGCCTACTAGGATTGTCAGCTGATGGATCATTAAAAATAATTTTTGATGCTAGATCACTTTGATTTTTGGTATATGATTTAGGAGGAGTTTAAAGAATCGAGTGACATTGCTATAATAAAACTCCTTCCATTTCTATCTATCTACTTATATAAATATGTTCTAGGCACTTACAGAAAAAAATGAAAAACAGGAATAAACTTGATGCAGAACATTGATTCTAGCAATAAGTTATATTAATCATAGGCCCATGAGATAATTGAAAAAATAAAAGCCATTTTAATTAATTAATAGTTCCATCTAAATTCTGTTTCTTACAATTAATAAATATCTGTCAAAATATAAAGTATGTTGCATTGTGTTTATCAATTGTATATAATGGTAGTTTAATGAGAACTCAATCTAGAAGAAAAATGTTACCATTTAGAAATTTATGGTCCCAGGAGATTAAAAAAAATTAAGTTTACCAACATATTTCTTTGCAGAGGTGTATGATAAGGTGATTAATAAAAGGGTTTCAAGCACAAAATATATTACCTTGGGTTGAAATTTTGTTAAAGTAGAACAAAATTCTGAGTTCCAAGAGAAAAAGGAATGATGTGATATTTTCTAATGTTAAAGAACTTATTTATGTATTTTTTTAACTGGATCAAGGTGGGAATGAAATCACTGTGGTGACTTTACATAATTTAAACATTGGACGTGTTTAAAAGAATGAATGGTTATATCTTTAAATGGTTATATCTTTAAGTGTTCTTACAAAATTTACAAATTGGAGGCAATTATGTTCTCTGTCAGTGATATTCTATATGAAGTTATGTTGTAATATTTGGATGTCAACTTAAAAATGTGAGAGAGGTTTTTCAAAATCATTTTAGAGGGTAAATGAGAACAAAAATTTGAGGACCACTGGCTTAGAGAGGGAAAGTTGGTGAAAAGAGAAAAGGGCACAGGTTTGGTCCCCAGAAGCATCTTTACTCAAGGATCCTTCTATCTTCACCTGTGTAATAAGGACAGGAAGCAAGAAAAGGCTTGGTAGGTGTAGGTGTGTGGGCTGTCCCTATGGAATTGGAGAGGAGGCCATCTATGAGAGTGCAGGGAGGATGGGGGAGAGGTCGCCCAAAGAGCGTATAATATTTGAATTATCTGTTGTGGCGAGCAAGAACATTGCTGATGGGTGAGAAACCATTCTTGAGGTCAGCTGCCCTTGATCCTAGAGTGATATCAGTCTCTTTGGTAGGTGATTTTTATTGGCAGGAAGTTCTTAGCGTCAAGGGATAACATAGGCATTAAGAAAAGTAGTGGCAACTACATAATATTAAGGGAGCGTGGAGATAATTGTTGGCAGAGATGATAAATCGTTTACTCAAGGTTAACTTCGGGAATGGCAGATAGAATCTCAAAGTCTCACTTTTCCACTGAAGATTTTATAAACTTACGTGTACTTCTCTGTGGTACCTCTTACATTGAGTTTGCTTATAAAGTACACCAGAAGTGGGATGAAAAGTTAGGAAAAAGGTGTGTGTATGCCATTCTGCCTGATCCCAAACTTGATCTCAACCCATAAATATCCAAACCTGAAAATGCACTTCCAGGCCAATTTCCCCTCTGCACCTGAAATTTAACATTTCATCTCCTTCCTGGAATTTGTTTCCTGCCTACTTCCACCTATATAACTAAGTCCTCTGGATCATTTAAAGGCTGGTCCCTCGTGAAATTTGTAATCTCCACCTGTACTTATAATTTATACCAGCCCTGTCCAGGAGAAAAAGAATACGAATGACAGATGAGGGCACATATATAATTTTTATTTTTCTAGTAGCCACATTACAAAGGTAGAAAGAAATAGTTGAAATTAATTATAATATGCTTTATTTAACCTAATATATCCAAGATATTATCACTTTAATATGTGATCAATACAAAAAATATTAATAAGATGTTTTATATCCAGTTTTTGTACTCAATCTTCAAAACCCAGTGTATATTTTACATTTATAGCACCTCTCTATTTGGACGAGGCATATTTAACTGGTAATAGCTGTATTCAGCTGGTTGCTACTGTATTGGACAGTGAAAAATCTATATGACAAATATTAGTGCTAAAAATACCATTTTTACTTGCTGATTTTTTTTTTTTTGGAGTGTTCTTAGTTTTCTCAGCAGACTATAAGCTCCTTAAGTACAGGGATCATGTTTTAAACTTCCTTGATATTCTCAAGGTGCTCAGCATAATAAGAGGTCTCGATGTGGCCTCAATCTACCTCTTTCATTGAATTATTTTGAATAATGAAACTTTTTGTTTAATCACCTTACCGATACTAGTCTGTTGACTGGCCCTTTGGAAATAGGATAGCATTTTTTGGAATAACAAAGCTGTCAGTGTTTTAAATGATGGACAAGGCTGCTAATTGCTGCTGCTCATGTAATTAGACAATCGTTTAAATTTGTGAGCATCCTGGGGGTGGGACGGTGGTGTCTTTTCAGTTACATTCAGTCACAACAGCTTTTATTTCCAGTATGAACATCTTTACATACAAATTAATAGTTCTTTGAAAGGTATTAGATATTCTTTTAAAAAAATTATGAGTTTCAGTTTTCCCCAGGGTACTTGTCAAGTTGGTTAATATGTCACTCTTATCTTTGACTTATCTGAGAACCTAGCTTGAAAATAAATTGGCTTAGCTGTACCAACCGGTCCCTTAGAAACTTTTCATTTTTTGAAGGGGGCGGAGTAGAGGGGTTTGCCTCGATTCTGGAAATGTCATTATCTCCGTCTGCTAAGCCTTTATGTTCAGAGCTGTGGCCTTCAGGATAAACAAAGTGAAAACCAGCCCCTTGAGAATCTTAATTTGTTCAAATTAAAATGAATGTGGGAGGATAATAAAATTGCTTTAAAAAGTTAGTCTGAACTTGAGCACAGTATTTTAGCCATTTCTTTGGGGAAATTACATCACCCATACATGTAGGGTCAATAGAAAAACAATAACTATTCTAAGTTGTAGGAACTTTTTTTTAGCCTTCACCATTGTAAATACAATGATACTAATTCAGTATCAAGTGCAAATTGTTGAGCTGCAGCTCTATGCCATTAGAAAACCTCCTAGGCATGCCGAGTAGGGGGGAGGGTTGAGAAAGTGATCAATTTTTTTTCTAATGACTTTATGAGAAAATGAAGTTATTATATCAGAATCAGTTTTGTAGTTAGAAATCCTCATAGCAATTGCTGAGAAAAGAGAACACTTTTTCATGAAAAGAGAACACTTTTTTCCACTGTAATTGTGACCACTGTGTTACAGCAATCAAGAAGGTGTGCTAATTTATTTCTAACTGATACAATTGATTTCCTAAAAGCTTTGTGGGGGATAGAAGATGTCATTGTGATGAATCAGAAATGCTTAATCCTATCACAATATAAAGCAAATTGTAGTCCATCTATTTTGGTATTAATCAAATGGAAAAAATCCCAACTTTTTTCTGCATCTAGTTCTAGGTGATTCACAGATGGGAAGAAGATTATACAAGCTCGTTTTAAACATTTACCAGAAGAAATAGAATTGAAATATGAAGTCTCTGGTGCTAGTTATTGATGTGCATTCTGCTAGGAATTGAAGTCTATGGGTGGCCCACCACAGAAGTCTGCCAAATATGATATATTCGGGACATAATAATGAACTGTTGTCAGTTTCCCTCAAGGGAAATCTGGATGTATTGCACTTTCTCTCTGAGGTAGGTGTAACTGTGTTGGAAAATAAAATTTTTGTTACTGCTAATAACTGTTAACTTTAAATGTTAGCCAGTTGTCTATGCTAGGAAGTCAGCACGTACTGAACATTCATTTTAATCTCCTTCAGCAGCAGTGAAATTTTACTTCATAACCCACTTAGCTGAATGCGATCGGCTACTGTGGTGCTAATTTTGTGTGCTATTGCTAAATCATTTCAGAAGCTTGAAATTAGGCTTCCAATGCTGATTTGGAGTCACCATATAACATTGCAAACAGTGATTCTTGGATTTGACTGGGAGCCGACCCCTCAGTCAACATGTCTAGTTTGGACCTTACTTACTCCTTAGGTAAGATTTAGATAATTGAATCACTCAGAGAAAAGTGCAAGAGGTATGACATTAACACCACAACTTTAGGGTCCCCTAAATATGTAACAGTTTTTTTTTTTTTTTAAATTTCAAGTCTTTTGCCAATTTAAGGTAATGGTTGTCAATTCAGTTTCCTCAGTGCATTCACGATTTCCACTTTCTCGTAGATTCCAGTTAATTGCGAGGGATCTTGCTGGTGCCAAGACATGAAGGTCCTCTCTGGTCCTTTCTCTGAACCCTGTGTGTTGGTCCCTACAGCTTGCTACAAACCTTCCTTGTTATTATTATAACGTCTACAGGGGCTAGCACTCCCTCTAGCCACTTCCTCACTCAGCTGGTACTCCCTGGACTTGTTTAGGGTGCTTAGACACCCCATGCAAACTGTGGCAGTCTCCTGGTTGGGTTGGGAAACAGCATATTTTTCTTCCAAGTAAGTCTCTTGTCTATACGAGGGCCTTGGATTTTTAGATGCAAAAGTCAAGAATTTGCCTCTTTGATTCTTCTCTGAAGTAGAAACTCCCAAATGCCTACCTGTCTCCTAGATTGCAATAATGTGGGAATGGAAGAGTGTCCTGGGCTAATAGGAAATATAGATGGAAAAAACACATCAGTTAATATTTCAAAAATGTCATTCTCTATAAGAACAAACTGAGCAGAGTCTTGGAAATGTGAAAACAGGTCAGAATTGGTCAATCTGAGTAAAAGAGACCAATCTAAAATACTAATTATTTGTATCATGCGTACGTATGTGAATGACTGTTTTGTTTGGCATATGCCAGTCGTTTAGTTTCTCTCTTTTAGAGCAGAGCCGTATTTGTAAAGACCACCTGATCCAGCCATTTCTTTTAACAGCAAACAGGGACCCATACATAACTAGCATGAAGTCACACAGCAAATATAGGACATGAAACCAGGTCCTCTGACTCAGAATTCTTTGCTCATCTTTTCCCTCCTTGCCTGAGAATGATATTATTTTGCAATTGAAGAAAATTAGGTTAGCTAGCAGGATAAACTTTTTGATGCTAATAGGTTGAAACATTGAAATACATTATCAAGGACATTTGCAGTAGTTATTTTAAAAAATGGTTAGGCAGCTACCTTTTTGCTCTGGCCTGGGGACAGTCCTGTGAATCAGGGACAATATGGCTTATTGAAGTCGATTTCTTTACCCTGGTTTGTAGATTACATGATTTTAAGGCAGATACTTCAAAAAGGGTTTACAGATATAGACTTGATTGATATATTTACCACAAAAGCTGCCCCTGTAGCCTCTGTAAATTCACTGTGTTTATTTCCTTTGTGTGTGTGTGTATTTGTGGAGGGAACATCAATTTGCCCTTTCAAGCAAATGTAAGGATTTTTCAAGATGTTTAAAAACAGACGAGTGAAATTGTCTTCAGTTCCCTAGAGAAGATTGGACTGCATCTTCCTCACGATGGAATAGATTTCTGTTGGGAGAGGATTTATAACTTTATGGGCCAGATAGTGTAAAAGATGTGACAAGCTTCAAAAATAATTTTTCAGTGGGACTGTTTCTTGGGAATGGTAATTGATTTTGCGTAGTGTCTGTTAAAAACAAACCTGGAGGACGCTGTTGCAGAAAAAGAAAAGAAAAGGCTTGAGCAAAGTATTCACGTATTCATCACGTTTTTTTTTGTGAAGATATGTAGAGATTTAGACAGATTTTAGAGAGATTATTTTGTATTTCATTACTCCCTGGGTGGGAGAGATACATTTTGGAAAGCCAATCAGACACTTTCTTTTCCTATGGTAGTATTTAAAATCTTTTCAAAAAAAATCTTCCAGAAGACGTTTCTTTCCCATTCTGCACCCTGAACACCTCTCCATTCCTTGGGTTCTTCCCTTTCGGTGACAGTATATCTACTAAACACGATTTGGGGTAGTGGAAACACCTGTTTGAATGCAGCTTCCTTCCTTCTTTCCTTCCTTCCTTCCTTCCTTCCTTCCTTCCTTCCTTCCTTCCTTCCTTTCTTCCTTCCTTGCTTCTTTCCTCCCTCTCTCCCTCCCTCCCTCCCTTTTTCCCTTCCTATTTTGTAGTGAATAACTTTGAACTGTCCACATCAAATAATGTGACAGCACAACAGAGCCTATTTCCGCCCCCAGCTTTCCTGAGATATAAATGACATCACATTGTGTAAGTTTAAGGTGTCCGACATGGTGATTTGATACATGGTGTACTGTAAAATTACTATCAACAATAATTTAGTTAACACATCCATCACCTCATATAATTACCTATTTGTGTTTATTGAGAACATTTAAGTTTGACTTTTTTAGCAACTTTCAAGTATGCAATACAGTTATTATTATATTACAGTTATTATAAAATTGTTAACGGTAGTCACTGTGCTGTATATGAACTAGAATTTATTGCTTGTATAACTGAAAGTTTGTACCCTTTGACCAATATTTCCTCATTTCACCCACACCCCTGCCTCGGGAAAACACCATTCTCTGAATTCAGCTTTTTTGTAGATTCCACGTCTAAGTGAAATTATATAGTATTTGTCTTCCTCTGTCTCACTTATTTCAGTCAGCATAATGCCCTCAAGGACCATTCAAGTTGTTGACAATGGCAGAATTTCCTTTTTATGGCTGAATAATATTCCTGTGTGTGTGTGTGTGTGTGTGTGTGTGTGTGTGTGTGTGTGTGTGTGATATCTCACATTTTCTCTATCCATTCATCAATAACAGGCTATTTTTAATATGGTTCTTTTTATTGAATCTGAGAATCTAAAGTAAATACTGCATACTGCAGCTTCATATTCAGTATACTCAGCTAGTTGAGGGAACTCTTAAAAATTTTGTGTAATCTTTTAAGGTTATAATAATAGAGTATTAGTTATGTTTCCAATATACCTTCCAGCTGGATCCTCACTCTGTGTTAACTCTAACATTAATCCCATAGAGATAGAACCTACAATTTGGTTTTTATTCAGAATTAATAAAATGTGAGAATATTTAAGATTATCACCTAATTTCCTATAGTCTGTTTTCCTTTTAAAGTTTACAGGTGTATGTAAACTTTCGTTATCCAAATATTTGCCATACGGGTTTGTAGACACTTTTACCCTAAACTCATTGTGAATCAACATCTCATCATAATCAATGTGCATGTGTGTACAACGAAAACATTTTGTTGTTGAGACTGATCTCAATAGGCTGATCTCAGGCAAGAGGTTGTAGACCGAATGGGCTGCACTGTTGAGTCCTTTGTTCAGGTTGTTTACAAGTGTTCGCATTGTCTATAATGATCTTCCTCATCCTTTTTCCTGAGCATTTGTCCCTTCCTGAGTGTCAGTTCCTTTCTACCAGGAGCTGGGAACGCTTCCAACTAGGGTCTCATTCAGATAGCATCTTTACTATATCTAACATGTTATGTCATTGTTTATTTACATTACAGTATATATTCTTTGAACATGTAAAAGGAAAATATAATTCCTATTTGATATTGTAAGGAAGAATTTCTTGTGCTTCCCTTCCAAACATACCGTCCAAACACTTCCTTATGTGGTAAAGAATTAAGTAATTGGTGTTTCAAATGATTTAATTTATATTATTTGGAAATCCTGGGTGGATTTGAATTGCTATAGAGATGTTTACAAGTGTGTTATTTATATTCAGGGAAACCAGATGGGTATTTGGATGGGTTGGGAACATACTAGTTTTCCCAATTAAAATAATAGAGTGATAGGTACCCATCACCTGAAAATTGCCATGCAACATATTTTCATAAAAGAATTGCCTATATTTCTGTTCTGAGCACATACACATATAAATTCTATAGTAGCCTATACTAGTAAAGTTATCTTGAAACCTTTTCCATGACTAATTCTCACATTTCCCATCGAGTGTAATTAATGTGGCTATCTATTCTATCAACCAATACATTTAAAAACTTTTGTGGATTTCTTAACAGTTTTCTTAAATGCTGACTGCATTTCTTCCTTCTGTCTCTAAAGTGTCATTGTCCTGGGATCCTCTCTTTCCTCTTTGCCCTGAAGACAACTTTTATTCTCATTCCTCTGCTGAACTCTTCTTTATCTCAAACCCTGTTCACTTTCTCGTCCTTTTATCTCCCATTTTCAAGTAGCTACTTTCCTGCATTTATGTCCCAGTGCCACTTCAAATGTGACATAGCAGGGAGGAAAGGTGTTATCGTAACAGTGAGCCCCAGAAATCCCTTTTGGGAGGCAGTGGACTTTGCCTAGGAAAATGCCCTGTAAGCCAGTTGATGCTGCAAATTGAGATCCTGAGAAAAAAAGGCTGACAGAAGACAAGGTGAGAAAAGTAGCTGAATCATCCTGAATACACGATGAACAGAGATTTGTGGATTGAAGGGAAGGAGAGAAAAGGTGTTGGAGGAGAGAGGAGGGAGAGGGAAGGGAGAAAGTGACTGGAAAACTTACAGAGAAGTAGAAACAGAGTTGACAGAAAGGGCCAAAGGACTTTATAAGGACAGGTTGATTTTATAGTCAAATTTAGGTTGTTTATATTTTTTGCAATATGCATGTTTTCAACTCTCCAGTACCATCTGCTACATACACAACAGACTTCTATGGGCATATTTTTCCATGTCAAGATCTAGAGACAATTAGATTAGAATAGCATTATTCACAATAGCCAAAAGGTGGAAACAATCCCAAATGTCCATCAACACAATCAATGGATAAACAAATGTGGTATATCTACACAATGGAATATTACGCAATCTGAAAAAGGAATGAAATGCTTATATATGGTAAAACATGATGACTATTGCAGACTTTATGCTAAGTGAAAGAAGCCAGACACATTTTTGCAATATTTGGAATGTATCCTTCATTTTCTGGATGTATACAGACTATAAATATAATTATCCCATAAAATGGCATATTGCTGTAATATGCTTTTTCCTTTCAATGAATACGTAGTAGACAGCTCTCCTGATTAGTGCCTAGTGATCTGTCTTATTTCCAAAAAGCCTGACCCTTTAAAAACACAATCTGTAGTTAATCATCACAGTTCCTGTTGGAAAAGCTCAGTTGGAATCAAAGAAAGTGATGTCATTTTAGGCCTCTAATTTCTAAAGATGTGGAAAAGCTCAAAGGGATGGACAGATTCCAGACTGAAGCTCAGAAACTGTTTAGCTGGAGGAACCAAAGAAAGGGGACTTTTTGCCTCAAAGGAAAAAATTTTGCTTTAGAAGAAGGAACTTAAAGTTGTTCCAGAAAAAAGCAGGCTGTATGTTCTGAAAACCTGAAGATAAAAGCTGACTAGGTTCATTCCTGACCTTGTAGCTTTTTCCATAGCAGAGAATAGGAAGCCAACATTCAGCAAGAATTAGGAGTGGATTTCAGCCGTTTAAAAACCAATTGCAAAAAGAGTGAGTCAAAGTAAATGGTGAAAGTTAGGTTAGAAAAGACATTCTATTTTTCTTATTTTGGAAATATTCCTAAGTTTTAGACTTTTAAAAAATGTATTAAACAAGCATTTAATATCTGCCACCTAGCTGGACAAAGGGAGACACTACAGACTCAGGTAAACCGATCTACACAGAGAGCTCATGGTCTAAACGAGGGCTATGCGACCTCCCCTACCACAGAGATACTGTGAGAGCAGTTTTCATTTTATCCTGTTTTATTGCAGAGTGTCTTCCTGAAAACAAGGATAGAAATCATGTACAAAAAGCTGAGTAACTCAGACTGGCACATTAAGAGCAAGTAGTTTAGAAGAGACTCCCATAGAGTGAAAAATGTTATAAAATCCCTAATTAGGCATTGAGTATGGTATATGAGCCCTAGGATTTTCTTTTTAAAATTTAAAATGTATATATGTTTGTCTAATATACTTAAAACTCTATTAAGCATTAAATGTATGCAACTGAATTTTAAATCTTAATAGTAATAGTAAATTTAATAGTAAATCGTAAAATTACAAATAATTTCCTACTTAAGATTTTAGGTCTTTCAACTTACTTGGCAGGAATTTAGGAGATACCGTGTTTTCCCGAAAATAAGATCTAGCTGGACAATCAGCTCTAATGCGTCTTTTGGAGCAAATATTAATATAAGACCCAGTCTTATATTATATTATATTAAATATATTATATTATATTAAGTATATTATATTATATTAAATATATATAAATATATTGTATATATATTTTATATATTTTTATATATTATATATTTATATATAATATATAAATATATTATATTATATTATATTAAATATAATATGAAACCAGGTGTTATAGTAAAATAAGACCGAGTCTTATATTAATTTTTGTTCCAAAAGACATATTAGAGCTGATTGCCCTGCTAGGTCTTAGTTTTGGGGAAATACGGTAGAAGAAATGTACTGTAACAGTGTAGCGGGCTTTTTGGTTATAATGTTTCAGGGGATTCAGCAGGCAATTTTGATTCTGACTTTAATGGGGACTTACCAACTTTCATACAAATTCGCTCCTAGAAAGTTGAAACTAGTCTTTGTCTCCTCTTGATAAGAAATCTGTAGAAAACTTTATTCATATCAACAGCTCTAGGATTCCTGAATTGCTTTTTGCATCTGAATCACTTGCATGCTTTTCTGATATTGATTCTTAATCCACAGATTTACAAATCTCTCCATTTTTTTCTACTCCACTTGTAGACACAGTGTTTGACCTCAGTTCTATCATTTTGTGTATGCCACTGAATAATTGCTACTTCCTTCACAAATACACTCACAATTGACCAGCTCATGTCCCAGGAGCTTTTAATGTCTTTCTTTCGGTATGCTTAATGATAACACACATTTCCTAAATTGTTTTAGTAGCAGTATGTGTATTTTCATCTTTCTGTCTTCCACTCTGCCATATAAAAGCAGAAAGAAGAAAACCTAATTATTCAAATACTTATACAGATGCTGCTGTACAGGCAGTGGTAGTGCTGTCAGGCCATCCCTTAGTCTGATGTGATACACATCAGGTGATATACACACACAGAATTGGTACTAGAGAGGGGATGGAGTTTCACTGTATAATAAGTGAAAGTCAAACTTATATGAATCTTGAAGACTCTTGTCATGTGTATATTAAAACATTCTGTCATCTCAAAAGTGCAGTAGGGATGGGAACTAAAAATTTCATGTTATTTCAGTGCCCGTATTATTAATTTACCGTTATCAGTTGTGACCTCCAAGCCTGTCTTTCTTTTTCTAAAAAGAAGGTACTGATTTCTATCTCACAGAGTTGCTGTGAGGCTTAAGTACTCTGCTTACAAGGCTTACTTAGCACAGTCCTAGCTGCATGTGGGAGCCAGCAGTGGAACTTCAGTCTCTCCTGAGCTAGTGGATACTGTGTTCCTGGACTGCAAGGACAGTGTCTTTCATGCCTATGTGGCCTTTGTACAGGTTGCTACATAATTAAACATTATTTTTTATTTGTTAATATTGCCCCAGTTAGGATGTTTAAGGTGATTTAATAATTAAATTGAATTTTAGATGAAGAGTTGTGAGACAGATACGGTAAGTTTATAGATTTTTAAATAGGCTGTGCATGCTCCTTTGCAGAGATAATTCTCACCTGGATGTATTAAGAGTTACAACCAATCCTTGGTGATCCATGGTGAGGGTTGCTACATATATTGTCACCCAAACTAGAATGCTTTTGAGAGCGAAAGAACATGCTATGAATATTTACGCCTGGATCATAGGTGAAATCTGGAATTGTCCCTGGCAAATGGAGATAGATGGTCACCCTATTCGTGACTAACTCTTCATTTGGGATCCGGTTTAATTTAAGGTGAAGCAGTTCTCAAAAGGGCTTCCTGTTTCTGTTGAATTAATGAAATAAGCACATTCTAGCATAAGTTGACTTTTTCTTGTGGATGGCCTTTCTCATAATCATTAAGGATCCTTCTGGAGGCAGGTGTTTAGCACCCCTTGACTGTTCTTAATTGAACAATGGTACCTGGACCTTGACATTAAAGGGTTTATTAGAGATCAGAGTATTCCTTTCTCCAATCATAATATCTCTGGCCCTAGAAGAGCCTTCACCATCTACCTGCTGTATATCCGCAGGCGGGGTATAGTTAGTCATGCAATTGCACGTGGAATATAAAGGTCTATGATTCAAAGTCAAAGATTATCCAAAGATTATCTGCAGTTTTCCAATGACCTATGCTGATGTTTCTTTCCAGAAATGCTATATGGATTACCATATTTATCTGAGAAGTAGCCTAGCCTGGTGGTTAGAGCAAGGATTCTAGATGCCCGATGGCCTGGATTTGAATCGTTGCTGTACCAACTTATCAATTGTGTGACCTTGGCAAGTTACTTAAATCTTTCTTTTCAATGTCATCATTAATAATATGGGGATAATAATAGTACCTACCTCACAGAAAAGCTGTGAGGATTAAATGAATTAATACTTGCAAAATGCTTCAAACACTGTGATGCTTAGCAAGAGCTATATAATGTTTGTGAGTAAAAAAATATAACCAACTTTTCTACATATAATCAGGTGCTGGTGATAATTAAGCTGAAAAGGCCCACAGGCATAAATATGGGAGGAAAGGAAAACAAAAGAAAAGTGAGGGCTATAGATAGCACTGGGGCTTTTGACAGAACAGTAGGAAATACATTTGTCAGGAGATTTAAAGATGGAAATATCTGTGTTATAAGAGCCAGTATTTTATTGGGATAATGAACCCAAGAGACAAATGTAATTTTTCCTTTCCCTTTATTCTTTGAGTGCCACTGAATTTTGCAGGGATGCTGCTGTGATCATTTTTGTTATTAATATTGTCATCACTATCATTAATATTTTAATGATTGTCATGAAATGTTAAATTCCATTTGATTTTGACAATTCACTATATCAGTTAAATGCGGTGATGCAGCCTCAGAACTTACAGGTTTTGAAATGATAGTTCTTTATTAAAGTCTGGATGAGACCATAGTGGATTTAGTATGTCTATAGTTGAGTTCTCTGAATAAAACAGGAAAATGAAAACATTCATAGAACTGACAGCGCAGCATCTGGCAATGACTGCTTCTAAATCCTGGATAGAATGGTCAGAGAATCACTGCTACAGAGTGATCTGAGAAAGGTCATCTTATTATCTAGTTCCCAGTTCTCATGTCAGATGTTAGGAAAAAAAATTAACAACAAAAATCAAAAGTTTAAACATTAGAAAAACACAAAGCTACAGAGGGATATGAGCTTTGGAGTTAGGTAGTACTGTATTCACTTTTTGGCTCTGGGATCAATTGTATGTGCCTCAATAATATGTTAATCTCTCAGAGTTTATCTGTGAAATGGGGTTGACACCCCATCATACAAAGAAAGGATTAAATGGAATCGTATATATCAAAGCAGTTGTGCTTAGTGGCACTTGCGATAGGCATGTTCCTTTTGCATACCAGTCACTAGACTGTTCCTTGATCATAGAGACCATGCCTCTTTATTAGCATATCCCCAAGCACCCAACTCAGTATCTGACATACAGTAGATATTAAGTACATATTTATTCAATATTGAGTGAATAATGGTCTAACTAAATCCATTAATTCATCAATCATTAATTAAATAACCATTCTGTCAGTTACTGTGCTAAGAACTTGAGAAATAGAGATGAACATGGAATGGTGCCCTCCCCATAGGGACCTACAGACTGGAAGAAGACAATATACATTATAATGTAGTGTCTGTATAAAGCACTAGGTGCACACAGATAAGAAAGTGCCTCACTCTAACTGGGGAGTCTGGGAGAGCTTCGCAGAGAGATATTTGAGCTAAGTCCACCAAGCAGATAAAGTGAGGGGAAGGGTACTCTATGTAGAGGGACTTATATTTGCAAGAACTCACAGGCAGGAGAGAGCATCCTGTATTCTGTGAACTGCAAGTTTTTCACTTATCTGGAAACCAGAGTGTGTGTGTGTGTGTGTGTGTGTGTGTGTGTGTGTGTGTGTGTGTGTGTGTTGGTGTCTGGGGAAGGTGAGGGTGTGATGGAATCTGGAGTGAAAACGAAGGCAGGAGGATAAATCAGGACAGGTCTTGTAAGACATATTCAGGGCAGGCGCCTGAACTTTATCCTAAAGGTGATGGAGAACCTACAGAGCATTTTACACAACAGACAGGACCAGATTTAGAAAGGGCTCCCTGGCTGCCACGTGGACAGTCAGCTATCATGTTGCCTTGAAAATAAGACCTAGCCAGACAATCAGCTCTAATCAGCGTCTTTTGGAGCAAAAATTAATATGAGACCCGGTATTATAGTATAGTATAGTATAGTATAGTATAGTATAGTATAGTATAGTATAATATATAACACCTGGTCTTATATTATAGTAAAATAAGGCCGGGTCTTATATTAATTTTTGCTCCAAATGATGCATTAGAGCTGATTGTCTGGCTAGGTCTTATTTTTCAGGGTAACCGGGTAGGTGACTATCGTGATTTTCCAAGTAAGACAAAAGAGAATGTCGGAGCACATAGCAACTCTGGGAAGAGCAATGAGATAGATTTTAAAGATCTTAGGATATGAGAATGATTTTACTTTGGGATTGATTAGATGTAAAATGGAGAGAAATCCAATCATGGTTTCACCTCTTTTACAAGTAGAGATTCTTCTATATTTTAAGAGCCATGGAAAATATTTTGCATTCCCTTAAGATTTTCTAACGTAACTATAAAGATAGTGTTTGAACATCTGAAGGTCACCATTCTAACATATCATCAATTTATTTATTTACTTATTTATTTATTTTATTTTTCCTTTTTGCCTAACTCATGTCTTTACAAGCATTTAACTTTGATTATTTAATTTTGGATTTTCCATCCATGTTACTTCTCCCTTTTCTACCTGAAGTTGTTTAAATTGGGGGGGGGGAATAAGTAACTATTGATGACCGTCTCTGTCAGAGAGTAACCACAGACAAAGAGGAGATAAAATTTCTGTTTCTTAGTTTCCCAAATTTTATATTACTGTATGAAGTTCAAACTAATGGTTATATTAAACTATGATTTGGATATATAGCAATGTTTTCCATAAAATATTGTTTTCTTGGTAGTGTCTTGACTTGAGTGGTGACAATATTGTTTCCATCTGAGTTCTGTACACAGGGAAAATGAGTCAAGAATCTGACTGCGCCTTTCATTTATTGTATCTTTTGTTACTACCACCAAAAACAAAGCAAAACATTCAATACTACTATATGTGAATATACTTTGATGTCCTTGCTTAAATCATTTGGTTGCTATTTTGCTAAGATCTCAGCTTGAATGGCTTTTAAAATATTTTCTTTTCATTGTGTGAATTCTCTTATAGTTCAGTCTGTTTGTTTCTTATTTTAATCTCCTTTTAATGGGTGACTTCCTGGGCTTTACGATAAAAGCCAAATGGGATTTATTTATAGGAACAGAGATTCATATATTTGAGCACATTTTCTTGAAGATTGTTTGATTTAACAAATCCATTACATTCAAAATGTTTTTGTTATAGCCTAAAATTTTTATATTTAGTTACATAGAAATTCATTAGTAAATACCAATACATTTTAATAAAATATAACAGGAATTGGTTCTTTGTTTAGTAGTTGGAAAGCTACTGTAAACACTTTAAAGTAGTATATATTTTTTTCAGGTGTATCTTTGTAAGTAATGTTAGGCTTCAAATTGTTGGGCTAAAATAAGATATAGGAAAGTACTAATTCCAAAATGGGATATGGAGCTGTGAATGAAAAATAAATAGCTTATACACTGTTGTTTTTAAAATGTTAGTAAATATCCTTGATAATAGTTTTTTCCCCCCCCATTGCTAAATGTCCATGAATACAAGAAAACACGGTGGTTCTAAATTGAGGGTGAGAAGATGGCACAGTGAAATGAAAAAAGCACAGGAAACCTGTTTTCCTCAGCTCTGGCAGCTGAGTAATTTTGCATGAGTCACTCAACCTGCTTTGGTCTAACTTTCTTATCTAAGAAGTCAGGGGATTGAAACAGTTGAACTTTAGGACCTTTAAAAATGTCATTCAAAGCTTTGTAAGTACTGCAAGGATAGAACTATGTAGAGGCTGTAGATCTATAGGGAAAATGGTCCTTGGTGGATTTTTGTTGTTGTTGTTGTTGTTGTTGTTTACAGTGAAATATGTAAATAAAGGTATTTTGTGGTCCTGTCCTAGTGGACTAATCAACTTTAGCCAGTTCTGGTGAATATGTTAGAGATTTACAGCAAGCACACAGGTCACTGGGACTGTTTTTCACTGAAGAAATGGAGAGGGATCAACTGTGTTTATAAAGGTACAATGAGAGGCCTAGAATCATTTTAGAAAGTAAATGTACATTACCATGAAAGTGAGAAGACTTATTCCTTGTGGTTTTTCTCTGGGATGAATGAAGGTCATCTGAATAGTGAATCACAGTGTCATTCAGGAATGTTTCAAAAGTATGATGTTAACAGCACCACAACTAGATACCTTCATCCACAAACATTGAGAAGGGCCATTTAGCTATTTGGTTACACTGAAATGAAGGTAAGGGAACAAAAAAGATAGTAGCAGCTGAAAAATATTTTAAAAAATAGGATGAATAGAAGGCACACACTTTCTATTTAAAAAAATATGTGTGAGGGCAGAGTTTTGACATCTGTCCATCTTTTGTTCTAGCCCGGATGTTTTTGGCTGAACAAGTCAGTCAGACAGAGGTGTGTAAGTGTCGGGTAAATCTGAAACCATGAAGCGTCTAGGTGGATATTTATGCCCTCTGTGTCTGATGTGTCTGAGGATAGTATGCGCCTTCTTGGGGAAAAATCAAGGAAATTATGACCAAAACTAGATTTTAATTGCTCCTTGATTTGGTTCTTAACCAGACTTAATGAAGTGAAAAATCAGGCGGCAAAAAAAAACGAGTAAGATTCTCTGTGAACAGTCTTCATAAGCAGCACAGTCAGTGTGCACTCCTCTACCTATCATGGGTTCACCACAGCAGAAATGAGTGTTTAGTCAGCCTACTTGACTGTTGTACCATGCATCTACCAGAGACCTGGGAGCAGTGCTTCTTTTTCACCTCTTAAGATAACTAGAAGTAATAGGAATCGAAATCCATAGTTAATTCAAAATAGGGCGCCTGATATTATCAAATACTGTTTATTAAAGCATTTGAGTATACCAAGTTTTAATTTTGTGTGATCGCCATGCATTTAATTATGTTATTAAATATGAGTGCCTAACAGTGATTTTTAACCTGTTCTGTACCTCGGACCTCTTTTTTGATCTGTAAAAGCCTATGGATGACTTCTCAGACTAATGTTTTTAAGTGTATAAAATAAAATACATAGTATTTCAAAAGAAATAATTGATGGTAAAGTACTATTTTCAAAATTGAACAGGATGAAAACATGATGTGGGGTAGATGTCTTAAGTACCAGGATTTTGAAGTAATGATGAATGTAATTGGTGTTGTGAGACAGCTGTTAAACCTAATGTGGTATGAAAATATATGTTAATTCTATTGGTGACTCAGTAACAGGATTGACTAATACAGTGATGACTTGTTGCAGCATTTAAAATTGAAGGAAATGGTAAATTTCCACTGGAGCTAGAGAAAATACAGATGCATTTATTTTTTTTTTCCTTTTCAAATGAATGAACTCCCTGGGCTCTATCTCTGGTCCCCTTGAGAGTTCAAGGACCACAGGTTAAGAACCATTCGCTGAGGAGGTTTTCCTGGTCTGCATTCTACAGTTGACTTAAGTTTCACAGAGCACAAGAAAATGCATATAAACGCCCCCGTTAATATAATAAATGAAACATAAATCGATCCTGTAATATTTATTATAATTAGAAAATACTAGATCCTGATAGAAAATATTGATGCGCTCGGGTATATCTCTCCAGGCCTAACCTTGTCCTTAAAATATAAGACGATCAGTTAGTTTGGATGGAAAATCATTTAAAAACTGTGAACAAACTTTCAGAAAATGAGGATTTTTTAAATGCCTGTAATGGATCATTCTTAAGTATTTAATGAAACAAAAGATTTGGTTAAGATTATAGATGGCAGGAACCAAGATTTAGACATTTGTTACATGGAGTAGACTGTTGGCTTACAAAAAACAACAAAACACAGATTTGGAGAAACATTGAACCACCATTGACCCAGGTCCAGGTCTGAATATTTCATTATGATTTATAATGTCTTGATGAACGTATTCCCAGGGGGAAAACCAGCTTCCCTGACAAAGAGCTCTGAGTCATTGAGGGGGTCAGGGAATTCACTGTGGTGGTAGCCACATGTCTGGGCTCAAGATGGAGCTTGGTCTTCAGAGGGGTGAGAACCACTCCTGACCCACCTCACAAGGCTAGGAGCCAGCTGCAGTGGGAGGCAGCCCTTCAAGCTCCTCTCCACTCTTAGCTGTATGAGAATCTGGGAGAATTAGTAGCTTTATCTGGGTAGTGTGATGGGGGTACAGTTGGCTGGACACCATACCCGGAACACAAACCTATGCCTATGATAATTTTGTTTGTTTTAATCTCAGATCATGCAATTCCTCCTGGTAAAGAATCTATCTCTCACATTTTTACACATATCACTGTGGCTCTCTGCACTGGCTGTGCAAATGTTAGAAGAGGTGTGTAAGTGAGATAATGAATGAGAGCTCCAGAATAAAGATCACAGAAGGAAATGTGCCTCTGGTTCACACACAGGACCATTTTTTAACTAGGTTTCACTGAAAGGTGCTCCAAAGGCTGTACAATAAATTTCCAACTTCTCCCTAGCTACAGGAAACTTTCAGATTTCTGTAGAAGTGTTTTGACTGGTCATTGCCCCACACTCCAGGGGCAATTCACATGGCACACGGGCCACAGAAAATTAGATTACTTCTATTTCCAGCACCACCAACTAATGAACAACCTGGTTTCTTTTTAAAGACACCCTATCTGTAAAGAGGAGTCTGCCCCTTATGGATGGCTAAAAACTGAAAGTAGACTGGTGAACTCTGAGCTCAAACCTGTGTAACTCCAGGTCAAGCCCTTTCCCCAGCTCTATTTTACAGTACAAGGCGGTGAGTTCTGGTGAGGTGAGAGGGTTTGAAGTTCTCCAAAGCAACCCAATGTTGCCATGGGTTATTTCTAAAAAAACAAAGGTATAAGGATTACTTTCACAGCTTTAAAAAAATTATTTGCAAGTGTTATAAGTTGACATTTCAAAATGCTGAAATTTGAAAATAACTTTTAAAAAGTTCTAATTAAGCAATAATAACTGGGAATTGACATTTTCTACCATTTACTGAGGAGTTACCCAGCTAATAACCCCCTCTTTTCAAATTCCCAACTCAAAGCCATTACATAAATATAGAATGACATTGTGCTACAGTGTAGGAAATTGGGGTCTCAGCATCTAACCTACTTCCACCCCTCTCTCAGTGTCCCTGCAAAGCACGATTGATATCACCTTAAACAGAAAAAAGCTTTACTGTTTCTAGAAAATTTTGAATAGAAATTGGCTTCCTGTAAGCAATCCTAATTTAAGTAATACACTCCAGCTCTACTCACTGGGATTCAGTGAGAATCCCTGGAAACACTCCAGCTACATTCATAGTACGCAAAATTCAAATTCCTACTTAGGAATTTTAAGAACTACGGATAGGACTACACATAGGCTGATCCAAAAAACAGTGAAGGTTTAAGATGGAATGAGTTAAGATTATGGTGAACTTGCAGACATGCTCTGTTGGAGGTAAGAACAAGGGACAGGACTAGTGCGACCTTCTTCCAGTTTTGTCCAGGACAGAGCCAGTTCATGCTTATTGTCCAAGTTTTGCATTTTCAAAAAGTGTCCTCATTTGGATGATAAAATGAATGTTTACTCCATTTAATTGTTCAAGGAATTCCATGGTTTCTCAAGATGTAGTAGAAGGAGTACTAAAGTATTAAGTTGGTATACAAGTAATTGCGGTTTAAAAGGTTAAAAATAATTGCAAAAACCGCAATTACGTTTGCACCAACCTAATAGAATCAAAATATCTGGCTTCAGACCTCTACTAACTGAGGAATGTTAGGCAAGTTGCTTAACTTCTCTGTGGCTTTTTCTTTATCTCTAGAATGAAGATAACAATCCCTACCTCACAGAGCAGTCTAGGTGTTTAAATAACAACTCTGTATGCAAGATCATCACAGTAATTCTTGGTGAGTAGTAGGCAATTTAGTTTGGTTGGTCTGAATCCACTGCCAATTACTGGATCTCGGGTGCTCATATATTGATTCATCTGATGTTCTTGGGAAAATGTAAGTTGTTAATTCTTCTTCCTTGGGCAGAGTTCCATGGTTGTTTAATTGACAGCGCTTAGGACTGGGAGAACTGAATTTCATGTCTGCTACTATCTCCCTGTTTGACTTTGACTATGGGCATATTACTTGAGATTTCTAAGATCTCTCACTTCCTTTGTTTTCCTTCTCTTACTTTAAATAGTTATAAGAATTGGCTAAAGTGGATACACTATAACTAACATATTTGACTTCAGGTTTTGATTAGGCATTTATTCATTCAACAAATATTTATTGAATATCTATTCAACAAATGGCTGTATGCCACGTACATTGCAGGTACTAATAAATCAAAAGAGAACAATATGGTACTCGCCTCAAAGGAATTGTCAGTCTGGCTATCCAAAGTTATATTTTCTAAACATTCCTGATAGAGAGGAATCTCTCTTCTTACATATCAACAGGAAAGAATATTTCAGATTTCTTCACCTAATCCTATATAACAATTTCTAAATCTTTAAATCTAACTAAACCTCCTCTGGTATCTACTTAAGTATTTTCCTTTTCTGCTTTTTCTCAGCAGGAAAGGAGAAAATCTGTTCTTTTGACTACATGAATGCCTTTTATGTTATTAAAAATCTGTCAGGCTTTGTCAAGTCACTGTATAGTGTAATACCACGTAGTTGCCTTAACTATCATAATGAACTCAACTATTAGGTTCCATCTTTTAATTTTCTTCTTGTTGATATAAACTGTTTTATATTTAGAGTGTGAGACTGATTTTGTAAGTGCTATGTTGTAACATTTGCAAGGTAGTTCCTGTTAGGGTGAGAAATTGTGTTAAGCTGAAACATCAAGAGGAGTGTGTGTGTGTGTGTGTGTGTGTGTGTGTGTGTGTGTGTGAGTGTGTGTGTACAGGGTGGGGCATATTGTTGTCTCTGTTGGGAGATTGGTTACTTTCACAGTTAACTTGTGAGAACCTTATTGATAGGAAGGAATGGATGTGAAACAGATTCTGGGTATTTACATCATGAAAGAGCCCAAAGGAATGGGCTTATCAGAGGCTGAGCTGTGAGTAGAGAAAGAATCAGGCCTTAAGACAGATAACCAGGTATAGCTGGGTTCCCACCTTTGACCCCAGGACACAGTCTGGTTGCCCTTCGCTGCATTCTGACAAATCTTGCTGGGAGGAAGGGATTGTGTGCAGGGAGCCAAAGACCAACAAGGCTTATCAGATGATTCTCCCAGTGGCTGAGGTAGCTGATTAGAGCAGAGGGGCTAAGTTCAAGGAAAAGATAAAATCTAACATAGCTGTGTTCTGAACTGCCAACAATTACCTACATTTATCAGACTGCAAAGGACATCAGATCATCTTGTTTATCCTCTTGCTGCAACAAAATTGCACATTAATGATTCTGGATGGAGGTGTGTCTCACATATCAAATGACTTTAGAAAGAAGGCTCAGCTAGAGCTAAAAAGACAATTTTCCTTTGGGTCTAGTATTTCCTGTATTATTTTCCATCCTGCTAATTCCATCCTGGTGCTACTTCAAGGAAATGGACATGATTTTTCTATTATAGGTTATTTAAATAAATAATCACAGAGATGTACGTTTCTGAACAGGCAAGAACAAATGTTTCATAGAAAGCAGAACAATAACCACCCCTCCCATGTTTGGTTTAATAAGATGTCCATGTTTCTCAGTTGTATGCATGAGGCAGTCACATTTTATGTGCAAAATAAGTTCATAAAGACCTTACATTTTTTAAAACTCACATAATTCAACACTAATTTTTCTATTGTAATAAATTGAAATGCAGGGAGATGCATTTTCAGACTTTATAAATCTACTACAATTTAGAGTAATTTTACTTTTAAATACACTTTTTATGTACTTTTTAAGTACAGAAAAAACAACACAGGAATAAATAAACTATAAAACCTTGACCCTTTTCATAGCTTTTTATCACATCTAATTTCACTGCACGGATCTTGATTTGGGGACACGTTTAACAGCATCACCATTCGTTGCATTTTGGGATATTGTTATGAGGTACAAAAATAATTATAATGTAAAATAGCACTGAACATTAAAATAATATTACAATAGTCACAAAATCGTGCAGGAATGATCCCGGGCTGTAAAGCCCAGTGTGGTTCATGGCATACTTTTATTTCTGCTATTTCTGCGTACCAGCCGAAGTGCTGCTGCCTTGCAGAACGGCAGAGATGCTGGCTGTGGTCAACCAGCTCAGCTGGCAGCTTTGAAGGAATGTGATTAATGGATGGTTTTTAAAGAGAGAGAGAGAGAGGGAAAGAGAGAGAGAATATGTGTATGTGTGTGTGTGTGTGTGTGTGTGTGTAGGATTGTATTTAAATTTTTATGTTGTTATATGTAAAATACAAGATGTATATATAATAAATGGTATAACTACATTATACCATTTCAAGTTGGCACATTTCAGTGTTGTATAATAAAGTATATCTTATATCTATATCCACTAATGGCCATGATGAGTATTGATGTATTTTAGGAAGGATTTCTTTGTATTCTCCAATGAAATATCTTATATATGTTCTTATACTAAACGTTATTGCTATGGACGGAGTTGGGCCACACACCCCCTCAGTATTCACATACTGAAGCCCTAACCCCCCATGTGAGATGCCAGAAATCTCTCTCTCTCTCCATATGAGTACAAAGAAGAGGTCATTTGAGCATCCAGTGAGGAGGCAAATGCCTATAAGCCAAGAGAAGAGGCCTCAAAATGAAACCTACATTGCCAGTACCTGATCTTGGACTTTCCAGCCTCCAGAACTGTGAGAAATAAACTTGTGTTGTTTGAGCTCTGACTCCCCGCCCCCCACCAGTCTGTGATACTTTGTTATGGCAGCTTGAGCAGACTAACACACATATCATCTTTTAATATCAAATATATTTAAGTCATTACTTCAGTTTTGAGTCTTCTCTTATAGTAACTGCTTATACATATTAAATTGTCTCTTTTCACTTGAAACCTGTTATTCTTATTTAATTTAAAAAGTGGAATTATGAATTTTATCCTCGTTTCCAGGGAGATGACTATTCATGTTTACTGAGATCGGTATTATAAGGATTCATTCAATCACTCATTTAGAAATATGCTCCGGGTATGTAAGGAGCTGAGGTAGGCACCTGGCAATGGAAGATAAAGAAGACATGGACTCTGTCTTCAGCAAAATTGTTGAATGACAGAGAAGAGAAACAAATAACAACATTGTAAGGCGGACCATTGTGTCTGGCAAGAAAGGAGGTCTGAACAGAATGGAGCCAAATGACATACTCTCTCTTTGCATTCTGTCCCATCAGCTTTTCAGTTCTTTGCCGGGACCAAAATCTGCCCTCTCTTCACAAAGGGAAAGTTCATATGCTTTCCCTTTCCCTGGAATGCTTTTCCCCACCCCTACACCTAAATGACTTCCAGAGCTCAATTTAGGTATCATTTCCTTCAGGAAGTTTCCTTGAAACCCCTGGTTATGGTGGAGTCTCCTTGTTCTATGCTAATATTTACTTATGTTAATATTTCTGGTACTTATCACAATTACTACTAATGTTTTGGTAAATCTTTTAACTACCAGCTGTACTGGGTGGGGGAATGCCCTGATTTTGTAGTGTTTGCTGATTTCAGGGGTGTAAAAACTCCCAGTGTAGTGATAACATGTTACCAATGTGATGTCATTGAATGTAGAGTTGAGAAGAGAAGCACAGTAGCAAACCATTATATAGAATTTTCACCATAAAAATGCAAATATGTGTTTAAGTAATTCAAAGACATAGAAAGAATATAGGAAATAATGAGCTTAAAATATTTATTACTTTTGTTTTTCATATAACTAATCACATGTTTATATAATTTAATCTTTTTATATTGACTGTATTTAATGACTGGCTTGCAAAATTCTGAAAATTTAGCAAACAGCTCTGACAACTGGTAGGAGCTGGCTCCTGTACACCACAGACACTCAGATGATTATGTGTGTAAACAGTTATTTAATGTCTGTCTTCTCTATGAGAATGTAAGCATGTTAAAGCAGGGACTGAGCTGGCCTTGATCTATTAGTCAATTTTGATTGGGGAAACAGAAGCCATTTAGGAATTCCAAGTAGAAAAAGTTTTACACAAGGAACTAGACCACCTTGGAAGGTCATGGAAGCAGGTGGTTGAGTGCACTTGACATGTAGGAACCTACCCAGAAGCTGAATCAGCAAATCTCCCAGTCACAGTGGGAACTGCCACTGCTGATTTTAGAGATTCTCAAGAAGTAGCCTTTTGTCCAAGTCAGCTTGCAACTGCCAACAGGGATGTCCAAATCCCATGTGTGCAGTTCTCATTGGATGACTCTAACCTGGTGCCTTGGTGGGAAGGGCATTCTGAAGAACGGTGGTGTCAGGGTTTTCTGCAAAGCAGAGAATCTGCATAAGGGAGCAGAGATGACACCAGGTTGATGATAGACAATCTCTTTTGCTCACTAACATATCTCCAGCACTTAGAATATTCTCTTGCACATAGGAGGCGCTCAGTACATGTTGGTTGAATGATTGAGGCCCAGGTGTTGAAAGTATATAACACAGCCACGATAAAGTGTAATTGACCTGAAAGCAAAGGATTTATTTGGACATCTCACTTAATTAACCTGACCTAGTACTTGTAGCATTCAGATAAACAACTTAAGAAATAGTATCCTGAAAAGTAATGTATAACTTAATTGCTTGGAATTTAAAACATATTTCTGCCTATAAATGGTAGTGAGATCTCTAGACTGGTCCATAACAGCTCATTTTACTCATAATGTTGCTGAAATATCACACTAATAATGTAATAACTCACTACCTTATAGAATATTTTGCAAGGAAATGCACTGAAAGTTTCAGTTCTGGTGCTAGATCCACATTCTCTGCTTTTGCATCTCTGGCAACAAGTATATGAATTCCTCCTTCCCCAGTTCCTGTTTAGACTTTAAGCAGCAGGAGTAGGAACATTGTGATGTAGTTTCAGCATTAGTTGTATCGGGGAAAGTTAGGTTCTGAGTGCCCCAGTAGTAAGAGATAAAAAAGTTCTGGATGTAGAAGGGAGTTCTAGCAGCTATAACGGAAACGTACATTCTTTTCAATGTAGAGACATTGAAAGTGTTTTATATTAGGATTTTCTGTATTATGCTTATTAAATTAACATCAGAGTTTTCATTGCAAAAGAATAAGCCATATAGTTAAAATTAAATTAGGAGAATAAGCTATATTAAATTTGCATAGAGATTTTTGGTAGTAGGTCTTACCAGGTGAGTGAACCATACCTTGGGGATATTAACTCTGGCAGTTCTTAAAAGAATCACTTTGTAAATTACTGGCACAATGAACTAAAAGATACTCTAAAGAATACTAAAAAGTGCCTTAAGTTCTTGAGGACAGGGATCATGTCTTATTCATTGTATATCCTTCAAGAGTTAGCACTATGTTTAACAATCAGGCAATCAATGAATATCAAATGAAATAATGCAGATTGTCAAAAAGATAAATTTAGAAAAGGAAGCATACCGTAATCTAATCTAAGGACCCACATGATATTCCATTAGAAAAAAAAGAATTAGATTTATAGATAGGAAAATGGATATACAATAACAGAGAATTAGAGTTTGGAAGTGAATACTGTTCGCCAAATAATTTGAGTTTTTGTTTTTTTGGATAGGGTGGTCCTCACTGGCCCCCTTGTAATAAAGTGGGGCTGTGCCTAGCTCTGGCCAATGATTTGTTAGGAGATGTAATTCTTCTAGGTGATGCTTGTAGACTAAAATATTTAATTTTATTTTAAGACACTGGAACTCTCTTTTTCCTGTATTATGTTGACTCTTTTTCCTGTATTATGTTGAGTGGTAATGTTTCTGATGGTGACCATTCTATCAGCCTAGGCCTCATGCGATGGATAGGGAGCATCACTGAGAAATAAACAGTGTGACCCTCTGATTTATTATTCAAACCAGATCACTTTTGAGGCTTAGAGTAGGCTGTATTAATAATTTAGCTGAGGCAATAAGCATAAACCAGAGCTGTCCTGACCAAACCAGGACATATGGCCACTTAGAACTAAACCTTTGTAATTGAAACCACTGAGATGGGGTTGTTTGTTTTTGCAGCATAACCTATCCAGACTGATCCATGGATTCAATGCCAAAATTGGAAACAACATTCTCTTTTTTGATTTTTTGACTTTAAATGAGTGTGTATATATGATTTGGATTGCAAGTGACAGATACTCAACTCAAGTTCATTGAGGCAAACACAAATGAATTTAGCAACACTTGGAATCCAAGAAAGTTTAGCAAGTAAAACAATAAGAGGGTACAGATGGAGCTGAGCCTCAGGAACAGCAAGAACCGGGGGATCAGATTGAAGGCTGCTAGGCCTTCTGCCTCTATTTCTCTCTGTATGGAAGCCTTGCTGCTTCTCACTAAAGCCAGGTTTCCTCCACAGAGGGGCAAATCAGGGTCACCAGCAGCTTCAAAATTCTAAGTCTGTTTCCATCATTAAGAGGGACAGACTTACAGATAATCTCTGAATTGTCAACCTCTTAACCAACCAGCCGAGACCAGGAGGTTGAATCATGTGGGACCAAAGCAGTGTCCCTGGGAGCTACATTGGGATAAGGAGAATAGAAAGGGTGGGGTGTGAGGAAGACAAAAAATCCTACATATTTACTTCATACATGCTCATGGATTGGGCAGACACTATTAATAATGCACTTACTTAGAGCTTTTTCTGGTTATTGCTGGAATTTGGAAAAACTTATAACATTTTTTCCCTGTATTCTCTTTTGTGGTTCCTTTTGGATAAAAGCCACATGTTTGAAAGTATCTGGGTGGAAAAATGATGAGTTGTGGGGCAAAGGGACTGCGTAAAGCTAACTGACCCACCTGGGCATTGAACCAGAAATTCTGCTCTCCATAGAATTATATTCTAATCAACTGAACTGAGCTGTGGGAAGAGAAATGACACAATGACATTCAAAGTGACTTTTTGAAGCTGACCGTAAACTTCCACTCTCTGCAATTAGCTAACTTAAGTTTTTTATTTTTATTTTCTTAAACACCCCAAACTGAAGAATTAGATTACATCATCTTAAGCCAAAAAACATCAAAGGTTAGATTGTGGGGTCTATGATTTGGTTGCAGGCACCAGCACTAGGTTCATATCCTATTGTCCTCTCCTGCCTCATATGTTCAATGTAAATTTTGGGGGTCTAGTAGAACGCCTACTTCCAACAAGGTTGTGAGCCAAGCTGGCCGATGGCTCTGAAGGTGCCTATGATGAAGGGCTATGTCATGACGAAAATAATTGCTTTAATTAGCCATTAAACAGGCTTCAGGGTCAACATGACGATGGGTTTCTTTCTGTGTTTGATTTAGTAGAAGCAGTTAATGATTTTGTTTTTATTATCTTTACCCCCTGCTTCAGAATTATTTACTTAGCACATAGAAGGCAACAGATATTTGTTATTATAAAATCAATTTCATGCCTGACTAGACCATCTTTTCCACCTTTGTCATTACTCTTTGAGCTTTGGGTGTTATCTTGGGCTCATTTATGTTTATACAAGTAGATGGCAATGGGCCCTACCAATAATTATTTGGGGAATTTGAGTCATACAGCAACAGGCAGTGCATTTTCATTCTCAATTTCAGAGAATTTCCATGTATTAATTTCCCCCCATTTCTACTGAAATGTTTAATCAATAGAATAATGTTTCTAAAGTAGAAGTATCACATCATACTTTCTCCAGTGATCTGCATGATGTTAAGAATGGATCATGTATCCAGAGTAAATATTCAATATGTAAAAAGAGTGAAACACACATCCATCAGCTATCATTTTGGTTGAAAGCATTCTTCCTTGAAATCTTTGTTTACTGAAGTTGTGTTCCTTTGTTGTTTCTAGCTTTTATGTAAGGCTCAAGGTGACAATCATGGCTTTTCTGAAATGTCAGTAGCTGTGAAGTTAAATAATATGAATGCCACTAACATTCTTCTTTTTCAATTTTTCTTCTTTCCGGTGGTGGTATTGGTTCTGAACTAATTAATTCCCAAACATATGTAAAATTAAGTCTGCAAGTCTCTTTATGCATATTAAGCATGTCCTGGATATAGCCTTGAGGGTATGGGGTAGGAGTGAATTGGCCTGGTTCCTTTTGGATCTGCCACTATTCCCATCATGCCTTGCCATTCCCATCATGCTGTCATAGCATCTACCTGTCCTCAGTCACTGGCAGGGGAGATTTGCCTGTTTCTACAGTTTCACAGGGTAGAAGTGAATTTCTATCCCAATTGTTGAAGCAGCCCACCATTTTCCCACTGAGTCAGAACTCCTGCCTTCCTCCATCCCCTATTTTCTGCTCCATGGTGATGGAATCATAATACTCCTCTGCCTAATACCCTGCTCCTAACAGGCCATTTATATGGATCCATCATGCCACTCTATGATCCCATTGCATAATCTTTTCCACTGATTAGCTTTGACCTTCAACACTCAGCGAACATTTATCGAGCATGTACCCAAACCTGGCTGGGAGTTCTAGCTCAGAACATTGGTGGCTGTGTGTTGCTCAGCAAGTTGGAAATGGTTCTGAACCTTAGTTTCTATTTTTATAAAATGGGAGTAATATAAATCTTCACCTTATCTACATCACAGTTGTTGTGAGGACTCAATACAGTAAAGCATGTGAAAGTATCTTGTATATGTTGCTATATAGAAGTTAGTTATTTTCTTTCCCTGGAGGTATACACCTAGATTTCTGTTGAAAATTAATCTCTATAATCTTGGTCAGCAAATTTGTCCTAAAAAATTCTATACTGATGTTATAGTTTAACATTTGACGTAGGTTATGTAGAAGGTTCTTACGCTTTGAAGCATATCAGAATCATCTGGGGTGCTTTATAGAGGTATATTCCTGGGTCCCAGGCCTAAAGATTCTGGTTTTAGGTTTGCTTTGGGGCTTAGGAACATGCATTTTTAACAAGCACCGTGGATTAGTTTCTTGGGACTGTTTCATAAAAGGTACCACAATTTGGGAGGGTTACAAAAGCAGAAATTTATTGTGTCACAGTCTGGAGGCTGGAAGTCTGAGATCAAGGGGTCAGCAGGGTTGGTTCCTTCTGAGGGCTGTGAGGGAGAATCTGTCCAGGCCTCTCCCTTAGCTTCTGGTGCTTGCTGGCAATCTTTGGTGTTCTCTGCTTTATAGATGTATGAACCCAGTCTCTGTCTTCATTTTCCCATGGCATTCTCCCTATGTACATATGTCTCCAAATTTCCTCTTTTTATAAGGACAGTCGTGTTGGATGGGGGTCCACCCTAATGACCTCATCTTAACTTGATTATCTGTGAAGACCTTATTTACAAATAATGTCACATTTCAAGGTTACCGGCAAACTTCAACATAGAATTTTGGACTTCGATATGTGAAGTTTTGGGGGATACAATTCAACCTATAAAATACCTTAAGTGATTCTGATCCAGGTGTGTGTTGCATTACATGGTGAGAAACAGTGTACTGCGGACTGCAGGCTGAATGTGAGAGAGTGTGAGGCTAGTGGCTGCACAGAGCTCTGTTTTCTTTACACTAGAGAGGAGCAATGGAGAATGGAATGAAGAGTTGGATAGTATAGCTGGAGAAGAATGGCCGCGTATGAATGGTAGATGAAGTGAGATCTTAGAGATTGCTTCTGAGGAACTCTGGAGGAGGTATTATTAACACTCCTGTTAACACTGTGAAAGCTATTGGGCCACATACTCAACCCTGCAACAGGCCTGTGATCCTTGGGCACTGAGCCCGGAGTCCACACTCAGAACCTCAGCCTACTCAGACAGTTCTGAATTCTTTGGTAATTTCTTCCATAGCCCCACGTGTACTCCAGAACCAGCAACTACGGTACCTAAGTGTAGGCCTTTCTAAAAATATCATCTCTCTACCGGATCCACATAGATGAACTACTCATGTGAAAATTTGAATATGTGGTGGCCAGTCTAGGGCTTTCTTCATTACGTCAGTTATCTACATCATTGAGCTAAGCCTAGGGTGAGAGTTCTGGAAGATACCTGAAATAATTGGGAATGCTTTACTCCTAGCTGGCATCCTTTTGGAGACCATTACTTTATATTTTAGAATTGCTATTGAGGTTATATTTTAGCTCTAATATTGCAGAGCATATTTTCAGGCATATTTCCAATAAAATTGAAAAGGACAATTTATGGATACTGTGGTCTAATATCTGAGAGTATAGAGGGTTGTATGTACTCCTCATACACCATGGTTCTGCTTGGGCCAGATAACTAGAGCCTTCTATCCAGTGCTTCAGGAGAGGGCTATTACACTTAAGGGGGCATGACACATAGCCATTGAAAAATCATGGAAGATATAATCATGAGAGAGACTTTGCCGTAAATGTATGAAAGAAACAATAGATTTGGAAAAATGCATTATTATATAAAACCAAGTTTTCCCCACACCTTAGGAGATGTAGGTCTTACAGAATGGAAAGAGGAGAGGAGAATTCAGGAACAATCAAGGTAGATGGGGTCAATTCTCCATGATAAGGGGCCCTCTCCTTCTCTCACCCACTTCCTTAGGTTAACTCAAAATCTAAAACCCAAACATTTTTATTTTTATATATTTTAGTTTTATGTCTGTGTTTACTTTTACATGGTAGTTGTTGATATACAGGTTTATATTTTGTGTTCTACTTAACAATATATGATGAATTATTTCTAGGTTGTTCATATTTTAATGTCTGAAAAAAAGACCATCAAGTGGTTGTACTCTAGTTCTGCAAGCTGCACCTATGTATTGCAGTGATTGTAGTGAAACTACACAATGAAGCAAAGGCCTAATGGATACATTGGTATAGGAGGAAATACCTATAAGTCTTTACCTCCCCTCCCACTCTTGTTGGGCAGACATTGACAGGAGAGTGGGTTTACTCACCTACCCAGTTCTCTGTCCCTGAGTCCTATTAACTCTAACTATTGGAAAGGATGAAATATCCATTTACAGGTGCAATCTTGCTTCAGCCTGGGACAGCTTCCACCACTGTTGCCAAAGCCTGTGTTTTGGCATATTTATGTAACCTTTTCGACTTTCTGGAATGCCCTTTCTACATCTCTCTACCTAACGAAATTCTTCTCTTCGTATTTCCAGGCCCCACACAAGTTCAGTCTACCCAGAGGAGCCTTCCTTAACTAACTTAAGGCATCTAGCTTTCCCTGATGTCTTGGTTGAGTTTTCTCCTCTGTTTTTGTCTTATCTGATCTGCTGTATTAATTGGTAGCAATCAGGGATCATGTGTTATCTTTCTGGCTTTTTCTTACCCCTTTTATTATAATGTGGAGCCTCTACTAGGTGCTCATTAAATACTGTCTTTTTGTTTCAAAGCTATTTTAATATGAAGGCAAAGATTGGAGCTCTTAACTACTAAGTAAGAAGTTTAAAAAAATGAACATCTTCAGAATGGTGACAGATTTTCCAAATGTCCCTGGAATAGAGAGATGGTTGAGTATATTGTATTAATTACATGGAATGTATGCGTTCATTAAAATTATATCAATGATGATTATGTATCAACATGAAAATATTGCAAATTCTATTTTAATTTTAAATTAAGAAAACAGAACATAAAATTGTATTTTTTACTACAATTACAGCTGTAGAAAAACATGAATAAAAGCTGTGAGAGAATGCAAATATGAAAAGTTATATTTTGGTGACAGATTAATGGGTGAATTATTTTCTTTTGGTACTAGAATACTATTTTTGTAATAATTGAAAAACATACAGTGATAGTTGGACTGTGGTCAGCTATGGGAAAAAGTACTCAGTTTTTGAGAATGGAAAATGAAATGAGTTATAAGGAGACTTCAAAAGCCTTTAATGCATAAATTAATTCTGATAGCCTGTGCTTTTTAATTTTTATATGAAATGATAATGAGTAGTCACTTAATGTTTAAGATATTTTAAAAACATGGTTACCAGGTCTTAGGAGAATCATCTTGGAATCCTGCCACTTTTACATACAGATATATATATATATATATATATATATATATATATATATATATATATATATATATCTACCTATCTATATAATCAACTGTACATTTCAATTTGCCCCCAAAAGCAAACTGCCAGTAGGATATCTAGAATTCAAGACCTACAACAATCTTGGTACCTTACACTTCTTTTATTCAAAATCCACATTTTTGGGGGGGGCTCTCGTATTTTTGTTTGTGTGACGAAAAACAGTTTCTGGTGTTTGAATCATCATGTCCTTTTCGTACATAACAATGTCCCATGGGGTTTTCATCAGGGAAGAAAAGGCAACACACTGGCATAAGATTTTGCTATGATTATCTCATCATCTCCTTTCATTTGCAATGCCACTGGCAAAACTCTTTTTAAAAGAAGGTTCAGCAAAATGATTGGCACTTGGTAAGTGGTTGATATTGAATAGGAAAAGCCAAGAGCTAACTTGAAGTCTTTTTATAATGTTCTTTGTTTAAAAAAATGAAGAGAAAAAAAATCCAAAATTAGAATACTAAGAACTACAGCAGTCTCGCACCATACTGTTTTAATTGGCTGTTGCTCATGAGGAGAATCAATAATGTCTTTTGAAGTTTTACATCAACTGCTTAATTTTGATCAGGTCTTATAATTAATCAACTTTGAATAAAATGAATCAGCTATAATTTCAACCTTAGTTTGTTTTTTAAAAATAGCTACAGTGCTATAAGTGATAGATAATCTAAACTTACTCAAAGCCTTATAAACAATTTTAGCAGTATTTGGGAGGAACTGCAACTTATCAATTAACTCATGAATTTCAGCAATCACATTTTCAATACCTTTTCGGAACATACTTATTGAAATGTTAGTGTAATTTTGGGTTCTTTCTTCAGGTATTTTGCCTGTTCTGTTTTAATCATTAAGTAACAATTATAGTAGTATCCAGTATATTTTCAACACTGTGCTGGGCACCATGGAGGCAGAGAAGTGAGTCAAAAGCATCATAGGGTATGGTTTCTATTTTCAAAGAACTTACAATTTAAACACAGGAACAGGCAAACTGGACATACACAAAACAGAGAATAACTGACTTTCAAAGTGTCTTGTTAACTGATTGTACGTAAGGTAATTTCAGAAAAGTAAGAAAGCTTGAGTTGTTTTGAACTACTTAGAGGACGTGAAACTTGAGTGGAGACTTGAGAGATGGTGTGGCTGAGATTGCTAGTTTTACTCAATATTTGTTCTTCTTTATTTTAGATTGGAACAGAATTTAGCTGCCCAGCTGAAGGCTACACTTCTCAGGTCTCTTGGATCTAAGTGTGCCATGAGACTGAATTCTGTACAATGGGTTGTAAGCAGAAGTGTGTGTATGTAGCTTCTCCATCAGGCTATCATAGCAAGAAGTGTGCCCATCCCTACTCCTTTTTGTCTGTTTTACTGGGTGAGACACAGATGAAATAGCTGGGAGCTGGAGCAGCCATCTTGGGATATGATATTGAAGTTGGATAAATGTGGCAGATAATATAGAAGGAACCTAAGCCCTTATCAACCTCATCAAACAGAATTGTCATGGCAGCCAAGAATTTTATACATAAGAGAAATAAACTAATATCTAGGTTAAGCCATTGTTATTTTGGGTCTCTCTATTAGAGTAGCCAACCTATACCATAACTAATATAGATAGATAGATAGACTTTAAATCAGCAGAAGAATAAAGAAGGACGTTCCATGTGTGGAACATGAACAGAGGCCCTAGATGGGCATTAACATGGTGAAACTGAGTTATTAGTCCTCTCCCTCAGCATGTCTCCACTTATATTAAATAGCAAATAAAATTATAGGTATGACTTATTTAACTTCACTGTGGTAGGGAATATACTTTGCATGATTTGAATCCTTCTAAATTTATTGAGACTTGCTCTATGTCCTAACATATGGCTTATACTGAAGAATGTTCCCTGTACTTTGGCAGCATGTATATACTGCTGTTGAGGTGTATTGTGTTCTACAGATATCTGTTAGGTCTAGTTTGTTTATAGTGTTGTTCAAAAATTTCTGTTGCTTTATCTTTTCCCAGTTTTTCTACCCATTATTGAGAGTGGAGTATTGAATTCTCCAACTATTATTTTTGAATTGTCTATTTCTCCCTTTATTTCTGTCAGTTTTTGCTTCATGTATTGGGATTAAGTTCATATATGTTTGTAATTTCTTATATTTTTACATATTATTACAATTTCTTATAATTTCATGTATTTTCTTGCTGGATCAACACTTTTATTATTATAAAATATTCCGCTTTGATGATAGTAACAGTTTTTGTCTTAAAAATTTACTTGATATTAGTATAGTCACTCCAGTTTTCATTTCATGTAAATCCTACCATATCAGTTATTACATTAAAATTAAGTGGATTGAATACTCCATTTGAAGGCAGAGATTGTTTTTAATTTTTAGGTTTCTACATGTCTTGTTTTTGTTTCTCTCTCATACATCTCTGCCTTCTTTTGTGTTAAATATTATCTAGTGTACAATTTTAACTCCCTTGTCATTTCTTTTACTGTATATTTTTGAATTATTTTCTTAATGATTGCTCTCAGGATTGCAATTAACATTATCATTTATACCAATGTACTTTGGATTAATACCAATTTAATTTCAATATTATAAAAAAATTTAATCCTATATAGTTGCATTTTCTAACCCTTTCCTTATGCTGTTTTCTCTCTCTGTCTCTGTCTCTCTCTACACACACACAAACACACACACACACACACACACACCCATTAACACAGATTGATTATCATTGCTTTATGTAGTTGTTTTCTAAATCAGGAGAAAATGAAGCATCACCAATAAAAATATATTTATGTTGTCTTTTATAGTTATTTATGTAATTTTCTTTATTAGAATTCTTTATTTTTTTATATGGATTTGAGTTCCTTTATTTCATGCTGAAGATCTCCATTTATTATTTCTTGTAAGGCAAGTCTACAAGTGATGAATTCTTCCAATTTTTTTTTTTTTTTACTTGTGAATGTCTTTAATTTCTACTTCATTCTTGAAGGATAGTTTTGCTGGACATAGAATTGTTGTTTGACAGGGTTTTTTTTTTTTCCCCCCAGCACATTGAATATGTCATCCCACTGCCTTTTTGGCTGTCAAGGTTTCTTATGAACAATTGGGTATTAATCTTATTGAGGATCCCTTGTGCATGATGAGTTGCTTCTCTCTCAGTGCTTTCAAGATTCTGCCTTTGTCCTTTGAATGTTTGGTTATGTGTCTAGGTGTGAATCTCTTTGCATTTATTCTACTTAGAACTTGTTGAGTTTCTTGCATGTGTAAATTAATGCTTTTTGTTAAATTTGGAAGTTTGAGGCAACTATTTCTTCAAATATTTTTCTGACTCATTCTCTCTCTCCTCTACATTGGGACATTCCATATACATGTATTGGTATGCTCAATGGTGTCTCACAGGTCTCTGAAGCTCTATTTTTCTTTTTCTTTCTTCCTTTCCTTCTTCCTTCTTTCCTTCTTTCTTTCCTTCCTTCCTTATTTTGCTCCCTCCCTTCCTCCTTTCCTCCCTCCCTCCCTCCCTCCCTCCTTTTTTCCTTCCTTCCTTCCTTCCTTCTTTCCTTCCTTCCTTCCTTCCTTCCTTCCTTCCTTCCTTCCTTCCTTCCTTCCTTCCTTCCTTCCTTCCTTTCTTCTGTCTCAAACTGGATAATTTCAACTGACTTGTCTTGAATTTTGCTTATTCATTCTTCTTCCTGCTCAAATCTTATGTTGAACCCCTCTAAGGAATTTTGCATTTCATTTATTGTAGTTTTTAAACTCCAGAATGTCTGTTTGGTCCTTTTTATAATTTATAATTTCAATCTACTTGGTGAGGTATTTTTCTCATACTTTTCATTAGTTCTTTAGACATGGTTTCCTTTAGTTATTTGAACATATTTAAAATAGTTGATTTAAAATCATTGTAGTAAGTTGAACATCTGGCCTTTCTTAGGTATGATTTCTGTTGATTGATACCATACTTTCTTGTTTCTTTACATGATTCACAATTTATTTTCGTTGAAAACTGATCATCTTAAATAATATAATATGGCAAATCTGAACAGATTCTCTGTCCCTTCCCCAGTATTTATTGTTGTTATTGTTTATTGTAGTAATTGTTGATTTGTTTAGTGATTTGTCTGAATGAGTTTTGTAAAGTCTGTATTTTTTGTCATATGTGCCTTCTGAAATTTCTGCTTAGTTAGCTTGATTGTCAACAAATAGTTAGAAATTTTCTTAAATGTTTGGAACCAATGAATCTCCCAGTCTTTGCTAAGATGGTCTGTGTGCATGTGGGGCCATGCCTTTAACACTCAGCTAGGCAGTTTACAACTCTACCTTAGTCTTCACTTCCTATTTTTATAGAGCCTGCAGATCGACCAGAAGTGGGAGTTTCATGTGTCTTTCCTAAGCAAACATTTAGTCCTAGACATATGCACAGTCCTACACATGTACATGGTCTTCTAGTTTCCCAGGAATATGTTGGAGCTTTTCAAAGCTTATGTGGACATCTAATTCCCCAGATTATCCTTTTAGGCTTTTTCATTGGTCTCTTATTTGCCCCAGCTGTGGTTCATCACCTCACAAAGCCACAAAGTTAGACAGTTTCCTGTAATTGTTATTGACAAACATCCTCAAGATAAAAGAATTCAAGGGAACTTTTTTTTTTCCTTCAGTGGATAAGCTTTGAGTCAGGTCAAATACAGAAGATCATTCAAGTGGGATTTTTCCAAGGAAGCACTGCCCAGGTCACACAATGACAATTCTTCACGATGTAGCTTTGAAAGAACTCCAACTTCCCTCTGGTGGCTGCCAGGCTGCTGATTTTCAACCCAAATGTGAACTGTAGGGCAGGGAATGACAGGTCAAAATGCCACGAAACTCTTAGTGATATTCAGCTCTTCTGGAAGAAATGCTCCCCAGCTTCTTGCAGGCATTTTGTTAATTTTCAGAGTTATAAGAAAGTTGACAAATTTTGTTAGTTTTCTCATAGTTTTTATGGAGAAGAGAATTTTCAGAGGACTTTACTCTGCCATTTTTGCTGGTGTCACTCTCTCATTTATTTTTGTGGATTTTTCCGTGTACTACTTATAATTGGTTGTGTACTATGAGATAAACTTTAAAAAGTTATTTGAGATCTCAGTGGAGGAATTTTGCTTTTGTCCTTTAGAATTATATTGGCTGGAACATGTCATTTTGTTTGGAGTCGTAGTCTGTTGTACTGGGAATACCAAATTTGGATTCCTAGGTAACATATTTTAAAATTCAATTCTTATTGTTTACAAGCAAATAGAATCTTTATTAACATTCAAATATGATCATTTAACTAATACTTATATAGTGATTAATTTGACTACTCACTGTTCACTTTACAAATATTGGTGACTTTCATTCTCAAACCCTGTGAGTACCGTCCCATTATTAACCTCATTTTGCAGAGGAAACAGTAACAGATAGGTTAATAAACTTGCCAGAGTTCATATAGATAGTGAATGGCTGAAACAGAATACAAATTCAGGCAGTCAGGATTCAGAGATTTTGCATTTAATCATTATGTTATGCTGCCTCTCCAAATAATTACATTAACGATTATATTCAATTTATTTATTCTGATATTTATGGAGCATATAGTATATCCTAGGTACTGTGTATATTACAGTGAACAAGATAGGTATGGATTCTACAGTTATGGAATTTATAATTGAGGGGCAGGAGAATATAAATATTAAACAAATAACTATATAAATTATAAGTGATACAAAAGGTAAGTTTCAGGGTGTTGTGGAAATACCCTGAAAGTATTATAGGAAAATTTAATCTTGTCTGGAAGGGCCAGAAAATGTTCATTTCAGAAAAAAATTGCCAAATTGAGAAATAAAAGCTGAGTAGGATTTATCTAGACCCCAGCCACAGCCATTCCTGTCCATGAATTCTGCTACTTCTGTCAGTTCCCAATCTACTTTCTTCACTGCTTTGTTCCCTTTTCTTCTTTCTTGCCTTTTTAATCTCCTAACTGCTCTTTTGTCTTTTTGAATATCACATAAAAGCGTGGTCATTGGCATTCAGTCAGTATGTTTCTTTCATTCTGTGTTGGGCATAATTTGGCAGTGGTTGGAAATTCCCAATTGTGTCTGCAGTGGTTTGATGCTTAGGGATTTCTTCTCAGTGTCACCTCATAAAACTGTATTTGTGTTCTACTTTATTTTCAAAGATTATTCATATTTTACTTTTACAAGAGGCCTAGTACATTTTAGAAAATGGTCAAATTGTATAAAAATGTCAAGAAATTATAACTCCCTACGATGTTGTGATTTTTTGCTCTTGTGGCTTCAGTTGTTTGTGGACATTGCTTTTGGGTTTGTCAATTCTTTGCCTCGGTGCCCTCAGTCAGTAGCTTGGCACCGTATTACAGTGATAGGTTCTTATTGTCTGTCAACACAAAGCTTGTTTTGTGCACAGTATTAGCTCCTGGATGGTTCTGCAAAAGTGATGTGTCACTGAAATTTTCTTTTTTGACATGTCTTTTACCTGGTGGTTAATGGCTGTGGTGAAGTATTTTTTTCAAGAAACAAACCATTTCTTCTTGGCCCTATATTCTAGTCTTTGATGATATATTTGGAAAAAAAAATTGCCAATGGAACCTTCTTTTTTCCTGTCCATTTAAAAAATATCTACCTTTTCTCCTTTCTAGGTTTATTATTTCTATCAGTGAAGTGATGTGTAACTGCCGTCTATCAGGTATTATATTGTAAACTGATTGATTGATTACCTTTAACACAAGAGACTCAGTGTAGAGAAAGAAGAGATGACAAATTCAGGATGTATTCCATTCAATAACAAATGAAATAGAAAAGTAAATTTTCACTAAATTGTTTGGACAATCTGAGTTGCGAAAGAGTATATATTTTGTAATCAATATAAAATGAATTATGTGTTTGTCTGTCTTGTATCAAATAACACAAAACCCGCTCAATGTATTTTCAGCTGGAGAGTAATCTAGAGGATAGGTCTAGTATCGTCTATCTTAAAAGAGGCTTTGTAGCCTAAGTGAAATTTACACTGGTGTACGCCAACACGATAGTTATTTTCTAAAGCAGCAGCTAATACTGAGGGAGAATAAGAGGTCTATGTGACTGACATTCCAGAGAGACAAACCACACATATTCAGAGACCATATCTTTATAAAACAAATGGTGTTTGTAACATAAGATTGAAATCAAAGTATTCAGGAGAGGTGCTGTACGTATTGGATTCTAATAGTGCAGCTTCTAACTGTAGGTATTGGATTCTAATAATGCAGCTTCTCTTAAGGGCAGCTCTGTTTAACATACTCCATGGTAGCAATGGGAATTAGTATCTTTAACGGTGGTTAATGCTTTGAGCTCTGTGAAGAAAACCAGAGAATTTCTCATAAATTTGAGTATTGTAGTCATGAGGTGTAAAAACAAAGGTGCATGCTTTTTTCAGTATCAACAAAAGAAAATAAATGAAATTTGGCAATAAAAGTGATGTAGAAAACTGTGAGGAGAAAGATCAGTAGTAATATCACTTGAACCCTACAACAGAATTCTGAAGATCATTGTGAAATTTTTGTCCTTATGGTTTTAAAAACAGCATAGTATCACCAGTCTGAAGTGGTCAAATTGCTTGCACTAAGAAGTATTTACTAGACATTATAACATTACTGGAATTATTTTTAGACCGAGACCTGGATTCTAGTTCTGATTCTGGTAGTTGTTATATAATAATAATAGTTATAGGCATAGTTCCCCAAATAAAAAACAAGGAAGTTATATTGGGTTCTGCTTAAGGTTGTTTAGAATTGTGAGATCTTTTGGATTTCCCCCATAAAGAATCAGGTAACTATGGTTATATTTTGTATAACTATTATTCTCATGGATAAATTAACACTACAGGAGAGCTGAGAATAGTTGTAATAAGAATCTTCCAGTGGGTCCACTTGGTGACATGGCTGGACTTAGGACCGCTGTCTGTGATAATACTTATGTGAAGTTCTAAAACTTGGTGATGGTTGGGAAAATCATTTATTTTAATAAATGTTATGAATCCTTTTGATGGGTTAAATGGTGCTGTACTTTAATCTTCTAATTTTCTCAGTAACTATTCTAAGATTTTCAAAATGCCTTCTAAGTGTCTACTTTGGTCTGCAAAATGAGCCTGGGAATAAGGCTTGTCGTGAGCCCTCACCCTTGGCCAATCATGCATAGGTATGGGAGGATCTGAACAGGGGTGGAAGGAGGAGGTGACTCTTCTGGAGTAAGTGTCCCTTGGGAGAGAGAGAAGGTCAGTGGTCAGGAAGTCCAGTCAAGGTCAGGTGTCCAGGAGTCCAGCTGGATGTGCTTTGGTAGAAGCACAAACTAATGACAGGTGAAGGTGAATATCCAAGAGGTCAAGAGGTAGTGAAGTACATGAAGATCAGAGGAGATGTTTCAGGAGCTATATCCATGCCTGCTGAACATGGGGTCCATAGGGCAGGGGAAAAGCTTGATATACTGATTTAACCAATGAGAAATGCATGAGAGTTAGTGGAATGAACCAACTTGTTCCCCATGCAATGGGACCAGGAATTAAACTTACATCCTTTGAGTATATCTGTTTAATTCCTTCTCTACCTCTCATTGTTAAGATTAGGGTGCTCTATGTATGTTAAAGAATATATAAATTTTCATGTAAAGTTTTTATGTGAAACATGGGATCCTATGGTTTGAAGACTCATTTTCTCATGAAGTACCAGACTTGAATGCAAGTTTGTGAAACAATGTCCTGGTTGGGATCATGAAAACCCAAGGCCGCATATTTGCTCGCTCATGTTGCTTTCCTTGCAAGCAGAGCGTTAGAATTCAGGGTTTACACAAAGGGCTGTTGGGAGCATGAATTTTTAAAATGTGTTATTGTTTAACACAAAATTGCAAATAAGCAACACATGCTTGGTTACCTGAGGGCATCATTGTTGGCTAGAAAAATCCATTCACTCCACAGCTGTCCCTAGTTCCAAAAGTCCCTGATGGATAACCTGGCTCAGCATCTCTTGAACATCTCTTCCTCACTGTGCTCCAAGCATCTGCTGTCTCAGACTCACCATTTGCTTCTCGCGTCAGAGAGATGCTAATGATGCAGGATGAGTTGGTTTTTTTCCTTGAAGAAAAATGCAAACAAATGTTTGATCTATCAGTTTATTCATGTATTCATTATTTGTTACCTTTTTACTTTTAAGTAATAAAGCATTCTTATTACCCATCTGGATTAAATCATTGTTCTTCTTGCTTAGTATCACCCTAAAAGGCTGCTAAGTAACTCCCTTTCAATTCTGGTATTTTGACGAGTATAATGCACACTTTTTTGCCCAAATGTGTGAGGAAAAAATAAGGATGTGCATTATACATGCGTTGGACTAATTCTGTATCTATATAAATGTTTTTAATTCTTTTATTTATGTTCATGAGTTAAACGTGTAACTCTAGAAATCAATAACAATATGCACATGCAAAATAACACCCTGGAATATGATAATCAGTTTTGTTGAACTTAGGACGAACTTGTGACGATGAAGAGTTCTTGGCCTTCTACGATGCATAAATATTGCAAATTTGTTACTGGTCCATAAAATTTCTTGTGTCTAGTATCTGCCCTTGTGTTTTGTTACATAAATTTGTAATTATTTGTTACATAAATTTCTTGTACCATAATATGTTAAAAAAATAAATGCTAAAATTCCTTTAGAATATGAAAAACAAGTACCTAAATGTAAACAAATAAAAACTTGAATTAAAAAATTAAAATGAAAGATTTTTTTTCCCCCTGAAAGTTTGGGCCAAAAAACGTGGGTGTGCGTTATACACAGGCACTCATTATATACAACAAAATATGATACCTGGTTTACGCAAAAGTGGTTATTTTATAACTACAAAATATTATTTTCATGATAGTTAAGGTTTTGTTTCCTCATTTTTGGAAATGTTTATGTAATATTTGGATATACAAAATATATGTAGCATAATAATAACAGGGACACCTGTGAATCCACTCCTTCAATTATGAACTAAAACAATACTATTGTGTCTTGTCTTTCTTTCTTACTCCATCTCTGTACCTCCTCTACCTTAAAAGTCAGCAATGCCCTAAATTGTTTTTTAATTTATACTTTTATCACATAAGCCTGAATCCCTACATACTATACAATTTAGTTTCTTTTATTTTGTAATCTCAAAATGGGTATTGATGTATGTAATTTTCTATGATTTGCTTTTTTTCTGACAAAATTATGTTTCTAAGAAATGTCTGTGATTTGCTCTTTATAGAGCAGTGCTTTTAAAACTTTATCGTGCACACAAATCACCTCGAAAGCTTGTTAAAATCTGGATTCTGATTCAGTCCATCCATAGTGGGACCTGCTCTACATTTCTAACCGGCTCCCAGGTCTTGTTCATCTTGCTGACTTATATCACACTTGGACTTGCAAAGTTATAGGGCACAGATTATTCACAATTAATAGATGGTACCTTACGTTAAAATAAATAGTTTGTTATTAAGGTCAGGCATGCTTTCCTGGAAACGTACATTTTCATTATGTTTATTTCTCCCACCAATTGTTCGTGTAAAGATGGAGTTTGTTGAAAGAATTACGGGGCTGGCTTTCTTTGACCTAAGAGCAACAATGAACAATGTGCTTGTCGAAACGCCACTTGGGTAATTTTAAACCAAGTTTCCCTCTGGAGATGCTTTGTTGGGTTCTTTTCTTTCACAATTCCTGTGGATGGAATACTGGTCATCTTTTTTGGAAAACTGGGATTTTTCAGGCCATGGTAATGTATGTTGGCTATGTATATCTTGATATCTTGGGCTCTGGGACTTGAATGTATATTTTTACTTTGTGGTCTTGCACTTTATCACTTCATGAACCTTTGGCTTTGGTGAAGTCCTAATAGTCTAAGATAATCAACCTGTAAGGAAAGAATGGGAAGCTGCCTGGCAGAACTTGGAGCACCTCTTCAATGTGTTTCATCTGAAAGATCTCCAATTCTGATATGCGGATGATTTATCATCCCTGTGCTCTCCAGCCCATAAATTTCAAGGAGCAGTTGACACTTTTGATTTTCTTAAAGATATACTGTTTAGCAATAATTTTACTTTCAGAGAGTTTAAAAGATACTTGTTACTTAGTGCTATTTATTCTAGTTCTGAGTTCTCAGTGTTTAACTATGAAACTACAGTCAGCTTCCACTTTAAGAAGAGCTATTTAGCCTTTGAGAAAATGGAAAACATGGCCACATATTACATGTTATTTAATAAAGTATTAGAGAATAGGGACTTGGACTTTTCAGTTCTAATAGTTGTCTACCTTAGTTAGAGAAATTAGTTTCTGAGGAATGTCATGAATTACTTCACACAATATTTACCATTACTCTAAGTAATGGTAAGTGTGGTGTGGATTTGAAAGTCTTCCCAGCTTGTTTAGAGATAGCAGAGTTGAGATTTAATTAAAGTGTTATGAGAAAGTGGGTTCTTGTTTACGCCGCAGGAAAGAATTCAATGGTGCACCGAATAAGCTGAGCTGGTGGTGAATTTATTGAAAGAAAGAGGATAGGACAGTGTACACCCCTTGGGTGGGAGTGGGCAGGCTGGGAGAATAACCATTGGGCCAAAGAGGGTTGGGGCTTGGGAATTTATTATTTTCGAAATGAGGATGCAAAATACTCAAGACTTAGGGGTGGCCTTATAAGCATTCCCAGACCAGTATTTGCTGATCACTCCTTCCTGTTGGGGGAAGGGGTTTTTTGTCCTTATTTAGCCATTGTCAAAACTGTCATGGCAGCACAGGGGGTGGAGATTTTCCCTCCCTGTAATGCTAATAACATTATAATCTATTACAATTAGCTAAAGTTCACCTTGAAGGGCAAGATGGCTTCCTGGGTCTGCTATCAGCCCCCGAAGTTGTCTGGTCTGATAGCTGCACCTTTTCTTAAGAATGATCTCATCTCCCTTTTGTTTTCCCTTACTTTCAACTTCCCTTCCTTCGCACTCTCTCCTCATGGCCCTGTTCTTTCTGCCTATGGTAACAAAAGGACAAGAGGTCTTTTCATTTAAGTGAAAGATATCCATTTCAAATCAGTTTAAGCCAAAAGAGGAATTTCTATGCTCATGTGACTGGCAAATTCTTATGGTTCTCTAGCTTCAGGCATGGATAGATTTAGGGCTTCACCAAGTTATCAACTGCCTCTCTTTCCACAGCTAGGTGCTGTTTTCCTTGGAGTTGGCTATATTTTTCCCAGGGAGTGGCCAAGTTGGCCACCTACAGATTGAAGTTGACATTGGCTAGTAAGTGGCAATCTCAGAGAGCATAGTGAGCTGCCTTCTGAGTAGCTTAACCAGTTGGTTCTTTCCTTCTCATCTGTCCTTTATTTTAACTTCTCTCTCTTCTTTAACTATTTAACTCTTAATTTATTAACCCTTAAATCACTCTCAGTTAGAACGTCCTCATATTTCCTTCCTTAATTACAGTCTCTCTTTCTCTACATACCTAATGTAATCGAAAGCTCTGGGTATGTGTGTGTGGGGGCAGCTGGGACTTATTGATGCAGTCATTTCAAATAATATTATGTAATATTTAGCATTATGTAACAATGTTCACAATACATTAAGTAAAAAGGCAGATCCCAAAATAGCTATAGACTGTGGTACCTTTTAAAACGCATATGAGTAGGATACCTAGATCTATAAGCATAATGATATGTAGATAACAGCAGTGATATCCAGTAGGATATATTCCAGAGAATTAAGATTGATTCTAGCTAAGTAAATGTTAATTCCAAAAATTTAGCTTAGTATCCGTAAGTCTTTTCTCTTGGGCAGTTTATCCTTTCCAGAAAAGGCCCCTTCACAATCCTCATGGGAGATATGCTTGTATATTCTTGGCTCCATTATCATGGGTGCTGAGAAGAGAGCAAGACTGGGAGTTTTAACACTGGGTATATAAACTTCCACATAATACTGATTTCAGGATGCCACAAATGCCTGCTCTTCACTATGCCTGAGGAGAGATGACGTGTGTGTGTGTGTGTGTGTGTGTGTGTGTGTGTGTGTGTGTGTTTGTGTGAGGGAGAAAGTTGTGGGGAGGAGTTGCTAGGTTGAGCTGTACAAAGCAGAAAAAGATCTGGGAGAGCAATCAAATCCCCCAGCTCCCGTGGCAGCTCCATCAGGGCAGAGCCTCTCTCTTGAGGACCTTGGAACACAAAGAAATCTTGTTACTAAGGCACAACGGAGTAGAAATTGACTCCGACATTCATATCCCTTAATCCCCAACATTTTCTCATAAAAATAAATCAGATGAGCTTCCATATAACATTCTACAAGTCCCTGTCCAATTCCTAATTAAAAATCTAAGTGAATCTTTTTTATTAAGGTGTACTTCCAAATGTATAATATCTATGAAATAAATCTGAGGTATTTCAAGTGGTCTCAACCATAAAAATGTACGGGAAAATCTTATATAATATCTTGAAATATTTTAATATTTGGCTATTTTAAGATCCTTAAGGATTATTATCGCTTCAGAGATATTTTAAGATCTTTAAAGAGCATTAACCACATACAGCTCAATATATCGTTATTTAATATTGAACTATACTGTATCTAGAAAGTAGTTTAACAAAATGGAATAATACCTAACATGAAATTTAAAGTAACATTGGTGGTCTATTTTATTTTTCCTTTTAGGGAATTTAAGACTCAGGGCTGAAAGTCATTACAATATGTTTTATCCTGACTTTGTACAGGGATGAGTCATCCTACTCTTCTTAATTTAATTCTTCTTGCCAGTAATTTCATATGCTAGATGTTGACATAAAATGGCAATAGTCAACAGGTATTGGGTGCTGTGTGAGTCTTCCTTCTTATTTCTTCCCTCTCCTTCTTTTTCTTTTTCTTGAATTCTTTATTTTCTTAGTGAAAATAACAACAATGTATTTAAGGTTTATGAAGTGCTAGTCTCCGTTTAAATCCTTTGCATACATTAGATAATTTAATTCTCACAGTAATCCTGTGGGGTAAGATAGTCATCTCTATTTTTCAGATATTGAGGTTAAACCTTCAAAGTTTAAGCAATTAGGAAGTTTAGAGCTTTGTCAGCTATACTGCAGAGGTTCTCAAGATGTTGTCCCTGGACCAGCAGCAGCAGCAATATTTGGGAACTTGTTAAAATGCAAACTCTTAGGCGTCAGCCCAGATTTATAGAATGAGAAACTTTGGCAGGGAGGGGCCTGCCAATTTGTTTTAACAAGTTCTTCAAGTGATTTTGATCCATGCTTATGTTTGAGAACCACACATGCCACTTCTTTCTGATACTGATCTGAAAAAGATAGTCTCTATTGTTGACTTTCCCCCTTGCTATAAATATACACATGTGAATTTGTTCTTTGTTCTATTTTATCCTTAATAAATTACTGAAAATTTTTGGATTTGAATAGGTTTCTTATCATTTATTCTGGTGATTTTAAAAAAAATTATATTTTGGACTAAATGAATGAAAAGTTACCAGCTAGAATCCAACAATGTGGTAATATATCTAAAAAGTGTGCACTAAGGTTAATTCTAGGAATATAAGCATGATCAGTTATTTAGAAAACTGTTGATATGTTTACTGATAAACAAACTAAAGGAGAAAAATCCATAGATGCATTGAAAAAGTTTTTGACAAATTTAGCAGCCATGCCAAATAAAAAAATTAAGCAAAATAGGAATGAAGGAAAAATACTACGGTATGATAAAAACTATTTGCTAAGACCAATAGCAAATGTAATCCTAAGAGTAAAACGTTAAATCAATAGCGACTGAAATCAGGATAGAGAAAAGAATATATCCTATTGCTGTTATTATTTAGCGTTGTTTTGAAGTTTGAAGTAAATGCAAAAAATCAGGAAAATTAAATAACGGCTATAAATATTTTTTAAAAGTAAGGTCTTTTTCTTTTTTCTGATGACATTTCTTCTATACTTAGAAACCCCAAGATATGCCAGTAAACATGACTAGAGTTGATGAGGGAACTTTATAAAGAGCCTAGTTATAAGAAAAATATTTTTTAAAATTATATACTATTAATAGACATTTAAAATGGAAATAGTAAAAATATCTCAGTCATAGTATGGCAAAAAATGTAAAATATTTAGGTATAAGTTTTAACAAGCCAATCACAAAATCCATATAAATAAAATTGCAAAGTAGTATTGAAGGATGTGAAAAAGACATAAACAAAGAAAAGGACTAATACCCTATTCGTAATATATAAATTCAATGAAATTTTATTTAAAATATCAAGTGATTTTTGAATTTAATAAAAATATTCAAGGTTAGGAAAAATCAATATCTGAGCAAAAATTAAAATATGAAAAAGGACAATAATGAAGAGCTGTTTTTCTTACCAGATACTAAAACATATTATAAAACAACTGTAATAACAACAATATGGTGCGGGAATAGATAGGAAAACTAGAATAAGTACCCTGACAGAAATCTCAGTATATATGGAAACTTAATATATGATAAAGCTTCCATTTTATTTTACTCTGAAAAGGTTGATTTATTTAATAAATTTTGCCCATACAACTGGAAATCACAATAAACAGGTACCACTCCTTCATACATACATGAAATTAATTTCAGTTGAATGAAAGACTTAAATTTGAAACTAAAATTCTAGAAGAAAAATCAATAATTCATGTGGTAACATATACATTGTGGAGACCTGTCTAAGCAAGACAAGAAATCTAGAAACTACTAAAAAACTTTTGGCTACATAAAAATGAAAAATTTGAGTGTGGCAGATGCTACAAAGACACTACACAGACCATAGCTTTAGAATTTATTTACAGTGTATAAGGCATGTAATGATAATAATAATAATAATAATAATAATGATAATGATAATGATAATAACAGTGTCTGACAAATTGATGGCTTTCGTAGCCCACTTTCCCAAGAAAGCAGAATCTGAGGCAGAATTAAAGAGCTAATGCTTTATTTGTGAGATGCAAACCCAGGTTAGCAAGGATGACAATTAAAGGAAGGGAAGATGTGATGTGATCCAAAGTGATGTGTTACTGCTTCACAAGACACAGTAAGACACAGGAAGTTCTTTGGCAGGTGTATTTGCTCAGCATATGGGACTTTGCAGATGAGTTGCAAGGAGAACTGAGCTTTGGAAAAGTCCATGGGAGGGAGATAGGAAAAGAAATTATCTGCCTAGTTCCCTTCTGTGTCTTGTTTCCTATTGGTCAGTGCTTGCCCAATGGGCAGTTAGCTTTCCAAGTGTGTCATTAGACCACTTTTATGGCTCTACCACATGCCATTTCTCATGCCCCTCATTGTTTCATTCTAGTCTAGAAGTGACAAAGGATCCAAACACTCTGAGCATGCAGTTAGTTAGCCCAGTATAGTAGTGACTAAGGCAGATGGCCTGGCATGCATGGCTGATTACTGGCTGGAACCCAGTGGTGCCAGTGGGGTCTAAGAGTCAGATAATATGACCAACGGGATCTGAGGAGGAGCAGAAGATTTGCATCTGTTAGGTGAAATGATTCCCGGTACTTAATGTCACCAGTATCAGTTCACCCCAGGAGTGGTGGGCCCTGTATCACCTGAAGGGAATATTCTTGTTTAGGTAAATGAACCCAGTAAGTTGTTTACTGCTTTGGATTATACAGCTCTTAAAAAACACATGCCACGTGGCTACCAGCCACCTGTGTTAGCCTTTGCCATGTGGCTACCAGCCACCTGTGTTAGCCTTTGCCACTTGGCTACAAGCCACCTGTGTTAGCATGGGCCACGTGGCTGTTAGATAACAAGCCCCATTCCCTTTTGGGAGCAGAGATTTACAGTCCTGCTGCTGCCCAAAACTCTGCTTCTCTCTGTAAGTTCCCCTAACAAACTCTTGTAATTCTGGAGTTGTCAACCTCTTTCTTCAGTCTTTTACCCCAAGAAAATTTCCCAACAATATCCACTACAATAGCAGGGAGATATAAAAAGGCGTTTCAAAGAAGTTCCAATTCAAATGGACAATATGACAAGGTGATTGGCCTCCTCAATATATTTGTTATTCAAGGCATCTGCCCCAGGAAATCAAGAGTGTATAGTCAAGAATTGCCCAAACCTTGGAGTTCTCTATGTCATACATAACATTCTACTGCCACTGATCTGGTTGAAGCTACCATCATTTCTCTACTGCCTGGATTAGGAGAAAGTAGGCTTTGAATGGGCCTCCCTACTTTATGCTCTACCAACTCTGAGTCTATTCCCGTTATAGCGTTATAGCAGCCACGGTAATCCCACTGCAATGGAAGTGAGAGCACTTCATTTCTTTGCTCAAGACTCACATATGGCTTCCCATCTTCCTTAGACAATAAGCTAAAGTCCTTACAATAACCTGTAAAGCCCCACATGACATGGTGTGTTACCTCTCTAATCTCATCTTCTACCACTCTCCCTTTGTTCCTTTAGCTCCACTCACACTGACCTCCTCACTGTTCTTTTCAAAGGCCAAGCATACTATGCCTTGGTGCCTTCGTGCTTGCTGAATGAGGCCAATGATGCCTGTTTCCTGGTTCTCTGCTTGGCTTGTTTTCTTCCTTTCTCATCATTTACACAGAAGGCACCTTTTCAATAAGGACTTTCCTGATCACTCTTCAAAAAATCTCAATTGGATTGTTTGTGTTTTTTTGTTGAGTTGTATAAGTTTCTTATATATTTTGGATATTAACCCCTTATCGGAGGTGTTTGCAAAAATATTTTCCCATTCATTTGGTTGCCTCTTTATTTTGTTGATAGTTTCTTTTGCTGGGCAGAAGCTTTTTAGTTTGAGATAGTCCCATTCATTTCTTTTAGCTTTTACTTCCCATGCCTTGGGAGTCAAATTCATAAAATACTCTTTGAAACCAAGGTTCACTTTGGTACCTGTGTTTTCTTCTATGCAGTTTATTGTTTAAGGTCTTATGTTTCGGTCTTTGATCTATTTTGAGTTAATTTTGGTACATGGCGACAGATAGCAGTCTAGTTTCATTGTTTTGCACAGGGCTGTCCAATTCTCCCAGTACCATTTATTGAAGAAGAATTCATATTGGTGCAGCCGCTATGGAAGGCAGTGTGGAGGTTCCTCAGAAAGTTAAGAATAGAATTACCATATGACCCAGCAATCCCTCTCCTGCGTATCTATCCAAAAAATCTGAAAACATTTATCCATAAGACATATGTGCTCCAATGTTCATTGCAGCTTTATTTATGGTGGCCAAGACATGGAAACAATCAAAGTGTCCTTCATTAGATAGAATGGATAAAGAAGTTGTGGTATATATACACAATGGAATACTATTCTGCCATAAAAAAGATGAAATAGTACCATTTGTGACAACATAGATGGATCTTGAGATTATGATGCTAAGTGAAATAAATAAGACAAAAAAGTAGAGAACCATATGATTTCACTGATATGTGGTATATAAAACTGAAAACAAAAGAACAAGGCAAACAAATGTAGAAAAAACTCATAGACATAGACGATAGTTTAGTGGTTTCCAGAGGGTCAGGCGGAGAGGGTGGTCGTAGATGAGGGTAAAGAGGATCCAATATATGGTGATGGAAAGAGAACTGACTCTGGGTGGTAAACACACAATGTGGTATATAGATAATGTATTACAGAGTTATACACCTGAAATCTCTGTAACTTTACTAATAGTTGTCACCCCAATAAACTTTAATTAAAAAAAAAATTCAACTTCTACCCCTGGCATTTTATATTCCTCCACCATGTCTATTTTTCTTTTAGTTTTAACATTGAGTAATACAGCATACTGTGTGTTTTACTTACTTATTTTGTTAATTGTCTTTCTCCATATTGTATCTGGGCCCAAGAGGGCCCTATGTCTTTCATTCACCACTGTATCCCCAGGCTTAGAACAGTCTCTGGCATATAGTAGATACCCAATAAATATCTGTTAAATGAATAAATGGTACAAGAATAAGGACTAGATACTTCCAGACTTACTGTTATTTAGTGTTGGTGACAAGAGTTGGTGTTTGTATGAGGAGCTCAAAAGAGACACTCATGACTTCAACAATACCTAGTGTGGCCCATGTTTGAGATATGATAGGGACTGTTATCTTTTTGAGCATGGACTGAGAAATAAGGAAAATCTGTGTTGGGGGAAGGTGGAGAAATCTTGCTGGGAAAATGAAGTGTCTAATTGGGATTTATTAGGTTGATGCAAAAGTAATTGCGGTTTAAAAGGGTAAAAATAATTCCAAAAGCCACAATTACTCTTGCACCAGCCTAATAGTTTGATAATAAACTTCTGTTTTCAATAAAAATATTGACGGGACTGACAAGTGAATAAGATAAATGCATTTATTCAAAAAAATACATTCTCAGAAGATAAATATTTCTTGATCTAATGATATGAAGAGTTATTGAAATATTGTTTTGTGCTATGACAGAGCTTTCTGTTAATGACTTAAAGCTGGAAAAAGAAGTGCTGCTAAGAAAACCAAAACAACAATGTGATTGATTTTTGGAAAACACATTGAGGCAGGATTCCAGTCAAATGAAATTGATAAAAAACAATGATCTGATTCACCATCCAGGAAGATACCAATGATTATTTTTTTTGGCAAAAAGCACATTTTTGTTCTTACCATTGGGTATTTATTGAGTATATACTTTTGTTCTCATTTGTCAAAGTGGTGTTCAGTGGAAAGCTGCATTGCAAGAAGCTAAGAGCTGTGCTGCAAAAAAAAATTTTTCTGTGATTAAATATGTTTAGAAAACTTTAACTTCTCAGATTGTAAATATCTAAGAGGGTTTTTAAAATATGTTATAATTCTCATGTCATGGGAAACTTTTATTATAAAACACTTGTTAACTTATTTGAGAATGGTATTCAATGCAAGCCAAATTAGGACGGCTAGCTAGGATTGCTAATATGAAGTCTTCAAAATTCAGAGAAGTACATATGTATAATTTTATAAGGCTTACATTAGTTTTAAGTGACAGTTAATTTTAAGTTTTTGATATTCATTTAGCATTTCTACCTAAAAAGAAAAACATAGTCTGGTTATTTTATTTTAACAAGGTACATTTTGGTAAAGTAATTTAAAATATTTAATCCTTTCCAAGGAATAGAATGATTCATCATGGATTTGGGGGGCTATGTCTTTTCAAATGTTTGTTACTAAAAAGAGCCATTTAAATTAAAAGCGCTTTATCAAAGCCAAACCATTTTTGATTATTAAGGACATGTAAAAATTCGTAAAAAGAAATGGATGTATTTTAAATTCTTAATTTTAGTTGTTTCTATTAAATTACAAAATTGTATGTACAGTACTTTAGCTAAATAGCCAGTAGATTGACACATACTTCTTGAGCTTGCCACTGTGCCAGCACATTATAGGACAGAAACCGAGAGAGATAAAATCTTTGTCCCTGAGGCGAACTTGTTCTAATGCAGAATTCAACTTGGTGAATAAAAGCAAGATTATTAGAAGAACTTTAATCTTCTTTCTAATTATGAACTATAAAAGAAAAGCGATCTTTCTGATTTGTTCCATTTCAAATGATTTCAAATTTTAGAATGGAAATTATAAATAACTTAAAATGTTTCTTTGACAAAATAATTTATGCTAAACATGAATTGCTACTTTTATATTCTGTATTATTATGTCCTAATTTTCAAGCCACGGATTTATTTTGCAACTAATGGATGATGACTTTTAGTGACAATGAATCCCATAGCTTCTCTTTAAAAATGAATGTAGAGATATTAAAAAGGTATGACACCCTTCCCCCAAATCAAGATTTATATTATTAATAAGACATAAAATAGATATTTATGAAACAATAGTGCCTTGCAGTAGAGCAAGAACTATTTGTAAAGTTGTTAATAATTAGGTTCAATTAGGAGCTTAACCATTCAATACGTTTTGGAAATTTTATCCAACAATTATTTGATACTCCTTTAGAAAATAAAATAACAGCTCTAATAACAATTTCTGAAGGTAAGGACTACTGATGGTCACCTAACTCCTGTATTGGGGCTTTTAGAGTTTTTCTGTGATCTGATGCCTTATTTTTGAAGCTCAGAGCAAGGTCAACCAAGAACATTGGTAGGTTTCAACACTTAATAGTTGGGCATATCCAACTTAACATTTCAGGGACTCCTTCAGAGAGAGAGAGAGAGCATCATATAGTGATCTTTGGTGAACTGATCTCTAGGTGACTCTCATAAGAAATTTCTATATTTGTTTACACATGACGCACCTAACTCACAGCAAGTAATATACACACAATGTATGTACATATGTACCTCTCACATTTTGTCTATATAGAGGTATTTATCCAGAGTTCCATTGTCATTAATATAATATTTAATAAATATTAAATGCTTTTCTTTTAATATTATGGAGACTTGATTCTCAGATATTCATATCACAACCATCTCTGAAGCAGTTTAAGGTTAATTTTGGTATTGCTTCTGGAGAATATTGATAAGAAAATAAACTGGAAATTGTTCAGAAACCATTGTCTCCACGATGCAGAATGGAGGAGGCTGAGATGTAAGGACTTCCTTTAGTAGTCCTCTGCTGTTACCATTGGAAACTGACGCCTACATCACCTCCATTAGAAATTCCCCCGATTAAGGAAAGGGGGCGATAGAGGTTATTAGTTGTTCATGTTCTTTTCTTATCTTGGCATTTTTAGGAGTCTTTAGGTTTTCTAGACTCATGGTGGTGGCAGTATCTTTAAATTATAGTTCAAGATATAAGATCTATTGCAGCTTAGGAACCCAAAAATGGGACTATTAATGTCTAGAGGAATGACATTACCTTTCTTGGGTTTTCAAGCTTAGATTGATTTGGTAATGCTGTTTTGGCATTTATTCCTTCTTGTCAGTGGGCAAGACTCTATGCAATGAGAATTCTACACAGAAAATGACTTATATACATTATTCTAATGTGAATAGTTATTTAGGGAACTGATACTATGATCATTATTTGTCACTACTACAACATTTAGGTTAGTTTCAGAATAGTTTCTATATAGGTATCTTGAACTTCTTTTGATATTTCAGGCAATATGTCCTAAATACATTCCTAATTTATGGTATAAAGTAATAATTCAATGCAGCTACAGTTACTACAGTATTATTTCTTGGTTCACAACCTATACCTTAAAGGAAAAAACAACAACCAAAAAACAAAATTTTGTCATCCCAGTAGAGTTAACCTAACTAGAACAATATAGACAGATAAAGGAATTGGTGGACATAATATTCAAATGAGAGTTTGTGAAAAAAGCCTGCAATTATAAGCTTATAAGCTTATATAAAGTAGCCTAACGGAGGTTATTTTATTCCGTGGCAATTTGTAGGGTAACTTTACTTTTCAGATTCTTTAAAAATACTCTGATGTTATGGACTGTATGTTGCAGGTACTAAAAATGTGGATGTTGGTAATGAAAGTAGGCTTTTTCTTTTTTTCCTAAATGAGGTGTGTGTTTATAGAAATACTATATAGAATGAAGGCATGTTATAGAAACCCTGCCTGATCTTTACTAGGATTGCCGTAATTCTCTGTAATTTAAATTTTCCTTTGCTTGCTGTGTGAATAGAATGAGAGTTATTTTAAAGGAGTTGTAGCAAGAAACAAAACAACTGGATTTTTGTAATCAGTTGTTTTTTTTTTAATTTTTTTTAATTTTTAATAAGTAGTATGTAGTTAAAACCAGGGTCGTGGTAGCAATCACAGAGGGTGATCAATGGACGGGGCTTTACTCTCCAACTGTTTCACCAGATGGCCATAGGCTGATATTTTGTACCTTTTAATCAGGCTACGTATAATAAATAGAATGAAAATACTTCCATTTAAACTGTATTAATTTGATGAAAATACCTCAGATATTTTCCTTTTTTGGTTTTTTAATAGAGATAATATGTCTTTAGTATTTAATAGTTTATGCTCATTTAAGTTTTTTTTTTCCCCACAAAGACAAATATTCAGTGACAGAACATAGAGATGTTTTCTTTTTTTTGTTTTTCCCCCCAAGTGTCAGTGTGATTTAGAAGTGGTTGCTGAAGAGAAGCTATGTTAACATAACAACGGTTGATGCAATTGCAAATCTTTTTGTTTTAAGGCTCAGGGTTGTCTCCAAGGAGCAATTCTGGCCTACGTGCAGATGTTGAGTTCTCTTTAAAAAAATAGTGCTGAGCCTGATACAGATGTTCCCACATTGCCCAGCACTTTGATTAACCTTTTATGAAGTATCTGCCTACAGAAATCTGGATTAGTAAGTTCCCATGTGTCTTATTAAAAGCCTGCCAGGCTTTATTGAACATTGTGTTTATACTTTTTGTTCTATGGACAGCTTTGGTGTCTAGTAAGTATAAAATGGAAAGCATTAGCATACATTAACAAGGATGTCTGATGTTGGCTGCTGACTTGAGTTTGCAGGGGGAACCATCATGGTTTGATTAGCTGCTTGTCATTAAAGAATGACTGTAGTTACACAAATAGGAGGGGCTATGATTTCCCACATACAAGTTACTAATGGAGGACCTATTTTACTTCCTTTGAAGGCATGTTAATAGTCTTCTGCTGTTATCAAATCCTTGTGGGATTGAGTTTTCAAGTGTGTGCCCATATTCTAGCATAGATGGGAGCCGCTAGCCATATGTAATTATTTAAATTAAGATAAATATTAAATACAATTCAAAATTCAGTTTCTTAGTCACACTAGACATGTTTCAAGTGCTCAGTAGTCATATGTGGTTAGTGGCTACTGTACTGGATAATGCAAAGAACTTCTCTATCATTGCAGAAAATCCTATGGGTTAGAGTTGTTTTGTACGTTAAGTACATGACTGACACATATGCTAGAGTTTCCATTTACACTCTACATTCTTACAAGTATTTCTTCAATGGGCTTCTGATGCCTTTACATTTATAGTATTAAAATCAAAAGTATCTATCAGCTTTTCCCTAGAGGAATGCTCATTCCTTCCAGCTTAATATTTGACTCCTTCGGTGAGAGTTTAGACGTAGAGATTTAAGAATAAATTCTTGGAATAATAGCTAAAACTTTTTTTCAGATACTTGGATAACCCTCAAGAAAAGACTCCTGAGAAGTTGATTGCAGTCTACATATCTTTGTGAACTGCAGAACTATGGAGAGAAAAGTTGGCATACAGTTCCCAGTTTTTAGACAATACCAACACTTTCCAGGCTTTTTTATATGATGTGTGATTAATAAAATCATTTACTATTTACATAATGACTTTGAATGGATGAGCTCGTGATTACTTTACCCTGAAATTACTTTTCTTTTATGCCTATTTTGAGTGAATGGGTTCAAGTACTTCCCATTTTTCCAACTTGCATTTCTTTTATAATACATAATATCTTTTCAGGTTATGTAGTTTTAAATGTTTTACAAAGAACACTTTCACGAATGTTGCTGGATCTACCCTTCTCCATATTTTAAATTGATTATGCTTTGGTTTACTAATTACATAATTAATTTAATATCCTCTTTTCTCACCTGTTTATTGCATCATCCTACAAACTGATTTTGTTGTCCCCAGTTTATCCCTTCTTCTGTCTACCCTCAATGCTGCTACTGGGGTTATCTTCCTAAAATGTACATTTGATCGTATTTTGTTATATCCCCACAGCTTACTGTATTGAAGTCAGAGTCTTCAGCATTTTGTTCAGGGGCTGATCATAGACTGTCTCCTATGTACCGTCTAAACTATATTTTCAACAAACTGTTTTTTTAACCTTTCCTCTTACTCTAACGTGTTCCTAATAAATCCACACATCTTTATAATGAACACTTCCCTTTCTGCATAGGTTCCTAACCTCATCTGTGTCTACTTGCTCTCTGCAATAACTGTTTATTTTACTGGAAAAATTGAGGTTGTGTTCTTGAATTCTCTCTTTTCTACCTCTAACTTGCTCTATATTTCACCTGTTTTGTTTTTCTTCCACTCTTCTCAGAGAAAGACATGTCTCTTCTTTTGTCACAAAGTTCACATTTAGTTCTGATCTAAAGCTGCACTCTGAATTCTTACTCAAAAAACTTCCGTGGTTTCCCCATAGAGTATAAGTTAAAGTAATTAAAGCTCTTTACTTGGCATTCAAGGTGTGTCATGATTTGGCCCACAGTTACTTTTCCAGTGTTCATTTGAATGGCGTTCTTTTCTTTAGTGGTCTGTGCAAATGAAATCGATTCTCTATGCCTTGCTTTGCTTACTCTCTGTCTTGCCTCACTCTCTTTCTTCTAAATGTCATGTTTCTCTCCCTCTTCTGTAATGATTTTTGAGCATCCACACAAAAGCTGTGTCCCAGATGAAAGCAATTCTGATTGCCCCAGTGTGCAATGCTCACGCCTCATCTGCACTCCTAGAACCCTTTATCTTCACTTCCACTGGCGTCCATAATCCGCCTACTGGAGGATTAACAATTGATTGCTGGTTCAGCTTTTCCTATTCCCCACAATACCTACCTCATAATCTTGTATTCAGTACATGCTCAAAAAATGCATTTTGAATGAATAAGTGAATGGAATCACTTATTTCCAAGCTTAAACATTTCCTTAAACGTTATTTACAAATCTACACCTATTTTAAATGAAAATTTCTTAAACACACTTGCTAACTTAGCTGTTGAACTCTGGAGTAGGATGGGGAAGTGATTAATTTCTTAATTTTAGCTGGTTAGATATGATGTGTTTAGACAATGACTGAAATGTTCAAGTTTGTTAGATTTAAACATGGAGCGATATCTTGTTTCATAGTGGTTATTTCATGGATTTTTATTTGATGTGCTTCAAAACTGTGGTGTCAGAATTTTCAATAGAGTGCAAATAGAAAGTTTCAATTAGATGAACAAAAGTGTGTTTGCAGTCATGTGACCATGGTTTTGTATATGCACATACAAAACACATAGTATCTAATGGGAGGAAAGATGTGGAGAAATGGAAAATCAGAAAGGCAAAACCTCATACAGTTATGTTATTAGAAGGCTTAATGCTAAGATGAATAGTATAAGGTATGTTTTCCTCTGTAGGCTCACTGACAAAGCACTGGCTCTGAGATCAAACACGTGATCTGATTGTGTTTGTTCATTTCACAGAAGGCCCTTTAAGGCTGAGTGCTTTGTCCTCTTCTGGTGAACATCCTATGAATCCAGAGACATCTCTAATAGTCTGCTACCTAAATAAAGAGAAAGCAGCCCCCAAATTGTTCTACAGCAATAGCAATTTTTATTTTTTAAACTACTAAACTCCTTTTCACCTTTATAGGTATTAGTTGACCTACTACAAGAAATGAGGTTATCCTGGTTGACCTTTGTGTCCTCTGCCTATTTTAGGGCAGGAACTAACAGCTCAGCACAAGTGAAGCTGAGAAGCTAAGTACCTTTTTTTTTTTTTTTCCATGTAACAAAGTGTTTCATTCAGAAGCTTCTCGGCACCATCTAATTGTCAGAAGCTGAGTACCTATTCTTTGTGGTGGCAGCTTACACCTCTACCAAACACCTACCTGGAATTAATTGGAAGAAATTTCATATTGCAGGGAAAAAATATGAAGATTCATAATGCCTATTGGAGACGAAGGAAAATCAATATACCTTTTTAACCTGTAAGTTCAATAGTGGTAGAGAAAACTGTATTTTGAAATGTTTAATTTTTTAAAGTAAGCTAGAAGATTTATCCAACTTAATTCATTCAACTCTCCTGTTTGAATAATTGTTTCTGATTCTTTTACCCTGGGGAAACTGAAAGTCCAGATGTCATATTTCTTTGGGCTATTTCTCATGGTAGGTTAAATGCCTGCTAAATTCGGAGCGTTAATCCAGGCCCTGGGAAATTCAAAGACAAATATGAAGAGTCTTTGCTTGCATAGAATTTGCAATTTGTTGAGCAAGGTAACCAAGTAAAGCAGTAATGGAAATATGGTCACATCATGTAAGTTTAGAATGCAAAACTCCATGAAGGCAGAATTATGTCTATCTTATTCACTGCTGCATTTCTTGGTTTCTTGCACAATTCCTTGTACGTGGTAGAGCTGAACAAATGTGTTAGATGTTATTTAGGATTTTGCAGAGAAGGATCTTGAATAAGTGCTACCTGATCCAGTTCATAATGGGCTTCCCCCAGATGTGCCACCTGATCAAAGTCTATAAGAATGTGTAAAAGTCACATTCCTTAGAGAAAATGGCTCCCAGATGGGACTGATTTGCAGGATGATGGAACAGAGTAGGAAAAGCAAAATAATGTGAGAAAGCATGTAATGGTTCTGTTATATGTAATGTCAAAGGGTAAGGATATAGAGGCAGCAAATCCGTATTATGAAAGGACTTGGGGGATAAGTTAGGAATTGTACTTTAGAATGAAGGTTACCAGGAGCCAATGAAGCTTTTAGCAGAGTGGAATACTTAAGTTTGCACTGAAGAAAAAAATCACTGTGACATTGATATTTTGAAGGAAGACAGTAATGGGATAACTCAGACCAGACAACTAAAATATTCCAAATTGTGGAATATTGGTATCTGGCACAATCTCACCTACAGAGATAGAATTTCTAGAACCGTTAAATCAGTGGAAGGAATTCATCTTTCTTTCATGAAGAAAAATTTGGAGAAAATGAGTATTTACTAACTATTTATCTGGTGCCTTTTTTGTCACATCACTATGGTTTTATATAAAAATATATATACTTCAGTATGTTCACAGAGTAACCATGTTTGTCCTATTAGGTTGCCAAACTAAAAAAATAATGATAGAAATGAATCATTTAATTTATTTTGAAAGATTTTTAATATTAGTAAAACTATAATGACTTTATGAGAATTTTTGTTTTAGAATGTCAATTAGACCACACTTTGCATAGGTGTTGAAAAATACCAGAAACACCATCAGAGAGAAGTCATTAAAGTCTAGTGTTCTAGAAGAAAGAGACACTTGCTTTTTCTATGCAGTGGTTCTCAAGTATAGCTACCGTGTTTCCCTGAAAATAATACCTAGTCAGATAATCAGCTGTAATGCATCTTTTGGAGCAAAAATTAATATAAGACCCAGTATTATATTATATTACATTACATTATACATTATATTATAATGTATATTATATTATAATACATTATATTATTTACTATAAACTATACTATACTATATTATATTAAGACCCATCTTATATTATAGTAAAATAAGACCGGGTCTTATTAATTTTTGCTCCAAAAGATGCATTAGAGCTGATTGTCTGGCTAGGTCTTATTTTTGGGGAAACAAGGTATGATTAATGGGAACATTTTTGAGAGTGAAAGGGCATGCTGTTAATTATGCTCAGTAAGAGGTGTTAACTGAGGTAATCTCTGGCCAAATCAAGATGGACGGTCGTCTCTAAGAGCAGTCCATATAGCATTGGAAATATATGTATTTTTGATATATTTGTTATTTACAGTGTTAGCTTTTAATTCTTCTCTAGTATACAAACTAAACAAAATTAAATATAAAACAACGCACTATAAAATTTGCCTTTGTACTATATTTTGGTCTGAAACACTTCGGCAAGAGGAAAGAGCAAAGGAAAAAGAAAGTTTCTGGTTATCTTGTACTTAAACCCTAAATAATAAGATGAACTAGAAACAATATTTGAGCCCTGTCAAACTGACCCAAATGTACAGGTGATAGATGGGTGATGTGGGGATACCACTGTAAAATGGAAAGAGCTTTGACCCATCAGCCAAAGACCCAAGTTCTGGTCTGGGTCTGTCTTTTCTGTAACTTTGTGACCGTGAGACAATACTTCACCTCTCTGAACCTCAGTATCCTCCTTGTCTTTCAAGTGAGAACTGAAATTCAAAAAATAAGGAATAATATTCTAAAATTAGGAAAAATGTTCGGTCTTTCCATTAATGCAAGAAATACATGTTAAATTATAATGGGATCACCTTTTAAGCTCATCAAATTAGCCAGTATAAGTAAAGAAAGAACAGCATAAGAGTGCATGGCAGTGTGTGTTGCAGTTTACTGGTGATAGAGGGGTAAATTGATAAATCTACTCAGGAAGACATTATGGCAATATGTATCAAAAGCCATAAAATAAAAAGAAAATATTTGCTATACTTTTTGACTTCACAATTCCCTTTCTAGGAATTTACCGTAGAGAAGTAAACAGATTGTCACAAGGAGATTTATGCACAAGGAGATTGCATTGTTTAGTTATTTATAATAGCATAGCAACTGGAAAGAAATGTCTAGTATTAAAGGATTAAATAACTTATGGCATATGCAGCTGATGATAAAATTACATAGCCTTTTAAAATTATACTCTTGAAGATTATTTAAGGACCTGAGCAAATGCTTATAAAAAGTTGTTAAATAGATAAATGATTCACAAAATTGCATATGTAGTATAATAATTACTTTGCAAGAGGATACATATATAATATGAAAAAAACATGAAATTTATACATATGAGATTTATCTGTAATGACTAGAAGGATAAACACCAAAATGTTAACAGTAGCTGTCTCAGTGTCATGAGATTAGAGGGACTTTTGTCTTCTTCTTTATTCTTTTTGTTTAGAAATTTTCTTCAGTGAAATGTTGTTTATGTATTTTACAAAGGACAATCATATAACAATTTTGATTACACAAAAGTTTGCTAAGCTAGATAATTTATAGTACTAACTCTTATTCTAAAGTTTTATAATATATTAATTGTGTTTTAAAACGGATTGACACACTGGCCCTCAGACCTACTCTGGCCAGCTACCTCATTTTGTAAATAAAGTTTTATTGGAATGCAGCCATGCTCATTTGTTTACATATTACTTATGGGTGTTTTTGTGCTACAGTGGTAGAGTTGAGTAGTTGTGAAAGAGAATGTATGACCAACAAAGTCTAAAATATTCACTATCAGACCCTTTATAGAAACAAAACAGAAAATAGACTCATGGATACAGAGAACAAATTAATAGTTGCCAGAGAGGAATGGAGTAGAGGGATGGGCAAAAAAGGTGAAGGGGATTACGAGGTACAAACTTCTGGTTATATGGTAAATCACGGGGATGTAATGTACTGCATAGGGAATATAGTCAATAACATCGTAATAACTTTGTAAGGTAGCAGATGGTCACTAGATTTATTGTGGTGATCACTTGTATATAAATGTTGAATTATTATGTTATACACCTGAAATTAATATAATATTGTATGTCGACTATAATTAAAAATTCTTTTTCTGACCCCTATTCAAGAATGTTGAATTGGAAATTTCCATCATTTAAGAAAATACACTAATTCTTTTAAAATATAGTTTCATATCATTTCAGATATATTTTGATGCTTAAAAGTCTATGAAGGTCTATACTTTATTTTAATAATGTTGTGAATATTAAATTCACAGGGCCAGGAAAGAGCAAGATCTAGCTTGACACTACTTTTATTGGAGAATCAGAGAAATTTAGAAGTTTAGATCTAGAGGGGCCTTAAGAGATCTGAACCTGCTCTCATTCTTGTGTCCTGACCTTATAAGCCACACACTGTTATTTCCAACCTAGTTTTATGGGAAGGAAAAGAGGCTATTTTTCTTTTTTTTCAAAATGGCTAGCCCACTTTCCAAGTGAAGGTGAACTATTTCATTCATTCATTTCAATAACAAATATTGCGTGAGGCATTCTGTGGCTGCAGTGGAGGATGAATGAAGAGTTCCTTACCTTGAGGAACAGGAAGAAACAAAATGGAGAAAGAAACACGTGCTGGATATGGGGAAATCAAGGTGCCAATATGGCACTGGAAGGATATTTGAGAACTGAAGAAATATGATGGGTCTCTAGGAATTTGAAATATGAAGGTGAAGTACATGATAAATCTGTGAAAGAACTGAGTTAGGGTTTTACACTGATTTTGGCCATGATTTTTTCTCACCTTGTTTTGTAATATTTTATCAGATTCGCCTGAGATTTTAATAAATAGAACTAGGAAGATTTAACTTAAAAATGTAATTTTCAGTGTTCGAATATATTTAACTTTGACCCATGTTTTCTACCTAAAGCAGATTTCATTTTGATTGATGCTCATATTACTATTTAGTCACAGAGGAATTACGTTCCTTGATGGATTATTTTGCGCGTGGAGTTGCAGATCATCTAGAATAAATAGCAAAGGGCTCTACAGACCCCCCTACTTCTAGATATATTCTCTCTAATTCTCCATTTAGACATTTATTTGATTTAAAATGTCTTTCTTTCCTTCAGAGACATGATTAGACCTAAGGAGCATTTAATTGTTATATAGTAGTGCCAAGGTCTAATCAAGTGACCATCTAATAGATATCTGCCTTAGTTAATGGGGATAATGATGGTGGAAGCGTGGAAGGTTGATCATTTTGAAGCTGGAGATCTCTTTGGAGGGCACTGTGAACTCACTGATTGCCTGGGGAAGAAGACAGAACAGAGAATGACATATAGGTTGGAAGGCTTCAAAGCTCAACTGCATGAGTGTCACTACTGGATGATTTTCTAATGATTTTCCTGCTCTGAGTTTTCCATATTTCCATCCTTCCACATACATTGAATTTTTAAAGAGATTAGATGTATCTAATAATTCCTCTAAAATTAATTTCCGTCTATAGATTATGAGCTTTGTGAACCTGGATCTTTTTATGGCTGGAAAAGCTAATGGCTTTTTTATTTGGAAAAAAAATATTTATGATAACACTATTGACAATGATAAACTATGTTGCCAAATATTATCATACATATTTACCTGATACATTTATAAATATTTCTGAAAAATCCATATTTATCCCTTAAGAAATCATTTAGTTTTGAAGCACTTCATGAATGTTTTAATTTTTATATTTTATAGACAATATACTTTGATAGCAGATATTTGTTGAAATACAAAGAAGATAAAAAATACGTAATTTATGGTTATGCATTATTCTTTATTCTTGTTAAATCTTAGGCAACTCTGTATTTGCAGAAATTACACAATTTATGCTTTAGGATCTACATAGATTGTACCATGTAAATATACATATTGCATATAGAATTTCTAATACATGCACATGTGAAAATAATGTAAGTTCTTTTACATTGTTATATTTGTATAAAATAATATATGTAGAATCCAATACCAAATCCCATATAAATCATTCATATAGTAGTTTCATGTCCTTTGCAATTGTTATACATAAAAATAATTTTTTTGTGGTATGTATTGTAATCTACATGCATCCCCCAGAATGTATATAATATACCTTGGAAATACATAATTAGTTCAAGATTGGTTTGTGACTAGCCTTGCTATGAATTCTTATCTAGCTCATGGTTTACTATTACCCCCTTAGTGAAAATGAGTCCAAATTACTTTTGCTTCGAATGATCTGCCTGAAGGTGAGTCAAGTACTGTCCCTGTTAGAGCAAAATTGCTAGTTAGTACTTTGTCCTTTCCAGGAGCATCACAAGAGTGCCATTGACTGTTGGTGAGGGACTCCTCTCTCTGAATCCGTTTCTTTGTTCAAAGCCTGTGTGCTTGCTCTGCACATACGCCCTTCCTGCTTCAGTATGCAAGTCCATGGCTCCTTTTTGTGTTCCAGGATTTGTCAGGAAATGTTTAACCCAAATAAATAAGCTCTTCACATTTAAGAGAAAATATATTTACCTCCCTATAAAATTGGATTCTAGAGGATAAGAAATGTTGACTTTAACACATAATTTTTGTCATCATCATTTATACCAAGCAACTTTGAAAGTGCCTTATCTAGAGCTGGTCCTAGTTGGGTGCAAAGTAGACAGGAAACATTGATTCAGATAAATACAAGGAAGATGCAGACAGTTCAATCAATGTTAAAATAAAAAATGTATACATCAAATAGATGATTTAATAGCATTTTAACCCCGAGGGGAATAATTATGGAGGAAAGGGTGGTAGTAAGCCATGAAATCTGTTAGTCTTCTAAATTCAATTAGTCTAAAGAGGCTTAAGAAAGATGAGGGGTTTTAAGATATGCTTCAATGAAAGAAACGCTCTCTCTGATATTATATCTTTGGTAGCAAATTATTATTTCAATGTTTTACCTGAATTCATAATCTTGGGATATTATTTAGACACATAGACATAGTTGTTCTTAAAACCTGAGGGAACAATAACCATACATTTCTGCAAACAATAGGAGTGATTGTTAAATCTTGTTTCCTGGGAAAATTGGAAAAAAAACATATCTCACTAAAAATTGTGGAAAATTTGGAACACTATATGCAGTTATTTTTTTAATGCTACGTTTTGTTTTTACATGTGTGTTGTGAGTCTGTTAAAAAAATGCCAAGGTATATTGTTAATATAATACATTAGATATGTTTGAGATTATTCATGAGGATGAGATATCCATTAATTTTGTTCTTTTCATTGATTTATTGACATAAGAAATGATTTATTGTATTTTGAGTTATGCAAAATTTCTAATAATAAGATAGCTTCTCCAGTGGGCAGTATATATAATATGAATATTAATTCATGTCACAGAGTGGGATTTAATAAAATAAAATTTATCACCAAGAACAAACTCCTACTTTATATACTTATTTCCTTAATTTACATTATATGTGCTACTGCAAGAATGCTATAATTTGCTGTTTGAAATTATAGCTCTTCACGATGAGAGGGAAGCTTGATTTGATTAATTATGCTCACAAGCTGTTAGGGAGGTGGGTGAATTGGTTTTGACTTTAGTTTTTGCATAATTGCTGCTTTTTGGATTTACATCACTTCCATCAGTTGTTGAGAAATGAAGAACTAATTTATTTTAAAGAGAGATAAGATGAAGAGTCGAGGGTATTAATAGTAAGAAGACATGACGTTGAGCTACTACTTTAGTATGGTGATCAGTAAGGTGAGAGAAAGTATTTATTAAAATGTTAGTGTCATACTTTATAGGTACTTTTCAATCTTTAAGTATTGAAAAGGCCCTTCATATTTAGAGGGCTGATTCCTTAGATGATTTTCATTTTACGTAACTGAGATGTTACATTAAAAGGAACACGATTGATTCCTTACATACTGCTTTTTGAAAGCATTTGTGATGATCTGTCTATTTGGCATTCATTGCCCTACTACAAGAGTAATTGAGATTCATTTCAGTTTTTCTTAGTCAAATATTATAATTAGACAGAAAATATTTAATACTGGTACCAAGACAATGCCGTAGATGTGAAGCATTAGGAAAACAGAAAATATAGGCAACCCAATATCCAAAATGAGGCACCTGAGTGTAGACAGTTTAAAAATTAGTACACTGGTCATTAAAACAATCAACATTGTTTCCTCTTTTCTGTCTGTAAGTAGGTATCGCATCAGGTGGCAGACGTATATAAAAGACAGTGCAAGGTATTAACTCGGGGAAGCTAAAGGCTACGTTTATTTCTCAAGTGCCTTTTTTATTCTTGTTTCCATTTCCATTCCAATCTTATTCCTTTCTTCTCTTATGTCGGGTATTCAGCAAGAACCCCTCTTAACAGCTATGTTTAATTAAGATTAGCTTGTTCTTTCCAAGTTCACAGCGTCATAAATACGCATGCTAATCTGGGAAGCAACGATTCTGTCCATGACAATTTGCTGTCTTTTGGCATGCATGATATAATCTGTTACAAAGGAGAAATTGTATACACGCGTTGACTGAAGAGAGTTTGACTGCTAGGAAATCCAGGAGTTTCCTGGGAAGATTAGGAAAATTAACCTTTGTCTAGAGGGAAGGAAGTTATATTTGGCATGTTTCTCCTACATTTGTACAAAATATTTGCACAGTTGTCAACTGTGGAAACACTAATTTAAAATATTTTCTAAGTGAATTATCTGCTCAAATATATACTAGGCACAGTTTGCGAATATTTAGTTTCCTCAAATTTTATTCTAATATTGTTCTAGGTTACACTGCACTGTGATGCTGTAGCACTTAGACTTTTAACTTATCATTTATCACATTCTGGCATTTGTGATTTGTTTTTCTCCTTCTTCATACATTTCTGAGGGAGGGGCATTTATTTTAGCATCTACTTGGTTCTATGCTGAGCATGGCACATAGATAGTGCTCAACAAACACTGTCTAATTGAGAGATGATAGTCAAACTTTATGATAATCTAAATGACTGGAGGCTTCATTTTCAACTGTGATAAAAATGTAACATTTTAAGAGGTTGGTGCTAATTTGTTTATTAGAAATCTTACATTGAATTCTTGTTCTGAGTATTATTAGTTTATTTAGCAGCAAAATTTTCACATATGAGGTGTGACAATTAAGTTCGCGAACTCATCCTAGAGAAAGGGCTACATACCTTATTGCTGAATATCACTACAGTCACCTTCGAAGTACTCCCCTTGGGAAACTATGCACCGATGCCAGTGCCTAGTCCACCCTTCAAAGCAATTTTGGAACTCTTTTTCTGGAATGACCATCCCAACTGCTGTATTACGATGTCACGCTTTGATGTCCTGAATGTCATAAAAATGTCTACCTTTCAATATTTCCTTTATTTTTGGGGAAAGAAAGAAGTCATTAGGGGCCAGATTAGGTGAGTAGAGAGGGTGTTCCAATACAGTTAATTGTTTACTGGCTAAAAGCTCTCTCATGGACAGTGCAGTGCATTGTTGTGATGCAAGAGCCAGGAATTGTTGGCGAAAAGTTCAGGTCATTTTCGTCTTTTTTATGCAGCCTTTCAGCACTTCTAAGTAGTAAACTTGGTTAACTGTCCAGTTGGTACAAATTCATAATGAATAATCTCTCTGATATCAGAAAAGTTTAGCAACATCATTAAATAAACTTTGTGAACTTAATTGTCAGACCTCGTATTTCTGGGTACTTAAATCAAATTCTATAGTACACTGGGACTCCAGAGATAGGTTGAATATAAACACAAACTTTTTGAAATAGTTTGCAAAATGTTACATGCATGTGCATTTTTCTGGAGAGAGGATCAAAGCTTTTATTGGATTTTCAAAGAAATCTGTGACTTAAACAAGATTAAAAATTTCTGAATTAAAGAGTAGTTGTTTTGGTGAAAAGTCCAGATTTTGTCAGTTATCACATGTTCTTTCTGTGCTTTGTCATTTGAAGTAAATTTTGATAAAAACTTCCATAAAAATATATGTTCCTATTCAACACTGCATTCACTGTTTTAAAATTTAAAAACACGTCCTTACTTTTAACTATAATAACAGATTTTAAATGAGAGAAATAGTGTCCCAGAAAATCAATAACTAAAAATATTAAGTGGGAAAGTAGGTTACAAAACTTATATACAAACAATAGTTATATTGTATATAATTAAATGTATGTCACATAAATAAAATGTTTCTAAATGTATAGAATAAAGACAAAGAAGATAGCCTCGAGTTATATGCAGTGATGATCTCTGGGTGGTAGGACTTACAAGATTTATTTTTCTTCTCTTGGCTATTAAAATCTGTGTTTTAAAATCTGCTCCTCAATATGCATTTTTAAAAATACACCTCTTTCACCATGTGAGAACACTCTAATCTTGGACTTCCAGCATCCAGAATTGGGAGATACAAACTCTTGTTGTTTGTAAGTCCCTTCTCCCCTACAGACACACACACACACACACACACAAACACACACACACACACACACACACACACAAATGGTCACTAGTACGTAGAAGGTTTTTCTCTTTGAAGGTCTTTGCATTTTGTCAGGCCGCTTATCTGTCTTCCAACATTTATGTATAAATACAGACATACACACGTACATATACATATACATGTGTCCAACAGGTAGCACAATCTTTTTCAATGACATTAGAATAAATTAAACATCACTGAAAAAAAGTTTTATTTGTCACTTTGTTATGAGGACCGTACACTTCTATTGTTTGTGAATCTATCCTTTGCTTAAAAGTCCTAGGTTGGCAACAGGCTGAAGGCATATCTCAACTTTTTGGAGTACAAGTAAGAATTTGGGAGGATTCAGGATGTAGATGAGAAGGAGAAAACAAGTTAACTGTACCAGCCAGTGATGAAAGCAATGGAGGGTGCCCATATTATCCACACAATTAGCAAGGGCAGTGGAGGCGGTTTGTGGCTGCCTTCCTTTCTCCTCCCCCATGCACGCACACATGCATGCACACTTGCAAACATGCACACCTGCATACATGCACACAAAAGCACATGTGCGCACATATATCCACATCTCTCCACATCCTTCAACATTGCACGGGGCACTTTTTTTAGTTCTTCCTGTCTTTTCCCCTTAGAGTTACAGTTATCCTTGATATTCATTTATCTATACAGTTCACTTATAAAAAGGTGTCTCGTTTGTTGGAAGCTAGAGGGTTCCCAGCAATTATTATGTTGCTTTATGCTGCAACTACTCTTCCCAGTATGAATTAAATGGATCCCTGTAACCATTCCCTACCTAAATAAATAAATAAATAAATAAATAAATAAATAAATAAATAAATAAATCTCCATTAGCTTTTTTATTTTCATCAGCCAGTAAGTGCCTTTTTTTTTAAATCTACCTTGAGGATTTCGGTTGTTGTTGTTGTCTACAAAACAGCACAAAATCATGTAATCAGATTTATAAGTGGAGATTCAGAAATATTTTCACCTCAGGTCCAGATACTAATGAAATCAAGAGGACAAATAAAAAGTATCCTAGTGAGAGAACTTGATAACTAGTTTTCATATTTGACATTAAGCTGTAAAATACCACCATATTATGCACCATATTTATGAAAGGAATCCAAGTATCTGACTCTAACTCATTGTTAGGGAATCACCAGAAAAGGTAGATTTGTGAGGCTTAAAGAAGAACCTTGGTAATGTTGACATCCTATGTGTTCTTTAATTTCTGTCCTCCTATTTCACCTGCCACAGCTCTATAACTGTGGAATGGCAACAAACATATCTCTCAGGGTCATCAAAATACATGCAATTTAAACTTTGGCAGGGGATACTTTCCAGAAGTCTTAAGACGACAAGTTAGGGATGGAGTTAGACAAAGAAAAGAAGCCACCGCTTCATCCATTCTTTGATACTACCACTGGAGTTGTCACAGGAATCTTGGGTTTAAAAGCAGGTTGAAATAGTTGTTCATTTTTAGGCTGGATGGTATCCATGACCCATTTTGTTCAAAGTAAACTGATTCTTTTTTAAGAAACCACACTCTCTCTTCTGCACATATATCATATATTTGAAGTCCATATATTTGAGGTGGTCATGATCAGGCCTGCTCAAATAGGACATTTTGCAATGTCCTGTCCAGAGAATTGATTCAGAGATGATACATGAGACACAATGTGGTTTTCCTGGGACTGGTGAAATCTAGGGAAAATGTGGGACTCTAGCTTCGGACAACCATCAAGCTACAAAGTAGAACTTGCAAACCAGTGTGTAAGAGGGTGGGCTTCACAATGGAGAGAGAGTGGGTTCTGTGGACATTGTTTGAGCCCCTAAATAAATCTTGGTTAGCTTTTTCATTTTCATCAGCCACCAAGTTCCTATTTTTGTTTCATCTACTTTGGGGGCTTTTGTTTGTGTTGTTGTCCGCAACACAAAGATTCCTAAGTTATATAAACCTGTCCTGTCCTGAAAAACACACATCCCTGTATTAACTGGAAAGTAAAATAGAGCTTGTCAGTGCTCCATTACAGCACTGTGTCATCTGACCCATCACTGACTTTTAGCTTTGGATTTTTTTCTGAGAAGTTTCTAAATTCTTCAATTAAATGCTTAGCCCAATAACATTCAGCCCTTCTTTTCTAATACAAACATTTCAGGGTTTAAATTTCTTTCTAAGTAATAATTTAGTTGGACTCCTCAGGTTTTGATATGTAATATTTTCCTATTTCCACCATGATTAATGATGAAGTTAGGATAGGGTTGGGTCGTTGCTGGATGGAGAGCTCATTTACCACCTTGGATTCTTGTCCTTGCTTTCTATTATCTTCTTAGGATTTCCTTTATTTTCTTATTGCCTTGCAAACTCAGCCATGCCCTAGAATGGATTTTTTTTTTCTTTTTTAAGAATTTAATCCAATATTTCAGGAAGTTTATTTTACCTGCTATCTTGTGAAAAAAAGAAATTCTCCTCCATTGTCCGCCCATTTAAAGTCCTGATCATTCTTAAAGGCTCTGAAACTATCTCTTTATTAAAGAGCTCTTCCATCAGACAAAATTAATCGTCCCTTGCTCCGGATTCCCATATTACTTACACCTCCATGGAGTACCGAGTTCATTCGGTCATAGTCAATTCTCATTTATATATCTTATCTCATATGATTCTTCACTTTTTTTCCCCAACAATATCTCCCCTCTTTCTGCCCGTCTTCCTAAATGTCATAGATTCTTCCTAAGTTGGATACACATTTTGTGTCCTACATGGTTTCAGATATTCTCCTCCTCCCTGATGTACTCCATTTCTGAACTCCTCTTACTTTCTTAACTTTTGTCACAGAAATAGCACATTATGATTCATAATCTTGCCTTGTTCTCTAATTTTATGATGTTCTCAGATAGAAACCAGAAAGAGGTTAATATATTGTTGTTCTACCTCACCCAGTTGGAGTCTCCTTCGCTTTAATTGTAGATAAGATTGGCTTGAACCACCATTGCATGCAGAGCACACGTACAAAAACCTCACCCAGCTTTTTGGCCTTTTCAAAGTTGGAGTAGCAGTGTGGCTCTCAAGTTCACCTGTCTCCAATCTCCTGTTTTCTCAGGTTAACTATTTATGGGTTATATTTACATGCCATGCTTGCTGTTTTTGTCCTCTCCACATCAACTCAGGAGTGAAATTCATTCTCTTACTTAATTTCCACAAGGAAACCCACTCACACAAGAAGGCAGTGATTATCTATAATATACTTTACTAAGATACTGGGAAATTTGTATCCAGCGTGCAAGGAAATTGAGCTTTATTATTTTAACTTTATTTCCATATATTTTCTTAAAAATCGTTCCTCTGTTTCATCATCAGGAATAATTTTCCTGAATACTGTTACGCCAAATGTTGCTCAGCCTTACATCAAATTCTTGGCTTCTCTTTTTCCCTGAACTTTACTTCTAGTACCCTCAAATTCTGATTATCTCTAATGCTAAGTATTAGAAAAAAATTTCCCTTTATTCCTGCAGATGCATACTCTCAGTTTCTCACCAACCCAAGTAACCTACCGAGTCATTTTCCTAAACCCAAACCTCTGGGGCAGCTGTCCAGAGGATAGTGTTTTCATTCACTTCTGCCCTAATTCACTGCTGGCAACTCATGGCTAGCTAGCTTCACGTGTTCTTGCAGGCCCTCTTTTAGCAATGTGGTCACTAGGAGGTAATAACCCAGGTGGCAAGATACAGCTGTTGCTAGTTATTTCTGGTGGCACGATTGAGCAGGAGAACAGACCTCAACAGCAAAATTTTTTAGCATTTTCTCAGTTGGCTCTACCTGTTTTCTCAATCCTAGTGCTGTACTTTTTTGTTGTTGCTGTTCCTAGCATTCCAAGATAAGGCAAATTGAAAGAGCTCTACAGGGAATGGCTTTTTTTTTTTTTTTTTTTTTTTTGAGGGAGTGATGCAGAGGAATGGGAATAAAGAGAGAAAAGGAGAACTATATATTTCATGTCCTTGAAGTCATGTAACTCCACAATCTTAGGTTCAACAGACTGCAGCCAGTCATCTAATGCTTATTCTATTCCAAAGAGGCAAATCAGTGTATACATTTTTGGAGGAGGTAGATATTTTGTGTGAAAAATAAACCAACATCATGAACAATAGTTACCCACGTTTACATTGTGGAGTGAAAGAAACACATCTTAGAAGACAATAGAATTAGTATTATTCCATTTAAGTAAAGTATAAAAACAGGTAAAACCAAACTATGAACTGTTTAAGGTTACATGCAAAAGTAGTAAAAATAATTTTGGGACGTATGGGTATGTTTTACTTATTGGTCTTGAGAGTCAGATGCATGTATTTCCTTTTATTATTTTTCCTTAAACTATACAATCACATTTATACATTTTTCATATATCTTTTGTATGTATGCTATATTTCAAAGTATAATAAATACATAAATTAGATGACAAAAAAATTAAAAATACACTAAAATCAACAAAGCAGAATGTATCAGAAACTCAAATTTGCCTTCTGGTATTAGATCTATCTGTGGATGAACAAATCTTATCTAAAATCTTATCTTGACCTTGGGAAAACAAAGTACAATTGCTGCTAAACAAAAAGTATTTCTTCTTGTTAATATATCAACTGTAGAGGAGAAAATCAGTGACTCATATCATACTACACCCAGTGTCTGCACAAAGGATTTAGATTAATTATTCTTGGAGGTTCAGGCATATTTGTCTAAGATCTTGACAAATGCTATTGGTTGGTTATGACCCAAGCCATTACAAAGAAAAGTAAAGAAACAGACCCTCATAATTTCTGTGAAATAGAAAAGTTGAAATATAGTCAATTATTAATAGTTGCCAAATAAATAAGAATAAACATAACACATTATTTAACCTGATAGCTAAGGATCTATAGCTTGAAGTGCAAGAATATGCTTTTAAATACTTTATGTACATTCAGAACAATAACTGCCACCATTTACATTTATTACATTTAGGTTTTTAGGTAAGATCCTCTTTCAAAGATTAAAAGTGAAAAAAAAAGCAGCCCAACAAATCTTTTTGTACAGAATATGTCAAAGCTCATGATAAAATTAAAGCTTTATGTAGTAGAGAGTATAATTTCCCTATTTGTATGCATTCATTGCTTTTCTTTTTACTTGATTCCCCTTGTTACCCAGTATAACAAATGAAAATACCATTTTGTTTATAAAAGACTGTTTGTGTTAATCATACAATTATATGTATTTTCACAGACTTAGTACCTTTCAGCTGAGGATATTTGTATTCCTCTGCATTTTCAATAGCAAGCTTGCTAGTCCTTTGAATAGGCAGAAGAATACATACCCAGGAGATATGTGACTTTTTCCAAGTTGCATATGAAGTCAATGGGTTTTCTTTATAATAAGACCATGTTCTCTTTTTTTCTTTTGTAAGCAAAGCAAGAGTTGATGCTATTGTGGAACAAACTAGACATACTTCAGCACTTGGCTTCTTTCCAGAACCCTGGAGTGCTCACTTATGTTTGTATTTTTAAAATTATTATTATTGTGTTAATATTTACAGTTTGTATTGAACACATACTTGGAGCTCATATTTGTGATAAGTGCTGTCTTCTTAAACCAGTGGTTGTGGACCACTACAGGTATAAGATTATATACACGCATGTATACACACACACACACACACACACACTACACACAACCATGTGTGAGTATGATGGTGAGTATGTGAAAGTCTCTCTTTAAGAAAGAATCAAAAAAGAATAATCAACTAAAGAAAAAAACACAATTCCCCAAAGTCCCAAGCTATCCCAGTGTGCTCATCTCCATTTCCTCCTAGGGCTTTCTCCACATACAACTTATTGATCATGGATTTGGAGGATGTGGGAAGAAGTGTCATTCTATCAGTGGAGAGGGTCTTTATCCTGCCCAAACCTAAGGCTGCTCTTCAAGGAAGAAGCCCGCTATCCAAAAGTTACCATTTGGCCTCTTCTCTCTTAAATGATGAGAAAATTGCAAGTCACATCCAGTTTGTTAGTTTTATTTCAATTATGATAATTTTAGCTGAAAGCTAAATTAGAGCTTAATTTTAGTCACAGCCAGCAGGAGCAGATGCTACTTTTCTGGCTTCTGGACATTTCTTCTCCTCATCAGAACAAACACATCTACCCCCCTCCTTCTCTTTTTTTCCCAACTTGCTCTATTACATATAAAGCAACATGGAAAAAAATGGACAGGCATTCTTAAATCACAAAAAATTACTCTTTAGATGTTAGTTACCTGTTAAGTCCAAATTCTGACGATGACATTCAAAGGAAAAACAACTTTTAGAATATAGCTATTCATAAAGGAAAATGATAATTCTGGCTTAATATCTGTCCTTAGCTTTTTAAAATAATAGCTTTATTGAGATATAAAATATACCATACATTTTCTCCATTTCAAATGTACAACTCAGTAGTTTGTGATCTGTTCACAGAGTTGTACAACCATCACCACAATTAATTTTAAAACATTTCCAACAGTCCCATACGAAATCCCATTCCCCTTACCAGTCTCTCCCCGTTTCCCTCCAGCCTCCTCCAGCACCAGGCAAACAATAATCTACTTTGTGTCTTTATGGATTTGCCAATTGTGGAAATGTAATATGAATGGAATAAAACAATATATAATCTTTTTGTAACTGGCTTTTTAAATTTATCAATGTTTTCAAGGTTCATCATGCTATAGCACATATTGATACTTCATTTTATTGTCAAATATATTCCTCTGTATGGATAGACCACAGTGTACTTATCCATTCATCAGTTGATGGATATTTAGGTTGTTTCTATGTGGGACATTTAGGTTGTTTCTATGTTTTGACTCTTATGAATAATGCTGCCATATACATTTATGTACAAGTTTTTTGCATGGTATATATATTTATTACTCTTGGGTGTATCCCTAGGAATGAAATTGCTGAGTCACGTGGTAACTCATATTATGTTTAATATTTTGAGGAACTGCCAGGCTGTTTCCTAAAGCTGTCAGACTGTTTTTCATTCCCAACAGCTGTGTTTGAGGTTTCCAGTTGCTCCTTATCCTTTGCTTTGAACTGGGTTTTTGTTGTTGAGCCACATAGAATGAAAGTCTATACTTAGGCTCAACATTATAATGTCAACACCAGAACCAATAATTATCAAACTTTTTACAACTTTTGCAGGTGCATTTTAAGGTTTAGTTGTATAACACTTGAGAAGTCTTTCTAGGACTCCTTGCTAGGAATCAGAAAATTTACCAATACTAGAGCTCTCTGAACACTGGCTGCGCCAGAAATTGCGTTCTATGAGTCTGTGGTTTTGGCTTCTGATGAAGTTTACCCTGAGTGATTCAATGGCGATGGCATTTTTGGTTTCTCCAGAAATGACTCCTTTTTTAAAAAATATTTTTTTTAGAGAACTCTCTGACATACTGCTTTGGTGTTGTGTATTGGAGAATTAATATGCAGCTTTATATGGAATGCTCCTTTTGTCCTTAAAAGTCATTCTCATGCCTAAGTGAACACTTTCATCTTTTACTCACTGTTTTCTTAGCAAGACGCTTGTCTTATGTTCTTTCCCCTTTGGATTCTGAAATTGTTGTTTACTTCTCATTCCCAGCTCCAAGTACATTTGAAGGTGTTTCTTGACCCAAAATTGAACTGTTGGAGGAAGATAATCCAAACCTTCACAGTGCCCTGTGTGACATGTATATTTTCTCCCACTCCAAAGTTTTCATTGGAGATGTGAGAACATTCAGTTCTAATAAGTTTTACTCTTCACAACTGTGCGTAGCCGTGTGGTTATGGACATAGTCCTGCTGAGGCGTTAATGTGTACAGAAAGCTGACAGAGAACTACAGAACGTTTGAAAATGGGTCTTGTTATCTTTGAGATCGGCTTGAGATTCACCACAATGTGGATTCCCACTTTAATTTTTCGCTGACATGAGACTGTGTCTTATTGATTTTTGTTCAGGACAGCATTTTAGCTGACTTTAGTACTGTCAGCAGCCGCCAGCTCCTGCACAGCCCAACAGCTGGTTGGAGGCTTTCAGGGAAGCAGCCACGACTTAGGGAAGAGCGAGGATGTGGGGTCCCCAATTTCCTACCGTGAGTGGGATCTTGGGGCAATCTGTTGTCTAAAGCATGTGGTGCTTTGGTGAGTCTGTTTCTTCACAGAGACTGATGCCTCTGTGCCAAGACCCATCATGGTAGGTCAGTTTGGTATTTGATGCTGGTCCATATGAGACCAACCTTTGACTCACACTTTCAGATATTATAATATGGATTTATGACCCTGTCTGAGGGCTGAGGAATGCAGCAAGGATTTTTTTTCCTTGGTCCAGGCCTTGTTCTCCCCATGATTATTCCTTATTATTGCTTCCTGGTTATGATGATAGCCAGCATGCTTTTTTTGCTTTGTTTGACTCTGTATAATAAGTTCAACTTTCAAAAAAAAAAAAAAAAGAAGAGATATAGGGTTGTTTTCTTTTGGTTTTCTTATTTTCTTATTTAATGCAATAGAATAATAAGAAGAGAATGTTCTTTAAGACGTACTTTGAATCTTCTAGTGGCCCTTTCACTGTATTCCAGCCACACTGGCCTCGTGGCTGTTCCTGGAACACAAACCCTTCTTAGGGCCTGGGATCTTCATATTCCTTCTGCCAGGAGTGCTTGCTACCATACCTCCTTCCCGTCTTTACTTAGCATCATCTTCTCTGAAGAACCTACTTAAGGTTGCAATCTGCTGCCTTCTGGTACTTTCTATTTTTCTTCTTTCTTTATTTTGTATAACATTTATAACCATCTAAACATGGTGTATATTTTATACCTTGTCTTGTTTATTTTCTATCCCCTCCCCCCAAAGAATATAAACTTCATAAGGTCAGGGGTTTTTGTCCATTTTGTTCAAAGCAAAGAACAGTGTCTGACATAAAAATAACTCAATAAATATTTGCCACATGAATACCATGTGGATTTAAATTGCGTCTTCTTCTTCCTAATTATAAACTACCTATTTCCACAAAGTATCTGAGGTGACAAGTCTCCTTTAAGTGAACCACACTGAGAAACTAAAGGATACTTTATCAGTCCTCCATGCCCCTACGCCAGCCATGAAAATCTGTGACGTAGAAGGTAGAAAGTTAAACTCCAAAAGGAAACTGACAGAGGCAACTGTTTAGCAGGACTAGGCTGATGGAAGTTGCAGAAACACCTTCTGTAGACATCTTCAAAAGCTTTATTGTGTGGCTAACAGCTTCACCAATAGGATTGATGGCTTCATAAATATCTTTAAGATAGCGGTATAAAGTACTCTTTTCCTTCATTGTCCTAAATTAAAGAATTCTAAGGGAAGTACTTGCCAATGCTGCTGGATAGCACCATGTGTGGTTAGTACCTGTTATGGGTTAAAATTTTGTCCGCCGCCCAAAAGAGATATTGGAGTTCTAATCCCCAGTACCCGTGATTGTGACCTTATTGAAATAAGGTTTCTACAGATGATCCGGTTAAGATGAGGTCGTTAGGGTGAGCCCTAATCTAATAGGGACTCTGTGCTTACAGAAAGGGGGGATTTGGACATAGAGACACATTTAGAAGGAAGACTATGTGAAGACCCAGGGAGAACAACATCTACAAGCTAAGGAATGGCTGAGGCCATTTATATTCCTTTCCTAGACTCTAAAACTGTGAGACAGTAAATTTCTGTTATTTAAGCCACCTAGTTTGTGGTACTTCGTTATGGCAGCCCTAAGAAACTAGGATGTTTTAAAAATTTTCTTACTGTATATAGCTTGGGCATATATATTATTTTGGAACTGATCATTTATTTAAATCTAAGAGCTTTAGATTTTAATTATCTAGAGAAAATTTCCATCTATCACTTCTTCACTAGTAAAATGATGATGTGTATGGTAACATTCTTAGACATTTAATAAAAAGTATAGTTTTACTGCTTTTTTAAATGCATCATTTAGAAGGCCGACTTTACAAATTAAAGGACAGATTATGTTTAACTATTTAATGCTAGACTTTAAGAAGTATTTTTGTTAAATACTACGTTATAAATGTAATTCATATAAATGACACCCCTTCATAGTTTTCCGAGGTAAGGAAATATTTTTACACAATCTTACACCCTTAACATTATTGGGACCATGAATGGAGTCTGGAAGTAAGGGTTATTCTTTGAGGCGCTAAATTTGATCATTTAAATTGGTTGAGAAAGTTTTTAAGACATTGTGAAATTCATTTAAATTGACAGACTGCAATGTTAGTAAGAAGTGGGTTTATATGTTGAAATCTTTTCCTTCCTATATTCATTACGCATCTTAAGATATGGTAATATATACACAAAGCTGTATTTTTAAAATACTTAATTTAGTTTGAAGTTATTGCAACATAGAAAAGATCTAAGAGATCAGAGGCTTAAACTTCCATTATGGTAATGAATTTGGAGGGAACCTTGTATACTAAGTGAATTATAGACAAGCCAGTGTTAAAACTATACTCAAGTAATAATACTGAATATCGTCCAATTTATTTATGAAGACCCGTACTTTTAAACATGTCTGATATATTTGGTTGCTTTCTTTCATGTTTCAGGTTTCTTTACCCAGAATTTTATATCGTAGTTTTAAATTTTTTTACACTTAAAAATACGTGATAGTTTTGTACAATACATAAAGATACTGAAGGTATGAATATATATGGCTTTTATAGGCCCTGTAAATTTTGGATCTTAGTCATAGGTCTAATTTTACTGGTGACCTTGAGAAAGTCTGTTAATCCTTTTGATTTCGTTATGTCACCTATAAAACTCCATCAATCTATTTAATTTGCCTCTTGACACTCTTTGTGTAGCCTGATAAAGTTTAGATATGTGCTATTTTCTGCCAAGAATTTAGCATCTGCGTGGTGCCATTTGAAATGTTTTCTTGGTTTCAGTGGGCTTTCTATTATGTTCTGCTACTGGCTTTAGTTTCCCTTAATCATGAGAGGCCCTCTCTGGACATCTCATTTGAAAAAAATACTGCTTGATCTGTGAGAATTTGGAGAATGCCGTTATGGCTTAAGGGATTGCCACAAAACAAATTGACGGCACTTCACATTTTGTAAGGGGATTGCTTAGTATTTAAAATATGCGTTGGATTACACAGTGACTACATGTTCTACAAGGAACTCATAGGTAAACATTTGACAACACATGACAACATCTACTTGAGAAAAGGAAATGGAAAGGCAGGCACCTTCCTGGTACTTAGTTTGGGTCATTGGCTAATATTTAGGACCATAACTGCACATATGACAGCTGAGCTCAGGGTCAAAGCAGAGGAGGCTCTCTGCAAAGATTCCAAGTTTATAATTCAGACTATGGCGTACAGGTGTCTTCCACAGAATACCTGTGTCCTTTCCTAGCAGGACACATTAACCTAAAGTGATGTAACACTATAGAGTTGTCACTGTAAGGATTTGTGGTAAAGGTAAGGTACAAGCAAAAGAAAGGCGATCAGGGGAAAGGGACAGTCTGGGCACCAAGTCTCCCCTGTCTTTTTGGAAGTCTGCATTGCTGGATGGTTCTGAGGGGTTTGGGGAAGCCCTTAGCTTCCCCCAGCTGCTGACATGCTTTTGGAGTAACAGTAGTTCTGGGATTTTCAGGAGAAATTGGCAGGGGTGGAAGCCCTAGTTGTATCCAGGGTAGAAGAATGCAGTGCATCATCATGAGCAAATTCTGCATGATGTGTATTTTGGGGTAGGTGCTTTATAAGGTTTAAAGACTCCTTTGATGGCAGGTAATAGCACATTTACCCTTGGATAGATGAAGGCAGAACTCTTTGTTACTTACAGCTCCCCAAAAAAGCAGACTGCCAGGCAGGGCCACACATGGGGTTGTTCCCAGGGACAGGTTAACAGCAAGCTAGAGCTGCAGGAAGCAGCTTATGTATGGCAAGTGGGGTGGGCTTAGCTAGGTTTCATGGGTTCTTTGTGGATTCGATAATTTGAGTAATTCTTCAACTCGAGGGCGTTGGGTAGGTCCTTAGTTGTCTGGTACCTGGCCCTGGGGCAGTTAGAGCAGGTGCATTGTAGCCCAGGGTATGACAGCATGATAGGGGCAATGGTTGGGGTGTGGACTTATTTAGTTGGGAAAGAAGAGCTGACTGGCCTCTAGCCTGGGCCTCAAAAGTGGATCAAGACAGCATTTAAGAAACAAAAACAAAAGTATGTTACAGTAGGTATAAGTTCTTTATAATTGTTCAAATACCTAATGGATGTTTCTTAGCTCTGCCATGGGTTGGTGAGTGGCAGGGGAGGACAAGTATTCAAGGACTCAAAGACCTTAAAGGCACCACTCAGCATCCCCTAAAACTTGTGCGCACATTGGTCAATGTATGGTGTTGGGCATCTTGATGTCCCATGGAGGCTGAGGAGCTTGTTGACATGGGAGGGTGTTGGTTGTTGCTATTTGGAGGTAGCTTGTGCAGGAGGTGTCATGTGCTTATTGAGAGTTATCCCCACAAGTAAGACAGCTTTGAGACCATGCCAACAGATAAGGTGGAAACTATACTCAGGGTAAGGTTTTGCAGGTTGAAAGGAGTTGAAAGGTTTCTGGAGTCATTGAGGCCTGTTCTTGAACAAGGGGTTCGCCCAAGTGATGGTATATTTACCATAAATGCCATACCAGTCATTAAGTGATTTGAACAGATGTCAGTGATCAGCCCGGGTGGTATTGTGGCCCCAGTGACACACTTGACTGCTGGCTTTGCCCACTGAGCATTACAATAGTTAGTCCCAGAAGAACTGGACTCCATTTTCATTGCTTGTGTCTTCGGTTCTCTGATACCACTGTCTACTTACTGCCTACACCAGCTGTCTTTTAGCTATAGCTGGGATGAAGGTTTCCATGGTGATTCTAACTTTTGAAATAAAACATCTATGAAGGGGGAGTTTGGGCTGGTACACATGGCCCCAGTTGACTAAAATCGCTGCTTATGGAGCATAGTTTTATAAATCAGATGGGGATTTGTGTAATGCTCCTCTCTAGATTTATTTTCCCCAGCCTCTTTGATGTCTTGCATAATTCACTCTTTTGTTTTTTTTCAAAAGATATGTAGAAAACAAAGAAATATACTCTTCGTGTGTGAGTGCTAGAATAATCTTTGATCAGGCTCATGGTGTCTTATAGACTTGGCCTTTCTTTAGATTATTGGTATCTGGGAAGTAATAAACCTGTGTTTGCCATTTTAAAACACTGTGAGTTCTCGTTAGTTTATCACTATTTTCGGAGTTATTTATTATTACATAAATTATTACATCCTGAATCATCTGGTAATAAGCTAAAAGTTTTGACTAATTGGTAATGATATACAAGTATTTTTGTTTATTATTCACATTATCATAATTATTTTTATATTGAAACACTTCAATTTGTTTATTCTTACTGTATTTAAATATGTGCTTTAAAAAAATAACAACTAGTTCTATAAGATTTTTAACAGAAAAGTAATTCCTTCCTTTTCCCACCTGATTTCTACTCTGCAGACACAATTACTTTGAATGGTTTGAGCTTCTTCTACTATTTGCCTCCATGTTTATAATAACATGTTTTTTCAGTTTTAGATTATTACCTACTGACCTCCTGGTTGCTATGAGCTGAATTGTGTCCTCCCAAAATTCGTATGTTGAAACCCTAACCCCCAGTAGTTTAGAATGTGACTATATGAAGAGACTGGTTTAAAGAGGTGATTAAGATAAAATGAAGTCATTAGAGTGGGCCCTGATCCAATCTGACTGGTGTCCTTATAAAAAGAGGAGTTTAGGACATGAACTTGTGCAGGGGGAGGACCATATGAAGACTCCTGATGAAGACGGCCATCTACAAAGTAAGGAGAGAGGCTGCGGAATGAAACCAACTCTACTGACACAGTGAGCTCAGACTTCTAGCCTCCAGGTCTGTGAAGAAATAAATTTCTGTTTAAGCCCCCAGTCTGTGGTATTTGTTATAGCAGCCTGAATAGGAAAAACACATCCTGTGTTTCTCCTTTAGTCTCAAATACCACCATACTCACAATACTTCTGACACCAGACGGAGGTGTGGCTTTTTTCCCCACACAAAGCAATTCTCTGTGACACTAGTTGTCTCTTTGCCTGGCTTTTCATCTGTATTCTTTGTCACATCCTATATTATATAATAAACTGGTAAATGTAAGTACATAGGAGTTTTCCTGAGTTCTGTGAGCTGTTTTACCAAACTGTTGTAGTTAAATCCAAGGAGGGAGGTCTTGAAGTCTCCATGAAAATCACAAAATTATGGAGGGTAGAGACTTCTGGGTTGGTGAACACATCCGCATATTTCAAAGATGAGGACCCACCCTGGAAGAAACTAGAAGAGTTCCTAGTGCAGGAGCTTTATTACATTGGCGTGATCCATTATTAACTCAATCTTTAGCCCTCCCCTTTCTGGAGTATGAGGGGTGTTGTGGAGAGTTCCAAGTTTCTAATCATGGCTTGGTCTTTCTGGTGACCAGTCCCTACCGTGAAGCTCATTAGAAGAAGACACTTCTATTTTTGTTTATTATTCACATAATCATAATTATTTTTATATCAAAACACTTCAATTTGTTTATTCTTACTGTATTTAAATATGTGCTTTAAAAAATAATAACTAGTTCTATAAGATTTTTAACAGAAAAGTAATTCCTTCCTTTCTCCACCTGATTTCTACTCTGCAGACACAGTTACTTTGAATGCTTTGAGCTTCTTCTACTATCTCACCCAGGAAATTCCAAGGCATTTAGGAGTCCGGCATCAGGAACTGAGGTAAAAGACCAAATGTTCAAATAAAAGATGCTCCTAGTGCTCTATCACTTAAGAAATTCCAAGGATTTCAGGAGCTCTGCTAGGAATCAGGGGCAGAGACCACATATATATTCTATGTATTCTTATTTCTCACATTGCTAGCAAAGTAATATACTGGTGTAGAAGAAAGGTAAGATATTTAGCCTTATGTCTCTATCCTGAATTTGCATATACAAACATCTGCAGTTATTTTTGTACTATCAAGTCAAACTTTGGGATTGTAATGTTTTTAAAAACCATTACTCACAGGTCAGCCAAGAAGTATAGAAGTATAGTATAATTACATAACCTTTTGTTCTTCCTGAAATTAATAATTATCTCATTTTTCATTTAGTCAGTGTTCTATGACCAGTCACTACTTTGTTCTCAACTCTGATGAAAGTATGAATTTCTTTTCTATATATCCAAACACATGAAATAATTGATGAGGTTTATTTTTCTCTTGAAGAATTTTTTTTCTGGATTTTGCTTTCAGCTTCATTCCAGAGTCCCTGTTGTGCATTATGTCAGCAATTCCCATGACCTACCACTTATCTTGAATCCTCTATTTCTAGGTTTACTTCCTTATTTTAGTAGAACACATCCTCTAGTATCATCCTGAGAAAGGGTTCATGGACTGTAAAATTTTCTTCTATTCTTGTAATTGATTCCGACTTGGAAAGCATGTTTTCATTGTTTCTGGTTTCCAAAGTTGATATTGAGATATCTAAGGATTTTTTAAATTTCTGGTCCTATGTTGTGACCTCACTTCTATCTTTTCTCTTAGAACATTACAGTTCCCAGTGTTCTGATATTTCATGATGACCTACACTAGATGATGCATTAGATGATGTATTATTACATGACATGCATTGGGGTATATCTTTTTTGTGGTTTTAGCTCTATATTCAGTGAGTTCTCTCATTTTGGAAATTCATCCCCCTAGAATCTGGACAATAAAAATTTTTTTCTTTATTAATTTCTTCCTCTCCATTTTCTTTCTGGCTGCCTCCTGCTACCTTCTTTAGTTACACCAGTGCTTTTCTCTTCAACTCATTTTAATTGTGGAGCTATATAATCAGTACACCTTTCTTGTCATAGTGGGATTCAGGAAGGAGTGGCAGGAACCGTACAGTTCCATCTGTCCCATTTCTGGAGGAACATCATTACATTGAAATTCTCTTGTAAAATAAGACTCACTTTTGGGGTAGTGGATAGTCAAGGGTAGGGAGTGGCCCTGTATCTCTGGGTTCACAAATTGGTGATTTTCGTTATGTGTTTGCAAAAGAGATAAACTGCTGCTTGCTGTACCTTGGAATACAGATGTTGTACCTACTCAAGGCTAGAGGATTAGGGAAATAATAGGGAAAATTCAGAGTGTTGAGTATGCTGGCTCCTCTGTGAAACCTTTGGTGATATCCTACAAGAAAGAAAAAAAATGAGCTGAAGGTGATCTATTAAAAAAAAGAAAAAGAGACACAAGAATAATCACCTTTTTAAAAAGATACTGTCCTTGCCTAGGGCCTGAAATCTGTGTTGATCAATTAAAAAGACATATACTCGCCCTAAAACAAACAGAAGTAGATGTTTATCAGGAGCTGAAATGGAGCAAAAAACCCCAAAAACAAAACAAAAACAAAAAAATGAGCCTGAGCTTTGAGGATCTCCCCAAATCCTCTCCTTAAGCATTTGGACCTGCAAGGTGATAAGGCCCCAGGGAAAAGAATGTACTGTGGGCTGTTTCCTTGCCCACATGGTTTCTAATGGCCTCGGAGGCCTTTAAACTGGAAGCCTGTGGCCTGGCAGGATGAGGACAGTTCCTAGAACCGAAGACTGTCTAGAAATCAAGTAGACCAGGACTTTCAGTTATTGAAGAAGTGGATCGCCACAGAAACTCATGGGAGCCTATGACTGTTAATCTAAAACAATCCTCAGCCCTCCCTTTGTCACTCCTCAATTTGAACTAACAATTGGTTACTATTGTTTTTCAAATCTTGAGAAGGGGTTTTTTTATAGTCATCTCATGTGTGGAATTGGAGGACAGTGGCAAAGGATGATGCTGTGTTTGTATGACCACACTCTGGAAGACAGAGGATCAAGAAAGTCTTTCCAGAGAGCAGAACTGGGGTTGCTCAATTTGCTAATGGAGAAATCTAATATCCAGGGCAGAGTCCTGCTGTTTCTATCCAGCTGGGGATAATTTTTTTTAAATTATAGTTTATTGGGATGACAATTGTTAGTAATGTTACATAGGTTTCAAGTATACAATTCTGTAATACATCATCTATATACCACATTGTGTGTTCACCACCCAGAATCAATTCTCCTTCCGTCACCATATATTTGATCCCGTTTACCCTCATCTACCATCCCCCTCCCCTCTTACCATCTGATAACCACTAAACTATTGTCTATGTCTATGAGTTTTTGTTTCTTTATTTGTCTTGCCCCTTTGTTGCTTTCAGTTTTATATCCCACATATCAGTGAAATTATGTGTTTCTCGACTTTTTCTATGTGGCTTATTTTGCTTAGCATAATAATCTCAAGATCCATCCATGTTGTTGCAAATGGCACTATTTCATCGTTTCTTATGGCAGAATAGTATTCCATTGTGTATATATATCACATCTTCTTTATCCAATCATCTATCTAAGGACTCTGGTTGTTTCTATGTCTTGGCCTCTGTAAATAAAGCTGCAGTGAACATCGGAGCGCATACATCTTTATGAATAAATGGTTTCAGATTTTTTGGGGTAGATACCCAGGAGAGGGATTGCTGGGTCATATGGTAATTCTATTCGTAATTTTTTGAGGAACCTCCACCCTGCCTTCCACAGTGGCTGCACCAGTCTGCATTCCCACCAACAGTGTATGAGAGTTTCTTTTTCTCCACAGCCTCTCCAACACTTGTTATTATTTATCTTGTTGATGATAGCTATTCTAACTGGGGTGAAGTGATATCTCATTGTGGTTTTTATTTGCATTTCTCTGATGATTAGTGATGTTGAGCATCTTTTCATATGTCTGTTGGCCATCTATATGTCCTCTTTGGAGAAATGTCTCTTCAGGTCCTCTGCCCATTTTTAAATTGGATTGTTTGTTTTTGGGGGGATAATTTTTAATTATCTGTGCAGTGTTTTCCAGTTTTCATTTTTGAATTAGTATTTTTTTTCCATTTAAAAAATTGCTGTTATTGTGTCCTTATTGACTATTGTACATTAGGTATATTGGAAATAGATTCTGTATTTTTTAGACAGACATACAGCTGTGCTAGGTACTGGGATGTGCAGAACTAGGCAGGTGCTATTGGGGCCCTCGGAATCAGTCTAAGGTTTCCGAAGCACTCCAGCACTTCTAAGTGTTGTTTCTTGTATGTGTCTGTTTCTCACATCAAACCCTGCACTCTGCCTACGCATCACAGTGCATTTTGTAGCTCTAGGCTCATGGCTCTAGTCACACAGTGCTATATAATAGATGTTCAGTATATATTTTTGGAATAAATATTGTGATTCCCCAAAAATATGACCTAGCCAGACAATCAGCTCTAATGTATCTTTTGGAGGAAAAATTAATATAAGACCTGGTCTTATTTTACTATACTATAATATAATATAATATAATATAATATAATATAATATAATATAATATAATACAATAATACCCAGTCTTATGTTATTTTTTGCTCCAAAAGGCGCATTAGAGCTGATTGTCTGGCTAGGTCTTATTTTTGGGGAAACATGGTATATATAGTTATCAACATTTTCATTCTTAGCTCAATATTTCCAAAAAAAAAAATGTTTTGGAGTTTCTTAGCTTTCAGATTGTATTTTAGAGATATTTTGGATGTTTTGTTCTTAGACATAACGGCTAAATTAACAAATAAAAAAGGTCTTTGAAATTCAGTCTTTTCTGGTTATACGTGGAAAAATCAGCCATTTGTTTCCAAGTGTGCTTCTACAGTATTGGAGGAAAATATATATTTATGTAATAAAAATAATCTATAAAATGCTCTTTTTTTTATTTAGATCTGTGTATAGAATTTGTCCAGTTTTCAAATGGGGAAGAGAAATCTGATGCATTGCTTTCAAAAACATTTACTATGTTTAAAAAAGTGATTGAAAATGTTAATGGTGTTAATTTAAATTACTACATAGTCAATGTATACATTAAAACAATAAAATAAATTTAAAAAATTAATCCAATTAAAAATTATTTTGAACCTGAGGCATGCTTTTGTCTGCTATTGGGAGGGCTCTTATTTCATTTTATAAGACTCGTTTTTCTTCAGTGTGTGCACCTCCCACCATGCAAATCTTAAAACGAAGCAATTTATAAGTATATGTGCATACATATATATGGGTAGTTTTCAATATATCAGAAGCAGGCCATATACCGTGTTTCCCTGAAAAATAAGACCTAGCCGGACCATCAACACTAATGCGTCTTTTGGAGCAAAAATTAATGTAAGAGCTGGTTCATATTATATCATATCATATCATATATTATATAAGACCCGGTCTTATTTTACTATATATGAGACCCAGTCTTATAGTAAATATGTGTATATATATATGTAAGACCCGGTCTTATAGTAAAATAAGACCGGGTCTTATATTAATTTTTGCTTCAAAAGATGCATTAGAGCTGATAGTCCGGCTAGGTCTTATTTTTGGGGAAACACAGTTTAAATTTATTGTACTTTGTAAAGAACTTTATGTACAAATTCCTTTCAATGAAGAAACCACACCAACAAGTTCTTTGTGATGCTTTTCAAACTGAGATACTCATACCCTGGAGATCGATGGTAATGTGGCAGGGATATTGTGAAGCCCTGGGGTGAATGGGACACTTGCCATGTTTATCTCGGGAGTCAATTTTACTGGAATTTTTTGTTTTTGAGGTTGAGTGTTTATATTAAGTATTCCTTAAATGGTAAGTAATTAAAACATTTTTATAATTAAAAAACTTTATAATATAATGTTTATATAAAAACATTTTTATAATAAAACATTTTTATACTATATTATGGAATTAGATAAAAATTCTTATGGGCTTTTTAAAGCTAAAAGTTGAAACTTAGAGAGTATGTCTTGGTTGCTAAGAGTAGGGCTCCCACACTCTGTGGCATGCATTTTTATTCTCCTCTACTGTTAGTATAAAATTGTTATGTAAACTTTGCTAGAAGTAAATATTTAGTATGTCTATTTTTTAAATTTTATTGGGGGATATTGGGGAGCAGTGTGTTTCTCCAGGGCCCATCAGCTCCAAGTCGTTGTCCTTCAATCTAGTTGTGGAGGGCGCAACTCAGCTCCAAGTCCAGTTACCGTTTTCAATCTTTAGTGGAAGGGGGCACAGCCCACCATCCAATGTGGGAATTGAACCGGCAACCTTGATGTTGAGAGCTCGCGCTCTAACCAACTGAGCCATCCAGCCGCCCCTCTGTAAGCTCAGCAGCAGCTCGTTGTCTTCAATCTAGTTGTGGAGGGCACAGTTTACTGGCCCATGTGGGAATCGAACTGGCAACCCTGTTGTTCAGAGCTTGTGTTCTAACCAACTGAGCCACCTGGCCACCCCGTAGTATGTCTATTTTAATTGCCACGTGTAGAAGTGACTTATAATTTACATATTTTAGTTGATATAAGGTTGCTCTAAATCAAGAATTCAGATGAACATCCTGAAATTAAATGCATCCATGTGTATGTTTGTTACCCTCTCTCCTAGTGAATTTTCCTTTTATCAAAGGAGAATTGCACACTAGTAGAAGGGGTTTCTTACTCTTCAGCGTCAATGGCAACCAGACTCATTAGTTTTCCACCTAAAAAAGTTCCATGATTTTCATCAAATTCATGAAGGTCTCTATGGTGAAAATAATATTAAGAACTTATTGATTTAAAGTTAAATTTTTTAAAAAACAAGTACAGTTGGCATACAATATTATATTAGTTTCAGGCGTACAGTATAGTGATTCAACATTTACATACCTTACAATGTGATCACCACACTAAGTCTAGTAATCATCTGTCACAGAGCAAACTTATCATAATATTATTGACTGGATTCCCCCTTTTTTTAACTTTGTCATTCACAGATTGTGACATCTATAGGCATATGGTTACTTCCATATTTGAACTCATTGAAACTCAATGGCTGTTTGTATTTCTTTGCATATTATTTGTTATATTTTAGTTATTTGTTTACCACCCACATCTCTTTTTTCTGGACTATGAATTTCATGAAGGGTAAGGACTGTGTCTTATTAGCTTTCCAGACTCAGTAGGTGTTGAGTTGAACTGGATAGCAAACACATTCATATAGTTTCCTTGAAGCATTGCCCTTGTAACCAATAGAACATTCTGTTGCATATTAGTTTGAACTTAAATGATTCAATTATCATGTTTGCTTGCTAATGTCATCCTATCAATTGTGCTTTAGAGTTGGATGTTTTGAAGAATAGCTTCTCCTTAACAAGACAGAATCCAGACAAAGCAATAATCTGTCTTTACTCAACCCAGACCTAAATGTTAATTCTGATTTAATTTAATTTTCTTCTGCTCATGGCACTGAAATTTTCAAATGGTTCATTTAGTGCTTAATTATCAGCTAAAAATTTCACCCTATCTAGAGAGAAGCCACGCTGTGTCAAGTACAGATCATTTATCTGGGCACATTTCTGTTCTCACTATTGTTAGGCTTTGTGTTATTGAAGAAGAAATGCTTCTGTCTGTGACTCTAATTTAGAGATAACTGATATATTTCAGAAAGGATTTCTAAGTATTTTAGGGCTAAATGTCTTGATTTCAGACTTGACATCTGTATACAGTATACTCAATATTGTACTATTTCTTTCTTCTCTTAATGGGACTTGTCATACTGCCAAACAAGCCAAAGGATCATGGAAACTTTCCTTTCATCCGAAGGGAATTATACACTATTAAAAGGGGTTCTTACTCTTCATCATCAGTGGCAACTGGACTTATTAGTCTGTTCCTTTTCTGCCTGAGAGATGTGCTATCTTGCTACTCCTCACCTTTCCTGTATTAGTTCCTTATTGCTGCTATAACAAATTACTATAGAAGTAAAAGGATCAGAAGTCCAACATTTGTTTCACTGGGCTAAAATCAAGGTGCTGACTAGGCTGCATTCTTTTCTTAAAGCTCATAGGGAGAAACCATTTTCTTACCTTTTCCAGCTTCTAGAAACTACTCTCATTCCTTGGCTTGTTGGCTCCCTTCCATCTTCAAAGCCAGTAATGTGCGGTCCAGTTGTTCTTTCTGGACCTCTTCTTCAGCCTCTCTCTTGCATCACTCTGACCTCCTCTTCAGCCTCTCTCTCTTGCACCTTTAAGAACTCTTGTGATTACTTTGAGCCCACCTGGATAATCCAGGATAAACTGTTTTAAGGCTAGCTGGTTTGTGATCTTAATTTTCCTTTGCCAGGTCATGTAGCATATTCATAGGTTCTGGAGATAGGACATTGAGATCTTTGCTGGGTGTTGGGGCAGGAGTACAAGGTTATTATTCTTATGGATACACTTCCCATTATCTTTTCTTTCTAACTCTTAAACATTCAATTATCTTTCTACTTCCCTTATTTTCTCCCTGTTACTACTTATTCATAGTATCTCTTAACTGTTTATTACATTTTGTTTCTTTTAAATTTATTTAACATACACCTATATAGTATATGTTATATAGGGGTGTGTGTGTGTGTGTGTGTGTGTGTGTGTGTAAGTGCCAGATGAAGCTTTTTAAAAATACTAAAACTTTAATCTTCATAAGAACTCTATCAGGTTATTCTAAGATAGGCACTATTTTTGTCCTCATTTTACAGATGAGGAAATTGAGTGTCAGAAAAAATAGTAATTTGTCTAATTATTTAACAATCAACGTAATCTTTCTTTATTCATACAATTTACTTATGATTAAAATAAACTGAAAAAACTGTAGAAATAATCAGGAGAAAAGAAATGCTTATTTAAATGTCTTTTGTGAGGTAGGTACAATTGTCTTCATTTCCTAGGTTGAGTCTCAAAATTTAGCAGACTTGTCCAAGGTCACAGTTGGCAGTTGATAAATAGTTGGGATGTCAAAGCTTATGACATTTGTATAGTACTATACTATCCTGCCTGATGAATATTTATAGATTTGGTTATGCATTGCCACCGCTCTTTCTCTTCGTTATCGATTGGCTACTTTTTAAACATAGTAAGGGGGCATATTGCATTTTGGAATATGTTTATTGAATGCGTATTCTCTCCTATGGTGGTTTGTAGCATACCCTGACCCTACATTGCCCTCTGTCACGAAGAAGTGTTGAGTTTGTATTTCAGTTCCTCCTGTTGTTACTTTCACGTTGGATGTTTCTGTTTCATGAAGGTCATTGCCTGTGAACAGTGCCCTTGTCTTCTGGAACACCGTTCTGAGAATCAGTATGATGTACCTACTGATGGAAGTGTTATGTGAATGCCTGTTGTGCCCATAGATAGATGAGGAATCTTAGGATGTAATCTTTTGTCTTTCTCCCTTATTATTTGCTTGTCCACATGTAAATAATAAAAACAAAATATGCAATTCTTTTTCAATTGTGTGAGAATAAGATTTGAACAAAAGTCATAGAACACGGTCACATTTTCTAGTAAAATTATCTTCATATGTTATGTTGAAGAAACATTTGGGTTAGTAATAATATCACCGCACAGTATGGAAGAAGGCAGCATTTGAGAAACATAGTAGAATAAGGAGTGCTAAGAGACATTTTGCTGTTTGTTTTGTTTTAGAGATATATTTGCATTGAATTAGGCAGGCTTCAGAGAAATCTTCCTTAAAGTGAGCTCACAGTGCCTTGTTTCTCATAAGGCTATCATCAATCCTTGAAAAATGCAATTACTTTGAAAACAAAACATAGCCTCTAGCAATTTACCTGAAATATTCCTATTCATATTGTTCTTTCAGAGCGTTGTTGTTATCAGGCTAGACAGCTTTTTTCTAAAGCATGTCTATCTTACTGACTAGATTAATTTTTAAGAGTGTGTGTGTGTGTGTGTGTGTGTGTGTGTGTGTGTGTGTGTGTGTATCTAGTGCCCAGTATTATTTATTGGAACAGTATAGGATGTCATGTTGCTAAATGGTTTCAAAAACCACTAGGTGTGCAAGAATTTTATTTGGCCAGTAGAATCCATTTCTGCCACACCCATCTTTACCATTTACATTTCCCACTGTTTCATTCAGGTGTACTAGAAAACATTGTTTGCCATTTTGTATTGAATTGTTCATTTGTATTCTATATGGAGAGATTAATGTATATTTGATTCCTTATCTATGATAAAGTTCTCTGTTGGAACCAGCTCTGCTTGTGACCATAGTAAATATTACTTTAAAAAAAAGGCAAGAAAAACAGGTACTGTAATTCTATGGCTGTATAGTCTTGTTGGAGGATTGGAAATGTGCTAAAACTTGAGCATATTTTACACTGACCCAACACACACTAAGAGTGGACCATCAATCAGTCTATAAAACAGCCTCTTACTTGGCCCCCCCGTAATCCCAGCCTACTAGTATGAATGGCCTTGTGTAATAATCCCCTCCTCGGAGTAACTTTCTTCTATTTACAGAATACGGTAACATTGAAGGAATTTCAATTCCAAGATTAGGTTATAAGAGAATGCAACTGCTGTCTTGATAGTGGGTAAACTCTCTGCTTGTATGCTTTGATGAAGCAAGCTGTCATATTGGAGAGGTCCCCATAGCAAGTAACTGAACAACAACCAGCAAGGAAAGCAATCCTGCAAACAACTGCATAAGCTTGAAGTGGGTCCTTCTTAAGTCAAGGCTGCTGGTGAGACTCTGACTTTGACACCTTCATTACAGCCACTAAGAGAAGCACAGGATCCAGATAAGCTGTGCCTGAATTCCTTATCCACAGAAGTTATTGTTTTAAGCTGCTAAGTTTGTGGCAATTTGTTATGCAGTAATAGATAACTGATACAGCCTATCCCTGGATTTATCTGTCCGAGCTCCATTCTGTCATGAAACATATGGTGACATTGCCAACAAAAGCATGTGATGGGTGATCATTCCTCCGAACCATATTCATGCCTCATTATTTTCTTTTGCGGCCTCTTCTTCACCTGAGACCCAGACTTGATGAGATTAGCATTGTTTTACCAGTCATTGTTCACAAAATTGAATTTCATAAATGGAAGTAGTAGCCTGATGAAAGCATCCCTGTGTACATATAAGTTTGCAATTTCGGGGTATTGTAAAATGTTATACTGTAGGATCTTCTAATATTTGGAATCTTTAATAAATTCCTTTCTTCGTACTGGACCATAGGTTAACATTAATAGAAATCAATAATATAATCAGAAAAGATTCTGGGCAGTGATACCACATTGTTTTTGGCTTTAGAGTTCAGAGGAACAGAGCATATATGTTTTCTATGATTAGGAAAAATTCCACTCCTCCTTTTGCTATGCCTTTTTTTGCTATATCTTTTTTTTTCCCCAATCACCTTTTAGATCCCAACTAAATGACTCTCTCCAGATACCTGACTCCTTCTTCACTTTTCCGCTTCCACTATGACTAGGCTGGGTACCTTCTCTGTTTGTTTTCCATTCCAGAGTGCTTATACTGAAGAACTATTTTTTAATTATTGCTATCTCCCAGTAGGCTTCCAGCCCATTAAGGCATAAATCTCGTATCCATCCTGTATCTCTAGCACCTAGCACAATCTTTGGTATAGAGTAAGCACTCAGTAAGTATTTTTTGAAGAAATGAATAAATTTGAATGTCAATAATATGCAATCAGAGAATTTTTACCAATAAAGTCAGCAAAAATGTGGAAGGAAGTGCTTGTTCCAGAAAATCTATAGGTCACAGAAAACAACTAACGCTTGCTTTTTTTGCAGTATTATCATAGCACTCTACTGAAAGATTCGAGAATTTAGGATATAGATTCGGCAAAAGAGAAAGCCATCTAGGGAGGTATAACATTCAAAATTCATTAGAGTCAGGTTGAAGACCTACTATCGTAGTTTTAATTACTCAGCATCAGGATGTATTGGCTATTCACATAACACTGTAAGCCATGGGTTGTCATATTTAGAGATTCTGAGGGAATGTGCCTCTAAGTACTTCAGCATTTGAAATAGTACTAATCAATGACTCACGATGTGAGGTGAAACTTAACTCTGATTGTACATAATTGGCAAATGTCTTCCATAGCAATTTTTTCTAAGAACTATTATATTTGTGAAAGTTACTGAAACCAATGTGTATACTTGTGGATTTAATGAAAACTTGCTGAATGTTGTGTTGTGAAAGGTCCCGCACAGATGACCTTGAGTTGTCTTCATGAGCACTGCAGGCATGTATTCTGCCACCCAGAGAACCAGCACCCATGGCAGTTTGAATAGCTTAGCTTCAGTAAGTCCTCAACTGATTTCCAAGACACTCTTCAAAGTGCTGGGTACTTATGGAAACAACCAATCTCTTCATGTCTAGATCTCTTGAGGACACACATACTCTTGAAGTTTAGAGTTTTTGCTCAAAGAGGAATAAAAGTGAAGAAAACCCTGATAACTAATCAAAGTGTCCTTAGTCACACATGGCAGTTAGGTTTTAGTGATTATGTCATGGATAAAAGTCAGGGATGTTTGAATGCAGATAACCAACAGGCTAAGCGATGTAACAAGTTCAGGGTTTACAAAATTAAAATTTCATGATAGTTTATGTTCTGGAACACTCTGTCTTTGATTGACTACTGATACCCTAAATAGAAATTTGTAAATTTAAATGAAAGATCATTCATTAACATTCATTCCAATATTTGACTTTATTTTTCTTCCGAATTTGCAATAATCTTAAAGTATTAGTCCAATTTTCAGTTAACATTTTCTGAGTTTTTAATGGGGATTGGTCTACTAAGTTAAAGTTAACATGTAAAACAAACTATTCTCAGGTTTTTCATCTTTTCCCATAATTTGAAATAAGCAGGTCAAGAGTCAAGTGTGTTTGTATGTTCTGTATTATACTTTTAAGGAAGTTATTGTGGGGATTGGTTTGTTTGTTTTAGAATCATACTGTTCTTTGCTTAAGTGTATTTCTCTCTCTTTCCAAATAACTCTCTCCAAAAGTGCTGCATAACATTTTCAATAATTGAAATAGAATGTCACAACACCTTCTGAAAAAGGAAATATTCAGGGATGTTGTATTCCAACCCCATGAAGATTGAGATTCATTCAATTTCTGAAAATAATACCGATGGTGAGGATTGGTGCAAGTTTTAGCTTGCCAGTCATCTTTCTTTAAACCAAGTTTATTTTTCAAATATGTGTTGTTGGACTTTATCACAATGTAAGACAAAAAATTAAACCATCTTGTTCATTTCAGTTCTGCAAAAGTAAAAGAGGAAGGAAAAAAAATTAATTAAAATTTATTGAGGTGAAAATGGATAGTAAAATTACGTAGGTTTCAAGTGTACAATTCTGTAATACATCATCTATATATCACATTGTCTGTTCACCACCAGAGTCAGTTCTTCTTCCATCAAATAAAATAGGGTTGAATTTTTAATGCCGAGATCTTGATATGTTTGTTAAGTAAAGACTAAGGAGAATCTATTAATATGGAAATGTTGGTATAAATGTTGACTGGAGTTGTCATAGGGGGTACAGAAAATGAACAGTGTATTTATTTGAAAGGAAATGATATAACCCCAGTTCAGACGGTATAATAAGTGAAGATAAAACCCTCTCTCCTTAGTTGTTGACTAAGGTGCTGCAATAAATCTTACACTATGCTTCTGAAGGGAATAGGTGGGTATTTGAAAAGAATATTCTGCTGTGTTGTAAGTGTAGACTTCAAATCAGTCATAACCATCAAAATTTCTTTGCCTGGATTAAATAGTATTTCTTGTTCTTGCCATTATTTATATTAATCCTATAGCTACATTAATCAGGCCACTGAAATTAGTATCAAAATAAATCCAGTTCCCCAAGTACATTGTTTTTCATTATGCTCACAACAGATGTTAAGTCTTGAAAAAGTATGAGCTGATCACGTCTGTGGTTCCAAGTTAAGCACAGAAAAAGCCAGCTTACATGTTACCGTCACGGTCTGTACTCTTGTGAATCCCTCAGTGTTTGGTGTGAGATGATACTGCCAGTGTTGATCAAACCTGCTTATAAATCTGGCATTGTGATAAGTCACTCTGGAAAGTCTTGTATAACGTTTGTCTGTAAAGCACAGAAGAGGGTCCTCTCAAGTGGAAGTATCATTTGTAAGCAAGATAATGTTTCTAGAATTAGAATCTGTAAAATGTTCAGTCTCCAACTATTAACTTACATATTCACTTTGCCTCCTATTTAGTGCTAGATGTTCTTCTGTTAGACATAGATAAGAACAGAATTGACACTAAACAACTCTAGGTAATAATAAACTTACTTACCTAGATGTTATTTTGGCTTTCCTTTCATTCACATAGATATAATAATGAAATTGAAATTTTTTGAGGGCATTTTAACACCTGCTACAGTATTCTCTTCATCCAGCACAATGAAGAGAGAGGGTTTACAATCTTCTAACATAATTAAAAATCAATTTATCAGTTACGCTGTAGCATTCTCATTTTCCTGAGTCTCAAAAATGTTCCCCGTTGCCTGCTCCCTATCCTGTTTTATCCCGAAATTATTTTTTCTTCATGCCTTCCTTCCTTCCTTTCTTCCTTCCTGCCTTCCTTCCTACCAAGGAATTGTTAAAAAAAAAAAAAAAAAAAAGTTTTAACAAGAGCCCTAATCTTTACAGATACAGTGAGGTAGGCTCCAAAATGCAGCTTTGTTGAAACTGCTCCTTTTATGGTGAACACACAATGTAATTTATAGATGATGTGATACAGAATTGTACACCTGAAATCTATGTAATTTTACTAACCATTGTCACCCCAATAAATTAAAACAAACAAACAAACAAACAAAAATTTTTATTAAATTTATTGAGGTGACATTTGTTAGTAAAGTTATATAGGTTTCAAGTGTACAATTCTCTAATATATCATCTATATTTGCAATGTGTGTTACCACCCAGAGTCAGTTCTCCTTCCAACACCATACATTTGACCCCCTTTTTCCTCTTCTACTACCTCTACTCCCCCCTTACCCTCTGGTAACCACTAAACTGTTATCTATGTCTATGAGTTTTTGTTTGTTTATTTGTCTTGTTCATTTGTTGCTTTCAGTTTTATATCTTATATATGAGTGAAACCGTATGGGTCTCAACTTTTTCAGTATGATTTATTTTGCTTAACATGGTAATCTCAAGATCCATCCATGTTGTTGCAAATGGTAGTATTTCATCTTTTCTTATGGCAGAGTAGTATTCCATTGTATATATGTATCACATCTTCTTTATCCAATCATCTATTGAAGGACACTTTGGTTTCCATGTCTTGGTCACTGAATAATGCTGCAGTGAACATAGGGGTCCATATATCTTTACGGATAAATGCAGACTTTTTTTTGGTAGATATGCAAAAGAGGGATTGCTGTGTTGTATGGTAATTCTACTTTTAATTTTTTGAGGAACCTCCATACTATTTTCCATAGTGACCGTACCAATTTATATTTCCACCTGCAGTGTATGAGGGTTCCTTTTTCTCCACAGCCAGTCCAATACTAGCTATTACTTGTCCTGCTGATAATAGCAATTCTAATAGGTGTGAGGTGGTATGTCATTGTGGTTTTAATTTGCATTTCCCTAATAGCTAGTGAAGTTGAGCATTTTTTCATATATCTGTTGGTCATTTGTTTTTCTTCTTGAGGGAAGTATCTGTTCTGGTCCTCTGCCCATTTTTAAATTGATTGTTTTTGTTTGTTTGTTTGTTTTCAGTCGTATGAGTTCTTTATGTATTTTGGATGTTAACCCCTTATCAGATTTGTTGTTCAGTAATATCTTCTCCCATTTGGCTGGTTGTCTCTTTGTTTTGTTGATGGTTTCTTCTGCTGTGCAGAAGCTTTTTGGTTTGATACAGTTCCATTCATTTATTTTTGTTTTTACTTCCCTTGCCTTTGAGGTCAGATTCATAAAATTCTTTCTGAACCCAAGATCCACAAATTTAGTACCTATGCTTTCTTCTATGCAACTTATTGTTTCAGGCCTTATGTTTATGTCTTCAATCCATTTTGAGTTAATTTTGATATATGAGTCTGGCGATTAGTTTGCGAGCTCATCCTAGGAAAAATGCTACGTACCTCATTGCTGAATATCACTATGGTCACCTTCGAAGTACTCCCCTTGGGAAGCTATGCACCAATGCCAGTGCCTAGTCCATGCTTCAAATTAATTTTGGAACTCTTTTTCTGGAATGGCCAACAGATCTGTTGTCGTATTACCCTTGATGTCCTGAGTTTCATCAAAATGTCTTCCTTTCAGTATTTCCTTTATCTTTGGGTAAAGAAAGAAGTCATTGGGGGCCAGGTCAGGTGAGTAGGAAGGATGTTCCAATACAGTTATTTGTTTACTAGATAAAAACTCCCTTACAGACAGTGCCATGTGAGCTGGTGCATTGTCATGATTCAAGAGCCATGAATTGTTGGCGAAAAGTTTAGGTCATCTAACTTTTTCATGCAGCCTTTTCAGCACTTCCAAACAGTAAACTTAGTTAACTGTTTGTCCAGTTGGTACAAAGTCATAATGAATACTCCCTCTGATATCCAAAAGGGTTAGCAACATTGTTTTGACTCTTGATTTGGATTGACGGAACATTTTTGGTCATGGAGAATTGGCTGACTTCCATTGTGCACTGGGACACTTTGTTTCAGGGTTGTATTGGTACACCCATGTTTCCTCACCAGTGATAACGTGGCCCAAAACATTGTCTTGCCTCCCTAAAAGGTCTTGGTAAACTTCAACTCTATTTGCTTTTGTTCATTGGTGAGCTCCTTCGGGACACCTTTTTTTTTTGTGCACACCTTTCTCATGCCAAGATTTTAAGTTAAGATTTTCCTAACTGTTTCTCTATCAATGTTTACTTGGTCAGCTATGCTTCTCACAAGTCAGCCTACAATTTTGAGGCACAATTCAATGAATTTTTACAATGTTTTCATCAGTTCTACTTGTTGCTTGGCTGCCCTGACCTCTCTTTTTCAATGACACATTCTCTCCCCTCAGGAAAACATTTAATCCATTTGCACACTGTCGTTTTCTTCATGGCTTTATCCCCATAAACTTCGACTAACATGTCACTGATTTCACTTCCACTCTTCCCAAGTTTAACAAGAAATTTAATGTTTGTTCATTGCTCTAATTCAAGCTCAGGCATTCTTGTGATGGCACACAAAAACACACAACAATAATGAATGCCACTTAGCAAGACACCGCCACACTTCGACACGAACACAGCTGTGACACACTGATATACCAAGGTTATGAAAGATTACAAAGATTACCAAGCTGTACAATGCTGCCAATGTAAGCACATCATGGCAAGTTCACAGACTTAATTGTCAGATCTCGTATTGCCACATTGCCCTTGAATACGCCTGGTCTAATCTGAAATTGTTTTTCAATTTAAATATTTCAGAAATTACATTGACAAATTTTTCATACCACTTTGTTTTTAGCATTAGTAGTTTATTGAAATACAGTACCCTGAAATAAACCCCATTTAAATGAAATTAAAGAACTACTTGCTATCAAATATAGAACGATGTTATATGTCAATGTTTTCAAGTGTACTACTCCAGACTATTCTGATTCAAGTTACGTTTAGATGCTCATTAATTTACCCAGCAACCTAAACTATGTAAATAGTTCGTCATAGAAACTATCAAAGTCCATTTAAAATGAGAGTCCACTGAAAAATTTAAGCAACTCAACAAAAAACTAACCAAAGTGATTATGTGTCCACCTTTAGGAATTGGTATGAAGTGGATATAACTGGTCAAATTTGGACAATTTGAACATCAAAAAAATAAATACAATAATGGATTATAACACATTAAATAAAAAGTAAAATCATGAGTCTATAGTGATATGTATATATATATATATGTATATATACACGTATATGTATGTGTAGAGAGATCCTTTTTTTTACAGAAGAATGTTAACTAGTAATTATAGAAGAAAAAATAACAGTGTTGCACCCCTCAATTCAATAGTTGATCAGTCAAGGATCATTAGTGGATTGTAAACCTTTTGAAGAAAGGTGGTTGGGAACAAGATGCACACATATTCTCAAAGTATGTCCTCACAGATTACTTATCTCTTACAAAGTGAAAAGTGTACCTATTCAGTGGAGGTCACCTTATCCATGTGATCAAACTTAGTATCACCAGTAGTAGAACAATCTCATATTATATGTCTACTTATTTGATGTAATATCACCTAGGTGATATTCTTACCAAATATGTTAAACTGAATCTAATCTTGAGGAAACAGACAAATCCAGAAAGTGGGACATTGTGACAGCTTGCCTGGATTCTTTAAAAAATTAATATCATGGAACATGCACAATAAAAGAGAGAATATTTCAATTAAACAGACTGAGAGAGACCTGACAACCAAATGCAATGCATTAAATTTGGATGCTGGACTTAAAAAAAAAAAAAAGAGAGAGAGAGAGAGAGAGAGAGAAAACTGCAAAAGACATTTTAGAGCTTTGGGAGCAATTTGAGCAATTTGAATATAGACTGTATAATGGATCATAAATTGAATTAATGTTAGTTTTCTTAGGTGTAATGATGGTTTTCTAGTTACTTAGGAAAAAATTTTGTTTTAGAATATGCAATTGGTAGGAACAATATATATAAAGAAAGCAAATGTGGCAAAATAACTAATGAATTTAAGGGAAGGGTACTCTGGTGTTTACTATTGTATTGTCTAGGTTTGAAATTTTGCAAAATGAAAAGAAAAATATTAAGTATGGATTAATGGTGTGCACGCTTTCTGATAGATGCTTTAATAGGTCCTTGGTGCTCACTTTGTCTTTGCCTTCAGAGCAAAATTACAATGTTCCGAGGAGGGTCTTTGGGAAGGTCTTAACTAGTCAAGATGAATGACTCTAATTTTCACCAATGTGAATGTATTTTTTGATGTAAATTGTACCATCTGATGACTTTTTATTTTATTTTATTTTTTTATTAGTTGCAGGTGTACAAAACAATATACTAGTTAGACATTTATCATTTATACCCCTCACAAAGTGATATGTAGCTTTACCCATGGTCCCGTTGTCCTCCTAAAACTGCTTGTATATTTGATGGAATTATTTGTGCTCCAGAATTAACTGGCAGACAGAGTATTGAATAGCTTACCATGAATACATTTAAAAATTTTTTGAATGGATTTCTGTGTAGGAATGTGGAAAACTATATAGGCAAGTTAATTAATGAGTACATATGTAGAAAACCTGGGTTCCTCATTAAAGTTTTCCTCTTAACCATTAACTGGTTCTCCAGCTGTGGTACTCACACCAGCAGCTTCAATATCACCTGGGAAACTTGTTAGAAATGCAAATGAATCAGAAACTCTGGGAGTAGGACCCTGCAATCTGGCTTTAACGAGGCTTCAATGAATGATATTGCCTTGTCTTCTCACTGACACAGATTCTGGAATTCTTCATACCATTGCTCTGAATATGCTGAAAGTACTGAAAAATTCCAGAAGATTTGGACTAACAAGGAAGAACAGCAGAATATGGGTTAATACCTCAAAAGATAACACGTTGCAAAAGAATTATATCCATTATTCGTCCTCAGCAGGGGTTGATAAAGCTCCTCCACCCTGGGCCAAGGGAAAACTTGGCAGAAAAGACGCTAGCCATAAAGTAGGAGTGGACATGAGGTACAGGAACAAGGACACACTATAGCACCCCATCCCACCACTGGGCAGGGCTGAGGCTCCATGGGAAAGTCTGGGAAGTGACTTAGTCAAGGTCATCCAGATGGAAAGTGAGGATGTACTTCAGGAGGACAAGCTAGGATCAAATCAACAGGATGCCTGGCCAGCTCACAATTGCTCTTAAACAGAGTCTGGGAGAGTAGGAGTGTGGGGACAGAGCCAGGAGTCCAGTTTCTAGGCTCTTGGCCTCATGTGGAAAGGTGCTCACTCGGGTAGTAAATGGCCATCAACTGTGATTGGATGGCCATCAGCTGTGGCTAGCTGGCCGTCAGCTGTAACCAGTGAGCCATTGGCCACTAATATAACTGCTGTCGCTACGCTAGCAGAAAAATGGGGGCTAGCAAGCAAATGGTGGCTGGCAAGTGCGGATTGCAGTTTGCAAGGGTTTGGTTGACGGAGAAGCTGATGGCAGGTTGCGGATTCTGTGGCTCCTGCTTCCTGTGTCTCCAACCCAGCCGCCAGCGAAAATATAGCGGTATGACTCCCCTATCTATGGCTCTGTGAGTGTTCCTTTTTGGCCTCACCATATCCTGTGTTCTTATGTGGGGAGTGGGACCAGAGACCGCGTAGGCCGCCCCGCATGACAAGGAGCTAGACCCATTGTTGAAAGATGGGTGCTGGTACAATCCAAGGACAGAAGGGACCTTCCTGGGGAGGTTACAGGAGACTCTACTTTGAGGTTAAAAGAGGTTTGATATTTCATGTTAAAAGAGACTCCACCGTGTCAGGAGGGAACAAAAAGACCCAGGATACCCTTAGTGTGTGGGACAAAAGGGTGGGCACCCTTTGGGTGTTTTGTTGGAGTTACTGACAAAAATAAGGGAATGGGAAATGTCTTACTTAGTGCCCCTTTGTTGAGGTACAGGACAAATGAGATTAATATTGAATCCTTCTGGTGTTTCCTTTGGGAAACATTAGAACTTCAAGCTGGTTATGGGAAAGGAGCAGAGGAGCAAGGCGAATCTCTAACATTAATACAGGCAAGAGGAGCCAGTGAGGGCACTGTATAAATTTCAATCACCCACTATCTAAAAGAGAGTTGATAATATCCTGTCAGGCTAGGCTTCTGTTGAAACGATGGTAGGCCAAAGTTTGCGCGAGCCATCATATAAACAGCTATGGAGAGGTTCAGCAAGGGAGGGAACATCATGGTTCCCAGGAGACAGACACAAATCTTATTGGAAACACTGTACAAGAATGGTATACTAGTTAAATAAAAGTGATAATTATGAAAATTAGGCTATTAATAGAAAATGAGTTGATTATCCCAATTTAGAAAGTGCTTTGGTATAATTATTGGATGTGGTACAGCTGTGAGTAGTGAGGGGCACACTTTTATCCCCATATTCAAACAAGTCCTAACAATAATTAAATGACCTGACTCATCAGTAGAAGACCATGATTCTAGCCTAGTCTCCTGATGACTTACTTTATCACAAGGCTCTGCTGATCTACCATAAAAAAAGAAAAATGTTATTAAACGACTTTATTGATTTTTTTTAAGTTGTGAGTAGTGTATAATAGAAAAAAATATATAAGAAGTTTATTTAAAGATTCCCTGTAAAAAGCTGTTAGGGAAAGGAAAGATGGTTCATCCTCCCATGTGTGAGTTTGGATTTCAATTCACCATTTTAAAGTAACACCTAACTAACCTTTTTCCATCTGACAATCGCAACTATTTGAAAACAAGGCAAGGGTGAATTACCCATCCCGGGACGTGCTAAACGCAGAGTGGATCGCTGGCTTGTTTGGGTTGTAGAGGAGATTCTTGCCTTGGGAAGAGGCTAGATTGATAACCTTAAAGGTGTGATTGCCCACATTCCATGAGAAGCTGGGAGCCAGTGAAAACAAAAACAAACAGCAACAACAAAACACTTGCACGTGAATGTTCATACCTGCTTTATTATTCATAGTCGCCGAAACTTGGAAACAACCCACACATCCTTCAGTGGGTAATAGTGTGAGGCACCCATCCTAGGGATGCTAGTCAGCAATAAAAAGCAACCAACTATTGATACATGCAACACATTTGATGAGCCTCAAAGGTATTATGCTGAGTAAACAAAGTTGGTCCTAAAAGATTACATACTATATGATTCAATTTATAAAATGTTCTTGAAATAGCAACATTACAGATGTGGAAACAGATTAGTGGTTGGCAGGGGTTAGGGATCAGAGAGGGAGGTTGTGACTATAAAGGTGTCGCATGGGTCACAGAACAGTTTGGTGACTTGATTGGAGTGGTACCACCACCATTACATGAAGCTACACATGATAAAATTGCATAGAACTGCACACACACACGGAAATGAGTGCTTATAAACATGAATACATTTGATGGATTGTACAAATATCAATCTTTAGCTTTTAATATTGCTTTACAGTTATGTAGGATGTTACCAGTGAGAAAGGCTGAGTAAAAGGGGCCATGGAATCTACCCGTACATTTTTTTTTTTTTGCAACTTCCTGTAAATCTATAGTTATCTCAGAATTAAAAGTTTAAGGAAGAGAAGCTTGACCCAGAAGTGGCACACATCATTCGCTTAGGCTTAATTGAAGAGGACTAATTGCATGGCCACACATACGAGTAGTTGTAAGAGGGTTGGGAAATATGGAAAGGGAAAAAGGACTTTGGTAGACAGCTACCCTTTTCTGCCACAATAAAATATGCTAGGAGTTACTGCTTAATGGATACAGAGTTTCTGTTTGAGATGATGAACAAATTCTGGAAATGGATAGGGTGTTGGTTGCAAAACAGTGTGAATATACTTAATGCCAGTGAACTACACACTTAAAAATCATTAAAATGGAAAGTTGTATGCTATGTATATTTTATCACAATAAAAAAAAAAGGTTGGAGGAAAAATATTGGAAGAAAAATATTTTGACTTTAAGTCAATGGCTGGTTGTGCTCATCCTAGACAAAACACAGGATTATGTCAGACCAAGAGGAAGGAATAAATGATCTCAATTTATTTTAAGATTCACTCATAATCTCCCTTGTAGATGGTAAATGTTGTAAAGTACAGAATTGCCAAGGGCTGTTAAACTCCTTTTTTGGATTTTATAAGTACTTATTTAAAGGGACGTGCTACAAATTCTTTGACACAGATTCTTCCTTCCCCTCCAAAGTGATCCAGTGGGGTTAGACTTGTCCCTCTCTTTTGCTAGGTCAAGTTTAAGCCACATTTTGGGTCAGAAGTCTAGGCGGAGATATTTGAGATGTAGTTTGCTGGCACGAGGGGGTGGAATTCCTTTATTCGACTTTCAGATATTCTACCTTAACACACTCATTTTCAGAATATCCCACCTCTGTGCTGCCTGAGGCATTGAACATTGAGACTTTGGGTGGTTTAATCTAAAAGTATGTCTTTTGTGATCGTGAGTGTTCTTATAGTGTTCTTTTTAATCATTCCATGCCAGCCTGGCACATTGGCACTGGAAGGGTATCAGGCATTAGGCCTGACCTCATCCAACAAGTATTGGTGGGATTGTCTCTCTTTTTCTGCTCTGTGCTGGGTACTGGTAAAAACAAAAGGACTATAAATAAGGAGTTCAGCATCATACTTGATATACTCTTCTATTTATATTAGATGACTCTTCTTTGTGAAAACACTGTGTCAACCGTGACACGCAGCATGCACTATGTACATGTTATTGTTTTTAAAACTATCATTTGTAACTGTCTAATAAAATAGGAAGATTAAGGAGAAGTCATGAGTATGCAGTGTATTTTCAAGTTTAGTGTCTTTGTCAGGCCAGAAACTATGATTTAGTTGTAAAAAATATGGTCATCATGTATATCGAGGAAAGAACAGATATTTCAAGAAGAAACTGGGGTTGTTGTGTTCCAATTTCACAACTTACTAGCTAATTCACTCTGGGTGAGTCAAAGCCCTGAACCTAAATTTGCTAGGTTTAAATGATCATCATTTAAAAATCATGATCAGAGTAAGACTACATCACAAAGTTGATGTCATATTAAAAGAGATAAATTACAAAGAAATCCTTTGGACCGCTAACACCCTTTAAAGAGATATTTAAAATGATCATGTCTACTCCTGAATTAGTTCTGCTCCTTCTCTAGGGAGAGGATTAAAGGAATGGAGGATACTAAATTTTGTATTACACTTGAATGTCTTTTAATCCTTTTCAGGTATATGTAAATCAAAAACATTTTCTCATACTCTTATAACTTACTATTTTTAAGAATTACCTGGGGACATTGTAAGGCTGAACAATCTAGGGCCCCTGCCCAGAAATTCTTCTTTAGTGAATCTAGAGCAGTGGTTCTCAATCTTGAGTTCCTATCAAATCACCTAGGGAGTTTTAAAAATTCTCCATGCCCAGGCTGTACCCTAGACCCATGATACCAGAATTCTGGGATGAGACCCAGGAATAAGTACCCCAGGTGATTCTACTGTGGATGGTCTAGGAACCAGCACTTTAACAACATGGCTTTAAAGAGTAAGTTGCTAAATTGAGCTGTGAATAATTATTAATACAACTTGCATTTTCCTGTTATATAAAGGAAGAATAGTGCTTGTTATAACATAGAGTAAGAGCAATATTTAAAAATAGTATTGTAAAAGAAAAGTGAAGTGAAAGACATATCTTCATTCTATATTGTGAAACTTTGTATAATTCTAAGATTATACTCTTAGACAATGGTGAGACAAAACAATATTTATTGAAAAAATGAATGATAAAAAGATTTGTATTCTTAAATCTTTTGATAACAGGGTGATAGTGTTTAAATTTATTTCTGCAAGTCTGATGTCTGCATGTTTTGTTCTCTGTGCTTAATGTGTTTAATTAAATATTGATCCACACTTTACTTAAATCATAGCTGTTGACTCTGATACAAGTACAGTCTTATCATGGTTATTTTCTGAGATAAACTCCTAATTTCCTGCTTCTCAATTCTTACTGGCTCTTTTTCCTGTTCTTTATACCACTGTCTGCTTCTGAGATGTTAACAATGATGAAAATGAAAGGGATGCAAATGAGATAACATTAAAGCTCTTTGCAAAATATAAGAACAAAAACATATATTACCCGTTAGTATTGTTTATACAAACAACTCATCGTGTTCTAGAGCTCAGTTACATTGAAGTCACAGAGGAGGAGTTAGCTGGTAACATCCAGCCTGATTGGCTAGGCTTGTGTTGGGATCCAGTATGATTTGTGACCTAATCCCTTTACCTGCTATCAGCTCTGCTCCCCGTCCCCCTCTAATGATTGTCCTGACTCTACATCCACACTGAGCAGCACTTTTTAAAAAAAGTTTCTATTGGTAATTCAGTGAAAACTCATTCCATAATTTTTAGTCCCCTGCCCACCTTGTAAATATATGAGGTCAAAGAGAATGTTCAAGGAGCACAATATGTCACTCTGAAAACTTCCACCATGTCCCACGTGTTTTTGCTCAACATTCCCTATGGTGGCTTCACCTCCACCCCGCGTCCCTTCTCCCTACCCCAACCCACCTCATAGAGCCCAGCATTGCCCGCCACTTCTTTTTTGCTTTCCTCACACAATCTACATTTCTCTCTCCTTTATTATGTGTAGTAGTTCATTAAACTAAAGTTCTCTTTCTGTACTTGCAGGCTGAAACTTATTACCCACTCCAAAATCAAGGGCTCTCCAGTCATAGGGCCACTCTATTTGGGTTGAAGATGGGGTACTTATAAACAACAATATTTTCAGAACTCAGTAATAAAAGGAAGGCTGCGTTGTAGCAAGGAATGTCGTCTCTAAATGCCTGTTATATTAACGTTTACTGTATTTGAAGAAATGTTTTCAACCCAGCTGGTAGACATGTTCAATGAAAAAAGGACTTCTCACATCATAAGCATTAATCCAGAGTCAAGCCGGCAAGCCTGATGTTCAGAGCTTTTAAAAAACCATAATTTTCTCCTTCATTTTAAATTACATGGTATAATTCAGGATCTACAGTATAATTCTTCATTTGAACAGAAACATAATAAAACTGAATAAATATTGGATTTTTGTCAGTCTATTTATATATTTTCTCTCCTTAGTGAACTATCAATTATGGGGATTGTTCCATCTATTTTCCTCTTTCTTTTTCACTTTTGAGTTTGGACAAAACATTCTGGATTCACAAGGGAAAGGAACGGAGACTAAATTTGAGTCAATTAGTTATGATATTGGAAGGATTGTGTAAAGGTTCAAGAGCATAACATATCAAAACTGTTGACATGTGCCAGTGTTTTTTATTACTAACAATCCAAGTCTTTACAAATTTCCCAATTCCCACTTCTTGGCGTAAATATGTAAAGGACAGATTTTGCTCCTAGGAAACATTTATCTTATTATCACTGGAATCTAGGAAAGGCGTAAAACTCCATCACTGTGTGCCGCGTTTGGAAATAGGAGGATTAAATCTGTGAGAGAAAAATGGTGCCTCCTTGAGTCTGCGTATGTGGGGCGGGGGTGTGGGAGTGGGGTGTGTGTGAATGCACAATCATAGATTTTATGTGGACCCAGTGCATTTCAGCACCGTTATCTGTTTCCTTGGAGCAAAACCCAGATTGTCTGGTAGTGGGGGCTAACCCTCTTGTCGCAGTAAGAGAGAGGGACTGAAAACACTTCAAGCAAAACCATCAAGTGGCGACTGGTTGATTCCCCCGTTAGGAGCAACTGCAGGAGAGTTCAGAAGGATATTTGGTTATTGAATAAAAAGATCAGCCCTCCTTCCCCAGTTTTCTGCACAGTGAAGCAGAAAGCAGATGCCTTTACATACCCAGTTGCCTTAGGTGTTGTTAACAGCTGGCTGATGACTGTATGAGTATAATCTGGGATCCCATGATATGGCCATCGTTTGAGCTGCCACTGAAACCTTTCTGGGAGAAGCCTAGGGAAAGAAGATGCTGAAAGTTATATTTTTATCTGCTCCTTCTAGCCTGCCAGGCACATTTGTCAGCACCTCACTGGCCTCTGTCTTCTGGGTAGCAGTCTCTCAAAAAGAGTGATGAGCACAGGGATGAGGCTGTTAGATCTCTCTTCAGGGTGATTTCAAGGGCATCACTGCACTTCAGGAAGTACACAGTAGAGCCAAGGACATAAAGCAGGGTGGGTCCCCATCCAAGAAAGGGAAGGTAAAAAAGAGGAAGCTTTATAACATTTTTGCCTGGAGAAAATGCGTGGGGAGAGCCAGAATGCCAGAGCACTGGTGACTATTTTCAAAATGAGATCTTTTTTAAAATGTTGTACTTTTTCCAGTTCTTAAAAAAAAAAAAATTAATAGAAGTTTGGTGAAATTTCCTGACAGTATAAATATATTGATGAGTTTGTAGATGGTCAGAAGCCTGGGGTTTCGAATTAATATGGCAAGTCACTTCTCTCTAGCCTCAGTTTTTCAACAGAAAATCGGAGGATTGATCTAGATCAGTGATTTGTCACCCTGGCTGCACATTAGAATCATCTGGCAAATGGTAAAGGCAAACACAAAAGAAAACAAGCAAACAAACCGATTGATGACTGATTTCCAGTCCCGTGAATTTTAATTTGTTTGGTTTCAGGTTGGGTGGGTCTAGGCATTGCTCTTTTAAAAAATGTCCACCACCCCAAGTTGATTGATTCTAATGTACAGCTAGGGTTGAAAACCACAGGTCTAATAGTTAATTTTCAGCAGCAATACTTCATACTGGCTTATTTGCAACTTTTCTTTTCCCTTAGAACAATGACATTTTATCAGTTTTTTTAAATTCTTTTTATTTTAAAACAGCAATATTTGCAACATATGAAAAATTTATGTAAGATGTATGTAAGTTATGAAACATAACAATAATATGAAAACTCATGAATGAATCTTTCAACTTAAGAACTAGAGTATTACCATTACTATTGAAATTGCTTAGGTGCTCCTCTAAAATCTCATGTCTCCTGAGCCTCTCAAGGGTAATCACTGTTGTGGATTTTGTTTTCATCATTCCTGGTTTTAAAATATTTATTATTATTACTCTATGCATATATGACTAAGCAATATATTGCATACCTTTGCTGGATTTGGGGCATTATGAAAATAATTTTATACCCTATGTCATCTTATGCAATTTGATTTTTTCAACTTGAAATTGTTTCTGAGTTATTCCTGCTGTGCATAGCCGAATTTCATTCATTTTCACTGGTGTGTAGTATTCCATTTGTGTCACTGTAGCACAGTTTGATTTTGTCGTCATCCTGGCTATGGGCATTGGGTTACAGTTTATTCTATCCCATATCATGAATTCATACTATTGTAAGCCTTTAGAATTTTTGCCAATCTAATTTGTATAAATTCATATTTCATGGTGGTCTTCATTGGCATTTCCGTGATTATGAAATATCTTTTAAAATGTTTATTTGCTATTTGAGTTTTCACTTTCATGAAAGGCCATTCAGGTTTTTTCCTCTTTTTTCTAATGGTTGTTTTTAAATTTCTTCATCAACATATAGTACTTGTTCATACATTTCTAATATTAATTCCTAGCAAGCAATATATGTGGAAATACGATTTTTATATGTGGCAAATATAATACTGTGGTGTCTTCATGATAAATGATCTTCATGATAAATGATTGATTTCAACACAGTCAAAATCATCAATATTTTATTTTATAACTATGCTTTCTATACCTTCTTTAAGAAATTGCCCAGTACCCTAATGTTTTATATCCAGCCATCTTACTAAATTCAGCAGTTCTAACAATCTGTCTGTAGATATTTTGGGGTTTTCTATATAAGTGGTCATATCATTTGCAAATTATTCTAATTTAATCTTTCTTTTTTTTCTATCCTGTATTATCTTATTCTTGTCTTCTAGTGCTTTTAGGAATTCTGGTATAATGTTAAATAGAAGTAGTGACACATCATTTTCTTGCTGCTGGTTTTAAAGGAAATGCTTGTTGCTTAAATAACATTTCAACAATGAAGTATGATGTTTGCTGCAGAGTTGTGACAAATGCCTTCTATTAAATTAGTGAAGTCCCTTTCCATTTCTAGTTTGCTAAGAGCTCTGTTTCTTCTTTGTTGTTCAGTTTTATCAGTTCATCATGTTTATAAAATGTGTTGACCGTGTTTTATCAATTAACCTTTTGGCTGTCATATAAACCAAAACCCCATATGCTTTCTTCATGTTTACTGCCACTTACTCATGTTCATTCCTAAGACCTGGAACAGTGCTTGGTAGTTAGTTGCTCATGAATACTTGTTGGGTGATTGCATGATGGATCTCTCTGCATGATTCAAGCCATATGTGTGTGTGTGTGTATATATATATATATATATACACACACACACACACACACATATATATGTATGTATATATATGTGTGTGTGTGTGTGTGTGTATATATATATATATATATATATATATATATATATTTGCATCACAAACATCTAGGACTTGTGTTTGACCATAGTTGAAAGTCATTTATTAATAATGTAAGAATCACTCTGGATCTTCACAACTTGCACAATAGTTAAGTAATATATGGTGTGTCAATTAAGTAGGACTTAGGCAGAAATTTAAATGCATTTGAAAACATTATGACACAATGAAAATGCTTATGGTGTAATGTATAGTGAAAATGTACAATAAAACATCATGTGCATGGTTTGAGTACAACAAAGTAATTACAATATATAGAAGAGGAGTCAACAGGAGTATGCTAAAATGAAAATACCTGTGATATTAGATTGTTGAGCATATCGATGATTTTTCTTGATCTTCTGGCCAAACTTTTGTTGAATGTCGCAAAATGCTTTTATAATCATTAATAAAAGGAGCAGAAAGATGCTACTAGGGCTACTGTAATAAATGACCACAAACTTGGTGGCTTAACCCAAGCAAATTTGTTCTCCCGCGTTTCTGAAGGCCAGATGTCCAAAGTCAAGGTGTCAGCAGAGCTCTGCTCCCTCTGAAGTCTCTAGGGGAGAATTGTTCCTGCCTCTTCCAGCTCTGGTAGTTTCAGGTATTCTTTGGCTTTTGGTTGCATCATTCTAGTGTCTGACTTCAGTCTTCATATGGCCTTCTTTTCTTGTCTCCATATTTCTCCTCTGTATGTCTCTTGTAAGGACACTTGACATCCAATTTGGGGCCCACTCCCATAATCCAAGATGATCCCATCTCTAGATCATTAATTATACTATCTGCAAAGACTTTTTTTCTGAAAAGATCACATTTACATGTGCCTGGAATTTAAGATGTGGACATATCATTTTGAGGACCACCATTAAACCCACCGAAGATACCTACCTTTCTGAAACTAAAGTACATGATCTTCAAATATTCCAATATTTGGGGACCATACATAGTGTGCACATAAATGAAAAACATAATATGTATACTTTTTAAAAAACATATTTTTAAAAAAGATTTTGGCTCTGTATTATTTTTATTTAAAAAAAGAATGAGTATAAATAGTAATTGTTGCATAAACAATTTATAAATCTACCATTGGTGTGAAGCTTTATGAAGGGTAAGCCTTCTGTTTTCTGGGTCTCATTACTTGAAGTCCTCACCCATTTGAAAATAGGGCCCTTTAGATTTTTATTCATGTTGTTAACAAATATGTGATTTAAGGAGATGTAAAAGGACTCTTTTATGTAAAGCTGTGAGTGTTAAGCAAAATCTTCCTCAAGCGTTCTCTACTTATTTCAATCATGTCTGTTCTCATCAATTTGATTGAAATAAGTGGCTGGGTTTTTTCCCCAATGTAATCCCTGGGGTATACAAAACATGGATTGCCTGGTACACTGACGTCAACATTAAAAACCTGCTGTGTCTGACTATCACGACTTCTAAGTTGCAGTTATCTTATTTTGTCATGATGTTTAAATCTGCCTTCCTTCTGTCGTAGAATTTTGAGCCCATTAATCATGCGTTCAGGGAGAAATAAATGAATTAATTTTGTTAGAAGGAGCATTAATTACAAAGTGTGTGATCCAGCTTCTTGCACCCAAGCACGTAAACATTTTGATTAGACCAGTCCAAGTTCCTTCTCTCTAGAAGGAGTGGATCTGTCTTAACCTTTATTAGTCTTTTCCTAAAGCAAGTATCCTGTCATGTGTCCTTACATTATTATATTATTGTTTTACTCTGTATAGTATTTTTGTTTGTTTATATTGGTTAGTCAAAAAATAAAAGTCAAACAAGGGCTTTTAAAAGACATTGGGAAGAGGCTCTGACCTAATTGACAATCAATGATTAGAGATTTTTTTAAAAAATATTGAACTTTCAAGGTTGTTTTAATGTGCTTTTTATGTGTTCTTGTATACCTCTGGCAAACTTCATGTCTTTAGCAACTTTAGCTATTGGTATCTGCTGCTTAAGGCAGTTTCACCTGGTGGGATTTCCTGTTTCTGTGATTTCATCAGATTTCTCCTTGTGTCACTCACTGAATCTTTGACCCTTCTTTTTCTGTAGATCCTATTCAAAGCTGTAGGTTTTCTAAGAAAGAAAAATTGTGAGGGCCTTTAAGACTTTCCTCCTGTAGGCATGCAGTACCGCTCTCTTGTTCATTTTAATTTCCGTATTTTGAGAAAAGCTTGGGTACCTCTCTTCAGCCACTGGATATTTGTTATGGAACAAAGACCTAGGACAAAGCCATTGGAGTCTCCAGTGATAAAAACCATAAGCCTTTGGGTGTCAAGAAATGGTCAATAGATGTCCGAGAACCTGGGGTTCTGACTCCCCTCTTCACTGACACCAGTGTCCCCTTAGCACTGCCTCACATTCAATATCTATGAAACAAGGGGTGGAATATAATCCATACATTTCCTTCCAATTCTGAAATTTTATTGTTTTTCTTTTAACTCACTCGCTGATCCAGATAGACTGCGTTAATTTTATATGTCAACCAAGTTACAAAGAACTGTTACTTATCTTTATAATTCCGACGTCTTTATAGTCACACAAAGAAGGTCTGCCCCTGCACCCTTCTTTAACTTTCTCACATGCCAACCTCCTCCTTAGACACCATGCTCTAGCCACACTGATACCTTTTCTTTCCTTAACATAGAAAGCTCTTTCTTGCTTCAGGGACTCTGCACTTGTTCTTTCCTCTGTGTGGCACCCCATTCTTCTGGCTCTTCCCTTCCCTTTTCACTTCTCATTCTTTAAGATTTAGCAAAAATGCCACCTTCTCAATAGTGTTGCCGGAGTACTCTGTAAAGACCTGCCCCTTCATCCATTCACTAAAACTCCTACTTGCTTCCCATCACTTTGCTCATTTTCTTTATAACCTTTATCATGATTTGTAAAGATCTTGCTTCCTTGTAGTGATCTTGATCTTCCTTTCTTTCTATTGTCTACTTCCACTCTTCATTCTAGCATGTAAGTACTTAGAGGGTAGGAGTCTTCTCTGGGTTATTCCTGCTGTATCTCAACACCTAGTAGAGTATATGGATAAATGAACAAAAAAAAAGTTTTTTTTTCCTGAAGAGATCAAATTATTCTTCAATAAAGCAGATTTAATAAATTATCATGGTCTCTCTAAGAATCTCTGTCTTCAAGTCTGTGACCGGAGTTAGTTGCTATAGCAGGGTGCTTATTTTGGTTCTCAATTATTTGTCTTTATTACTTATTACTATCTCTCAACATAAAGATAGAAGCCAATTAATATTTTCCACTTCAACTCTAGAAAATTATAATATATTAAGTACACTTGACCTTGAATGAAAATTGAATGCTCATATTTACTTGATGTGGAAAATATACTTTATGGACTTAAACAACTTAGATGTTACTGGTGAAGGTTTTCCTTATGGGTATTACTATTTGTGACATTAGCATTCTATTAATGATGTGAGCAACCCTAGGAAGATAAAAGCTTCTCTGGGTGTTTATATTTTTAAGACTATATTTCAGTAATTTCTGCCAACATTTCTCTCTGGATTTATTTACATATTTTGTCTCTAGTATTTTGAGTTCCTGGCATTTTATTTCTTTAATAATCTGTTTTCTGAGCTTTGCAAGTTAGGCAATATGGTAACCATGCCCCCAGAAGCATATGGAACTCTGAATGATCAACATAATTTAGGCTTCCACTAAGTAGGTGGTGTGACTCAAGTCATAAGAGCAGATGGAGTTAAAAAGGGTGGATAATAATAATATCCAAGGGACTAAGCTAAGTAGAGAAAAATAAACTTGCCTCCATGGCTTAACTAAGATACATGTGTGTTTTATCTTTTACGGAACAAATGTGCAAATACACTACAAGTACCATTTGTGCTTTTTATGGATTGATATCTAAAATTGCTTTTGGAAAATTAATGACAGATGCTGATTTGTTACTGTAAACTCCTTTAAGAAGCTCTTGGTAAACAGACATATGCTTGGGAGCTATTACGTTGTTCTTCATGTCAAGCTGGTAGACAGCAAAATGATTCAATCAGGAGGTAAGTTTGTTCTTTAGTGTCACATTGATATGACACTAGTATATTATACCCTCTAAATGGACTCTAAGTTTTGGTAGGAAAAATGTACATTTCTTCAAAATGTCCAAGCCTGGTGGCATGGTAGGAACCTGACAAACCAGGGATCGAATCATTGATCTGCCTTTTACCAGCATCTGTGACATTTATTGATTATGTCATTATCTATGATCTTCAGCAAGTTTCAGTTTCTTAGCCTTTATGAAGCTCCTCATCTATAAAATGGGGAGAATAATACCAATGTCACATAATTATTATGCAGATTTCATGAGAAATATTGTAAATTCCTGGAATATAGTGCATACTCAATAAATGCTTATTTATTCCCTCTTCTCTGTTATCCCTTTCCCTAGAAACTTTGACTTTTGAAATTTAAGGGGTTGTTCTTTTTAAGAAAATGTAGCTTAATTTTAAAATAAAATAATTACACACACATATGTAATTATTGGTGTTAGTTCTCAAGTGTCTTTGCTGTATTTAATGAGATCTCCTAGGCACAGAGTTAAAAGCACTAACAAATAGCAGGAATTCAAGTAAGTAAGTAAGTAAATAAATAAATACAGTAATTCTTGAGATATTTTCTCTAAATGAGGAAGCAATGATTCCTACGGTGGACATAAAACTTGTAAATTAATGAACCAAATGATACATAAAGGCATAGACTTAGCACACAGGTGCTGGCATCTGTGCAGTTTCCATCTGACACACATCTTTAGTCAAAACGATTTAAGCATTTTTATAAAAAGAACAAGGAAATTAGGGACTGTGACCAAAAGAAGTGACACTACTGAAGAGGGAGAGAAAATCCAGAACAAAGCAACTTGTTATAGGGCCAGAGTTAATCAAAATCAGACAAATTTTTGTTAAAGGATAACATGCAACTTAGGGTAACAGAAAGAGATACGTAGAATAAAATGGCTGGTAGAATTTAACTTTTCCTTTTTTATAGTTGGAAAATCTCCAAAGGAAGCCTATTTCACTTTTTTTGCTGAGTTTTGATGGGATTAATAGACTGAATCATTACTTATAAAGTTAGTCTTGTTTATGTCATTTTACAGTGTTGGAGAAGGTTTGAACAGCAACAGAGAACCCCAAATCATGTTTCCACAAATGAGTTGAAGAGTATAATTGAAGATTGGACTTGGGGCATCAGGTTAACAGTGCACCAGGTGCTGTCCAAGGTGCTGAGCATACTGCAGTGAAGGAGACCCATCCCAGTTGTCTTCCGTCTTTCAGTCTTGGCAGGAGTTACCTGAGGTTGCTGCTATGAATGCCACAGCAAAGATCCCCACAAAATAGATCCTTGTTTCAGTAATATCTGATCAAGAGAGGCTTCCATGAGGTCTTGGGGGGCCTTTTAGAGAATCAGTGTTAGATGGATTCATCATGCATGTAGGCAACCCATCCAACAGTTTACCTCATGATTCCTGGGAATTGTTCTATCCTGTGTCTTCCCTTCTACTTTAACCATCCATTCCCAAGACCATGTCCTGAATCTTAATTAGTGTCTCTCTGGATGAACTGCACACGATACTTTGCAAGAAGGCCCTTAGTTGTAGAGTGGGTTGGGGTTTAAATCGAGCCTTTGTTATGGTTCCTCAGCTCCGGGCCCTGGCACAGGGCTATGTCTGTTCACAGACAGGAGCACCTTCTAATTTGCCTAAAGGAGTGTTTCACTTACTAAGCCATGCCCAGAGGTATACTTGTATTTCACAAGTAGTGACTTTTTTTCCTATTTTTTACAAAGATACTGTATGAACTAGCAATATCCCTGCTGGCTTGCACAGTTCCCAAACTTGACTGAAAATCAGGAACAGTCTTACTTCATGGCATCTCCAGCTAGTCTATCTCTAAAATTTGAATTCTGGAATTTAAGTTGTCTTTCATCATTCCTGGTCTCTCACCCCAACTCTGTCTACCACACTTTGCCTGACTATTGCATTACCAAGCCTTGTTGATAATTCAGTATTACTCTTGCAAATATTTAACCTCTTAAATATTTTTCTTACTGTTCTCTTTCCATCCTACGCTCTTCTTTAACCATTGCATAAACTTCATCTGAATTATTATAATGGGTTTTCTTGACTGCAGCTCCTAAAATCATTCTCCACATTGCCATAAATGGCCTTGCAAAAATTTTACTTTTAAGTTTTCTGTTCAAACTGACCACATTTTCTGAAGCAATATTTTCCAAGTGTAGTTGACACATCCCCCAAATCAGACAGTACCCAATAAAAATGCAGATTCTATAGCCATATTCCAGAACTACTAGAGTACAGTCTCTGGTGTGGGGTATAGTGGGATTTAGGACCTACATTGTAATAGCTTCTTTAGGTGATTCTTACAAACTAAAAAAGTTTGAGAACTGGGTAAAATATTGCCTAGAATGGGTCTGGGCTTTATCAAACAATTCTTGCAAGAAAAAAATTTCTAGAATTTTGGACACAGCCTAGTACATAAATGACCATTTTCTCTTTCTTTCCTTTGTTTCTTCTGCAGAGAATCAAGGAGAAAGAAGGACATTATTCTAAAACAACTCTTTATTAGAGTAATAAGGAGTTGGTGGTTTCTGTAAAACCATAGTCTTGTAATAAAAATTGCTTTGAGAGAGAGATTGGATTCATCCTTTACTCAGGCAGAAATGTTCTTTTTCACATCTTTTAATGAGTGGCTGTCAAGCACTCCAAAGCTCACTGCTTCATAGAAGATTCTGTTGGTCATTAACAGTTTCATTTCCTTGAACTTAAACTTGCATGTGCATGTATATGTGTGTTTGTGTTCATGAACAACATATGAATTGTATAACAGATATTAGTTCCAATTTGTCACACTTATTAAAAGATGACAAGTTTAAAAAAATTATTTTTAGGGAACTGCCTTATTACTTTTTATGAAAACTGTAAGTTCTATTCAAAACGTTTGTCAAAAAGTTCAGGAAAAAAAATCCAGCCTTTAAATGAAGAACTAATTTTGGGCAAAATAAAGTAGCTACAAGCACCTTGATGTTTTGAAAAATAAATGCCTCCTTGCTTGACTTTATTTACTTTTACATTCACGCATTTGTTTATTTTCAAAGAACATTGAGGTACTAAGCTAGATTTTGGTGATATAGAAAAGAAATAAGTATGACATTGTCACTACTCACAAGCAGATCATCATCTAGTTTGGGGAGAAATAAATGGACATAACGAAGTGTGCTAAGTTTAAATCTGAGATGTTCAGCAGGGCAGTGGAGCATAGAAGCTGTGTTCAAGAAATCTGAGCAGTGGTAGCTTGAGCTAGACATAGCATTGTGTATAATTTGATCTGTTTGAAAATGAGTATCATGTAGAAAAAAGAGAGGACCTAAATTATAGTAAGCTGTTTTGAAATATTTAGTAAAAACTATGACTGTAGAAGCTAAAGATACCTGCATTGTGTGTTGCTCTTCTTCAACCATGCTTGAGGCAAACCTATCTTTCAATTTGTATACTCAGTAGACACTGCTATTTACTTAGTCGTGATTAGCAGAACTCTCGTCAGAGTAACCTTTGAAAACCCAACTTTGTATTCATAGAGTTATATTTTTCAACTCTTTTCATCTGATGACAGATTGTTTATGTAAAATTCATTTACCAGAGGACTCATTCCTTCTGAGGCTAGTAGCTCTTTTGGCAGTGGGGTTAAAACTGCAGGCTATGGGATCCCCATTCCATCACTCACTAGGTGGTTACTCAACGTCTTTGTGCTTCAGTCTCCTTGTAGTATGGGAAGAATAATTATACCTACCACACAGGACAGTTGGGAGGCTTAGAGGAAATAATTAATGGAAAGAACTCACACAGAGTGTGGCACATAGAAATGTCTCCCTCCGTGCTCATCGTGTGGTGGGGATAGCTCTGGGGGAGTGGAGTAGCAGTGGTTGTGGAGTCAGAAAGCCTGGCTTGGAGCATCCTCTCTGCCATGTGCTTGTTTTGTGCTTTGATTGCCTCCTCTTCACCTTGTTGCTGAGTGAGAGATCCCTTGCCCTAGGGTTATGGGGACAACTGACACTGGAAAGATGAGATTGAGAGTAATTTCTTAGTTACATATACTCACAACCCAGGAGAAGGAGGACAGTATACCCTGCAGGGGTCACACAGGGCTTGCACTCAAGAACAGAATAAACAAACAGGAGCTTTGGGAGGCAGGCTTTGTAGTATCAAGAGGGTGGGGTGTCTCCTGCTCGACTGGGAGGATGTGATTGCCTTGTTTGAATAATTTTGTGGGCTGGCAGGGAACTGAACCCTGCTACTCAGGGAGAAACAAGAACTGGACTTGGTCCCCTGGATAAGGAGGGTTGCTTAGTTAGAGGACCTTTTCTACAGATGCAAAGTGGGGAGGGGAACTTGCAGGGAGGCCATTCAGAAGCCCTCCCAGTTTTGCCACGGCAGCACATAATATCGAACCTTAATTTTAGGCCTTACACCACAATGTGACTCTGAGCAATTCACTTCCATCTCATTGCAACTATGTTTCTTCCATTGTAAAAAAAAAATGACTTTAAATGAATGTGCCTTGTTAACGAACAACATACTCCACAAATATGCAGTGTTGTTAAATAAGTTATTACTGAATATGATTTAGGAAGTTTTGCCTGTATTCTGATTGTAATTCTGGGAAAAATACCTTGGTAAACTCCATTGTATAAGTCAAGGTCTCTCTTAATTTCTTGTCGAAACTTTCTTTCTTTTAGAATCAAAGACTATGTGTTAATATAGAAAATTAATGAGTTTTAGTAAGATTTGTGATAATATAACCAACATAACTGTCAAACTTAGTCATATCACTTTAGTAATTGAAGCCCAAGGGCCATGTATTTCTGGTAAAGGTTGAATATAATCAAATTTACCTTATAAATAGCAGACATCAGTTGGTGTTTCTGACTAATCATTCTGATTTACTTCTCAGATCAATATTTGCATTTGACAAATGAGGTCAAAGTTATGAAGAACTTTATAATTGAGGATGTTTCTTCTCTGTACTTATCCACTTCCCTCAATCTAGGATTTATTTAGAATTTTTTTTTGATACAGTCTGTTAATGGGAATAAATAGCTAGGCTAGACCAAAGTGAAAGAATACATACATATATTTAAAAGGTTTTTGCTGTGCATGTTTGTGTGTATAAGTGTGTGTATAATAGCATATTCTTGCTGAACCTACAGATTAAGTGTGAGTAATTCACCCCCATAGTGTGCTATATATTTGTGCCAACTGATTAATATAGAGCTAAGGGGCCTAATCTAGAAAAAGAAAAAAGCCTCAATGTCAATTATTGAGATTCAATCATACAGATTGAGATTCAGCCATATAGAGGCAAGTCTGAGAGGTGGTGAATGGGGTGAGGATGGGAGAGAAGGACACAAAAGAACCCAACTGCAAGGGAGGTTTTAAGAATCCATTCTGGGAGAAGTTTCTGGAACAATGAGCCACACTTGGCAACACAGGCTGAAGCTCAGAGAGGAGCTGTGTCTGGGTCAGGTGTGGGGTAGTTGATTGACCCTGCTCTTTGCTAGGCCCTTGAGAGTTTGTGTGTACCTGAGGGTGAACACCTTTTGGTATAAAATCTAAAAGGGCCAAATCATGGGTGCCAAACAACTCTGTGGTATGACCTCTGAGAGGAGAAAATGGGGGAAGAGGAGCAGTTCCCAGCTGGCCAAGAGCAGTGAACACAAAGTGGTTGGGAAGAGCGAGTTGGCTTTGGGGTGAATATTCGTGGAACTATAGTGTCTAAGGGAGATCAGAGGATGCTGAAGCCTGGCAGAGCCTCGATGCATAAGGCAAGTCAATATAGGCCCAGAGCAGAGTGAGAAAAAATACCGAGGAAGGGAAGACAGTCCAGGGCAGATGGTAACTCACAGCAGTGCACAGGTCGCATTGAGACAGCTCCTGCGGGAGCTCAGAACACATGAGAGACACCTCTTAAGAACTCCTTGAGATACCAGAGGCAGAAATTAAGCATGAAAAGTAGAGGCTATTTGAGACCCTGAAGTTATATTTGAGAAAAGGGACCTATGACTGAGCCATACTTAGATCTATTACTATAACCTTATTTGGTATTACAATGAAGTGTCCTTAGTCTTTTAGCCTGAGAGGACAAAGTTATATTTATTTGAGTATTCAAATGATAATAACTCTGAGCTCCTACCTGGCTAGCAGTAAGTCTAATTGTGCTCCTTCTCAAGAGCTCCTCCGAGGCTGTTTCCAAGGTCGACAGGGTAGTTACTGAAAACCAGAGGCCCGTTCTCATTAGTCTAGTCTTCTCCTAAGTGCAGGCAGTTGGACTATGGTTTCCTTTGCCAGCAAGAGTTTTTGCTGTTACTAAGTAGCCCTGTCTGCTGCTGTGGCTGTGGCCATTGGTAGAAAATTCCTTCCCTAACCTGGTGTTAAGCCTAGCCAGAGTTGTTCTTCTTTCTTATAGTGAATTTGATCTCAGGGGCTTCTTCATCTTGGACTTCGAGCTAACTTGGCAATGTTCAGTAACATTGAGCATCAGAGAGCTGGCTGTGAGTCCTCAATGCCTTCCATGCCAGAAGACCCCTAAGATGCAAATGTGTACAGCTCCCTTCCCACAACTTCTAACCTTCATATACTGATGGCTATGGGTGAGGGACAAAGTGCTTCTACCCACTTACTTACCGTCAAGCTCAGATTCTAGTTAAGTTTAAGTCCTCTTGTATTACCCTAAGATAAAGCACTGAGAACTTGCTTTGGATTAGTTTAATTAAAATGAGGTTTTAAAGTGTTTCTTTCCAGGTTAAAATAAATTTTCCCTAAGGAGAAATTCTAGCTCCAAAAAAGAATATGTGCCAATATTTGTCAAAAGACACTTCACTACCCTTAAAAACAATAGTCTTCCCCTGCCCCACCAACTATTTCATGTTCATTAGATCTCCATTAACATTTGTCTTTGCTAACTTGTTTACGTTGAAGCATTGCATTGGTTGTAGGAATGAGTTAAAATCTAGAAATTCCAGCTCTCCTCCAGCCAGATAGCTCTATGAGAAGGTGGATAAAGCACTCTCAGGCTTGGAAGACAGAAGACCCTGGATAGACTCAATCTCTACCACTTATAAACTGTGTGACTGCAGAGAAGTTACTTAATCTCTATGGACATTTATTGAATAGTGGGGTTTGGGTAATGGTCCTCAAAATTTAGTCTTTGAAAGTCTTTGTCATGTCTTACTCTGTAAGTGCATAGTAATGCTATCAATTGTCCCTGGATTATCTTATATAGTGAAGTATAATTATTACCAACGACAATTACAGTGGTAACAAGAATTTTTTTTTCAATGCTTACTATTTTTCAGGTACTGTAATTTGCATAAATTATCTTATTAAGGTGTGCATGAGGTATGTATTAGTATATCCATTTTAGAGAAGTTAAGTAACTTGTCCAAGTTATTTATCTAGCAGGTAGCAGATCTGGGATTCAAACACAGGTCCAGCTGGGCTCTTAGAATTCTGTACATACGAGTATAGTGCATGCAGAAAAATATACTAACCAAAGTTCTAGTATGATTTGACTGTAAAGACATTTAATTCTAAGCAAAAATGAATTAGGTAGTAAGAAAAAACTAGGAATAAATTATTTAGAAAAGGGAAAAAAAAGATCCATAGGAGAAAAAAAATCCTGGAAAGTTGTTTTATAGTGACACAGATTGACCAAATGCCTTCCGTGACAAAGCAACAGATCAATTTGTGTGAAAAAGTACTGATTTGACAGGAAATCAGGCAGACTAATTATGTGAGTAAATATATCCACTGTTTTTTACACAACGCCTCACTGAAAACAGTCTGGGAAGAAAACTCTTATTGCAGGCAGTTCCTGACATAACTTGGGACTTCTCCATTCCACTGACACACTCTCACCTCTGAAATAACATGAAGAATGATGCCTTCAACCCATGTGAGCTCTCCTTCCAGATGTCTCCATTTCTCTCAGCCTCCATGGTGGCATCTCACAGGCAGTTTTTACCTCCTTCTCTCCTCTGACTCCTGTTGGTTACTTGCCTTTTGATTCTTCTGTGGATGCTGGGCTTTGATGTTGAACCAGACAGACACAGTCCTTGTTCTCCCGATGCTTGCTGTTCTTGGACGTTACCTGTGGCTGAGGCTTTGATTCTAGTGAGAAAGATCTCAGCCAGAGTAGCGTCTTGCTATAGTCAAATTCTAGCGGAATCAGGAGAGACAATGAAGTCTGCCTTAGACTTAGGGGACGCTGGTGAGAGACACAATCCTAGATGAATTCATCATTCATGTAAGCAATCCATTCACCTTTGTTTCCTACTGATTCTTGGATCTTTACTTGCCTTTTCATTCCTCTGCTTCTATGGACCCCAAGCTTTTATTATGTCCCCTTCGTTATTATGAGAGACTTCTAATTGGCTTTCAAATCATTCCTTTTTTCTAGTGCTTTCTGCCAAATGCTGTCATATTTATTTTCCTAACATGTGAAGTCATTGTTTTACTATTGAGCCAAAGACTATTGTGTATTCTGTGTCCCTATCATTTTTCCAAGTCAAGGCCAAGTTCCTCATTTTGTAATTCAAAGATCTCCATCAGTTGTTCACCCCGTCCCTATTCACAGATTTTAGCCCCAGTCTTATCACTTTTCAGTGTCATCCATCCACAGAATTGAATTCCATCTGATTCATTATTTCACTCCCCACAACTATTTATTTCACTGATATTCACCACAGCCATGTTTGCTTTAGCGCTCTCTTTGTGGGTGCATGTTTATTTATAGGTTAATTTTTTTTTTACCAGATCATTTGACACTAAGTTGTAAACATGATGCATCATCCCTAAATATTTTAGCTGCATCTCTTCAAAATAAGGATATTCTCCTACAGAAACATTGTCACATCCAAGAATTCAGCACTGATTCAATATTACCTTAAACTCAGGTCTGTATTTACATTTCTCTGATTTGCAGGGAAAAAAGTCCTATGTAGCTATTTTTCCCCTCTCTAGGATCTAATCAAGGAATTGCATGCATTAGATAGTCAGGTCTCTTTAGGATCCTTTAATCTAGAACATTCCCGCATGATGTTTTGTCTTTCGTGACATTGATATTTTTGAAGAGTACATGTCAAGCATTTTGTAGAATGTTCCTCTATTTTGGATTTGTCTGATGGTTTCTTCACAATTATGTTCTGGTTAAACATTTTAGCAAAATATTATATATTAGGTGATATTGATTGGTTACATTTTTTACTTTTTCTTTCCTCATGTTTCTCCCTTGGCTTGAATGTTCTCTCACTTCAATTTCATGATTACAAACCCTATGTTTCCTTTAGTTAAATTCAGAATATTATTATGTGACCCTTGCGCTGTGCCAGGTGACCTGGGTGCACGAAGGAAGTAGAAGATTCTTCTTCCAGGGCAGCACCATGATCCACACCCTCCAAGGAATCTTCTCTGATTAATTCTGCTTACAATGATCTCGTCTTTCCTGAATTTCTGTAGTCCTATAGTCTATAAACTGTAAGCCTGCTTTCATTATTAATGTTCGGCCTTATTGGATGCTATAATACTTTTGATGTAAGTTCCTTTAAGGCAGATACATGTCTTTTACCATTTTTTTCTTGTCCTGGTCTAGCACTCAGCACTGTGCTAGACCAAAGGCAAGTACTTAAGAAATAATAGTTGAGTGTTTTTATAATGCCTTCTTTACTTTAAAGCTCTTTGACTATTTTTTCAAATGGAGATAATTCTTGGTAGTCTTCTGCATTGAAAGAAGCTGTGGCATAGATGATAAATTAATATATAGCTTTAAAATGAATTATATGACTTTTGAAAAATCATCCTTTATATCATCCTTATTATGTTTGACCATGATCAGTTTGTATTTCCTGAGTATAAACTTGAACACTGTGGAAAGATAATCAGGAGTGTATTGTGATTCAGATTTTTAAATTAACCATGGATGATCTTCAAAGCAAATAATCCACATTTTCAAAATTAATCATTTAAACCCTTTGTTTACATATAAAAATAGATGGTTGAACCATCATGCTATTCTGTACAGCAATCATTCTTCTCATGGAGCTATTTATCATCTGTCGGTGCATGTTGGTTGAAACATTTTCTCTTGGAAATCAAAATGATGGCTTGGGAGGCAGATAATTATAATGTAGCCAAAAACCATGTTGTACAGAATCCAGTGGGGTGGCTGAGGTTTTATAAAGGTTTCTTAAATTTTGCATTGTACTTTATTATTCTACATTGAGGGAAAAACATGTTTATAGTCATGGACCACCTGGATCTCTCCAATTACCCCAAGGCCCCAAATATTGTCTGCCCCATGCAGAATCAATCAATTATTAAGAGTAAAGCTTTCATACATCACTGTTTATTTGCTTGTTTATTCATTTACTTATTTTGGATCCACCAGTGCACTGAAGCTTTGCGTGGTACAATAAACAGGGAGTTCCATAAAGCCTGTCTTTTCTCTAATTTTGTGCATTAGGTGACATTTGCAGGTGATTGTGCCGGGTCTGTTGATTACTAGCCATCTGGTGTAGCCTTGGCCTCTGAGTTTTAGAGCCATAGAGCCCCCAGCAGTAGATTTACCAACAATTCTGGTATGAAACAACCATTTGGCCCTCTTTGATGGCCTTTAAAGTGTCACTACCCTCTGGTCTGTCTTTACTGCCATAGTTTCATTTGTGATTTGTTTGCTGGAAAATAATTATCAAGGTATTATTTAATCATATACTTTTGATCACATCCAAATTAGTGTTACATTTGTGTTTATGGAGCTTAATCACAGAGCAAGTGTGAAAGAATTCTATATGGATATCCAAAAGAATCAAAATAGCCATGTTGAGTTAGTGAGTAATAAGCTAGACATGGTTCTAAGAGTAGTGAGTCCGTGGATTGTAATTAGAAGAGTTTAATGTTCACAAAGATGGTTTGTTGTATAGTTTCTGAAGGATTGCCATCACATTTATGCCTAATAAATTAAATATATTCTTCATGAATATAATAAGGCAGTATTAATTTACTAAATGAGAAGGTGGTTATAAGGAATAATTAGCTAAAATGATTTCAAAAGCCTCTGCAAATAAAACTAGTTGTATAAACAAACCTTCAAATTACAGTGGGCCTATATTCCTAGAGCTAATGAAAAATGTGATCGTACGTGAAACTTTTGACAGTAGGAAAGGAGAAAATGTCATTCATGCTGTGCTTTTTAAAAAGTTCCAGAAACTTCTTACCATTGGCTACATCCTTATTTAATGTAGCTGGGAAAGCTTTGTGGAAATCTTATGGATCTGTTAAATATTTAATAAACTTATAGGTTAGAAATAAAGAGGTATACCAAATTGATATAAATGATTGTTAATTATTTTAAAAACCTGCCCAAGTGGGTGTATATAGGATTTTATTTTTCTCTCTGTATGGAATACACTGATATGGAGGCCTAGCATTTAAAAAAAAATTATTCAGGCATTTATCTAGTGAGGTAATTAGTGAATTCCAATCCCTAAACTTACCTTTCCTCTACGAAAAAACACTGTGCATGAAAATATGAGTATATAATATTTAAGCACTTAATTAGCACAATGGATGAAAACTATTAGAAATGGAAAGGATCTTAAAAACCATCTAGCTGAAACCTTTTGTTTTATAGATGAGAAAACTAACTTAGGACTAGATAGCTGAAGGTGCTTGACCAAGATTTTAACACTGATAGAATTAAGATTTCAACTCTGGTTTCCTATCTTCTAAGCCATTACTCTTTCCACATACCGAAAGAAAACAGAACATTTCAAATAACTTTATGCTTACTGAGGACCAACTCAGCAAGGAGGTTGGTTAGAGGTCACCAAAACCAAACTTTCACTTTTGAACTTGTCTTGAAATTTCTTCTCCTTATTCCTGCTCTTTCTGGTATTGTTGATGACAGTATCACTTCAGGGCTGAACTAATTTATTTATTTTTTGCCATTTTAATTTCAGTGAAATTTAAGAATGTCTTTAGTATAGATATAAACCAAGGCTTTTATTTTAAATTATCTGTGATTGTATTATCATTTGAAATATTGCATAGGATATTAGTTATGTCCAATAAGCATGAATTGAATGATCTTTCATGAGAAGCTCATGATCTGCACATAAGGGCTCATAGATATTAAAAATATTTGTAGACCGTTAAAGGTACCATGCATTATGCTAGATCCTTCTTCCACTCTTAAATAGACTCTTCTCTTTTTGTCATCTACCACACTTGATCTGTCACCAAACCCTGTTGATTTTCACCTCTAAAGTGTAGGCCAACATGTGCCCCTTTTTACCCTTTTCCCCAGCTGCTCTGGGGGATTCAGGCTGTATCACCTCTGAGCTGACTGTTGCAACAGACTCTTAACTGGCCACTAGTCTCTGTACTTCTCTTTGACCCGATGCAGTTCAGCTTTCTTAACATCACCACATTATTTTTCTAAATTTTCAATCACTGCATGGCTTCAAACCTGTTATTTGTTCCTCTTCATTGAGAAGCTAAATTTCTAGCTCCATTGCACCCGCTTGCAACATGCTTTGCTTCTTTAACACTATGTTCTACCTCCTAACCTGATCCCTGTACCTAATACCCGTGTCACCCCCACATCTCCGTTCATGTGATCTTTTTGACTAACTCGCCAATCCCCCCTCCTCCTCACTCCCACCAAGAAGGCCAGCCAACACCTTCATGTTCGAGATGCACTTCTTCTTCTATGCTCACTTGATAGAAATACATTCATATTTGTTACTTTTTATTTCCAGTATGTATAAGTTCAGAGACCTATTTTTTTGTCTATGTATCCCCATCACCCTGCACTTTGAGGAGCTCAGATATCATTGATCTTCATTCTTTGTGGATTCCATATTTGAGCATTCCCCTTAGAATTTATTTGAAGCCCCCAAATACTCATGGTGCTTTCACGATCATTTACAGACATGCACAGAATGACAAAAATTTCAGTCACTTGAAGTGCACATTTCCTTCTTATTAAACAAGGTGACACTCTGCTTTATTTTTTAGCTCTCAAATTGTAAACAAATGTCCTATTAGGAGTCTAGTGCCACATTTTTACATTTTTATGCATTTTATTGGTGATTTTCTTGTTTAAAATGGCCGCCAAACATCATGCGGGCAGAAGGTCTGTCTATTGTACCCAGGAGCAAAAAGACTGTAATGTGTCTTATGGAGAAAATACTTGTTGAAGAATGAGTTATATCCTGTAACAAAGACCCTTTTACTTAGAGGGTGGGTTTGAAAGAAGGGATGGCATGCTGAAGAAGTGATTTGTGATCTGAGATCTGAAGGATTAGTGGAAACTAAGTTGGTGAATGAAGTTGGAATGAGAATAAGAGAGAGTTTTGACTTTATCAAATGGGTCCATAGCCTGCACAAAGATCCTGTGGCAGAATGGAACATGGCACATTTAAGGAACTTAAAGTAACTGCTCTGGCCAAAGAGCGGTGAGTAAAAGGGAGATTGATAGGAGAAAAGGCTGGAGATGTAGGAGGAAACAGACGCTGAAGGACTCAGACAGCGTTGATGGTTTGGGTGATTACCCTACAAACAGTATGAGGCCGTTCAGGGGTCTTATCTTTTTGTTTTTTATTTTTTATTACATTTATGGGGGTAACATTGGTTATAAATATTATATAATTTTCAACTGTACAAGATTATAATTTGACATCTGTATACTCTATTGTGTGTTCACTACCTGAAGACTAGTTGCCTTCTATTATTATATATTTGAATCCCTTTACCCACTTCACCGCCCCCAACCTGAATGAGAGAAGATATTTGCAAATGATAGTTCTGATTAGGGATTAATGTAGAAAATATATAAAGAACTCATTCAAGGATTTAAACATGGCGGTGACATAAGCATATTTGTGTTCTAAAATGAGCACTTGGCTTCCAGTATGGAGAATGGATTGTAAAGGGTAGAAGTAGCCAAGAGAATGACCTAGGAAGATCCCAGATAGGAGTTTATTGTAGTCATCCAAGAAAGTTCTAAGTGTGCCAAGGTTTACTATAAAATTTATAAACACTTAAGTGAATGATTTAAATAAATTTAAATTTGTTGCCTTTAATTTTAAAGGTGGAATTTTTTTTCTTAATAATTATTACCTTCATACTGATGCTATAAATTTTGAAATAATATTCATAGACAAGCATATATTTTTGAATAAAAAAGGTTGCTTGCTTGCCAGTAAAATTTTAAAGAAAGAGAAGCAAAGCACTTCAGAATTTAAAATTCGTAGTTACTTTTAGTTGCGGTAGTGAATATGCAGTTACTCTTTTGGAAAAAGAACTCAGCCTGCAGAACCTGGGACAAGAAAGGGAAATAGGCTTGTTTAGAGAAATCAATAATAAAATCTCCTTTCATATCATGTAAGGGATATTAGTCCTGAACTTCCAAGTTAAAAATAAAAATTTAGGGGTTGGGTGAGGAAAATGAGCCGGCCAGAATTTAAAAAGGCCAAGATGTTCTCTGAATGGATGAGGTCGGTAGGTAGGCATCCCAGATGCTCGTAACAATTGGTAGCTTGTAAGACCAGAAAATCGTTCAATAATGAAAATAATTGTGGTGAAGGAATGATGTTAGTCATATGTTCTATAAACTTTTTAATAAGGTATAAATTTTAAATGAGTAGGCAAATATAGAGAAACTGAAATGTGTTTTTTTTTCAGTATTGTCAACCTCACTTACAGACTGTAACTTCTGTGCTCTCTTAGCTTCCTCTCACTATTGTCACTGAGGAAGCAGGGTAAACCAGATGTCTGGTTGTAGCTGCGGCTCCTTTACTGCTAGAATTTCTTCACAGTTTTTCTTGTGGTCCTTAATGCCGACTGAGAGGAGTGCTTTACTTTCAGATAGACTCAGCCAGTTTTCCTGCCTTTTTCTAGAATGGAATAGCCACAACTTGTAATCAGGAGTTCAATAGTATTTAGGGCTCTAACGTGCCTTGAATAAGGGGATATGTCAACTTGTTCAGCCTCTAGCAAGGGATCAAGCTTCTCTTCCAATCTTAACTCCTGTCCTGCTTTCATTTTGACTTTTGACAGGGTAAGGGCTCCTATATCGTTTGTAGTCTCAGTTTTAAAACAGTATGGTATCATTTTTATAAAGCTATACCTAAAGTCTGATAAATTATTAGGTTGGTGCAAAAGTAATTGCAGCTTAAAAGGGTAAAAATAATTGCAGAAACCACAATTAATTTTGCACCAACCAATAACTTTAGAGGTGAGGCACTGCATTTCTGGTAGAAAAATTATTTGTATAAAACTGTATCATCCTCATTGTGCAGAACATGAAGAAAGGAATGGATTTAGCTTTTTGCCAATAATCTTTGTAATGAAGAGCTTAGAATGTGATCCTGTTATTTGAATGTTTCCTGCCTTATGGTACATTGTCTAATACTATGATACAGAGTAGTATTAGAATACTGCAAAATTGAAACTCATTTTTGTACAAAGTGAGACTTAGATCTTTTAAAGAAAAAATATACACAAAGGTGGGAGAATTGTGATATCAAATATACAAAAGAATTCAGCTTTTCTATACTGTGTAAAAACTAATGGATAATTTTTATTATTTTATTAACTGTAGGAAAAATTAAGTATTGGAGGTGGCTGAAGCATTGAACTATTACTCCCTCTCCCCATTTGCACCAAGAAAATCTTTCTAGTAAGTCTTTATTTGTCCACTTATTGCTTTGTGGTCTTCTCAAAAGGAAGGCTTTTGGCTAATGCACTTATATTATTGGAAGATATTCGTTCGCCCCACAGGATGTTGGGGAGACTCTATTTCTTTTTCCAGTATCTGAGTAAAAAGATAAATTATGTTTTTGCAATAATAATACTATTGTAAATTTTTTTTATAGTACCTATTACTGAAGAACAATAAAGAGAGGTGATACAGCATTGCTGTGAGGTTTCTAGCAACTGTTTTTAGAAAAAAACAAACTAGTTATCTCAAATTTATCTTTAATAGCAGACTGAACTCTATTCTAAATTCAAAGTAGAAATTTTAGTGCTAAGTCTGCTGTTATAATATTGTGTTTTCTCTGTCTCTTTTGGGTCCCATGTTCTTTCCTCCTAGCAAGCCAAACTACCATTAGCAATGCATTAACAGACAGAATTCAGAGATCAGACTTTCAATACTGAGTTAGGTAGTAACCTCACCTCATGTGTTCTACCTCGTTGTTTCTTTTCACATTGCTAGCATTGAACTTATCTCATTAAAACTGTATTTTTTGTTTGCCTTGGCCCCTGTCCTCTCCCAGTCTCAACAGCGTTGACTCCTTGAAGACAGAATTTTAAGAATGTTTATTTACTTTTATATACATATTTCGTTCTAGGAACACTGCCTTGGACATAGTAAAGAGTAGATGAATATTTAGTGAAGGAGAGCCATAAGGGATAGGACAGAGAGAAAGAAGGAAGAAAGGAAAGAGAAAATGAAGAAAGTAAGGAAGAGCTATGGAAGGGACAAAAGGATGGAAAGATCCACCATGTCCTAGCTATAAGGATGTTTGCCTGAACTTGGTTTTTTTTTTTTTTTAATTGGTAAAATGGGGGAATGATACACATGTTCTGTGGTTAACCAGGGATTGCCTGAGAGAACATTTATAGAATATATATACTATGGTTAATTACAGTACTTTCTTTGTAATCCTTCCCTTTGAAAAATCCTGTATTTCCTCTAAAAGTCTTCTGAAATCAATCCTGCCTAGCTCAGTTTGGAAATTCCAAGACCTCAGCATATAAATATATAGGTTATACTACACCAAAGTGAATTTTAATGTTTTCTTGATGGCTTCTTTTAGATCTTTCCGCTAGAGCCATGTGGTGTGCTAGAGCCATTTTTCCCCATCTCCTGATCAGTGACATCCTACTGGTAGCTTGAAATCAGTCATGGAAATTGACAAACACATTTTCTCCCTAGAGATGGGTTGTTAAATATTTACCAGCACAGCACTGCTTTTGTCCCTCCTGCATCTATCCTATAGGTGGCTCTTGGGCAAGAGCAATGGGTGTCCCATTTTTGAGTATCCCTCTGGTAAGTCAACACTTATAAATGGTGACAACATTGATTTGACTAGGGACAATTACAAATGAAAAGAAAATGTATGGTAAAGCAAAGCCAAAGAATCCAAGGTGGAATATACAGACATCGCTGGTCTCAGAAATATCTCTCCTTTTAGACTAGCCTAAAGTTTACAATAGAGCTATCTAATTTTAAAGCATTTTGTAGACATTTTAAGGATGACTTATCTTTTATAATATCCTGTAATGTTATTACCATGTTATTAAATATTTCTGAATATCTTGTTATTTTCTTTGATCCACCTATTCTTTTGAATAATCCGTCTTTGTCTATCTTAATACATTACTTTTTAACTAAGGCTAACTCCAACATTCTTATCAAGCATATAAGTAGTCCACTTTTTTGACCCACCAATATGAATTGTTAAAACATGTCCTTTACAATTCAAATTATTTGTGCATAAGATAATTTTATTGCTTCTCCTACAGAAAGATAGATTGAATATTCATTCTTCTTTGTTCATTGACCTTTTAACCATAGAAAAGCAGTGGGCTGATTGCTAGAGAATCCTGAAAATTTCCTGCTAATAAAAACAAATAAGACATAAACAATTATTAAATTCAGCATCTTTGCCTGTACTTTCACATGCATAATACTTTAGCGTTTACACAGAGCTTAAACAGAATAACAATGATACCACTTTTTCAGCATTTACCAGGTGTCAGTTTTAGGGTAAATTTCTTTATAGATCTTATTATCAGTTTATCCTCACAACAACCTTAGGTGATTTTTAGACCAAGTATCATTATCTTCCTCATTTTACAGATGGGAAAATAGAGGTTTAAGTCTGTTACGATTTTCTGAATAATCTAGTTAGATTTACAAAACTACTAGACATGCCCTTTGCTTTTGTATAGGAAAATACATTTATGTGTTTTGAGCAGGTTCTACCTTCTTTCTAGTTGACCTTGTCCAAGCCACTTTACTTGTCTTTGCCTTACTTTCTTTACTGTAAGATGAGGATAATTACCCAACCTCATAGACCTATGGTGACTATTAAATGTAATGATGTGTACAATGCTCATTACATACAAGTGCTGAACACGTGCTTTCTACTCTTGTTCTTATCACAGCTCCTGTTATAAAAAAGTTGTCCAGTAGCATTCATGCATTCTCATTTTAGTTCTTAACTATCCATTACATTTTTTTGTTTTTAATTGACTGAAGGAAGTTAGGTTGCTGTAGTAACACCATTGTTTTGCATTTCACAATTTTGAAAACACACTCTAAGTTGACCCCCCATGAGTCATGTCCTTCTATAATCCCTCACCCTAGAGCAGTGGGTGGAAGTTGTGACTTCCTTCTAGTAGCAAATAAGATTTGGGAAAGGTGATAAAATGTCCCTCCTGTGGATATATTATGTTGTAAGGCTTCGCAGATGGGAGTGCCAGAAGATCCTGGTAGCCCTGAAGAAGCGAGCTGACGTGTTGTGACAGGCCAGTGGAGAAGGCCACATGGCATGGAAGTGCAGATGGCCTCTGAGAGCTGAGAGTGGCACTCAGATGACATCCAGCACGTAGCTAGGGACCTCAGGAACCGGATGTTGCCAAGTACCAACAGTTTGGAAGAGGACCCCCAGTTCCAGAAATGAATGTAGCCTGGCAGATACCATAATTGCAGATGTGTGAGGCCATGGGCAGAGGACCCAGTATGCTGTGTGCAGACTCCCGACCCCCAGAAACTGCCAGATGATAAATGTGTATCGGTTTAAGCCACATTTATTGTCATTTGTTACACAGCAGTAGATAACTAATACACACATTGATTGAAATTTCTGAATACTTAAGTTTGACCTATTTTTGGCACATTAATATTGGATATTAAGGTATACCTGACACTTAATTTGTAATTAGAGCCAAATAAAAGCTAGCTTTTTAATTTTTTAAAGAACTATTAATACTTTTTAATTATCAACAAATTTAAAATATGAGTGAAATTAAAGAGCTAAAACGGACCCTTTCAGACTCAAAGAGATGTTAGGGTTAGTCTAACCCTTTTATTTTACAGATAAGAAAATTAAATCGCCATTACACTACATTCCATTGACTCTGTACATTAAGAAGATTTCACTGAGATTTTTAAAAGGTTGCACTGAAAGAGGTCTTTAATTTATATAAATATTCCTTATATTGTTTATTTATAGAAGTGAGGGAATGCATGAAGTTGCGTTGTAACAATACAAAGAACATACTTTTATGTTTGGCCTATTTGTCTGAACTAAGACCCATAGCCATTATAGAGGGTCACTAGTTGTCAGAGTGGAGGTAGCCAAGAGTCAACCAGATCCACTGGCTGGTGCCATCAGTCAGGCCATCCCTCTTCTTAGGGCTGACTGACTGACTTCTGACTTAGGATTGAAATACTCAAGTTTATTGAGTTTACTTGTGTGTATACTGTAGAGTTTGCAAGATTTAGTTGAGTCATGGACTCATTACGCCTATGGAATAAGTAAAAACTCTACACTGTGCTATTTAAGGATTTTCCTCAGTGATCTGGCCTAATTTATTGCTTCAGCCCTGTGAGCCTCCACACCAGACTCAAAGTTTCTTTTCAAGGGAAGCTGACCTTATATCCACCTCTGGGTTTTGTTCACATAACTCACTACAAGTTTGAACTCCACTTTTTCTTCAGACAGGAAAGCTCAAGTCCTCCATCTTTTCAATGGAGAGACTTCTGCTCATCTGAACCAGAAATGCTCCTTTTGATTTGGTAGTGCTAAAGTCACACACACACACACACACACACACACACACACACTCTCACACACATACTCACACACATGCTCTTGACTCCCTAAATAGACTATACATTCCCTGAGTTTAGAGTACCATATACATATTTTTATCCCCACAGTATCTAGTAATGTACCTTGATAGATATTAATTTAATGTTTGTTAACTGATTAATTCATCAATTACTGTGGATAAGGAAATGGGTAATGGATATAATCAGAGGGGTGAACACATGAACTTGTTACAGTTGGTGAGAACTATGGAGTTGGTAATGGCTATAATTAGAGATCTAATAGCAGGAGTGTGTCTGGAAAGGGATGTTGATGGGAAGACAAGACCACAGGGAATAAGTGACGTGAGGCATTGAGACTTGAATGCCTGAAGGAAAAGCCCTCAATGGTGCAGGGTATTATGGTTTTGGAATTGGGAGAGTTGCATAATTCTCTTGGAAAGAGGAAAACTTGGAAGGAGGAAAACATATGGTTTGTATGTTCCACTCCTTATGTGTGTGTGTGTGTGTGTGTGTGTGTGTGTGTGTGTGTGTGTGTGTGTATCACTAAAATGTCCTTGAGTTAAAGCCCATCAAGATTTTAGGGCATTTTCTTTTCCTCCTCCTGAGTAACCTACCTCTTGGTTTTCAGACCCAGAGTGTTAATTTGCAAAATGAGAAGATAGTGTAAAGAGCTAAAATCTAAAAACAAAAAAAGAACAGAAAAATTTTCAAGCACACCTATCTGGAATGAAATTATTTGAATATGAAACTGAGTACCTCTAATTTAAAATATGTTGATTGTTAAATGTTTAATTATTTTAAGCAAGTGTATGGAAGATGTGAAAGTAATTAAAATGGTATGGAAACTGGAGAGTACAGAAGAGGCTGCACCCTGCTTGTACTGCGACTCTTAACAAACGACTTCTTTTGTCCTTATTTTTTCCCTTTCACTAATTGAAAAGACCTATCTTTGTTATTATTAAATATCATTCTATTTTTAACTCCAACTTGTAGGGGTCATTTGAAACTGTGTTCCACCCTCTAAGCCCTCCAAGTTGGATGTTAATACAGACTTCATAAGCATTCTTTGTTTTCTCATCATCCACATCACCATTCAGAATGCCAGCTGTAACAGACCCGAAGTCTCCTTGCTGGATATCCCTTAGTAAATTGATAACTCCCACAGAGCTACACACATCTGTCCTGCCTCTATAGGCTGAAAGTGCCTGAGTATACTCAATGAATCTTGGTAAAAACTATCGTTTCTCAGTTTCATATAGCTTTATTTGTCGACAGCTGTAATCATCACAAGCATACACGTTCGTGAATTAGAAATACCTTATCATGGCTTTTTAAATTTACCATATAACTTTGTTTAATAATATGTATATTAAAGAGTTCATTTATCCAAACTCTCTGAACTACTCAGAAATCTTTAAAGTTGAAATAAACATATGTTTAGACATATTAACTGTCTATATAAGATACAGGTGGATGTATAAGCTGTAAGACCTTGGATTAGTTATTTAGCTTCTGAGAGTCTCATCTATATAATGGGGATGATAGCATTTACCCCATAAGACTGGTAGGTGGATTAAGTGAGATAATATATGTAAACTGCTTAGAACAGTCTGATATATATACATACTATATAAGTTTTAATCATCATTTGGTGGTTTGAAATGGTTGATGTTAATGTGACTGATCATTCTTAGGTCTACATTTGTTTATTGAGGCATGATTTGTATACAATAAAATGCACAATTTTAAGTGTGCAGTTGGATGCCTTTGACAACTGTATACACTTGTGTTATTTACACTCCAGTTAAGATACAGAACATTTTGTATCACCCTGGAAAGTGCTCACTTGCAGTCAACCTCCTGTCTCCCAGAGAGAAAAATATATTTTTGTTTCTGTCACCGAAGATTAGTTTTTCCTGGTATAGAACTCCAGGTGAACGGAATCATGGGATATGTACTCTTTTGTGTCTTGCTTCTTTTCTGCATCATATTTTTGACGTTCACCGATGTTGCTGCATGTGTCAGTAGTTCAGTCCTTTGCATTGCTGAGGGGTATTTCAGTTTATGGATATGCAAGTTGTTTATTCTCCTCTTGATGGACATTTGGGTTGTTTCTAGTTTGGGATCTCTTAAGAATGAAAATGCAATGCGTATTATATACATCTTTTTGTGGATACATGTTTCCTTCCTCTTTGGTAACACCTGGGAGTGGAATCACGGGATATAAGTTAGGTGCATGTTAGCTGTTAAAGAAAGTTAACAACTTCCAAGATGGTTTTACCATTTTTATATCCTCACCAGCAATGTAGGAGATTTCCGGTTGCTCCATGTCCTCACTGACCTCAGTCTGTCTGCCGTTTCTGCTATGCTGGTGGGCATGAAGTGGATCTCAGTGTAGTTGTCATTTCCATTTCCCTGTTGACTCATGATGAGGAGCCTCTTGTCGTGTGCTTATTGGCCATTCATACATCTTCCTTTGTGAAGTGTCGATTCAAGTAGTTTGCCAATTTTAACTTGTTTGTTTTTATTATTAATTATTTTGATGTGATTTGAATACGTACATAGAATTAAATTATTTGTATCCATACAGCACACTTATTATGTGTTTATTCCATTTGTCAAAGGAAGGAAGTCATTAGCAAAGTAGTGTACTTATCCTCAGATAGACAGTAAAGTATCAGTACCTCTGTTTGAGAATTTCACACAAAAACCAGAGCCCAAGCAGGTGTTGCTACCATCTGAGAGTGATAATAATTTGCAGATGCTACATATGGTATCTCTAGTAGCTCAGATTCTACATTATGTAGCTCTCTACATTTTTACACTTTTGTGACTTAATCATTTCCTTCCTACACTTGTTTTAATTTGTCTCTTCAAGGAGAAAAAAAATCCCTGTGAGAATATAAGAATAATTAGTTTCCATGAGTTGGATATTTGCAACAACTATTTTTTTAAGGTTTGGGGAGCAACTCTTTTTTGTGGGGGCATTCCCTTCTATGTACGATAATGTAGTTGTGCAAGTTGAATGCTTTCATTAGCTTATATCAGGGTCATAACAGTAGTGACGGCTAAGAAATGTTAATACACACTTAGAAAATGTGTTTGTTAATGACTCTCAGGCAAAGACTGTGACAGAGCTGCCCTTAATTCCATAAACATAAGGCATATTAATCCCTTTAGTTGACAGGTGCTTAAATGGGCAGATTGGATGAGTAATTGGGTTGTTCTCCTAATCCTTAGCTTTGAATATAAATGAGAAATATCTGGATGTTTTTATGTGTCTTCAGTAATGTCTTCTAATTGATTTATTTTAAAATGAACTGTTTCTGTACAACAGTGATTTGTTTCAGCATCTGTTGTTCATATGAGAGGAGTTGCAATTATAAAACGTTTCTAAAAGTTTATACCTTTTAACACTCAACTCTCTTTCCAAATCCCATATAGAGGACTGGTGAAGTCATCCTCCAATTATTTCATTTTTAATAACATTATTTTGGAGGGAAACAAACCTATTCCCCAGGAATATGATGAATTCCTTTAGAGGCTGCTCTGTGCCTTATATGCCCTCAGGATACAATTTAGTGTTATACTGTGTGACCCAAAAATTTTAAGGTACTTTCCGAAAGAGCCTTAATATGCTCTCAGGAGGCATCACACCTGTCCTGGAAAGACCCGGCTCAATATTCCTCTTTACTTGACAGTGGAAGACATTAGTTAACATTTTAAAGAGTGGGCTGATATATTTCTGAACCTTTTGTTTCAGACGCTCATCTGTCAGTGTGATGAAGGATTGGGGAAAAATTAGAATAAGTGAGAATTGTGGCATGAGAGGAATGGAAGACATTTTATAGAGCAATATAGAAAGAAAAGTTTGGAAGGAAAAGTTGGGGAGTTCTTCAGTGCCAAATCCAGCCAACAAGCCAAGAAGCTCCTGAAAGGTCAGCACCCTAAAAATAGCAACAATGCAGCAAACACCTTTCACTGGAGCTACAGGGCTTTAGAAGACAGTGGAGAGCTGGGGGAAAAGGTCAGCTAATAAAATGTGTTACTATATCCAGAGAGACTCAAGGGGAGAAAACACCTGAGTAGCCACATTTTGTATATGTAATTTTTTCTTTTTCCCAAATTTAGGTCTCTTTCTGTATTACATGTCCACATATACCATAATGTGGACAAACATTTGAAATCTTAGTTCATACAGATAGCTGTGTAAATTTTTAATTGATTACCATTTTTAATATGATTAATATTAACAAATGTTAATGTTTTATTTGGGGGGAAGGTGAATGACATGAAGGTGTTGCTACATGTGGCAAAATGTTGTTACCATTTTTGGTGGTGATTGTTGGGAACTCCTAGAGAGAAGGGTCCATCTCTCTTCATTTCTGTACCTCCTGGATCTGCCACTTTGGGTTCCTTCTAGACACACAAGGAACATCAGCTGATGGAATGAAATCTGATTCAGGAGCTTTCTACCAGACTTGAGTACTTCTTAATAATGATCTTTTCCACAGAATTCTTCAAACCCCTTTTCTCAAATAGTAAGTACATCCACAGGGGTGCTACATTTTCTACCTCTTTTGCTGGTATACATTGCTTTTCTCATGGAAAAAGATTGCCTATAATATAGCAAGACAGGGATTTTTGGAATGGCTGTTCCCACTGGTGTTAAAAGGCTTGACTGTACAGAGAGAGACAAATTTGGAAGAACAGTAGGACATTGGAGGATTGTTCACATTTTCTTGCCAGTGCCTTTAGTGTGGTCTTTAGTTACTTTTTAAAGAGATTCAAATCCATAAGCTCTCAGGTCTAAGTTTTGAACCAATTTACTTTTCCAGCAAGAAAGGGAAACTTCAAACTTTGGAAACTTAGGACAATAGGAAGTACAGTTCTCAAGTTTTTTCAATAAAACTGGGAACTTTTTTTTTTTTCCAATTCACTTTTTAGCTATGTGATTAGTTTCCTTGAAATTTGTAATCCTTTTATGCTAGGTTCCATGACTATTTAAGGAGCTGGAATACTAATGACATTAAACTGTTGTGTTCATTTTGGTTAATTCAGTTTAATTACAATTTCAGTCTTTTCTAATTGGTTTTATATTTTTATTCAGACAATCTAGTATCATACATAGATATTAGGACCTCTCTAATATGAAAAAAGAAAACAAACAAAACAGGTAGCTAGTACTTTGAGGAATATAAGACCTTGTACTATAATTCTTAGGCTTAGTGATACTGATTTCTTTTTTTTTCCACATTTAAAAAAATGTATTAAATTTATTGCGGTGACATTGGTTAGTAAAATTATGTAATTTTCAAGTGTATATTTCCATAATACATCATCTATATATTGCTGATTTCTTTCTTCTCAAATACTAGTGAATATAACCATTACCTATTCCTGTAAATTTTACTTAGCTTCATGAAATTATAGTACTTAGTTTTTTTACATGTCTGTGAAAATACCAGTGGTGTCCATTAGCTGTAAACCGGATCAGCAAAGTGCCCTGTGAATCCACCTTGTATGGGAACTTTGAAATTAACAGAATGTTTTAGCTTTCATTTGCATTTCACAACCAGATTGCTGTTCAATGTAGACAAATCTAACAGTAAGGTAGGAACTGGATCTCAAATTATTCTCAGTTTTCTTTGGAATGCCTTGATCTTTAAAAATGCAAGCATTCTGTTCAGCTCAAAGAATTGTAAAATATAAAGAGCAACACTGACATTTTATTTAAGCAAAGCATGTCTTTATGCCTTAGGGGGTGGGGGGAGTGCAGATCTTTCAATTAGATAAAGATGCATATCAGGTATTTAGAATCTTTAGTTGTTAGAAGTTACTGTTAAATAGGTTTTTGATTTGGCAGAGTCCACACTATTTTCTTGGGATATTGTGGAGGAAGTCTCCAGTGTTCTCTTTTCATATTGACTCATTAGGTCAACATTTATTAAACTTTTTCTGTAGACAAGATACACATATAACTGTAAAATTGAGATACAGTTTTCCTTTTTTTCCCCAATGGAAGCTGTATCTTAATGATTATTCTCTATTTCAGCCTCTAGATATTTGTATTAACATTCTACAGAATTGTATACCTGAAACCTATGTAACTTTACTAACAATTGTCACCCCAATAAACTTTAATTAAAACAAAACAAAACCATTATATAGTGTAGTAGCTTACAGAGAGTTAGTTTTATAGTATTTGACTTTAAATCCAGGGAAGGTTGAAATGGATATATTTGTTAATATTGAAACTTAATGTACTTTGCTTATATTGAAACTGAAAATATTCTTTGAGAAATTTTAAGCTTAAAAAGAGAGAGCTATTTATAAAGTTTCTATCAATTTGATCTGATGAAAGATAAGCTATAATTTATCTCTTCAGTGATAAATCCTTATATACATCTGTAGGCGGTGTAGTATAAGGGTTAAGATGTTAAACTTGGCTTTGGGTAGATCGGGATCATATCTTTGCTCAGTAATTCACTAGCTGTTTAAATTTAGGCAGCTTTCTTAAAATTTGTTTTTTTTTTTTTTGTTTTTTTTAAACTGGTGAACTGGGAATCATAATAATATTTACCTCATAGAGTTAATAGAGTTGTGATGATTCAATAAGCAAGAACAGGTGAAGTGCCCAATATTGAGCACATATTAGGAACTCAATAGATGTTTATCATTTATATCCCACATCTGGCACAGTATCTCGCACGTACTCAAAATTACTTATTGAATAAATAAGTCAGTGCTTTGGGTTCTGAAAACAAAAATTGATTCTGAAGCACCTGGCTGGATAGGTTTTATTCACTTTGGTAATCTGTTAAACATATCCCTGAATAAAGTGCTAATTACTTATATCAGTAAGATTTTTGATGACATAACAAGATCAAGACACTGTGCTAGTTGCTGTGGGACATGTAAAGCAGAATAAGAAATTGTCATTGTCCAAAAGGAATTTACATTACAATTATAGGAGAGGGGAATAAGACCTGAACATTTGAAAAATTCAAGAATAATGTTGAATTTAACTAACAAGTGAAATGATAAATGAAAATGACAAAAAATTCTGATAAGTGATGGAGATAAGAATTTTAGTGTTAAATAAAATTTCAAGTGTCAGGATTCAGGTAAGATTTAGTAACAACTCAAAACTTTAATATTGCTAATACTTGTGATTTTTAGCATTCTTTTCAGTACTGATAATGGTAAATATGTTCTATTCTTATCCCAATATTCATATTTCAAAGTAGATTGTATATAAATAGTGCAATATTTATGCTTCACTACACAAAGGCCAACATGGCCTAGTTGGATATGCAAAAACAAATGAAAAATAGTTCCCAACCAAGAGACCATTGCAGTTACAAACACTAAAATATGAGATGCACTAGAAGTTTATTCAACTAATGTATCTTAAATGAGGAAAAACTGCACATCGTTTATATGTACTTATTATTGAATGGGTAGTGGTATGCTAGGGAAACAAAGGTGAAAAAGATATAGCTCTGACCTTCAGGAGGAAAGAGTCTAAATGGGGGTGAATGACAGAGAGGCATACCGATAAACACAGTATTGAGACATAAATGTTCTAACAAAATTTGTGCCAATGCTTTGTGAGGCCAGAGGAATTAGCCACTTGAGTTACTATATAAGAGAAATGAAGACAAACAACAAGACTATTCTGAGTAAACAATGACCTCTAATGGGGAAATCATGGAAGACATCATGAAGGAGAGAAAGTATTTGAATTGAATACTGAAGGGAGGTTATCTCAATGAATTCCCCAAATGGGAAATATTTGTTCATATCTGACATATGCAGGGTCAGATTTTCATGAGGAATCCTGCATAGAATACCCCATGATTTTTTTCATCCCCTAGCACTGTGTGTGATCATACCAGATGTTAATAAATATTTGGTTGAATAAAATAAATATTGCATTTACATTGTGCATAACAGAAACAAACTGGGGTTAGAAAAATGTTGAATAGCTAGCCCTCCTATTTCTCATTTATCTTTGTATTCCCTGTAGTCCCCAGTACAGTGTCTTGCACATTGTAGGTCTTCAACATTTTTTAAATTATGACTATTGGAGGAAAATTGTGATAATTAGGCTTTTGGGTAAATAAACATGTCAGTTTTCCATGGCTGATGTGTCAGCATATGGTAAATTTCAAAATGTGTTTGTCATTGTGGTACTGGCATAAGATGAGAGATAGATCAATAAAAAAGTAAAACAATACATAGGAACTTCTACTTATTGAGTGCTTCTTACTTCCCATGTGCTGTGATAAGCATTTCATATGAATCGTCTCTACTCTTTAAAATGATCTGCAAATAGATCTAGCTTTCTTTGCAGATAATGGAATTAGATATCAAGAAGTGAACTGACCTATTCACGGACACAAAATCAGTAAGACCTGAATATAAATCCAGAAACAGAAATCTCCTAAAAGGATCTATTAAACAAAAGAAAATAATCTACGGTAATATGGTCTTCAAAACAAATGCAAAAATAAAGGTTTCATTAGTAAGTGGAAATGAAGTTAGTTTTAGTGGGGAAAAAAGTTCATTTCTTACTCCAAACAATATTTCAATGTAAATGCCCTATGAATTACAGAGTCAAATTTAAAAAAAAAAAAAGGAAAAAAATTATGAAAGCAACATAAGGCTAATATTTTCCTAATATCTGTATGTAGGAAGACATTCTGTACATAAAAGCAGTGAAAGGAACAACAATGAAAATCATGATGGATTTGACTGCATAAATATTAATAGCTTCTATAAATCAAAAGAATCAAGAGATACCATGCACAAAGTTTTAAAGCAAATGGCAAAATTTGAAAAACACAAAATTTCCATCAGTAGGTTAAAATCCATGATATTATAATATAATAATCTCCCAGTTAAAAATGGACAGAAGAAATGAACAAGTAATTTTCCAACGAAATACAAATTAACAAGTGCGTAAAAACATGTATAGTCTTATTGATGTTCATTAAAATAAAAAAATAAAATAGAGAATTAAAGCCATAATGAGATACCTCATATTCTCTATCAAATTGGTAATCATTAAAAAAATAACCTCTGTCCTGGGGAGAAATTGTGGGGGAAAAAAACAGTCGTATACTTTTTGGATATTTGTTGCAGTATTACCTCCAATTATAAAACAATTGAAAAAAAAATGTCTGTAATAGAAAAGTGTTAAACTGTGGTTAATCATAATTATTGTTAGCCAAATTATTCCAATGATATCCAATGGAATGCTACTTTAGCCACATTTAGATATGATATTTAATGATAGAAGAAGTGCCTCATAACATTCTGTTTAATAAATAACACATTCATAGATAATGTCACTTTGTTAAAATAGAAATATAGATAAATAAAAGCCTAGAAAGAAATACATTTAAATGCTAATCATGGTAGGCTAATATTAGTTATGTTATGAAGGTCATATTTTCCAAATTCACTATAATTTAGAAATTATAAAAGAATAAAATAATAATTATTTTTTAATAAGTAGTGAAAAATACTTTGCTACACAATTTGAAATTTTATATGAAACTTAGCACTCATAGCTAAGAGTGAACATATTGAATTTCTAGTAAAGTTCTTCAACCTTACTATCAGATAACGCACAAACCATCATTGGTGGGATTTAGGCAAATAAAGCCACCAAGTGAAGGCCAACCAAAGTTCAAAGGTAAAACTGAGATGCAAAGTAAGTTATTCTAGAACAAGAAAAGAAAATGTTTTATAGAAAGATCTACATGTTGAAGATATTAACCAATTTTAAAATTTAATGAATAAAATGCGGAAGATTTCATTTGGAGGAGAGTAGAATACAAGTCCCCCTAACATTCAGTGAAGATTATTATGCAGCCAAGAAAAGCAGTGAGGAAGCTGCTTCTCCAGGACCCCACTGCCAGTTCGGGAGCAGGTGGTTGCAAAGAAGGATGCTGCTAAACCATACACAGGAGTCAAAGAGTTTTCATGGAAAATATTTTAGGACTTAAATAGACTGATATGGGGAGAAGGACATATTAAACAGAGGAAAGATATTTCCAAGTGTTCAGATGGGTGAGATAATATAGAAATTCTGGGAATGCAAGAATTTTGGTGGGGCTGGAGCCAAAAAAAAGATTGTGGGGGAATGGCAGGAGTAAAAGAAGTGAACAAGGATCAGTTCCTGTATTGAATTGAGATTTCATCTTGCAAGATACGAGAAACGATTAAGGTTATATGGAACAGGAGTGACACACTAAGATTTATGCTGTAGAAAGGCCATTCCGCTACCAACCTGGAAGATGAATTAGTGGGATATCTGTTTAGAGGCAGGATATTGCAGAAATTCTAGTAGGGGATAAAGGAAGGGGCAATGGGATGGATAGAAGATGAAATTGAAATGTAAAAACGTGATAGAAATAACAAGACTAGATGAAAAATGAATAAGGGTGAGTGTGAGGAGCAAAGAGGATGACTTGAGGTTTCAGGGTTTGGTCACAAGGGAATGGTGGGTTTCTTTATACAGACAGGACATGTAGAAGGAGAAACAGGTGAGGAAACAGAGAGAGGTGGTGCACGGGGCGCAGGCGTGAGATGTCTCTGACAGGTCCAGCAGTGGACTGAAATATTTTGGGGGCCCTGGAAAATGATCTAGACTGGAGGTAAAGATTCCAAATCAAGGAAGGGAAGGAGAGCATATCATAGGGAGAATTTTGGTAAAGAAAAGAGGATGGCTGTTACAACTGTGAGAAACATTAACGTTTCGAACAAGAAAGATTAAGAAGATTCTTGGATAGAAATGGTCAGGTGCAATGTCCAGAAAGCTCAGAAGAGAATTAAGAGACTATATGAAGAAGTCATACATACGAGAGTCTCCACAATAAGAGAGTGTCAAAAGCCATAGAGAAAATGAGTGAGAAAAGTATTAGATGTTTTCAACTAGATCTTTCATTCAGTAATTTATAGGCATTCAGTAGAAATTTCCCCAGCTCTGTTTGACATTGTTAGTTTTCATAGGAAAGGATTTCACTAAAACCTACAAATTTCCATTTCAGAATATGTGTTTGCACGTCTTTACATATACATGTAAATGTAAGCCTTAGACATAGTATTTAATCAATATTTATTGAATGACAATTGAATAAACAAAGTAGAAAGAATGAAATATAGAGAGAACTTTCATGCAGTTTCCTCTCTTCTCACTTTTTTTGAAATCACTCTCTGCCTCTGTTACTTTCTATGTATTCCTGAGAGTGATAATGTACTGCCTTGTTTTTAAGCCCAGACAACATGTCCATCAATGAGCTGTAGACACATGCTACACATGAGCATATTATGTGGGTCCTCCCTTATTTGAGGGGCCTTTTTGAAGGGGTGCTTTCTGTGTTTCACTCTCATTATCAGCTGATGTTGTTTATAATTGAAAAATGAGATTCCAGCCTTGTACTCATTTTTCCATCTCTTTATTAGTATTATTCATTAATTAGTCAAAGTGTTTCTTAAATTCATGAATAATGGTACCATGAACACTTCTCAAAATAAAATAATCTGGAAATAAAATGAGAGGGTAAATTGGAAATACAGTGTAAAATTTAATTGCTTAAAGCACCTATTTTTATCTTTAGAATGAGCAGAAAATAAACTGGTACCATTGTGGCATGAAGGATGGTTTTAGTAAATGTGGTCAGAGAACAAATTAGGGGTGAAACAGATAGAAAACCAATATATTGTTTTATGCAATATACTAAAGAATTTTCAAACTATCCATTAAATCTTGCAGAGTCTTAAGTTTGAGAATTTATAGAGGATATTGGAGCAAAATTATTTTAGTGAACAAGTAATCTTTGCTATTTAATTTTAACAGCATTCAGTTATTCGCTACATATTTGGTTTTGTGTACTTCCCAAGTCCTTCTTGAATTTGCTTATAAAGGTTACAGTTGTGCAAATAATATAATATTTGGTGGATATGGAAGGCTTGAATATGTGTTACATTACAATTGTTGTGATCTGTGTTTGGGATCTAAAATGATCTAAGATATACAAACATCAGCAGCCTAGAACCTTACCAGCTAATGATGCCTAATATAGTTGTCCTGTAAATAATTTTGATTATGGTTGCTGTCTAGCATTTGACTTACCAAAATCCATGGTGGAATTCCTTTCTTCCTATAGCTAATTTTTGATGAGCTGAAAAATAGACCATTAGAGCTTATGTTTAAATTATGAATGCGTATCATGTTTGCAATTATGTTAAACACAAGCAATAAAGTGTTACACGAATTAAACTGGGCTATAGCAAAATTTCTTTCAGAAGATGGCAAAATCAAAACTAAGAAAGTGACTTTGGATATTTTTTTAAGCATATGTGGCGAGTTTTGCTGATATTTCTTACAGTTCTAAAAGTCTTGACTAAAGGCCTGGTTTAGTCATACCTTTAAGAAATAAGATATTTTAATAATGCATTTTAGGAGATAAATTAAAAAAATAAAATTACAGGTGAGATTTATATAAGGATGGTTTAGTATCGGCAAATCAATCAATGTGGTACACTACATTAACAAAACAAAAGATAAAAATCATATGATCATCTCAATAGGTGTAGGAAAAGAATTTTACAAAATGTATGATAATAACTCAACAAAACTGCATATAGAGGGAACATGCTTCAATATTATAAGGGCCATATATGACAAACCCACAGCCAATATCATACTCACTGGTTGAAAGCTGAAACCTCTTTTTCTAAGATTGGAAACAAGAAAGGATACCCACTCTTACTGCTTTTATTCAACATAGTATTGGAAGTCCTAGGCACAATAACCAGATAAGAAAAATGAATAAAAGGTATCCAAATTGGAAAGGAAGAATGACATATTTGCAGATGACATGATCCTATATATAGAAAACCCTAACAATTCCACCAAAAAACTATTAGAACTCATAAATGAATTCAGTAATGTTGCAGGGTACAAAATTATTATATAGAAATCTGTTGTGTTTCTATTCTCTAAAAATGAACTACCAGAAAAAGAAATTAAGAAACCAAACCAATGTACAATTTCATTAAAAATAATAAAATATCTAGGGATAAATTTAACCGAGGAGGTAAAAGAGCTGTGCTTAGGAAATGTAAGACATTGAAGAAAGGAACTGAAGAAGACACAAATGGAAGCACACACTGTGCTCATGGATTCAAGGAATTAATGTTAAAAAGTCCATACTACTCGAAGCAATCTACAGATTCAATGCAATCCCCATTAAAATACCAATGGCATTTTTTTTACATAACTAGAACAAGTAATATTAAAATTTACATGGAACCACAAAAGACCCGGTATATCTGAAGCAATCTCTGGCTAAAAAGAAGAATAAAGTTGACAGTATCATGCTCTCTGATCTCAAACTATACTACAAAGCTATAGTAATCAAAACAGTATGCTACTGACACAAGAACAGCACACAAATAAATGACAGAATAGAGAGCTCATAAATAAACCCATGCTTATATGGTCAAGGAGGCAAGAATATACAATGGGGAAAAGACAGTCTCTTCAATAAATGGTGCTGAGAATATTGAACAGATATGTGGCAAAAAAATGCAATTGTATGACTTTCTTACACCATATACAAAAACAAAATGTATTAAAGACTTAAATGTAATACCTGAAACCATAAAACTTCTAGAAGAAAACATAGACAGTAAACTCTTAGACATTGGTCTTAGCAGTATCTTTTTCAATATGTCTCCTCCGGCAAAGGCAACAAAAGAAAAAAAATGGGACGACTTCAAACTAAAAAGCTTTTGCACAGGGAAAGAAAGCATCAACAAAACCAAAAGGCAACCTACTGAATGGAAGAAGATATTTGCAAATGATATATCCAATAGGGGGTTAATATCCAAAATATATGAAAAACTCATACAGTTCAACATCAAAAATATCAGATTAAAAAATGGGCAAAGGACCGGAATAGATATTTCTCCAAAGAAGACATACAGATCACAAATAGATACAAGAGAAGATGCTCAGCATCACTTATCATCAGGGAAATTCAAATCAAAACCACAATGAGATACCACTTCACACTGTTCAGAATTGCCATTAGCAAAAAGACAACAAAGAGTGCTGGCAAGGATGCAGAGAAAAGGGAACCCTTGTGCACTGCTGGTGGGATTGTAAATTGGTGCAATCACTGTGGAAAACAGTATGAAGCTTCCTCAAAAAATTAAAAATAGAACCACCTTATTACCCAGCAATTCCACTCCTGGGTATTTATCCGAAGAAATCCAAAACACTGATTTGAAAAGATATATGCACCCCTGCGTTCGCTGCAGCATTATTTCCTATGGCTCAGATATGGAAGCAATAATTTAGGTTTCCTTTGATAGGCAAATGGATAAAGAAGATGTGATATATATATATATATATATATATATATATATATCCATATATAATGGAATAATACTCAGACATAAAAAAGAATGAAATCATGCCATTTGTGATAACATGGATGGATCTATAAGGCATTATGCCAAGTGAAATATTCAGACAGAGAAAGATAAATACCATATGATCTCACTTCTATGTGGAATTAAAAAATAAAACAAATGAACAAACAATACAAAACATAAACAGACTCATAGCTACAGAGAACAAACTGATGGTTGCCAGAGGGGAAGGGTTTCAAAGATGGGTGAAAAGGAGAAGAAGATAAGGAGGTATAAACTTTCAGTTATAAAATAAAGAAGTCACAGGGATGTAATGTGTAACACAGGGAATATAGTCAATAAATCATAAAAACTTTGTATGGTGACAGATGATCATTAGACTGGTAGTGGTGATCACTTTGTAAAGTATGTAAATGTCAAATAACTATGTTTTACACCTGAAACTAACATAATATTGTATGTCAACTATACTTTAATAAGAATGAAATAAAACGAAATTTTCACGTGGATCACTCCTGCAGAGAGAAAAAAAAAATTACTGTAGTTTACTAAGTGTTAAATAAAACAATTAACAAATGATTTTTATTCATGTTGATCCTTAACTGATTAGAATAATGGAATTTTAGACTTTGAAGGGATCTTAATATCATTTAGTCTGATTTTTTAATTTGTGTATGCAAAATATGGGGTACAAAGAGGTATATTTACTCAAATCCAAATTTTAGCTAGGTTAGTGATTTCAGCTTCAATTCTTGCTGAGTAAATATGGGCCAATTTTCATTTTGCAAAAAAGTGACTGTTAGGTGTTCGAAAAGTGGCATACTTTATAAGAAGTGATGGAGCTTTCCTTAGAACCCTGTGATATTTGAGCAAGAAATTAAACTCTCCATCCCTTTCACACACACAAAAAGACGAAAATAAAAACACGTTTTGAGGAGTCAACATATTTAACTTTTCTTAACTTAGCCTCCATAGTTATAATAATTACTCAAAAAGGTAGATTTAAAAATAGGATATTTTACCCTGAAAAAAATTCAGGCTAGGATATTGCTGCCTTATAATTATGGTTCTTTAGGGAATGGGGCGACCTGCTCAACCATTTTGAATCTTCTCACAGTGTATCATTAATCAGAAAATTACAGTTCCTGAGGGAAGTTGTCTGGGAACATGATGTTCAGTACAGATGGGGTGGGAGCAGCTGAGGACAGGGAGGGAGGTAGAGCCATCTTACTCCTTCCCTGGAAAATCTTAGGAAGCAGTGAGGAGCCCCCGAGTCATGTTGATGAAAAGGACACAGTATAATACAAGTCTTCAGCCTCTCATAGCCCAGTGATGCACTTCTACTCTCCTAAGCTACAGCAATGCTCATTGATTTTTGAAGAAAAGGAAAAATACAGTGCTCTGCTTTTGTTTGGAATGAAGAGCACACCATTTCTGAACTCTGTCTTTGCTGATTTTGCCTAATGAAGCAGCGTAGGCACCGCGTGACTAGACTAGCTGGAGTTGGGGGAAATAAGACCAGCTTGCATAGCTGTCGAGATGTGCATATTGGCACAGAAGACCTTTGATTGGCTTTAGAAAATAATGGTTGATGTTCTCTGTGGATCTTGTAAGAGAATCTTACTGAAAAAAGACATGTTTCATTTATGCCACTTCCTTCTGTTACTGGCAGCCCTGCAAATGATCTGGAACAGGTGGGCATACCAATAAGCAAAGAATGTGCTTTATAGCCTGTCATACTCCACTTATCTTATTTTGATGAAGATATATAAAGGGAAGAGTGCATTTGTACGTGCTCTTGTGTGAGGAATCTCTAAAGCACTAACGCAGTAAAAGGTACAATTTCTCTTTGGTAAGTTAGTTGACTATTCAAATTGAGAATAATTTTCTTGCAATTGCACAGTGCTGTTTTTCATCGATGGCACTCATCATTTGGGACAGGGAAGGGAGAAGCACTCTATCAAACACAGATAAAGAAAAGCCACACCACAACCTGCTGTTTCTGCTCTTTTGGATGATCGAGCTTGTGCGCAAATGAAATCATGACAGATTCATTTATATGAAATGGCCATTGCTGATCTCCTTGCCAGAAACTAGATTGCTTTTTTATTTAGGAGATTTGCAGAGCAGTCCTTAGCATTTTTAGTTAGTGGCAAAATGGCACCTGGCCAGACTGCCTCTTCTAATCCAGTTGGTGTTGCCAGTATCTTGGGATGCATGCATTAAAATATATTCGCAGTCAATTAAAAAAATTTTTTTTTTCTGTGTAAAATTTTTAATATTTTCGATACTTGGATTGAGGGATGCTCTATTTAGCCCAGTATTAAGATTAATAGCTGAAATGGTATAAATTGTGCAGTTAATAAATATAGGATTATGAATAAAAAGACAACAACAAAAACAACCTATGGATGATTTTTTTCATTATTGGTATTGATCATCTCTGACGTGCTTATAGTATTTTCACTGCTGGTTATACGGGTCAAATTTATGGAGCAACAGAACTCAATAAATTGATTGATTGGAGAACATAAAGGTATTAGGTAGGCACAAAGAAGAATCCTTCTTTAGAACAGTGAACCAGCCCAGTGCTCTTTTGGGATTCTTCTTTTACTAAATCCTACTGTCCCTTAGGGGGCGTCCCTGCTTCCTTATCACCAAAGGCATTAGCTAACTTTTCTGCTGCCGGCACACATTCAGAAATTCTTAGCAAGGGGACAGGAATTAGAGGAATTATTACCAGATAAGTGTAGCTGTTTTATAGTTTTATTTTGCACTTTGCTTCTGCTCCTTCTGCTTATACTAGGTCCCGACTGCTGGTGTGCTTAGTGGACCAATACATTTATTTCTTTATTGAGTGTCTGCTATGCACAAGGTAACTGTGTTAGGAGCTCGGGGTTCAGAGTAGAACAAACAAAGATCCTTGCTCCATTGAGCTTATATTCTACTGCAGCACGCTTCCTTGCCCTATTTCCTAGCCAGGAGAGAGAGAGAGAGAGAGAGAGAGAGAGAACCAAACAGTGAAGATAAACACATCAAGTTTTACTACTGATGCAATTGATTAGAGAATGTGGCTTTCAATTTAACAGCCCAAAGGGGCTTGCTAATGAATATTTCACTCCTTTACTAGACTTTAAGGTCCATGAGAGGTGGAGCCATATCTGTTTTGTTGACTACCATGTATATAGGGCCCAGCATACTGAAAAAAATATAATATCATGTAATATAACATATGTATAACAATATAAATATAAACATACATACACATACATATATATATTTATATGTATGTATGTATATATAGTCAATTTCAAATAATGCATATATGCATGTATATATGTGTATGTTGTACATATGCATACATATATCTATCTATATCTATATATCTATATCTATATACGATGTGTATCTATCTATATCTAGAGAGAGAGTCTATTCCCATTGTTTGTGGCAGTTGTATCTATAAAGCTGCTATGAACACTGAATTAGTGAATACCAATTGCTCCTAGGGGAAATGCAGGTTTAGATTCCTACAAGCCTCTGGTCACAGCATTTTTATCACCTGATCAATACACAACCCTGTTTTATGTTTGTTTCAGTATAAAGACACCTTGTTTAATATCTATTGTTGATTCATTAACATTGTACTCAAGGCCAACAGTACTATAACTCATGCCTGAAAGGAAGTTTGTCTAACACACGTATTTTCTCCGTAGGCACATTGCAGGCTTTTTGAGCTTAGGAAACAGCACTTCAGCACTACACTTGGGGGACATTTTCAGCAGTGAAATGACAATAATAATAATAATAATAATAATAATAATAATAATAATAATAATAATAATGAAATAATAATAATAATAATAATGCAGCACAGAAATGTAAAAACATGTGGCACTAGATAGAGCATTGAAAAGACACTTGTTTGCAATATGAAAGTTGAAATAAGAAGGAGTGTTGCCTTGTTCAACTTCTATTAGGGACATGTCATCGGGTAACTCAAAACACTTACCACTCTGAGCATGAGATCTGAATGATGGCAAAAGCACTGCGAGTATTGATTTTGGCATTACAAATAAATTTTAGCAAATGGTTGATTTTGCACAAATGGAATCTGCAAATAATGAGGGTTGACTTTATATATAGATATACGTTAAATTGTGTCTTCTTTCTCAGTGAGTTCTGAGTTGTGGATTTAGCTCTGGATGAGTTGTAATCCTGAACTGGAAATGCAGTTTCAGGCTCAGAGCAGGGAGGAAAGATAAGCCCTGCTCCCCAAGTGCTGGGCTCAGCAGTCCAGACCTCCTCTCTCTGCCTGTATCCCAGTAGGCACCGTAAGAGATGCAAAGGGTTCAGTGATTCCATCAGCCCACCTGCATGTCCCGACCATTTCCCAGGGGGGTTCTGAATAATGGGCTGGAGATGAAATGAGTGGAAGAGAGAACTCAAGCAGCAACAGTGTGTGTAAACATGAGAAAACAAGCTGTCTGAGTTCTCCCAGGCAGCAGCAGGGCTTCGCTCTGTTTTGGGCCGGGTTCCTGTTTCTCGACTATGACTCCAGTCTTCACTGAGTCATTGCTTACTTTAGAAACCTGCTGGCCCCAGCGTTCTGAAGACTAAGCCCTTCCTAGCTGGGTGGCAGTCCTTTCAAGGAGGTGGGGACCTGACCCATGTAATCATCTTTGCAAGCCTAAAGCTCAGCACCAGGGCATGGAGGGTCCCCATAAATGCCTTCTTGATTGATTAACTGTCTTGAGGCTTCTCACAGATTTTAAGTCAGACTTTTTCAAGTGTCAGTTGAATAGGCAGATGCCTGCAATTCCTTTATCGAGGAGAAAAGCCTTTCATTCGGTAATTACAGAGGCAAAGAAAATATCATAAAAATATTCAGTTGTAACAATTTAGTGTGAATGCTTTTCAGTTAAAATGTAATTAGTCAATACATGTAAATTCCTAATTATGAGTTCCTTTTCTATTTTGATGTGAAACTATCCTTCAGGTGTCTGTAGGATAAGGTATAAGGTGTAAGGTCTCGAGGAGACCTTAAAAAAAAAAAAAGTAAATCTGACGAGTTTGCATTCGATTGGGCCTGAAGAAAGACTAGCGGGATCTGTGGTATAGTATTTACAAAATCACCAGCTCTACTTGGTATGATATTTTGATGATAGATAAAGAGATCGAGAGACAGGTAGGAAGATAGATGACGTTGCATGAGAGGGTGTTTTAGTTTTCCAGGATTGCCCTAAGAAAGCACCATAAGCTGGGTGGCTTAGAGCAACAGTGTGTTGCCTCACAGGTCTGGAGTCCAGATGTCCAAAGTCAAGGTGTCAGCAAGGTCATGCTTCCTCTAAAGCCTGTAGGGGAGAATCCTTCCTTGCATCTTTTAGCTTCTGGTATTTGCCAATGATTCTTGGCATCTCCTTGGCTTGTAGTGGCACCACCCCGATGTCTGCCTCCAGGATGACATAGCTGTGTTCCCTCATGTGTCTCTGTGTCCACATGATATTTCCCTCTTCTTACGGCGCCAGTCATGTTGAATTAGGGCCCGCTCTAATGACCTCATCTTAACTTAATCACATCTGCAAAGACCCTGTTTCCTAATAAGGTCACATTCACAAGTGCCACGTGTTAGGACTTCAACATATCTTTTGGGGGACATGATTCGACCCCATAACAGAGGGTTACTACATAGTTCATGAAAATCTTGCATTTAACGCTGGGGCACAACCTTACTGTCACAAGTTGCCTGTGGACTACTTCTCCATTCCTCTTCTTCTGAGTGTTTTCCTCAAGTTCTTCAGGCAACAGCAGCAAACAACACAGAGCTGGCAGTTGCCTGTTCTGGCACTTTGTACTCTCACTTACCTCATTTTGGCTGGGCTGGGGGAAGAGTCCTGGAAATTACCTGATGAGTACCTGGATTTATATAAAGGGATTTATGATACACCTTTGAGGGGAAAACAGTCATCTTTTTGTGTCTGGGAGGGTCCTTGTGTTAGGTCGAGTTTCCTGGGGGCTTTGTACAGCTTCCTCTTCCTTATGGTCCCTCCTTTCTGCCGTCCAGTTTTTCTATCAGATTCATGGTAGACTTACTGAATGCGCTTTAGCATTACACTTAGATGGACTCTAGTGGACAGGAATGTTATTCATTTTGCCAGTTAGTAGGTATTTGGGAAAGAGCTATCTTTAAACCAACAAATGCACCCTTTAAATATTTAAAAAGAGCTTATAATTGATGATCAAATATGCACTCCTATTGGATTTATGACTGTCTTGTGACAACAGCGCTTTGTTTGCACTTTTTACTCCTCCTTACGCTCTGTACATTGATATGTCGAGCAGGTCTTCATAACCTAGACTAGAAAAGCCATAGAAATGACTCTTTTGTGCTTTTTACTTATCAGCATGTTTTTTCTTTTGTTTGGGAACCAGTTCTCCATAGTCAGAGGGCAGTAGAGTTATTCCCACTCTGCCTGCGTGGAATGAAATTGAGACTGTGAAGCTACCTCCTGAGGTTTACACAGTTAGTGAAGGAGAATGTGTTCTGAACCTCGGTTTTCACCACCTCTCATGCAATGTAACCTGTTTTTCTCCTACTTGTAAGAAAATTTAGCCACGAATACTATTCTTTTTATGATGCTTTATTGGGAGTTCCTGACAAGTACATACTAGACTTGTTACATTAAATCTGCTGGAGGTTAGTTATGAGTGGAAATCTGAGTTGCATAAGAAAGCTAATAACAAATGTTAATATTAATTATCACTGAATTATTAAAACCCCATTTTTTGAATTGTTGCACAAAAACACCCTTTCATAGGTTAGCTGTAAAATGAGGATTGCTTTATTACCACAGATAAAAGAGAAGAGAGATTTGTAAAATATTAAGTCATTCGTTCATTCAGGACTTTCTCTTCTGTGGAGAACTTTAGGGTATTGTGAATGCCCCACATTCTCAGGGACAGTACTGCTTTACAGTTTGTTAGAGTGGGACTTCAATAGCTTTCCAGTTTACTCAAGATAAAGACCAAGCTCCGACTTAGCATGGTATATAAAGCCTTTTACGATCTGACCTCTGCCATACTCAAGGACATGCAGTCATCTGAATGTACCATTTTCCTTCTCAGTCTGGTGCATGCTGTTCTTTCTGCCTGGAAATCCCTCTGTGCCTGATTTACCCAATAACCGACACTCATTCTGATTCACCAAGGAGAATTTAATGTCTTCCATCTCCATTTTCCCATAGTATTTTGCAAACAGCTCTAGTACAAGAGTCAACATATTGTTTGTTTGCATATCTGTTTTCCATGCTAGATTGCAAGCTCTTCGAGGTCAAACACAATGCCTTCTCATCTTTGTATGTCTAGTTTATAAATTTAGGTGTTAGTTGAGTGCCCCCTCTGGCACACAGATAGGTAAATGTTTACTGAACGGATACTCGTTTTCATGCTTTAGCTCATTTTCTCCACAATTCAGTTTTTCATAACTTTACATAATTTATTTCATCATTTGTGAAATAATTATCACGGCCTTCTGAATGTATTGCACGTTTCATGCTTCCCTGCATAACACTGATTCATTTTAGCACAATTTATCTTTGAAGTATTTTTGTAATTAAAATAAAATTACAGCACACTGTTAATATATGCTCTTTCCATGTACTCTGGGCCAGTGAGAGCTGTGGCAGGCTGTACTGTACATTCCTGGCCAGACGGCCTCAGCACATCATACTGTAAACTCGCTCAGCCAGTGAGCCCACTGCACTATTCTGGGTTGAGTGTGTTCTGTAACACATGTGGTTTGGTCTGCACAGTTCTCTGTCTTTGTCACGTATTTTGTACTTTGATGAACTTTTCTGTAAAGCCAGGGTATCCTTTGGGATGTTGAAATGTGAGTTTTATAGTGACATACGAATCCTCCAAGTGATGTTCTAGACAATAGGACATAACATTTATCAGAAAAGTAGGGATTGTTGGACGTCCCTTGAAATTATGAAGGGTACTTGTACATCACTGCAGACTGGGCAGGATGTTCAACAGTGAAGAGTGATGTCTGGAAGAAACTACGGAGGAAAGTGTGTCATGATTCCAGGAGATTTTGAGGAGGATGAAGGAGCAGCTTCCACGGTGTGATGCATTTCCGTAAGGACTTCATGTTATGAGACTTGCATTAGCCCAGATTCTCTTAGAGCTTCTATGTAGATATACACACACCGCCCCCCGCTCCTGTCCTCTGAATGAGGTTACGTATACTCTTGGAATTGAGTGCAAGCCAGTGAAGCACATGATAGGAGGGACTCAAAAAGGACATAAAACAAACTAGCAAGAGGTAATAATGAAAAATAAACACTCCCATTTACCTTTTACTTTTAAAGCATGTTTTCTCTTTATTACTTGCTTTCTTAAGCATCTAGATATACCACTTAGCTTATGTAATACTGCCATAATATTGTAAGTAATATACTTCTAGTGTGGACATTAAAGGAAGCGTACATATTTAACAGTAAAGAAGAACATGGAAATGAAATAAATATGTAATTGAAACAAAAATTCTCAATAGGTAATAGGAAAACAAAGAAAAAGTCTGTCTTTAGTATTTTTTAGGAATCCATATATTTTTCCCAAAGTTTTATGGGTTTTTTGGAAAGTGGTCATTCAGATAGAACCCATGAATTTGCAAGTTGTGCTTTCTTTAAAGAAGAGGGTCGCATCTTTTTATTCTAATTCTGCTATTTCACTGGAAATCAAAATGGGCTATCCATTCATAGACTTTAACTCAATTTTTCAGATTCATTCATTCATTCCAAAATTTTTTAGAGAATGCCTGTTACATACCTTGCACTGTTCTGGGTTCTGTCCCCACTTCCACCCCCCCAAACTCCCCCCACCCCGCCCCCAAAAAAGTCCCTGCCCTCAGTGAATTTATTTTCTATTGGGAAGGCATGAAACAAACACAAATGGTACATGCACTCAAGCAGTGAAAAGGAAGTGAGAAATAAAATGGGTCAGTTGCCTGAAGAGCGTGGTGGGGTGGGGTGGGTAAGCAAGGTCTCTGAGGAGGTGACATTTGAGTACCTGGATGAAGTGAAAGAACCAGGTATTTGAAATTCTTCGGAAAGACCATTCCAGGCAGAAGGAGCAGCAGGTACAAAGGTTCTGTGATGGGAGCCTACGAGGCAAGGGTGAGGACTGACAATGAGCCCAGTATGGCTGGAGCAGAAAGGAGGCTGGGCCTTGTGGGCACTGGTAATTTTACATTTTATTCTTCCTGTGATGGTACACTTCCGGACAGTAACTAATGTAAGTTATGTTTTACTGGCTGCTGTGTTCAGAATAGACTATAGGTGGTGGATAACATGGAATTAGGATGGCCAATTATGAGGCTACTGCAGCACGCCAGGTGACTGCATAATAACATAACCGGTGGGGTTCCAAACATACTTCATTCCCCAAACACGCAATTATATCTTGGCTGCAATAATCCAAATTATTCATGTGCACTAAATACGCTAAACCTGTATCCTAATTTTATACTTCATGAAGACTGGATTCAAAACTACCACGGGAACTCTTCCTATTCATATTACCAGTATATGTTTCCTATAAAGCATCATCATTCTCCAACTAGTTTAGTATTATGAAATCCAATCACAATGACCACACTTATTAGAGATAATGTTTTTCCACCATTGACGTTACCCAACAAATGAATTCCAGAACAGTAGAATATTTCCAGTTAAAATTAAGACATCTCAATTTTCCTATTCACTCTTATTTTGATAAACTCGCATTCAACCAATTCTTGTTTAATGAGTATACCTGTAAATAATTTCATTTACCAGTTTCCAAACACAAAACACAATCATATAAATTAGAAGAATTATAAACTCTAATGTCATTTGCTAGTATTTCATGTAGAAACACAGTACACATTCAGTGAACACAGTCTCATGTGGGTTTTTTTTGACAAGTATTCTTTACACAATGAATTTGCAATAAAACCTGATCTGATAAATGTAAGAAAAGAAACTTATAATGTATGCCTTAAGGAAGATTGATGCCTCTTGTGTTCATCGAGCCACACTCCAGATAGGTGCTATTAACGTACTATACACATCAAAATAATGTACAACTGAGTTATGTAATCCTAGAATAGCGTTGTGGTTGCATTATAGCAGGTTGGCTGGCCTGAGCTACCCAGTGAGGCAGGCGAGTGGTGAGTCTGAGCATCTGCTCTGGGGGAGACCACCTGGGACAGAGCCCGAGCTTGGCCTTTTAGGAAGGTGTGACTTTGGGCAAATAACTTATGGACGCCTCTCCCTTCTTCAGTTAAATGGAAATAAATACAATATCAGCCTGTTAAGATTGTTGTGAGGATTAAATAGGTAATATGTTTAAAGTGCTAGAACAGCAAACATGGCAAGTACTAAATAACTGTGAGCTTTTATCGTTATAGCCTGCAGTTTGCTGCCTGAAGCCTTGGAGAACTTTGCAGTTCTTCTTTTGAATGAAACTTCCTAGCGAAATCTCTCTTTGGCATATATGACAAAAATCTGCCAAGTCCACATGGAACTTTTCAAAGATAAACTGCTTCTACGACATAGGGGTTCATGCATGGGTTTTCATTATTTAAAAAATAAAAGATAACTAAGAATAAGTTCATGCCTTTGTTGTGGCTTGCTCTTGTTTTTCAAGATTTTCTTTCTTATATCTAAAAACCTGAAAATATCAAGCATTAGCATTTGTAAGTCATGGATATGTAAAATAATTAATTACAATTAATTATTTTTTAATTTTTATTAAATTTATTGGGGTGACATAGATTAGTAAAATTATATAGGTTTCAAGTGTACACTTCTGTAATACATCAATCATCTACGCGTATGTGTTGCATTGTGTGTTCACCACCCAGAGTCAGTTCTCCATCACCATATATTTGATCCCCTTTACCCTCTTCTGCCATCCCCCTTCCTTCTGTGTCTCTGAGTTTTTGTTTGTTTATCTTGTTCATTTGTTGCTTTCAGTTTTATGCCCCACATGTGAGTGAAGTCTTGTGGTTCTCAACATTTACTGACTCATTTCACTTGGCATAAGAATCTGAAGATCCATCCTGTTGAGGCCAGCCTTCCCTGATAGACAGGATCATTCTTCTGTCAAGAGTATACGAGTAGCTGCACTCGCCTGCTAGAATCTCCAAACAAGCTCACGAGCCTTTTTCTTTTCTTTTTTCTTTTTCTTTTCCTTTTCCGTTTTCCTTTTCCTTTTCCCTTTTTCTTTCCTTTGGCTTTGGCTTTGGCTTTCTCCCTCCTTCCCTCCCTTCCTCTTTCCCTCCTTCCCTCCCTCCCTCTTTTTCCCTCCGTCTCCCTCCCTCCCTCCCTCCCTCCATCCCTCCCTTCCTTCCTTCCTCCCTCCCTCCCTCCCTTCCTCCCTCCCTTCCTTCCTTCCTTCCTTTCTTCCTTCCTTCCTTTCTTCCTTCCTTCTTTCCACAAATATAGGTAGAGATCTCTAACTCCACCCCACTGGCCTTCTAAAGCCCTGCACAAACAAATCAGGAGGGACAGTAAATAATCGTCCTCTATCAACCCCCGTCAGCTGATGTGCAGGTGTAATTTGGTGTCAGGGCCAATTATCAGAATGAAATTTTATTTGGAATATATATCATTAGTGGTGGTTTCCAAAACTTTTCAGTCGGTTAGATATTAGAAAATGCAACTTTTTTGTTTAGGTAGATAAGTTTCTTTCATTTATTGCATATGCCTTTACTAAGTACCTTCTATTATTTACGGCTCTGTGGTTGGTATTATACATGTTTCAAAGGCTCTATAAAATAAGTCTATGCCCCTGAGAAACCCAAGGGATATAAAGGAGATCTTTATATTGTAACTCGGGATATGGAATTGCCATTTTTGTAGGTCAAATATTTGCAGTTCCATATGATTCAACCCAAATTGTATATATATATTTTTAAAGCTAAAATAAAATAGTGACACACTTGCTCTGACACCAATACTGAAGAGGAGCGGAACTGTGCTTCGGGCAGGGGTCTCTTCAACCTGTCACAGCTGTGTAATTATGTAAAGCTAATAAGCTTCATAACCTCATTTCAGGGTTACTATTGTTTGCATTGCCTTTATTTGTGTTTTTAGAATCCAGCTCATAAACCCTATAATTAGGAAGAAGTATCAAAGTGCCTACTTACACACTTTTTATTTGTTTTCTAGGGTTGTAATTGTCTGTAAGTGCTTGCATGGCTGACAATTCAGCAAACAGAATGGATTTCAAATACCCTCATTGCAGCCTTCTTGATAGTGCTTTCTGTTTCATTTCTCACCTTGAAGCTATTCAGTTTTTCCTAGCTTTAATTCCACTCAAAAGTAGGAAAATGTTTATTTTTCAATTAGTCTTATATAGCTTGATAGTTTCCTTTTGCCATTTTAAAGGGACCAGAGGAAATTAAAATCAAAGACAGTAAGTCATTTGACTTCTGGTAGTCAAAAGATTGCTACTTTCTTCTCTGTATTGGAAGAGTTTTGAGATTTATTTCCTAAGTCAACTGCCTCTAAAATCTTGGCACTATATGCAACTAGCTGATGACAGCCCTTCTAAAGCTGGTCCCTGGTTCTCCGTGTGCCTTTTAAAGAATTTCTTCTTCTCTTGTTGTTCCCATAAAGAATATGTTGCACAAATCAATTCAATTGATTTTGATGATATGTGCTTACTCCTGGAGAAATGATAGATATGACGACCCTGTGTTTGGGAGGTTTTAGTTCTGTTCTGTATGACTTTAACATTGAAAAACCAGTAGAATTGTTGTTCTCTACATGTTGAATTATCTGGGGAGAGTTATAAAATCCTGAGATCTGGTTGAATCCAAAAACAATTACATCAGAATTGCCTTGGGTAGAACCTGGGCCTCAGGAGTTTTTACAACTCCCCAGGTGATTTCATCGTGCAGCCAAGAAGGGGAACCATGGAATTAGAACATAGATAATTGGATGAATGTTTAGTTGGTTGTGACATATAAATTGTTAACCAATAGAAAAAGCATGGCACATTGGATTTAAATGGACTTGGGTCTGAAATTTAGGTCTCTCACTTGTTATGTGACCTGGATTAGTTACTTAGATAATTTTGAGCTTCTTTTTCATCACTTGTTACATTTTACAGAAGACAGTGTTGTTGTGAGGATTAAGTGCATGGGACTATCATCTGGTAAATCACAATGAATATTAGCTTCTTTCTCGAATACAGAGTTTATTTCAGAGGATACTTCAGTGATTAAATATGTAGTTTTTCTTTCCTGGTGGTTATTTATTGGTTCATTTATTTTATTTATAGCATGTATTATTTTATAATATATATTTATAATATATAATTTTTATAACATATTATTTATATTATGACATATTGTTTTTTAATACATTACCTTATGTTAAAACAGTTTTAGAATTGCAAAAATATTGCAAAGATAAAACTGAGAATTTCCATATACTCTTTGCCCAGATTTTCCTAATGTTAACATCTTGCATAGCAATGTCTTTATCAAAATCAGGAAATTGACATCGGTCCAATGCTATTAACTAAAGAACAGACTTTATTTCACCAGTTTTCCACCAACATCCTTTTATGTTCCAGGATCAAATCCAGGATCCCACATTACATTCAGTTGTCACATTTCTTTAGTTTCCTTCCTTCTGTGGCAGTTCTCAGTCTTTCCTTCCTTTCACGACTTTGATACTTTGAAGAGTACTGGTTGGTAATTTTGTAGAATGCCTCACAATTTAGAATTGTTTTATGCCTGTTTATGGATAGAGTTGATGCAATTTTAGAGTGACGTGCCCTTTTGATTATTAGGGTAATGTGTGCAGTTTTTTAGGTAATTAATATAGTTAGTGAAATGAGACATATTATAAGGAGATATATTAGTTTCTTAGAGCTGCCATAATGAATACTACAGACTGGGTTGCTTAGACAACAGAAATTTATTTTCTCATCGTTCTGGAGTCAACAAGTCTGAGATCAAGATGTTGACAGGGTTGGTTGGTATCCTTTGAGGCTTCTCTCCTTGACTTATAGACAATCTTCTCCCAGTATCTTCACATGGTCCTAACTCTGCGCATGTACCTGTGACCTAATGTCCTCTTCTTGTAAGGGTGTAGTTACTGGATCAGAGCCTACCCAAATAACTTCATTTAACCTTATTTACCTTTAAATATTCTTATTCCAAATACAGTCACGTTCTAAGGAAGAGGGGTTAGGACTTCAATATATGATTTTGTTGTTGTTGTTGTTGTTGGAAACATACAATTTAGCCCATAACAGATGCCTCTCAAATAGGGACATACACTAAAATAGAAGAGGCAAAGGATTTTACCAGGGTGGTAAATGATCTGCAGTGTTCCTTAGACATAGAAGCAGTTTCTTGGCAAATTGGAGAAAATAGACATAGCAGACATAATGAAATTCAATGAGGACAGAATACTCAATGGGAGAACCAAGCTGCTTAGTCATTAAATAGAAAACAGTTGGTTAAAGAACATAACAGAGATGAAAGGAGGGTTGGTCCTTGGAGTTATAAATGACTTTAAAAAAAAAATCACATGCCAATATTACAGCTGTAAAAGTCAACATGATATGGGGATACTGCAAGATACATAAAGGTATAGAAGTTTTAAGGAAACATTGGAAAAAGACTTAGTCAGCCAAAACAATAAATTATGGATGGGGGATTTAATTACTACCAAGTACTGTATGTAAGGGAGTTCTGAAACCAAGGACAGTGACCAGCTGTTTCAAAACTTCACAAGAACAGAGTTCAAGTAAACAGGCTTCAATGGTAATGAATAAGATTTAGATTAGAATACAATAAAATTTTTCTGTTAGAAACAATGGTTAAATACTGGAAAGGTTACAGAGGAAAGAAGCGCGATGATTATCAAAAGAACATTGGTCTTGGAGTTATGTTTTAAATACCTGCTCTACCATTTAGCTGGGTGATCGTGGACAAAGAACTTAACCCCTGTGATAACACCACTGGCCTCATTATTTTTGAGGACTAAATGAGCTATTATAAGTAATTTTAACAGATTTACTACTGTAAATATAGCAGATTGAGAAGAGAGCTTGTTGCTCAATAATTGTTAGTTTGATTGATTGTTACTTTTATTTCTTAGATGTATTTAAAGAGTACAGTCAGTGTTCTCTGCTCAAACTGAACTGGTATATATACTGTATTATTAGAAGTCCAGGGAAATGATGTTACCAGTTCTTTTAGTCTAAAACTTCACATTTTCCATCACAAAGTGGTTTTGGGACTTAACTTCCTAACCCTCTAAGAATCCAAGTAGAGAAAATATGCTGTAGAGTCAATGGAAAATTATAGGGGCTAGCTAAACTCTTTGCTGTCAGAAAAATGCAGGGGGTTGTGTTTGGGAGAAAGCATGAATTATTTGACAAATCATAGTTTATAAAATTCAGCTATGGTTAACAACTGTGTGTTACTGGATTTCACAGGAATATTTTTCTATTGTAGATTTACAATGCTTAACAGATAATAAACACTGACAGACAGTATGGAAAATCTAGGGGCTCGTTCATAGAATCCAAATTGACGTCGATCAGTATGCTTTCACAATTCTGATGTAGTGTGCCTGCTGTGTATTCACTCTCTGAGACAACATTGCAGCTAGTGTCTAAGCATAGCTGTGAACGTTAGAAGATTTGGGCTCTAATTTTGGGTATTACCCTTTTTAGTTTGAGGAAATCACATAGTCTTTAAATTTTCCATCTAGGAAATTAGAAGAAACCTAATTTCTGGTTTCATAGGAGTTTTTTTAAAAAAATATAATGCAGATGTCTCTCGCGACTCACCAGCATTGGAATACAAATAATGTCACATTTAACAGTTAAATTCAGACTGTTCCTCTTGTCTGGACTGCTGTAGTAGGTGAACCCTCTCCCTTCTGGAGTCTTTAAGAGTACCTAATATTTTTCCACGATGGTGTCTCCATCTGCCTGTGATGCCAGGCTGGGCACTGTGTGGCCCTCTGCTCCACTGCAGAGAACTGACTGCAGCTCCCTTGGGGCTACAGTCCACACCATGGCCATGATTAGAACTTCCATCCAAGCATCTGCTTGTGTTGCCACCTGAGCTCCTGCTGCTGCCCTCCGCTCTCTGTGCTAGTCTCAGAGGGCCCTGCTCTTCTGTTTACCACCTTGGACTTCTGTTCATTCCCTACAGTGCAGGCTCCGTGACAGCCCAGGAGAAGTGCTCATTCACCTAGACTGACTGCTCATTGGCTACTAGCTAGGGTTCCTCTCACAGGTTATAGGGCCATTCAGCCATTGCATCTGAAGCTGCTTCTCTGCTCAACCACACAATTGCCTTGCTTGATCACAGGGAGCCCCTTTGCCAGCCCCCCACCTGCCTCCATGTTTCAGAGGCATATTTCCTTCACTATTTAGGAATACCCTCGAGGTAGCTTCCTTGGGGTCCAGGTCTAAGAAAACAACACTGTGAGAGGATGGAAATCCCCTCTTCCCAGTTTAGTCCCACTCTCCAAATCTCACTATCTGTCTCTCCAGGGTGATTGACAATGGGAATGCCCAATCCCTTCAGATTCCACCCTCTGTTCACAGTGGTTATAACCTTTCCCTCCCAAAAAAGTCACATTCCAGAAAGCTGTAGTGTGACATTACTAAAACTCCTCCTCATATCTTCTCTCTCTAAATTACAAAACAAAGGACAGGCCTTTTAATTGAAACATGTCTCAGTGTCTATGAATTTCATTTTTTTATAATGCCATGTTTTAGACTTCTAGGTTGAGCTTTGTCAATACTAGTGTAGTTTTTATCCAAAGATCTTCCACCATCTGAAAGTTCTCAGGCTCTGCTTACCTGTGAGCAAACAGCTTGAATAAACATACACTTGCCCACAAGAACAAACACTGTTTGTCAAGGACTGTTTCTCCAATTAAAAGACCGTGTTCAAGGATGCAGCTCTCGCCTATTCCATAATCATCTTTTTGCAGGCCAGCTTAGTTCCTCAAAGCCCCGGCTTCTAAAACTTTCCACGGTACAATATGGTGTTTTTTCTTTTTGTTTTTCATTTGCATAACCCAATGGTCAGCACTTGGATCTCTTCCAGAACCAAAGCACGGTGAGCCCTAAAGGCAGATTCCACTCATACCATGTCATCCCTCCACTGTACAAGCTTTGAAATTAGTGAATTTTCCCCTCTTAAGATTCCAGGTTTTAATCTCTCTCCTGAGAAGAGTGTTATTCTGCCCCTCCCCAGCACAGGTCCTGGAAATAAGACGTTCCATTTCTTTTTCTCTTTTTCCATTTACATTTGGAACTAAAATATTTGCCAGAAATGATCCCTTATTCCCACCTTAAGCCAGCAAGTGTGCTCTTATATAATAAGAAATAGATTCACAAAGTCCTTCAAAATTATGGCAAATGAGGCCTGTGTGAATATGCAAATTACCTTAAAGGGTATAGATTATATTGACTACATATTTTAAAATGCTGACCCAATACTGAAAAACTTTATTGTATTTTATTTAAAGATGTAAGTCATCACATCTTTAACAAATAATGAGAAGTTTTATTTTTCCTCTCATCCCTTTGTTATTTTCATTTAAATATCTTTTCTTGTATATTGTTAATAAAGGGGAAAACCCTTGTATTGAATTATGGTTCATTGGCTAAAAGGGGCTCCATATTGTTTGAATTATTTACTCTTTTGTAGCATTTGCATTCTCCTCTGATTTTAGAAGTTTATTTGTAATGCAGTAATATTATAATCAGGCTTACTCTGAAAAAGCTAATGGAGCTAGAAAATAAAAGTTGCACAGGTTTCAATCAGGAGGATTTCATCAGTTTCTTCCTGCTAAATCTTCTTTACCGAAAGGTCAGCAAACTCATCTTCATTCTTGTAGAATGTGGCTTGAAATTGTCCCCACAGAAATGAGAAGAAAGTGAGAGAACAAAAATGAGAGAATGAAAATTACTTATAATTATATCTCTCTGCAGTAATAATAACTTTATTACTATGTTGCATATGTGGCTTGACATTCTAAATGAGCTGTATGAAATTAAGACCAATAAAATTATAAAGACAATTCCTGGCAATTGTATAAAATAAAGGTCTTTAAGCACTTTTTAAATTATTGAAAATCATAAAGGAATAGTGCATGGCAATTTTTCTTTCCCTGTTTGACTTTAAATCCTAAGTAGGCCTTTTGGCTAATAAACAGTAAGGAAAATGAAGCTAGGAGCTGGGAACTAACCAAAGCCAAAGACTATTTGCTCTTTTTCAAAAAAAAAAAAAGAAAGAAAGAAATCACTGATTCTGTGCTCTACGTTTTTATTTCAGGTAAACTAATTGTATGACAATAAAATACTCAGTTCTGATTAAAAACAAAAACAAAAATAAGGGTCTGTAACAAAGTGGTACTTAATGTTCTAGTTCCTTGACTCAGAAATGGTGGCATCTTCATTTAGTGGAGAATGTCATCTAAATAAATATATAGATGACATTGGAAACCTATATAGTTTTCCAAAGCTATATAGGTATGCCTGTGACTAAGTTTTGACTAGGAGATTGATTACCTGGTACATTTTAAATAGAATCCTGTAATTCAATCTGACTGCTGTCCTCATAAGGAGAGGAAGTTTGGACATGCAAAGAGACACTAACGTTGCGTGTGCACAGAGAAAAGACCATGTTAAGACACAATGAGAAGGCAGCCATGTGCAAGCCAAGGGCAGAGGCATCAGGAGAAACCAACCTGCCTTGATCTTGGTATTTCAGCCCCCAGAACTGTGAGAAAATAAATTTCTGTTATTTAGGTGACCCAGTCTTTGGTATTTTGTCATGGCAGCATGAGCAAACTAGTACCAACCATTAGCAAAAGTCAACACTCAAATATATTTCTTGATAAAGTTGCAAGTGAAGGATATTAAAGCAGGGGGAGGCCTCCACTTTTCTTTCTGTTTTTCTCTTGTAACTCTTCTTGTTACCCTCACAAATTTGTTGTGCAAACACACCTCAGGTCAGTGCAGTGGTCTAGAAGGCCATGGCAGTTACCAAACATATCACGAGTGTCACTGAATCCAGCCACCTGTGATTCGTTCCCTCTTTGTGTCTCTTCTTACCCACCTTTAGTTCTGCTCTTTGAGTGCCGAGCTTACAAACACAAGATGTCCCCCCACGTCTTCACACATATCCAAACCCGGCCAATTCTGCAGGACATTCATTTTCTTTCTTTCCTGGAGATTTCTCTGATTACCCCATCTACATTGATCTCTTCTGCTCCAGCCTCAATTCTTGGTTGTTCATGTTATTCCCTGAAGTTGCTTACTTATTGCTGAGTATCATTATCAGCTTCAGTTCATTATTCGACCTCTTCCATGTTTTGTCTTCCTCGGCTTGAAAATTTTGTATTTTCTGGAGACAAAGACAGTGCTATCAGTTCTTTTTCTCATTTCCATTGTTCCCCATCATCTTCACTATTTGCCCATCCCGGAGTGGCTAGGGTACCACTGAACACACAGGGATTGAGTCAAATTCAGAGGATTTGACAACTCTGATTTCTCATGACTGTTTGGAGTGGAAAGAAGTGATCAGAAACAGGGTGGATAGGAACTATCAATATCTGTTTTTCAGATATAAAGAAAATGTTTAAATGCAAATATAGATTTATTATGCTAGATTAAACATTTGCCTTTTTTTTACACAGTATGTTTCTTGCTGTGATCAGTTCATGCTAGGGAAAAGACAACTGCTATTGATGGTTTAATACATCTGATGAAAAGGCACTTGAATTATTTCAGGAGAATTTTTGTTTTCCCATTAACTCCACTGGGAATATGTCTCATGTTAAAAAGTATGAGGATTGGTCTCTTTTGTAATTTTTCTTTCTTGCTTGTGTAAATGCACAATAAATTCCTTTGACAGTCAGAGGCACAGACAAATGTTATTGGAAATCTCTGACCTATCTTAGGGAGGAGTAACACTTTTAACAGTGAACTCACTGGGGGACACTCTGTTATGATGTCATGACTTTTTACTCTTTACAAATGTCAGCAACATTCATCTTTTAAGAGTTTCACTGCTCTAAACCTGTATTTCTTGCCACCGTTCATTCATTCAATATATACTCCACTGTGTCCAGGGACTCATGTCTATTTTCAGCTCAAGCTGGTCCCTGTGTCTTAATACACTCTATTAGTTGTATAATAAGTCAATTTCCTTTTTCCTTCACCTTTGGTATATGCAATAAGAGCATTTTGTAGGTTCAATATATGCATACATTTTAAGTATACTCTGAAAAAAATCTCAGATTGTGACTTAGTATTTCATCATGTTGCCTGTTCTCATGTGAAGTTCTTATTTTACAGGTAAGATCCACAAAGGTGAAATGACTTTTTTAAGGTCCCATAACTAGTTAAGGATGGAATATAATCCATATTCAGATCTCTTAACTTCCGGTATTGTATTTCCTTTGCTCTCTTTTACTTTCTTATTTGGCTCATGTTTGACCCACATTAGCTCATCATAGAATAACTACTTGGGCATCCCGATGTTGTTTACATTTCTTAATCAGACAAATTGGCTTACCATGAGCACCACTTCCGTAAAAATACATTGGCTCCATTCACAGACCTCACAGTTGTTCCAGACCAATATTGCCTGTAGGTCATTCTAAAGAAACTTCTCAAACATCTTGAGAAATTATCTGTACAGCCTGGTGGTTCAGAATTCTTAGGCCTTTCCCGCTCCAAAATATTATGGTGTTACGTGGTCTCTAGAGGCCTCAATTAAATCTTGTGTTTGAGTGCTTGTCACATCTTCTAGCGGAAAGAGCAAAGGGATAGCACCCAGAAATACCACAGTTCTAGTTCTCGCTCTATCACTATGTGACTCTGGTCTTCTTTATCTACTAGAAATATGTAAGAATATCCACAGAAAGCTGTTATTAAGATCCAGTCAGATAACGTGTGTGAGTGTTTCTGAAAGTATACAAATGTAAGGTATTATATTTGACCTGATGTGGTAATCTCTTAAGTTATAGCAAGATGCATTTTAAACAATATCTGTCATTCCATTTATCATATGGAAACAGAATGGTAACTACAGGTATGCCTCATTTTATTGTGCTTTGTTTTATTGCACTTTGCAAATATTGCATTTTTACATATTGAAGGTTTGTGGCAACCATGAGTCGAGCAAATCTATTAGCACCATTTTCCCAACAGGCTCGGATGATGATTAGCATATTTTAGCAAAAAAGTTGTTTTTAATTAAGGTGTATACATTGCTTTTTTAGACATGTGCTATTGCACACTTAATAGACTACAGTATAGTGTAAATATAACTTTTATATGCACTTGGAAACCAAAAACGTCATGTGACTCACTTTATTGCAGTGTTTGCTTTATTGTAGTGGTCTGGAGTCGAACCTGCAATATCTCCAAGGTATGCTTAAAGGGACATATGCTTCGTGGTTTTTAAAACAATTCAAAAAATGTATTGTAAACCACAACAGAGACATTGTGCATACAGGATGAGGACATAGAGTCTGGGGCCACAATGCATGTATTCACTTCATGGCTTTTGCGCGTAGCTGCTATGAGGCGATGGGCAAGTTACTCAACTTGTCTGTGCCTCAGTTTCCTGAAAACTGTAAACTTGGAATAATGAGTCCTTACCTTGAAGGGCTATGTGAGAATTGATTGAATTAAGATATTAAATGCTTGGAATGCTGTCTGGCACAGTGCAACTGTTAGCCCTAACTTACGAGTTGATATGTGGGAAGAGGTTACAGAGATACGTGATTATCTAGTTAGATCTGCTACTATAACAACCTAATTAGATGATTCTGCAAATAAGAGGATTCTAGTTATGTGCTAAATTCATGTCAGCCAGTCTGGGTCATTTTGGGTAGTCAGTGGTCAATTTCCTCTTTTGCTTTGGATGGGTAGACACAACCAGACAAAAACAGAATACATATTAGAACTCTTTTATAGGTATGGTATTGGGACAATTTTCAAAAGGCCTGGGGCTGATTTGTTGATATGCTGATGTATTGATATGCACCGCATAATACCAGTAAGCAGTCTTCAAGCTGATGTCGCCTGTCTGTGTCTTCTTTTTGTCTTTGAGGCTAGCTGTGAAGTTTGTTTTCCCTTATACAGAAACAAAGGGGGTTCTTAGTTCATGATGGCAGGCTGAGCACGTGCTGTTATCTCCTCTATTTTTTAGGATTTACTAATATAATACGGAAGAAATAAGAATGGCATCATCACATACAAGTAAAGAAAAGGGAATAGAGCCTAATATTGGACACTGGAGTTCCACAAAGGTCTAGATGACCTGAAATGGAAGAGGGCTGGCTAATCAGAGCAGTGGATGCTGCAAAGGGTTGACCTAAAGAACCCCAGCAAGACTGTAGCCTGAGACGCTATTAGAAGGGGTTGGGAATGAGAAATGCAGCTAAAAATAGGGACCACTGAGTAGCTTATTTAATCCCTGCATATATATTGCATGTAAACACACACACACACACACACACACACACACACACACATACACACACACCCCTACCTTTTCTCCTTTTCACTTTTCTATCTAAATAGATAAAAATAGAATTGAACACACACATGCCACATACACACCCCCATTTTTGGAGTATGAGAGAACCTAGAAAACTAGTAGAGAAATTGTTGTGCCACAAAGTAAAACTTTCCACATGGTGGTAAATGGGTAGCCATTCACGCAGTGGCTGCTTCTCACTTGCTCATCCTAAAGTGGAATTTTCCAGTTGACAAGGCTCATCCATGAACACAGATGCCCCATTTATTATTATGAATGAACAGTAAAGAAACCCAACATAGCTAAGGAAATCTTCAACATTACAGAAAGACATACAAAAACTTGGGAAAACTGACTGTAAAGGAAGTAGGTGATTGAGATTTCAGAACACATGGAAAATCCAAAGTTGTAATTGGTGTCCTCAGAGAGATTTAAGATGTTACATTCATAAAACAGGAACAAAATGCTGTAAAAGTGAATACTCATAGAATAAGAAAGAGCTCCTGAAAATAAAAAAAAAATACTATGGATATACAAAATATAATAGATTTGGAGGTTATATTTTAGGGAATCTGCAAGAATGTGGAACATAAAGACAAGAGACTGGAAACGTGAGAGAAAGATAAGAGACATAGAAGTCAATCTAAAATGTCTGTCTAAAGTTCAACTAATAGTAATTCCAGGAATTAATGACTGAAAAATTTGATGGGAATAAATCTTATACAATATAAGAAAATTTCCCAGAATTAAAAATTATCACAAATTTTCACATTGAAGAGAAGGCTATGCAGAGTAACAATGTCATTTTAAAATCGTACTATATCAAGGTTAGTAGAATTAAACTTAAACGTAAAAGAAAAAAAGAAGTCCAATATTCCTCTGACTCTCATCAGCATACTAGATCCTAGAAGTTAATGAAACATTGACTTTCAAATCTGAAAGAAAAGATTTCCAGCTAAGAATTCTATATCCTGATAAATTATCAATCAGGAGAGTAGGATAATTTTTAGACTTGCACTCCTAGAAAGTTGCTTGACAATGCACAGCAGTCAAAAAAGGGTGAGACTTTATAAAAAGTTATGGGTTTCAAAAGAAGAATACATCCAAATGTCATTGCACGATGACATTTCTATAGCACAACCAGGGAGACCGGATGGTAGAAGAGAAAAGAGGATGTCACGAGGGAGGAATCTGGGAAAATGATGGAATCAATATAACAGAATACAGTTAACAGCAAGAAAAATATTTGAGAATATGACAAAGATATAGAGCAGAAAAATTAAATTTGAAATTATCAAAAAAGTAAAGTCACAGGAAAAATCATATTCAAATATGAAATAACTAGCCCAAATTAGATTAGGAGATTGATTATTGAGCTTCAAGGAAAACGGAGAGGTTTCAATCAACAGAAAGAAGGAATAAATTGAATGGTGTTAAGGACAAGGTGAGAAAAGTGTACTTCCAACCAAAACAAAGTAAGAAAAATATACAGGAAAGTACCATATAAATATGAAGCCAACGAAAATGGCTAATTTTGAGCAATTATGGACTGTAAAAAAAGGAGTAATTCTTTGAATGTTTTTTTTCAAAAGTCACAGGATATGAGAGTTGAACCATAACACCATTTTCTATGTAAAATTGTGTTACTCACTTGTTTACTTATTTATTGTTCTTCCGTACTAGAATGTAAGCACTAAGTTGGTCTGGTTCCCCACTCAATTCACAGCATGCAGAAGCGTATCAGCCCCACAGTGGGTACTCAGTAAATACATGCTGCCTTAATGGAGAATAAACAATTCCCCCCACAGTCATAATAAAGTAAGTGCTCTTCACTAGGGTTCAGCTTCTGGAGTTGACCTGTAAAGACTTAATGCTAGTTATGGGACAGAATATAGCTCTTGTTGATCCTGACACAAAAAGTCATCAGCATCACTGATGACACGTACGTAGTATGTACTGGCATCCTGACACTGCTCTGTGTGTTTACATATATGAGCTTACGGCCCCCTCACTAGGAACTCCCTGCACTATTATCATTCTCACATTACAGATTTCTTTCTGTTAACATCTGGGCGAAACTGATGAGGACAGGTAGAGACAGTACAGAGTGTAAGGCAGCGACCTCTTCTTGTTATTATTGATCCTCTGGGCTACATGCTTTTTAAGTCACGGGTATGTATACTTTGGTCAAAATTTAAAAAGAAATGACCTAGGTACATGGAGTTGGGGTGGAATGAAGGGAAGTGCTACATGATGTAACACAGTTAGACTTTATGACTTGAGAGTGACCAGAGTGATAGCCTATATTATATGGCATGCAGATTTCAAAGCACTAGCCAGGTATTTTGGAGTGGACCCTAATGTGGGAACAAGCCAAAAAGGGAAGTTTTAGTGTAGTGAGGATTTCCCACTAATGAACATTATATGTTTAATTAAGATTGACTTAAATATTGAGGTCTCACTCTTGTTTCTGTGAGCTGAAAATATTTGAGTGTCAAGAACAGCCTAATAATTAATTATTCATCTTAATTTCTTAAACTAAAATCATGACATTTTAAATTTTATACATAAAACACAAGTGGGTTTGTATGTAGTGACATCTTATACTGTGCTTTCTGGGTTTAGTATGATACCTAAATGATAGGGCTTCTTCTGTAGGAATATATTTAGTAGAGTTCAGCATTTTATGGGCAATAAAAGGATTTGGACATGATCAAGTGTATAATTATATGGTATATTAAACAGATATTGTTACTCTGCTATTTATATATGTGACATCTCTTGGGGTAGTGATGTGAGACCAAAGGTTTCATCTGGTAGTTTCTTATAAACAGACTGAATGGATGACATTCGCTGAAACAGCATTTTTAAAGATTTTTTTTCCCCTCAGTTTCAAATTGCACTTGAAGCTTGTAAACATATTCTTTCAAGATCACAAGATGTAAAGCATACTATACTCTGTCTAAATAAAAGAATAATCTAAACGTCACAGCAAGCTGTTAAAAAAAAGAGGGGTATCAAATCTAGTGATCGACCTCTGCCTTGTTAGGGGTCAATTGCAGAATCAGAAATGAATTGCCCTGCATTAGAGATGCTTGATGCTACAATACGTTGTGGAAATTGAAAAGAAATAGGTAAAAATAATAGGTCAAACCTATTATATTGGCCTTTCTTTGGCATAATTTTGTGCTGGAAAGCATTGAACCAGGTATCACCCAGTGTTTACTGAAGAAGAAAACACTGAAGCTATTATGTTTTTTATGAAATAAAACAATCAGTTGGGCAAAAAGTGTGTCAGAGGGATGCTTGGCATCTGTGTTGGTAACCAGTGTCTATGACAACCAAATAAGTTTTGTTCACTTATATTTAAAATTTATGTTTTGTAAAAAAAATTAGTTTGAAATCTTGTAGATTATATTTTGTAAAGCTAAAATGCCATCTTTAAAGAGCAATTAAATCCAGTATTATCGAAGCATTGCTTATTAAATGGGGACTTAAAATAAGCCCCATGAGAGTATGCTACATTATATATTTCCCTTCATATCACTTGGGAGAAATAATAATTTGAAAAAATTATGTTTATTTTTTAAATGCAAGTCAGCTGTCAATTGTAATATCTATACTTTTTATTAAAAATAATGTGTTCCAAAGTAAGCTAATTATTATTTTTTTTATGTATAGAATTTCTTTTTAGACCAACGGATGGAGACTAAATTTAATCAGCAGCATTTTATTATGTGTATTGACCAACCCACCAGTAACACCTTCGAATATGTGTGCTTTTCTATGATCACTGCTATTTAATAATGAAAGAATTCTCTATGTGGGAGAAGCCTGATGCAGGGTTACAAGTGGGAGTATTTTTCTCCTCTCGTAATGGATACGGGAACATGGTCGACAAGATCTGTGATGTGACCTCCATCTTAAAAAAGAATCCTTGGCACTCCTAACACCCTTGAACTAGGCTTTATTAATCTTATTCCAGAGATTTCTCTTTTGTTACATTCATACAAAGCTCTGGCAATGGAAAAGAGTAAACGTGTTGATGGGTCCAGAAGAGCTGTGTGGGTGAGATCCATTAGTTGAAAGTGAAATATTTTTGATGAATTCTTATTCCAAGAGACAGCCAAAGCTGGTGTGGACGTTAGGGCCCACCAGGACAGTGCCTTCGTTGTATAGATGTGGAAAGGAAACTGAGGTCCGGGAAAGCAAGCAGTTTGCCCTCTAAATGTGGTCCTTCCCCTGCATTCCTTAGTTCAGTTAGTGGGATTACTATTCACCTCTTTATCTTGCCAGAATCCTGGCAGTGCTCTCTTTTCCCACACCTCTTTTTCTAGGCATTCCCCAAGTTCTCTCTTTTTATTTTTTTAATTTATTGGGGTGACAATTGTTAGTGAAATCACATGGATTTCAGGTGTACAGTTCTGTATTACATCATCTATAAATCCCATTGTGTGTTCACCACTCAGAGTCAGTTCTCCTTCCATCACCATATATTTGATCCCCTTTACCCTCATCTCCCACCCCCACTCTCCTTACCCTCTGGTAACCACTAAACTATTGTGTGTGTCTATGAGTTTTTGTTTCTCATTTGTTTGTCTTGTCCTTTTGTTGTTTTTGGTTTATACACCACATATCAGTGAAATCATATGGTTCTCTGCTTTTTCTGTCTGACTTATTTCGCTTAGCATCATACTCTCAAGATCCATTCATGTTGTCACAAATGTTCCTATATCATCTTTTCTTACTGCTGAATAGTATTCCATTGTGTATATATATCACAACTTCTTTATCCATTCATCTATCGAAGGGCATTTTGGTTGTTTCCATGTCTTGGCCACTGTAAACAAAGCTGCAATGAACATTGGAACACACATGTCTTTATGTATAAATGTTTTCAGATTTTTTGGGTAGATACCCAGGAGAGGGATTGCTGGGTCATATGGTAATTCTATTCGTAATTTTTTGAGGAACCTCCACACTGCCTTCCATAACGGCTGCACCAGTCTGCATTCACCAACAGTGTATGAGCGTTCCTTTTTCTCCACAGCCTCTCCAACACTTGTTACTATTTGTCTTGTTGATGATAGCCATTCTGACTGGGGTGAGGTGATATCTCATCGTGGTTTTTATTTGCATTTCTCTGATGATTAGTGATGTTGAGCATGTTTTCATATGTCAATTTGCTATTTGTATGTCCTCTTTGGAGAAGTGTCTTTTCAGGTCCTCTGCCCATTTTTCAATTAGGTTGTTTGTTTTTTTGTTGTTGAGTTTCATGAGTTCCTTGTATATTTTGGATATTAGCCCCTTATCAGAGGCACTGTTTGCAAAAATCCTCTTCCATTCAGTTAGTTGCCTTTTTATTTTGTCGATGGTTTCTTTAGCTGTGCAGAAGCTTTTAAGTTTTATATAGTCCCATTCATTTATTTTAGCTTTTACTTCCATTGCTTTTGGAGTCAAATTCATAAAATGCTCTTTGAACCCAAGGTCCATAAGTTTAGCACCTATGTTTTTTTCTATGCAGTTTATTGTGTCAGGTCTTATGCTTAAGTCTTTGATCCATTTTGAAATAATTTTGGTACATGGTGACAGATAGCAGTCCAGTTTCATTCTTTTGCTCGTGGAGCATTTTTTGAAGAGGCTGTCTTTCCTCCATTGTATGTTTTTAGCTTCTTTGTCAAAAATTATCTGTCCATATTTATGTGGTTTTATTTTTGGGTTCTCAATTCTATTCCATTGGTCTATGTGTCTGTTTTTCTGCCAATACCATGCTGTTTTTATTATTGTACCCCTGTAGTATAAGCTAAAGTCAGGGAGTGTGATACCTCCAGTATTGTTCTTTTTTCTTAAGATTGCTTTGGCTATTGTGGTTCCAAACAAATCTGATGATTTTTTGTTCTATTTCTTTAAAAAATGCCATTGGGATTTTGATGGGGATTGCATTAAATCTGTATATTGCTTTGGGTAATATGGCCATTTTAACTATGTTGATTCTTCCAATCCATGAGCACAGAATGTCTTTCCATTTCTTTGTGTCTTCTTCAATTTCTTTAAAAAATGTCTTATACTTTTCAGCATATAGGTCCTTCGCATCCTTGGTTAAGTTTATTCCTAGGTATTTTATTCTTTTTGCTGCAATTGCAAAAGGAATTGTTTTTTGTACTTCTTTTTCTGAGATTTCATTGTTAGCATATAGGAATGCAATGGACTTTTGTATGTTGATTTTGTAGCCAGTAACTTTACTGTATTCGTTGATTGTTTCTAATAGCTTTTTGGTGGAGTCTTTAGGGTTTTCTATATATAGAATCATGTCATCTGCAAAGAGTGATAATTTAACTTCTTCATTCCCAATTTGGATGCCTTTTATTTCTTTCTCTTGCCTGATTGCTCTGGCAAGGACTTCCAACACTATGTTGCAAAGCAGAGGTACAGACAGACCTGTACAGATAGGGGACAGACCTGTCGTGTTCCTGAACGTAGATCAAAGGGCTTCAGTTTTTCACCATTAATTATGAGATTATCTGAGGGCTTGTCATATATGGCCTTTATTATGTTAAGGTATTTTCCTTCTATACCTATTTTATTAAGTGTTTTAATCATAAATGGATGTTGTATCTTGTCAAATGCTTTTTCTGCATCAATTGATACAATCATATGATTTTTGTCCTTTATTTTGTTTATGTGATGTATCACATTGATGGATTTGCGGATGTTCAACCATCCTTGTGCCCCAGGGATGACCCCACTTGGTCATGATGAATAATCTTTTTAATGCATTGTTGTATTCGATTTGCTAGAATTTTGTTTAGGATTTTTGCTTTTGTATTCATCAGAGATATTGGTCTGTAGTTTTCTTTTTTTGTGTTGTCCTTACCAGGTTTTGGTATCAGGGTAATGTTGGCCTCATAAAATGAGTTAGGGAGTACTGTCTCTTCTTCAATTTTTTGGAAGAGTTTGAGCAGGATTGGTGTTAGATCCTCTTTGAAGGTTTGGTAGAATTCACTAGTGAAGCCATCTGGTCCAGAACTTTTGCTTTTGGGAAGGTTTTGGATGACTGATTCAATTTCGTTATTGGTGATGGGTCAGTTTAGATTTTCCAGTTCTTCATGGTTCAGCCTTGGAAGGCTATATGTTTCTAAGAACTTCCATTTCTTCTAGGTTATTGAATTTGGTGGCATATAGTCCTTCATACTATTCTTGGATGATCCTTTGTATTTCTGTGGTGTCCGTGATAACTTTCTCTTTTTCATTTCTGATTTTGTTAGTGACTTCACTCTTTTTATCTTAGTGAGTCTAGCCAACGGTTTGTCAATTTTGTTAATCTTTTCAAAGAACCAGCTCTTTGTCACATTAATTTTTTCTATTGTCTTTTTGTTCTCTATTTCATTTAGTTCTACTCTGATTTTTGTTATTTCCTTTCTTCTGCTGACCTTGGGTTTCACTTGTTCTTCTTTTTCTAGTTCTTTAAGGTGTAACATGAGGTTATTTATTTGGGATTTTTTGTTTGTTTGTTTCTTGAAATAGGCCTGTAATGATATAAATTTCCCTCTTAAAACTGCTTTTGCTGCATCCCAAAAATTTTGGTAGGATGTATTTTCATTGTCATTTGTTTCTATGTGTCTTTTGATCTCTCCTCTAATTTCTTCTTTGACCCGGTCATTCTTTAAAAGTATGTTGTTTAATCTCCATGTATTTGAGTTTTTTCCTGCTTTCTTTTTGCAGTTAATATCCAATTTCAAAGCCTTGTGATCAGAGAATATGCTTGGTATGATTTCAATCTTCTTAAATTTGCTGAGGCTGATTTTATGTCCCAATATATGGTCTCTCCTTGAGAATGTTCCATGTACACTAGAAAAAAATGTATAGTCTGATGTTTTAGGATGAAGTGCTCTATATATGTCAATTATGTCCATTTCATCTAATGTGTCATTTAGGGCTGCTATTTCGTTATTTATTTTCTGTTTGGATGATCTATCCATAGCTGTCAATGATGTATTTAAGTCCCCTAGTATAATTGTGTTTTGGTCAATTTCTCCCTTCAGTTCTGTTAGTAGTTGCTTGGTATATTTCGGTGCTCCCTGATTGGGGGCATAAATATTGATGACTGTTATGTCTTCTTGTTGTTAGTCCCCTTTACCATTATGAAATGTCCATCTTTGTCTCTTGTTATCTTTTTTACCCTGAAGTCTGTTTCATCTGATATCATTATGGCTACACTTGATTTTCTCTGGGTACCATTTGCTTGGAGTGTCAATTTCCACCCTTTCACTTTGAGTCTATGCTTGTCCTTGTAGCTGAGATGTGTCTCTTGGAGACAGCATATGGTTGGGTTTAGTTTTTTGACCGAATCTGCTACTCTGTGCCTTTTTATTGGTGAGTTCAGTCCATTTACATTTAGGGTGATTATTGATATGTGAGGATTTCCTGTCATTCTATCTTTAGTTTTCTGGTAAGGCTGCGTCTCCATGGTTTCTTTGCCTTTTTGTTGTTGTCTATTATTTCTGTGTGGTGGTATTCTACGATGTTTCCCTCTGTTTCTTCTTTTATTATAGTATATATTTCAGTTCTGGATTTTTTTTGAGTGGTTACCCTGAAGTTTATGTAAAAGAAAGTTTTATATTTAGAGTATTCCATTTTCTCCAGCACACTTACTTTCTCCATTCCCATATTCCGGTTCAGGCCTATACTCTCCCCCTTTTTATGTTTCGGTTGCCACAAATTGTCCCTGTTGATGGTGGTCGAATAGCCTCTTTTAGTATTTCTTGTAGTGTAGGTCGTGTATTAGAAAATTCCCTCAGCTTCTGTATGTCTGGAAAGGTCTTTATTCCTCCTTCATATCTAAAGGATATCTTTGCTGGATATATTATTCTTGGCTCATAATTTCTCTCTTTCAATAGTTTGAATATTTGGTTCCACTCCCTCCTGGCTTGTAGAGTTTCTGCTGAAAAATCTAATGATAATCTAATGGGCTTTCCTTTGTAGGTTACCATCTTCTTTCCCCTGGCTGCCTTGAGGATTCTTTCTTTGTCATTGATTTTAGACAGCTTCAATACAATGTGCCTTGGAGAAGGCCTGTTGGGATTGAGGTAATTAGGTGTTCTATTTGCTTCTTGGATTTGAGGATCCAGTTCTGTCCACAAGTTTCGCAAGTTCTCATCAACAATTTGTTTGAATATATTCTCTGTTCCCTTCTCTTTTTCTTCTCCTTCTGGTATGCCCATTATTCTTATATTGCTCTTTCTGATGGAGTCAGAAAGTTCTTATAGAGTTCTTTCATTTCTTTTAAGTCTCAAGTCTCTTTCTTCTTCCACTTGTGTAATTTCCAGCTTTCTGTCTTCAATGTCACTGATTCTTTCCTCCTTCTGGTCAACTCTACTACCTAAGCTGGTTATTTCATTCTTAATTTCTTCTATTGAGTTCTTAATCTCCAGAAATTCTATTTGGTTCTTTTTTAAAATTTCAATCTCTTTCGTAAAATGCTCATGTTATTCTTTGATTGTGTTTCTGAGTTTATTAAACGGCCTTTCTGTGTTTTCTTGCATTTCGTTGAGTTTTTCAGAACTGCAATCTTGAATTCTCTGTCGTTTAAGTCACATATTTCCATATCTTTAAGTTCCTTTTCTGGAGACTTTTCACTTTCTTTCTGAGCTGTCTTGTTGCCTTGGTTATTCATGGCAATTACTGATGTATTATTTCTCTTCCTAGACATCTGCAGGAGTGGCTTCTGCAACAGGTTGATAGGAAGAGGTCTTTCTTTTGTTTTCCAGTACTTTTTGGTAGAATGTTTTATTTTCTCTCTGACTGCAGCCTTTTTTTTCTCTCTCATATGGTAGTGCTATGTTTTCTCTGCACTATTCCAGCTTCTCACACAATGGGGGGATTCCCTGGGAGACGGGCTTCTCCTCTGTTAATAGTTCACCTGGGTCACAGGGCGCAGTGTCCGTGTGAGTATGCGGAGAGCTTTTGAAGTTCCAAAGCTCTTCCTGCACCAGATTCAGAGCCCGTATGTTTCAGCAGTTCTGTTTACTCCTGCAGGGATCCGCCCAGATAGGTGGGGCCAGAGGCGGGGTGAGTTGTGAGAATTGGCCCAGAGCAATGGCGGCGACCACCACCACAGCTGGTCCTGCTTCCACAGCTCCCTCCCCTCTGCCGGAACTAGTTGGGCTGCAAATGTGTATCTTCAGTCCACAGTTCTCAGAACAGCAAATATTCTGTTCTTTTGATCTGACACTGCTACTGTTCCGCTTCTAGCACTGGGCAGGTGGAGGCGGGGCGAGCTCTGGGAGGGTAGGGAGGGGGCGGCTAGTCTCAGTTCCTAAGGCTTCCATTCTCTGCTGGGCAGTGAGGGCTTAAACCACCGTTTTCAGCCTTCTTCCCTCAGTCTTTTCTCCGAGGTCTCTGCTGTGAGCGTTGACTTCAGCCGTGTTATATGCTGTGCCCTCAGCCCTGTGGGCCATAAGCGGAGACCTAGCACTCCAAGTTTTCCCTCTCCCGCAGGTGTGGTAGTTCCAGGATGCAGCGAGCTCGGAGCACTGAGCTAGGTCTGCGTCCTGTGCTCACGCTGCTCCATCTCCACACTTCTCCCTTCCCTTCTCCCCCGCTCGCGTGATTTGCCCAGCTTTAGGTGAATTCAGTAGTGGGCCTCTTCGTCTTGCCTGTCTGCTGTGCAGGGAGTCCTTTGTGGAGTTATTGTTGTTTGATTAGTTGCAAATTCCAGGGGAGCTTTACAGAGGCTCACCTCACGCTACCATTTTGATTCCCCAAGTTCTCTTTTCGTCTACCTCTTTAACTTCCAACTTGTCCATTTCCTAACTAAAGCCCTCAATATCTAGACTATTGTAGTAGTCACTTACCAGTGTCCTTGCAATAATCTGGTTACCTTGCATTCTATTCTCCATATTCCATTCTTCGTACTCCATTCTGCACCTCTCCTGGTCCCCAGATAAGGACTCAGGAAAGTGTCAACTCCTACTTTAGTCCGCCTCAACAAGTTTACCAGCTGAGGGATTTCTGGAGGCAGAGCTCACTGGGTCATCAGCTTTCCTGCATTCTCCCCATTTAGAATAGTCCAAAGTCAGTCCCTTCCTCTACCCCTTCTTCTTCCCCAATTCTTCCCTTCTGGTCTCAATTCTCTGCTACCAGAAGGCCTACCCTCACATACTCCTATCTCCGAAGTGTTTTTATTTCCACCTTATTATAGGAATTAGTGCTCTTCTTCCTGAAGATGCAATTGAGTTGTAATGTGGAGACTCTTCACCTAATTGTCCGTGGTACAGTAAATATTTCTGGTTGAAGCAAGAACTGTTACTCTTCCCACATCCATTTATTTTTAGGAATGGCCTAAAAACTTGAGCATTATATAACTCATTTTCTCTCTTGGCACAAAGCTTCTGGGTTGCCTTTACCAATCATGCCACTAAACATACATTTTACAGTCTTCAATTCTATTGTTTTTATATAGACCTACATAATTTTATCTATTCCTTAAATAGTCAGCCATTGTCATCATCCCCATATATGGCACCAGAACATCTCTTTCCAATGCAAATATAATTGTATTTCCGCCTTACTTAAAATTCTTCAATGATTTTTAATCACCTACACTAAAGACCAAAATACTTAGCATGGTACCCAGTGCTTGTCTTAGTTTGTCTCTGGCTTAACTTTCCATCCTCATTTCACACCATTCTCCTGAATGCAACTTTCTTCTGGCTATTTCCAGTGTCTACTGCAATGCACGGTACCTAAGACATACTCAAAGGCAATTCTTATCCACCCTAAACCACTTGTGCTTGTAATGAATAATGCCCCTGAAGCTTTTGCCTCTGTCATTTTTTGCCCCTGTGGCCTTTTCCCTCTGTCTAACGTTCCTGCAGTTTCATATCCTCCCCATCCACTTGACTTTCTAGACTCAACTCTCCAAAGGGCCTCTCCAGGGGAGCTTTCCAACCCAACCCCGAAGCTTCCACAGCAGAATGCCCTTCCCTTTATTTCCCCAGCTCTACTGTAGAACTTAGGTTGTACTGCAATGAAGTGTAACTGCCTGGCTCCGTTAGACTATGAGTATGTTACTTTTGTTCATCTTTATATGTCAACTTCCCACTTTAGCAGACATGAACTGAGCATAATTGTTGGATGAGGTATAGTTTTACGTCTTTTTCTCCCACCTTTGAGATGAGTGGACATAGTCTGGAAGCCTTTAGAATGGTCACGCTGAGTATGAACTATTGTCCATAAAAGATCCTCTCTCCCCTTCCACCCCAGGATGACACTGTGAATGCTCTTTATGACAGCTACATACCAGGCTGGGAGAAATAAAAATTATGTCTGTGCTATGTATGATCCCAGTTTTTGTAGCATTCGTATAAAAGAGGATGCATGTTTCTTGTGACTCGGTGTTCCCTCTCCCTTACTCAAGTCCACCTTGTGTGCAATGGCTTCATTGTTACCAAATAATACTACTAAACAGACCTTTTTATAGTATGGACCCATGTTAAATCTAAAATAGATAGATAAGCAAACAAACAAAATATATTTATCTCCAGAAGACCATATTCCCCGAGGTATATATGTCTATCTATAGATCCATCGCTATATCTCTCTGTCTATCTATCTACTGTCTATCACCTATCTCTAAATCTTCAAGAGACTATACCAATATAGATGTCCTTTAGTAAAGAGAATACAGGTGATGGGCTATCTAACTATTTATCTTGATAGATTTACCTTTTAGCGGCATGCCCAAAGACATTGGACAACATTGGGTGCTTCTGTTGAGCTTCTCTTACATAAAAAGAGATCATAGAATTTGAAAGTTAGAATTTCTATACAGATCAAAGGTGTGATACATTACATTATATTGCTTGTTAAAACTCTAACTGGACTTATGAAAGCTACAGATCAAGTGCAGATCTGGATTTTAAAAAAAAACACATCACAGAGCAGCCCCAGGTTAGTGAGTAATTTTTATTCCTGTCCTTTCCCCATGTTGTGCCTTCTGCTTCCAAAGACCCCACTGGTTCTTCCATGTGGTGCCTGCCTTGCTCTGACCTCAAACAAATGTTTTGCTCAGTGGTAGTTCAGGGAATCTGGAAACCTGCTCTCTGAGAGATAGGTACATGTAATAAATTTGAGTTGGCTGGAACAAAGTCATTTTTTGGGGAGGGGTGTACGATTGGCTTTTTATCAGGTTTATGAGCCCTTTTGATGGACTGATACTTTCTTGATTTCCCGCTGGTATTTGCCATAGGAACTTTTATAATTTATTTTGGGACTTATTTAAAAACTTGTCTATTTATCTCAACAGAACCTTGATGGTAGAATATCTCACCATAGTTGATTTTTTATAGAATTATTGTAGGATCCACTTATTTTTAGATAAAGGTGTCTTTATATATTTTGTGTTGACTAGAGACCCCTGATTGCTTACTTCTGTGCTTTTTTTATTCTGGCTGGACTGGAATGACTATTGTATATTTTTTTCCATATCTTGGAGACTGGCCATCTCTCTTTCATTCTTCATTACAGATATTTAGTAGTCCCACAAGAAGTTGAGACAATTGTGTTAAACATACAAAATTGCCAAGAAGTTTCTGGCTAACTTGTCCTTAGAAACTGTGCCTATGATTAATAAGAAATTATGCTATAGCAATGTTTTCTCTGCTGAGAGAAAGGCAATAACTTTGGTAATTATGAAAGAGCTATGTCTGAAAGTACAGTTGTGTCCTGTCATAGAGCCTTTGACATTTCTGCTGAAGAGGTAAAATTATGTTATGGGCAAAACAGTCTGAGTGGGTATCAAGTATGCTGGTGCTGGACAAATGCTCTGATGAAACTTGGGAAGTCATGAGGGGCCCTTCAAACCCCTATGTGAAGGCCCTCGTTGGAACCAACATCCTATTTTTGCCCTGAGTAAAGACCAAACAATACTATGGAAACAGATTTAGTCTCCTATGACTGCAATTATACCTATGCTATTTTATTTCTGGGTTTTTTCGAGTTCCATAGAACAGTATTTCCTCTAACATTAAAAAGTCACCTGATTTAGAGGGGGAAAGAAAAGGGGCAGATGATCACATTACCCATTTTTCTACAACTTCAAAAACTAAACTCAATAATAGATAATTGATAACCTAATTTATCCTTTAAAAAAAGCCAAAATATGCTTTTATTTTGAATTTCCCACATCAGAAAGGATGGTTTTGTATATCTTTATGTTTCAGTTTTGCTCTATTTAAAGGGTAACACACATAGTCATATTATCCAGCCCTGAGAGTTCGTATCAAATCTAGGAAATGTAAAAATGTCTTATCTTTGCTTTCTAAGCAATGATATTAGTTTAATTCAGATGCTATATTTCAAAATTTCAGCTAAATATTGAAGTGTGCATTCTTCGCTCCAAATTCATTAGCAGTGATTAGCTAACACAAATACATCTCTGATTTATGCAGGTCTAAAAATGATTCTGAGATGCCGTCTTGAGCAAGGTTGATTGTTTTTGTACAGTTTTGTCCTCCTAGGACATCTTCTTTAAACACTCTGATTAAGTCCCACCTTTGGGACATGACACCTCTGGAGCAGACTGCTTGTACTCTGCAAATTAACATTATAGATGCAGTTCAAGAAATTGGGAAGACTGAATTTTTTTGTGATAATGAGAGATTGGGACTAAATTTACAGAAAAGCACATTTATACCAGGAGAACTTTTTTTTTAAGAAACTGTAAACTTGTAAATGAATTTCTGACATTTTGAAATATTTTCACAGCCCTTCATTTGTATAAAGTTTTGTGTGTAGCAGTCTCATAGACTTATTTTTGTTTAGTCTGGTTTTTATGTGATCGTTTTTACCTCTGTTGAATTGGAGAAAAATAATTTAACTTTTTTTTTTTTTTTTTTAAAGACTCTAGCTGGCGCAAGAAAACTCTGAATCCAGCCAGGGATTTTTCTATGATCTAATTTGTGCATTGCAATAAGCATAAAATTTGCATCTAGTTTCATTTTTTACTCTCTTTACTGGTATTTATACAATGCAAAATTAAATGTTGCAGAGCGTTAATTAACCAAGGAGAACCATAATCATCAGCAGAATCTCTATAGTAAACCTATGAAATTCATACAGGCTCAGAACTTGAGGGTAAATAGCCATCTTTTGGAACAATATGAATTGAATTTGTCCTCCAACCGAATGACACAGCTGAGCAGTAGAAACCCAAGTGTTGAAGGAAACATTTTTCCATACTGTGGGGAATTATAAAGGTTCCCCTTTCCCCCTTCAAAAGATTGTCAAAAAACCAATGACAGGAAAATGATTGAGCTTAATTTTATTATTTTGTGGGCAGACTGGAAATTAACATGGGATAATGAAAAAAAATCTGACTTTTAAAGTCATTACAGTTTTCTTTTTAAAAATGAGTTTTTGGAAGATTATCTTAGTGTTCTGAACAAGTCTTAATTTTATTTGAATTACCAACTATTCTGATTCTATCATGAATCAAAAAAGGAGTCTTGTGTCTTAAAATAATGTACATTTTTCTAACGCACAGTAAAGGGAATTGTTAGATTGTTTGGGGGCAATATGGCTGTCCCCAAGGTCTTGGAGAAATTCTTTTTTTACATGGCTATTTATTCTCCCTTTAGTACCAGAACTATCTGTACTGGGATAAAACATATTCCTATTTCTTCTCTCCTTCCCCCAATGCTTAGAAAATCCATAACAACTTCCTACCCTGCTATCTAGGAGGATAAGACTTGCCTCTTATAGGAATGAGATTTTACTCTACTTGCAAGCTCACAAGTAAACCTGCCACAGTTTTATGGATGCTGGCAAAAGACATGAGACCCTGGGGTCAGAGGCAAAGGACTGCATTACTTATGGCACAATAAGCAGCATGAACTTCGTAGTCAATTTGGTTCCCCTTCTTCGCTCCCCTCCCCACCAGTATCCACCTGCCCTGCCCCAAGTTCCATGGAGGTGATGAGGAGTGGCCCAGGTAGGTGATGTGCACACAGTTAGTTTGTAGCGCAGCTGAGGACCCCTGAATATACAAAATGCAGTATTTTATAATGGACTCTGTCTAAACCTGACTGACCTTTGCCCTGGAGGGAAACACTATCTTCATCTTCTGAAGCTGTTTGCCATACAAACACCCTTGAAAGGCTGAAACCAAGGCTGATACAAGATGTGTAGAAACACCTTGGAGAATTGTCTCTCGACACTGCCAAGTGAAAATGATGGCTCTGCCTCAATCTACTTCTCCACAAATAGTGTATCTGTGGTGTTCTTTTAGTAGCATGTGGGGGTAGAAGAAAACTTGTTCTATATAATACTTTTATTGCAGACATAAGTCATCTCATGAACCGCTGGCTACTTTGCTCATTTGAAAGGCCTTAAATATCATCACATACAAGGAAATCAATGACAGGAAACTAGGATTGCATCACAGCACCCACCTAGCACACAAAACTTCTTCTTACCCCTACTTCTGGGTGGTCTGGAAAATTTAAGTATTTCTTGACCAACTTTTGCAGGTTATTGTTAAGAGTCAGGTTTGGTCAAAACATTGATATAGAAAAGAGTGCCTTCAGGGTAACTATACTTCCCTTTCTAGGTCTCCTCCCCTTAATGTTACTCTGTATTATCTTTCCTTGTTGGGTATTATTGGAAGGAATTATATAAGATCTTTGGTAGACAAGGGAAAGACTCTCTCCCTTACTCTCATCCACGCTCTCTGACCCCTAACTAACTCACCTCCAGCTTTCTGAGCACATGGTTTCCACCAGCTTAGTAGTGTTGGCTCTTTGGCCCGTGGATGCTATCAAGAGTTGAATGTGTTACACTAGGTGCTTTCATGGGGCCAGTGGATCACGGGTCTGGAGATTAGGGCGTGTGTTAGGAACTGATTGTGCCTCTCCTCTGAACCATTAGGAAACCATAGTAGGGTCTCTAGTGATGCAGAGTGGAAGTATCCACCAGCCTCGAGAAACTAGTGTTTGAGACCTTTGCCTTTTTAATGTGGGTAGAAGAGCTACTGTATATGATCGCAGACATTTGATTTGGGGGATAATTTAATGACAAGTGCAGTACTATGACAATTTGATTTTGCTGTGTAAACCTCACATTAATTTTAGTCATTTATCTGAACGACTTAGCATTTATCTCTAATTGCCATGCAGCACAATGATTATTCATAATACTAATAAGTGTCAGATCAATGTTTTTAAGTTGCATTGATTAGAACACTAAAATCTGCTCATGTGTGAAGTTCCCTCTTCATTTGGATGGGTGTCTACTAAAGTAGCAAGGCTTTCTGATTACAACTTAAAACATCAAGTTTTTTTCTTTAAATAGATGGACTCATTTGCATTAAAAAAGGTAACATTGCAGCCAGTTTATGGATCACGATGGACAGTTGAATCCTCATATCTTGAGGACAGTGGTTAGAAATAGCAGGCATTTTAAGACGTTGTGTCTAGTAGCTAATTATCTAGTTTGCCTCTTGTTTTATTTCTGCCACTTCTGTTATTATTGAGGAATGATATTATTGAACCTAAAAAATGGAATGTCTGCCTTCTTGCCAGCGAAGCAGAGGAGAATACAGTTTGTTTGATATGCTGAAATGAATTGAAGTTCAAAGAATTAACTGTGTGTAGGAGGATGCATGATATAATTTCCTCCATTAATTGCTTTCTGAGTCAGGACACAGCTTTCTCCTCTACATTTTTGTCTGTCAGTCTGACTATTTGCTTTAAAATTTATTTATTTGGCATTATGTTAGAATGAAATAAAACTAAGCAAGGCATCTTAACAGGGTAAGAATATTAGCCCTAATAAGTATTAGCCCCATAGAATAATATTTTCACCACTGCAAGGGGATGACTAAGCATCAATCAGTCTATCAAGCATTTATTGAGTATCTACTATGTAGGCAACACATTTGTGTCCTCGGCACCTGATAGATGAAACAAGTTTAAAATAAACTAGGTACTTATAGGGCTTGAACTCGGATAGCTGGCTATTTTTAGTACTTTCAGTATAGTTTTGAAATAAAATTTTACTGGTTAGAGCATTTAGAACTTTGTATTTATTAAAACCAACATAAACATTTATCCACAGTCAAGTTATCTCCTGGATTTTATGTCAGTTTAAAACTCTTTAATGCTGGTTTTACAGTGGAAACAGAAAGCCTGTACTTCTGTGAAACAGATTTAACCAGGCCAATGGAATTACTGTAGAAAATTATCTTTTAAAAGCTGATGGCTAAACCTAGGCCTCTTAAGTACAGTCTCTAAGTTGTTCCTGACAGAATGAAGAAACTGTGTTACCTTTTGTGGAAGTCAACTTCTCTGAATGCTTTCTTTTTATTAAAATATAGCTAACATAAATATTATGTTAGTTTCAGATGTACATCATAATTATTCAATAATACCCACCTGGCACTATACAGGGTTATAACCACCTTATTGATTATATTCCCTATGCTAAAGAAGTGATCACCGTGATAAGTCCAGCAACCATCTGATGCAGTACCACGCTATCACAATATCATTGACTATATTTCTGTGCTGTATATTACATCCCCAAGACCTGCAACTTTGAACCTCTTATTCTTCTGTATCTTTCCCCCTTTTTAACTTTTCAATTAGAGTTGACATTCAGTATTATTTTATATTAGTTTCTGGGGGGTTTGGGGCAGGGTAAAAAAGGTGAATGGATTAAGAAATACAAATTGGTAGTTACAAAATAGTCACGAGGATGGAAAATATAGGGAATATAATCAATAATATGGCAATAACTATGTATAATGCCAGGTGGGTACCAGTCAGGGAGATCACTTCCTAAATTACCATATTTTGCCGTGTATAATGCGCTCCTGTGTATAATGCACACCCACATTTTGAGCCCAAACTTTCAGGAGAAAAAAATCTTTTGTTTTAGTTTGTTAATTCAAATTTTTATTTGTTTACGTGCAGGTGCTTGTTTTTTTGTTATAAAGGAATTTTAGCATTTATTAATATTTTTCAACATATTATAGTACACACAAGAAATTTTATGTACCAGATAATTACAAAACACAAGAACAGATACAAGGTACAAGAAATTTTAGGTACCAGTAACAAATTTAATATCGTATCAAAGAAGATCAAGAACTATTCGATGTTGCAAGTTCGTTATAAGTTCAACAAAACCGATTATCGTATTCCAGGGTATTATTTTGCATACAGATATCGTTATTAATTTCTAGAGTTTCACTTTTAACTCATAAGCATAAATAAAATAATTGAAACATTTATGTAGTTGCAGAATTAGTACTACCAATGTATAATGTGCATCCTTATTTTTCCATCACAGATTTGGGCAAAAAAAATGCATTATATATGGCAAAATATGGTATATAAATGTCTAACCACTATGCTGTAAACCTGAATGCTTTTTATTATGTGTACATTGGTTGGACTCAGAGACTTCAATGGAATTATAAAAATTCAGCTCTTCTAGGTAAATTTTTGAAAGAACGAATTCATTTTCTCTCTTATTATCTGGGTGTGGTGGAATGAATACAGTAAGTATACCATGTATAAAGTGACTATATAATCAGTGTTTTGCTCTTTTTGTTATAATGACTGCTTTATAAAAACTGGAGAAGACTAGACTGATCTAGTTGTATAATCAGCATTTTGACCCTTTGCTATAAATCATTTCTGCTGTGTAAAAATGAAGATGAGTAGATTAACCAGACCATGGATTATCCATTTGTAATCAGTTTTGAGATGAAGCAGAGTTGCCCACTATATCCAGATTTGAATGTCCAGAAGCCCTCTACCTCAATTACACAAACTACTGATGTGTAAATGCATTTTCCTAAGTGATAATGAAGTGTATTTTTCTTAGTGATGATTTATACAATATTTAGTGTTATTTATATATTCTGTAAATATCTACTCTGTGTATCTATTATACATGTTTCTAACTTTGTCAACTCTAATAGTCTTAGATTTTAAGTTCCTAGAGGACTGTTTCACTTCTGTCTAATTTATTTTAAAGTCATCTGAGGTAGTGACATATAATTAGGGAGTTTCCAAAAGCTCTCCCCACCCCCTCAACCCCCAGTGATGGTGGTATTCAAACTGAGTCTTTCTTAGTCTAATCTGCCTTTCCCTATGACTTCAGTTATATGAAATTATAAGACTTTACTTATATTTACTTCTAATTTTTTTGGCTTAAGTCATGGATATTATATACAGTCCTTATTTTTGATATTTTTTTTCAGTTTCGTATTAAGAACTTGGTTGCTGTCTAGAGTTTTTCTTTGGAAAATGTAGCCATTGTATATATTTATAATAATTGCATGCATATGAAATAAATTAATTTTTAAGAATTATTACCGTAACAATCTCAGTATATACCAATAATTTTTAATCTCTAGAATTTGTATTTGAAATATTTTAATAAAGTAACAAAACTGTAGGCAAATATGCTAATATGTATAACTTTAAATTCCATGAGTTACAGCAGCTTAATTGCTGGTTAGAATCCCTCCTCTTATTTTGTCCTTGCTCTGAAGTATATTTCACTTATTTTTTCTTTTAATGGAAAAATCTCTGTCATTTGAATATGGCCAGATTGACGTTTATCTTTAAAACAGTTAGGGGAAACACTTAGGTTAAATTGCAGAAATGCTTAACATCACAAGCTTCATAATCCCAGGATTGGCCTCTTTAAAAGAATCTCAGACCTCAAACAATATAAAGTGATTTCTTCTTGCAAGTACTGGCAGCTCAGGTACTAGAAAGAGGAAATGGTTATTTGCTTGGTGACAACGTGGCAGTTACATAAATGTGATGTACAAAGTGAACACATAAATAGTATTTCAGAAACAGAGAATCATCTGGGTCCCTGTTGATTATAGTATAGGTGCTAGACATTTTAATGGAATTGCTTCTTAATTACCGAACTCTCTTTGATAACCATGAAAAAAAATTGGATTGGACAGTATTGATTCCAAGCAATTCTGTTCCTCTTTAGGGATTGTGAGCTGGCAAAACACATACAGATGGGCAGACAAGACTGCTTAGTTTGCCCTCTGCTGAATTTGATCAATATGAACCTATTTCTGTATCAAGGAGAAGTGGCTTTGTTAATTTAGGCCTGGAAATCTCATCATTAGATACTTTTGAGTCAAGAAGATTTAAACTATTTTAGTTATGATATAAATTGCTTGCACACATTTTTCATGGTAAAATTTGTTTTTCTTTATGTTCTTTTCTTTTAAAATTTGTCAAGTGTTACTTTGAGTTTTTTATTTTTTCCTCAATAAGACTGCTAAGAGGGCATTAGCTAGTGGATAATACCCCTATTCCATGTAGTCTGCTAGGAACCTTTTCTTTACTTTTTCTGTAGTATTGCTTTCTATATGCAATACTACAGAAAAAGTGAAAAACTGTGGGAAATAGAATAATAAAAAGAGAGTCATTTTGGCAAATAGCATAATAGTGTTTTTCTTTTATCATTATCCGGGTTAAACAATTCCTGTTTGGTATTATGTATTCTCATACTATGATCTTACCTTGATTCATTCAAAAACATTTACTGAGCCTTACTGTGCTCAAGGGTAACTAACTGGCTGACAATTTGGAATCAAGAATACATTGCATATTAGGAATGCAAAATTATATCTTTCTATTTAATGCATTTATTCATATAATCATACTTGTGGTAATAAAATTACATAAGGTGTATGGATTGGCTGTGTGACATCTGATTTATGATAGTTCCATCTTATAAAAAAAATGCCAAAAGAAGTTTTTTCTTAGAAGTTTTCTGCTCAGTTCTTCTAATGAAGCCATTTCTCTGGGTGCTAAGATAAAATTCAGACTCACTCAAAGGAGCAGGAAGTAATCGAGAGGGGACAAAGCCTTGGCAAGCAGGTGCGTTTCAGACTCAAGGTGCTGTGGCTCTGATTTGACTTTCTTTTTTAACATTTGGAATAGATTCTAAGGAGACTGTCCTCTCCAATCTGTTACATTTGTCAGGTTCTCAAGACAAAAAAAAAAAAAAAAAAAAAGAGAGAAAAGAAAGGGAAAAAAAATGATCTTTGAATTGCAGTTCGAGATTTCACATTCCCAGATCATATTCCATTTCCTGCTATACATACCCTGAGGGAGCTGGGACATTATTAAAACCATCAGGGAAGTGGAGACTGCAGTAGACCCTGATAAAAATGAAGGTATTTGTGAGAAAGAAGTGATGTGACAAGGGGGAGAACATTCAGGAGAGACGGGAACATGGGAATAAGTACTGTTCTGAGATTATAAATTCATTCTCATTTGACTTTTATTAATTTTATCATAATAAGGAAGAACAAACAAATTTCTATAGGAGTCAGCAAGCATATGAAGAAAATTATGTACATTTTGTCTTGTTTGGAACCCAAAAGACATGAATGACCTCACAAAAGGGATGCCAAGGTCATTGAGTTGATGATAATGCAGATCACCTTGGTCATTGCATTGGAAACGTCCAACCAGCTGTGAAAGGTATACTGGTTTCAGGGTAGAGTATAAAGCAATTAGGAGAAATACTGAGTGTATCTGAAAATAAAGGTACAATTCTAAGTGGGTCCGTTTATATTCCTGATACCAGGATGAGGCATGCAGTTTTAGAATAAAGGTGAGGTCTCAGATTTCTCAGATTTCTGTTGCTGTGTTGCATTGTGTTCATTCCTACATATTCACTGGGATAAAGGGGTGATTTCAATTTTCCTCTTGTTTTCAATAATTCTTAGTAAGATTGCCTCGTATGTTCCTTTCCTATCTTTAGGCATAAACATAGCTCCTAACTCTTTCCTTCCTGAGAATGATACCTTCCATGGCCTCCACGTAGAGATTGATCAGCATTCATATTTGCTTTGTGACTTAAAAATGATAAATTGAATAATGGTGTGATTAAGATCTGCTTTAATTAAGTGGTTACAGTGTGTGCATATATTTGTAAACCACCTTTTAAAATTCAGTGTTTGAAAGTTGTAGGAGTGATTTGAAGTTTGACCTGAGAAACATTTTGAAAGGTTATTTGCTTGATTCTCTTTGTAACTGTAATGATGATTAATGAGCAAATCGGTTTACTTTAAATAGTTTTGAGGAGCTAAATGTACGATACTGCAATTAATGAAGGCAGAGTTTCATGAGATTCTTTTACTTGGAGCTCAAGCTAGAACCAAGCTATTATACATGACACAAGAGCCAACAAATAATTCCCGTGAAAGGCTGTTGTTTATCCCCAGGATTGACCCATTCTTCTGCGTGTTTTAACCTTGCCACTGTGGTGTTATCAATCTGGGAGCAGAAAGCAAACCCAACAAAGGACAAAGAAGTCTGGCTTCAGACTCTCAGACATTTACCAGGAATTTAAACAAGTTAAAGAAGTTTAACGGTGAAAGTAATTTCCTTGTTTGGACTTCTTGTTTTTTAAGTTGTTGATCAGTTTATACATAGGGAAAAAAATCTTTTAATTTGGTAACTAAGCTTCATCCTGGAACACTTTCCTTCTCAGGGCTAATAGGCTTTCTGTAAGACTCCATGATGGTTTGTAAATATATATTTTGTTGGTTTGGCTTCTCTGAGCTCTCAGGTTTAGGAAGCATCTTGCTGTTTTCAGACTTTGAAGACAGTGGGGTCACCCAGCCACTGGTCTTGTCTGTCTGTACACGCTCTAAGACAAGACGCTGGCAGTTATTGCAGGTGCATCTGTTTTTCTTCTGAGATATACATGTCTATGGGTATTGATTTTTTATGTCTTTATATTTCGTAGTCAACTGTGGGAGGCGATTGCTTCGTGTAACAGTGGCTGTAAGAATTAGACAGCTTATATGACTCTAACGTCTGTTTGCAGGTAGTTTTCAGTTAAGGAAATAGTGCTGGCAGTGTGCCAGTTCAGCACAGGCCTCCTTGAATCCCTCTTCCAATGGTGTGGTTCAGAGCATCTTGTCAAGAAGTATAACTTATGTTCAAATAATGCATGTGAGCTGGATGTCTGCTGCCAAAACCCAGCTGCCTGGGGGCAGAAACAAAAAAAGCATCATAAGTACGATTGAACAACTCACTGTAGGCTTTTAATTATCTGAGATTTACATAAGCAACTCTATAAAATGGGAGATACGCCCAATTAAATGACAGTAAATTTACTTTGCTGCAGAATTCCATAATTTACATTTTAGTTTCCCTGAATTGCATTAATTATCTTTTTGGTAGCATATTTAAAAGCATCTGGGTAAAATTTAGCCTACACATATTTAAATTAAGTACAGTGATTGATTTATCGGTATATTTATTCATTATATTTATGTGCTAGACCTTGGGGATAAAAAGACATAAAAACAGATTCATATTCTTCAAACATTGACAGTTCAACAGCGGTGATAAACATGTAAGTAAAAATTATAATTGATTGTGATAAGAAAGACCACAAAATATGTTTAGCATGGTTGTAGTATTCATTTGTTCATTTAATAAATATTACCTGAGCCTCTACTGTATGCCAGAGTAGACATGGCATATAGTGGGTGGGCTTGAGTAGAAATGGCCTCAGAAGTAAAGGCAGGTTAAATGTTATTAGAAGAACATAATCACTGGCATACTCATTTCTAACACTATGAAAGACCACCTGATTAAAATAACCACAGACTGGTGAAAAAGTGTTTTTAACATCTTGTAAAATGCATTGCTAAGCTAACACAAAGGGAATGAATCTGAAGAGGCCGAAACTAAAGTGAAAGCTAGAATTCTGCAAGTGGACAAGCTCTAAAGTTTGCTTTCATGCTGAGGGTTTTTGCCAAATCTGTGAGATCTTGAACTTTCACATCAGAGACATGTGGCTCTACCAGACAGTTGGGGAACAGGTAGTGCTAATGTTATATAAACTGTTTCTGAGAAGAAAGAAGATAGAATAATCTCAAACTTATTATATGAAGCAAGCATAACCATGATATAGAAACTGGGCAAGAGAGCAAGGACAGTAGAAGAAAGAAAAATTACAGGCTACTCTTCTGGTGAACAAAGACGCAAATTTCTAAAGTTTTAGCACATATAATCTAGACACATCTAAAAAATGTAGCGTATAATGTTATCTCAGGAATGCAAATTTTATTTAATATTAGCAAATTGGTTAATGTACTATATCACACAAAACACTAAATACTTTTTTTAAACTTGGATTTTTAAACAACAGATTCAGGAAAACAATTTAATAAACTTCAGCATCTATTTATGAATTTAAAAGAATAATTCTTGGCAAATTAGGAGAATAATGAAACTTCATTAGTCTGGTAAAAGGAACCTGTAGAAAACCTACAACAAACATCCAACTAATGGTGAAATTTTGAAAACACTCTTTTAAAGGTAAAGAACAAGATAAGAATGCCCATTGTCACCACTTCTATTTAATATGCTAGAGGTTTTAGCCAATGTAATAAGACAAAAAAAAAAAAAAAAGAGAGAGAGAGAGAGAAGAAGAAGAATTGAAAGGAAGAAACAAAACTGCCATTGTTCAAAGCTTACATATGTAGAAACCTCAAAAGGATATATAAAAAATTACTGGAATGAATAAGACAGTTTAGCAAGTTGCTGGATATAAACTCATTGTATAAAATCATGTTGTATTTCTATGTGTTAACACCATAAAATTAGTATAATAACACATATGAAGTCATAAGAAATAAATGTACAAAAGGTTTTTAAGCCTATATTCCTATTTGAACAATATGTGAGTTAGACAAATTGAACTAGGGAACAAATATAGAAGATTATAAATTGTACTACAAAAAAATAAAGAAAATCTTAATAAATGGAGAGCTTTATTGTAGTCTAGATAGGAAGATGTTAATTTTTGAGAAGGTGATATGTAGATTCAATGACAATTTAATAAAAACCTCAACAGAGTTGTGTACATTTGTATAACTAAATAAAATTTTTAAGTAATTTGTTTGAAAAAGGAAAATGTAAGAAATACCCAAGATGTAAAGAAGAACGAGGTGAGATAGACTCTTTTAAGTAATCAGGCTTATTAAGTCTACGAGGTCCAACAATTAAATTCGCGAACTCATCCTAAAAAAAAGTGCTACATACCTCATTGCTGAATATCACTACAGTCACCTTCAAAATACTCCCCCTGAGAAGCTCTGCACCAAGTCCACCCTTCAAAGCAATTTTGGAACTCTTTTTCTGGAATGGCCATCAGAGCTGTCGTCGTATTACCCTTGATGTCCTGAATGTCATCAAAATGTCTTCCTTTCAATATTTTCTTTATCTTCAGATGAAGAAAGAAGTCATTGGAGGCCAGATCAGGTGAGTAGGGAGGGTGTTCCAATACAGTTATTTGTTTACTGGCTAAAAACTCCCTCACAGACAATCCCATGGAAGCTGTTGCATTGTCATGATGCAAGAGCCATGAATTGTTGGTGAAAAGTTCAGGTCGTCTGACTTTTTCACGCAGCCTTTTCAGTACTTCCAAATAGTAACCTTGGTTAACAGTTTGTCCAGTTGGTACAAATTCATAGTTAAGAATCCCTCTGATACAAAAGAAAGTTAACATTGTTGCAACAAGTTTGCGAACTTAATTGTCAGATCTTTGTATATTCCAGTTTAGATAATGCCCACCATTGGAGGTATAGAACTATGGAGTAAAATGCAAAGTGCCTCGACAAACTCAGGCATTTATGAAAACTTTATTTATAGAAATAGCATTGCAGAATGGGGTTAAATGTAAATAGTAATAGGGCAAATGATTAATCATGTTATAAGATTGAAACTGGGTGCCTGTCTCCTTACAAAAAGTAAATTAAAGTGATTCACATTTCAGATGTGAAAAAGAAAACTATAAAATATTTAGAAGAAAATATAGGATTATGGTTTTGTGACCACAAGGTACCAAAAGATTTCTTGAACAAAGACACAATAATGCAAAACAAAAATGCAAAGCCCTGAGTAACAGTTTAAATTGACCATATTAAAATTAGGATATTGTTTATCAAATGACATTGTAAATAGGGTGAAAAGACAAGCCACAAACTGGCAACACATACAACTGACAAATAGCTAGTATCCAGATGACATAAAAGAACTTCCTCAATTCAATTAAAAAAAAATAAAAGACAATCCAACAGAAAAAAAAGAGAAAATTAAAAGACTCACAAACATATAATAGGATGTGAAATGAAAATTGAAAACAATGAAATGAAAATTAAAAATTTTTATCCACCCACTAAAGTTATCAATCTACAAAGTAAGGTTAGGTTGTGATAGGAGCAGAGAACCCTTATTCATTTCTAGGATTTCTTAGTAATTTTAAATACTCACGCACTCTCATAATTCTAAATACTATTTTTAATATATATCATAGAGAAATTCTTGCACACTATTGTACAGAAATGTTCACAGCATCATAGTTTGTATTAATTATTATAAAAAGTGGAAACACCTACATATCTTTCAAGAGTAGAACATATAAATATATAGTTATATATTTATATCATGGAAGGAGAGGAACCAGTTTTCTAGACCTAACAATGTAGTTAAGAAGTAGTCTCAGTAGAATTAGATTACCTGCTGGAAGGTAGAGTAATGGAAAGTGGAATGATTTTGAGTTCTGATTTGGGCAGTTATGTCAATTGTGGTGCCATTGACCATGATATATATTTTTTAATCATTGCTATATTTACTTCAAGTTTTAAAGGCATAGATGGCCAGAGAAGCTGTCTGTCTCTCTCAATTAATTTGAAAACAGCATATAATTATCCGTAGTATCCATGATAAATATTCTATGATATTGGCAAGCAGTTCACAATCGTGTATGTGAGCACCAGATAGATAGAGAGAGAGAGAGAGAGAGAGAGAGAGAGAGAGAGAGAGAGAGAGAGAAAGATTTGAAGGGCAAAGCTACTAATAGAAAAAGATACTCCCACTGAATAGTCATCAAAACTATTAAAAGTATTAAAACTGCACACATTCACCAGATTGGTAAAAATTAAGAAGCTGGATAATACTAGGAGTTAGGTGGTAGATGGGGACTATCATCCATTTCTATTGGGAGAAGAAATTGGTAAAACTAGTCTGGAAAACATTTTAGTATTGCTTAGTAAGTTTGAACCTGAGTGTAACTCTTGAATCCAGCAGCTTCATTGCTATGTGGAAACCCCAGAGAATATTTGCATACTTGTACCAGGAAATTTACATAATAATGTTCTTAGCAGCAAAACATGGAAACAACCTAAATGGCCAGTCAGCAGTAGAATCAAGAAATACATGGGAGCTTACTCATTCAATGGGATACTTACTACACAACAATGAAAATAACTGAAACACAGGTCATGCCTTAAACATGGATGAATCTTAGACAAACATAATGATGAATGAAAAGAAGAAAGCTTCCAATAATACATAGTTTATGACTTCACTAATGTAAAGTTAAAAAACAAAACTTTAAATATATTATTTAAGAATGCAACCCACAGGTGACAAAACAGATGCTAGGCTCAGGGAAAGTGGATGGAGGCATGATGTGAAGGGTGGTGTGATTGGGGAAGGAGTAACAAGAAACTTCTAAGGTATGTACAATAGTGTAGTTTTAAAAGTGGGTGGTGCTTACAAAGGTGTTTATTTTGTTGTAATTCGTTAAAATGTGCATATGCTCTCTCTATATTGTGATCTATATATTGCAGTCAATTTTACAATAATACAAATTTTAAAATGAAACAATAAACTGAAATATTAATCTCTGAGCTGTAGAATTACAGATAATTTTAAATTTTTTGGACTTTTTGGTTCTTAAGTTTTTCAGATGACGATGATCTAAAGGAAATGATACATATCATGTGATCATTTTTTTAAATTGGAAAAAATTTGATGCATCACATAAGAAAGCTTCCTGGTTGTACACAAAAAGGGTGGTGCCCATGAGTAGAATTTGATTTTTCTATGCATTTTAACAAATATTAAGGAAAAGAATTAGAAAAAATATGCAGTATCACTTGAAACTAGTTTCTTTGTTTCAATTCTTTAATCTTTATATGTTTGTTTTTAGTTCTTTCTGACTCCAGTTTGCAAGTTGATTGGGAGATAAGCTTATCGGAACTCAGTGGGAGTGGAGTTTTCTGGGGTTTTTGCTGTTTAAATTTCAACTTGACATCATGCCGTGCTTTTCATTTTGGGGGAGAGGGAGGGGCACAGTCTGAGTACACATGAGGTTGTCTGTCAAGAGGTTTTTTTGCATTTTAGTGGTTGTATTTATCAACTTTTCCCCTATCTGTGAGTCCACTGTGCTTGCTTGCATTCAATGTATCACACACATGTATCTCATACTTGTTGCTTCTGATAAGTTTCAAAATGTGATTATACTTTCCCACTCTCTTTGTGTTCTATTTGCCTTTAAATGGAAAGATATCACTCAGGCATTGCCACTTGATACAATGTGAAGGAGAAAGACTACAGGACAATTTGCAGGAATGCCATATTGGCACCGTCCTCTGCTTAAATCTGCCTCTAGTCCTATTTCTGTTTAATTAATCTTATAGGAAAAGAGAAGCAAGATCATGCTACCAAATGGGATCCTTTTGGATTTCTGATTATTCTGTTATGATTGTGTACCTGGTCCTGGTCATTTTTTATCTTTTCCTCAGCAGAGTTTCTAATAAAAACCAGAGGTAGACAGGCTTAATTTATTGAGCACCTACCATGTACAAGGCATTGTTCAGACTGCACAAATATACAGGACCTCCTTTTTTTCCTCAAGGAAGCTATCATCTGAAGGGACAGAAAGGCATTTAATAATAATTATTATTGTGAATGGTATTACAATGAACGTGGGAGCACAGATATTTCTTTGAGATGCTGCTTTCATTTCCTTTGGGTACATACTCAGAAGTGGGATTGTTGGATCATATGATAGTTCTACTTTTAATTTTTTGTGTATGGAACATCTATACTGTTTTCAAAAATGACTGTACCAATTTACATTCCCACCAACAGTGTAAAGAGTTCTTTTTTCCCCCACATCCTCGCCAGAGCCAGCACTCATCTGTTATCTTTTTGATAATAACTATCCTAACAGGTATGAGGTAGTATCTCATTATCATTTTGATTCACATTGCCTGATAATTAGTAGTGATGTTGAACACCTTTTCTTATACCTGTTGGCCATTTGTATGTCTTCTTTCTAAAAATGTCTGTTCAGGTCTTTTGCCCATTTTTAAATTGTGGTGTTGTGTTTTGTTTGTTTGTTTGTTTTGCTATTAAGCTATATATTTCCTTCCATATTTTGGATTAATCTTTCATCATATATACAGTTTTCTCCCTATTCATTAGGTTGCCTTTTAGTTTGCTTTCTTTGCTGTGTATAAGCTTTTTAGTTGGATGTAGTCCCATTTATTTATTTTAGCTTTTCTTGTCTAAGCTTTTAGTACCATTGCATCATTATTCCCAAGAGCCAAGATATGGAAACAACTAAGTGTCCATCAGCAAATGAATGGATAAAGAGACTGTGGTATATTTATGCAATGGAATATTATTCAGCTTTAAAAATGAAGATCCTGACTTTTGCGACAACATGGATGAAACTTGAGGACATTATGTTAAGTAAAATGAGCCAGACACAGGAAGAAAAATACTGCATGATCTCACTTATATATGGAATTTAAAAAAGATTGAATACATAGAAATTGAGAGTACCAGTGGTGGTTAATGGTGCTGGGAGGTGCAGAAAATAGGGAGATGTTAGTCAAAGGATACAAAGTTGCTATTATACAGGATGAATAAATCTAGAGATCTAATGTACAACTTGGTAACTATAATTAATAATACTGCATTGTGTACGGGAAATTAGCCAAGAGAAAATTCAGGTTATCTTATCATACAATTACAAAAGAAGCCATTGTACACCTTAAATATACACAATATTTATTTAATATAATAATTATTATAATGAATGGTAATTGCAACCACAGAATTAATTTAGCATTTCCTAGGTGATAGTCTTCATATATTAACTCACCTAGTCTTCATAATGACTACATCACATGGGTATTATTTGGCACCATTTTGCAAATGAGGAAATTGAGACAGGGAAATCAAATCATGTGTCCAAAGTGATACAGCTACTACAGGGTATAGTCAGAATTTAAAAGCCCGATTCTTGACCCACTATTTGTACCCATTTCACAGATGGTGTTCAAGTTTACTGAGAAATAAAGCACACAACAAGGTTGGTTCAAGGGCTAGGTATGGACTAAGAAGAGTGCTACTCAGCATCAATATTCCAACTAAAACCCAGGAATTTAGAACTAACTTCATTGAAGACCCCTGCCTGAGGTGGTATATTGAGTGCTATGCAGTTCTGTGTTTCTTCATGTTCACATCCAATGGCTGTGTCTTCCTAATGATTACATTTTCTGTTTTCTTTCAACATACCTTATCATTGGCTTCCCTGCAGCTGTTTGCATGCTAAAACATCAGAAATTACTACACATGTTCCTAAATGAGAACATCTAGCCTTCAGTTTAAGAAAATCACAAATCATATTTAGAAACAAATGTACAAACAATATATAGAATGATGTGCTAGGCATCTTGAATGGGCATTTTTTCCTCATAAATTATGAGAAGGCTTGGAAAGTGAGAAATTGCATTTCTTTAAAATGAAATAAGTGTGAATAAGAACACAGAAATCGAACTGATGGAACATTTATTTGGTTATGTGGTCATTTAATTGAATTATTTTGTATGGCCATTTGAATTTCATTTAACAAGAGACACACGCACACACACACACACACACACACACACTACTGTGTCGTCAATTTCATCTCCTTTTTCTGCAAGGAAAACAAGAACACTGAAAGTAAAAGATATGCTAACACAAAACTCAGTTTGAATGATTGTTCCCACTGCCAGTTTAAGTCCACCCAACACACACATACTGGGGGAAGTTGTTATCATCATAAACAACAAGAAAAATCTGTAGATATACTATGGAGCCCTTTTTATAGAGACTATGGAAGCCATAATTTAGAATTTTAGACGTTTTTAAGGAGTAAAATATTTATCCTGGGTCTTTTGGCATTAAAAATAAAATACAACAGTTCACAGGAAGCTACGCCTTCACTGAGCTCCTCTCTTTGGCAAGACCTAAAAAAGCCATTTTCGATTAGTTTTCCATATTGATCTCCTTCAAGGCAGCTAGTAAATAATTTCAGCACCACTGTTTTCTTCTTGTTTATTCATGTCTTTTACTAGAGAAAAGAAAGATTTGCTAATGGAAAAAAAAAACACAAAAAACAAGAAACAAAATATTTACAGCATGCTGTGCCTTTCTTTTGACAAGGGCAAATGTGGTAAGGAAGCTTTTTCTCCCTCATAAAATTGTTTACACGAAACAGTGGGAAAGAGCTAAAGAATAACAGTTTTTCTTTAGCAGCTGGAGGTTGTCTGAATGGAGCCTTCAATTCCCATGCATGTTTTGTAATGCAGATTTCTTTGAAAATGGTCTTGCCAGTGCACCTTAAATACATTTTAGAATTATTTTACCATGAAATTAGTTTTCTCCATCATTGGCTTAGCTGAATCCCCCCCTTCGCCTTTTTTTTTTTTTTTTTTTTTGATCAATGCTGGGACATTAAAAATAAAGCCCTGGCTGCACATGCTATTTTTGTAAGTTCCTATCAAAAATGCATCCTGCAGCAGGCCAATGTGCTTTGAGAGTCAGGTCATTGTTGCAGCTTGGTTACTTGGTATCCTGCTCCCCGACTTCTCACCCTGACTTTTATTTCTCTACTACTAGCCTTCCACTGGCCTACATTTGGGTATTTATTTTATTTACTTTACAAATAGAGAAAGGAAGGTGTTTCAGGAGAAAAAGTAGCACAGAACTTTGTTGCAATTGAATGAGTCATATTTAGAATTTGCTGCTTTAAGAAGCAACTCATGGTTCGGAAATCATGCTAGGAAACTAGATGGTGGTGATGATATTGGTAGAGGTGGTGATGGTGATGGTGGTTTTGGTTGTAGTCGTAGTGATGATGGTGGTTGCAGGGTCATGGCAGTAGCTTACAAGAATCCTATTTAAGGTTCTAGGAAATATGGTTGGTTCAACACTTTTCTTCATTTCTGCTTACTTCACAACAGATAGTTCTCTTTCTATGCTAACATTTTCCTGTGTTTAATAACACAATTTTAATAAGGGAAGGCTTTGTCAAATATGCTACCCATATATTGAAGATTCTTCAAAGTCAACAAAATAAATTCTCAATTATTTGTTTGGTACACATCCAGCATTCTTGGGAAATGAGAGTTATAAAAAGGAAACCAACCCGTAAATTTAGTAGTGTTAAAAATCTCCCCATATTCACTTTTCCAATTGCTGTTGTACCTGGGAGGATTGTCTCTGTACCATTACTAGTTGTAGTTGGTACATTTTTTTATTCTGCATTTTGAAATATGAATCTATTACAGAAGGACCACATTGGTGAGGCATTGGAGATGAATAAGTTAGGAGTAGTAATTAGTTTTCAGGTATTCCATTTGAGGATGGCAGTGCATTTTTTTCCCCAAAATAATTTTCTCCGAAGCAGTTGGTTTATAATAAGAACAGTTTAGTTTGATTTGCACATTCTGAGTGCACTGTCTTTATCTTCTTGACACATTATTTCCTAATTACATTGTACTGTTTTTTCTGCTCATCATTTCCACAAAAGATATCCTCTTCTAAATATGTCAGCCTGTGACACCTATTCCTCATGTCTGGAATGTGAAGCCCTTCCCATGTCGACAACAACAAACAACCTCTCATTCATTCCACATAGCCCTCCACCCAAAGCCGTGCCTCTTCCGTAATCATGGTTCTTAAAGGTGTAAAAGGTGCCTCCTCTTGTTTCTGTTTTCTCATTCTTCTCTTTAATTCACTGCAGCCTGGCTTTTGTCCTGACCACTCCACCAAATATCTCTAGAGTATTAGCCAGTGACCTTTTTTCTCTACTATGAGGCCATTTCTTGGACTCTTACTAGCCACCTAGGTGGCATTTGACCTTGTTGTTTATACCCTCTTTGGCAAACTATTCAACTGTTGTCCAGCTTAAATATCCGTTCTTCCAAGATGATTTTCAGGACTCCTCCAAGTCTGGGAAAATACTCCCTAGCATCTGCATTTACATCATGGCACATACTAGATACCTGTTTTCCTCAAGTTTCTTTTGGTTTCAAGTAACAAATCTATTTTACAGCTTAAGGAAATGGAGGATTTATTATTGTAAGTCAGAGTTACATCTTGGGTCAAAAAGCAGGAAGTGCCGCCAAGCCCTGTGGGGACTTAAAACAGGAAGAGACAACTGTAGGAACCAAGGCAATTTATCTTGGATGCACTTTGTCCCCCGGAGCCAAATAACTACTGCTTCTTTCTGTGTTTTGGCCCCACTTTTCTCCCCTCTACAGACAAGCTTTCCCTGCTTATTGGCTTCTATTTCCCTCCTCTGAGTTGATACATTCCCAGTTCCTGTTCTCTATTCCAGGGCAGAAGGAACACGTGGTGGAGACATGGCTTCCGGCTTGCACTGTGTGTGTGCTGTGGGCTGCTTGCAGAGGAGAGGGGTCGTGAGCTGGGCAGGCGCTCTAACAGACGTCCATTTCAGCGCTCACTTAACAATCTGGTGAATGACTAAGCATCTCTCTCCCAGGATTCTCTCATTTTCTTAAGCAATCTAAACTCTCAAAACAGGACTGTTTCTCACTGACAAGAAAGTGATTTTATCCAGGATAGCTTCAACATTCCTCTACACTTCCTTTATTCCCACAGTGGGACATATAGGCATACCTCATTTTATTGTTCTTCGCTTTTTTGCTTTTCACAGAGATTGGATTTTTTTTCAAAGTGAAGATATGTCACAACCCTGCTTTGAGCAAGTCCATTTTTCCAAAAGCGTTTGCTAACTTCATGTCTCTGCATCACATATTGGCAATTCTCTCAATATTTCAAACTTTTTCATTATTATTATATATGTTATGGTGATCATTGAGCAGTGATCTTTGATGCTGTGATTGGGGCATCATGAACCACGCTCATATAAGACAGTGAACTTAATCAATAAATGTGTGTGTGTTCTGACTGCTCCATTGACCAGCTGTTCCCCCATCTCCCTCCTTCTCCTCAGGCCTCCCCATTCCCTGAGACACAACAACATTGGAATTAGGCCAATTAATCATCCTACAATAGCCTCTAAGAGTCCAAGTGAAAGGAGGAGTTGTGCATCTCTCACTTTAAGTCAAAAGCTAGAAATGATTAAGCTTAAGGAGGAAGGCATATCAGAAACCAAGACAAGCTGAAAACTAGGCCTCTTGCACCAAACATTTAGCCAACTTGTGAATGCAAAGGAAAAGTTCTTGAAGGAAATGAAAAGTGCTACTCCAGTGAGTACATGAGTGATAAGAAAGCGAAACAGCTTTATTGCTGATATGAAGAAAGCTTTAGTGGTCTGGATAGAAGGCCAAACCAGCCACCATATTCCCTGAAGCCAAAGCCTAATCCAGAGCAAGGCCCTAACTCTCTTCAATTTCCTGAAGCTGAGAGAGGTAAGGAAGCTGCAGAAGGAAAGTTTGAAGCTAATAGCTGTTGGTTCCTGAGGTTTAAGGAAAGAAGCTGTCTCTATAACATAAAAGTACAAGGTGAAGCAGCAAGTGCTGATGTAGAAACTCCAAGTTTCTAGCTAAGATAATTAAGGAAGGTGGCTACACTAAACAACAGATATTCAGTGTACGTGGAACAGCCTTGTATTGGAAGAAGGTGCCATCTAGGATTTTCATAACCAGAGAAGAAAAGTCAATACCTGGCTTCAAAACTTCAGAGAACAGGACTGACTCTCTCGTTAGGGGCTAATGCAGCTGGTGCCTTTAAGTTGAAGCCCATGGTCGTGTACCATTCTGAAAATCCCAGGGCCCTTAAGGATTATGTGAAGTCTACTCTGCCTGTGCTCTATAAATGGAACAAGAAAGCCTGGATGACAGCATATCTGTTTATAACATGGTTTACTGAATATTTTAAGTCCACTGTCGAGACCTACTGCTCAGAAAAAGATTTCTTTCAAAATAGTACTGCTCACTGACAATACACCTGGTCACCCAAGAGCTCTGAGGGAGATGAACAATGAGGTGAATGTTTTCATGCCTGTGGACACAACATCCATTCTGCAGCCCATGGATCAAGGAGTAATTTCAACTTTCAAGTCTTATTGTTTAAAAATACATTTCATGAGGTTATAGCTGCCATAGATATTCCTCTGATGGATCTGGGCAAAGTAAATTGAAAATCTTCTGGAAAGGATTTACCGTTATAGATGCCATTAAGAACATTCATGATTCATGGGAAGATGTCAAAATATCAACATTAACAGGAATTTGGAAGAAGTTGATTCAGACTCTCATGGATTACTCTGAGAGGTTCAAGACTTCAGTAAAGGAAGTAACAACAGATGTGGTAGAAATAGCAAGAGAACTAGAATTAGAAGTGGAGCCCGAAGATATGACTGAATTGCTGCAGTCTCATGATGAAAGTTTAACAGTTAAGGAGTTGCTTTTTATGGACAAGCAAAAAAAAAAAAAAAAAAAAAAAAAGAAAAAAGTTGTTTCCTACATAGAATCTACGCCTGGTGAAGAGTCTATCAAGACTGTTGAAATGAAAACAAAGGATTTAGAATATTACATGAACTTGGTTGATAAAGCAGTGCCAGTGTTTGAGAGGATTGACTCAAATTTTGAAAGAAGTCCTGTGGGTAAAATGCTATCAAAAACCATCACATGCTACAGAGAAATTGTTAGTGAAAGGAAAAGCCAATCGATGGGGCAAACTTCATTGTTGTCTTGTTATTAGAAATCGCCACAGCCATCCCAGCCTTCAGCAACCACCACCCTGCTCAGTCAGCAGCCATTACATCGAGGCGAGACCCTCTACGAGCAAAAAGATTCCGACTTGCTGAAGACTGAAATGATGGTTAGCATTTTTAGCAATAAAGTATTTTTAAAGTATGTACATTGCTTTTTTAGACACAAAAAAAGCAATGTCTAAAATGGCACACTTAATGGACCTACAGTGTAGTGTAAATATAAATTTTAAATGCACTGGAAAACCAAAAAAAAACATTTGTGTGACTTGTTTTATTGCGCTATTCACTTTATTGGGGTGATCTGGAACCGAAGCTATAATATCTCCAAGGAATGCCTGTATCATCCTTATCGAAAGAGCTATTTTTATCTAAAATGAATTTCTTACAGAGTCTTAGCTGACCATCATCTTATTATTTCGGTTTAAAAAGTGGGGAGAATAGAGTCAGTTATTGCTACAGTAAGGCAGTGTAATAAACAGTGGCCCAAATCTCAGAGGCTCACAATAGCATGCATTGTTTTTCTTGCTCTCGGGTATGTAGGAACTGAGGTCTGGCTGATTTTGGCTGAGCTTGGTTGGGTTTGGTGCAACCAGGTTTGGGTTTGTTCATTCCAGGAAATGGGCTGAAGGGACAAGGGCTTCCTGGGACTTGCTCCTCCCAGGCAGAATCCCGAGCAGAAATATAGGATGCTTCTGCAGGTCTGGGATCAGAAGTGGCAACTGTCCTATTTTATTGCTTAAAGCCAGAGACAGGCCAGGTTCAATGACTGTAGTCCTAAATTGCTTAAACAATTTCAATGAAGTTTTACGTTTTCAGGTAAAGTTCAAATTCCTTAGCTAGGTATATGAGTTTGTGAGGTGTATAACTGCCTCTGGCTGATATCTTGAGCCTCATTTCTCTTTCATTTGTTCTCACAGATGTATAGTTTAGCTCAATCCGAATTGAATCACTGTTGAACCTAGCATGTTATTTTGCACCCTTGTGTGTTCTTTCTGATTTTCCTTGCCTTTATCTAGCTCCCTCCTATTTAACCTTTAAAACTAAGTTTAAGACCTCCTCCTAGAAGCCCTCTATGATTCCATCTCATAAATGCCCCTCCCCTGTGCTTCTTGGCATCTTGCGTTTCCCTCTATCATTGCACTTATCCTTCTGTGTCATATCATTGCTTTAACTATCTGCTTCTCCAGAAAGAACTGAAAGTTCCTTAAGGTCTATGGAAACACCTTAGTGAACATGTGTGTCCCTAGGAACTAGCACAGTGCCTGCCACTTACAGGCTTTCAAACAATGTTTGTGAAAGGAAAGGAGAAGAAAGAAAAGGTGAGGAGGTAGAAGGATGAAAGAGAGGGAGAGAAGAAAGAAGGAGAGAAAATTGGTTAGTTGTGGGACAGCTCATTCACTGGGTTCATCCAATAAGCTTATATGTTAGGTATTTCTTTTATTTTTATAATTAAGAGATGGTAGGCCTTAACCAGTATATCATTGTTAGCTCAATTTTGTAGGCATTATTTTTTCATTGAGAGCACCTAGATTTAGTACAGTAAGCACATGCTAATACCCAAAGTCCCTCCCCAAAGCCAAGTTTGTGCCCTTCCCACTTCCCTGGTTACTACCTTGCCTGGTGATGTCTGTCTGAACATGGGCAGGTCTAATTACACAGGAGCACTCTTGCCCTGTTATTGACTGATGCAGTTAAATGCACAGCCTTGAATGCCCCTACTAGAATGCTAATAAGGAAACGAAGACTTAGTTGTTATTAGGTCATTTTCTTACTGGAAAAACAAAGGAGGATGAGTGTAGCCAGGGTTGAGTTCCTCCATATTCTAGGCAGGTATCAAAAGGAGTTTATCTGAGCTTCTCTAGAGCTTAAGTGACTGCATGACACATCCTGGTAAATAACATCTTTAAAAAAGTACATGCTGATTTGTTTTAGAATGCATGTGCTGTTTAAAAATAGGTAGGGAGTTTGACACACACCTGATTGCCTCAGAGATGGAATCTGAAGTGTCTGGCATCCTCTTCCGGGAAGGTTTCTCATCACCTCACCTCTCGTCTCCAGCTGCTCGGGCAGCAGTTAGGTTACAGAGGCAGCATCCAATTACCCAGAATATCTGCCCCTGATCTTGGCAGGGACTTACACTTCCTGGCTTTTGCAGATGATGGATGGCACTTTTTGTAAAATGCGATATCTCTGAAATACTGCGAGGTGGAGTCCGGGAAAGGGTAGGTCTTAGTTCCCACAGGACAGCGTAACTGAGAATGTGGCCAAAGTCAAGAGGCCACTGAATGAGGGCTGAGGTGTGATTTCATCAGAATCCAGGAAGGACAGCCTTGCTCACAAATGTGTTGGCTGCGATTAACTCTCATATGAGAGCCTGTTGTTGTTTCCTCAGTGTGAATTTCTTCCAGTACCTTGTCACAGCCTGGTGGAATGGGAAGTACCTGGCCCAGTGTTGCGAGCATCCCTATGTTGTCACCTGGCCTCCCTGATTGCTGCGAAAGGCGTGGAAATTTGCAGACATGGCTGTCGACATACAATGAGCAGTGAAAGTCAATGAGAGGAAAATGGTCCAGTTTTGCTTCATTGATCTTTGCTAGTCAGTGAGTCCTCTTCATTTTATATACCCCCCCTTCAATTTTTTTCCCCCTGTCGGGCACATCTTAATGTTACTATTCTGCATCAAGCACTGAAGTGAGAGTGTCAGTTCCTCTGATCACAGGAGGTTGCTCATGAATGCAATGTGTTAGGTTTGGAGAGGAGCACAGTGAGATGAAACTGAAGCCAGGGGGAGAGGATGCTAGCTCCTGATATAGAGACAGTGTCTGATGCAAAGGATAGAGGGTAAGGGAGTGATGGACTGGGATTGAATAGGTTAATTTAGAGATGGAAATGATTGTGTTCAAATGGATAGGAACTGTTGAAAAGAAAAAAGAACTGGTGACAGGTCCCATAGATGAAGAGCAAGTGTAGGTTCCTGGGAAAGGAGTAGGGCCAAATCTGTGTGGGCCTAATTATAGGATTTGGGAGATATCTTTGGCTTAACACAAAGTTATGGCTGTTTTTGTGAGAATACAAAGAAAAAATAGCATTCAGTCTACAGTAATATAAATTTAATGTAATAAGTTAACCATTTGGAGTTCTTTGCATGTTTTTGGTCACCGCACTAGGTAGAGGAATAATTTGGCTATAATGAAGAGAAATCAGAAACCTAGAAATCATGACCTCTCTGGAACATTTGCCCCAGGGATGCTTGTTCAAATTAATATGAAAAGGATGAAAGAAAGTTTTAGTAACTTACAATAATTATTGTCTCAAGCTAGAACTTGTTTTAGTTATTTCTTTTAAATTACCATTGGATTGCTCTTCATATTTTAAATTTTCAGATGATAAACTAAGGCACAGGATTTTTTTTCTTTAATTGTATAAGATTAAATAGAAGCTAAATACAATGCTTGGATGAAAACTCAAGCCCTAAATGTTTTGCCTATTGATTGGCTACTGAAACATACTGCCTTGTAGGGATGCTGTTGACAGTTACTAGAATTTCTCCAAGTAGGAAAAGCAAGGTTCAAGGTTAACATGCAGCTCTATCTTCTCACCAGGGAGGCTATTGTTTTGTTCTTAAATAGGCCCTTTCATTTATATTTTGCATTTGGAAACTCCTGCTTTGATATCCTGTACCAAAATATCCTGCACATTCTTGGGTTTAAGCTGTGTGCAATCCTCTGAGCTACCATTACTCTTCAGTGTTCTACTTTTTTGCTTTTGACCAAGAAGGTGAGCAATGACTTACAAGCCTTCTCCCTGGTCTCAGCAATGCCTTTCACCAGGACAGGATGGGCTCATGTAGCTCTGGGCCTAGGAAACAGGGATAACAGGAGGTTGACAGTTATTAAAATCAGTTCCATGAATGCATGGTTTCCTTAAGGCCTTGGGCACTAATTCAAACATAATGGTTTAGTTGCTTGATAATAGATATATAATGTGTCTTTCAAACTAGGTTTTTCAAGTTGTTTTTTATGTCCCTGGAAGCCTTAGCTTGCTCCTTGACCATCAGCAGTCTGTGAAGGCACATGTCAGCAGAAGCTATTTGGCTAGAATATAGCCCTGAGAAAATAGCAGCATTACCCATCAAACCATTATCACAAAAGAAAAAAATAAAACCCTCCTGCATTGTTCTGAATTTATTTTGCTAATGGTATGTGCTAGTTAATTAGGGACTTTGCTCATTTCACAATGGTCACAGAAAAAACAAACAAACAAAAAAATCAGTTGAAATCATTGTGACTTGTCTCTTGGTAAACCTGGTAAGGCACAAAGACATCTGCAATCATAGTCCTAAAGGAGGAATTCAGAAGTTGAAATGGAACTTATGACAATTAGCTCAACCTCATCCAGAAATGGCCAAAAGGAGGAAAGGCAGGAAGAATCATGATAAAAACAAACAGACAAATAAAGAAACGCAAACAAACATCAATCTGGTCTCTCAGCCCTTATCCTCAAACTGCTTTAGAAGAACATATCCTCACCTGGTGAAGTACACAGTGATCTTGGCAGCTGGTAGATTTTTACTTGAAGAAAACAACGACCATCTGAAAATAAGATTTCATTACCGTTTTGTGGAAGGAGATGAATGGTGCTTCTTCCTAGCTGGTGAAATAAAGAATAAATATGACACAGACATTATAAGAAGAGGCTATCTTCATCTTTGCTGGAGACTTAATACTCCAAGAACACCGATGATTAGGTTAATTTTTCTCCACAGCTACTCAGAATCCCTAGATAAATATGATGGATGGATTGTCCAAGGAGATGGGGAGCTAAGGCTTGAATCATTCCTGGAGACCATTTACTACCTGTGGTGACATTAGATCTTGTGAATGTTGCTAAATGTGGCTCACTAGGAGGGGTTTCTTGTGGTGTGATATCTTGAATCATAGAAAGAGAAATGTATTCATACTGTTAACGATGGGAAACCAATCTCTGAGGAAGAGTTAATATCAAAGGATGGTGGAGTGAGCTTCCCATGACAACACCTTGATTTGATACTGTCCTTGAATTTCTCTAAATAATTCAGAGCATCTCACACATACCAAGGGTTAGAGAAAGGTGTAAGGAGGCATTTTCTGAAAGTGAGGCCTATGTATTATTGGACATAAGTTATTGAGAAACGTTAGTAACTTGTCAACTTCCTGTGTATTTTTTTTAATAAACTCATTTTAGTAAAACATTGGTCATATAGCATTTCCTTCCATTGTCCTCATGAGGACCCAGAGACTAACAGAGGCCAGTTTCTCCCACATATCACACTCTAACTAGCACTACTTGAAGTAAGCCTTTGGCGTTCCCCACCAGCTTACTCTCCGCTCATATTATTGCTTCATTTGGTTCATATGGAAGGCAGTATGGATGGATGGGATAGGAAATGAGAGGCATATAAACTGACTTTTAATGTGGTCATCAGATCTCTTTAGCAATGACAACGTCAAGTTATGCAAAACAAAAAACTTAAAAATTACCATGTCCTTTAATATGTGACAACGCTCTATGCTTTATTGACACCTGTGAGATTTTCAGGCTAAGGAAATGTGTGCACTTATGTAGATTGGTTTAGGTTCTTAGAGTAGCAGAACTGACATCGCTACATTCATGCCCATATGGTTCAAAGGAGTGGCTAATTTTCCTGACTAAAAAGCAAGTCTTATATATGCTGAAAACTGTGCTACCAGTTTGCTACATTATTTATTAAAAACAACAACAATAACAACAACAACAACAAAATATAAACCCCTCTCCCTGCCTGAGTGTAATGAAGGCCTGAATAGGGAAGGGGACTAGCTTTTCCAACAAGAAATTTTTTTCTAATTAGGTATGGCTATTAGTTTGTAATTAGTTAATGTTTGTTTAGGAAAAAAAAATAGCACCTAGCTTGGTGCCTCAGGCTTAGATCAGTGAGTACTCAATGTGTGTTGAATAAATGACAGATGTGGACTTTTGAAGACCTGGGATTAAGAGTTACTATTTTAAGTAAGGATAGATTGTTCAGTCTTACTAGTGCTCACTAACAGCCTTCTTCTTGGCCAGGGATATAAAAAAGGGGAATTGTGCAGAGAGGAGTACGTATTAAGGATGAGAAAAGAAGGGAGCATGGAGAATGGAGAATGCAAGGAGTAATGGCAGGAGTCCTAAGAGGGCGGAAAAAAGGAACATTGGGAGAAGCTTAATTGTCAGACAATTAAGTTCATGAACTCATCCTAGAAAAAGTGCGACATACCTCATTGCTGAATATCATTACAGTCACCTTCGAAGTACTCCCCTTGGGAAGCTATGCACCGACATCAGTGCTTAGTCTACCCTTCAAAGCAATTTCCGAACTCTTTCTGGAATGGCCATGAGAGCTGTTGTCATATTACCCTTGATGTCCTGAATGTCATCAAAATGTTTTCCTTCCAATATTTCCTTTATCTTTGGATAAAGAAAGAAGTGATTGGGGGCCAGATCAGGTGAGTAGGGAGAGTGTTCCAATATAGTAATTTGTTTACTGGCTAAAAACTCCCTCACAGACAGTCCCATGTGGGCTGATGCATTGTCATGATGCAAGAGGCATGAATTGTTGGCGAAAAGTTCAGGTCGTTTTCGTCTTTTTCACACAGCCATTTTAGCACTTCTAAATAGTAAACTTGGTTAACTGTCCAGTTGGTACAAATTTATAATGAATAATCCCTCTGATATCAAAAAAGGTGAGCAATGTCATTGCAACAAGTTCGTGGACTTAATTGTCAGACCTCGTATTTAGAAAAATATAACAGATGAGGAGGACAGTGGAAGCTGGCAGGGGAGCTGAGTAGAAGTCCATTATCCCCCATATGGTTCTTTAGATTCATTTCCAGTCCAATTGTTTACTCTTTGTTCCTGCTTGAAATGAAAGGTGATCTCACTTCCAAGTAAGTGCGTTTCCATTGCTGCCACCAGACTAGTTTTTATATGATCAATAATAATAATAAGAAGAATAATTTTATACCTACCATTTATATTTAGCATTTACTTTGTGCTTTTCACTCTGTTTTATGTTCACAACTCTAATTTTTACAGCTCCATAATGGAGATGTGATTACTCCCATTTCACAAATGGAGATTTGGGGGCGAAGAAAGATTAGGTAATTTGCCTGAGGTCACACAGTTTCTAAGTGATAGTGGAAGAATTTAAAGCCAGATGGATCAGACTTTAAGTCCTTTCTCTTTCCTTTTGTTTTATGCCTGACATAACAGAGAAGGGAATAATAACTGAGAAAAGCAGCTATGAGAGAGGTGCCTTGAATTTAAGCACTCATTCATTCATTCATTTCATTTGACAAATACTTGTTAAAAGTCTTCTGTGTGCTAGGCCCGGAGGGTGGAGTGATGGCAAGAAAGCAGTCCCTGTGCCAAGGAGCTCTCACTCTCTCTGAAGAGTGTCAAGGAGACAGACCATTACGTATCCTAAAGAAATGACGGTTAACAAGGGTGAGTAGAAGACTCTGGAACAGTCAATTCAGCCTTTCGAAGTCCGGAAAGGTGTTTCCTGGACTGGTTCCTAAGTAGTTAGCCTAGAGGAAGTTGGGCAGGGTAGACAACAGCATTATAGGGAGAAGGAATAATGAGACTACACCTTGGTAGATCCAGGGAGATCATATATCTCCAGCACCGAAGCATAGAAAGCAGACTACTGAGAGATGAGAATGGAGAGGGGAACAGAGGTCTAATTATGGAGGGTCTTAAAGGTCACGGGAAAGAGTGTGCATTTTATTCTCAGAGCAATGGGAATGGGAACCATTGAATGATTTTAGATACAGAAACAAAAGACTCTGGTTTGCACTTTAGACTGATGACTCTGGCTGTACAGGGAATGGATTAGAATGTATCAAGACCAGAGGCAGGGAGACCTGTTTCATGAATACAGGTAGGAAGGAAGGATAACCTGATTTAAGATAGTGGCAGTGGTTAGAATTAGATGGATCTGAGAAATATTGATGAGACGGAATGAAGAGAAGCTACTGATTAATAATATGGACAAGTGGACTGATTAGTTAGGTTAAACTAAATTACACTGCTATTGAAAAACAGCATCTAAATCTTTGTAGTGTAGCAGAGTTTATTTCTCTCTCACATAGAGTCCACTGTAGGTCCAAGCAACTCTTGCAGGAAATTGTTTTACATACTCAATGATTAGGTTGCTCCAACCTTGGGATAGCTCCGCCTCCACATGAGAACTTCTGTGCAATCACATGACAGGGGGAGAGGAAGACTTGGAGTTGTGCACATGACCCAGTTCATTTTGCTCCCATCTCGTATGGGCTCACTCAATGGCAAGGATGCACTAATATTGTCTACCACAAGCCACGAGGACTAGTAAGTGCTGCACTTCAAGAATGTACGTGTGTGTGTGTGTGTGTGTGTGTGTGTGTGAATGGAGTAGAGTTTGTGTGGCAGCAGTGAATCAACTTTCCAAGTTTGGGGCTGGTTCATGAGCTGAGAGAGTACATGCAGGCCTTGGTGGCTTTTAAGAATTTGGCTGCTTTGTCCTGAAGACAGTACCCATGTTGATTAGAGTATCTCTTTGCATGTCACTGGCTGTTTTAGGCTTTTGGAGCTTGCCCTCGTCACGTCACCCCTACTCCCCGCTTCCACTCCTGCCCACCTTCTGCCATCTTGGCATAAGTTTTCCTTTAAAAATGGTTTGTGGAGAAGTTTTGTGCACACCTGGGAAGTGACTCACCAGCAATCCTCAGTCCTTGTGGGGGCTGATCCAGATTCGGGGTTCGTCTGAATGTGGCCCCAGTGTATTCTGGAGCCCCCAGTGCCCAGGTGCTTATGAAACGTTGACGTGCACTTGAAAATGGCAGTGTGCTGAAGAGAAACTAAGTGATGTGGATACCTTTTGTTTAGATTCATTCTAAATCATAAATAAGATTGATTATTCACACACAAAAAATTTCTTCTTCTAAAAACCTTTATTTTCTATTTTTAACATGGGATTTAGAGTTTTAATGGGGAGAGAGCATTTCTTTGTTTCCTCTACCACCAACTACATCACGGACATCTTTGTCTTACGCTTTAGATACCAATTAAGTCAAAGTTTGTCGAACTTCTTTCTGACATTCAAGAGTGCATGGTCTAGAAGTCTTCTCAAGGTCATTGAGAAAAATGTATGATGTAAACTGATAATTGAAAAGACATGTGTGTGTGTTGATTACAAAAGGCCATCACAACAAAAGCTGTGCTTCTTGCCTTTCTTCCTGCATAAGCCGAGTGGGAAGTGGTGCGTTTCTTTAGAGAGGATTCAGGGTACACTTTTCTCTAGAGTAGGCCCACAGTAGGCTTGTAGTAAACGTTTGTAGAATCAGTTAAGAGTAGAAAAACAAAACTTAAAAGGGTTTCTCATTTTCCAGAAGCAGCTATGCTTAGCCCCCAGGCAGGTAATAGTACCAGCAGTTACCTCAAAATGTAGTTTCTTTGTTGCCCTCCCCAGACGCAGGTTGCTATCAGAAACACCTTGCAGACTCATCTGTTCCTTGTCCGGTTCTGGGATTTTGAGCAACTTGCATCCTCTCTGAGCCTCCGGTGATTAAGTAGAAAAGAAGAACCAGGGTGGTGATCCCTGCCTGGTCTGTCTCTTAGGTTTCATGGGAGGCAGGATGAAGTAGTGTGCACGAAGTGCTTTGGAAACTGGAAAGCACTGTATGAGGAGCTCTAAAGGGAAACTAATTATTTTTTAAAATTCTCCTGTATCCAGTTTCACCTCGCTCACCTGTGTGTCTTTCTTCCATTCTTTGTTCTCTCCGTGTCCTCCTCACCTCTGCTCTCTTCACAACACGCTCACTTCCTTGCTCTTAGATCTCCACCCTCTGTACTTCATCAACTCCAAAAATAAAAGCACACAAATGGAGGAAAATACCCTTACTACTGCTGAAAGTTTCAGCAATATGCTCTTTTCTCTTCCTCCCGTCTTCTCCTCCAGCATATTATTCACAGTGCCTCCCATGCGCTGTGGAGGCTTTATAAATATTCCTATTCATAATAACCCAGAGAGTTATCTATTCTACACCAGTGATGATATTTACTAGTTCTCTGTAACACTGATCTTCAGGGTCCTTTCTCCTGGGGCAAATGCAGGCTCATTATTTTGGTCTGTCAGTCTGCTTCCTTTGCCATGCCTCCCAGTGGAGACAGATTTGGAGGCTGGTTATGATACTGAGATCATTAGCTTTCAAATCTGGCTCCTTGAAACCAAACAGAATATATGTTATGCTCATATGACAATATTTTTCAATATCTTAGGATTCACACTCCTACTTTTTCCATAAAGCTCAGCTTGGATATAGCATTGTCGGTCCTATGGGGACTAACTTTTTATTTGGTCTCCTCAACAGTGCTGTTAGAAGCCCATAACAATCAAATGACTTGATTAAGGTCATTTCCTGGGCTGAGGCAGCTTAATCTGTCTAGATCCTGAGGAGCTTTCAAAATGACTTTGCTTCAATCCCAATAGGAATGGTCTTTCTCCACTTCAAGTTCAATCAATCATTAAGTATAACGAAGTAGGTAAAATAGAAATCTATGTGAAAGTAGAAAACTAAACAGAGAGATTATTCTGCATGCGTATGTTCCTTTTGGTCATTGATATTATTATATTCAAAGAAGAGCCTAGGGAAAATTGGGAAATAGAAAAACATTTACAGGAATGCGCTTGCCTTCAATACTGATGACTTTTTTCTGACTTCTTTGATGGCCTCCAACGAATGTGTATTTTTTTCTCTAACATTACTTTTAGCACTAACAGAGGTTCTTAATCTATCGATAGATTTGATAATAAGCAACGTTTATTGAGCACTTACAGTGTGCCAGTACTAGGCACTGAAGAGAACATTAAGCAAAAGCAGATGTTGTCTCCATTTCATGAACTTACAGTCATTAATGAGATAATCATGCTAATGAAAGTATAAAAGCAAACTGAGATCTAAATTCCGAAGGAAAGGAATATGGTTTTATGAATGTATTTAACCACAAAAATGACCAGATTTTGAGGAGATAGCAGTCAGGGAAGTGATCCTAGAGATCTAAAGGGTGAGTAGGAATTACCCAGGTGAAATGTAAAGCTTAGGAGAGTAGCCCAGTAAGAGGAAATAGCGGGTGCAAAGGCCCATTGGTGGTAAGGGTCTTTGAGGAACTGAAAGAAGGACAGTGTGCTGAGCACAAGGGGCCAGTGATTTAAGTTGAGAGTGGGGAGGTGGGTAAATCCAGGACACCCGAGGAGGCTCATGTAGACTATTGATGCAAGATCATTTGACGTGACTAAAGCATTTTCAATAAGGATTGTGACGTAATCAGGTTTTTATTTTTAAAAGAGATGTTTAGCTTTATAGTTAAGGAAGGATAAAATATACTCTCAGAATTATGAAATATATTAAATGTGAGAAATTTTGGAGTACATTGGCTCACAATCATATCACCATTATATTATATTACTGTGTATCTTTGTGGGCTATTTGTCTCACTCAAGATATGAGCGTCTTTGAGAGAAGATATTTTTTCCTCATATCTTTTTACGCATTAGTGCCTAACACAGTGCCTGGAACATAGTGGGGGATCATTAAATTGTCTTTGAGTAAATGAATGGATGGATGGAGAAATATGAATGAAAGAATTAGCATTAGTGTTATAAGCACATGTGGAGTTGTTCTGGCCTAGTTCATATAGTCTAGTTCACGATAGTCTACTTCCTTGATAATTCTCTGTACAGTAGGAACCCCTGAAAAAATAAGTTATAGGTACAGAATGATCAATATCAGTGGTGGGAGCCTGGAATTAGAGCAGCCTTCATCTAATCTATGACGTTCTCAACTGTAAAGCCAGTAAAATAGGATGATTAGTGTTCAGCAGCAAAAATGCCACTGGGTCAGACTTTACACATAGGCAGCGTTTCCAGTATAGGGAATGTAAATTCTGTCCAAAGTTAAAGGGACAGAATAATGACTGGGAAAGAGATAAGACATTATCTGGAAAGGATCCATGTAAGATGAATAAGGATAAGGTGGATGAGGTTGGACCCTCTTCAGTTATGCTCAGTTTGTTGTGAAGTATCTCAAACACATCAGAGTTGAGCTTTGTTTGTTCTTAAAGGGAAATCTGACTTCTTTTGTCTGATTTTCTTGTTTTCCCTCCCAAATAAAATAAAATTGCTAAGAAAATAGGAAATAAGAAAACTCTAATAGAGCTATGTTATTTAGAAAGGTAAATTGCCTGGGGATATTTGCGATTTCCTGGAGCACATGTTGAGTTAACATTGGCTTGGGGTTGTGAGCTATTTGCCTTAGACACTTGATAGGTGATGCTAAATTATCTTAGAAAATACTCTGTGCCAAATTTCATTTCTAAATGTGATATCCCTGCAAAAAAAAAATAAATAAAAATTGAATTTTAACAGGGACTGATGCCCTTTGGTGGGGTAGATCTCCAGGGGGAGCCTTCTGGCGATCTCAGATTCAGAACTCGTGGATGATTTACAGTTCCACCCATTTAGATGATATGAATAAATGATATGAATGTCATATTCATGTAGAATATTAGATGTTAAAGTGCCATGAACAAGAGCCAAATTTGGTATATACACGCCATAGTTCCTAGCACTAGCCTTTACCTTATTTTAGAGGTATAATCAATATTTTCCAAAAGTGGAGCAAATAATGAGATCCTGTGTCACGTTCAGTCTATTCACATTTGGCTAATAATCACTTTTCAATATGATGTTTAACATGAGTGCAGAGTTTCTGCAGCTGACTTTGTGTATACATTGATACTATAAGCCATGTTCGATGTTTTCTGCTAGGGTTTTCTATATTGTTGAGTTATGTTTAGAATGCAAGACTGATTTTTTTCGTGTGTCATTGTGAGTAGCTGTGTACCACTGACAATGTCTAGTGTGAGAGGTCAACGACATTACATATTAACTCAAGTTTACTTGGCACGAAAAAAAATGATTTAACTGAACAAGTCCACACAGTCAGATGCTTTCTGTATAGGAGATAAATGGTTTTCTTTGCAAAATGTTTCATTTTTATTGTTACCCATACTGATCCTTTGTATCTTTTTTTGTCTCCCTTCGGTTTCCTCTCTTTGGATATGGATGAACCCTGTGAACTTGGCTTCTTCTCCTGTAACAGGTAAGAAAGAGCAGTTTTGCTGCTTATATTTTCTTCTGTGCTTCAGTTATATTTAGTGAGAAACATTATTTATCTCTTCCACTGCTGTACTATAATACTCTGAGAATATGTGCCTAAACTTGAAAACAGAGACCTTTCAGGATGCCTCACAGATGAAATCTCTAAATTATTGATGACATACACTGCATGGTATTATTTAGATCATGTGTTGGTATTTGTATATCAAGGCGTTTTAGTAAGAGTGATGGGCTCCTGAAAATTAGGCTGTAAATTGGTTCTTCATTCCCCATTGACTTCTGTCATAACTTTTGATGGAACGTCCATTGGCATTGCTGCCTTATCTTCTCAAAGCTGAGCTTCCTCTGATCTCTAGCTTCATTGCCATCAAGTTGTTGGCTATTTTAAAGATCTGGAAAATGCATTTAGTGAGTAAGCACGTCGCCCGTGAAACCGTTTGTTGATCAAATCATCTTTTTTATTGTGAATAATCACTACCATCTTTATGGTAGTTTTTCTTTTTAAAGCAGAACACACATGTAACTAAAATAATATTATTGGTCACTTGGAAGTCTTCCACATCAATCTTACTTTTAGTGCATGTGAATGTTTCATGTAACTCATTACAAAATTTTGGAATCCTTATAAAGCATTTTATTATTATTATTATTATTATTATTATTATTATTACTTCTTGGGGACAATAGGTACAAAAAAATTTCAAGAATATGTGCTTATGGTACTATATGTCTAAGATAGTATATGTGGCCTTTGGGGTATGTTTGCCTTATTTATTGAGGAGGCAGATTAACATAGCGTGTGATGCTCAGAAATATTCATGAGAAATAATAAATGATATCGCAATGGACATGTTAACCAAACCATTCCTTTAGGTTCTCTAAGATGTATCTTTATATCATCGAAGTAAGAGGAAATAACATTTCTAGCCTCTATTAACTTTCGTCCCCAAAGAACTGCCTTTGAAGTTATGATTTAATGTTATATCTTCAGCTTTTATCCAGGCTTTTTATAGCAAAATGACTACTTACAGAACAAACTACAGTTAGTAAATAGCTCTTCATGTTACTAGATGGCTCTTAATTCATCAAGACACACAATAAACTCATAAGATTTTGCACCAGGAATTTTTTTTTTTCTGTATAGGCAACATAATTTTTTTCTCAAATTAGTAAAAAGTAAAGAAAAAAGATGGTGTTTCTAGTTTTGATTATCAACTATGAGACTTATAATTTAGTTTTGTTCTTAATTATAGTAACTAGCTCATCATAGTTCCTGTTTTCAATATTTTTCCATGTTTTCTGAAAAAAAACCACACCAATATTTTAATAGTTCTGCTTATATGTGTTGTAGTATTGTGAGTCTCTGTCTTTAGGAAACAGTGTAAATGATCAATCATATTAACAAGAATCATAATAAGAGCTAACAATCTTTAAGAGTTTTCCAAGTGGCAAGCACTTGTGTTAATTTGTTTAAATCACATATGCATATATATATATATATATATATATATATATATATATATATATATTCATACTCCTATACTTCCTATATGTTTAGAGCAGATTGTGTTGATTTGGGTGGGGAAAGAGTACATTTATATCCTAGCATGTCAGATAATACTATTCTTAAAGTGTAACTCAGCCAATCTTTTTCTCTTTCTTATCATTTCTGCCCATTCCTTCTTATGCATACATATAAATTGCACTCTATTTTCTTGTATGGAGAAAATTAGCTCCATTTAACCCTTCTACTAATAGGCAATTTATTAACCTTCCTTTGCATTTAAAAAAGAAATCCAGACATGCCTTAAGTAGTCTCATATAGGGACAAATATATTAAGTTTCTGAGCATTAGGTCTTTCAGGTATATAGGCAATAATTAACAATACCAGTTCATGGAATTAGATTCTTTAAAACATATTTGAATTTAGCAGCAGTTAAGCTTAATTCAATAGGGAAACATCCATAATTAACTCAGACCCAGCATCTTAATTCTGGAACTGTTACATGTTTATGATGGACAACAGAATAAGAGCACTTGACATGTGTTTTCATGGTAGAATCCTAAAGAAGACAGTAGAACATACGCACACTGATCTAAATCTCAATTGCTGCAAGGAGTTTAACCATAAACAAATATTATCAATGCACTTTTCAGGGTCATTAATAAAACTAAATGTACAGGGAAGAATTTTAGGGGTATTAAAATGACTAAAATTAAAACAGCATTACAATGCTGAAAGAATTATGAGATGACTATTTTGCATTGACCAGACTAAGAATGCATTTAAAATATTAATACATGTATCACAGCACTGAACATGTGAGGATATTTTTAAATTTATTTTTATTTATTTTTCAATTACAGTTGACATACAATATTATATTAGTTTCAGGTATACAACACAGTGATTAGACATTTATATAGCTTATGAATTGATCACCCCAATTAATCCAGTACCCATCTGACACCATACATAGTAATTACAATACTACTGAATATATTCCCCATGTTATTCTCTACATCCCTATGACTATTTTGTAGCTACCAATTTGTACCTCTCAAGTCCCTCCTCTCTTCACCCATCCACCCAACCCTGACCCCCATTCTGGCAACCATCAAAATGCTCTCTGTATCTATGAGCATTTTCTCTGTTTTGTTCATTCATTTATTCTGTTCTCTAGATTCCACATATAGGTGAAATCATATGACATTTGTCTTTCTCTGTCTGACTTACACCACTTAGCACAGTACCCTCCATGATTTTGCAAATGGCAAAATTTCATTCTTTTTTGTGTCTGAGTAATGTTCTGTTGTACATATGAACCACCTCTTCTTTTATCCATTCATCCATTGATGGACACGCAGGCCTGCGTCCACATCTTGGCTATTGTAAATAATGCTGTAATGAACATATGGATGCACATGTCCCTTTGCAGTAGTGTTTTGATTTTCTGTGGATAAATACCCGCAAGTGGGATTACTGGGTCCTTCTTTGTCCCTTAATATAGCCTTTGTTTTAAAGCCTATTTTGTTTGGCATAAATATTGCTACCCCAGCTTTTTCTTTCTTTTTCTTTTTTTTCATTTTCACGAAATAACGTTTTTCCATCCCTTTACTTTCAGTCTGTGTGTGTCTTTTGATATGAAGTGAGTCTCTTGTAGGCAGCATATGTAAAGGTCTTGTTTCCTTATCCATTCAGTCACACTATGTCTTTTGATTGGAGCATTTAATCCATTTACATTGAAGTAATTGTTGATAGATATGTAGCTATTGTCATTTTATTATTCATGTTTTTTTATCTTTTTTCCCTCCTCCTCCTCCTCCTCCTCCTCTTCCTCTTTCTCCCTCCTTCCCTCCCTCCCTCTTCCTCCTTCTTCTCCTTCTTCTTTTCCTTCTTGTTCTGTTTTTTCTTGAAGAAGTCCCTTTAACATTTCTTGCAATACTGGTTTGGTGGTGATGAGCTCCTTTAGCTTTTTCTTGTCTGAGAAGCTCTTTATCTGACCTTCAATTCTAAATGATAGTTTTGTTGGTTAGAGTAACCTTGGTTGTATGTTATTGCTTTTCATCGCTTTATATATTTCATGCCAATCCCTTCTGGCCTGCAAAGTTTCTTTTGAGAAATCAGCTGACAGTCTTATGGGGGCTCCCTTGTAGGTAACTAACTATTTTTCTCTTGCTGCTTTTAAGATTCTCTCTTTGTCTTTAATCTTTGGAATATTAATTATGATGTGTCTTGGTTTGGGTCTCTTTGGCTTCATCTTGTTTGGCACTCTCTGTGCTTTCTGGGCTTGTATGTCTACTTCTATCACCAGATTAGGGATGTTTTCCATCATTATTTCTTCAAGTACGTTTTTAATTCCTTGCTGCCTCTCTTCTTCTGGTACCCCTATGATGTGAATGTTGGTATGCTTCATGTTAAGAAACCCCTTAAACTATCCTCATTTTTTTCTTCTTGATTCTTTTTGCTGTTCTGATTGGGTGTTTTCTGCTACCTTGTCTTCCAAATCGCTGATTGTGTTCTCTGCTTCATTGAATCCACTGCTGGTTCCCTCTAATGTATTTCTCATTTCAGTTATTGTATTCTTCATTTCTGACTGGTTCTTTTCTATGTTTTCTATCTCCATTTTTATGTTTCCTATCTCTTCATTCAAGTTCTTCCTGAGATCATTGAGCATCCTTATAATCAGTGTTTTGAACTCTGCGTCTGGTAGATTGCTTGTGTCCATTTCGTTTAGTTCTTTTTCTGGAGCTTTGTTCTTTTTTTTTTTTGTTCGACACATGTTTCTTTGTCTCCCCATTTTTGCAGCCTCTCTGTGTTTGTTTATATGTATTAGGTAGGGTTGCTATTATCTCCTGGTTTTGATAGAATGGCCTTATGTAATAAGTGTCTGTGGGACCCAGTGGTGCAGTTTCCCTGGTTACCTGAGCTGGGTGGTCTAGGTGTGTCCCTTGTTTGGGTTGTGTGTGCTCTCTTGTTGTAGTTGAACCTTGGGTGCTGATTGCAGTCAGTGGGAGGGATGGACCCTGAGGCTGATTGTTTGTGAGGACTGACCCTACAGAGCAGGATTTACTTCAGCAGGGTTCTGGTGCATGCTTAGTCAGACTTTTGGGTGTGTCATTTGTAGAGGTGATTGGATGATGCTCTGGTGTGGTCTGAAGCTGGCAACTGGGTGTGTTGGTTCTGGGGCCTCTTGGCAGGGACTGTGTTGCAGGCCAAAGTCAGCCTCTGCCTGTGCCCTACCTAGGGCCATATAGGTAAGCTACAAAGTGATCTGCAGATAGCTGTCACTTCTGTTGGGCTTGGATGTGCCTGGGAAAGGCTAAGCTGCAAACTAAGGCCAGCTTCCATTATTGCTAGGCTCAGAGCTGCTCAGCAAAATGGTATGGGGCACATCAAGGCCAGATACTGCTTGCTTGGGGTTTGTGAGAGATTTAGGAAAGTCTGCAGCATGAGACAAGATAGACCCATCATATGGAAAAGCCACTAGAAGTGTCTTGGATTGGCCCACAAGTTGTGTGGGGCATCATAGAATCACCAGGTAGGGCAAACAGTGTTATCCAATTTGATGGATAACAGATACAGTGTCCATTTGCACTGCAGTCTGGGTCAGGGGAGGGCTCAACAAAGGACCAATGGTACCTGCCAGCACTTTTGCCTGGGAGAAAGCTGCCCCTCCAGCCCTTGCCCTGAAACCAGACAAGTCAGTTCCTCCTTGTGTGTCCCTGGCGCCTTTCAATCTTCTGCCCCAGTGCTGGTGGTAGAATGAGTGAGGCCATCAGCAACTAAGTCTGTGCATGGGCCCTTTAGTTAGAATGCCTGGGACTCCAGCAGCCTTCTGTCTCACTCAGCCCCAGTCTCTACTGATTTTCACAGCCAGTTATGAGGACCTCTCTTCTCAGCACTGGAACCTTGGGCTGGGGAGCCTGGTATGGGTCTGGAACCCTTTTTTCTTCACAGAGGATCTTTTCAACTGAAATAGCCCTCTCAATTTTTAACTACCACACACAGGTGTGGGACAAGTCTGTTCTATGTTCACACCCCTCCTACCAGTCTCGGCATGGCTTTTTCTGTATAATCTTAGTTATAGGATTTCTCTTTAGCTAGACTTCAGGTGATTCTCAATGATCATTATTCTGTAGTTTACTTGTAATTTTGATGTCGTTGAGAGAGGAGGCAAACATAATGTTTTCCTAGTCTGCCATCTTGATTAGAACCTCAAAAATGCTAAGCATATTTAAATGACATTGTTACAGACTTTGTCTTTCCAAGTACCAAAATATTGTATTTGATGGTTATGATGTCACTTGAGAGACATATTTTATTGTCTCACTTGTATCCTCTGGTATATAAATAGAACTCTCCAGAATATCTACAGAGTGGTAATCCACTAAATATAGGTTGTTTTTTTCACAGCATTTGCAGGGTAGTAGGCAAATTTGTAGATAACCCCACACTCTGTTTCTATTATTGTATTAACACAGTCAGGCTATGCTGCGTCAAATCTTAGAGCATATTGTGCTATTTGTTATCCTGGCAATAAATACTGAATCAAATCTGGACAACTTGAAGGAGCCATCTATGTGAACCATACAAGGGCCCTTACTGCTACTCTGTATTTAGGACGTGAGTATGTGGTTTGTGACTGCTTCTGAGCCATTTTTAATACTTACCGCAGTGAGTTTCTTGATAAGCAGGCTAGGGGGACCATAGGGTATAAGTTAGTTCTTAACATAATTTACCTTCTTGGACCAGTTCTGAAGAAGACCCATGTTAATCTGAGTATAATACTTGGTAGCTAATTAAGTTCAAGAGAGATTCCGTTTATTTAAGGGAATTATCCCATTGTTTTTTGCTAACTTAAACACATTTTTTTGAAAAGCTAAAAATATTTGTGACCATTGCTGAAAGTTGTTCCCCAAACCATATGCATACTACCTGGTATTTCTTCCCATGGTTACTGTTTCAGTGTTCTGTGGTAGGTCAGAGGGACTCGGGGACACATTTCCGACCACCATTAATTTTAAAAAAAGCAGAAAAAGTGGAGAGATATTTTGCTTTTAAAGGGAGAAAAGGGATTTTCCTATAACAGAGTTATTAATAACTTTATAATTGTCATGTTAGTGTGCATAAATACCCAGGACAGTCTAGAGTATGGTTGTGAGACTTTGAGAGGAGCATGGTGAAAATGGAGGTTCTCAGTTGTCTGCCCCTGAATGTGACATCTTTCATAAATGGATTATCTGCCACCACCTGCCTACATCTCTAGCTTGCATACTAAATGGCGTGTGGGCCCCACTAGGGCAGTCCTGGTAATAAGTTATACTCTAGCTGTTAGCAGTATTTCCTACTAGCCAACCCATATAAACAAACCCTCTTCCAGACTCAGGCATGTGCTAAATAAACCCTTCAGTGAGATCATAGTTATGAGGCCAATACTCATTCTGCTCCCATTTCCAGATCTCTCAGTTCCAGCCACTTGCTTATAGGTGTGTCTCAAGGATATCCCGGACAACTTTGTCATTATTTGTTTATTGTCTCACACCCAGAGAATTAAGTCATTGTACAATATGAATCATAATTAATGTTTATTAATAAATCCTTTCATGGTACTTCCCCAATTATTCTCCTTACCCAGGTAATCAATATAAACAAATACACACCTTAAATTTTGTTAGAGTCATGCCTCATTCTAATTTCTACCCAGTACCTGGCTATAGCATTCAACATTCACCCAAGTTATATTCTCACCTTGTCTTTCTTCCTGGTCTGTGCCTCCTTTGGAAGTGCTTGGCACGTAGTTGTGCCTGGCACATACAAAATTAATTGACTTTAACTGAATTGAATATCTCTTATACATGTTCTTATTTAGCACTGAAAATCTCACCTCTCTCTGAAAATTGAAACTGAGTACTCTTGCACCGCTCTTCTGCTTTCAGTGTTGATGTGTGAGCCATAGAGGCGTGATAGCCAATTGTTAGTAAATTAGTCATATTTAGCAGGTATTTTTTTGTGTCAGCCTAGCTACCTAATATGGTGAAGGTATGGCCTTGGGATGAAGGCTACTGGCCTGTTGGGTCATTTATGTTAATCTTCACAGTAGCTTAGTAGGCATCATCACAAATTATTTATTTCTCCCAGGTATGACAGAGACGTTACTAAACTCTTACTTTCTAAGTCTACACCCAACAGAAAAATGAAAAACCTGTGTAAGAATGAGATAGGTATATCTAGCTTCAGCCCAAATTTTGTTACAGGGGCTCCAATTCTGGCTCCGCTTATGAGGGAGGTTACCTTAATGACGGTGGGGGTCCCTACATTTATCCTTCTCAAAGGTGTATTTACAATCTAGAGGATGAAACTTCCTGATTTCTTTTTTTCTCTCTAAGCTGTGGATTGTGGTAGGTCAGGTTGTTTTTTTTGTTTTGTGCTACCTGGTATTTCCACTATGTCTCAACTCTTACTTCACAGATGCCACCATTTTGTTGGTTAGCCCACATTCTCCAGGGACTTGGTTTATTCCTGCTGCTTTTGCTGCTAAATCCACATGGGCATCCCTCTATTCCCCAGGCAGTAACACTTTCTGTAGCAACTGGACAGAATCTTAGTTCTTTCAGCAGACTTTAGAGAGATTAGCATCTCATTTTACTTTAAACTTGTTCTATTAAGGAACAGTTGTCAAGAGGCTGGGCTTAGGGTTATTGTGTGATAACTATTCTGTGTCATAGGTAGACCTCTGTCCCTGATCCTGACCTGGTCCAATGTTAGGGTGCATAGCTTTCAATTTCTTCTTACCGTGTTCCCCTGAAAATAAGACCTAGATGGACCATCAGCTCTAATGTGTCTTTTGGAGGAAAAATTAATATAAGTCCGGGTATTTTATATTATATTTATTAGATTATATTATATAAGATCCGGTCTCATTTTAATATAATATAAGACTGGGTCTTATAGTAATTTTTGCTCCAAAAGATGTATTAGAGCTGATGGTCCGGCTAGGTCTTATTTTGGGGGACACACAGTAGTAAGTTGAGTACTTTGCCTTTTAGGGCATTCTATATCTCTCTTCTTCCTTGTAGAGTTTTGAACCTAGTGTCTACAGATAGATGATTAGTCCCAAGATTTCTTCACCATTTCTAACAGGGAAATTTTTGTTTTATTTTTTAAGAATGGCCTTTACTGAAACCCTAATATATATTTGTGGCTGTATACTGAGTTTGAACTCTTCTATGACTTTTAAACACAAATTAAAATTGATTTGAATCTTCTTATGTATTGACAGGAAGTACAGTAGCTTTTCTTTTGGGGATCCTCCCTCTTTTAAAATTCTCATGAAATCTGAGGGCTTATCCACCCCAAATGGAGGATGAAAGATCAGTTTAATTTCCATTATAAGAGAAGAGAGAAGGAATCCTCTTCAGTTTGCTAATGCTGTCACTTGTGGCTGCCAAGTTGGGTAGCTGTTGACAAAATCAAGCTCCCTGCTATGACAGATGCTGCTAATTCACATGTCCGCACTGGCCAAGGGCACTCTGCCAATGTTGACTTTTGAGGGAGGACAACTTTAATTTCTCAGAGCCATGCTCAGAGAAAGTTGCCCTTCACTTGTCTTCTCAAGGTCATGTTTTGTTGTTGTTGTTTGTTTGTTTTATTAAAGTTTATAGGAGTGACAATTGTTAGTAAAGTTACATAGGAGATGAAAGGTCATGGTTTTTGCTGTTCAATTCATTCAGTCCCTTTTCAGGATGAGATTGACTGTTTTCTTAATGCCCCTGGAGACCTGTACCTAGAGGTTGGGCAGCTTTTGTCTTTCTGTCCTCAAAACACAAAAGGTCTGACTACTGAGGGAGATTACCTTAATGGGCATCCCTCTATTTTAATTTCTCAAGGGTTCCCTCTAGGATTTCAAAGTAATTCTCTGACACCTCTCTCAATGGAATATAGTTTAAAAACACAATATGAAGCTCTTTGCTTCATATATACTTATTAATCATTAGGCTTTAGAATATTTACAGGGCTTAAAGGTATTCATTATTGCATTTATTCTTTATAACCATCCTTGAGATCTATGAGATCATATTCCGTTGTGACAATGTACGGCACAGTGTGGGATAATGTTTCTTCAGAATGGAATTGGCACTTATAAGTTCCAATAAATTAGTATTACCCTCTTGACCTTTATAATGATGGGGGAAAAATTTATGAACTTAATTACGTTTCCTCAATACCACAATATTAAATATGCTGTGGTTTTGCCTTGCTAAATAACTCTGAAAAAAGGGTAAATTTTCTCTTTCTTGTTTTTTTTTTTTTTAATAATCTTATCTTTTTAATGTCAAATGACATGCTGGAAATCAGAGGAGTAGAATGATAAAAAGATAGAAGCAAGTATAGATAGTTATGAGAAATATTATGATTTATTAAAATCTGAATGTCAATGTCTCACATTTTTAAACAAATATAAGTATTCTTATAATTTTTCAGATTGATTATGTGAATTACCTAAGGTCTCATGGTCATTGCTTGAAAGCTATTAGTACAGAATCAGATTCAAACATACTGTCCTTAATCTCTGTTCAAGTCTTTTCACTGTGCCAATGATTCTCAGTCTTTGTGATGTATCAGAATAACCTCTGGAGCCTATTACGATTAGAGATGCCTGGAACTGCCATATATTTACTAAATCACAATGTCTGAAGATAGGTAGGTACGAGGAATTAATACTTTTATCAAGCTCCATTGGAAATTTTATAACATCAAGTTTCAGAATCACCCAAAACACATACATATGTACAAGGGAAAGGATAAGAAAAGGAGAGAGTATACTTTTGAGCATATGCCCCAGCACTTCTACTAGGGGAATCCCAATCGTATGGGTATTAACATAGAGGTGATAGGATGACTGCAATATTGCCACTAGTCCCAATAATAATCTACACGTCAGCATAACCGATATTATTAGGAGACCTTTCGTTGAGACTTCTCTTTGATTCATGCTCAAAGTATATACCAATATAAAGAATAATTGGCAATATCTTTGCTCTAAGAACCAGTTGAGTTTGACTGCATACAGTGGTGTGTCTAGTTACTTTACTCCAACCTTTCCATTTCTCTAGGCCTCACCCCTGCTTCTTCCCATTCCCTAGCTACTCTGCTGCTTTTATTCTCTTATTTGGTGTTAACATCTCACTGCTCCTGATTGATATTATATTGTTTTCTTTTCCACCGTCACTTGAAGAGAGATTTTTATGTTTTTTTTTCCACATCCCATTTATAATACCTAGTTCCTATTAAATAGATTCAAGAATTTATTGATGCAGAATTTGTTACTGGAATGAGAATTCCCTCTTTTTCAATACTAGCATAGAAGATGCTTTGTCATGAGGATTTTTGTTTAGAGGGCCGTTGCCACGTGTAAGAAATATTCTTCCCTTTGGTTATTATTTTTTGGTTCGTTAGCAGTTGCCAATATTTTATAATAGACTGCATTAAGAGAAAACTATTTTACAATTTCCTCCTCAGAATTTTAACAGTGCCTTAAACACTAAGAGCTTGTAGTTTTCCATCTTGGTGGAAAGAGTTGATGAAAAAAATGGCCACAGAAAGAAGGGAGAGATTGTTTTTGTTTTGTTGATGGCTTCTTTTAGTGATTACTTTAGTCCTGTTCAAGCTAAGATTATTAAGAGTTTAATGAAAAGAGCATATTGCCTCTTTACTTAAAGAACCATTTAATGAATATTCTAATATCATTCCAGCCCAGGGAATGACTTTAGAGGGCCACAAATTGTTAGTTGTTTAAATGTGTGGCCAAGACCTAAATCTTCATCCTTTTGCATACCTCTAATACTAGATTTATTAAAATCATACATATGGAACAATGCATGCTTTAAAAAAAAAAAAACTCATTAAGAGTTGGACTTATTCTCAAATACTTGCTACTCTTTTGAACAGGGATGTGGTTTCTCTCACCCCTTCAGAATAAGGCTTGAACACATACATAGCAGGCATGAGCAGCCTGCTCCAAAATGTCCTTGCCTAAGCCTCCTTGGTTCACTGGGCTGTCCAGGGGCAATGGATAGAAGCAGAAGGACCCGTAAGTGGAAGGTTGTTCCAGGACTGCTTTGCTGTTTGGGCCACATTAGAGGAAGAGGGTGAGAAGAAAAGGCAATGAGCCAAAGAGCACGCGCCACAGTTAAGAAAGCTCCAAGGACAGGGCTGCGTTCCAATCCAATTCTACCTGAAATCCTTTTTATCTCATTCCTAAATGCTTTACCCCTGGTTCTGATGGCCACATTTCATCCCTGCTATTCGGTTTTTTTTTTTTGAGTTTAGGCAGATTTCATTCTTACTGGGAATGGAGTGAAAAATATGGGGAGAGAATGTCTGGAGTTCTTAGAAATTACTCTGTGAAGCTCTGAGACCTTGTTTCCAAAGATGGCCACCATTAAGTCCTTCCCCTTTGAATGCTCATGCTGCTTTACCCATATGAGGAAGAATCTATATTTCCTTTCCTTGCATGGGCTGGCCTTCTGACAGGCTTCGACCAAAAGAATGTGGCAGATGTGACAATCTGGGTCTTCTCCCCTCTTGAAAGCTAGCTGACAAGTAAGAGATCTACTACTTGAGACTAGGATGCCCAAATGAGCCTCATAGAAAGGCCATGCAGAAAGCTGTGGCTGCTACCACACTCCTCTCCAACTTTTCTAACCATCCCAGGTGAGGGTCCATACAAAATAAAATCTGTGCTGGGTTCAACTGTGTTGTGCATTTTCTGCTCTATGTCATGTCTTTTGGTATTGAATATCTCACTAGATTTGCCTATTCTGGATGTTCCACATAAATGGAATATGAGGTCCTTTGTTACTGGTTTCCTTCACTTACCAGCCCTGGTGTAGGTTTCCAAGGTCCATCCATGTTATGACATGTATCAGTACTTTATTCCTTTTTATTGCCAAATAATATTTCATTGTATGGAGAGACCATAGTTTGTTTATCCATTTATGAATTGGTGGACATTCCACCTTTTGGCTATTATAAACAACGTTGCTCTGAATATTCATGTACAGGTTTTTGTACGGATGTATGTTTTCAGTTTTCTTGGGTATACACCTGTGAGCAGAATGACTTCTGTTTTAAAAGTATCACTCTGTCTGCTGTGTTCAGAATAGACTGAATCAGGTCAAAGACAGAGGATATTACAGTAATCCAGATATGAGAGAATGGTGACTGCAAGGGTAACTGTCTTGACCAACCACAAGTCCTGGGACATGGACCCTTGGTGACAGCCACTGCTCAGCATGAGTGCCATCACAACATATCAACAAGTCTGCCTGCCATCCTGGAAATGGCACAAAAAGCCTCATGTTTAATGGATTAGCACTTTGTGGCATATGTTTTCTAGAGAGTTTCTATTCATAGATCTAATGATACTGTACCAGATCAATATGAAATCTATTAAAATACAACAGTCCAATAATATTAGAACCATAAGACATAACTGTAGTTGGCTTGCAAAGAAGAACTTTGTGGGCCATATTATTTAAATGCTTTCACCAATTGTAGCTTTCCCAGATGTGAAATGCATCGCAGCTTAGGACGCTCTACACAATCTCTGTTTTCCTTTGGTAGAATGAAAGTTTGAGTAGAAGGAATTGTGGGAGTAGACAGAGATAGAAAAAAAGAGCCCACGTATCTTCTGATTACAAAATGTCTTCTAGAGGTGATATGAGAGAGAGAGAAGGGGGCCGGGGGAAGAGAGAAAAATGTGTCACAACCCACATTTGTCAAGTTCTCACATCCATGGTTGATAAGGTCATTGGTATATTTGCCTATGCTGCTGTTTACAACCTAAAGGTCTGTTTGCCAAACAGAAGAGTGGAGTGTCTATCCCTTGAGTACACATAGGACATAAAATTGGTTTCTAAATAAGGGAAAGTGGGGTAAAATGCACTGAGTGCTTACTACTGTGTATATTAATACTTTTCATGCTAACCTTCATTAAGTCTTCTGAGTGGATACTGTGGTTAAGAGAATGGATCCTGGAGCCAGACTCTCTGGGTTCACACTCCATGTACGGATGCATTAGCTGCTCTCCTTGTGCACATGATGGAACTGTGCGGTGCTCTGTTTCCTTACCTGTAAATGGAGCTAATATTAATAACGTACTGCACTGGGCATTTGATTGTGAGGATGAATTACATTCAAAGCATTTAGAGCAGAGCCTGGCTCTGAGTGAGGGCTCCATGAACCAATATGAACTAAGTTCTGCCAGAGAGCCTGAGTTCTTTCCATTCAACTTACATGCTGCCTTTTCCCAACATATATAAGAATAACACATTATACATGGTTTATTGCTTTCCTAATTTGTCTATTACACTTCTGATATGCTAAGAAATCCTGATAAATGTAGGAACCTAAAGTTCTATAAAGCAGCAAATGAGTCCAGCTGAATTTATTAGGAATTGAGCCAATTTGTGAACTTGGCTTTTGACCCATACATACCACAAAACTTTTGTAATCAAGCACAAAATTGTAATGTTGGATGAAGCAAAATTCCAAGGACAATGAGACATAAGTCATGTTGCTCCTTATACTCTTACTTAAATTTGTTCTACATTTTTCTTCTCTCTTTAGAACTATAACCAAATATCTGGACCATAAATTACGACTGTGAAAGCTCTCTATGACAGATATCTAATTTTTCCCCCTCAAGAAAAGCTGGAATAATAAACAACAGTGTTCTATCAACCCTCAGGTACCCTACCCTCACTGTAGGGAGTGCAATATTCAGTTTGCTTACCATTCCTGACCGGATTGGAGATTTATTTTAGGTGATATGTGAAATGCCAGTTTCTGATATCTTATAGTTTCATGATTCTGGGCACCTAGCAGGCACTTCGTAAATGTGAGTTGATTGATTGATTTGATTTCCACTGCTTTCTGTTAGTGAAGGGCCAGCATATTCTGCCTTGTCCATACATGTACAGGTTTGACTCACATTCTTTTATTTCATTTGCAGTTTTGGACACTCTAAGTGGGAATAGATCAGAAGTTTCAACATGTAGAAGGGGCTAGTTCAAAGTACTGGGTCCCTCCTGACAATTTCTCAAAAATGAGCTTTTTTACTATTAGTATGAAAAGAACCTATTTATTAGCAAGCAGGGACAAAGCAGACATACAGTTTGTTCTGTAAGTTTGATGAAGTCCCAGCTCTCCATTCTTTTGGGGTCTACAACCATGACCTTGCCAGAGAGAGTCACTGGAATCAGATAAACAGCATTCCAAAGTACGGATTCTGTAGAAGTTTCTGTTGGTGGCTTTTTTGAAACCAGAGACCGTCCAATACCATATCTGGAAACAGGAACAGACACTGGCCTACCTGGTGCAAGTTAGAGACCTCAGTAGTTTGTTTGTTTATTTAAATTTAAGTTTATTGAGGTGACAATTGTTAGTAAAGTTACACAGATTTCAGGTGTACAATTCTGTAATACATCATCTACATCTCACATTGTGTGTTCACCACCCAGAGTCAGTTCTCTTTTCATCACCTTATATTTGACCCCTTTACCCTCATTTACCACCCTCATCCCACTTACCCTCTGGTAACCACTCAACTATTGACAGTGTCTGTGAGTTTTTGTTTCTTTGTTTATCTTGTTCTTTGTTGCTCTCAATAGTTCTTATACCTTATTTATTCAAGGAGGGGACTCTTTCTAAAATATTTCAGCCAAAGCATACATCTTGAACACCAATGAGAGCCCAAATCTAACATCCTTAGTGTGGATGAACAAACCATGAATTTCACCAATGAAAATCAATTTCTGATGTTCATTATACTAACTAGCAAAGCTTCTGGTGTTGACTGAGGCATGAATAACTGACCTCTCTCTGGTGGTTGGACCAGTGAGAGATACCATTCCTGGAGTGGGGTTCCTGATTGGGTCAGCTCAATGCAAGTGGAGTATAACTTACCTGAATCCCTAAATCACATAACTAAATCTACCCACTGTCTATGTCATTCACAAAAGAGCTTTTTTATATTAAATGAGCTTTTAGTGAGCTCCATTTTGTGTATATTTCGTGTGATGACGGGAACTACTGTATGTATAGCTTGTTTTCTAAATGCTAAGATTAAATGAAAAGAAAGAGAAAATTTGGAAAGCTTCATTTTTGTTGTTAAATGCACAACAACCCCCTTTTCCCAGGATGTTCACAAAGCAGTGAGTCAGCACCTGTTTGGAACTACCCATTGGTCGGCATCTGCCCCATGAGACCTAGGTCAGGGCAGTGTCTGTGCTGATGTTCAACTATGAAGATAATATAAATACATGGAAAACAATTAGAGAATTGCACACTGGAGTATCTACTTAACAATGAAAGCATATGAGAGTATAACAGTACAGAGGAAGTAGGGGGAGATCACTGGGACTTGACATATCCCAGAAAGAGCTCATGGAGGAGGTGAGCCTAACAGAAATGGTAGGATTTATAACTAGAGGAACAGGAGAAGGCATTCCAGCCTGGTAGGATAGAGGTCATCGTTTGGGTTTCCATGTGTGTCAGCATGGTATGTCCTAGAACAGTCAAGAAACCATCCTGAATAGATGGTAGTAGAATAGAGGAGGTTTGGAGTAATAATGATAGCTCACATTTATTATGTGCTATGCCATGTGTGAAATACTTTATATCTACGAATACATTTAATGATTCCCAAAACCGTATGAAGTAGTTGCTACTCTTATTCCACTTCTCAGAAGATGAACTAAGGCATGTCAAAGTTAAGTAACTTGCCCAATGGTCGCATAGCTGATAAGAGACAGAGGTAGGATTTGAACCCAGGAAGCGTGACTCTAAACACGGTAACCCTCACATTTTAACTGCCACCCGATTTTGCCTATCCCGTGCCTGGTGACGGTGGTAGCTGATGTCCGAGTATTATGGGCACTCCCGGAAACTGCAGATATTTGAAGCAGATTCTGAATGGGTGTTAGCAATTGCTTAGCAATGGGTGTTGCCAACAGAGATGAGCAAGCCTTCGGATGTAGACTGGGAAAGGAGACATCAAGTGACACAGAGACAGAGTCAGAAACAGGGAGAGACAAAAAGAAAGTTAACTGAGAGAACGAGGAGGAAAGTGGTTCTGGTATACAGTGACGGGATGGCATACACCTTCACCTCAGTTACACTCAGTGACACATGCTCTCTATGGCTGCGATCTAGTCCCAAAGTGCCTACCATGATTAAATATGAGCTTTGCCCCTTAGAAAATGAGGCTTGCTTATTATTTTGCTCTTAATGTCTTATGATCATGTTGTGATGTCAGACCACAGCTCCAAAGAAGTTCAGTAGTGATAGAATAGCTTACAGAAATGTATGAAATGTATAAAATTCTGTTGTACAATTCTCATGTAACAGAAATAAAATAACACTAGAATTTCAAGGTGAAACTGTAAAAATAAAATTCAAAATAATAAATGACTGACAATCTGGCTTCTTTGTCTACTGCTTTTGGGAAATACTGTCCCCAATGAGAAAACTCTGACCAAAGGACTGTTTTATACACTCAAGTACTAAAATTTGGTGATATCCTCTCTATGAGGGTGCAAATAATGCTTATCCAACCTGATAGAAACATTTCCAAAATTTTCTAAGTGATCTCCCGAAGCAGCTGAAAATATCTTTAATGTGGAACAAATTTATTCCTTTGTAATTGCCTCCTTACATCCCATGTAATCACATGGGAGAATTCCCAAAAGATTGGCAGGCTGCAGTTTAAATTCATCAAAAACATGTGAGAAAATATGAAGAGACACGCTTGCGTTAAAATGAAAAAGCACTAATAAGAATAGCAAGTAGGTCATGAAAGTGGGCCCCTTTGTAGAGCTGCTCTCCCCGCTCTCCTCCCAGTAACGAGCCCTTTCAGGTGGAGCTCTGTGTTTGGAAGATATTTCTAAGAATTCTCAAAGTGAAACTCAGGCTGTAAGTTGGAATGTCCCACTGAGTGTTCTCTGGCTAGCCATGGGGCTGTCCAGCTTAAACATGCCTTTTGGCCACACGTCCCCCTAGAGCCCTCTGTGTCACCCAGAGAATACTGACATATGCAAATCACTCTGAAAACACTTGGATTTAAATGAATTGAGGGAAATACGTTTACAGGAAGATATTTACTTGCTTTCATCTATTCTAAAAAAAACCACTGTAATCAAGACAACTTCATATGGTTAGACCTCTAGTTATTTAATGAAGAAATTTTGGGGGCTCTTTTAAAAACCAAGCACACAGGAAAAACATATACATAGCATTACATCTCTCCTTTACTCTCTAAAAACATATGTCACATCAAGAAATGAGACTAAGGAAATGGCAGAAAAATGGTTTATGCATACTCTTTCCACATAGGGCTTGTCTAGGATTTTTACTGCACTAGTGCTTTTAATTGGATATATATATTTTATTTATTTATTTTTTTAAATTTAAAGCTGCTGGTTCAGGCTCTTTCTGATATTAGTGGTTCTGAGTTTCATTTTGCCGTTGCGTCTGTGGGATGTTACACATGTAGAATCAATATTTCTTTCTTTACCTGCTCTGTCATTGTGTGACCTTGAGGAAGTTTCTTATTCATTTTAGGTCTCAGTTTACCCACCTCTAATAAGGAGCTCAATAATGCAGGCTTTTTTTTTTTTTAAGACTTGAATAATAGATGTCTGAAAAAGCTTTTAGATTTAGGATTTGAAACCACTGTCTAGTTGGCAGTGATAATAATAGTAATAGCTTGGATTAACAGAGAACTTCTCTTCCAAAAGCTCTAACCACTTTTATATTATTCTTTCATTTGTCCTCAAAATACCCTGAAGAGGTAAGAATGAGAAAGTATCAAGCTTCCTCATTTTGCAGATAAAAAACGAAGCAGAGAGATGTCGGGATGAGTACTAATTTTCAAAAACAGTTTCTGATTCCAGGGGCTGTTCCTGTTTTTAAAATGGCAAACGTGTTTCCACTGCATGTTATATATGAATGGGGAGCCTTCCCATGTGTCTGCCACTAATTCATCCCTTAAATAGGATAAGAAAACTTTCTTTGCAGTTATCACTTATTTTCCTATTGAATACTGCCCTTCCATTTAGACGGTGATCATTATTTCAGAGCTCAATGCAATCAGGGAATGGAGTGATCCATATTATTTCTGTCCCCTGTGAAACTGATTACATTGTCATAGTCCTGGGTAAGCACTTGTAAGATACGCACAAATATTATTATGCTGCCACACAGGTTATCCATATGCTGGCATTATGGCTTTCAGATGATTTCCAGCTGTAGCAGTGTGTAACTGAAAACCAATCACTCCTCTCCCGAGAACATCACAATTTCTGCTGCTGAAATGGAAATTGACAGGAGGAGTTAGATACAGCTGTACCTGATTGTCGAGGGATAAATTATTTTGTGTAATTGTTAGAGCCTTGCTAAGACCTAATGGAATGAACATGTTGTTTTCCACACCTGTGGGTAAGGCTAGTTCTAGCAAATACCGTGTGCTTGGATTTAAAGATACGGCAGACTGTCAGCCTGTTGACAATGAGAAAAATTAATTTAAACTGCTGATAAGGAAGCAAAACATACACAATGAATTAAATTTAATAGACTGAGAAAATATGTTTCTCCTTACTGTTTCCATGTGGGAATATGTCAGACTTCATTTAACTCAAATAACAGTGGACATTAAGGACTGCTACACTGCAGCCTGTGTTGGAGAATTCTGCGTGGCAATTTGGTGCATCAGCCATGGATGGGCACTATTTTGGTTAGCCTTACCTTTTAATGTAAAACGTAATGATGTGTGTCCTGGGCCGAATTGAGAGTGGTTGGTTGTCGGTGACAAATTTATTATAACATCGATCCTGTTCACTCTCCCTGGTGGTTTTGCCTTTCGGGTAATGAACAGTGAAGTAAGGCCAGACCCTGGCTGGGGTATGCCTTTCTGAGATCTTAAGAACATATGTCTGATCTGTGGAAGAGGAGGTAGTTTTAAAACTAGGATCTCACTCAGAATAACATGTTTGCTTTCAATTTGCTGCAATTAATATATGGTACTGGGAAATCTTCACAAACAGAGCTTGACTCTGTTTTCCTAGCTCTCTACTTAGGTTTCTAGCCTAACAGCTAGTAAGCAGGGTTCTAGCCATCGTCACCACTTCCTCACTATTTTCCTCTCATTTTATTAGTAATAACTTTATTGTTTCTGTAAAATGGTATACACACATCTTAAAAATTTAAACAGTTGAAAAAGACAAAAAAATGAACATAAATATACAGGTATAATCATTACTATCATTCCAGATGTTTGCCCTAAACAGGTAGGTAGAGAGATTGATAAAAATATAATTGAAATCACTTTGGAATGTATTATGCCATATATACTATTTTAATATTAACTATTTAGTTGAATTTTATGTAAAGTTAACAAAAGAAGCTGAATGAATATGAAGGAATTGAAATTCAGGCAAATCCTTCACAAGGAATATTGGAACCTGAAAGAATCCAAAGTTAAGAATCAGAGTCAATGAAGAAATTTGGTTTTTAATTTATTTTTTGGAAAATTTGAAATTACAATGCTTATTATACATACATGTTTAAATTTTAGACTTTATTCACTCCCTGCTATGAAAGATGAGGATAGTAATACATTTTTACTCTTATGTACCCTACCACCCACTATTTTTATCAGTTACATGATTAGGTTTTACATGATTGAGGTTTATAACATTTACCTTTTGCTGGGTGATATTAATCCCCATGGTTTCATTATTGTAATGGGACATTTAAATTAATAAAATGCTCAGTTCAAGCCTTTATACTCCTGGTGTTCCATTTTCAGTTTTTTGCTTTGATACATTTCATAATCGGCTGGATCCATTAAGTGAAGCAGTAGCCATCCCCCCACCTCTGTTGTTTTGGACCTCGGTTCTATAGGATGGGTTAATCTTGTTTCTTACTTAATATGACACAATCTCTCTTGTTTTAGAAGAAGTATTATTATTTTATTATAGTTGTTATTGTTGTTTATTCTTTTTATTCCCAAATTTCATATTCCTCAAACTACTCTTTATAATCATTCTAATGTGTTTGATGAATATCCCGTGTGTTTGATGTACATCCTTGTAAACATGTACTGTTGTATTTTACATAAGTGACACTGTGCTAACCTAAGTGAATTTCTTGCCTCTTCACTCAATAAGATATTTTTAGGTTTTATCTATGTTTCTGCGTGTATAATCTAGTTAGGCGCTTTTATCTCTGCATAGTATTATGTGTAATTTACTGTCCAAAATAGGACACTTTTGAGGCTAAAATGATCCTATTAATAATAATTATACCAGGATACAGTGGGACTGACCCAGGCCACCAAGATGTGTGGTTACCTTGTCTTTAGTGTACCTTCTCCACATTTTATATTTTTAGAGCTATATTCATGGAAAATTATTTTGTGTCCAACTTTGTACCACCACTCACCATGCTGAAACTAATATGTTTGTATACGTCCCTCATGCACCTGTGAGAATTTTTCAGGAATTTATATCTAGAGGTTGAAGAGTCAGAGGTGTACATATGACTGATTTGTCTAACCAGGCAGTCGGTGCTCCAGAATGACTGCAGCTGTGTAAACTTCATCAGTAAGGAGAGCATGAGGATTCTCAGATTCCCACAGCCCTCCAAGAGCTCACATTAGGCAGCTTTCAAGTTTTTGTCAGTCTGCTGGCTTTAAAGTAATGTTCAATGTTATTTGAATATGATTTTCTCTAAATAATAATGAGTTTGAACTTGCTAGCCTTTGAGTTTCTTCATCCACTGAATTGCCTATACATATACATAGCCTGTTCTTTATTATTATTATTATTATTATTATTATTATTATTATTATTATTATTTGCATTTCTTGCTTTCCTTTGTTTGATTTTGATTTGTGGGCATTCTGGATGTGATTTCCTTGTTGGTGTTAGTGCATACATCTCTCAGTCTATTTTGTTTGTTTTTGTTAACTTTGCACATGGTATCCTTGGTTGAACAGAAATTCTTATTTTTATTTGATCAAATCAATCAATGTTGCTTTATGTCAGTGCTTTGGGGTTTATGTTTAAGAAATCCTTCTGCATTCCTAAATTATTGTAATCTTCTCCTACATCATTTACTATTAACTTTGTTATTTCCTTCATTTTGGTTTGAAATCCACTTTTGTGTACACTGTTAGATAGGGATACAGTTTTATTTTTCAATGTATAGTGTGTTAATTTTCCTAACATTACTCAGTATGTAGACTGATATTTATCAATTGATTTAAAGTAGCAACTTTATCATGTAAAAAAGATATATGATCATTAGTCTCTTTTTCTTGCCTTAGGATCATATATTTATTACTGACTTTGTTTTAAAAATATCTTTTCATCTAAGTCTCCTGTCTTTGCTTGTGTTTTGCAGTGTTGAACTAGTTATTATGAAGCTTTTAGTGAAATTTTACAATGTTTTATTTATTTAAATTAAAAAAATTAATTACAGTTGACATTCAATATTATTTTATATTAATTTCAGATGTAGAGCATAGAGGTTAGACATTTATATAATTTATAAAGTGACCCCCCCCCCAATATGTCTAGTACCCACACGGTACCATACATAGTTATTACAATATTATTGACTTATTCCCCATGCTGTACTTTATATCCCTGTGACTATTTTGTAGCTACCAATTTGTACTTCTTAATCCCTTCATGTTTTTCATCTAGTCCCCCTAACCCGCTCTCATCTGACAATCATCAGTTTGTTCTCTTTATCTATGAGTCTGTTTCTGTTTTGTTTGCTCATTGATTTTGTTCTTTAAATTCTACATATAAGTGAAATCATATGGTATTTGTCTTTCTCTGTCTTTTATTTCACTTAGTATAATACCCTCTAGGTCCATCCATGTTGTTGCAAATGGTAACATTTAATTCTTTTTTATGGTAATGTTTTATTGTATATATTTACCACATCTTCTTTATCCAATCCTCTATTTGATGGACACTTAGGTTGCTTCTATATGTAGGCTATTAATAATAATGCTGCAATGAATATACAGGTGCACATGTCTTTTAGAATTAGTGTTTTGTATTTCTACAGCTAAATACCCAGAAGTGGAACTGCTGGGTCAGAAGGTAGTTCTATTTTAAATTTTTTGAGAAACCTCCATATTGTTTTCCATAGTGGTTGCACCAATTTGTGATCCCACTAACAGTGCATTAGGGTTTCTTTTCTCTGCATCCTTGCCAACACTTGTTGTAGATTGAATTTATCAAAATCTACCAAAAATTCAGGTGGAATTTTGATTTTGATCGCATTTTTTTTTATTTACCCTTTTAAGGGAAAACTAAACTGATGAAAAACTTGTATCTGTCACAGTGAGCTTCCCAATTCTTTTTTGTTTTGTTTTGTTTTGTTATCCCCCTGATAAATCTAATACTCACCTGGCAACATACATAGTTATTACAGTATTATTGACTATATTCCCCATGCTGTGTTTTCCATCTTGTATTGAACTTTAGATTGTTTAGGGGAGGATTGGCTTCTTTTTAATGTAAAGTGTTCCTAACCAAAAAAGCATAACTGTTTATCTGTAATGTCTTCTGTAGTCCTTCAATAGTTTTTTTTTTCCTATTTAAAGGACTTACGAATGCTTTTAAAATTTCTAGACACTTCTTAAGTTTACTGTTATTGTTAATGGTATCTTAATTTTTAGTTTATTTTCTAGTAGTTCACTGTTGTTGTGGATATATGCTATTGTTTTTGTTACTTGATCTTGTATCTGTCAACTTCACAGAACTCTCTTATTCTAGTAGTTTGTTGATTATATTGGTTAGTCTGTGTGGGCAAAGGATCATTTCTTTTTTAGTTTGTTTGTTTGTTTGTTTGTTTGTTTCCCATAGTATTGACAGATCTTCGACTACAGAAGTAATGATAGTATTGCTCAATGGTTTTAAGAAAAGCTTCATGGAAATTGTCTTCCCTTTGTTCTTGTAAACTTGGGAATATCTTTCTGTTACTTCAATTGGATGATTCTAAAATTATTGTAAAGCCTTTCCTTTCCCATGAAATTCTGTGGGCTGCTCCACTATTACATAGCAGTGTGTATTGCTTTGAATAAATCTGAGATCAAACTGTATTTTTCTCCTTTTAAATGCTTCTCCCCCCATGACTTTTATTGGATCTCTATATATATCTGTCCTTATCCTTGAAGTTCAGTGACTTCCCACAAAACATTTTGGCCTTGATCTTTCTGCACCCTTTTTTTCTGGGACAAAATCTGAACATTCAAGTCTTTATTTTAGGAACATTTTTTTCTATTATATCATTGAAACTTTTTTTTTTTTCATTTATTCCTTTTGTTCTCTTCTTTCTGAATACCAATAATACTCATTTGGAGTTTTCTTTGTTTTCATGTTTATGCTCAATTCCACTATCTCTGCTAATTTTTATTTTGTTCTGTGTGATTTTCGCCATGATTCTGACTTTTTAAAAACGTGTATTAATCCTAATTTTTGTAACTTTTTATGTTTCTTTCCCTTCAACTTCTTGTCCCAGCTCTGCCAGCTTATTGTTTATTTCCTTATGTTCTTTTAATTATTCTTTGAACTCTTGAATCTCTTTCTTGTGCTCTTTTCTTTAGAGCCATCATGCTGTCAATAATTTCTTTAAGGCAACAGAATTCTCTGAACTCTGTTTCTGTGTCCTTCGCCATTGCCTTTTGTAATGTATATTTTCCAGATGACTCGCTATGTTTCTTTACTCCTCCTTCTCCCAGATCTTATGCCTAATTGTTCTACCAGATCCTCTTATGTAGATGATTGCTCATGCAGTAATGGGGATAGCTATTTGCTGAAGGAAAATACATGTGGACAATGAAGCAGAGTGATACATGAAGCTGAAACAATCTGAATCCTCTTCTCACTCAATCTCACTGAGGATACTTCTCTCTGACTGAGAACTCAAGAGATTTCTGTGACCTAGAGCAAAACTCTTTAGGTCATGATATCTTACTTTTGCCATGTAGCTCTTGCATATGTATCTCCTTAATTTCCTTAGCTTTATATGCCCTGGTCTCCCAGAAGAAAAGATGGTTGATAAACAATTGAAATAGGTTTGTGGAATGGTTTCTCCTTCAGCATTCTCTCCCTGATTTTCTGTGGTACTTAATTGTAATTTATAGGATCATTACCCATCTTCTGTGTGGGTGGCCATGACTTTAGATCTCATTAGTCTAATCCAAGGACCCATGAATATTATTTTCAAGACTATCTAGGTAAGTTAAGAACATCTGTATCCTGTTTTAGGTCTAAAGAGATATCTGTCTGCTCTCAAGTATTCCCTCATCTTGATCTGGGCTTCAAATTATATAGATGTGCTATAAAATATATTGCACATTTTACACAAATTACCCTTATGTGAATAAGGATATATTTATGTGAAACTGTCAAGTCCAGTTCTTAGAAAATTATAGGTTAAAATAATGTTGGTGCAATATGTATCACTACATATTGTAAGATTAACCAAGAAAACCTAATAACCTAAATCCATTCATTTACCAAATATATATTATTTAAATAGATAGTATGGGCTAGGAACTGTTCTAGGCAGAGGGTATATACAGGGAAGAAGAAGAAGGAGAAAGAGGGGGAAGAGAAAGAAGAGGAGGAGGAGGGAGAGAAAAGGGGAACCTTTCAACCTTGTAAAACTTTCATTTTAGTGGGAATAGATAGATAATAAAACAAATAAAAAAATAAGTCTATTATACTAAGTAGTATGAAAAGTACTGTGGGAGCAAACTAAAGTAAGCCAGCATTTTAAACATGGTGAAGACGGAAGTGATCTCTTAGGAGGACATTTTTGAGTAGAGTCCTTAATCAAGTGAGATGAAATGAGAAACAGGGTGTGTGACTATCTGGGGAAAAGATTCCCAAGCACAGGGGTGAGTAAGTTCAGAGGCCCTGAGAGGAATGTTCTTGAAATGTGTGGGAGAGTAGAGTGCACTGTGGATTGCTGAGGTGAGTGAGGGGACAGGGGGAGGAGATAGAGTTGGAAGGGTGGTCAGGAGTCTGCTCATGAGCCTTATGGGATATGGTTAGGATTTGGATTTCATTCTCAGCAGGATGGAAAGCCAGTGGGGGATGAGAGTTGGGGAGCAACATGACATAATTTATTTTTCCAAGGATCACTCTGGCTGCTGTGTAGAGAATAGATTTTGGGAGAGCAGGGCTGTAATGAGGGTGGGAGGAGGAAAACAAGGAAATAATCATAGTAATCCTGTGATTGGATGATACTGCCTGACCTAGGTGAAGGGGACTGGAGCAGGGTAGAATTTACTGGATTTGGGCATACATTGAAGGTACAGCCAGCTGGATTTGGTGATAAATTCAATGTGAGATATAAAAAGTTTGAAAGCAGTCCAATTCCAACATTTTTCTTGGCCTGATCATTGGCGTGAATGGTGATGCAATTTACCACAGGGAACAGCTAAGGACTGGATTGTATCCCCACCCTCATCCCCATTCATATGTGGAAACGCTAACCCACAAGGTGACAGTATTTGGAGATAAGGCCTTTAGGAGGTAATTCAGATTAAATGAGGTCTGGGTGGGGGTGGCTGATTTGATAGGAATCGTGGCCTCACAGGAAGAAGAAGAGAAAGATCTCAATCTCTCTCTCTCTCTCTCTCTCTCTCTCTCTCTCTCTCTCTCTCTCTCTCCTCTCTCTCTCTCTCTCTCTCTCTCTCTCTCTCTCTCTCTCTCTCTCTGTCTCTCTCTCTCTCTCTCTCTCTTTCTCTCTCTCCACCTAAACAAAGAAGAGGTCATGTGAACATACATCTGTATAGTAGCCACTGGCGAACCAAGAGAATAGGGTTAGAATGAAACCAACCTGCCAGTACCTTGATTTTGTAGTTCCAGTCTCTACAGTTGTGGGAAATACCTTTCTGTTTTTTTAAGCCACTCAGTCTGTAGTATTTTGTTATGGCAACCGAAGCCAACTCATACAGTAACCCTGAGTAACGTATCTTTTACTTATTTACTCAGTTATTTTCAGGAGGCATTGTAAATCAAAGTATTAGATTTTTCACAAGTTTAAATTTGAGATTCTATTGGATATGCAAGTGATATTGTCTAGTAGCAAGCAGTTCAGAGAAAAAAGTATTAATGAAGGCAAACTAACAGTAATTTATATTTTAAAAAAATCTAGAATAGCAATTGAAAGTTAGCTACCTCACAGCAACGCTGATTATGCACGAAAAATAAAGCATCTTTTCTGAACTTGGTAAGAATTCAATCTATCTTTATGTGAACCTTTGCCGCGGAGGAAAGAATTTTGCAGTGGGTGTGGCAGCTGGCCTCCCGACTATACTCCTTTACTGGAGTTCACATTCACATTAGCTTTAATAATAATGTTTATTTATGAATACCAAATATTGGTAAACCTGAGTAAATCACTAACATGCAACTCTAATAAAAATAACACCTGTGGTATTTCTTATAATTCCCTTATAGGAATTGAAGAAAGCAGTTGTATTTATCGAATCAGTATGCAGCCCACTAGGAGTCTTCCCTTTGTCCAACTGCTGTCTCCTCTAAGAGACTGTCCAGACTCCCTAAAGCAGATACATAGAGCCTATGTGTGCTGTGAACTCTGACTTCACCTTTGTGCAGAGTTCCATTTACTAGTTATTGTATTGCATTGCTATTATAATATACTCTGCTGTTTGTCTTGATGATGATGATGATGATGAAGATAGTAACAGAATTAACATTTATATCATCCTTATTATGTGACTGATTTTGTGATGTGACCCTATTTACTTACCCTATACCTCTCATTTCTATACTCCCACATCTATTGTGCACTTAATAGATGCTCAATAAATAAATAGATGCTCAATAAATATTAAATAGCAAAACATTTTCCATTCCTGATATATTTTGATGAAATTTAAATGTTCTTAAATTTGCATTTTCTGAATAAAGATTTAACTTATATTTTCAGGGTTTTTTTTCTATGCATAGGGAAAAATTAGAAGAATCCTTATTGGTTCAGAGTAATCCTTTGCATTAGAACTTCAACAAACACACTGAAAATAATTACATTTGTTCTAGTCTTGGTGGATTCACAACCTAAATAGATTTCAAAGTCATTAGGTATTAACTTTAACCTTTGACACAATAATGCAGTATAACAAACTACTCCAAAATCTAGTGGTGTGCAGCAAAAAGAATTTTTTTCTCACAGATGTGTCTGTGGGATTTCTGGGATTCAGTGACCAGATCTGGGTTTAGCTGGTCTTGGTTTGGGGCCATGGTGAGGTACAGGTCAGCTCCATATATTTGTCATTTTTCTGTGACCAGCAGCTTGCCAAGAATATGCTCTTTTCATGGCAGTGATTGGAAGCTCCCAGAAGGACAAGAGACCTTGCTTGGAACTGGCATATCATCATGTCCACCTACATTCCATGGTCCAAAGCAGATCTTATTGCCATCTCAACAGTGGGGCAGAGAAATATACACCTCCCATGAAGGTCAGGGTAAGGGTTTGGACCAGAAGGTGGGGATGATAATCAAATCTACCACATTGGGCTTTTAAATTTTCCTTGACATAGAAGCTTGGATAACTGTAGTGGCCCATGCCCCTTTATTTAGAGCCTCTTTTCTCTGATCATTTTGGATATTCTTGAAATGCTTCTTTTTCCATGATGGATATGTCATCTTCTAAACAGATTTTTATTAAAAGAAAGCAATGAGACCTAGAATATTCTGAGTATTTTCCTGATTAAAATCATTCAAATATTAATTAAATGTCTTACATGAGGTAGTGGACATGTCTACTAATTAATTCTTATTCCTTTTTTATGGAAAACAGTTGTAATAGTACTAGTTAATTTAGTTGCTTAGAGCAGGATATTCAGAGAAGTACTGTTTAATCTATGTAGTACATTAGGTATAGGATAGAGCAACTTTGAAACTATTTATTAAAAAGTATCACAGAATAATATTGTCTTGTGTACACACCACCATATCTCCTGCCTCCCCCTCAGGTGGCAAAAATCAATTCTGTAAATGTTCTCTTGTATTACTTTCTTGGTATAAGCAGCAATTTAACATAAATGAATAGTTAACTAGATACTTAAGTTGTAGAAATTAGAATATCTGGATTAAAGCAGCAATAATTAAATTATTCATCTATATTGTGTTCTTATTAAAAACAACTGTCATACGTAAAGGAAATGCCTAATAGCTTTTTTGAACTTCTTATTTATTGGCCTGTATTTTATAATGCCTGCCTATCCTTCATTCAAAGTCCTCTTATAGTTTTCAGGTAGTTTTACGAAGCAGCATTCACGCAAAACTCATTTCACTTATTCCTAAAAAGGACAAGTTTCTATGTTCTGGAACATTTTCCTTATCCTTTCTATGTACAAGCTTTTAGAAAACATTTGTTTTCATATTTTGGCTGAAAATGACTTTAGAATAGATAGAGAGTTTATGATCCAAATATGTGCATTCTGTTTTATTGTATTTTTTTATTGGTAGGTTGTCTCAAATGATAAAATACTTGTTTAAAAGCTATTTACTTAGCACAGGGTAATGGAGTTCATTCTCCCCAGGTTTCAGATGTGTTCCTAGTGGGCAGTGAAGAGAAAAGCCTAGAGAATCTTCTGGGTCTAAAGCATGGTTAATGGTGCATTTGAGTCACTTTGTTAATGACTGGTGTCTCAGTTCCCGTTGACTCCAACATTGTCCTAGTTGGTTGGTGGGGAATTGGTAGCGTTTGATAGTCTGTCTGCTAGATAAGAACTGTCACTTCAACCAGTGATCTATAACCTCCCCCTAAATTATAGCACAGAGATTGAGTATTTTGAGGTAGGGCTTGTCACTCTGCTTCGAATGACTACATCTAAACGGAACTCTTTCTTGTGCTGACCTACCGCTGGGAGACAGTGGAACACAGGAATGAGTATTTCTGGGCATGGCCCCAGCAGTGGTCATTTATTGGCTTCTGACGACGTGATTTGTAGCGAGCTGGCTACTGAAGGGTATATAAAGATGAGTAACAAATAGTTCTGTCCTTGGGAAGTTTAAACTTACTTAAGGAGACAATGTTTATTTGTCCATTTATAGCTTAGGAGACAGTATGATGCAATGGGTCGAAGCACAAACGTTGCAGTTAGGCCAAATGAGTTGATATCCTACCTATGTGAACTGTTAGCTGTGAAACTAAAGGAAATTACTTACCCTTGCTGTGCCTCAATTTCCTCATGTGTAAAGTAGGCAAAATAGTAGCATTTACCCTACATAGTTATTCAGAAAGTGGAGTTCCTGCTTCTGCTGGTGGTTATCTCCATAATGCTAAAGTATAAGCTGATACACTTAGGTCTTATTTTGAAAATTTTGGTGCTACTTTTTGATCTCTTGATGTGAAAACTTAAGGATTCTTTGATGCCCCAAGCCTTACTTCTCTCTACTTCTCTAAACTGATGATTGTTTTATTACTATATTTATTAATTCAGCTTATCTTTTAATAATCCATTTGAACCTCCATTCCCTGTTTCATCAACTTTGGGCAGTATTTTGTGAGTCTTCACTATGAAAGCTGATGGAAATGGCATCTGTAGACCTTTCTCCACCTCTTCCTCTTCCTCTCCAATTCTGTTGGTGTTACGATTATTTTCATTTCATCATGGTTTATAAAATTTACCTCCTCTTCTGAAACCTTAACTTAAATATTTTGTTTTGTTTATAAGTTAATTCTAAAGTTATAAAAAGTTATCAACATCTATATTGTTATGATTATGCAAATGTGGTTCATTGAAGAATCAAATAGTGACTGATCCCATAGAAATATGGAAACTGTTATCTCTAGTTTTATACTACCTTGGAGAGTATATGTCAGGCTTCAAGATCAAATGCATTTCTGTTTTGAAAATGATATTAGATGTTCACAAGCATAACACATTTTATTTCATTTCTTATGACTTCCTTGATTAAATTATTATTATTATTGGGGGGGGCATGTCTAATTACCTTTATTCCCCTTATGTATACTTTTTCTTACTACTGACATTAAAAATGACACCAGTTCATCTATCTATCTAGCCATCATCTTTTGAGTTTACTTTATATTTTAAGGCACTTAAAGCCTGCCCACCTGCTACTCCAACTTGGTTGGGATTCTCTTTAGGTCTGCAGCCCAGTGTCATGCAGGGAACAGCTTTCAGTAATATCCTGGCTAATATCTCCTATTGTTATTTTTCTTTAATTTTTGTTTTTGTTTTACTTTATTCTTATCTTTATTCAACAAGTAATTCTTGAGCATCTACTATGTGCCGGACACTGTTTCAGGCACTTTTGATACACTTCCATGTAAAACAGACAAAATCCTTATCTTCGTGGAACTTTCCTAGAAATCAGTAAAATAGAAAATAAACAATAAAAATGTAGGTAAATTGTATAGAAATATTAGGTGATGAGTGCTATAGGGAAAAAACAGACAATGTAGATGAGGGTAAAGGAAACCAGCAGGGCTGGCAAAGGGCAGGGTTGCAATATTCTTTTTTATTTAATAGACTTCATATTTTAGGGAAGATTAAGGTTTATAAAAATATACAGAGTTCCCATGTAGCACTTCCCCCACAGTTCCTCTAATTATCTTGACTGAGTGTTACCATTTGTTACAATTGAAGAATGATTATTTATTATTATTAACTAAAACCCACAGTTTATATTGTTTCTTCCCTCGAGCATTCCGTGGATTTCGATAAACATATGGTGTCCTACATACATCATTAGAGCATCACATGGAAGAGTGTCACTGCTCAGCAAATCTCCTGTGCTGCACTTCTTTCCTTCCCTCCCTTGCCCCAAACCCCCAGTGACTACTGATCTTTGTACTTACTGTCTCTGCAATTTGCTTTATCTGTAACTTCATATTGTTGGACTCATACAGTATGTAGTCTTTTCAGACTGGCTTCTCTCAGAGATATTTATTTATTTATTTAAGTTTCCTTCATGTCTTTTCATAGCTTGATAACTCATTTCTTTTTATGGAGGGTTGCCATTTTTAATAAAGCGAGTAACGCAGGTCCCTTTGTTGGAGCACATAGTCCCATAACTTCCTACAAAAGTATGCTCGGTGAAGAAGATTTTCTGAGTCCTTGAATGCCTGAGCGTGATAGTGTTTTAACCTCTGATTTGGTTTGGCATAACCCTCTAGCGTAATGGAAGATCCCCTCAGTACTTTGAATGCACCATTCCATTGTCTTTTAGCATCTAGTGTTGATAGTGAAAAATTTAACACTCATTACTTGGTAGATAATCTTCATGTTTTCTTTTTGTCTGGACACTTGTAGGACTTGCTGCTAATCTTGATTGTTCTAAAATTTCACAAGGATATGAAGAAGGAAAATTTTATTTTCATTCTGGTCTTAAAATTTTTCTTCTGTTATTTATTTAATTACATCCTCCCCGCCATTTTCTTTGTTCTCTTTTTTTTTTTTGGAACTCCTATTGGTTCAGTGTAGACGTCCCTAGATTGAATACCTTTTTCTCTTAAATTTTATCTCATGTTTTCTGTCTCCATTCTAGAAAATTTCTGAAAAGTAATTTCTAACTCCTTATTTGAATTTTTGTCTTGATAATTATTTACTTGTACTTATAAAAGATAATTATAGTTTTCCTTTTTGTATATGAGTCTCATATTATTCTAATTTTATTGTATCATGGCAATAACTTCTTAAATATCTGCAGGGATAATAATTCATTTTTGAAAGTTGACTTTTGTTGCCTGATTTGTTTCTTCCAGCATCAATTAAATTTAGAGTGTTTGGGTGTGAAATAGGCTAGGAAGTTGACCCTCAATCCCTCTCTCTATCCACACAGTTTCCCACAGGCAAATTATTTAATTTCTATAAAAGAAAGAAGTCTTTAGTTTGTTTTGCCTTGAGGTGAATTCTGAACTGCTCATTGTTGGCACTTATTAGAATGGAAATGAGAGATTAGGGGCTGGTATACTTTTTTAATTACTCATCTTATTTTCTGTTTTACCCCCATCCCTGCCTGGTTACCAGTGGACTCTAAACTTTGTGGTTGCTCAGGGGCTTTACCAGGAAGATTGGCTCTTACCTCTGCAGCCAACAAGGCACTCTAGCTACTAAAAGTATATTGACACAAAAGCTTTGAACATGTTCCTAATGTTCTGTACTAAATAAACACACACACGCACAACAAAACAAAACACAAACAAACAAACAAACAAAACGCCTCTAGTTTTGGCCTTTAACCATCTGTTTTGATATTATTTCAGATGTAATCTGCGACTCTGAAAGAACTTCAATTGGAATTATTATTCTGCCTAGTTAGAATGTTTTTGTCTTGTCCATTTTATTTTGTAATGTACCTATTAGTAATAAGTGTGATGAGAATCATTAAATGACAACAAATCTAAACATATTAACTCACTTGTTCTATGACTGTGTCTTATGTAAACTCTAAACCAGGCATTTTGTTAGGCTCTGGGGACAGAACAGTGAAAAACATTGTTCCTGATCTCAAATATTTTGTATTTCACTCAGCAAGACGTACAGGTAGAACCACACTTACCATTCTGTGTATTCACTAAGGTAGAGGTTTCCCAAGACACTATGTAAATGCAGGGGCCCATCCTTAGATAAAGTAGGGGGTAGGAAAGGTTTTGGTAAGTTGCTGAGTTGAAGTTGGAGGATTTTTGGAGTTGGCCAGGAAATGGGAAGATAGAATATATTCTGGGCAAACGGAGTGGCTCAGCTAAAGGTACAGAGGTTCCTGATTTAGAGGATTACAGCTTGTTTATTGTGGTGAAAATGTGTGATGTAGAGAGGAAGTCGAAAATGAAGGTGGATGAAGACCAGGCAGAACGCAGGAGCTCAACCACAGTGAGCCTGTGTGATGTGCTGATGAGCTTGGAATTTCTCCAGAGGATGAGGTGCATTCAGGAAGGATTCAAAAATAGGTGAGTGCCATGATCAGAATTGCATTTTAGAAAGGTCACCTGGATGCTGTGTGGAGACTTAGAATTATTCCCTTGAATCAGTGTGGTGCTGTGGAGGATTTATTTTATTTCTGCTGAGATCCAGCAGTGATCTGGATCATCTCCTGCCTGCTCATCTCCTCCTTCTAATCCTCTCCAAATTAGGAGGTATTAGTGAAACTTCTCAGCACATTGGTAACTCATCCTTTCTCTAGTACCACTTCTGGGGATTGTGGTTGGGATGGTTAGAAACATAGAACTATGACAGAAATTTCTGCCTCATTCATGGGCACAATTTTGCAAAACTCATGGTATTAAGTTGAACTCTTCTTATATTTGGTTGCAGCTGGTACTTATTATTGCTACTGTTATTTGCTACTGCTTATATTTTTTGTCTTTATTCTATTAGAAAGCAAGTGACTTGTTCTAGTTTCTCCTCTTCTTTCCTTAGATTGCACTCTCTAATACGGTAGCCTATAATCACGGTGGCTACTGAGCACTTGAAATATGGCTAATCTGGATGGAAATGTTCTGCAAATGTCTTATTTTGCTTAGCATAATAATGTCAAGATTCATCCATGTTGTTGCAAATGGCAGTACTTCATCTTTTCTTATGGCAGAGTAGTATTCCATTGGGTATATATACCACATGTTCTTTATCCTATCATCTATGGAAGGACACTTTGGTTGTTTCCATGTCTTGACCATTGTAAATAGAAACAGAAAAAGTCGAGAACCACATGACTTCATTCATATGTAGGATATAAAACCGAAAGCAACAAAGGAACAAGACAAACAAATAAAGAAACAAAAACTCATAGACACAGACAACAGTTTAGTGGTTACCAGAGGGTAGGGGGTAGGGCAGGTGGTAGATGAGGGTGAAGGGGGTCAAATATATGGTGATGGAAGAAGAACTGACTCTGGGTGGTGAACACACAATGTGGTATATAGATGATGTATTATAGAAATGTTCACTTGAAACCTATATAATTTTACTAACCATTGTCACCCCAATATATTTAATTAAAAAAAAAAAGAAATGTTCTGTAAATGTAAAATACACACTGGACTTTAAAGTAGACTTTTAAAGTGTAGCTACTAGAAAATCTAAAATTATATCTGTGCCTCACATATTTTTATTGGACAGCACTGACTCAGAAGACTCTCTGTTATTCGCTGAAAAATAACATAGCAAGAGCATTTAAGGGATTATTTTTTTAAAGTATATTGACTTATTCATAAAATAGGTATTTATTGAATATGTGATATGGCAAACACTTTTCTAGGCATTGGAGCTGTAGTGGTAAATAAAACAAAGTCCTAACTCTCATGGAGCTTATCTTTTAGTGAGGAAGGCAGACAATCAACAAGTAAGCAAGTGAATGTATATGGCATTCTGGTTAGTGGGGAGTGATATGACCAAGTAGAATAGGGAAAGGAAGGGCATAGAAAGATTCCCGAGGTTCTGTTGGGGAAAGAAGGAGCCTGTTGTGGACGGGACCAGCAAAAGTGTCTTGGTGAGATATCACTTAAACAAAAACCAGAAGTGATGAGGAGCAGCCAGCCTGGGTAAATACTGAAGGTCAGAGCCTCACCAGTAGAAGAAACTGCAAATGTAGATGCCCTGAGGCAGGAACAAGCTTGGTGTATTGAATTGGCAAGGAAGCCTTTGTGGCTAGGGCAGCATGTGGCATGAGATACCCTGGAAAAGTAGGCAAGGTTGTTCTCAAAGTGTACTTCACAGACCCCTGGGGGTCCCGAGACCTTTCAGGGGCATTTGCAATGTCAAAACTGTTTTACTGTGTTAATATTTGCACTCCTGATAGAAAAGCAATGATAGCGCCTTGGTGCCTGTCAAGGCAGGAACACTAGACTGTATTCTTCATTGCCATTCAGGACCAATCTACATAACGCCAGGTTCGCTTCGGAAGGACCTTGCTAAAGTGGTGTAATTAGTAGCTGTGTGAAATCTTGAGCTGTGAGCATGCATCTTTTTACCATTCTTTGTAATGAAATGGGAAGTACTGTACACACTAAGCAATTCTGCAGCAGACTCCAACATGGTGGTTCTCCCATGTTGGAAAAGCAGTGGCACAATGGATTGTGAGCCGAACTGGCAATGTTTTTCATGGAACGTTCTTTTTTTATTTGAAATAATGTTTTTCAAATTATGGTTATTCAGACTTAGGGATTTGACAGCCATCCTCAAGACTGAACCTATTTCTTCGAAGGTGAGTCTATCACTTCAATGAAAACAAACAACATTATTTGTTGCTAATGGTAAAATTTGAGCTCTCAGGAGAAAAATTGCACTTTTTAGAAAACCTGTATCAGTCTCCATGACAGGTGCCCAATACTTAAAGACTTTAGTGATGAGGTTGGTGGTAATATTATGTAATGAAACATGTCAACATTTGGAGGTTCTGCATAACTCAGTGAACAAATAGTTTCCAGTGACATAATGTCAAAAATCATGCCTGATTAGAAGATTAATTCAAAGTGCAAGACAGACCAATGTATTTTACTGTAATACCTTACAAAATGCTCATTGATAAAGCTTCAGATTCCGCATTGCCACTAACCACGAAGACACCACCTATCACCAAGCTTTCATGATACCAAAGAAAAGTGTCCACAATTATCTGAAAGTGACCTTAAAATATTTCTCTTTTCAAACTACATATTTGTGGGAGGCCAAATTTTTTCATATCCTTTAACCAAAATAACACCAAAACAGATTAAATGCAGAAGCAGGTATGATAATCTAGCTGTATTCCTATTAAGCCAGGTATTAAAAGTGATTTGCAAAACATACAAGAATGACATTTTTCTCACTGATTTTTTTGGAAGTTACTATAGTTGTTTTTTTTTTTTCAATATGTTATGTTAATTGGCAATAGATTTATTGCTTATAAACGCATTAGTAAATTAATATTTTAAATATTTTTCAGTTTTAAACTACAGTAGATATCATTAGATTTAACCCACATAAACAAAAGCCTTTTGGGAGCCCTCAATAATTTTTAGAAATTTATTTCTTGCTAATGGTAAGATTTATGCTCCTGAGACCAATTTGAGAACTGCTGATCCAGAGTTAGGAATTTGGATTATATTCTAAGTATAATGAGAAGTCGTGGGTAGAATTTATGCATAGGATATGACAAGATCTCATTTATATACAGAATATTGCCGTAGCTACTGGAGGAGAGAATAGCTTGCAAGAGAGGGTATGGAGGCCAGTTGGGATGCCTGAAGTGAGAGATGGAGTCTTGGATCAGGGTAGTTGTGGTAGATGTGGCAAGAATACGTTGGACTCAGTGTATTTTGAAGATAGAACCTATGACATTTATTCATGATTCAGATAGCAATAATATTTTACCTCATTCTTATTTATATATATGCCTTTCTATCTTTTGATCATATGCATACATGCATTTATATAATTGCCACCATAGTGATCTTGCATTTTATATATATTCTTCATTGTTTGGTTATCTTTTTATTGTGAAGTTTTTTCCATGTTAAGGGCTGATCTTCATAACTGTCATTTTCAAGTATACATATTACTCTGTAAAATAAAACACCATAATTTTTTAAATGATTTTTGTTTGTAAGACATTTAGGTTATTTTATTTTTTTAATACTATAGATATGTCACATTGAACATGTTTACATTTTGTAACAGCTTTCATCTATTGAATTATTTTCTTAGCATAAATTCAGATAGAATTGCCCCCACCTCTTAGTTATCCAAGAGCAGATTGCCTATAATAAACAATGCTCACTTCTCCTCTCCATTATCCTGGAGATTGCCAATAATAAGGCCAAGTATGTCCAAGTTTTACCTGTCTTAATATCTCAAGGAAAAACATGAGTCCAACACTACAAATGGTAAAAGGCTAGATGTTAGAGTTGAGACTGATGTTCGAATTGTATGATTCAAACATTTGTGAGATGATTAAGAAAAATATGAAGGATTTTGTGTTGTTGTTTGTTTTGCAAATAAAGTTTGGAAGTAAGAACTCGGAGCAATGCCCACCTGACTTCTTCCTTTTCACCACGGTGGTTCCTAAAGCATCTCTGTAGATCCCTTGGTGTTTGTGGAACATAATTTAAAATTCCGTGACCTAGGTAGAGCATGCAGTCATTAAATTTATATGAAATGTACTCCTTCTCTGTTCAGGTATGAATACAAGGTAAACAAACCTTTCTTTGACAGATAACCCAAGATGGAAGCTCTAGAACTTCATCTTAAATCTTTCTTTATGCAGATGTTCTTTATCTAATCAATTTCCGAATTCATTCTTTCTATTTCAGATATCTTTCAGATTTATTCCCTCTATTCTATTCCAACAACAGATTGGTCTTTATCATCATCTGTACTATTACAATAGTTTCACAATTGGATGCCCTGGCTGTGGTCTTTCCTTATTGATAATTTATCTCCCTGCATTGTTGGTTCCCCACCGCCCAACAAGGCCTGCTTGAAACACAGATCTGATACTACCAATCCCTATTTTTAAAGCCCTAACCAGTAATGCTTCTCAAAATTTAATGTGCTTTAGAATTATCTGGAGTCTTGTTAAAATGAAGATTTTGATTCAGTAGATCTGATGATTCTGCATTTCTGACAAGTTTTTCGTGACTCCTATGCTACTGGTTCATTAACCACACTGAGTAGTAAAGGTTTAGATCCCTCCTCATGGCTTATCCATGCCTCATCTTCAGAGCAGCACTCAATGCTGATCAGAAACTATCTCTAATCTATGTTTCTAGTCATATCTCTTTCCACTCATCTTTCTCTCTGCCATCCTCATTGTTCTAGTCATTCTCCTAATAAACAACAACAGAGTAAAAGTTTGCAAACCCCTTTCTCCTACCTTGTCCGTACAGCCAGGCTCTGAGAGATTCAAATTCTCCTGACTTGGTGACAAATTGATATTTGGAAAAATGGGATTTTCCTTGGATTAAGCCATGTTTTACAGATGGCCCTTCATACCTTTCAGACATACTGTGGAAGATGTGATTCTTTTTCAAATAATAACTGTAGATCATTTCAAGCTCAAACTTTAGAAGAGCAGTGTTCTGTTTAGAATACCTCAGTGTTGTTGGCTGGATGTTAGTTACATAAATTTCAATTCCCGATCATTACATTAAACCTTGAGCTATTTCTTATATGTATTGCTCTCCCAGTGCAGGTCAACAGGGCAAAGGGTGGACTGTGATCCATTAGTGTCATTGTAACTAGGACCATCTTCTGGCTATGACAGTCATTTGCGAATCCTTGGCCATCTTTACAGTAAGCATTATGGAAATGCCACCTTCCTTGTAGGGGCAAGTGTCTTGGCAACAAAAGGCTTTTGAATAAGAAAAATAGCTCTATGGCCTGAGGTCACCGAAGCTGAAACAAAAACTTACACTGAGAAATCCAAGGGACACTCAGAACCCCGGAAAGTGATAAAGGGATCCCACTCCTCTTAGAAAAACATAAATAAGAAAACAGTGTTCTTGTGGAAAGTGCACTTGAGGGAACGTTACAAAGCTTGGCTTTTCTCGTCTTGGATCCTACTAATTTTGTGAACTTGAGCAAATCACCAAACACCTATGAAACTCAGTTTCCCTATGTGTGAAATGGAGGTTTTATTTGCCCTACCTGCCTACCTGGGGTATTGTGAAAGCTAAATGAGACAAGAAACATCGCTGTCATTCTGTATCTCACAGAATTACTTGTTTATTATTAATACTACCAGGAATGGTGTAGCTGCTATGTGCTGGTCATCATTGTTTGGGGGTAATGTATACAATAAATAATTTGTGTTGCCTCTCTCCTGAGTCCTTTCCCCTTTAAGAAATAAACACAACTGTCAGATATCAGTTTTATTACAGGTAAAGCAGAGAAGAATGCAACTTGGACTCGGGGCCAAAATGTGATCTCTTCTCTTCTGAATAAAACATACCTATCTCCAAAAGCCTGTGAGCCAGACAAGTAACTGCAGGCCAGTCCAGACACCCCAGCCCCAGGCTGTCCTCAGCAGGGGTCGGACCCTCTCCAGCTGGATCCAAAGAACAGCCAGGTCACCCCTTTCCTGTGGAAAAGCAAGAATGACTGTGACAAGAAGATTGATAGCTGGTTCTCTTGTACTTCTGAGAGGCCAGTTCCTATTTGATGGGTCACAAGGGGTAGCTAACGAGGGAAAAATGGTTTCTTCTACACATACATTATTCCATTTAATCCTTGCAGCTGCACTTTGATATACATATTGTGTTTCCAGTGAGACATACAAGGCTTAGAGAGCTTTAAAAAACTTACTCAAGTTCTTTCAGCTAGTGTGAATATGCAAGTGTGTTGCACAACCTCAGCTGCTTAGTAATAGGAAAGGTATGATGTCTGTGGGTTCCATTAGCAAATATATTTCACAACTATGGGGGTGGTCGGCAAGGAGTTGGTTCAAAATGAGGGTGTTGGTGGAGGTCCAGATGTTCTAAGAAGAGCTCACAGAAGGCTGAGAAAATGCTTTAAAAATACTGGAAGTGTGGAGGTATGAGTTTGGGAACAGGGCTGGAGAGGAAAAGTTGAAAAGTTGTGCTAGAATGACAGAGGACCTTTCCTAATATCACAAAGAACCCCAGTTTTATACTTGCACCACTGGTGGGACTCCAGAACAAGCATTGTAATACAATCACATTCTGTACCACTTTTGCTGTCTGAGAAGAAAGCTCTCTGGAGTGTTTCCCCCAAAGTGAAAGCCTTTTCCAGGAGGTGGTCTGCACTCAGCATTTCTAGGCAGGAGGTTAAAAGCTCAAACATAAGATGCATGCTTAACTTGATTTTCTGCTTCATTCTCCTTTAAAGATAAACTGGGGAGCTAAAGTGTCAATGTTTGTAGCTTCATTCTCTGTTGTAATTGGGTGGTGTCGTTTGCATTTGAAATGGGAGCCAAGTGAAGTGAGACTAAAAACTTCTTAAATGATGCTTTGATTCTTCAGGGGAGTGGGGACCTGGAGAGTGATGAGTTATTTGGACCTTCCTAGGAAACTCCCCTACCATTGTCAAGCCCTCCACGTTTATTTACTTAAAAACAAGCTTCCCATTCCTCAGAGTTTCAAAAATGATCCTGCATGTTATTGACAAATAATAATTTAATGGACAGCCTGATTAGATGGGCACAATGAATTAGCTATCAGCCTGACAGCCATGTAAGCATTATGTTCTGTATCTGTTTACTCAGCACTAGGTGAAATGCAGAAGTCTATTCAAAATCAGATTTCCATGCTGCTTTGTCAAAGCAAATTTAATCACAGCCAGAACATGTGGCATCCATCATTTCCACTTCAGAAGGCATCAACAGGGACAGATCAGCAACAAGGAGCCTGGCTGCCATGGCTGTCCTCCACTCACAGGAAAATTAAATTTAACTATAGATCCTTGATAAATGAGGCCACCGAAGCCATCAAACATGATGACTAAGTGCTCAGTATTAACGCAATCCCCAGAGGCCCCAGAACTGGAAAGAAGTATAGTCTCGTTTGATCTGGCCTTGAGGTCTTTGCACACATTCACACCTCTGCTATGGACAGATAAATATGGGCTTTAGCACATAGCCCTAGGGTTCCAGAAATTATTTCTCTAGAAATCTTTACTGGGTCTTGGCTTTTCTAGAAGTTTCTGTCAGAGCTTTCTCTGTCACACAATCAATCTTTCCTTATATACCTTTTTCCTTTCTCATTATTCTTTATGCTCACCAGACATTGATTATCTAGGCCCTAAAATGACTATTAGATCTTGATTGCTTTTAAAGTGCTCCTTCTCTAGCATCATAGTTATTCTCTCCCAGACACCAACTTATGGGAAATAAGACTATAGATATAATTTTGTGGAATGCCAAGACTGTGAGCTGTTTGAGGGCAGGGGCCATATTTTATTGATTTTTTTTTTTAATCCTCAGAACTTAGAAATTAGGATATGTCATATAGAGGTGGCTTGATTAGTGTATACTGAATGAATGAATGACTAAATGAATGCTCATGAAACTCCATTGATCACAGGACTAAGAGCCATGTATTTCTGAATGTAATCCCAATGTATACACTGACTGTATTATTAAATATCTCAAGGACAATTATGTAGACCTACCTCTTTGAAATTCAGTTTTAACGGACTAGCTTATCAAACTGACCTTCATATGCATCCATTTTCTTGTGTTTTAAATGGTACATTGAATCATCTCTAGCCCATGTGGTTGTCATGAAATTTAAATGTGATAATTTATTAGCATGGGATAGGCCAGGGCTGGCCACATAAGCAAAGGATCAATATACGTTAGCTGCCACCATAGTCGTAGCCTTCGTCATCGTGGTTATCATTATTTACATGCTCTTTGCTCGCCACTAGTCTTGGCATTGTGGAGGAGACAAGAGACATACAAAATTAGCTCTTTTCCCAGAAGGAATTTCTGAGTGCCTGGGAAGACAAGAAGAAAGACGCGCATACAGGCATACAGGAACCATGTATCAGTTAAATGCAGAACAGAACATATTTGCATAGAATTTCAAACATGGGCCTACCCAGGTGTGTATGGAGAAATCGGACTTAGTGGGAATGTATCTGGTCTTAGAGGGCAAGCCATTGTAGCAGGGAGTCCTGAATGATATGGGGAATGGAGGTGCACCTGGAAATGGGCCTGCAGGGATATTAAGAAGAGTAGCCTAACTTGAGTACAAGGTTTGGTTGGGGGTTAGTAGAAAATTAAGTTCTATAGGTTTGGTAGGAGCTAAATTTTGTAAAATCTTGAAAGCTGAGTAGGGTTGAAACTTGTGGCTTGAGATATATGCATAGAGATCCATTTTAGGTTCTTTACAGGGAAGTCACATATAAAAGTGAGGTTCTTGAAAGAATTGTTAATATGGATTGGGTGTGAGAGGCTGGGATGTGAGAAATGAGCAAAGCAGGGTTTTACAGCAATCAAGTGTTAGATAAGGAAAGCTGAATAAGGGACAAATGAGCATCTCTCTGCATCTCTCAGAGGAAGAATCAATGTGACCCTTCAATTTCCATTGCTGGACAATGGGAAACATATCGCTGGTCAGGAACAAACACCCTGTCCTAAGGCCGGCAAGAGAGAGGGGCAAGATGAGTTCACATTGCTCCAAACTGATTGACTTGCTGGACTAATTTTAAGTGTTAGTAATTGAGAATAACTTTACAGCCTGAGAGCACTCTGCACGTGGAGGTGTATTTATAACTCAGCTTAACCTCATCAAACGCCAATTTAAAAACTTATAGTCAATAATCAAGCACATATTACCTCCCCTGAAAAGAATATACTGTTACTTAGGCATAGCGCTGCACTTAAATTTTCAACATGAAGCATTCAAAAGGAGTTTGTACTGAGTGAATGTGCTGTCTACCTTTTTAGCAGATGTACATATACATTTTTCACCGTTGTGATGGAATTGTTGAAGCCTTTTCCTGGTAGCTCTTGGAAACACTAAGAAGCATGGGCAGAAATTGTCTTTGGTCTAGTCACGTATTTCCAAAGGCAGTTCGCAAGCATGTTGTCTTGCTATTTACTAATTATATTTATTTGATACACCAATCACTGAACAGCCCCTGGCTGCCTTTACAAACAGTATTGAGAAAGCTTCCACTGTTACACTTATAATTTATTATAGACAACATAAAAACAAGATGCTCTCTCCCCACATGCATAACACACACAGTAATGCATAGAGAAAAACTCTCTACAGATCCTGAATGATCAAATGTAAAGGGCATTCTTAGCTGAAGGCGTTCGTTTCTTTCTAGACAGCTGGAGACTGTGGCTCATCTCCATTGGTGCTTGGGAGGGGGGCAAAGTAATGCCTGGAATGCTGACTTTGGTTGGCCAAGCAAGGTGGAAAACTGTGGCTCCCAGGGGACAGGGTAATGCTTGCCATCCTCATTTTAGGACATTCTGAAGCAACCAGGTAGAATGTGATCCTAGAGAATCTCAAAAAGTCCGTTATGTGTAACACTTTCTCCATGGATGATTGTGCAAGAGAAAGGCTATCCCATTGGAGGCTGAGTTGTGTGGTTTTAGAAGGATGCCGATGACCTACTTATCTGTACCTGGCCCTCTGTATTTTTAGCCTTTTCTCATTTAAAAAAATCATTCTTTAACCATTTAGTAGGCCCTTTGCTCTGTGTCTGATGTGAGATGCTGTTGAGAAGGTCATACTCTGGTAGTTAGACTAGACCACTTCTCTCTTGCCTCAAAGACCCAATTGAAAAGCTATCGCCACTCGCAGTTACAAATACTTCCGTGTTCTTCCCATACTGGGCATTTGTTTTTCTGTGCTGTTTCCTTATTCTAACCATTCATTCTGTTGCTTATATGTGTTTGTTTCTTTCCCTATAGATCCTACGATCATAAACTGCTCTCAGGACAAGGGACATGTTTCATAGACCCTTGTATCGTTGACTCATCTAATCACTGGTAGGGTACTAGTTACATAATTAAATGTTAATTCTGCTACAACAGAAAAAAAATTCACTTTAGCCTGGATCAATTAATTGTATTAAGGCATCTCAAAAAGCAAGGACACTGATAAATAAACCAATGCTAGGACTGATAAATTTTTGATGGTAGGTCGGATGTCAGAAATCTGTTTTATAAATGAGAGTGGGAGAGAGTCCTCCTCTGTTTGCAGAGGCTTATGGTAAGATACAAGTGCAGCCTGGTGCAAGGAGTGGGTCAGTAGTGGCACGTTCAAAGGGGAAAGAGGGACACCAGAAAAAATGGGGGAGTGAGACAGAGACTCTTCCCTTCAACCTCACAATTCTGCCAAAGGCCTGGCATGCCTTAAAGGTTATGTGGAGAATGAAAAAATAAGTGAGAATGAAGCAGATACAAATGCAAGTGTGAAGCTCACACTGTTTTCTTCAAAATAGGATGAACCAAATGCTACTCGTCACTTGAGGTGCTTTGTCTTATGTGTTATCAAAACAACATTTTAAAGGAACTTGACTACATGCTCCAAATGAGTAATGTGATTTATGTAGAAAAAGATGTTGTTTTATTATTCTAGTAGAATATGTGAATAATTTAGAAGTAATTTAATTCACACAATGAAGGAAAAAACGGTCATGCCTCTCTTCTGCCATATGTATTAATTATAGAGATCTTTTGCATTATAAAGATATTAAGAATTTGAAAGGAAAACAGTTTTTGTTTTAAAATATTATGAGATCTCCTAGTGAAATATTGGAGTATGTGGCAATTAATTTTAGCAATATTTAGATCATATAGAAAATTCAAGATTTAAATTAGGAAAAATTGTCTCTCTAAAATTTTTACCAATTCTACTTTCTCAGTGGATGTTTTTTAAATCAGTTCCACTGCTTCCTGGTGAGGCTGGGTTACAGAGGACTCGGCTCAGAGGAGACCCTGCATCTCCATCTCGTCTGTAAGTTCTATTTGGGCAAGTCCCTTGTTGTGCACGATCTCGACATTTTACGGGATCCAGTGTCTCCATGGGTTGATATTATCACAGGCTGAAGAATGGCTTACTCCTCTAAGATTTCTCAGCAGAGTGTTTTGCAAGAGAGAATGATGCTCAGGCTATTTAGAAAAGAGAGCAATTGGCCTAATGTAGATACTTTATATATTGGGTACATTGGTTTGGGAAATAGGGAAATTATAAACTTTTAAAAAGTCCACATCAGTTTATATCCTGATCTAGCCCTGACTGTATCACTACTTTTCTTTTTTAATTTTAATCTGAGATCAAATTTGTATCATATGACTGTAATGACAGAATCTACCTCAACCAAGACATTTGAAGAACTCAATTTGAGTGTCCATTTTAAAGTCTGTTTATCTTCAAGTGGTCCTTCATTGTTTTCCCTCCATTTTAATGTATTCCTAGAATTGATGGATAATTGGCTGATTAATAACAGGTATTACATTCCCTCGGGTAACCACTCTTGGATTCAGAAAACCACACTGGCTCCGTTTTGCATGTCAACACATCCAGTTGTTCTACTGGTTCCCTGGATAATATTCTGAACTACTGTTCTGATTTTGCATTTCCCACTTTCCACTCACCCAAGCCCTCTCCCTTGTGGCCTACACCATAAATATGCTGGGTATTTGCCTATAGCCCAAGGCCTGGACCTTCTCTATATGAGAATCTACTTTATTCCTTTACTCTCAGGGTCTCTCTGCTATATAACAAGAATGGAGTGTTGGGTGTAGGTCATTGATAGGCTCGGCAAGGGGGCAGTGGCTGCTGGCTAACAACCACTTTCCATGGAGAATTCCTTTACGGTGACAAGACATTGAAAAGTCACTTTGGGCATGGCCAGGCAGAGTTCTGAAGTTTTCCAGCAGATCTGGTCTTGCTGTGTGTGGAGCACTGCTCTGAACCTTAGTGCACAATGGACTCTTGGGTGAATTCAACCTGACTGCCTTTCTTCCCGGATACTTTCCAGTGTATATTTTATATTTATTTCCTCAAAGCCACTTTTAACAACAAATTCTACCTTTATCGGAATGCTCATTCTAAGGTCTTTCCTGCAGTTGGGTATAACACTTATTCAGGATTTCCCAAATATTCATCGTGTGCTGTCAGTTCTTACATTTTTTTTCTTTTTCTTTTATAACTTGCTGCTTCACCTAAATGTGTGACTCGTTTTGTCTGCTAAATTATAAGTACATGAAGGGCAAGAAACCTTTAGGGATATTTTATGAGCCCCTCTATCTAACCCACTATCTCCAGTTCCTCCTCAGCCGAAAGGACCTTGTCAGCATTGCTTAAATTTGGTTAATGGATTCCTTGCTGAGGATAATCTCTTAAATTGACATTTTAAGCTATTCCATTAATTGCTAACTAACATGCTCTTATAAGTTAATGCCATTTTCTTCACTTTACTCTGCAAACCATTTTTGTTCTAAAATAAATCTCATGAAGGAATCATTTCTCTTTGCTTAGCTTGGGACATCTAAATTAGCCCTAGGCATTCCTATTTATTTCTGGTTCTGAGGACCTTATGGAATTAGATTTGACATGGAGTTCTCCACGGGGAGCTGTCAGCTGGCAAGCAGCAGGATGGATGATACACTTAAAGAGTGTAGCATAAGAGTGACCTCAGGAACAGATTAATCCATATCTGTGCGCAGATATATGTCAGACACATCTTCCTGAGAGCTCTGATATACAAAACCAGAAAATCTGAGAGCTGAAGAGGATTTAGTGGCCATTTAGTCCAATTATGACATTCTAGCCATGAGAAGACGAAATAAGAAGTGACTTCCCCTAGTCACAAAGCCAATTAGGGGGAAAAAACGATATGAGAACCCAGGTCTCCTGGTTCCTGAGAATGTATACTGGTTTGAGTGTTTACGAGTTTCAGTTCTTCCTGCTGATTTTAGGGTTTAACACATAGGGAGAACTGAGAGTTAACTAGCAAAATTGAAATGACTGTAATAAATTAACAATGTATAGTGCCTGGGAGCTATCATTACAGGTGCTGTAAAAATGCAAAATGTAATGGGAATGATAACTTTACTGAGAAGCCAATGAAAATAGGATGATATGATGTCTGCCCAGGGCCAGATGGGAGGTACCTCCTCAAATCAACCGATACTGTGTGACCTCATGAAATCTATAGGAATGTTTGCCCATTATGCCATGGCTTGCAACTGTGATGCCCAAAATAGTCACCTGGGGCCTAACACATAAAGTACCTTCATCAGTGCTAAATTATTCATGAAGTAATTTTCTTCGTAGACTACAACTCATTGTATCATTTTATTTCGAGGCAGTTCCACAATTTACCAATTGTGCTTTGTATGTCAATTGAAATATAAGACTATGAGAGTAAAGTTTGACATCGTGTACGTTACCTGAGAGTTTTTTGTTTTTACTTTTTTCTTAGTATTATTAGATCAAAATATGTTTCACTTCCTGTGGATTGCAGATGCATATCTATAAATTGGAAAACGTTTTTGATTCAAGGACTCAAAAAAAAAAAACCCTCTGGAACAAACACTTAACAAATTATGTTTGAACAATTACACAAGAAAGAAATGGTTCCTGGCTCATTTATAGGCTCATGACAAAGTTACTTCCTCGTATTTCTGGATAGGATTATTGGACTGGCAGATGAGGGTAAAAACCGTAAACCATAGATATAGTATACTTGATTTCATTAAGATATCCAGCAGCTTTTCTACCAATGTGGATATGCTTCTGGTGAGCAGGGAGAAATTGTGTGGCACGATAATAGAGTCAGATGTATTCCTTTGATTGAACGCCTATATATGTTAGATCCATGTCACCTTCCAGGTAATCTGTAGTCCCATTTGGTATTTTTATTCATGATTGTGTAAATGCATAATTAAAGGAAGTAACAGCCTCCCACTTCTTTAAGAGTCTACCTCTTCTGGCATATTTGGAAAAGCAGACCTTGGTCTTATATTTTAATGCAATCGGGGGCATTCATTTCATTTCTGGTCATTTTTCTGACACCTCCTGACCTTAGTTCACTATATTTTCTACATCTTCCTTCTCATGAACGTTAGCAGAATGGTAAATGTGGAAGTGATTACATCCATCTCTATTACTTTATCTCTTTACTGCTTACATCACTGCCACTCAAGGCTGTTCAGGTATCCACTAAAGGGAAAAGGACTAATAAGTTTCAATCTTTAATAGATATTTTCTTTCAGGGACGTAGTCTAGGTCCTTGCTCTGCCACTTTTAAGTCCCTCCCTGTTTCAGTCTGTCTTTTGCCGTGTTCTCATAGCCACACATAGTAATTGAGAACATTTCTGGACACTATTCTAGATGTTAGGACACTTGAGGAAAAAATATGATGGTGGTCCCTGCTCAAATAGGGATTTACATTTTGATAGTATGAGAGAGGCAATTAAAAAAATCAAATAAATAAGATGCTCTCAGATAGTGACTAGTGCTGTGAAAAAAATACACTATGGTTTTAAATTCCTTACATATCCATATCTTTATATGTCCATCATTTGGCTCCCTTTAGGGAATGCCGCCCCTACTCACAGATAGGAAATCTATCTCTCTCTTCCCATTCTTTTCCCAGACAATCTAGGACTCCCCTAGCAGTGCATTTCTCAATACCTGATTTTTTAGGCTAGAATAATATCCTGGAAGACTTTAGCCAACCTCCTCTCTCAGATGTCGTTGGTTCAATGTCTTCTTACCAGTGTGTGGTGTAATAAGTCTACTCATCTTGGTAATCATCCACTGAGTAATCACTGAATCCAAATAGGCTCTCAACCCTAAGAACTATTCTTAGAGACAGCAAGGTCAAGACACATGTTGAGAAAAAGAAGCCAAATTTCCTTGACCAGGACATTCTTCTGTAATCTTTATATGTCGAGAGTTAGTTTCCAGATCTATTCTTCTTCTGTCCAAGTAACATTTCAGGAAAGTGGGGTGAATTGTACTTCAGTTACACATAGAAAATATACTTCTGAGTTTTGTGTAAGACACAAACTATGAAGGATGGCAAATGCATTTTAAAACTCTCATGTCTTCATAAGAGTTATTTAAAAAATGTTGAACAGGTCAAGGCCGGGAGTAGATGACAGAATCAAAATTTTTCCTTAATAGGATGGAATGATGTATTTCGACCACAGATATGAAATATGACAAGAATGAATATAAAGTACTCAATTCTAAACCTTATCTGCATTAGTTCAGGGTTGGAAAGACCCAACATGACTCAACGACAGTCGATGTGAAAAAAACCCCGAGGGCTCAGTAGACCATGACTTTACCCTATGTCCACAGTGTGACATGGGAACAAAAGGGCAAATGCCAAGAACAAGGGAAGGTATAGTCCCATGGATATCTGCACTGATAAGCTCAAATCTGGAATATTGTGTCTAATTTGGAGACAAACTCACTGATAGGGATAATTATAAACCAGAGAGCATTCAAAGAATGTTGAATCCAATCAAAGGGCATTTGGAAACTATAATACTGTGAACTCTTTCTGAAACCAAGGAATTTAACACAGAAAGAGAAGGCTTATAATAAGCATGATTAGTTTCTTTAAATATTTACACGGCTGGCATATGAAAGAACGAATAGACAGAAACTGTTGTACAAGAGAACTGATGGCGGACAGATAAGAATTCTCTGCTAGATCCACTTAACAGTGGAACAAACTACCTAATAAAGTGGTGAGTGCTTGTCACTGAAAATGATCAAGTAGGGGCTTGAACAGATCTGTAAAATGTAAATTACTGTTAGTTTTCTTTATATTGTTTTAGTTATTGTTATGATCTTCAAGACCCACAATATGGAAACCCCCAAATATGAATATTTGCCAGCACTGAGTCCTTCATCTTTTTACCTTCTTGGGCATTCATAATGTTTGCTTCAACTTCGTCCGTGCCATCTGTGCTCGTGGATGTCTGATGAAACATGACAAGTTGTCCTCTCTGGCCTGGAAGTTTCAGGAATCTACCTGGAGTGATCCGGACTCTCAAGAAAATCTGGCTCATTGCACTATTCAAAATAGAACCTTGTTAGAAATTCACACATGTATTGCTTTGAAATGAAGCTTGTACTAGAAGAAATATTTGGAAATTACAACAATAAGGAAACTTCTTTCAAAATTGGTGTTCTAGAGAAAATCAAACAGATCTTTGTTAATTAACAAATGGAAAATGCAGTCCTTGCCTGGTGAATGAATATATAATAGAAATGTTTGAGAACATCTCTGTATACCACTCGCTCTCGCAGGCACTGTTTCTGCACCTTGTGTCAGCTATGAGAAAGTTGTGGTGCCATGCCATGTCATGCCATGCAGGACTAAAATGTGATTTTCTTTGGAATCAGTTCTTGCTCAAATTTCTGCTACTTATTGGCGTTTGTGAGTTGGATAACACTGCTCATTGTGCTTATGTTCTCCCATGTAAGAATGGAACAATTATTTCAATTTACCTCATCAGACCATTGTGAGCAGACTTCTCAGCTGAATATAGTCAAGAGAAATTAAGTGACATCCTGCAAATGATGCTGGCATAGTTACTATTCTGCACTCCCTTTATAGCCCAAATTACTGTTTTGAAAAGCTTAGGAAATATTTAAAGCTTATCTCAAATTATATTCAAACCTACCTCAAAAATCATGGGAAGGAGAAGAATGATATACGTCAATACTTCTGACGGAGATGAGACTATTATTATCTTAAGAGTGATCAGTATAGTCTGTGCTGAACTTTTATTTTTCTCATAAACTTCCTAATTTTTTCATAAATTATCCTAAGGAGATAACGTGTTCTATTTACATTTCGGGTGATTCTTTGAAATGCTAATTAGTTTCAAAATCAGTTTATTACCTGTGTCCTTATTGCCATTATAAAGATATATGAGTTCACTAGTTTTCATCTGTATTTGTAAGAAATTTAAAAACGGATGATCCAAGTAGAAAAATCTGGATTCCTCCTTTAAGAACCAGCTGATAAAGTCAGGAAGTATGAAGAACAGGTAGAACATTAGCTAGAATACAGGCAGTACAAAAAACTATCTATAATTATCTGCTGAACTCTACTTTCTTGAGTACAGGGCATATCTGTCTCATTTATTCTTGTGTCTCCAGGGCCTACTGCAGTGCCTGGCACATAGTAAATGCTACAGAAATATTTGTTACAAAATTTAAAAAAAATTGTTATAAATATTTGCTGTGAATCACAAATTGCAGGGTGAATTAGAAAGGAAACCCCGTAACAGCATGGGCTCTGAGGTTACTCTTTAAGTTGTTTACCAGGGGTGATTTACATTTCATGTTGTAGCTTGGCCTAAGCAATCCTAAAATACGTTTAGTGTAGTAGATCTCAATCTGGACTGTACATTAGCCTTATCTGGGATCTTTGAAAAAATCTCAGTGCCCCTCCAAACCAATTAAAGCAGACCCTCTCAGGGGTGAAACACAGGTATCAGTATTTTTTAGGGCTGTCCAGAAAATTCTAGCGTGCAGCCAGTTTAAGAACCATTATAAAAGGGAGGTATGCATTTGTGCATTGTGCGTGCGTGCGTGTGTGTGTTAAAGAATTCAAGCATTTAAGCTACTGTGAGTTTCACCTGATAGCAGTTTCTCTCCTGCGGTAGGAGCAGGTATTGGGGGTCTGGCAGAAGCAGGTATTGGGGGTCCGTAAAGGAAGAAATTGCACCAGATTACAGAAAATATATAAATATTTATGGAGAAGAAGTTGGTTGCTATAAATCATTTCATCATTAATTATGCCATGTCCTGTTTTTATGTTCACTCTTCTTTATAAATGAGATGAAATAGTTTTACAATGTGCCTCACATCGTTTTAAAATGCCACATAAATTCACTCCTGTTTTTATGGGGTTGAGAAATTTTAACACAAAAATAATTTGCTTAGCTTGAAGTATTTGCATAAAACCATCGTAGGGGTGTGTTAAAAATTACTCTTCTTCCCTTTAATGTAAGAGCACAAGACAGGATGGAGGATAGATTTCATTCTTATGATACCCAGGTGAATCTCCCATTTGCATATTAAAGATTCAATTTAAAATAAACTCCCAAGACTCAATGGACATTTATCCTGGAATACATATTTCAGCATCAGACTGGGATGGCACCATGTAAGGAAAATTCCTAGAGGGCCAGCAATGTCCACAGTTGTTCCAGCTATGTGGCCCTTGTGTATTTATTTACAAATAATAGTGGGAGAAGAATATGATCTGTCTGGCCCATGTCTGATGCCAGACAGAAAAACAGTAAATTGCAGAAGCGAAAAGGTATAGCAATCTGCATTTTAATCTTAGTCTTGTGGTATCATTCTCCCTGGCAAGAGTTGGCCTTTTGTATGGCAACAAGTTAGATGAAAGCTTGCTGTTACTAACAAGTGCTGTGGGAGCAGAGTGGAAGTGAGAAGAAGATAATGGAGAGTGCTCCTCTCAGGAAGATACCATAAATATTTTCCAGAAGAAATTAACCCTGGAGAGAACAGCTGGGTGGTGTAGGACATGGGTGAAGGTTAAGGTAAGCTCAGGCAGCTAATAACTTTGGGACATCAACTTGGTACCAAAATCAGCTCATAGTAAATCCTACAGCAATTCTGTCATATCTTTCCTCCTTTTTCGGTTTGTCCAGCCTCTAAGTCTAGTATTTCCTTATTCCTTAAAAGGCAGTAGATATCTCTCATTAGAGTCAAATGAGAGTTATTATATTAATTTAGTATTAATTACTTTGTTAGTATTGCTTTTGAAACTTAAATGAGTTAGAATACTTTTCCTTAAGATGAACCTTAGTGGTCCCCTCATTGTCATTTGTGAAAAGCCTAGAGAGAGAGAGAGAGAGAGAGAGAGAGAGAGAGAATTCAACTTAGGCATTTTAATTAATTCTGCCCCTTATACAGTCTGAATGCTTTATCTGCCCCCTTGATTGTTTTTGCGTCATCTTTATTTGTAGTCTGAGTTGTTTGGGGTTTGGCCAGTGTATCAATGAGTAGTGTTTACCTGCTACAATGGGGAACGTTCCGTTTTTAGGTCTTCGTGCTGCTTGGTCTGTAGTTTGCTTTTGGCTTAAAAGATTTAGAGTACCATGGGTGTTTTAAGGCCTGAAAAAATCATTTTTTCATCCTAAAGATTTGCTAGAAAGATGAAGCTGTCACAGAGGCATCCAAGGAAGTCATGACAATTCTCTTCTACTGTGCAGCTTTATTTAGGAGAAATGCAGAAAAGTGCAAAAATTGCAAAATTGCCATGTTTGGAGACAGGCCTATCCAGTCGTCTTCCTTGAAGTGTGGCTGCCCCTCCCCACCCTGGCCAACCTAACTTTTAACTCAAAATAGTTCCCAGTTTTGATTCAAAATAGTTCCTAGTTCTTATGATTCAAAATAGATTCACACTTGGCTTCTGAGTGGACTGGAACTGGAACCTCTAGACTCTTGCTCCTCTAGGTTATACAACTGCATCCAGACACGTCTTCCAAACCATTATGCGAATTACATCCCCGTCTCACTCAAAGACATCCAGGGCTGTGGACACCTACACGTCCAATGCCATGGCCCCAGCTTAACTGTTTCCTCTTCTCCACAATGCGCCTCTAGGAATTCTACTCATGGAAACTGGCCTGTCCACTCTTATCCAGAAATGTCTTATACTTTCTCAACTTTTCATATTTTCTCATAGTATTTCTCCTTCATCACTACTTTGTCTATAGTCAGGGTTCTCCAGGGAAACAGAACCAATAGATTTTCTATCTATCTACCTCTATCTATCTATCTATCTATCTATCTATCTATCTATCTATCTATCTATCCATCTATCATCTATCATCTATCTATCTATCTATCTATATCTATCTATCTATCTATCATCTATCTATCATCTGTTTATCTATCTATCTATCCATCATCTATCTATCTATCATCTATCTTCTAAAGAGATTATTATAAGGAATTGGCTCACATGGTTATGTAGTCTGACAAGTCCAAAATCTGCAGTGCTGATATCCCAGTTCAACTCTGAAGGCTGGACTCTGCTGTAGAAGTAGGCAGAGCTGAGGCCCAGTGGAAGGCCATCAGGCAGCATAATTCTTTCTCACACAGTGAAGAGTCAGTCATTTGTTCTTTTTAGACCTCAAGCCCCTTTTCCCCACTAGGGAGGGCACTCTGCTTTACTTAGTCTACTGATGCAAATGTTAATCTCATTCCAAAACAGCCTTAGAGAAACAGCCAGAATCATGTTTCACCAAATATCTGGGTCCTGCATGGCCCAGTCAAGTTGACATGTCAAATTAATAATCATACTTTCCCTACAACATTTGAAGATGGTTATCATTATTCCTCTAGAGACACAGTGTTTCATTCTAAACATCCCAGAGCTTTCGACATTGCTCCTATAGCTGAGTTTAAGATACACTAGCACCGTGGTCAGCCTCCTGTGAGTTTCCCTGTGCCTTGTCTCCACCATTCTATCCTAAAGGGGAAGGGCTTTTTTTTTCCTCCTCCATTTCTCAGGACTGACCAGACCTCCCTTGTCTTTTCCGTTTCATTCTGCAGAGGCACTCAGTAGAAATGATTTCTGGATGCCTACGCAAAATAAAGAAACTTGACAGCCTCCAAGAACCACTGTTGATTTGTTGGTTGAATGCATATATTAATTGATTTGTGGGTTTTTGTGTTTTGTGTGTGTTTCTTTGTTGTACACAGTTGGGATCATCTATCAGACTGAGGGAAATGGTGGCATGAGGTTTGGAGTTTTTGAGGCTGGCTTTTTCAGAATATTGAAGATTAGAATCTTAAATCCTCATTACATCAAGGAACAGCTGTGGCTCTGATTTGGTTTCAGGCTTATATAGGAATTGTTAAACTATTTTTCTAGAAGTAATCAAAACCACTAATATCTGAAAAGAAAACTCTTAATTAAACTTTAAAAATTATATAGTGAAAGGTCCTCTATTCTATTTAATAATTGTAAAAAATCAACTTTAGCCCAATAATAATTGTCTTTTTTAACTTAGATTACTTGCAGAAGCACTGTTTATGCTTAGGTAACAGTTTATGAGAAAATCTGAGAAAAATTCTGATTATGTCCCCAGCACTCTTCAAATTTCCTTGCCAGCTGTACCAAAACGTTTGTGGGTTTAGAGCTCGCCATGTTGTCTCGTGCTTTCCTGCCTCAGCACATGCTGTTCTGTCTGCCTGGAATACCCTCTCATGCCTGGCGTGAGAATGCTTCAGCCCAATGGGATCGACTCTGAGAGGCCTTCTCTGGCTTCTGCAGCCAGACTTAGATGTTCCTTGTAGGCAATAAAGTTCAGTGGGCATTTCTTCATTATCTTATTTGTCACAATGGGTGTTGCTAACTGTTCCCATGTTTGTCTTTCTGCTATACCAGCATCAGCTTAATGCTGGTATATACTATAGTATTAATACATACTTCTTAACACTTCTGACATTAGGGATTCAATGGTGCACAGCACAGTCTAGCTACTACCCTCAGGGAGCTTCAAGCCTAATGTGAACCCAAGACTTTTCCTCTTTGTAAATACCAGTGCTTATTAAATCAACAAGTCAAAAACTGACTCCCCTATTAGCATCCTCAAGAGGAGGGACAATATATTACGGAGTCTTTGGGGTTGTTTTTTTTTTGCATCCCCAGAACTTATTATAGTAAACAACACACACCAAACACTCAATAATTATGTGTTGAGTGAATGAAGGAATGATTGATTTAAGTAATTTAATTGTTGACTTTGAATTTCATATGAGCAAGTAGCTTTTCAGAAAAAAAAATCTCATTTAAAGATTTATGTTAATTTCTTTTCATAAGTGCTGTTTTGAAGCTGATAATTTTAGGGGTAATGAAAACTCAAACGTCAGGTCATCTCCCAGAAGAATGAGTTGGAATCACATGACACTTTTTACTAGCACAAGCTATTTAGACAATTCTAATCATAGTTTCAGTAATTATAAAATTATTAATATCAACTGTCACTTATATTTAGACTTTCAAGTTGAAGTTTAACCTTTAACTCTGTCCAAATATGTCATGTAAACAAGCTAAATTAACTATCCTTTGAGATAAAAAACTAATATCTTACAAGGATTTATTCAGTGTGCTAATTCTTTGAAGCTTCCTGGAAAGTAAATTCAAATTCAAGACAATTAAATGTTAATAAATTTCTAGTGATCAGAGAGATGGATACAAGGGAGATTAATATTCTTTCTCATGCTTTAGAGATAGGCTTTCAAAATGATAAAATAAAATGTCATCTTTGAAAGTGATCCCTTAAATTATAGTGCTCGGATGTCCTTATATATTTAGTGAACAAGCAACAAATTTTTTTTGAGCATGGAATAGGTGCTCAGGTTGGTGAGCTCCCTTGAGGGGGTCATAGTAGAAATAAAAATGTATTCATTCCTTCAACAACGTTTTATTGCGAACCTGCCATATGTGTTATTCTCCACACTGGGATTCTGGCCATAAACAAGGAAAGCAGAAATCTTGTCCTGTGGAGCCTGACCGTGGGTGGGTTTGGAAATGTAAATGCATAGGAAAACAAATACAAATTAATTACAAAATAAAGACACAGTCATTTACAAATACTCAAGGGAACGTTGTATTTCACATTTCGTATTTTGCCATATCTTCAGGAAGAAATTTAGCCAGAACCGTAAGTTGAGGATTTGCCTGTAAATGTTTACTCAGGATGAGCTGTTTGCCCAGAGCATCAGAACCACAGCCCAGCATTTGCCTACTGCTCGGCTTACATCCCCAACTCCTAGATCCCACTTTCTCACTTTAGGAAATAAAACTAATGTAGGAAATACCTAACTTCAGCTTTCTGCCAGCTCTATATTGACCATGTATGTTCAGCTCTGTAATTTTAAGACTTCATAAGTATAAAAAATGCTTACTTTTTATCTTCAGTTTGGCTTTAATTTCTCTTCTCTGTGAGAACTGTAAACCTGCCAACTTTATGTTAGTTGATCTATTTATTCTGAGCTAAAGGACTACACAACATGTCAGTTGTTAGTTTTTTTCTTTTTCTTTTCAAAGTTTGAGCAATTTTAACTGATATCCTAGGGAAAGAGTTTATTGTGAGCATTAAAAATGAAATTTGGTTTTATTTCAATGGCTTTGGAGCAATTCAAAGTGCATGTATTTATTGCTTAAATGCATGCTATACACCTATTAGTATAGCAACTTATGATGATGTTTTCAATATCTTTCCTCTTAAAAATGTTCCAGTTTTCTGAAGAATGTTCCTTTGTATTTTTCTGATTACAGCCTTACAAGGTCACTTGAGGGCAGATCCAGCTGGAGGCAGCAGCTGATCCCAAGTGCTCTGAAGGTGGCATCATATTTGTGCTGTGTGTTTTTGGGTTCTCTACAGCTGACCTCCTGCCAACTTGTCATCTGTGGTCATAGCCAGGTCAACTAGAGCAGGGAGGGCCTGAGGGCAAGGGTCCAAAGCCCTAATCCAGACCTTCCCACCTGGGCTATGAGCACTGTGGGCATACATCCAGCTCCTGCTCTTGGAGTTAATTTAGTGGGGCTGCCAATGTAGATATCCAGGCCAGCAAGAGTTGGCTCAAGGGGGACATCCCAGTAAGAACCACTAGGGCATCTGGACAAGTAGCTGGAACATGGCAGTTGCTTACAGGAGGCAGGCACTTGGTATAAAGAGCTATTTCAACAGGTAGAGGGCACCGGGATGAGGTTCAATGTAGGAGTTTATGCTGGAGGAGGCATGAGGACAGCACTGAGAAGCACAAACTAGAACTCAAGCCTCAGGGGACTTGGGAAAGAGAAGATTAGTAAGGCATTGCTATAGTATAAAACAAAGGAATCCAGTTGCCAAACAGGTGTATTAGGCAGAAGAAGAGATAAGCCCAGTTATAATAACCGAAATAAAGATGTAGAACAGAACTTATAGCAAAGGCCCTTGGAGTTGAGCAGGGGTTTGAGTTGACCAGCTGTAGGGACAGGAGTGAGATGGGGCTGACAAAGGAGGACCCTGACAGTGGGTCCTCCCTGGGGTGTGGACATTGGGATCACTGAAAATACTTGAGTTCATGAAATCCAAAGTGTATTTGAAGGGGTCCATGTAATTCACACACGCACAGATTATTTTCTTATCTCCTGTCAGTTCTGCATTAGGATTCCTTGGTTTATAGCATCTCTTCCCTCTTCCTGGGAACTCAAAGACCTGTTGTTCAAAATTCAGCATGTGCTTACTGAGCAGCTATTATGTATAAAGCCATGTGCTGGATGCTCTGAGAGCTTCTGTGGTCAATAAGGCACAGTTTCCTTCTCAAGATGTTGACACTATGGTGGTGAGGTAAGACAAGCTTGCAAATGAGGACAAGTCAAGGCTGTGTGTCAGAGATGTGGGATGAGTAGTCTAGAGCACCACAGCCGTTTCGGGGCAGAACTAATGGTTGCCAGGAAGCACAGAAGGCTTCTCAGAGGAAATCTTGTTTGAGCTGAGCCTCGGAGGAGCATAAACTTTCAGTAAGTATAAATGAAGGCAATAAGGCTGAGGAAAGAGCAGCTACACAGATAGGGAAGTATTCTCTAGGCTTGTTGGTATTTAGGAGAACAAGGAGATCAAAGGTTAGAATTGAAAAGTAACTTAGCACAGACATGCCTATATTTGGTAGAATCTTAAGTGTCAGATTCCACTAAATAACATTCAAGCTTCATGTGGTAGTTCCAGAGTCTTATTGAATATTCTATGCATAAGATGCGTATAATGAAGAGGTGTTTGGTTTTATGCGGAGTGAATTAAATGGAGATCCACAGAAGAAGGCCATGTCAGAAAGCATATGCAATTGTGACACCATCATGAAGTGCCTGTGATGGTAACGAATGGGTGATGGAGAAAAAAGAATGAAAAATGGCTGTGGGTTTGAATCTGATTGACTCAGAGAATATTGGTACAGTAAATACCTTTATGGAAATTAGAAGGAGGAGTTGGTGCTGAGGGTGTATGTGCATGAGTGTATGCGTGCACTTGACTAGGCTAGGTAATGAATGCCGAAGACTGAAATACAAATAGGCTGATTAGGCAGCTAGCTGGAAATAGATGTGAACATGTTCAGGTAATTGGTATGGAGTGCCACAGCTCAGGGGATATGTTAGGGATTAAGACAGAAGAGAGGTCAGAACCTTGGAGTTCATACTCATTTAAGGGACCGAAGAAAAATGAGGAATGACAGGAAGAAACAGAGAAAGGACCATTCCGAATAGATGAACACCTGGAAGTGTGTCATCACTAAGCTAAGAGATGAGAGTTTCATGGCAAAAGTATATCTTGCTCTCCATTGTGTGTGTGTGTGTGTGTGTATGTGTATGTGTGTGTGTGTATATATATATATATTTATTTATAATTTAAATATATATATCATACATGTGTGACTTGATTTAAAATATATATAGCATATATACACATATATCATATGTGTATGTATATATATATATATATATATATATATCTCATATATATATGACTTAAACATATATGGGTAAATTAACTACAATGGAATGTAGATAGAACAGTAAAAATCAACAAGTAAGATGAATAAGAGTATCACAGCCAAACAAGCACATGCATCCATTAATATTCATTTTTAGCATCCAAACAGCTAAAAAGTAAATGAGAGAAGTCCCCTGTCTCTGCTATAACAAAATCAGTGTTCACTGCACAAATTAAATTTATTTGGGTTGTCTGGCGAAGAATCTGGGCACAATCTTCTTATATGAGGTCTTTGGGTCAAGGAGCGAACCCTGTAAAATGGCCTCAAAACCCATTCTCATCCGCTTCCAGGCATAGGAGCCCCTCCCTCTTGCCTCAGTAACGCATGTCCTCATCCCAGAATGTGGCCCAGCATTGTAATCCCAGTCTCCCTTAGGAACTTCCCATCATCAGCTAGAAAAATGCACTCTGGGATTTAATGGACTGTGATGTGTAAAAAGTTTTACAACCTGCAGAATAAAGCAGATGCTATGTGGCTATTTATAAATAAATAGTATCAGACGTAATTCTCCTTCTGCTTTTTTGAACACCAATGAAAACAGAGCCAGTGGTCAAATGGTCCATGATAAAGGAACAATGGACTGAGAGCAAACTTTCCAGCAAACATATGCCTTAAGCTTCAAATAAAATGTATTTTTAAAGCAAACAATGAGATGAGATAGAGATGTATAATGAGAGTAAAATTGCAACCTCACTGCAGAGTTCACTAGAATTAATGGAAACTCTAGAGTTGCATTGCATTCCATGTTGTCAGAGCTTGTCTACTGGTGATCTTGGTGTTAGCAAACATGGTTTCCATTATGTGTGAATTACTTGGGTACATACTTGCATGTAAATACCACTTCTATATTGAGTCTTAGGTTCTGCCTAGAGCTCTATGAATGATTTGTTATTAGAAAATTTATGATCTGTAATTTGTAGACATGTCAAAAATACACCAAAAGGAATTAATAAAGTCATTTTAAACAGATGGTTTTTAAAACAACAACAACAAAAAATCCTGAATGGAATACAGTTCAGTGAACTGGAGCGAGATGTGGAAGACAATGCGTTCTTGTATGAACATCTTCACAGATGTCAATGACAATAAATGCCAGACAGAGACAATAAATTCTAGATTTTTCAGCAAGAAAATTACTTCACAGAATTTATTTGCTCAGAATCTCAGCCACCTTAAGTTAGCACCATAGATCATTATACCTTGATCTCCTGTGCATATGAATTAAGGGGAAATGGAAAATTTCAGGAAAGCTCTGAAGGTGGAGGTAGCTCAGGGCTTTAGCCCCTTGAATCTACACCATTTTTAGTACACTGGCAGTGAATTTTGGATCAATCCACTACCGATTACGTGCCCTTCCTGGGCTATTCTTAAATTTGGAGAGAGGTACAGCTAGGCTTTTCTGGAATTAGGGTAGGAGGGGCTTGGTTGTTCATAACGTAATAGAACTGCCTTAGGTTTTCATGTGCCTATTTTACAATGCTTTAAAGACAATAACACTGAACTTGGAGGAAAAAGACTTTGGTTTTAATGCTAGTTTTTGTACTAACTAGGTGTGTAACTAGATTGTTTAAGTATGGCCCCCATTTGCTTAGCTTTAAAACAAAGCTCTCATCCTTTCCAGCGTTAGCAATATATCATTTAAATTTTACCATCATTCTTAGGTATCCATTACTAGAAACTGATATCTAAGTTTCCATAATCACTGTCAGAGTTATCCAGAACTCATTATCTCTAAATTTATCAATTGGAATTACCCCTTGACAATAATAAAAAAAAAATCCTACTTGGGTATACATTTGAAAAAATTATTTGTTTTGAAATTATGAACGTATTTTAATCCTGGTCAGTGAGGCTTGATTGGAGTATGCAGTACAGGTGAAGGCATTTTTATTCTGATTCTGATACCCACGTTTTTGTGTGTTCCAAACGATCTGCTTCTATGAGAGGAGTGAACAATAGTAACTGCATCCCAGGCACACGTGAGTCATTACTCATAGAAATGACAGAAAGCAGTTTCCCAATGCTAAAAGTGACATTAATGATATATAATAATGGTCAAGATATTTTGGTTGCACTCATTTTGTCGGCAGCAGCAGCTGCAGCAAAGTGTCATTGTTGTATACGCTGAAAAGAAACAGTCCTATATCTGATGTCACATCCAATTTTTTGAACTACTTAATTCAGGTGATTTATAGGTCATCTCTAAAGTTGAGACGGATTCACCAACAGCAAGGGTCTAGAAACAGTCAGTCCTGCTGTTCATAAGTAATATGAGCTACTGATGTGCTGCTTCAACAAATGTTTATTGACTACCAGATATTTTCGCAGGTGTAATCTCATTGCACCTTTGCACCTTCCCTGGCAGGTAGATGCTGTTGTACCAATTTTTACAGATGGCGATGTACTCAAGGAGGTTAAATGTCAAGGAGGTTAAAGGTTATATAATTAGCATTGGTACAACCTGGTCTGAACTGGCTCCAACTACAGAGCTGATACTATATATAGGGTTCCATCCGTTACAGTCTGTGTGGTAAAAACAGGTAGTAAGATACATGCGCTAAAGTGGCAATGCTTACAAGTAAGTAGAGCAAAGAATAGCCTAGGAAAAATTCTGAATGATGCCACACCGAGGTGGAAGCCTGGCAAACTCTGCAGCCAGCTCTCCCAGACCTCCCTGAGCTTTCCGTGGAAGGATGAGCCTCTCAAGCCCATTGCTTGGAATGGATTGCTGGGAAAATTCAGTGTCTTTCAGCCACAACCACTCAAGCTAAGTGATCCCTCAGTGTCACAAAGAACAATGTCTACGTTGTAGCCTCATGGTCCCAAGCTTTTAGTGACCTGCTGCACCAGCCTGGGTAGGTCCAAACCATAGCACACTCAAGTGGTTTTTGTCTTCAAGACAGACATTTTCTGGTAGAGTAATTGAGTATTTTCAGTACTCAGCCTACCTTCCTGCTGCCTTTAACTCCCAGCTCAGGCCAGGAGCAGGATAGCACAGGAATAAGAGCACAGATTCTGGAGTCAGGCAGCCAGGGCTTGAATCTCAGTTCTGTCCCTTACTAGTTGTGTGACCTTGGGTAAGATACTTAATCTCTTATCCCTCAATTTACTCTTTTGTCAAATGGGGACAATAACCACATTAGCTATCTCTTAGGATTATCAGGAATATTTAATAAGTACAGAAATGCTCCATGCTTTGGGCCAGTCACTTGTCCTGCATAGGCTGATACATGCATATGTGTAGGTATCATTTTTCTTTAAATTCTTCTTTTTTGATATCCCTTAGCCTTTAACTTTTTGCTCTTTTCCTATCTCTGTCTCCTTCCAATGCTCTTTTATTTCTTATTTTATAAATGAGAGTGCCATCAAGTTCATTCCCCATTTATTTACCTCCAACAATCCCATCTTTGAAAAGAAAAAAAACTACATTTACAGCTTTAATTAGCATGTAGATTCTGATAATGATCAAACTGAGATGCATATTAAATAGGTCATTTTTGAGAACTCACTACATGCCAAGTTGGTGAGGGTCTCTCTGACGTGCTATTTCATTGATTTCTCTCAAAGGCAAGTATATTATTATTTTGATATTAAGAAGAGAAAGTTAAGTTTCAGAGAGATTTACTAACTTGCCTTAAGTTTCACAGCAGGTAGATAACAGTTATCAGTGCCTGCTGCCTGCTGAGCGTAAGAGGTTCATTTTTCACAAACCATTTACAGATTCATTTACAAAGCATGTAATAATGTTCTGGAGAATCTGGGCAGTATAGCAAGTGCCAGGTAAGGGGAAATTTTTAACTTAAAAAATATGGCGTAGTATAAAGAGCCCAGGGCCAGACTGAAGTTCTGGCCTGGATCCTCTTTTAGCTTTTAGACTCAATGTCATTTAAAGCAAGTCATGTAGTCTTTTGGATCCTCATTTTTGTCATCTGAAAAATGGGAATCATAATATTGTTGATGTGAGGATTTAAAAATGGAAACAGACATGAAAGTTGATTGTGAATTTTATGTCACAATAGGTAGGTAAGGTTTATTAATTTTATTATTCAGATTTCTAGATTTTTCAGAGTTCCACCTGTAATCTTAGCTGCGGATTGGGAATATTAATTAACTATTGGTCAAGATTCGTTCTGAATGTGTAATATCATTTTGACCAGGAAAAGATAAGACTGGTGGTGGGCTTCTGCTTTTTAAAGTTCACGTTCTGACGTTAGAAGGCAGCTCTGTTAGCATCAAAATGAATTTGGGGGTCACATTGACCAATTTGTAAGTGAGAAAATATAGTCAATTAAATTTTATTAGTCAATAAAGCTATGTATCATTCCACTCCTCTAGTTCCCAACCTAGTTTATTGCACTGATATCTAACTAACTGGCTTTTGAAGATTTCCATCCTAATGAAACTAGGCCACAGGAAGACTGTGTAGATTATATCTTTGGTTCATTTAATGGGCCAAGAAAAGGGGATATAGCTGTGTCTTTAATCAGCAGACCTGAAGATGTGTCAGTGAGAATAACCCAGGTGCTGATCCCCTTAATGACAACACTATTTTAGAAAGCATTTTAAACACATTATACTGCAGATTATTCTTTTTTTTTTCCTAATGGAGCTGTCCTTGAAGGACCATTATGCCATTTCTTTCAGATGTTTAATAAAGCACGAGATTATAATGATCATGCTTGGGAATAGGTTTTGTGCAGCTGGGAATTGCAATATAGCAATCTTCTATTAAATCATCAGGATGCTAAAATGTATCTTTAGTGGAGTGGTGATGGAGGTTTTATTAAATTGGTCTAATCAGTATTCCCTATGATCGTTCCTACAATTTTATTTTTAATTATTATCACCCTAATCAAAAAGCATGTATTCAAGATTCCTTTGTGCGTATTCCTGAGTTGAGGTCTATGAGAGTTCTAGCCCAGACCCTCCACAGGCTTATAGTTAGAAACAACCCCGAAGCTTATTTAACCTGTAAATGACAGATACATTTTTCTTAGATGGTGTTGGTGTGGGGGTTTGAGTGTAGGCTCCTGAGTGTGCTTGCTTGGGTTCAAAGACATGCACTGCACTTACTCGTGGCAGTGTGTTGGACATGCTACTGAATCACCTCTGAGAATAATGCTAGCTTGTGAGAATTAAATGAGATTTGTATTAAGTTAGCCCTTAGCACCAAGCCCTTAGAAAGTGCCCAATGAAAGGTAGCTCTTTGAAAACAAGAAGCTGAATATCAGAGATAATGTTTAATAATTTTAGGCTTACTTCCCACACAATTTCTAAACAATCTTTATTACATTAGTCTTGACGAATCAAAATTTTAAAATATAGGGTCAAGTTCTGACCAAACAAGTTGAATCTCTTGGAGGATCGTATGAGAAGGAAAAGAAAAAGTCTCCCTAGCCACTGGGTTTCAGTAAAACAGTCAGCTGTGTGTCCTCAGTACCTCGTATACAGGCAGGGGGATGGTGTGACGGGGCTCAGCATTGTTTGCTCAGAGAACTTAGGAGCTAGGAGCCCCCCACGCAGCACATGGTGTTTGGGGTGGGAAAACTGCAGGGACCTTAGCACCCTGGAACCTTGTTTGTGGTTCATAGGGGAGCAGAGAGAGAAAGCAGCAAATACTGAGATCGGGGATCCATATGGAAAGGCTCTGGTATCTGAGTGCTGGTTAAGAAAGAGAAAGAAGCAGGGGCTGTCCCCTGGAAATAGGGATGGACTGAGCAATGAATCCAACTAGAAGAAATGGCAAAAGAAGCCTCATGATGGAAAGCTAGTTAGTGATTCAACCAGTAAAACATTTGCTATTGATATCAATTTAATTTTTCTAATAAGTCAAACTTCTAATCATCTTACACAGAGAATTTAATAAAAAAAGGACCCCAGGACTAGGTCTGGTGGTGGCTTAGCAAGGCTAAATTTCTTTCTGTCACATTGTCTCAAACCCCATAAACGGTGAACCTGTCACACTTATGTGTATTATAACAGGTGAAAAAAAAATCCTTAAAAAGAAATCAGACCCCAGGTGTCTTAGATGGTGACAAAGCAACAGCATTTGTTTTGCATTGAATGTTATTTTGATCCCTGCTCCTTTAGAATGAACACCCAGAGTCTTATTTAAAAAAAATTTTTTTTTAAGAAAGCTGTCCCACCTTCAGATGCTATCTACCTTTATTCTTGAAGAACACTTGTAGCCATGGGAAAAAACTCTTCAAGTTACATTAATGAAGACTCTGAAGTACATAAGAAAGGGGAGGGAGGGCTGGTCACTATCCACAGAACTTCCCGGCAGAAGCTCTAGTGGGTGTAAGGATAGGAGGCCTGTGATAATCCCACAGAATCACGTCACTCTATATAGCTGCTCAAAGGTTTTGGACGTGTGCCCTGCTCTTTACTGTAGCATTCCAGCATGATAATGACACCTAATTTAATGATCAGGATCCATTATGTGGCATGAAACGAGGGATTCGAAGGAACTTTGTTGTGCACCTATTAAGTGCAATGTATTGTGCCTCCCATGTTACAGGGATTATATCTTTTAGTCTTTATGGAGTGCCTGTGAAGTATCTGTTATCATACCTTTTTCTGTTATAACGTTAAGTGCGTTGCTAATGGCCGTGTTTGGGGGAGGTGTGCCTGATGCCAAAATTCATCTTTCCTTTATAATACAATCTCCTTCTGGGCTGATGGGTTGTTTTAAAGAACTGAGCCCAAGGAGCCTCCCATACTCATCAATGAACCTGCTTCATATCCATTGCTTTGGCCCCAAACCTCAGGTCAGTGCCATATCAGTATGGCCTGCCTGTGTGCAAACACCATCTTGACTTTTCCCTTTCATCTATTTGTTGCCCTGCAGATAACACAGGAAAAAAATATAATTGGTTGTAACCTCTTGAGATATAAATGATAATGATACATATCTAGTTTGTGACCTTACTCATTTTTCACTTCCCAAAAATAAGAAAAAGATACTACTCTGTTGTTCCTTGAAATTGAAAATATACTAATAAGTTCAGCAAGTGGTGTGAACTGCATTTTGAAAGTTTCTGTAGAGCATGAGTAATTGAGCAATTTAGCACAGTACTTCTGGCTGATGCATTTTGTGGAACTTTTCTTCTACCTATTTCAGAACTCATTGTTTGGGGAAAAATTCAGACTGCATGCAGTTTGTATGCTTTTAAGTGAAAGTAGTACATACTTGCTATTCTTTTGTCTTGTAAAATTACTTGAGATCATTTTTTTTTCCCTTTGTAGTGTTGTTATAATCTGTCTTGGGAAGTATTTTTAAATACCAAAGATGAAGTTATATTTCCTTCACAGATCATTGGGTGCTTTGCCTTAGCAACTTGTATAATGAATGTGTCATTGGCATCCTGCTTAAGCATCATTTAGTCACAAAACCAGAAGAAATTCCCTGTTTGATCTGGAGTGGCTCTTTGCAACCATAGAAGTATACATACACATGAAAGTAAAAGAAAAGAAAGCACAAGGTCATGAGAATTAATGTGGGGATGCTTTCTCAATAAAATAATCAGGGCAAATCTATAATAAAGCGCATCCTAATGAAATTTACAAAAATGACAGACCATCTCACGTCACTGAATCTCCCCTCATCCCCACCCCTAGTTTGAAACAAGTAAGCTGTTCCTTATGAACCTAAAATAAGTTCTCAGTTGCCCTCTGGAATAGTGCTCAAATGTATCAAGAATAGAACAAACAAGCAAACGAAAAACCCAAATTACTTAAAGAACTCATAATAACTAAATTTCTTACTAAGTTCACAGGGGAAAATGTCCACATTCCATATGCGTTTCTAGAATAAAAGAGTTTTCTCCACCTGTCTCTTTGATGAGAGAAGAAATTAGAAGTGCTATGCTGGGTGATGTATTAGAGGGGCAGGTCAGCGGCCATGGTGACATTCCAGCTGCAGCAACAATACTGAAACCAACATAAATGGCAGGGTGAAGAGGGTCTTCAATATGGAGAGCTCAGGACTTCTAGATGACATTTGGGTTGGTCCACATACGTTTGTCTTCTCTCCCCTTCCAAACCCTTGTAAAATGGGAATAAAGGAAATCAAGAAGTGTGATGCCTCCAGCTTTGCTCTTCTTTCTCAAGACTGGCTTATTTATTTGGGGTCTTTTGTAGTTCCATATGAAGGATTAGTTTTTCTATTTCTGTGAAAAATGCTATTGGAATTCTGATAGATTGTATTGAATCTGCAAATTGCTTTGGCTAGTATGGACGTTTTAACTATATTTCCTCCAATCTATGATCATGAGATGTCTTTCCATTTATTTGTCTTCTTCAATTACTTTCATCAATGTCACACAGTCTTCAGTGTACAGGTCTTTCACCTCCTTTGTTAAATTTATTCCTAGGAATTTAACTATTTTATTGCTACTGTAATTAGGATGGTTTTCTTAATTTATTTTTCAGACAGTTCATTGTTGATGTATAGAAATACAGCTGATTTTTATATATTGTTTTTTGTGTTCTGCACCTTTACTGAATGTTTATTCTAACATATTTTTGTTTATTTGTTTTTTGGTTCAGTCTTTAGGGTTCTCTGTATATAAGATTGATTATGTCAATTGAACTTCTTCCTTTCTGATTTGAATATCTTTTATTTCTTTGTTATAAAACTATAGTAATCATAACAGTAGGGTACGGTATAAAAGTAGACACATAGACACATAGCCCCAGAAATAAACCCACCATATATGGTCAACTTGGTTTTGTTCATGGTGCCAACCTACACAATGGGAAAAAAATAGTCTTTTCAAAATGGTGTTGGGAAAACTGGATAGTCACATGCAAAAGAATGAAATTATAAACACTTATACCATACACAAAAATTAACTCAAAATAGTTTAAAAACTTAAATTAAGACCTGAAACAGTAGAACTTCTAGAACAAAACATAGAGGAAAAACTTCTTGGCATTGGCAATGATTATTATTATTTTTTTTGATATGACACCAAAACCACAAGCAACAAAAGCAAAAATAAATAAGTGGGACTACGTCAAATAAAAAGCTTTTGAATAGCAAAGAGAATAATAACAGAGTGAAAGGGCAACCTAAGGAATGAGAGAAAATATTTACAAACCACATATCTGATAAGGGATTAATATCCAAAATATATAAGGAGATCCTACAAATCAATAGCCAGAAAACAAGGAAGCTGACTGAAAAATGGGCAAAGGACCTGAACAGACATTTTTTCAAAAAAGATATAGGAATGGTAAAGTAAATGAGAAGGGGCTTAACAGCACTAATCAACAGTGAAATGCAAATCAAAACCACAGTAATATCACAAAAAGTATCACCTCATACCTGTTTGGGTGGCTATTATAACAAAGACAAGTGATGGGCCGGCCCGGTGGCTCAGGCAGTTAGAGCTCCATGCTCCTAACTCCGAAAGCTGCCGGTTTGATTCCCACATGGGCCAGTGGGCTCTCAACCAAAAGGTTGCTGGTTCGACTCCCGCAAGGGATGGTGGGCTGTGCCCCTGCAACTAGAAGAAAAGACGGCAACTGGACCTGGAGCTGAGCTGCGCCCTCCACAACTAAGACTGAAAGGACAACAACTTGAAGCTGAATGCACCCTCCACAACTAAGATTGAAAGGACAACAACTTGACTTGGGAAAAAAAAAAAGGCATGGAAGTAGACACTGTTCTCCAATAAAGTCCTGTTCCCCTTCCCCAATAAAATCTTTAAAGAAAAAAAAAAAGACAAGTGATAACAAGTGTTGGTCAGGATGTGGAGAAAAGGGAACCTTTGTATACTGCTAGTGGGAATGTAAATTGGTACAGCCATTATGGAAAGCGGTATGGAGGCTCCTCAAAATATTAAAAATCGAACTACCATATGTTTCAGCAATCCTACTTCTAGATCTATACCCAAGAGATATCTGCACTCCTGTGGGAGGCGATGAATGTGTGGATTAACTTGCCTGTGATAATCACTTCACTTGAACCCCTTTAAAAATCATGTTGTACAACCTAAACATATGCACAATTTTTATTTGTTAACCATACCTCAATAAAACTGGAAAAAAGAAAATGAGAGTAAAGGAATAAAAGAGGCTTTAACCCACAAGAACCAACATACATATGAAAACCTTACAAAGTCAATAGAAAATATCCAAATAGAAAAATGAGCAAACAGAATAAATTGGCATTTTTCAGGAGAAAGGCTTATCATGGCTAATGAACATACAACAAAATGTTTAAGATTAATCTCATTGGAAATCTGGGATGTGCAAGTGAAGACAAAAATGAGATGCCATTTCTCACCCACCAGATTGGCAAAAATGAAAATGTCTATTCATGTGGTGTGTTTATGAGAATGTAGTGACACAAAAACTCTCATATACAGCTGGTGGGATGTAGCACAACCATTTTGGAAGGTAATTTGGCCGCATTTATGAAAATGAAAAATGTGCATACCTTATGACCCAGGCGGAGTTCCACTATCAGGTCTCCAACACAGAGAAACTGTCGCTCGTATGCTACAGAAGGCCTGTACATGGATGTGGCTACAACATAGCAGAAAATGTTGAGACAGAGACTTTGTTAGACACTCTATGATCTATTCATACTGCAGTGGGTTGTTTTTTTTTTTTTTTTAAACAAATACTACCATTTGATTCTGTGAATGTTTACATTTAAGTGCCTGAATAGTATAGTTACTGTTTCATCTCACACTCCATTTGTAGACTGTAATATAATACTTACCATTTCAAAAACAGGTCATAGCTGAGAATCGTGGGTTTGGCGATGGATTATACATACTATCTGCCATATATTTTTAATCTGTAGCAACTGTCATTATGTTTTGATGTTATACTATGTTTATCTTGCTGAAAATTTTATTCTAGATATCTCAAAGAATTATAGGTTGTAATCCACTACAACCTAAAATGCACCAGCCTTCATTGCAGAGCTTTAGTCACTTCAAGAACCAGGTCAGTGGAGCCTATGATAACAAATTCATTTAAAAAATGATCGATAAGTGTGGAATTTAAAAGTATGGAATTTGTTCTGCTGTAGAAGTAAGAATAAGGTAACTGTCTAATCATACCTGGAGAGACGGTTAAGACTGAGTTACATCATGGAAAGAGAATGTCTGTTCTGCTTTAAGTCTTTAAAACAAATATACTGCATTTTCTGAAGTAGTCATTCTGTAGTGAAAGACTGACTGGGTTTTCCTTTATTCTTTTCACTGTATCATTAACAGTTAGTTCCTAGCATCACATTAGACTTCTACTAGGCATTCAATAGCTACTTGCCAAACTACTTTAATAATAGGACGGGAGAATATGCTTTGCTGAGCTCTTGCCTGTTAGCTTGGAGGAGAATGATGATGTCTTCCCAGGAGACTTGATTTTCTGAGTCTGGTTTTCCTTCACATTCTTCATTGTGCCTTGGACCCAGGACAGCCCTTGCTCCAAGTTAGAAGAGGAGACTAACACCCAGGATGGCAGAACAGAGAGTTAGAAAGAATCTGGGTCCTCGATGATATCTTTCACCTACCCCTTAGCCCATCCACATTCTGGATATTCTATTATATGAGATGATGCTTTTGCATGAAGTTAGACTTACTTGAAACTGGAAGCATCACAACAGGTACAATTTTTTAAATAAACTGACTTTGTGGCTATCAAATGCGCTGAAAATCACAAATGTTTTTTTATCAGACCACCAGCATTATCCTCGGAATAAGAGCAGTGACAACAAATCAAATAAACCCTAGAACTAGAAATGATTGAATATTCAAATTGAAAGGAAATAAACATAAACTATTCTAGCATTTTTATTTAAACAGGGAATTTTAAGCCCAGAGAAATACAAACCTTGCTCAGGGTCACTTAGCAAGTTTGCAGCATGTCAAGATTAGATCTCAGGGCTGGATGGCCACTTAATACTGTCTCTACATGATGTTAGTGTCAAAAAGAGACAGTGTTTAATGAGAGAGGAGACTGAGGTATTAACACAAAGGACACCGTTTCTGAGTGGTATGTCTGCGTATCTAAAACTTCCCAGGATCCTTTCAACTGGGTCATTAACTTGAAGGGATTGTGTAAGACTGAGGCATGATTATTATCTTATTTTTCATTTTATAGAAATATACAGTGTCAACACTTCCAGTGTTGTTATAAATAATTAATAATTGTAGATACTTTAGGGAGTTGAGGATATTTTTTAAGCAATAAATGTACCTCTGGTTTGGTTTACTTCTTTTCTGATTAATGCATGACCTCTGACACTTGTTTGTTTCATCCTGTTATAATTGTGAAATGTTTTAGCCCTAATTTTGGCCCTGTGTTTTTCACACAGTACAGTTTCTTTACTCATACCTCTTTGCCTAGTTAATGTTTAATGCCATTTATATTCTTACACCTCTGAATATTAAGCCACAGAAAGGTTTTCCAATGATATAAATTATAGCTTCCATCAGGAGTGCTGGTGGAATTAATAACCCAGAATAATGTAAGGCTGAAATGTGAGTGTATAGCATATTAAGAGGATGAATAAAGATTTATGCACTCAAGTTTGCAGCCTAAATGAAAGGTCAGGGAGTTGAGACTTTGGGTCACCACATTATGTTTAAGAGAGTTTTCAACACACACACACATCTAATTACCCACTGGAGCCTGACTACCCATTGGCCACACTCATTTTGGTTCACTCAATAAGCCTTTATAGAACACCTCCTCTATGTCCGACAGTGTACAAGACACTGGGAAGCGTATTGGCAGGGGGAAAACTTACAGGTGACTAAGGAGTAGCAGAAATCTAATAAGGGAGAACACAATGACCCTGGCCATGAGGAATGTGCCATCTAATAGTGAGGTAGCTAATCAAGTAATTAGTGCACATTCTAGTCAGTGCTACACTAATGGTTTGACCAAAGTACTTTTGAATATAGGTGACTGTACGTTTACTTCGGGCTTCTCTGAGGAGGTGACATATAAGCTGGGTCTTCAAAGATGAGTAGAATTCTATAAGTGGAGAAGACAAAGGAGCAAGGGGATATTTCAGGTGAGAAAACATCATTTGCAAAGGAAGGATGTTAATCAAATTGTTGAAGCAAAACACGAGTAAGTAGTTTGGGGGATGTGGGGTAGAGAATATGCATGATGAGAAGTCAAGCTGAAAACTCTAGATGATAGAGTGATGTAAGGAAGTTTCACTTAATCCATTCGCGGAATTATTTGAGGCTTCTTTCCTCCTCCCCATGCATGTTGGTCAACTCTCCACGTGGTCAGTTGTTAATCGATGTGGTCTTCCCAATCTGCTGTCACTGGGCAGTTATACGTGTGCACCCACATCAATCAAAAAAGATCTTTCTTCATATACAAAGGCTAAAAGGTGTCATTTCTCCACTGGGAACTTTCAGACTGACCCATGTTTAAGATCCTATCGATAACAATGTAAGTGACATCAATAATAAACATAATGCTGACATATAGGATGAGGTGAAAAAGATTCTACAGCTGAATAATAAGTGCATGTTTATGCAGCTTCTTTATTAGGAAGTTGGCAGTATAAACACTTTTCCTTACCATGCATGTGCTGCTCCATTTATCAAATTAATCTCCAAGACTTTTACTTTTGGTGTCTCTGCTGTCCTTGCCAACTTGAGGCTCCCAGTAATTGTTGCCTGCGAAGAGATTATCCATGAGTTTAGGTCTCGGTGATGTTAATGGTAGATAAAGAGCTATCATTTTTCTTTGTCATTGGACTGACTAAGGGGTGGCTGACTCACTTTCCTTTATCAGTTAAGTAGTGTTTAGGAAAAAGAGTCACCGGAAGCAAGAACCGAGGATAGTTTGAATATGTATGCCCATCTCTTATCAACAAGGATCTAAGGTATTGAACACAGGTACTGATCCATGAAACACTTAAAACAACGCACTGAAGTGCAGAGTCTCTGAAATTCAGTTTAAGCTCCTACTGCACATAGTAGGTGTAATGTGCACCTTTCTCTTTGAGGTCGTGGTCCACATTAAAGCCATAGAAATTTAGACCCTGAAAGGGAAAAAATGACATTAGAGCTCATCTGGTCTAATCCAGAACACTGTGCTCCATCATGAGGAGCATGTGGGAGAGCGAAAGGGTGCTTAGCAGGTGTCAGAGGACCTGGGTTCTAGTCTAGGCCATGGAACTTAGTGGTGCTAGAACTTGGGCCAGTCTTTTCACTTCTATGTACCCTTGGTGCACAGAGCTCTGTGAGTGCCCAAAGTTAGAAAGTACATATGGACACCCTCTGAGGAGCAGAAATGAATTATTATTACTATCATTGTCACTTCTTATAGTACTAAGAGCATTATAACTGTGAGACTTTCTGATAATTTAACTAGAACCAGACTAAATTTTACATCTCTATTCTCTGTAGGGAAAAGTTTTCCATGCGAAGTTTGTAATAAATAATATTCAACGGCATGTTTTTAATGTGCTAAAGTATTTTCAAATGCTTTCAGATGCTATTTTCATATAAACGATTTGTCTGCTAATACAGATGAGTTACTCAGTTATTAAAATAAGCCCTACAGGATTTATAGTCCCTAGCATTTAAGTAGTTACTTTTTACTTTCAAAGTAATTGATTTGTATTTCTCTAAAGTTACTTAATTGCAGAGACTGTTTTTTACCAGTTCACTTGCCCCTACCTCGTACCCCATTCCGTCCAAATCATCTGAATCCATGAAGTTTTAGTGCATTAGTGCAGCCAGTACTTGATACGACTTTTAATTCTAAAGTCTGTAAGTTGTTGGTGCTGCCTGAGTCCCTGTTTGCCCATGATAAAATTAAAGACGTTTAATTTTGGCATTAAAGACATCTGAACAGTATGCTAAGACCATGGCTGTTTATCCATTCTAACTGCAAAAAAGCAATAGTAGGCACACGGTACAACTACACCGAATAACTAAAAAATGATCTATATCAGATTTTGTAGTATGGTGTTTACATTTGCATTTATTATGATTATCTTATTTAGTGAAAAATTCCTTTTCAATGTTGCAGTGAAGCCTCACCCTGAAGACACAACTCGAGAATGAGGTGCATTTTAAAGAACTCTAGACTAGATGGGTAGACTGGGTGCTAGTCCCATTTCTGCCACCAATTAGCAGTATAACACTGAGTAAGCTATGTCACGTCTCAGGACCTCACTTTGCATGTAGACATTAAGATAAGGTTGACATTGAAAATCCCTTTGTTACCTTCCTAGTCGTGTCCTGTGCTCAGTACCCCCCAGTCTACTTTTGATGAGAATATTTTTGTGTTTCTGACCAAAGGGCCTTTTAAATCTCTCAAACTTTCTCAGAACACATAGAATATTTGGCTTAGCCTTTTGTTTAAACAAAGAAACCCATAAGCCAACATGCAAGATATCATCAGGGCAAATTAGCTCAGCCAATTCAAGAAATATCAGTATTTTTTCTAAACCAGGAAGCCTAAATTTTACCCCTTTCTCTGTCACTGACAAATTGAGTGACCTTAGTCAAGTCACTGTATGGGATTTCCTTAATGGTATTTCTAAAGTGACAGGTCTTAAACACTCGTTATGATCCCTTCCAAGTGTTAATGTGATAGGATAAGATTCTATGCAAATGTTCTGGTGTCAGTAAGTCTTGTGCTTGGTAATGAACAATGAACAATATAATCTGTCTTGGATAATTAAGGGCAGCTCTCTTATATTTGAGTTGATCATTAACTTTATTGAGTGATATTTCACATTTTGTTTGATGATGTCATTCATTAGATTACATCTTATGATTTAATCTAATCAGAAACTAGTGTCCTGAAGTATTTTTCCCCAAAATTCTTCTGTACTGCCTCCAAAGATTCAATTTGACTGGGAATTTTTTTCCTTATTTGTTTATGAATGGCATCTTCCATGCTTAATATATATGCATGTGTATGAAGAATGCAATCCAATATTTCACGTACCTTATTAATATGAGTCTTTCCTAAAAGATTTGTCTATAATATTATTTTCATCTTCACTAACTGACTCTATAATGGAAGCAGCTAAGCTATGCATGTTTGCTACGTTATTCTTTTTTTTTTTTTTTAAATGAAATGGTTGTACCTTATGGATGAGTTCTCGGCGGTAAGCCCATTTAAAATTTGTCATGCCTCATGATCCTGACAACACATCAACAGGAGCTGATTTAAGGAAACACAGAATGCTTGCTAATTCCTACTGTGAGTGGATTTCTTACTAATTATTTTTTGACTTTGAGCCTTTTAAAAAAATTCTTTAAAGTTAATTATTGTATGGAAGAAATTTTTTTTATTGAGGAAACATTGGTTTTTAGACCTCTCTCTTTAAATCTTATTTTTTAAAAGTATATGATTAAAGTAAATTATTTCAAACTCATTTTTTTCAGACTAGTTTAAATGAATTTTGATATCTGCACATATAGTTAGAATTTTTTTCTTAGAATTCAGACTTCTCATTTATTCTCTTGTGTATAATACATACAAAGCCAGAGAATGCTTTATTTCCTCCGTTCAAGTCTTTAACACTTAAATAATCAGCCTTCTTAAAACAATGGAAAATTGGATCTCTGCATTTTAATCATCTCATAAGAAGGAAGAGCAAAATAAGTGAAATTTGTAGTTGTTATTGGTCATAGAATCAAATATATCTGTGGAATAAGATGAAATGATATACTTTAATAGAGGAGCTTTATTAAATTACTTTAAAAAGAAACTTTAAAAGTGCTGTCTTAGTTTCAATTTCTTACATACTGTTTTTTTTTTTAAATAGTTGATTTCACAAGAAATTACCAGTTTCAAACCATACTTGTATACCATTTGAAAAAGGAATAAATTCAGGGTCACTTTTCTCTGTATATGCTGATCAGAGTGCAGTATAGTCATTTCATGCATAGCTACTGTTCACATCCCTTTGGGATGCCCAGAACTGCTGGAAGAAGTCGCTGAGAAGTTCCTGTCTGTCCTCAGGGAGCTGACACAGTAGTCTTGGTGAGGTATGCATATAACAAGTAGGTAAGAAATACCTAAAGAAAATGTGCCAGTTAACTTTCAGAAAGAAAATCAATGTAATGAACAATGCGGTTAAGATTGTTCCGAAAACAATTTTAAATTTGCAAATCAAAATAAGGGAAAAAATCTAGATTGAAGTAGAGAAAATGTGGGTTCAGGGTCTCATGGCTATTGGAGGTGAAGGATCAGGGGACAAAAGCAGACTGTGGGAGCTATTGGCCTGAGAGTGTGGACTGAAGTGAGAACCAGGAAAAGAGCTTGTAGAGGTCTCCAATGCTTGGGATAGAGGCATCTGAGGTAATCCAATTCCAGTCGCAATGTCAGGTGCCAGCCAAGTCACCTAAGCAGGTGAGGACTTGTATGTTCTGTCTAAAGAAGAAAGTTTCTATTCAACTTCAGCTGCATTGGCCATGAGTAAATACAGATCTGGTGTCACCAGTTTTTAGATCTTTCAAATGCAGCCAGACACCCACATTTTTTTTTAAATGCTCTTAATTTTAAATGTTGACACACAGTAAAACTATACTGTGTGAGCCAAATTAAAAATATGCTCATACGCTGGCCTGTTACAGCCTAAGAATCACCAGTCTATGATCTTTACAATGATAAGGAACACTGGAAGGTTTAAACCTGCGAGTGACATGATGATAACACAGAATAAGAGAGAGGGTCCTGGTATCCATGCAAGAAATGGTCAGGAATCAGATATAGACAAGAATGGATCTTGTCTAGAAACCAGAAAGGGGGCTCAAATTTAAGAGAAATTGCAAAAGAATTGACACAACTCAGAAATTTTATTAGTTCCTCTATGAAAATAAAAGTCATACAATAAGCCTACCCCAAGATTTTAGAACTTGGGGTTCCAGATTGATGGGGTTAGAAAACAGCTTAGGGGGCAACGAACCCGATTTATTATATATTTTTCCTCACTGACATACTGAAAAGGGATCACCTAGAGCTGGTTAGAGATTTTAAACTAATAAGCAGGAGCTATAAATGTCAAAATTGATTAGGTATTTAATTGATCTCCTTTATAAACAATATCTGTTTGAACACATCCCTCTTCCACATACAGAAACCATTCATGCAGAACCTTTTAGTTTTGAATTTGAGAAATACAGCAGGTTGGCTTATTTTCCAAGCATGTATTATTCTATGTTTACCTATGCAGATACTCATCCATTCATTTATGCATAGGGTTGCCAGATTTTGCAAATAAAAATACACGATGCCTAGTTAAATTTCAATTTCAGATAAACAGCAAATTATTCTTCATATAAGTACGTCCTAGATAGTGCATGGGATGTACTTATATAAAAAAGTTATTCATTGTTTATCTGAAATCCAAATTTAGCATGACATTCTTTATTTTATTTGGCAACTCTACGCACAGGAGCATCCAAGCCATCATCCTATTTCTCTGGGACCTCGGCACTGTTGATATTTTGGGTTGGATAATTCGCGGTGGGAAGGGGTCATCCTGTGTATTGTAAGACGTTTAGCAGCATCCTTGGCCTCTACGTCCTAGATGCCCTCAGTTGTGACAATTAAAAATGTCTCCTCATCACCAGGGACAAATCACCTCTGGTTGAGAACCTCTGAGGAAACCAGCCCCCTTCCTCTTTATGTCTGTCACATTGTCCTGTTTTCTTAACTTCATAGCACTTATCACTCTCTGCAGTTTTTCTGTTGGCATTTGTTTGTTACTTGTTTATCATCTCTTTCTCTCTCACTAGAAGAGAAACAGTGTGTGCAAGGTTTGGTCTGTGCTATTCATTGCATTATTCACCGTGTTATTGTCCAGAACGACGCCTGGCACATAAAGGTGATCAATAATCATTTACTGAATACATGCCAAATAAATTCAAATGACCTTTATTGAAAAACTAACATGCCCCAGGTGCTGCAGGCTGAAATGGAATAACAATGAACAAGCCCTCATGCCTGGGCTCTTGTGTCGGACCTCTAATAGAGAACCCTAATCATGAACTCCTTCCTGGCCGTATGTACTAAGAATTACAGGCCCTACAGCCTACAGGCGTCTTGTGTAAGGTCCAGGGAAGCTAACCAGGCTGCAGTACATGGCTCAGTCCCATGCAACAAAGAACTGTCCTGCCCCAATGAGAACATTGTTCCAGAGAGAAGACTGGCAGAGCTGGGGAAACCATCACTGGTCACAAACTACATGGAGGAGAATTAGGGAAGGGAGTTTCACCAGTGAAAGTTAGGTTACTGAGCAGAAGGAGGAAGGTGCAATGCTTGAGTGAAACACCGCACATCTTCCATAACAGGGTAAAGCTATCAGTGAGAAGCTATTGAGGATTTTCTTTGCATATGGAGTTTGGAGAATTTTACAAAAAATATCTACATAATATTTGTTGTATTCTATCACTGGTGTTAACTGTGATGAAATATGGTTCTTGCTATTAATCATGGCGTAATTTGTTCACTGTTCTTGGCACTAATATAGAGGACTTTTCTTTTTCTTTCATAGTGTTTATCTTCTAAAGTAAACTTAAAAAAAACTAAAGTCTATCATACCTACTAAGAAGTTCACAAATCATATGTGTGCAACTCAAAACATTTTCACAACAGGAACCTACACATGTAACAACCACCCGCATACCAGGAAATAGAGCATGGCCAGCACCAAACAGCCCTCTTCCTGTCCCATTCATTGTCCCCACTTTTCTCCCAAAGCAACCTCGATGCTGATTTCTATCATCAGAGTGATTTTGTTAACCTTTGACATTGATATAAATCGGATTATACAGTACATGCTCTTGTGTTTGCCTTCTTTTGCTCAACTTTATGTTTGTGACATTCACTCATGTTTTTGTAGCAGTAGTTCATTGATTTTCATTACCCATAAAATACCATTGTATAAATATGCCACAATTTATTTATTGATTCTATCCAAGTTGTTTCCTGATTTGAGCGGTTACAAATAGTGCTTCCATGAATATTCGTATCCGTGTCTTTTGTGGGTATGTGTATGCATTTCCATTGGGTATGTACCTAGGAGTGGAATTGCTGGGCCATAGTGTATGTCTGTGTTTAGCTGGAGTAGACACAGCTGAGTGCTTGATTCAGTTGACTTGTGTGAGAGTTCCATTTGCTCTACATGGGGATAGAATTTTTTAAGAGGCAGTAACTTACAGGATTAGTATATGATGAACACGAATAGTGTTGCCCTAAGAGAAACACTGCTTGCTTACTCGGTAATAATTTTATGTATGCTTGGCATACTTCTGCTTTTATAACAAAGCTGATCGCTTCCTTTTGTGAAATTTTACCCATGTGCCTGCTTGAACCTACTTCAGACCAGATAATGATGGCAAGGATCTACTGAGTCTAGGAAATTCAAATTATCCCCAGAATATTGGGTATGTGGGAATAACTTACTCTGTAAGTGTATAGTGTTCCTTTAATCAAATCACAAAATCATTGCTGTGTTCTATGAAAAGTTTATGAGGTCACATGAATGCTTGCTTACTGTGCATATGGGAAGAGCTGTGCATTTCAAGTTAAATATAGGAGCAGTTCTGGCTGTAAAGAAGTAGTTTAAGAAATGGAGAGAAGTATAAATGGCCATCTGTGCTCTTCTCCATGTTTATTTGCTGAATTAACCCAGTGCAATATTTTAATGACTAATGGGTTGGTATTCCATCTGCTCATTAATTTTTTCACATTATACAATAATCCATCATTTTTACTGAGTGGAAACAATTTGCTACTTTGTAAATATATTTTTTAAAAAAGAGACAGTGGGTATAATTCAACTTTCCATTAATTTCCACTGTATTTTAGAGATGGAGATACTGAGGTCAGGGTCCTGGAAAAGAATTCAGTTCCTTTGGGATGATACTGCATACTGGGTGATGTGTGTATAAGATATGTATGTTGGCTTTATTTGAAAAGAATTAAAAAAGAACCTTTCTCTGTAGGACCAAAGGCTGTAGAGATGTAAATCACATCCATGATAGTATAACGCTTTGGCAAAAAAGAGTGTCACAATTAGTTCTTTAAAAAAAAATAATTCAAAACATATGTCACTATCAGAATGGAGCTTATGGTATTCCAATTCTGTCCTCAATGCTATGAATCTAAAACAAGTTGAGCATATTAATGTGTGTGTATGTGTGTGCGCATGCATGCATGCGCGCACACATTTACATTAAAATTTCATTTAAGTCTTTTCAAATTTTGTTTCTGTTTCCTCACTTCTGTCTTTTTAGTTCTCTTAAGCTCGCATGGCACATAATGTGCTGCCGGGCCATTTAAGGTTCACGTGTCCAGGAGCAGATGTCAGTTTAATGGCATCTTTAATGCCTGCTGTGCCACTTCCACAAGTAGATTCCCTGGAAGAGGATTTGGCCAGAGGGTTCAAGCTGACATTTGGAGAATTGATGGATGAGGTGAGAGGTGGAGAAGAAAAGACAAGGGGCTTTAGAATATTCCAGTATTGACGATTTTTAAAAAGGATTTCTATATCATTTACCAAATATTTTCTCTCCTGATGGTTTTCTAGCTCAGTCAATTTTAAATAATTTATCAACAGATTTTTAAAAGCCTCCACTCTACTTCTTATAGGTTCTGGAATCGGAGGGTATTCTTACCTATCAGTAGAGATATATTATTCCCTTTCAAGATAAGGGGTATGTTCTGCAGAGGGAATGGAAAATAACTAGTAACAATGTTCCTGTGGATTACAGGAGCCTATCATACATTAATATTATTTCGAAATAATGATTAAATTCTGAAAAATATGACAATGCGCTAATCATCATGTCTAAAGTAAATGAACCATCTTCGAGGCACACATTTTAATCCCATCAGATTTCACTTGTATCTTCTTTCTATTGGACTGGATGAATTAAAGCCATAGCTTTTTATTTACTCCTTAAAGTTTGTCTGTGATATATTATACACTATGTTTTCTTACGGCTCTTGGGCTCTACGCATTGTCCACGTGATCTCCCACACTCAATTATTCTCCATATTACTAATTAGAGTAGTTAGTGTAAATGGCACTATTCCATCCCAATGCACAAAGTAAATGACATATTGTGAAATTTTTTTAAACAGTAGCTTCCATTAATGACCAAACAAAAAAGAAATTCGAAAAAATTAAATGTCAATATTTTAAATGGTCCAATATAAGAAGTCAAGGATTTCTGTTTGGTTGAATATGAACATAGAAATGTCTGGATGGATAGCACCAAATTCTAAAGAGAGGTTTTCTCTATGGGTTATACTTTGGAGCATTTTTATTTTTCACATCCTTGTAAAATTCAGTGTCAAAACAGACTACATAGATGTCTTTGGGAAACTGTGTTTAGAGGGATGACACTGCAAAATGTTTTCATGAGCTACAAAGCATAGATCATAGGTGAGTGATTATTGACAACCAGGTGTTACAAACTGAGACATAATGTATATCTTATTATAGAGGACCAAGTTCATCATGGCAGTGCCAAGACCAAAACTTAGCTGGCACTGCCTCCTAATATGTGCCAGCAAATTCATCAGTAGGTCCTTTCAGATAGAGTTATGTATTTTCAAGATCATAGGGACATTTTGTTCAATTACAAAGCAGGACTATAACAGGGAGAAAAATCATTCTGTCCTATGAAAATTTACCTGTGAATTTAATGGAAATAATTCCATTAAAACATACTTTAATTTGAAATATACAATACTTTAATGTTTCTAATAAAATGGGATGATGGAAAATCACCTAGGACGGGCAATATAGCCTTCCCTTAAATCTTCAAGAATGCATGCATGACAGGAGCCACTTTCCTTTCTCTCTTACTGAGCTATTAGGTAACGTTCACGAGAGCAGTGATTGTGCGGTTCTTCACCGGTATATTCCCAGTGAAACACAGTGCAGGACACACAGACATAAAAGCAGATCTCAGGAAATAGACAGTAACGGAAAGGAATGACTCTGGCCATGGATTCTGGCATCAGATAGCCTGGGTTCAAATCCCAGCTCCTATAATTAATGACTTCTATAGCCTTGGGGAAATGACTTAATCTCTCCAAGCTTCAATTTATACATTTGGGGGAAAAAATTAGCTACCCTATGGGGTATTGTGAAAATTAAAATTTTATATGTGAAATGTTCAATTGCCTGCCTGCAGAGCGTGAGCTCAATAAATGGTAACTTATTTCGTATAATGAAGCTGGTGATCTTCTTGCCATAGATAGAATTATTTATTTATTTGTAAGCAAAAATTTGGGATTAAGGGTGAGTTTTATGCATGAATATCAAAAATGCTAGAGGATTTCTCAGGCCATTACTGATTTCTAGTGTCCCTGATATGATTTATTCTAAGCAGCACCCAGAAGAGTCGGGGACTGGTGTTATTGCCTTATGGAATTTCAATTTATAGCTACTGTATAAGTTAGTTAGGTTCTTCCTTTGTTCTTTTGTCTTAATTGTATACTTTGGTGTCCAGAAAAGAGAAATAGCGTCAGAAGCTTGAAATCCATCAGAGAGTAAAGAATATTTAACAAAATCCATGAAGAATGTTCAATTATCCAATCAGTTCCCATGAAAGGCCTTTGTTGATGATTGTGTTAATTAGAATACCTTCTACTCCACTGAAATGTTCTATACAATCAATGTTTTACTTCCTCGCATCTCAAAGCACATATTTTGTAGTTTCCTGAGAAGGAAGAGACAGATAGTACCAAATTTTTGTGTTATAGCTGGTTCCCCAGAGAAGCTTGTAGCTGTGCTGAAAAAAAAAAAAAAGAAAAAATAAAAACTTAAGACATATTGCCTGAACTATATACTGGAATATCATAGGAAAATTTTAACCTTATCATGTAAAACTCATGGGAATTACCTAAATAATCAGCCAAAGGAATGTATCAAGCTTAAAAACAAAAGCAAAAAACCAGAAGCACATCAATTTTCCCTTTCATTATTCTTTTCTTTTCTTCTCCAATTTACCTATCAACATATTATAAATGAAGAAAAATTTTTAAATAGGCATTTATTTTATGAAATAAAAAGTAAACTTATGAAATTAACATATTTTAAAGAGAGCACTTGGTTGTTTTCATATCAAAAGATATTTAAAGAGGTACAAATACTTGTTTTATTTCAACAAAACTATGAATGCTTATTTGATGCAAGCAGTGTGTTAGGAACTGGATCTACGGACATACATACGACCTCTACCTTCATAGAGCTTTTAGTCTATTTGATGAAACAGGTCAATAAACAGCTATGTAAAATAATTTAAGGTGAAATGAAATATGTGTGATAAGAGTTCAAAGCCAAGAAATATCAAAGAAGGCTTCATTGGAGAGTTGGAATTCTGAATTAATCACTGAAGGATTTAGTAATCTTTTCTTAAGCACACAAGAGGAGGAAGTGCTTCCGGGACAGGGAATGTTATGAAAAGTCATCACTTGTGAAGGTCGGGGAACATCATTGGGTCAAGCTTGGCTGGAGCAGACAGAGCATGGACAAAATGGACGTAGGCAAGACTGTGGTGTCAACAATCAGGACCTGGAATAGAACAGCCCGGGGACTGGACACTCCTCACAGAGTAAGCAGGGGGTCTACTGAGGGCTCCTGAGGAGGAAACTTATCTGACCTGTGTGAGATAAAACTTTCTCTTACCTTGCACATCTCAATTGATAGCAGCTCCATCATTGCCGAGGCTTGGGCCAAAACCCTTGGAGTCATCCTGGACTCCTCTCCCACCCTACATCCCTCAGTCGGGAAATCCTGGGGGAATACGCCTACAAAATAACCGGAACTTGGCCACTTCTGATGTTCTCCTCTGCTACCATGTTCGTCAAAGACACATCATCTCTCACCAAGACAGCTGTTTCCTCACTGATCTTCCTATTTTGCTCTTGACCCCACTCCTTAGAGTCTGTACATCACAGTCATAGTTGTCCTTTTACCACAACAATCCACTACATTACCCCTCCATTCTAAATCCTCCAGTGGTTTCTCTTCTCATGCAGATTATTATAAAACGTACTGTCCTTCCTATGACCTGTAAGGCCTCGCTCTGACATGGCCTCCAGCCATGTTCCTCACTCTCCCCACTTTATCAGCTCTGGTTAGTCTCCTGTGGTACTTTCAATGCTCCAAGCATGCTTCCTCCGCAGAGCCCTTTGGCTTATCAGTCCCTCATCCTGTACGCTGATCCCAAAAATGCAGAGTTCCTCCCTCATTCATTCAGGTTTCTGCTCAAAAGTGACATTAGCGGAGAATCATTCTGAGTGTGGCTGTTCTATATAAAATAGCAATGACCTCCATCCTCTATTTTCTGGCTCCTCTCACTTCATAGCAGTTATCACCAGGTGACCTGTTATGTAGGTGTTTTGTGTCTGATGCTTTTTGATAGAATTTAAATTTTGTCAAACACCTGTGTCAAAAATGCCAGGCATTCTTTAAAGAACTTTACAAATCTTAATTCATAACATCCCCATGACCCAAGTAGTAGTATTCCCACTTTATAGACTAGGAACTTGCGGGACAGAGAGGTGGAGTAAATTACATAATATCTCACAGCTCCTACCGTATGTGGTGCAGCTCAGATTCAAACACTGGCCATCTGTCTTCTTTGCCACCACTAAGTTTTGCTGTCATTTGAAAGCAGACACTTAGTTTAGTTTGCTGTTACGCTGCTTCTCTGACTATGTTTTAATTTGAGGTGGTAATACAGCATCTCTTGCCTGTGTTCAGAAACCAATACTTATCAGAAAGATAAGTATCAGAAAGCTTCTTTTTGTTCAACCACCATATACCATTTCTTTTGAGAATATCACTTTTTTTTAAAGCTCTGTATTTTTTATCAGCCTGCATGATTCCATTTTCTATTAAAACACTGTTATTGTAAACTCAGCAGTAAATACTAACTATTAAATACTTGACTGCTTTTTTATGGTCATGTGCTGAGTTAAGCAAATTAATCAAAAGAAAGCTTGTCTCTAAAATGTCCTCCTTTTAATTGCACTGTGGGAAATAGTCAATAAAGCAATATTCGATGAGGAATGTTTGTTTTGTCAAAATGAGCATATGTTGGTCATGGTGAGTGCCAAACACTGTGCTGTGAGTCTAAATACCTATATGGTATATCCACATCTATAGGGGTCACAGTCCAGGAGATAGACTAGTAGTAAATAAGTGAGTTCAAAAATTATCACTAGGGTACAGCAGGAACATAGAGCGGTGTGTTCAGAGAATTGGGTAAAGAGGGAAAGGTGACAGGAAAAGTTTGGTGGAAGGGAGGGTAATGGGTGTCTTAAAACATTAGTGAATATTTGTAAGGCTGACTCAAGGTGGAGGCAACTTAGGCCTAGGGATATTGGTAGCAATGGTGGGTAGAAGACTTTCCAGACGGAAAAGAAAGCATGAATGATGGAAACTTACCATATTGTGAATCTTTGTTCAAATTAGTCTTTCACAGGGAAAATGTCTATTAATTATTGAGAACCCAATTTCTTATCAACTCTATAAATTGCTATAAGACCATTGAAAACTCAGAATTCGATATGTATATATAAATTGCCGACATGAAATAAAATTCTATTTTGTAGGTAGTTTAAAATGTATTTCCTTTTAATTGTGAAAATGTAAAATTATGGTTTTATGTAACTTCTTCCTCTTAGAAGTGACATTTTGATAGCAGCCAAATTTCTACAAATGCTAGTTGAATTTTTGCTGAATTTCAAGCTTGTTTCCATCTCAGATACATTTTTGTAATAAGATTACTCTTCACATTTATTTACTATGTATCTTTAAAATGTGTCCAGTCTGTGTATTTATGGGTAAAATTTAGCATAAATATTTTGTGGTATTCCATACATCTTTGGCAAGACATCTAGATTTTTCTTAGAGAAACTTTCATATAATGATGTCTTAGGTTTTGTGATCTTAAAAATTCCTTACATTGATATCCTGCTTTACAGTTTACAAAGCCTGTTACTTTAACAGTTTACCTACTTTAGATCAATTGATCCTAGCGATAGTTCTGTGACTTAGACAAAGGGTAGCTAGTTCAGAATTCCACGAACATATTCCTGCTTCTCTTTATACTTGTTCTTCGAATGACTGGATGCAATGCACTCAGATAGCTGTTGAGAGCAATGTAATTCCAAAGAAAGTGTCAGGGCACCATACAACACAGTTGATCAAGTGGCATAGGGAGAACAACACCTATGGACAGTGAGTCATATGACCAGGGTTTCAATCAATCATGGTCCTTTCATCACCCGATGGAGACACTGGACATACCACTAGACTTTTCTGGGTCTCAATAAATCATACCTAAAAATGAGTTGGAAGGGAAGAGATTAAATCATCTCCAAGGTCTTTTCTAGTTCAAAGTTCTGAGACTTGATGTGAACTTGAAAGTAAATGAAGCAGAATAAACATAACCATTAGAGGAATCTGTTAGATTTTGGTGAAGCATGAAGGTTTTAAGACCTTGTGAAACTTGTGAAGTGCATTTGGACATGTCCTCCTAGGCATTCTGCAAATGGGCAGCATCTCCATATAGAATGTACTAAAAGGTGGTTTCATATCGACATTGGCACTTTTTGATATATGTGACCTGAAGTTTACTTTGGTAAGGCAGTTCCATCATTTAAGTGATTTACTTCTATTAGGAATCTTTTTATTTCCCTTACTTGTACTAAATAATGCTTTCTGCTAATAAATTTAAGAGAGGATCAAAATAATTATTTCCAGATTTTGTAAATTAATAGAAACACAGTTGGCACTGGCTAGAATTTTGTTGTTGTTAAACAGTATTTTTTAAACCATCTGCCTATGAAATGTGTAATGAAAAATATATTTATAGAAGCCATTTTTAGAAACCAAAAATGGTTTCAGATGTTGATATCATAGAGCATATATTTATTTTCTTATGGAATCTCTTGTATGTAAAGGTACCTGTAGCCCATGATAATTGTTGGGAATTCATTGCTTTATTGTGTATGGATCTATAAATTATATGGTTAACTGGAGATCAGAGCTAAAATTTATTACTACTAATGGTACATTGCATTTTCTAGGAAAATACAGAACTATTTTATACCATCTTAAATCAAAGGCTAACTTTTATTACTAGTTCCTCAGAAAATCAGTGGTTCCTTTTCTGAAAATCTGTGTTTCTATTTGAAAAAACTCGTAATGTCTTCTCGTTATCAGCACTGCCACCAATCCCTACTATTTTTAATTTATTTTTTAAATTAAATTTATTGGGGTGACATTGGTTAATAAAATTATATAGGTTTCAAGTGTACAATTCTAAAATACATCATCTGTATATTGCATTGTGTGTTCACCACCCAAAGTTAAATCTCCTTCTGTTCTCATATATCTGACCTCCTTTACCCTTTACTACCTGTCCCCCTCCCCGATTAAAACTCTGGTAACCATTGAACTGTTGTCTCTGTCTATGAGTGTTTGCTTGTTTGTTTGTCTTGTTCGTTTGTTGCTTTCAGTTTTATATGCCACATATGAGTGAAATCACATGGTTTGACTTTTTCCATCTGATTTATTGTGCTTAGCATGATATTCTCAAGATCCATCCACGTTGTCACAAATGGAAGCATTTCATCTTTTCTTATGGCTGAGTAATATTCCATTGAATATATGTACCACATCTTCGAACCAATCCCTACTCTTCAAACAATTCCTATGTAAACACCAATGTATACAAATGCCTATGAACCTCTGCTCCTGAAAGCAGAAAATATTCTAAACATGGCCCATAGTTGTAGTATTTTTAGAAATTAGTCTCTTCTCCAATATAAAGATCACTACATTAGAAAACTGAACCTCTGACCATCTGTTTCTATAGATTACAGGGAACCGTCAGCAGAAAATCTCCATAAACCCAAAGCTCAAATTATTATTGTCTGTCTCTGAGATGACTTATTAGATAGTTGTACTCATTCTATTTCCTTTCTTCAAGTTAAGTAGGCAGAGAGAATAATGCAGTTGACTAATTCTTTGAAGACTGGATCAATATCTTATTAATTTGTGTACCCTTGGCACTTACTAGGTGTCAGTAATTCATTGGTTAATAAACAAAGAGCCTCATAAGTTTCCAACCACAGGACAAATCCACAGGATGTTTACTGCAGAATAACTCATGAGATACTCGTTGCAAAGGGTCATCTCTTCTTTCCGTACATGTTCAAGAGGCATACGAGTTCAAAGTGAACTGAAGTCTTCTAAACCTTAATATACTTGGTGCTGGCATCTTTAACTAATTTAAGAATGTGACTTTTGTAGTATATCATAGAGATAATTTGTCTACAATCATTTCATAAGCATCACCGAATAGCTATCCTGTAATAAAAGTCCACCATTATTATATTGAATTAGACTTAAATACAGAATGTAAGTTGTACTCTATTGTAGAATGCATTTAAATACCTTGATTAAGCCCTGCTCACTCAATGTCAAATAACATTTCATGCTTTTAGTCTCTTAGGTATTTCCCCACACACACTTGTTAATTCTCTTTTCTTGACTTTCTCACCATATTCATTGAGCCTATTTTTCTATTAGTTTACAGAAAAATTAGGATATTTATATACGTTTACATTAACTACAGTTACTTAACAATTTTAAATTGTGCTATAGTTAGGCTAATTAAAATACATTGAGTTTATCGTGGTTGAATTGCAGTTTAAGAATCTGTGCTTTCAACATAATCCTTCATTAATGGTTTTCCTTTTCAGCATCTTTTGGATTCCAGCCACATTCATCCAGCCCAAAGCTTTCATGAAGGGAAAGGGTTTAGCGCCATTTTAGCTAGGCTAGAAAAGTAAACCTGAACTACAGTAATTGTGGTTTCACTGGAGGAACAGAGTGGATGGACCGAATGCTAGTTTCTCTAGGTGAAAACTAGTGATTAAAAATATGCTCCCAACAAACAAAAATTCATAGACACAGAAAACAGTATGGTGGTTACCAGAGGGAGAAGGGGGTAGGAGAGAGTTAAAGGGGGTCAAATACTCGTATATGGTAACAAAAGGATATTTGACTTTGGGTGGTGAACACACAATGCAGTATACAGATGATATATTATAGAATTGTACACTTAAAACCTATATAATTTTATTAACCGATGTCACCCCAATAAATTTAATAAAATTTAAAAAGCAGTATGGTCCCGAACCAGCAGCATCCACACCACCTGGGAAATTCTCAGATTGTACTCAGAACTACTGAATGAGAAATCCTGGAGGGGGGGCCCAGCAATCTGTGGGTTTACAAGCCCTCCAAGTGATTCTAATCCATGCTCACGTCTCAGCACCACTGATTTAGGTCTTCCCTTGATGTGGAGAATTCTCTGGGGGCTAAAACAACTAAGAATACCATCACATCTCAGGGAAGTCCAGGTAATACAACCCAAACCTCGATTAATTTAAACCGAAACTCAATCATACACATGGGTTTCAATGTAGACAAACTTGAGCTTGCATCACAATGAGCAGATTCCTAACTCAGCCATCTAGGGTAACCCATCTGACCCTCAGGTAACCTCCTCTGCAAACTAATGCTGACCTTCTTGGACTGTTGTGAGGGTTAGAAATGACATATGAAAAGCAAGATCCTGAGATGCATTCCTGTCATAGTACAATGCTTGGCACATGCCAGAAGCTTGAAAAGTGTTAGTTCTGTTGGTATTCAATCTATTCACTATTCCTGCCACTTTTTATCATTGAGATTTGAGTCCTGAATTGTATTCTGGGACAACTTACCAGTACAGCACATGAGCAAGGTAATGAGTACATGGCCCATATTTCTGGATAATAATAAGGTTGAAACGTATTTGGGGAAACAAAACTTAAGTGCCGAGAGGTGTGGTCTCTCACAAAGCAAAAGTCTGCTTGCTTGTCAGGTCAGGCTAAGATTCCAGCCTCTCCATTTCTATTTGTCTAATACATAGCAGGTAAAGCATATGGAGAGCTGCATTTTTTAAAGACAAAAACCTCTTTAAAGCTATGTGAAGTTGCTTAAGATTCCAATGACAGTTCTCTGGAAGTCGGATTGTATTCTTTGCCCTCCCTTGACAATGATTATAGTAATTGAACAGAATATAGTCTTCTCCACTGAAGTGTATGAATGTAGACATTTAAGGTTACATTTCCAAAGTAGCATATATAGACTTAGCCATGTGTCTCTTCTTAATACTGATGGTGTCGTGCACGGTGCAAGGAAGTACTTTTGCTCATTGGATTGAAAATGTACCCCCACAATATTAATGCAAGTACCTTCAGCCCTAGCAATTATCCCACTTCTCTATGACTTCTTTTCCATTAATTTCATTCAGAATGTACAGTTATTTGAGTGATGATTCTGTTGTTGTTATTGTTCATGTTAGTAGTGCTAGTATTTTCAGTATTTATCAAGTGCTGACTGGATCTTTTTGGTTGAAGAGTTGGTTAGGAAAACTACTGTCAAGTTCATTCTCCACCATAGTAACCGAATTTTAATACCTTCTGGGGATACAGACATTTATATAATCTAACTCCATGGCACTGAGGTACAGTGTGTGTAGTGTATTTATGATTGAACAGAAAGTTTCAAACAGCAGCCTGTGAAATTGGATTTTAGATGTAATGTACCATAAATAAGTGCTATAAAGATTGCCTTTAATGCTATAAATCAGATTTTATTGGTTTCAGCTATCTCATTCTGGTTATTGTATTACCCACAAAATCAGAGGAAATCAAAGAGCTGGAATATTTTTTATTTTAATATCTCATATTCTACGGTAATGGCACCTGCACCCCTACAGCTTCCTTTTTGGGCAGGTTGGACAAAGTTGACAGGTGGCAAGCCCCAGCATCATATCAGTGGCAGGATCAGTGTAAACAACTAAACTGTCGGACTTGAAACCTTCTCAAATATCCTGTCTAGGAAGCACGCAAGGCAGGTGAATTGGCAGATCCCTTATCTTGCTGAGAAGCTGGTTGTCATGTTCTTCATGCAAGGCTGACACCTGTAGAGATTGGCAGGTAAGGTGTGCTTTGCATCTTCTGCAAAGTTGGAGTTTTGTGATGAGGCTATCTGTTGGGGATGGGGGATATCCGTGCATGCCCTGTCTGAGTTATTTAAAGCACCCCACACTGTTGCTATAAAAGAAAGTTGTGTCCTCAAGCAATCCCTCCATGTTCGATTTAGAATCACCCCCACCACACACATGTTTTGATATTTTTATTTAGTGTGGTTTATTCAAGAAAATCGACGTATTTGGCATTTAGAAAAATGCTTAGAAAAACATACACATGGACTGATATAGCACAGGGGACTCTAGTAATCTAAAGCTGAACTAGGTAGGACTAGAACAATTTTCAAGCTCCTAAAAACTCAGCCGTGCTCAGTTTATGTGTAGTTTTCCTCCGTGTTTACTTACACTAGATACTCTGAGTACTTGACCCAGGCCTTGTGGGTATGACATTCATTGTTCAAGGTCGAAGCTGTCGGCCTGAAGAAGGCAAGAGGGAAAGCAGGGCTTTCTTTAAACTAGGCTATCAGAGAGCCACCTCATCATGCTTCACGTTTTAACTTATTTTTATTGCGGCATTACACCAGGCACGTTCTCGTTAGTTTCCCCACCTGAAAAATAACCATGCCTAGCAGTCAGAGAGGCACCAAAATGTTATGTTTTGTCTTGATTACAAAGAAATCTAATTTCCACAAATGTTTGAGTAATCTTGAACCCGGTGGAGATAAAAGCCATATAGAATGTTCGTACTGCTAATATTATGCTAATCCAAGTTCAGCAATTATTTTTTTTTTCCCAAAACAGGAAATCTTCCTGATGCCACCTTTACTGGCTGTGAACTAAGCTGGAAGAAGTAAGGGGATTATGCTGATCAGGGCTTGACATTTATGACTGCCAGTTTGCTGCTGAAAATACAGTCCAGGAGCTCAGCCCTAGACTTGGGAAGCAGCTGGATCCCAGACTGTGCTTTGGCACTTGTTTTAGGCTGTACTCAATTTTCTGGGAGCCCCGTGGGCTGCCTGCAGTGAACGAGGAACTATCCTTGTCTGGAAGTGTACGTGCAGCTGCAAACAGAAGCAAGGGGGCTTTCTGTTTAAGGACTTCTGCCACTAGTTCCACGTTCCTAATAAGAGCATAAGGGTGCCTCTTTCTCTCTCTCAAGACTAGCCTTCTCCAAGAAGTTAGCCATCCCTGAACCACCACCCTCTATTTAGTTTCAGAACAAGCACATGATTCTAGTCTATCAGTTACCTCTTTTGTATTCACCTCTATAGAACTCTCTTTATGCAAATGCTAAAAATACAATTCTTTGTTTTAGTTTATTTGTTTGATTTACCTTGTTTCCTGTCCTAGCCCACTCACTCTGAAATTACCAGAAACTAGCTTTTGTTCAGCAAAATCAGGTTATTGTGCCATTGCAATGGGGGAGACCGCAAGTCAGGCAAACTGGGGGGCATCTCACCAAAAAAACTAAAAGAGGCTATGATAGGATTTTTGAGCGATAATGGAGTTTAGGTTAAATATTAATAAAGCAGTGTTTGAATAGGCTCAAAGCAAAGCAGGGCTGTGTGCAAAGTGTTTAACATCAAGTCTGGACTGTGAAGTGGGTCTGAGGTCCTATTTCTTTGAAAACTAGTTAAGATAGATGTATAATGTTGTGTCTAGGAACCCCATATTTGAAGCTCTGCAACCTGGATTGGAAATTAAAGCTGCCTCTGTGTCAAAGTGGCTTAGATCATCTAGGCAGGAGTGGGATGCGTTGTTTTTCTGATCCGATTTCCAAAACACAAAATTTTTCATAGTTAATGATTTTAGAGAGCAAAGCATCTCCGTGAGTAAAAAAAAATCAGTCGTCACCCAAAGTAGGGGTTGTTATGACACTTTACAGCTCTAGTATGTACTTGGGAGAAAGGCTATTTCCTGTTCACTTTCAGTTGGTTTCATCTGTGTCTATTATTCCAGATGTTAATGTCCAGGTACTTTTTTTTTTTTTACACTTTCTCAGTCTAATTTTTATTTTCTTACTTCCATATCATGCATTTACTAATATAATATCTTCGCTCAGAATCCCATCTTGCACTTTAGATTTTCCATCTGGACTAATTTTCTTTCTCCTGAAGCGTATCCTTTAGAGTTTCAGTAGGGATGGTCTGTATATGACAAACACTTGCAGGTTTTAATTCTCTGAAAATGTCCTTATTTTGTCCCTGTTCTTGAAAGTTAGTTGTAGTGGGTAGGATATTCTAGGGTGATGGTTGCTTTGTCTCCATGTATTTGCACTGTGTCATCTGGTATTTATTGCTGTGCTAAGAAGAAAGCTATCAATATAATTGTTCCTTTGTAAGTGATTTTCTTTTTTTCCTCTGTTTCCTTTAAGTATCCCTTCTTTATTTTCAGTGTTACAGTCATGTGCTGCATAACAACATTTAGGCCACTGACTGACTGCATACAGGACAGTAGTCCCATAAGATTATAATGGACCTGAATTTCCTATAAGAAATAGAAGGAGATGTGGTTTAGGAGGAATTTGTTTGTTTGTTTGTTTTTCTCTAACGGGAGCAGTATCTGTGGGACTTGGCAATGGATTCCCTCTCGCTCCCAGTACCTCAATTCTGAGTGTATAGATTGCATCCCAATCAGTCAGCCACTGACCAGTTTCAGCACAGAGAAGCCTGTCCCCCCAATGCTGCATATTCTAGGGCGCTCCAGCCCACCCAGATCTAGCAGATGGTCTTCAGAGCACACGGCTGAAAATCCTTTGTTGAGGAACTAAGATCCTGTACAAGAACACAGGTCCACAGGAGCTCCCTTAACAAGGATTAAGTGCCACTGTCACTTTAGTAAAAGCTGTCTGTGGTAGTGTGGAGCTAGCCTGTCCCTGTACATTGAAAATATTTTCAAGTTGTAATGGTGTAAAATATAGGTAAGTTTTATTTCTTCCATCAATTCAATGCCAGAGAGAGTCTTTTGTGCCAGATAGGGTGCATGGAACCAAAACCACATTTTCAAAGTCAAAATATTGAGTCCCCATTTTTATACCCTCTCCGTATTAAACACCCTCTTTTTCTTATAAATGCCACCAAGTTCCTTAATTTGACCACTGCTACAGCGCGCAATAACCAAAACCACATTGTTGTGACAATCTCCTGTGCCTTTCTCTCTCCATCTTGATTTCTTATTCCTACTGATCCTCAGGCCACCATTCACTCCCTCCTGACAGTGACTATTATGGTGACCTATGCCTTACCCACCAGTTTGTCCTCCATATTTCCAATCAGTCCAGCCCACATCCCTGCTCATGGAGCAGCACTGACAGCTCTGTTGTTCTATTTCCACCCTGTCGGAAAGAAGCAGAGGGAGGGCTTGTGGGACAGTGTATAAAATGTCTACAGTATGTACAGTAATATCCTGGGCCTCACATTCACTCACCACTCACTCACTGACTCACCCAGAGGAACTTCCAGTCCTGCAAGCTCCATTAATGCTATGTGTCCTAGACTGACATACCGCTTTTTATTTTTTATACTGTGTTTTCACTGTACCTTTTTTATGTTTAGATATGTTTAAATACATAAATACGTGTAATTGTGTTATAATTACCTACAGTTAAGTACAGTAACATGCTTTACAGTTTTGTAGCCTAGGAGCAATAGGCTCTACCATAGCTTACAAGTGTAGTGGGCTGTACCATCTAGGTTTGTGTAAGTGCACTCCGTGATGTTCACACAATGATGAAATCACCTAATAGCACATTTCTCAGAACATATCCCCATTGTTAAATGATGCATGACTGCATATATATGTGTGTGTATATATATATATATATATATATATATATATATATATATATATATATATATATACTAATATAAAAAGAAATCCACAACTAGATACATTGAATATATACTCCTGCTTTCAATGTGTCTAGTTGTGGATTTCTTTTTTTATTTAGTGTGCTTTGAAATTATTGAGCCTCTTGGGTATGAGTTTAATAGCTTTCAAAAATTTTTGGAAATATAAGTTATGTTTTTCAATATTTCCTTCTCCCGGTTTTATTCATTACCTCCCTCTGAAACTCCACTTAGATGTATTTCAAACTTTGTTAGCCTATTCTGTCTCTTTTCAGCTTTTTAAAATTTTTAATATTTTTCTCTCTAGGTTGATTATTTCACATTTATCTTCAAGTTCATTAATTCTCTCTTTAGCTGTGTTGAATTTGCTGATATAAAATTTTATTTTAAAAATTAGTGAGTCTAATATATTCTTTTAAAAATTGACTTATGTTTTAAAATATTGTTTTATTTTTTCATGTTTTTGAGTCTTTTATTACTTAGAGTATATTAAATACAACATTCATTTGTGATTATTATTATGTATTCAATATCTGAGCTCTTTGTAGATGATTCTGCCATCTCTCATTCTTAGCGTGCTTCTTTTTGTGTATGTTGTGCTCTTTTTATTGTGATTTCCTTATTTTTCTTGGAATTAGAGTTCTAGTTTGGTGCTTAGTTTCTCTAGAGAGGATGTGCAGGATTACTACCAATCTGGTTGCACATTTAATTATTTTCTATGCTTGCAGTTTTCAACACATACAGGAAGCATAAATGGGGTGACAAATCCCTTTCTCTATAAGGATTGCCTTGTGATTGCTATTAGGTTGGTGCAAAAGTAATTGTGGTTTAAAAGATTAAAAATAATTGCAAAAACCGCAATTACATTTGCACCAACCTAATAATTCTCTCGGAGATTTATTTTTCTTCACAACTAGTAACAAGTTATTGCAGGCAAGTTCCTTTACTCTCCTTTCCTGAGGGTGAGGATTGTTATCATTTACTCTTCCATTTTGGAATCTCAGCTTTATGTAGAGCTCTATTAAATTCCTTAATCTGGGTAACCCCTGGTTCTTATCTCTTACCTCTTATGCCTTGACAAGTCATCAAAATTGAGAGTCAAGGTCACAAGTTTCGGCCAATACCCTCAGAGTAACTGAGGCTTTAATGCTGGCTTGCCTTTCTGGAGTTAGACTTTTTCTTCATTTGGGGGATTCAATTCATCGGGGATGCCTTTTTGTTCTTTTATTTTTTTTCTCATGAGTTCTGAGATGGGTTTAAAAGCTATGCTTTATCCAATCATCTATCAAAAGAAGATGTGATACATGTATACAATGGAATATTGCTCAGACATAAGATGAAATACTGCCATTTGCAACAACATAGATGGATCTTGAGATTGTCATGCTAAAAGAAGTAAGTCGGACAGAAAAAGTCGAGAACCATATGACTTCACTCATATGTAGGATATAAAACTGAAAACAACAAAGGTACAAGACAAACAGACAAACAAATATTCATAGACACAGACGACAGTTTAGTGGTTACCAGAGGGTAAGGGGGGAGGGCAGTGGTAGAAAAGCGTAAAGGGGGTCAAATATATGGTGATGGAAGGAGAACTGACTCTGGATGGTGAACACAGAATGTGATATATAGATGATGTATTATCAAATTGTGCACTTGAAACCGATATGATTTTACTAACCAATGTCACCCCAGTAAATTTAATAAAGAGAAAAAGTGCTATTTAAAAAGTGACTTTATTTTATGGTTTTTGAAGATTTTAAACAGGAACAGAATATTTACCTGGCCATACTTTCAGAAATAGGAATTCCTCTCTAAATGGACTTTTCAAAATATTGTCTGTTGGAATAGTGATGTGGATAAAATTTATTTTATTGAGTTTTATATTTTTTTAGAAGTGCAGCTCACCATTATAATTAGAAATCAATGTTTTTCAGTACTTTTAAATGTAAAATCAAGGCAGAAACATTCTCAATGTGAGAGGGCAAATGCATATGAGATGGATTCTTGCTAATTTCCTATGAGGAAATAAAGGTCTTCAGAAGTGACTTGTAATCAAATGAGCTGAGGAGGTAGTGGTAATATTTCAGGCAGGTCCTTTTAATTTCCCGGGTAGGGTCAGGCATACTCAAAACAGTTCATCTTTTCCCAAGCATTCCGCAGTCTTTCAGACTGGTTTTATTCAGCATGGATTATGGACCTTTCTTTTCCTTTGTGCCCGTGTATCATCTATCAATTCTTAACCATTTCTAAAAATAGAAATTTTGGCAGTCCATGGGCCTATTTAGATCAAAGGGCATGGCAATAATAAATGTTTTTATTAAAATTTAATGAAGTAACCAAGAAAGTTCTAAGAGTAAATAATGTGTGTGTGGAAAAAGAAATAGCTACTTATTCCATTTTTCTTTGCACCAACTTAACTACCCATAATTCTGTTGGAAGATTGTTTTATTGCTATGGACTCGTTCTTAGCCCCAGTCTGTAATATCTTATAGTTATCTACTGATATCCCAGACATGTTGCAAATTTTCTAAAATGCCATTAACTTCACTATACTTTGGTTGTATGTCATATTTCTTTAACACCAACTTAAGATTTTTCTCCAGATAGTTCCAGATAATATTGCAAATTTCTTAAAAAGCCAACCAACTTCAATTCAATTTCATATATTTCCTCAACATTTCCAGCAGTGGTAGAATATCAGAATCAGTGCTATGGGGCTCATGAAAATCTCCTTGAAATAAAACCAAGGGAACGATGACTGCCAAAGCCGAGTGGGAAATGCTGCCATTTGGCAAGCCCAATGGAGATGTATCTGAAAATACACACAAGTTAGAGCTCAGGTTAGTTGAAATAGGACTTAGTGAGCTGTTCCATCGATTGGACCCAATGGAGAGCCCTTTCAAGTCAAGAATATCAAATGATGGGCAGTTGTCTTTTTTTTGGGGGGAGGGCAGAATATCAAGCTAATATATCTTTATTTCTGAGCATCAAAATATTGTTTGCTTTCTGCAATTCAGTCTTTTAAAATAACTTGGCAAAGCAGTTCCCAAGCACCAACCCTTGGAAACACTTGGAATTTAGCCAACAGTTCAGGGCTTAAATGTTTGATATAAGTGAAGGGAGAGGGGCTCTGGTTTTGCCATTTCATCACTACCTGGTGAGCTCTGAGAATAGTATGTAATATAAACAGGATCCCTGCCCTTTGCAGCTTCCATGATGAAAACAAGACAGTTTTTCAACGGCAATACCATTTCTTTTTATTGTTTGTGTTGGTGATGGAACTTTGATAGTTCAGGCTGTATACTACACTACGGATGCCTCTGACCATATGGTGCTTCGTCTGAATACACCAGGAAAGACATTAGTAGATGCAGAAGTCCGGGCATATGTGAATGAGATGTGCCTGTCGACAGCGAAATCAGCCAGGTCATTTGCTTGTGTTTCTCCTCTCACTGTGCTGCAAACCACACTTGTAATCAGAACCTCTTCTAATTCTTTTCATATTCTCTCATTTTGCTTTCCTGTCCCTCTTCTAACACTGGAAGCTGCAAAACTGGCAATGTGCCTCTTCTCTGCCATGAGTCAAAATATGGAGGAGCAAATGTCGGTACCACTCCATGCATCAGTCAGCATGGTGTAGGCATTGGCCAGGACTGGGTTTCTCAGACGTCCAGAGAGAAAGGCAGGAATAGAAACTGAAGGCCTATGTACAAACACCACAGGGAAAGCAGAAAGGAATAGCAACTGCAGAAGGCAAAATGAATCTCAGCTTGGTTCAGGAACAAACAGTCCTGTTTGCTTAAGAATAAAACTTATATTCTCAAAGGACTGAATAGCGACTGGAATTTTTGTTGAGCACTTCTTGAGTGAATGTAGTATGCTCCAAAGGCATTAGACAGTGAAGACTCTAGAAAAACTTTGAAGTGGAAGAAAATTTAAAATTCAGTAGTCTATTACTGCAATTCAAAATGGAGACCCGGAGATATTTTTTATGGACTTAGCTCTAGGCACTGAACTGGGCAATGAAAGAACTGGTACTAAAACTCTGACCTCATGGCATCTAGTTCTCGGAGTTTCTAAGCATAGTCTGCTGATGAGTGACCCCAAATGTACATGTAAAGATGGAAGTGGGTCCTATTTGTGACAAATGATGAAGGGAGCATATCTCTGGACTCTGCATTTCCACCTCAGTACTTGCCTCATCCATTATTGCTAATATGCATAGCAAGGGGTATGGAGAAAAAAAGTCAGCAAGAAAAGGCATGAGACAGAGAGACTTGTATCACCAACACTAAATAAGGGTTAATAAGGCTAGAGATTTGGGCTCCTTTGAAACTCAACCTTCAACCAATAAATGATACCTCACTCTCCACATCTTAAGGTAATAGTCTTAAGACATGGTCTCATTCATTCATTCATTCATTCATTCACATATTTATTAAACAATATATATGAGTGTCTTTGCTACAGAAAATGTCTTCAAAGATTTCCTTATTGCCAAAGGTATTAGACATTATTCAACATTGACATTGAGGTTTTCCCTTTTCTATGAAAAATCTTTACTGCTGAGCCTCTACGATCTGCCACTCTCTGTCTCACATGTAGGTTTCTGACATGACTTCTCAACATCTTTAGAGGTAACTGCTCCCAGCTCACCCCCTACATGGAGTGTGTGTGTGTGTGTGTGTTTTCCCCAAAAGATTCTCAGCTACTGCTTCTCTCCTGAGAAGAACAAGAAGAACAAGTTCTTCCTGAGAAATGTCATCTTCTCTCAAGGATTATTTCTACTGCTATAAATTTAGAAGTTGCATAATTTAATCTTAATTTGTAACTCCTCTGAGCTTCAAGCTCATGTATCCTAAAGGCTGAGGAGTATCTCATGATACTCACTTCCTGCCTCTCACAGAGGACAATGCCCTTCACATGCTGCTTTGTCCATGTTCCCTGCTTAGCCTTACTCTCATGACGCTACCCTAACATAGGGTCCTGCAGGCTTTCACCACGATGATTAAAATTGCTTTACACTTGGTCTCCCTGTGTTGAGCCTCTCCCACATACGATACGAGTGAGCGTGGAATGTGGAAACCACCAAACCAGCCTGAAGGAAGAGAGCCAAGGGAAGGGTCAGAAAATACTCCTCAAATGAGGGGAACCTTCAGCTCTTTTCTTCACTTACCCTTTTCTGCACTTTTACTTCTTCAATTAAGGAAACACAATCTCTTTGATACCTGACTGAAGAGGCATTGCACCCCTCCATTGACAAATTGATGAAATCCAAAGCTTTCCCTGGGAGCTGGTTCTTTCATCTGGCTTCTGCAAATGTTTAAGCCAAGAAGAAAGTACACTTGTGTTTGCCAGAGACTTGCAAAATGTGCTCCTGACTGGCAAAATACAAAAAGCTTTAAAAAGGGAGGAAATTGTACAGCAAGCACTGCCATCTGATAATATCAAACGGGCTCACGTTTGTGCAGAAATTGGTAGAAAGGCACCTTACGGCATAGTATGTGGCCAATAAGGGAACTAAATGGCTCCGTTGCCAAATGTCACTTTTAGATACACACTCCACGCCTACTGACTTTGGATGAAGTTGCCTACCCTGAGCTGAGGGAGAATTTGGGTCCAAGTGTGCAATTTGGCCATGGCTAGAGCTTTGACTATTGAGAAAATAGCAGCATGCAACCGGAGGTATGGTCTGGGCCCATCAACTGGATTTCTCATCCTATCTCCCGGGCCACCTCATGCCCAGAGCACAATGGGAGCCATTTTATTTACTTCCGATCTTTGTGGTGCCAGAGTTGCAGCAGTCCGACCCTGACGGAGAGCTCAGCATATTTTTCCAAGAGTTCCTATTGCTAGAAACTCAAAATGGAGTTGATAGAAATCTAATGAAACGAAAGAGCTCTCTTCCCCTCCCCTGAATCCCAGAAAACATTGGCATTTGAAAAATGGTGTTCTAAACGAGTTGACAAGGGCAGGAGTTCAGCAGAAGCTCACTATAAATTTATATATATTTGAAGATTTCTGCTCTCCTCCTTCTCTAGTGTTTGAAGACAAATTGTATTCAGCTTCAGGGATTTTAGTTTAAATATCATGAATATACACTTGAGGGTTCTCTTCGGAAAAAAAAAAGAAAGAAGAAAGGAGAGGTTTTAGAGCTGTGTTGATTATGGACAATACAATATAATAAAATAAGAAATAAAAAAAGGAACGAACATGGTTTCATTGGTTGCCTCCTAGAAATTAGAAGAAGGAAAAAACTGGCAAGTTAAATGATTGAGGACTCAAATAGCAAGCTAAATGATTGAGGACTCAAAATTTGCTGGTGCTTAATGAATTCAGAGGTTAATATTACAAGTATTGTAGCTTTACATAATTCTGTGTTAACTTGAATTTTATTAATTAAAGAGGGTCTCAGATGAGACTGCATTTATACCAGTAAAAATATTTAGGTTACTAGATTGGTATGGTAAACTATATTGGAGGCATGGAACAGTAGTCTATATAAGGAACATTTGTTAAATACCTGATATGCTTTACACTGTGGATACAGAAATACTTCTAGCCACAAGTTTGATTGAGTTGAGAAATTACAGCACACACTTGTGGAACAAATAGAAATTAACTTTGAGATCTTGGACAAGTTGTTTTATCTCTTTTACCCTCAGTTTACTCATCTGGAAAATGGGAATAACTACCTCAAAATCTTGTTCTCTTGATTAATTGATATAACATTATGCCTGTGATGTTGTGAGTAGTTCATACTATTCACTTTTATTAATATTAAGGCAGGAGAATTAAAGTATTAAATCAAGGCAGGTAATAGATGGTGATTGAGAACAAGGCCTTAGAAGTTACGTGGTCATTGCTTCAAATATTTATTGAATACTCACTAGGTATTAGGCATTTGCTAGGTGTTGCATATTAAAAGGTGAAAAAAAAACCCACAAAAAGTGAGGCTTCTGCCCTTAAGGAATCAATAGCTTCTGGGAAGAAGCAGAATAAACAAGTAAACAAACAATAATGCATTCTCCCTTCCTCCCCAAATGGTAATGACTTCTCACAGAGTTTCTGTTTTTGTTCAAATCCTGGGCTAAAATCCCATCTTTGTTTAGTTTCTACATGGTGTTTCCATGGTGACTGAGATTGGTGCCTTGTAGTGGGCAGACACATCTACCCTCCTCTGGTTTAGAAGCTACTTGGGGTTATTGGAAGGAAGAGGGTTGGCTGCAGCACCCTTATTTCCTAGGTGATAGCTCTGATCATTTATCGAGGGAACACCTAGTTGTGTGGCATCAGTGAGGAAACTTTTGCAGCTTGTTTATTCCTTTGTGTGACCAACCACCCTGGTTTCACCAGTACTGAGACATTTCTCAGTACTTATTTCTCAGTACTTGGAACTATCAGTGTCAATCCCAGAAAAGTCTCAGGCAAACCAGGATGAGTTGTTCACACTACTTATTTTACCCACTGGTCCATCTTCTGTCCAAGAAACATGTAATTTTACATTGTGAAAAGTTCTATGAAGAAAGAGAATAGGATGCTGCGAGAGTGGATTACAGTAAGGACCTTGTATAATTGGGTGGAAATTATCTCCTTTGCTGGACATTTGGTCCTGTCCAAAACGTCTACGGTCACATTTGGTTCATGCCAAAAGATCCTTGAAGTTTAGTTCTGTCCAAAACATTCACGGAGACATTTGATCCACAGTTAATATAAATCCCACTCTTCTGCAAGATTGGGACCCTACTCCATTTACCTAACCCAATGTGCCATCACCAGCTAAGTTACTGAGGCAAAAAGGGTTACTATTGTCAGTACATCCACAACATAATTATTGGACCAAAAACCATGATAGTATTTTTCATGTATTAATCCTATAAACCAAAAGCAGATATAAATGTTATGGGCTATTTGAATCCAGGGACCTTTTCCAAGCATGGATGTTTTGGACAGGACCCAATACCAAAGGACCATTCAGTATGGACAAAATATACTCACATTTTTGTTACTGTTTGCATGATATATCTTTTTTACTTCCAATCTATTTGTGTCTTTCAAAGTGTGTCTCGTAGACAGCATGTAATTGAATCATATTTTTGTTCCTCATCTATTCTGCCAATCACTGTTTCCTAATTGGAGCGTTTGATTAATTTCTGTTATAGGAAATTACTGATAAGGTAGAATTTACATGTGTCATTTTGCTATTTATTTTCTATACGTCTTATGTCTTAAATGTTTTTCTCATTACAGACTTCTTTTGGTTTACATGGATATTTTTTAGTGTACTATTTTAATTCCCTTGTTACTTCTTTAATTATATTTTCTTTGTGTTATTATCTTAGTCATTGCCCTGGGGATTACAATTAACATCATACTACAATCTAGTTTGGATTTATACCAATATAATTTCAATAGTATATCAAGCTTTGCTCCTGTATATTTCAATTTCTTCTCCCACCTTTGTGCTATTGCTATCATGGAAATCACATCTTTATCCATTTTGTGCCCGACAACACATATTTGTAAGTATTACTTTATGCAGTTGCCGTCTAAATCAAATAGGAGAAAAATTGGTTACAAACAAACAAATAATTTATACTGTATTTATATTTACCTGTGAGCTACCTTTACCGGTGTTCTTTATGTCTTTACATGGATTCTAGTTGCTATCTCACATCCTTTTATTTCAGTCTGAAGGGCTTCCTTTAGTATTCTTGTAGGGCAGAAAAGCAAGAAAATAAATTCTCTAAGTTTTGATCTGTGAATATCTTCATTGCTACTTCATTTTGAAAATAGTTTTACGAGCAGTAGCAGTCCTTGTTGACAGTCTTTTTCCTTCAGAACTTTGATTATGTCGTTTCACTGCTCTCTGGCCTCTGGGGTTTCAGATGAGAAATCAGCTGTTAGTCTTATCAAGGGTCCCCTGAATATGGTAAGTCACTTCTCCTTGTTTTCGGTTTTCACCCATTTCATTATGACTTGTCTCGCTGTGGATCTTTTGACTTTATCTTATTTGGATTTCTTGAGCTCATTGGATGTGTAGAGTGATGGTTGTCTTTAAATTTGGAAAGTTTCATCCATTAATTCTTCAAATATCCTTTCTGCCCCTTTTTTGCTCTCCTTTTCTGTTCCTCCAAGACTCCCATTATGGACGTGTTGGTCTGCTTGATGCTCTTAGTCTGTGTTTACTTTCTTTTATTCTTGTTTTCTTTCTGTTCCCTAGACTAGATAATGTCAATTGACCTATCTTTAAGCAAACTAATTTTTTTTCTGTCTGCTTAAATCTGCTGTTGTGCTCTTGTAGTGAAATTTTCATTTCATTTATTGTACTTTTAATCTCCAGAATTTCCATTTGATTCCTTTTACAATTTCTTTCTGTTTATTGACATTCTCTATTTGGTAAAACATCATTCTCATATTTTTCTTTACTTCTTTAGACATGGTTTGATTTAGTTCTTTGACCATATTTAAAATAGCTAATTTAAAGTCTTGTGTAAATCCCAGCATTTAGCCTTCCTCAGGGAGAGTTTATATTGATTGCTTCCGACCCCCACCCCCACCCCTGTGTGTGTATCAGCCATGCCTTCTGGTTTTTTTGCGTGTCTTGTACTTTAGTTGAAAACTGAATATTTTAGTTAATATAATGTGTCAGCTCTGGAAATCAGATCTGTCCTCACCAGGGTTTATCACTATTTATTGTTATTTTGTTGTTGTTGTTTTGTTTTTGGTTTTTGGGGGTTTTTTAGTGACTTTTCTGAATAAATTCTGTATTCTTTTTGGGTGTGACCATTGAAGTCTCTGCTTGGTTATCTTAATGGTCTGCTAATGATTAGACAGAGATTTCCTTAAATGCCTGGGACCAATAAGTCCTCCAGTCTTTGGGAGGGACTCTGTATACTGGGAAACACCTTCAACACTCAGCTAGGCTGATTTTTCTTAGCCTTTATTTTCTACTAGCACAGAACCTCAAGTTTAGCAAGAGGTTAGACTGTCTTAGGTCTTCCTGAGCATGCTACAGTCCAGGCCATACGCACAGCTCTACAAATTTACATGGGCTTCTAGATTTCCAGGAATATTTGGGGGATTTTCAAAGACTTCTATGAACACCTCATTACTCATCTTTTTCTTTTAAGCTTTTGTTTAGCCATTGTCTCAGCTCCTACCCACGGCCTCAGGTAGTTGCAATATTAAACATTTGCCTCTGATATATATATATATATATATATACACACACACACACACACACACACACATATATATATATATACGTATGTATGTGTGTGTGTGTGTGTATATATATATATATATATATATATATATATATATATGAAAACACCCTAATAAAAAAGCGTTTTCACATAGAGTGAGCTTCAAGTCATGTCATATAAAGACAGCCTTGCAAGTGGAATATTCTAGGGGTCTATTAGACAGGACAAATAATGACCAACTTGCTAGGAAGGGAGATTTGAAGAAGCTCCAACCCCATTCCACCCCTTCCAGTGGCTGCCAGACTGCTGGTTTTAACTGTGATTCTGGCTGTTGGTTTTCAAACTACTGCAAATGTGGGGATGGAGGGTGAGAATAGGGAGAGTTAAAACACTGTGAAGCTTGCTCTTCTTAATGAGATTTATCCTTTTTAAAAGAACGATGGTCTATGAATTGCTGGGAGGCTTTATCTAATATCTAATATCCAGTTATTAAAAAAAAGTCAATTCTGATAATTTTTGCCAGTATTCTCACTGTTTTTATAGAGGAAAGGCTTTCTGGATGTCCTTGTCAGAATTTTTACATATGCTATCTCTCACTATTGAACAGCTCAATAAATGGTGTTTGTTTATTATTATCAGTTAGCTCAGCCACCTCAGGAGAGGAGCATTATTATCATATTACGAATGATAAAGAAGCAAAAAGGAAGCAAAATATTTGGTGTTTCCCACCTCCTTTTCCTGCAGTTTTCCCGTTTCACCTGTCAGTGAGCTCGTCATCAAAGCCCATCCTCAGGAAGGGATTCGATATTAATCAGTTATGTCAGATTAATCAATTGTATAGATTTTGGGTCAGATGTTTCCTCTCCGTGAAAACATGTGTATCGAGTCAAAGCATGTCTTTATTCTCTTAAATGAACTTGAAGCATCAGTGAGGAAAGTGGAATTTTGTTTTTAAAGCAGGAAAGCCCTCAAGATCCCTGACATAACATCAGATGGGCAGGAGCCGTTAGTCTTGTTAGTGGATCTAGTTTGTAGTCCACCGTTGCCCGTGGGCATGGAGATCTGCCAGGGCTCCTGTGAGATGATTAGGGTGCTGCCTCAGGCCCTGGAGTGCAGAGAGGGGAAGTAGCCCCGAAAACTGATTGACATTCTTGGTGGGCTGTAGTGAGCACTGGTTTCATAACATGTGGCCAGCAAACTCAAAATTGGATGTGAAAATCAATAGCAGAAACCCATGGCTGTACCTTAGAATCAGAAATGTCATAGGAGCATCTTCTCAAGGAAACAAAATTGCTCTTTTGAACTCTCTTATATTTGCTTGTTGGTATAGTCAATAGACAAATCATGCTTCAGAAAAGAAATCCCTGGAAATGGTTTTCTCCATGGATGTTTCTGCAGAGATGACATCTTTTCGTAAATGGCGATTATTTGAAGGATCACCTCAAAGAAAACTCTTTTTCAGTTGGAGGAAGTATTGTGCCTTGTCATGTAAATCAGTACTGTACCAGAAAGACTATCTGTCTGTTCATATTCTAATATGTGTGTCCTGGTCACTAGATATAAACCAAGAAGTTATTCAGAAACCTAATACTAATTTATGTTTATTTTTAGAAATGTATTGTTTAGTAGGGGTCAGGGCATCATCAGAGGATTCAAGCATGGGTTAACCCTGTAGTGCTTCTTGCTGGGGGCTCACTGCTCTCGCAGTGCTTGGGGGAGTAGGCCTGAAAAATGGAAAATTCAGTACCATCTCAGATATACATACACTAAAGCAAGTAGTGTCATTGTTTTCTTTTTTGTTTTGTTTCAGGAGAAGGGGGAGCAAACGTCTGTTGTTAACCTGGTATTTACTTTCAGGAGCATAGACCCGCAGGATCTTATGACTTAGAAATAATTTTGTGAAGGAGGAGTTTAAGCGCAGGGAATTTGAGTGACTGTAAAATGGAATTTGTAAGTCAAAGAGCTGGAGCTTAGCCCCACCCACATGATTCCTTTCATCCAGTGCTTGTTCCATCTTATTGCTCTGTCTCACATATTCCACTTTGGTGCAATATAATATTGAGGTGGGAGAGCCTGAACATACATGGAAAGCTCTGTAAGTTTGTTTGACTTTATTATATGCACTTTTTTTATAGGATGCAGACTAGCTGAAAAAAATCGAGCACATATAATAGAGAAACCATTTAGTGTGGACACTCTGTTAACACTATACAATCTGTACTGAGCTATATATACACTTTTACTTCATAAATAAATATATTTAGGACTGATGGTTTGTCTTGATTGTTGGTTTTGAAATTAACTCCAATTCAAGCACGAAATTATAGACCCCATTTACCAGCTTAAAGGTGACAAAGCCATGCAAAGTGCTAAGAGAAGTTCTGGATTTGTTGTATCTGCAAATAGTTTATAAACAATCTGGTATTTTTTTTTCCCTTCTAGTTTGGTTTGCTCATTGGTTTACTTGGAACTAAGTGACCTTTCAGAGTTCTTGAAAATCTATGATTCCTGATTGGATGCTATTACAAAAAGCATTTGTTACTATACTAATAGCCAAGATGAAATTCAACAGACTCAGAAAGATGATCTCATGCAAAACTTAGGATTTTCAATGATACAAAGGAAGACACAGAAGGACCAGTAATAAAAGCCCTAGTTTAGAGTGTTAAAAAGTAAGTAAGGTAGCCGTGTTATGCATTGTGATTATAAACTGCTGAATTGGCATTTACTGTGACAAGAGTTTCCAATTTATTGGATGCATGTCATTGGAATTTGCCCTTTCTTTTTATGTGTCTTTCCATGATGAATGCTAGTGCTGGGAAATGAAGAGCTCTTACCCTTTTCATACTTTGCTGAATGCTGGCGAACTTGCCAATTGATGCTTCTATAATTTTTGCCTCAAGGTCACCTGAGGGGACAGAGTCATCCAAACAAGGTCACTGGCTATGTTGAAAGTTAATAGTTGTTTCCTGAAAAAAAAAAAAAAAAAAAAAAAGTCAGAAAAACCAGGACACCACAGATATAATTACTGTAAGATGGAAAGTGGATTAAGAGAATATTTTCATTTAATAATGCAATTCATTTAAAATAAAAGGTGATAAATAGTACTTGGACAACTGAGGTCATTTGGTTTGCTCTCAGTAATTCAATTACGAGAAATCTGAAAGCGGTAAGTGTTTGGTAGGTGGGAGCTGTAAAAGCACTGGACTGTTAATAATTTGAGACTTTCTCATCCCTTTATGCGGATGAAAGTGGATCAATTATGTGAACATGCAGGTCTCCGTATTGTCCTCGTTTCATGGATGGGCCCTGAGGGAGATGGCTCAAGGGCCCCAAACCAGGAGGCAGCTCTTTGCCTTTTGGAAGAGGTTCACTGTCTTCAACTTGAATTTCAATCTGGGAACAATGTAGTAATTGGCTTTTTTTTTTTCTTTTCAAGTCATCATTTCAATGTCCTGAGAACGCAGAACTCTTTTGATTTAGAGTCACCACTAAGAACGAGGGCAAACATTCAACTGCAGTTTGAGAAAACATTTAGTATTACAGCAAGGTTGGACCAGCTGAGCTTTCCTAAGAGTACAAACCCGAGGAGTTTGTGGGTTAAGTTTTTAGTGCATTTTTCACAAGGAATTCTTATACTGAGGTACGCTTTTCTCCACCACCCAGCAGACATTGGGGGTGGAATCTAAATTTAATTTAGCCCAAAGCAAATCTGCTAACAGTCTTCATGTTTTCCTTTCGTTGTTTTTTTTCTCAGTCTTCATGTTTTTCAAATGAAAAAAGAAATTAGAATACAGAGTTTGACAATTACAAATACATTTATGAGGATAGAGACTGTCCTGAGAAATTCTAGAAATGTGATTAGCACATATACTATTCCTCAAAACTAAATACAGCTTTTAAAAAGATATGTCGTATGTGTGATTGTTGTAACATGTGTCTACTTATCCATACTATAATTTGTATCTGAATAATTAAAAATTAGCCATACTCTTTTGATTCTGTTCTTCATCAATAAAGTTGCACAAACAAAAAGCAAATTGTCTAGATACCACCTTTTCCTAATGGCTTTTCTTAGTACTAAACAGTATAACATGCCTTTTAGCTAAGTGTGATGCCTTGTACCAAATGCCAACTAACTTTAAAAAAAAATTTGAGCATGTCTAGGAAACCACATTGATCATTTGGAAAATCTAAATGATGTGTATGCTGGAGTATGTAAATATCTCGATGACATTTTATTGCAAGGAAAGCTGAAAGTGAGTAAAATTATTCTTAAAGTTCAAACTGAAATCCTTATATAGATATGGCGAAGAACTTGTGTCCATTCTCTGAGAGGTTAAAAGGAAAAAATTTTTATCTGAATCATATGCGTTTACTTACAAGGAAAGAAAAAGAAAAAAAAGAAAGGAGATACTTTGCAACAGTAGCAAAATGATTCTAGCTTGGAAAATCGTTCTGGAATTTAACATCTTACTTTGTTTTCTTTATTTGAAAGTCTGAGCCCCACCGCCTCTGGATGTTCACCCACATCTTGCCTTTAGTTTTTTCCTGTTAATCATGATTATCCTCTGAAGATTTCATCCTTTCCGATGACTTAATTATCCCCTCCCTACAGGTGATTTCTCAAAAATATATTTAATAGATTTTTGTTTTGATCTTTAGTCCTATATTTCCAACTGCCACTAAATGCAGTGACTTCAAGTTGGTGCTCAAAAGTGGCCATGATGGGAGTATTTACACCAGAGCAGTTAGTAGTAAGTGCTACAAATTATACTCCCTTCCCCTAGAATCGGTTGTTAAATTTTTACCAGCACACCATTAGCTGACACCTGAATTTCATAGTTACGTGTCAAACACAACATGTAAAACATGTAACTTATTTTATCCAGCCAACTGTCTTTCACCATGCTCAGATATCCTCTTATTTCCTTAGGTACAGTACCATTAATTCGACTCAATTGCTTTATGGTGAGTGCTTTTCAGCCTAGTCCTTGGTCCTCTATTTTCTCTACCACATCTATACTTACTCTTTTGATAATCACAGCCTGTCTCATGACTTTATATACAGGTTATATGTTGCACACTTGTCAATGTATATCTCTATCTCAGACCTCTCTGTAGACCCTTCTGTTGAACAGCCTACCTAACATCTCCACTTGGGTATCTAATAGACGTGTCCAGCTCGGCACGTGCTGCACTGCACTCCTAATTGTCTGCACAAATCTGCTCCAACTACAGTCCTCTCTATCTCAGTTTATAACAATTCCATCTCTAGTTGTTCGGTGAAAACAAAAATCGACTCTTTGGACACCTCTCTCTTTCACATTTCCTATCCAATTTGCCAGGAGGGAATTCTGTTGGTTCTACCATGAAAATATATCCCAGTTCTGCTCACTTCTCACCACCTAAGTGCTCTGCCCTGGTGTAGGTGTCGTCGTGTCTCACTTGGATTACTGCAGAAGCCTCCCTGTTTCTACCCTGGCTCCTTTATATGTTTTCCTCAACTCATCATCAGAGTAATCCCTAAAAGTATAAGTCAAGATCATATTAGTCCTTGACTCACGTGCTCTAGTGGCTGCTATTTCACTCAGAGTGAAAGCCAAAGGTCTTACAACGGCCTGTAAAAGCCTATAAGATTTGCCCCAGATTTACTGTGATTTCCTGTCATACCTCCTCTTGCTTACTCGGAAGGAGCTATTCCGGCCTTCTTGCTGTTTATGGAACTTGTTAGCCAGGCTCCTATTATTCCTTCCGCCTGAGATGTTCTCCCCCGAGATACTCACTAAGTCCCTCCATCTCTTCGAAGGCTTTGCTCATCTCATTCCTCCCCATGAGGCCTATCCTGACAACCTCATCATATAACTTCCCTCCCCACTTCTTTTTGCCTCATTGCTGATTTCCCCACACCCGGCTAAACTTTTCCATAGCACTTACATCTTCAAACATGCTCCATCATTTACACATTTATCATGTCTATTGTTTATTGTCTGTCTCCCCCACCTGAAATGAAGCTACACGAGAGCAGGAATGCTGGCTGCCTTGTTCTCTGATTTATATCGAGCATGAAGAATTATAACTGGCACATAGTGGAAACTCTATAAATATCTATGAGTGAATGATCTGTTTTAAAGGCGATTCATTTTGACTTTTATGTCTTTCCCACATCCAATCTATATACTGAAGTCCTTTCTCTACTAAGCCCTTCCTTGGTGGGTTTACTCCTAGGGGCTCAAGGAATAGGGTAATTTCTGAACAAGTGGCTTACCTTTGGGGTGTTCGTCCAGAGGCTAAGCCTGGGATGAAGAATATGTTACCTGAAACAACCAGGAACACAAAGAGCACAAGAATGAGTGCCGAATATCAAGTCAGGGAAGCAGAACTTACTTTAAGTCCAAGAGGTATGTGGAAACTTGCCTGGAAACAGGCAATAGTGCTGAAGGGTCAGAAGACGGAAATACAAGGATGATGAAGGAGCGAAAGCCAAGTGTGAGGACCCAAACAATAGCCAAAATAGGCCTGAAGGTCTGTGGCATATGTGTATTGGCCTGAATAGCCCTACTATGTGTGGGTGGATAAGACTGGTAAAGCTATGTAATAGTGGTAGATAGTTCTGCCTTTCTGATGTTTCTGCTATTCCTCCTATGCATTGAATTCCTGCTATTACCTAAATCCCTGTTAACTTTAGTCTGTGACATAAGAAGAGCCTGTTTGTTCCCATACCTTCTCTCTAATTCATCCCTTATCTCACTACCAGAGTTATCTTCCAGATGGCATGTTGGTCCAGTCTCTCCTTCCTTTTAAAATCCTTTAGTGCCTCCCCACTGGCTACTGGACTAAGCCTGGATTTTTTAGTCCAATTCAAGGTTCACTCCAAGCCAGATTTCGAAACTTCTTTCTCCTTGACTTCTGTAAGGTCAATCATTTATTCATTCATTCCACAAATATTTATTGAGCTCCTCGTATGTACCAGGAATGAGCAAAAGTTTCTTATTATAATTGTACCATTCACCATTCCCTAAGTCCACATTATATGTTCTTATTTCTACCTCTTTTCTAATGCCATCATCTTCTCCTGGAATATTCTTTTTTATTCCCCCTCTGACTATGGAAATCATGTTTATATTTCAACACTTAGATAAAATGTCCTGTCTTCCACATTATCATCTCTGATCCTCTCAGTCATTGCCCCATTTTCTGATCTAGACTCAGCCTGGTATCCACACAATAGACAACCTTTTCCCTCTCGTTATCCTGGCTTGGCTCCCTTGCTGCAGCCTCCTCTCCAGAGAAGTGAATCTATGTGCCATTCCTCTGCATACTTTACCCTCCTTATCTCATGCCCTTGTTCATATTTCTCTTTGGTTTTGCAGAACTCTTACTCCTTCTCCACTTGTTAAAATGAGCTCAAAAGCATCTCCTTCAAGAAGCATTTCACTGTCTCCTTTCACATTCGGACCATTCCATAATCAGCCTTCCTTCCTTTAGTTGCTCAGCATCTGCTTTTATCTGTATCATGGTGTTTGCCTCATCCTGTTTTTAATTCATCGAGTTATTTGTATGCCTTTTCCCTCTTGTGGCTTAGAAATCACTTGTATAAGAAAGCTCTCTCGTTAACTAACAGGAAGTCCAGGCTCAAGCATCAGAGTGTTATGGCGTCTAATGCAAGACATGAGCCACATGTGTGAAAGCACCTACATGTGGGTGATGTTAGCACAGGCCCCTTGGACACCTCTCGGCACAGGGGACATGCTTTGAACTGTGAGAGTGTCCCATAGGCCTCTTGATGTGGGCCAGAAACAACAGCATTTTTCTAGTTCTTCTCCTCATCCGTTTGTCACAGATGTTTTGACACTGTGTCTATCAGTTCATCCCTCTTATTACTTTTTAACTCTTCATCTTGGTAATCAGCCATCTCTCTAGGAAGAGGTTAGGCCTTGTGGAGCATTGCAAAAGGTGGCATGCTGTGACAGTAGATGATTCTTCTGTATGAAGAGCAGATTTCCCTGAGTATAAATTCATTCACCCTCATTCTGATGTATGTAATTCACTCCCTGCCAGTCATCAAGTCAGTAAGTCTCCATCTATGACCTAAGGCCTAAGAAGAGATATACAAACAGACTTTTCCTTTCCTTTCTTTTCCTTTCCTTTCCTTTCCTTTCCTTTCCTTTCTTTTCCTTTCCTTTCCTTTCCTTTCCTTTCCTTTCCTTTCTTTTCCCTTCCTTTCTTTCCTTTTTCCTTCCCTTCCCTTTCATTCTCTTCCCTTCTCTGCCCTCCCTTCTTCTCCCGTCCTTCCTCCCCTCCCCTTCTCTCCCTTCCTTTTCCTTTCCCTTTCCTATGCTTTCTTTTTCTCTTATTCCCTTTCTTCCTGTTCTTCTCTCCCTTGCTTCCCCCTTTTGTTTATCTGTCCATCTCTTGCTTTCTCATTTTTTAGCTTTAAGTTATGACTCTGCTTTTGATGTACTTGGTACATACAATAAAATGCACTGATGGTTAGAATCAGCATCATCACCTTGTATTGAATTGTTGATATATGGGCTTATGGTTTGAAAGCATGTCACCTATTTGTTCCCAGTTGTAGAGTGCATTGGAACAATTGTTTTGTATGTTCCTTCGAAAGGAAGATTAAATTCAGCCAAAAAGATACTTTATCTGTGATGCGAATTATGCCTCCCGTCTTTGAGGCCCTTTGTGGGGACATGGGTCCTGAAAATATCACTGCAGTCACGAATGGGACTCATAATTACTCTAAAACTGTACATGTTAAAAGGCCTTGCTAGGCCACCTTCGAGCTCATATTTCATTGCTCTTTAGAAACGCCATCGAAACAAGCAGCTCTGATAGTGGTTATTGAGGAGGATTTTCTTACACTATCACAAAATTCCAATCACGTTATAATACTTATTAACTTATGGCCAAACTCTGGTGGTAGACTGTTCTGCAAGAATATAGAAATGTTCTTTTTAAAATAAAAATTAAAACCCAGTTGTCTGTTCGCAGTGTGTGTTTGATTTTAACTTCCACTCCCTCCCAAAGAAACAGAGGCTGAATAATAGGCTATATAGAAAATCTTTTGAAATTTTTGTTTTTGAAATCACCACTTGCAAAAAAACAAACATTCTGATTGAAACAAAAAATATATATAATGAACCAGACTCTCTATGTTTAATTTTTAATCACCTATGTAAGAATAAGAATACACATCCCATCTTTATTTCTTTTACACATACTAGATCTGCCTGGGACTAGCACCATTGTTATTAGAAAAATGCCTGGAGTTAACATGTCTGAAGTGATTATTTAATTTGACAAGGGCAGTACCAATTTTCCCCTCCAGAGTTTACATTATGAAATGTTGAAGAAGATACTTCGTGGCTGTCTTGGCTGGCTCACCAGCAATTTCCGTTATTTTTAAGGTGTTTATAAGTGGGGGGAAAAGATCACCTGAGCCCGTAGGACATTGTTAAGCTTATATTTTCTTTCTGCCAATATCTGTCAGGGGAGAGCAAAATGAGCATCTTAGTTTTTTATTTTATGCTTTTCAGTTCAACTGAATTTCTCAATCTACCACACTCAAGAGAAACTGCCAACCCTCCGCAGTGAGTGGGTCGTCAGCTTTCCTTAAGGAAGCGAAACCAGAGGACATTGTAGATGTGTTAGAAAGTGTGCTTTAAAGTCTAGTACAATGGGGAATCACGCCAAAGCATTTGGAATGCACGAGATGATTGCTTATCTCCAGGAGGGTGAATGAAATAGAAAATATCATCATCATTTTGAATTCAAAACTTGTGAATGAGCTGTCAAAGGGAGACTGCTGATTTTTTGCTTAGGTGTTTTTCCATTTGTATGTATCCCAAACTAGTTAGTCTTCTTGGAAACAGGTATAAAAGAGCTACACCTTTCATTTATTAGATTGTTCAAACACCCTCTGATATATCTGTAATGAGCTTCGCCAAGAACGTTCTGATTGTATGCTGAAGTGTATACCACTACTGCTAGTGCTGAGAAAAGCCAGGCATTGTGGATAAAAAGTAAAATGAAACGACCAAACGCCCACAGATCTTGTCGCTGTCACATTAACCAGATGCACATTTTGTTCCTGGAAATAGTGTAGGAATGCCAGGGAAAGAAGGAGAATGAGACAACCCTATGGTAGAGAGGTGTCTCCTAACCTTGTTTACTCTTCAACCTTCTATCAAGTTGCACGTCTCTCGCTCTCCATCTTCTGAAAAGAGATCCCTCATCTCAAGAACAAAAGATTAGGCTGAATATACTTAATAGTAGTAAAAGATGTCGCTCATTTTTATCATTATTATGATTACCACACTTATAATTCAGAATCTGTGGTTGCCAAGAGGAAATTGGATACTGTATAAAACAGCAGTCGATACAATCCCCTTGGGAGCTTCTAATTTAGACTAATATTTCTGTGTCTTTGTTCATGACCTAAGAGAATTATGAGGATTGTCTTTGATCTACCTTTGAAAAAAGCATTATTAAAAATAACTCATTTGATATTTAAAAAATTCAAGAAAATAAATTACAATAATGGGCCTAGATGCCAGGGTATAGTGTAAAGTTATCTGCTGAGTTGAGCAGAGCAGACCACTAATGCAATTAGTAATTTACTCCCCAATGATGCTTTCCGTCCATAATTTCTCAGGCTGTTTTACAACTTCCCAATTATGTCATATACCCCTTCACTGATTAAGGGAAACCTCATTTCATTCCAGTCACAAACCAAAAGTTCAAGTCCAGAAGTTATTAGATAGTGAACTCATCTTCGGAAAGATAGACTAAACATACATTGTTGGAACTAATTTGACCGTATTTCAAACTTCTGCTCATTTTACAACTGAAATAAAGTCCAGCAAACTAGAAAGGCAATGAAACTGAATATTGTTGTATGGAACAAGTGTTTTTGGGGCCAATACTTTGGGCTGAAGGGCAGAGCTATGATAAAGCTTTCTCCTTTGACCAGTCCTTCCCTCTGAGCCCCTCTGTAGTGGAATGGAGGAAGGAAAAGGAGAGACAGAAAAGGTGGGATAGGGATCCTGGTTGGAATCTTCGACACACTGGCTATACTGAGAAATTAGGGCTGATACTGTGGAGCTCCAAGCTTTAGGTGTGGTCTAAACTTTAAATTTCATAGAAACCTGACTGGTTTTATATATGTTATATATAAAACATTCCTGCAGTTGCTTTCAAGTCATATTTGGGATACAAATTATCAAATGGGATGCAGGTTATCAAAACCTAGATCTGTCATGGATTATTCTAACTTATTTTTATTGTATGTGTATGTATGATTGGGTATGTGTATGTGACAGAGGGACAGAGAGAGAATGCATGTATCTCTGTGTTTTTGTTTTATTTTTCTGGGCCATGCCTGAAATGGCAAAGCAAGAAGAAAAGAAATTAGACCCCAACCAGGTCTAATATTTATTTAGCACAAACAAAAAGAGACATATTCTTGTCTTATTTTTACTTATTGAAAAGCAAAATTATAAAAGTAACAAGAATCATTTTAAAAAGTAGAGAGAGATTGTCTAGAATTCATGCACTGTTAAGATGCTAAGCCTGGAACTACTGTGTCCAAGTATATTCTCTTATCATTGTTTCAAAAGAAATGTTTTAGATGTTTGAAAACTGCTTTGCTGTGAATGCTAGTGGCTTAAAGATGCCATTGGTGAGTTTTGCAGAAAGAGTTTCATAAAGAAGCTGCTCAACTATGGTCATGTTAACACCAGAAATATTCAGTGGAGTCTTTCAGAACCTTAAATGAGAGTAGATAGAGAAAAAGGGGGGTGGGGGGGTGGTGGAAAAGTGACTGTTGTAAAACTGTTTTAATCATTAAAAATTCAGTATTCAAAATTACCATCCAGAAAATTGTGAAGAAAAAGCAGCATACCATAGCTGGTTGCTTGAGTCATACTTTAATCCAATGAAACAATTAAGAGGTATTGGCCATAAGGAAGCACCTTGAAACTGAAGCCACACCTGACTTCACAGTTACATATAATTGTCACCACAATAAGGTCAAGAACATTCCTGGCATTCTAGAATGTTCCATTGTGTCCCTTCTTCCTAGAGATACTGCAACATGTTTTCTGTTTGTTTGTTTACTTCTATCACCATTGATTAATTATGCCTATTCTTGATGGAATCATACCTTATGAGTGTTTTTTTGTGTGCTTGGCTTATCAACATAATGTCTGAGATTTATTCCCATTATTTCATCTATCATTAACTTGTTAATTTTAATGTTATCTACTATTCTGTTGTGTGCCACAACTTATTTATTCTTTTTTTTTTTTATTCTTCTATTGATAAATATTTGGGTTGTTTTCAGCCTCTGGCTATTGTGAATAAGGCTTCTGTGAGCATTCTTGCATATGTCTTTTCAAAGATATAGGTACTTGTTTCTTTTGAGTTTATGCCTCAGAATGTGATTGCTGGATCATAAGGTAAATGTGTAGTGGCTTAAGTAGATAATAGCAAACAATTTTCCAAAGTTGATGCACCAGTTTTGTCTTTTTCTAGCGAAATACAAATGTTCCAGTTACTCCACTTTATTGACAACAAGTATTATCTCTCTTGTAGGTTTAGTTGTTCTAAAGGGAACGTGGTGGTATTGCATGGTTATTTTAATCTGCATTTCACTGGTGATAAATTATATTGATTTCTGCTAATTTGTCATTTGGATATTCTCTTTTGTACAGTGCCTGTTTAAATCTTTTGTCCAATTAAAAAATAGGTTTGTTTGTCTTTTTCTTATTAGTTTGCAAGAATTTTTTAGATACACTATATATAAGCTTTTTGTTAGATATATGTGTAATAAATATCTTTTCTGCTAAAATTATCTTTTTTATTCTATTCCTGGTATCTTTTGATAAATTAGTTCTTAAATTTAAGAAACTATACTCTATCATCTGTCTTTAATGTATATTGCTTTTGTGTACTAATTAAGAAATTGTTTTCTACCCTAAATTATGAAGACATTCTCTTTTCTTCTAGAAATTTTATTTTTTTTCCCTATATTTAGGTTCATGAACCATTTCATGTTAATTTTTAAATATGGTGTGAAATAATAGGGGAAGGTTTATTTTTTCTTATATACATTTCTAATTGCTCCAGAACCATTTGTAGAAAATAAATTATTTTCCTACTATATTTTAATGACGTCTTTGTCATAAATCACTTGACTGTGTATAGGCACATCTATTTCTGGATTGTATGTGCTGTTTACACGTAGTTTTTTGTAAATTTATTGATATTTTCCACTTAGTATATTATGGTTATATTTTCATGACAATAAATATTCAACATTATGCCCTTTTAATGTATATGCAGGATTTAATTTATAGATGAACTAAAATTTACTTAATCCCTTATGAATTGCAACTGTTAAATTTATTTTCTCTTTTACATATGCAAAATCATTATGCACCCTGTTCCACACAAGTGCTGTAAGTATAGCAAGACAATTAAATTTTTAATGAAGAGAACCTCTATTATATAATGTGAGGTCCATTAATACAGCATCAAGAGAACTGAATTCCAATCAAGATTCTGACACTTACTAACTGTACAGAATAGGTCTCAGCTGTAATTTGAACACACTAACATCTGCCCCCCAGAATTATAAAAATAAAGCATATCAACGGACATGGGAGTGCTTTGAAAATTGTAAATTGTTATAAAAACATTTTTGTTATTGGTAAAAAAATAAAAGTTTGACAGGAATAATAACATAATTTTAGCTTATTTGGTAAGCATAAGGTTATGTTAGCCTGTTCATAAGGAAACAGACCTTATCTGGGGCAAGCTTCTAATTCAAAAGAGATAGCCATCCTAAGTCTCTCATTGTTGGGTTAATTAAAAAAAAAAATGATTGCGAAGTTTAAAGAGGAGCTTTCCCTGTGCTCCTTGTCATCACTTGATGAGACATGGTAGGGAGACTTGCTAGCCTAGATTGCAAAAATCAATGAAGGTGTATCAGATACCAATTCACAGACCTGGGAAAATAATGAGAATAAAACAGTCCATAAATTGACCATGGTTGGAGTCAGATAGTTATGCATTCCTTGGACACTAGTGATCTCAGCAATGACATTGCAGAAGGATGATCTTCTTAGACATTTTAGAATAGTCTGTAGGACACATGATGACACTGACATCTTTAGTCTGCTCAATATATAGATTAACAAAGAGGTGTCTGTCTTTGCTTATTCCAAGGTGTTGCTCCTGATATTCAGCTTCATGGATATTTCTCAGTCCTACCTTCCTGAGGTTTAGATAAATATGGATTTATTTAGAGCATTAGTCCCAGCCCTGTGACATTTTAGTCAACACAGTGTCCTCCTTATTGCCTATCAGCCAGTAGAAATAGTAACTTAAGTGACATGGAAACAATGTAGTTCCTAAAAATTGAGTGATTGGAGTTGCATGCATTTGGATTCACAGAGATTATTGCAAGTGTTTAGAAAGCACAGACTTTGGAAAGAGTGTATGTGTTATTGGTGAGCAAAGAGAAGATGAAATGTCCACATGTGGTGGCTGCAAAAAAGCAGTGAGTCATAACTAACTCTTAGATGCCGTGTTCAACAGAATCATGAAATTGTTAAGAGTAAAAAGTCTAATACCTGCTCTGTTGGTATATCAATCACTGATCTGGTTACAATATTTTAAACAATAGGAAAATAGTGAATTCTCCTTCAATTTCAGTGAAGGAATAATATGATATAAATAGTGAAATGTTTTTAAAATGTCCTTGTGTTCATAGAACTAATAGGATATTCTAATTTGTCGAAACAATACTGAGAGATAAAGTGACTAAGCGACTCAAAATCATTTGTCTATGTTCTCCCAGAACAGTTCAACATTTAACTCCAAATTGCAGTTACGTAAGAGGAAAAGTATCCAAAATGCCCAACGAATACAGTATCAAAACTTCTGTATCTCATTACCTATTCTTACAACTTCTTAGTTAGGGTACATGGTGTCTTCATTAGCTTTGTAACTTGAATCTTCAAAGTGTTGATTAAGGAGGAAAAAAGTCAAGTTTTCTTTGGTGTTGTGTCATGTTTATGCTGTCTAGCAGAGATGAAACTTAGGTGCAAAAACACAAATAGCTTGAGAGTATAAAGTTGGAAAAAAGGTATACCATGAAATACTCACCATAATTGATCTGGAGTAGTTAGTTATATTAATACCAAACACAATAAATCTTGATATAATAAATAACATTAGAACCAAAGAGAGACATTTCACAAATTTAAAATGGTCAACACCTTAGAACGATATAACCATTATAAATGTGTATGCACTTAAGAACAGAGACCCCAAATACTTGAAGCAAAAACTAATAGAATTAACAGGAGAAATGGACAATTAAAAAAATAGCAGCTGGAGATTTCAATATTCTACCCCAACAATTGATATTACAAGTAACTCCCCAGAAAATCAAGGGTATGAAAGATTGAACAACATTCTCAGTCAATGTTACTTAACTGACATTATAACACATTTCACTCAATGACTGCAGAACACACATTTTGGGAATAGAATATTCTCCAGGACAGATTATGTTCTTAATGCATTTTTAAAAATTTAAAGCATGCAAAGTATGTTTTATGACCACAGCAAAATTAAATTAGAGATCAGCAACAGGAAGAAATCTGTGCTAAATATTTGGATGCTAATACGTTTGTAAATAACCCATAGGTCAAAGTAGAAACCAAAAGGTAAATCAAAAATTATTTTGAGTTGAATGAATACTAAAAAAAAAAAAAACAACAAAAAAAACATGAAAACTATGGAATGCAACTAAAGCAATGCTTAGAGGGAAATTTATAACTCTAAATGTTTATAATACCAAAAAAGAAAGTTTCTAATTTCAATAACCTAACCTTTAAAAGTGAGAATAGAGCAAACAAAATCCAAAGTAAGCAGAACAAAGGAAATGATAAAAATTAGAGCAGAAAATTGCATCTACAAATTATGAAACTGGACTCAAGAAGAAATAGAAAATCAAAAAAAGACCAGAATTTAATTAGTTATTTCAAATCTTCCCACAAAACGAAAGCCCAGCCTCTCATGTCTTACTTAGTGCATTCTATCAAATATTTAAAGAAGAAATACCAATTTTTAAAAACTCATAAAATAAATGAGAAGGGAACGCTTCTCACCTGATTTTCTTTAGGCCAGAATTACCCTGATACCGAAGCCAAAGAAAAACATCACGAGAAAGGGCAACTATAGATAGATAGATGCAAAACTCCATAACAGAATGTTTGCAACACAAATTCAGTAGCTTGTAAAGATTATATATCATGAACATGTTGGATTTATCTTAGGAAATTGGTTTTACATTGAAAATCAACCAGTCTAATAACTATATTAATAGAATAAAGAACAGAAACCACATGACCATCTCAATAGATACCGATAACTTATTAGACATGTACAATTCTGGTGGGGATATACAATGGTACATCTACTTTGGAAAAACATTTTGACATTTCATAAAGTTATTATTACAGATATTTTTAAAAATTTAAGTACAGTTGGTAAAATGTGGAACATAATCTTACCACACAGCCTTGTAATTCCAAATTCCACTTCTAGGCATTTATACTATAGAAGTAAAAGTATATGTTTACACAAAGAATTGTACATGAATGTTCACAACAACATTATTCATAATAGCCCCAAACTGGAAACAATCCAAATGCCTATGAATTTCAAAATGTGGTGTAGCCGTATAATTAAGTGCTATTCAACAATAATAAAGGAACAAAATACTGAATATGCTACAGCATGAATGAACCACAAAAACATTATCCTAAGTGAAAGAAGCCACACTCACACAAAAATCTCTATACTACTTGATTCCATTTATCTGAGATGTCCAGAAAAGGCAAATTTATTGAGACAGATAATGGATTGTGGTTGTCTGGGTTTGGGGATTGAAGCAGGATTGAGTGCAAACAGACTCAAGGGAATTTTTCGGAGTGATGAAAATGGTGTGAAACTGAGTTGGGATGGTTGCCAACTCTATAAATTTATAAAAATCATTTAAGTTTACATATGCAATGGGTGAATTTTGTGGTATGTAAATTAAATTATACCTTAATGAAGTTGTATCAAAAAAGAATCTCAGTTTCTCATCTGTAAAAAATGGATACACGCAGCACAGTGTGTGCGTGTGTGTGTGTGTGTGTGTGTGTGTGTGTGTGTTTGTAGGAAATGCTTGAATTCATGGAAAAAGCTTTGCCCAGTGCCTGACAGAGTAACAGTGAGTCAGGGTTTGTAGTCGTCGTCGTCATCATCATCATCATCATCATCATCATCATCATCATCTTTATACTGAGTGTAGCCACCTGTCTTAGTTGGTTAGACCCTAGTTGCCGAACTGTGCTGCTGAAAAAACTATCTAAGCCAGGAGGTAACATTTGTAACATTAAAAATTCCTAATCTCTGAAAGATTGCTGCTTCCTGGCGTTTTTGTGTCTCTCACTCAGTCCCTTCTCCCATTCTCTTCACTGAACTCTTCAAAACCCCATCTGGCGCCCTCACTCACTCTTACATGTGAGTACCACTTCCTACTTGACAGAGAATAGCATGGCTTTGAAGGGCTCTCCTTTGAAAATATTTTTGCTTCTACAATTATTTTTTAATCTTCTTTACTACCACAATGGTTCTTCCTTTTCTTGGGCAATCCTTGCTCCCATGCCTTGGGTCAAGACCTTTGATATCCTCCCAGGACCTTCCTCCATCTCCCATACTTTCTCTACCATACTTAAAATTGTCCAAATGTTACTGTGATTTGGGCATATGACAGATGCTTCTTTTTCATGTGTAACATTTTGTCATTAATAAACAAAACCAACAAAAACATTTGCCAATCCAATCCAAGCTCCTCTTCATTCTTTATTTATCCATTCATGCATTCATTGATGTAGCCAACATTTTTTTTTTTATTGAATGCCTCCATTGTTTGAGATCCCTTACTAGGGATTCGAGACATAATGGTCAGCAAGAAAGAAATGGCCCTTGCTCTCATGAAGCTTACCCTCTGGCAGAGAAACAGAAGTGAAAAATAATTAGAAGACTAATTAACTTTAATTATTAATAAGTACAACAAAGGAAAAATATCAGAGTACTAAGAGAACATACATTAGAAGCTCCAGGGACAGTTCACTGAAAAAAGTTATATTTAAAATGAATGTGAAGGATGAATGGGGTTTAATGGGCAGTTGGCGATTTAGGGTATGAGAGTGGGGAAAGAATTCTCAGCAGAGGGACCCATATATACAAATGTCTTGAGACCAAAAATACGAAAATTGCTTGGGTTTTGGACTAGACAGGCCTAATGTGAGTCCCAGCTCTGCCAGGGACTTTGTGCCATGGTGTGGTCATGGGCATTAAATGACAGAACTTACCTGAATATCTAAGGGAACAATGTAGTCCTACTATACTGCATGAGTACTATAATACTTTACATAAACTATCTTATTTAGTCCTAACAGTATCTCTAGGTATTATTACCTTTACTTTAAATCGTGGGATCAGAGATTCATAGGGCTTGAGTCACCCAAGGAACTGACTAGTAAGTGTTAAGACAGATCTTAAACTACGTCTTTGGAATAAGTTATGTTACTGTGCTTTTTGGCATATGGCAGGTGCTCAATATTATTTTTCTTTCTATTCCTTTCTTTTGCTATTTCCTTTGATCAGACAGCACGGTTATCAATTCATTTAAATACATCCCATTCATGCTGATTTTTTTCTGATACACTTTTCTTTCCAACATTTTTGTTAGGTTAGATTTTAATACTATTAGAATAGGGCTGTGGTTAATGTTTAAATGGCTGCAGATATTTTCATTTTCTCTTTACCAATGCTGTTATTTGGTACCACAGTAGGAAGGTTACAGCAACATTTTTGAGCTTCAGCTTCCTTATTTCTCACATAAGTGATTTCAACTAGATAATAACTATGGTCATTTCCATCTGTAATAGGCTGTGAATGTATATTTCTGGATTTTCTGTATAAATTGATTTTCAAAATTATCCTTCTTTATTAAATAGTAGTTGTATTTTATGCCTTCATGAAAATAAGTAAATGAAAGTCATTCATATAAGTATTTTATCTCATTTCAAGATATGGAATATGTAAATAGGACAGTGCATCTAGTTTCGTTATGTTTTTATGTAGAATAAATTTACTAGTCAAAACATTAGAAATTCACACTACAAGGCCTTTAAATTGTCTTAAAGGTTTATATTAATACACTTTAATTATATGTCACCTGTGATGAATTATACCAGTATATTTGCAATATTTTTTTGTTATGTAGGATGTCATGTAATCATATAGTCAAAAATATCTTTCTCTTTGTAAGATAGTCTTTCAAGCCAATTTAAACACTGAATTCCCATTTCTATTTGTTTTATTTATGATACTCATAAGATAATATGACTGCAGATTGTGCAAAGAGTAATTTATATTTCGTTAATACCAAAATCTATAAACGGTATTGAATACAAAGTAAAACTACATTGTAAGGCAATATTTAACAGAGAAAAAGATGACAGAAAAATAGCAGACAACTTCAGGTAGATTTTTCTGTTCTCTTCCTATCTAACTTTAACTTGTAACAAAATCTTCTGAAAGGGTCAGAATCCAATTAAACTCTTGTACTAAATATTGAATACAGAAGCAGTTGTTTCTTTACAGAAAATATGCCTTTTGGAAACTTCTATTACGCATGTCATCTTTTGAGAATAAAAAGCACATTTGTTATCCTAGTTCAGAGATAATTGCTTGCCATTAGGTTGGTTGGAACGTAAATTTTACTCATTTCTGTCAGCTAGTGTGTCAACTTCCTAAACTCCATCTCCATCTGCCCCTGCAGTGACAAGTGGAATAACATTTTGCTTTCCACCAAAATGATAATGACTCGGAAATGTAAATTTTGTTGAAATCACACATGCAGAAACATTTATTAGTGGTTTTTTTTGTTTTTTGTTTTTTTGGTTTTTTGTTTGTTAGTTTGTTTTTTGAATAAAGGAATCAGATGGGTTGATCTTGGTTCAGAAACATTATTTTTAAAAATCCCATTTAAACTCATTTGCTTTTCTTGTTAGAATGGTGTAAACATATTGTTGACTTTCTTCCTTTTTCTCTCTTTTTTTTTTTGCAAGAATTATGCATGCATTTGGCTGTCAGGACTTTAGACATAATAATGTCACAGAAGGGGTACTTACAATGCCTTCCTCTAGGATGGGAGGAGGGGTGGTGAGACCAGCCAGCCACCTGCATATGCCCTTGTGCCAGGATTCTTGTCTCTAAGCCCAGAAGCCACATTTTAGCATCATAGAGTGTGACTCTAGGGAAAAGCCTTTAATAAAAATATCTGTTATTTCCAAAGTACCTACTGTTTTTGGTTTTTTACTAACGTCACCAAGTCTTTACCATTTGCCAAGCTCTGTTTTAAGCTATTCAACATATTAACTCATTTTAATCTTCACGAGAACCCTTTGAGGTAGATACACTTATGATACCCATTTTGCAGATGAGAAAACAGAGACAGAGAGGTCTCACATACACTAACATACCGCTGTTGAGAGGAGAAGCCAAGATTTGGACCCAGGCAATCTGTTTGGGTGGAACCTACTCTCTTATTCATGGCTTTGATCTCCTAGCATGTTACCTTATTCAGTCCTGAGAAAAACCTATCAACATCATGAGGAAAGGGACATTCAAAAAATGTCCTCCAGTGCACACAACTAATGTAACTAAGAAGTGGCCAAGCCATGCCTGGCTGCTGCTAAAGCGCATGCTCAGAATGCTTTAGGAGACATGCCTCCCACACACCCATTCATTGCAAGGCGTTGACCTACTTTAGGGGGCAAGGGAGGAAAAACCACAGTACTGCTGCCTTCCATCCCATTCCTGGCACAATCCGTTTGGAGGGCTGCAGAATGGGTGGGCACACACTCACTGCTGTGCCACACCAGTTCTGGAGACAAAGGAAGACCAGGGGGCTGAGCACACAAATAGACACTCTCTTTTTTTTTTGGTACTACGTACATTTGGTATTATGCACATTCAACCTGTTCATCTAGTTTTTTCAAAAAGAAAACAGAAAGGCAATGTAGTTTTCTTATAAAGATATGAGGTCCTGGGACATGAGTCTCACATTTACCCTTGAGGATAAGAATTCTTGCTGCTAAGGAGTGCACTATAAAATATGGATACCATGTCTCAAGTATTTAAGGATAAAGTGATAAACATGCAGATGGGGCCATTAATGAACATTAATTGCTTTAAATTAGGTTTTATTGTGCAGTGGGTAAATTGGAAAGTACACATTTGCATTGGTAATAGAAAATTAATTTAAATGCTTCAGGAAGCAAAATATCACCTGATGTGCCAAAACCTGTTCTCTGAGTAGACTGAAAAGGAAAGTTGAAGGGCATTGTCTGTTTAAAATAAAATAAATCAAACAAAAGAAAATAAAACTTCTGGAGGCACACACATGTGTGAACACCTCCTCAGGTGTAAGCTCCGTACGGCCACTAAGTTTGCCTGGGTCAAGAAAGATCCCAGATGTGACTGGGTGAATGTTACATGTGTACTGCATTGTGTGGCCACAGTGGAGCACTGTAAGGGAGCATTGTCAATCTGGGACTTATATGGGCCCTCAGTAGGTTATTGTATCCTTCATCCTCCCTCCAGGGAGGACGTGTTGTCTTGAAATCTTCCAGAACAGATTGTTGCCTACCTGAGTCTTGTAAGCACTTGGAGGGACAGTGGGGCTCCTCCTTCCTCATTTCGAGCCATGACTCATCTGGACTCACATGGAAGAATCCTTTCCTCGAGCCTCTCTCAGTCTCTCCAGTGATGGCTTAAACCTGTATCTTCTCATTCAATTTCTGAAGAACCGGTAATCAGAGGATACTCGTTTACATGACTTGATGGTTCTTCAACGTTCTTGTACTTAGAAGTAACCCTTTTTTTTCTCTTTAGCACTTAATTTTTTTTTTTATATTTAGATCATTATTTTGCTCTGAAAGAAATAGCATTTGAAAACATTTAAAGGTCTCTACTAAGAGCGGTGCATAATAAAGACCTTATGTTCTAAGGTAAAAGTAGTAAGATATTGTCATCATCGCTGTTAGGCTTACTTAGTTAATTGTGTTCTGTTCCTTAAGACAGGCAAGAATAGGAGAGGAGAGGTATTAGGAGGAGGGGCAGGAAATCGATGCTTAAGTAGCTAGAATACTGGTATAGAGTTGAAGAGACAAACTGAAGCTAGAGATCTAAGTTTGAGAGCCATCACTCTACAGATTACACTCAAAGCCAGGGGATTGCATGAGATCACCTAAGAAGTAAGTGTGGAAAGTGAAATTAATATAGAAAGAACTGAGCCTCAGGACACTTTGGCATTTTGAGGTCAGGGGTGGGGGTGAGGGGGAATGAACCAGCAAAGAAGACTCAGAAGAAGCAAAGCAAGAGATGAAATAGAAAATTAGGAGAATGCAGTATCCTGGAAACCACATAAAGAAAATGCTTCAAGAACATGGGAGCGGCCAGCTGGGTTTATTGCTGCTTAGAGGTCAAGTAAGAGGAGGTCCTTGATGAAGTCCTTGCTCGAAAAGTCATTTTTAGTGGTGTAATAGGGACCACCAAAGGTAGATTTAAGGTAGATTCAAGAGACAACGGCAGATGAAAAGCAGAGCTAGTGAATAGAGACATCCTTTTCAGGGAGTTTAATATAAAGAGGAACAGAGAATATGATGATATCGGAGGAGAATGTAAGATCAAGAGTAATGTGGCTTAAGATATGAGATCTTATAGCAAGAATGTATGCTAGTGGAAGTAATTCAGGGGAAGAGAGAAATTCTGTTGCTAGAGAGAAAGGAAGTGCCAGGGAGGAGATGGTAGTATCCAGTACACAATGGAGTATTAATCCTAGATCCATCCAGGGTGAGTTCATGTGTAGTTATTGGATGGAAGGTATACAAGTACAGATGGAGGACGTTTAGAGATTTGTTTCATCAAACAAAATATTGAACTGTTCTTTCCATATTTGAATCAAATTTTGTTTCAGGTAATTAAACATTTTCTTAGGCCTTTGAAGAATACATTGGCCCTTGGAAGAGGGCCCACTGTGCCAAACAGATAATGAGTAGCTAACAGAAATGGAATATGTTGTATTTTGTGTGCAGCCAAAGATCTTGTAAGTGCTTTCTGCTCGGCATAGCTGTCCTCCTTGAGAGACCAGCGCTGGTGCTCCACTCTGGCTGTCTCTTAGCTGTGCCTTTTAAGGATCAGAGCTCATGTGCAACAAGAACAGACTATGAGGGGTGGCCAGTTAGCTCAGTTGATCAGAGCATGGTGCTGATAACACCAAGGTTGCCGGTTCAATCCCCACATGGACCACTGTGAGCTGCACCCTCCTTAAAATAAATAAATAAATAAATAAATAAATAAATAAATAAATAAATAAATAAATAAATAAATTGTTTAAAAAAAAGAATAGGCTATGAAATTTATTAGGTGTTTACTGAACATTTAGGGATCATGAAAGTACACTGGCAGAAAGCAGCTTATAACTACGTGTAGAGGGGACGCTCTCTGTCCAAATCTGATCGTAACAGAATCTCGGCAGGGCCAACTCCCTTCCTGCTTCCACAGGGGTTGAGGGAAGCTAGCTCACCTGATTACTAGCAATGCTCCAAGTGTTTTCAGGCCTTATAGACCAGGCCCACATGCCGTCATCCACCCGCTCCCAAATCCTTTAGAATTCAGATCAGAAGGAAGTCTCTTCTCCCTTGTATATTTCAAGGACTGCACATTTTCTACACCAGGATTTACTCTCTTTCCAGGACGATTGACAGTGACACTTCTCTTCAGCTGAATCTGTGCCTAACTGCAAGGGTGTGTCCTAGATCTATGTCACAACAGGACAGTTACCATCATGCAGTTGCCAAGTGTGTTAGTTTGTTAGTGTTGCCATAACAAAGTACCAAATACTGGGTGGCTTAAACAGCAGAAATTTATTTCTGATGTGTTTGGGTGTTAGTTTTATCAATCATTTTGTTTCGTAGACACTTTGTGGGAAATTGAATCTAGAAATTTGTGTTCTTTCTTTTAGGGATATTTTCTTTATTGATTCTTTGAAATTTTTTTCTCTTGTATTATTCCTATCTTTTTCAAGAATTCCTATTTGTCAGTCGTGCCTTCTATGTGAGTCTTCTGGTTTTTTTTTATTTTCTCGTGTGCTTTTTGTTTCTTGAACTTATTGTTCCAGTTCCGGGAAGATTTCTTCAATGGATTCTATATCTTCTGACCCTCCTATTAATATTTTACATTTCTGATACTAAAATTTTAATATCTAATATAGCGTTCTTCCTTTTTATATTATCCAATTATTGTATCATGACCATAATAATTTCTCATCTCTGAAAATTTTTTAATTAGTTGTTTTAAAACTTTCTGTATCATCTCTTTTTCTTCCATGTGCTTTATTTTTTATTTTTAAGAAAAATTCAGTTTGTTTTTACCTCTACCTTTTATGTGGGAAGATTTCTTCAAGTATAAAACTTACAAGTAAGTGATCACTGAGTTAGCTGTTTTTGTTTGTTTGTTTGTTTGTTTTTTTCCTGGATGACCTCCAAGTGTCGATTTCTCTTAGTCCTTATTAATGATTGATTGATTCCTTTTTCAATCAATGATACAAGTGATCATTTTTCTCAGAGAGAAACCCTCTGTCTTCCTCTTGGGGTGTGTGAGCCAGGCTGCTGGCATTGTGGGAGTTGAGTGGGGAAAGAGGCTTCTCGCCATCATGAACAGACTTTCACTTAGTTCCTCCACTGGTCCTCTCCTACATGGCCCTCACATGGACTCCTTGTTCTTAAGTTCACATACTCTGACTTAGTCTCCGAAGAAATAAACATTCCTTCCTCGGGATGGGGAAGAGCCTTAGAAGCACATGGCATCTCCAGTTTCTGAGCCTTTTTGTAGTTAATCAGGGCTCACCTGCTCACTTCCTCTTGGCCTAGTCCCATCCCCATTTCTCCTTCCCTCACACTACAGACTTGGATTTCAACTAGGCCTTCAAATATTCAGGTGATGTCTCTTTATGATTTTTTTCTTCTTTCCCATTCACAAGAAAAATATCTTTATTTAAGCCCTTTTTATTTCTTTACTGTTTTTTTTAATAAGAATTTTAAAAATCATTTTTCAGGAGAAAGAAATAAATGCATGGATTCAACTTACCATGTTTAACCTTAGTCTGAAATAATAAATGTAGCATTGAAAAAATCCATTCCAACTTTTGCTGCACCGTGCCCAGCCTTTCTCGTAGAATAAGATGAAGAGAAATTCAGGTCTGCATGCCTTCATTGTAGGAGTTCAGTCTCCATTTCTGATCTTTGGAAAGCTAATGCTTGAACAAGGACATAAACAAAAGAAAACAAAACACACAAAGACATGAACACGCGCGCGCGCGCGCACACACACACACACACTAGTATAAATTGTAATTTTAAATATAAATTTAATTCAATAAATTTATATCTTCCTAAAGCTAAAGCTAAATTCAGATTTGAGAAAATTGAAAACTTAATTTTCTAATTTGAGGGGAAATAATACTTCACTATATTCTAAATATATATATTCTATTCTATGTCTACAGAGGGTGCCAACACTCATAAATGTGCACACACATTTTAAGAAAGGAAAAGACTATTAAAATTGTAATACTCAACATATACCAATAACAAAAGACGAATACAAGTCTCGTTTGACTTCTGCAATTCTAAGAGGTGCTCAAAGTGGTTACCATCAGTGTAATTTTAATATACTTTTTTTCCTTTCTTAAAATGTGTATACATTTTTTGGTGCCCTGTGTGTGTGTGTGTGTGTGTGTGTGTGTGTGTGTGTGTATTCTATGTTCAATTTCCAATACTAAAAGTTACATTTTCTATTTCATCTTAAAGAAAGGGTTATTTCATTGAGTATAGGGTTTCCTCAAGGATAAAATGGTAAAATGGGCAGAAACTTTCTCATATTTGCAAAGTGAAGAGGTTCCACTTTTTTTTAAGAGAAAAAAGATTTATTTTCAAATAAATAATGATCTCTCCCAAAATCAAATCTAGTTTAGCAAGCTTCCTCTTCTACCACTTGGAATAACAGTTTTTGCCATTTCAAAACAATGTAAGATCAAATCTCTCTTGGACATCTAGTTGCATAAAAGTTTTTAAGAAAAGGAGCTCAACATCACTAACCACTAGGGAAATAAAAACCACAATGACATATCACCTCATACCTGTTAGAATGGCTAGTATAAAAAAGACAAGAGTTGACCATGCAAAGAAGCCTGTGGAGAAAAGGGAACTATGGTGTACTGTTGGTGGGAATGTAAATTGGTACAGCCAATATGTAAAATAATATGGCAGTTTCTCAAAAAATTAAAAATAGACCTACCGTATGATCCTGCAATCCCAATTGTAGGTGTATATCCAAAGGAAATAAAATCACTATCTTGAAGAGACAGCAGAAGTCTCATGTTTATTGCAGCATCATTCACAATAGCTAAGACATGGAAACAACCTAAGTTCCCACTAGCAGATAAGTGGATAAAGAAAGTGTGTTATATACACAGTGGAATATTATTCAGCCATAGTGAAGAAAGAAATCCTGCCATTTACGACAACATAGATGGTCTTACGTTAAGTAAAATGAGAGAAAACAAATACTGTATGATCTAAGAGAAATAAGGTCTAAGGGTATAATGTAAAACATGGTTACTGTAGTTGATAACACGTATTGTATAATTGAAACTTGCTAAAAGAGTCGAAGTGAAATGCTGTCACCAAAAGTAAGTAAGTAAGTAGGTAAGTAAGTAAGTAAGTAAGTAAGTAAGTAAGTAAGTAAAATAAATAAATGTGGGGAAAAAATAAAAGCAGTAAAGTAGGAGAGATTATTGTGAGGCTAAATTAGGATTGGAATTAGATTTGGAAATCAATCTGAAGCAACTTGAAGGACTTCGCCTCTCTCTACAATTTTCACTAGCAGCCCACATGTTCTCTCCCTGTGCTGTGGCTTTTTTCTGTGTATGTCTGTACCTTCTTTAGATTTTGACTATCGATCCACTGTATCCACCAGTGTGAATGCTGATCAAGTCAACCTGGTTGGATAGCTCACTACCATTGTTCAGATGGTCAGAGAGCTATGCTCGTGGCCACCCTATAGGGTCAGGCATCCTACAGGTGAGATACCCTCGAGTCATTTCCCAATGCATAGTCCAGTAACTGCCCGCTGTGCTCCACGGCGAACCCACATCTGCTTCTTGGCACAGGGCTCAGTGCTAGTTTGCAGGGCTGCTGTAACTGAGTCCCGCAGGCTGGGTGGCTTCAACATCAGAAATGTATTTCCTCACAGTTCTGGAGGTTAGAAGGCTGAGACTGAACGGTATTGGAAGGGTTGGTTCCTTCTGACAACTGTAAAGGAAGGCTCTTTTCCAGGCCGCTCGCCTTGGTTTGTAAATAGCCATCTTCTCCCTGTGTCTTCACATCACCTTCCCTCTGCGTGTGTGTGTCCTAATTTCCTAGAAGGACACCAGTCCATTTTGGAGTCCATCTGATTTTAATTGAATTACCTCTTTAAAGACCCTATCTCCAAATGCAGTCACATTCTAAGCTACTATGAGTTAGGAAATGAAATTACGAATTCTAGTGGGGGGGACACAATTCAACCCATAACAGGCTTTATGGCGGCAGCGCTGCTTGAACCAGAAATGAACTCTCAGGGTGCAGACACCATAACTGACACATCCAGTGCAATGCTCAACCCCATTACAGTCCCATTAAACAAATATATGCTTACTGAATTGAATGAAATTGAATTATCTAAGATAGGAATCCCTCACATCAATTGTAGGTAGTCCAAGGGTCAATACATTTCCCTGATAAATTCCTTTAAGATTCCCATTCCACCCCCAAGAGAGAAAGATAACTAATTTTTTTTAAGACCCCATTCCCAGGTTGCGATTCTCTACCTCAATGAAGTCTAACTCATAATTTCCTAAATTATTTACGATTGTGTTCTTCAGAAAAGACCGAGAAAGTTGACAAGTCTTGTGATGTCAAGATAAATGGCACCTTCTGCTCCCTTTGATCTGTGACACCCATTACTCTGTCAGAGGAGTAATGTAGATGGCTGTGATTTGTTCCGCAAAAAGTTAGTTGGGTTCTTTCAGCGCCCTCTGCTTGGGTTGGGTGTTGTGATCAGTAGGTTTTCTTAGAAAATCTTTCCAAGTGAACTAGAAATGGGAGGGGGTTGAAGGTCATAGGAGAGAAAAGTTGGCTTTATATTTGTCATATACTATACATCATGGGGCATGTAGCATGTCTCTGAGGTAGGGCACAGGTCATCTCTATGGGCGGGGGGCGGGGGGCAATTTTCCAAGTGAAAGGAACAATTGCTTGCCACGTCAATGGGGTCTTAGAGTACATTATATGGTGGTAAAGTACAAGAATGTCTATGTTGTTGTCTTGTGAGAGTCCTAGTTTTCTGTTTTAAAACAGGTTGTTTGGGTTGATTTGCCTTTGGTAGGATACATATTTTCTACCTGTAAAGATGAAATAAAATGTAAGCTAAGAAACACCATTAAAAGAGGGGTTAATGAGTAAAAATTCTATTGATTACATTTTGGTTGACTTTGTGTCCCTCCGCCCCCCCATTTTTGCCAGCCAATGTGGCATCTGGCTGAATTGAGAAGTTTTCTGTTAAGCAGAATGGGGATGGCTGCTCTTTCTACAGTGGTGATGAGCATTTCTTGGCATTTTAAATTCCATTTAGATTTTGTGTGTGTGTGTGTGTGTGTGTGTGTATGTACATATATTGTACACATATCACACATTTTTTGGTTCAATAAAAATTAAAAGAGATTACATATCATTTTCATTCCCTGTGCTGTTCTTCTTTTTTAAAAAGATTTATTTCCAGGATATTATTAGCAACTCTGTGCTCATATCACTTTGCACTCAATTTTCTTATATGTCTTATGACATTGTGTTGTAAATATTTGATTACATCTCTTTCGCTCTCCTTGAGAATGTGAGTCATACTAGACTCACATAAACTTCATTCCACATTTAAGTGAATATACTTCATCAGCACATTTATTTAGTGTTTAAAACTGAGTTTAGTAATGTACAGAAATATTTTTAGGACTTTGGCCTATGATATCTGGTAATACTCCTACTTATAATACATTATTGTAGCATTCTAGCTAATACTTAAACCCAGATAAACGAAAGATTGGCATGAAGAATTGACAGCAATATAGAATTGCTTCAATTCAGATTTCGATTTAGCTCATTAACTGTGTACCTACTAATTGCCACACTATCCATTTCATCATTTATTTATTTTTCTTATCAGCTCAGCTGTCGGTACAACTCTCATCATTTTTTTAAAGCATATGACTTCCTATCATTTGTTTTCTTTTTATATTCACCGTGCTCAGTAAAACTTTGGCTCTTGAAGCTGAATGTTTTATTCCTCTTCTATGTTTAATCTATCTTTTGTTCCTATGTAATTATGTTTAAAGATTTGTAGGAACACAATCATTCTTTGATACATGCTATATTATCAGAGGAAATGCAGATGTAAAATGGGGCAAATGGAAGAGAATGACTTGCCTCCAGAGGCCACCATTGACTCGTAGAGAACTCAGTACGGTTGATGGTGCATAGATCCTGGAGCCACAGTACCTGGATTTTAGACCAGATACAAAAGAGACTTCATAATAGCAAATTTTGTTCATTAAGTTAAAGTGCTTAAGGTGAATTCATGGTGGAAACCTCATTAAAGGACAATAATGAAAGAAGCTCTTGTATTGATATTTTAAAATAAGTGACGGGTTTATTTCTTTTGTCTTGATCTGGATGCAGCCTTGCATTAGTTGATGGATTTTTCCCATGTCTTTTGTTAGTACCAAATGAAAATAATTCCAGAAAAGCACCTTATTAGCGTTACTAAAAAAAAAAAAAAAAAAAAAAAAAAATCCTTGACACTCTATCAGAAAAAATTTTATATCCTCCCATTCTTTTTTATAAATGAGAAATTACCTTTAGGAATTCTATATGAGGCTTTTTCCTTTTTATACAAAACCCTACATGCATTGAATAGAACTGATTTCATGAAAGTTTGTTTGATACAACAGTGGTGTCACAAGGTTTCTTTGCTCACTTGTGTTATTCTAGGTGCCTTGTATATTTAAAATATCTGCTTATCCTTCTTAACATTGACAATGCATTTGTGATGGAGCATGTAATATATAGTTTATGATATTTAAATGTCAAACATTTGTTCATCCAGCTAGAGTCCAGCTATATATAACTGCTCTCTTTAAATCTGTCTTCTCTGTGCCTCAATTGGAAATGTCAATTAAAGAAGGACTCTAATTTCATTAAAAAAGCTCAGCGACAATGCCATGATATTCACATTTATCTGTCAAATTGTGTTTCTCTCCCACATTTTGATGTTTTCATTAAATCTTGGTGTACCTTGGTAGAATTTTTACTGATGGAGACAATTCTCTAAAGCAGTCTCCTTTTTATTGCATGTCCATTAAGACATTGTAAGACCATAAATACTAGCAGGCATTATTTCATCATTGGCTTAATACATTCATAATTCAATTATTGTTGTCATTTTGTTTCAAGCAAGTGCTAGCTAGCCAAAATACTGTGAAACAAGATTGGCAGCCATTCATGCTAGTAGATTTGGGTTGATTTGGCTAAATCATTGTATTGTTGTAAATCAATCTTCAGTTCTGGGGAAATACTCTTTTATCACACATTTAATTTCTACTGGTGTTACTGTACTATCGCTTGCATAAGAAAGAGTCTTACATTTTTTCTGAAGAGGAGAGAACCTTCAGTAATGATAACAATAAAACCTAAACAATTCCTAAGTCATTTAGCATAATAGATCAACATTACCATTATCTTCAGTTTACAAACACTTTGCAGTATAAGAATTACCAACCACAGAGAATCAAAACAATTGTAATGTGGGTGTATGGACTTGAAGGCTAGTGTTTGTTTTTAATAGAAGTAGGCATTTCTGTGCCACATTGCTTTGCATACCTCTCTAATTGAAATGATCTTTGCATAGTGAATAATATGAAAGGTTAAGTTGAGAGCTAAGTGACTTTCTACAAATACATTAATATTTACTTATCCAAAAATAATTAAGCAGTTGTAATTTTGGAGAAAGTAGGTTTGGGTAAAACAGGTTAAACACTGATTTCACATATATATTCATTGCCCCAATAACTAAACTGTCTTGCTCAGAGTTAAAAGTTCTATATTTTCTATTATCTGTAATATCTAGGAACCAGGCTTAAATAATTATGTGTTTCTCTTCATCTCCCTTTTGTATATTGATTTTTTTCCCCTTAATGTATCTTTTCACTGGTTTCTACATGGATGCTTCAAAAGGTGGTCTGTTTTTTGTTTGTTTGTTTTTGTTGTTGTATATTTTTTAAAACCTTTTATTTATTTTAAATGTGTTTTTCCAGGGCCCATCAGCTCCAAGTCAAGTATTCATTTCAATCTAGCTGTGGAGGGCACAGTTCACACTGACCCATGCAGGGATCGAACCGGTAACCTTTGTGTTACGAGCATCACGCTCCAATCAACTGAGCTAACCGGGCACCCCAAAAGGTGGTCTGTTTTAAACTACACTTTTGCATATCCAGAGACACCATTGCAGGGGCCATAAGAGGCATCTAATGTTTGAACTGTGTTAAGTATAATAGCTGAATTAATCGTTGGCATTAATATTTGATACCATCCAACACTTTAGAATTGAAGTCTTCACTTGCAGTCAGAAATGTAAGTGGAATCAGGCCTGGGAGACTTGTGTATAGTTTTAGAGCCTTCTCCAAACCTCCAGCCTAAAAATTCTCAGTATGCGTGTATAGGTGAGGGGCATGCCCATTGATCCTACAAATAAATATTCCTGCAAAGGTAGCCTTTTGCTTGATGGAAGACCGAACTTTGACTGACTTCTGGGTTTTGAAGTATTTTCGTTGTTGTCATCTCTGTCCTTACTATCCTTTCATACTCTTGACACTTGAACTGACGGCCCTAACCTGTTATCACTTGGTAGTGCAGCTCCATGACATGAAGTGTGCAGCTAATTCCAATACACTTCACAATGGTGTATGACAGCAAGGGTGCTGGCACGAGACCCATTCAAGCAAGAAGTTACTAGATGTATCTATGAGCTGCTTCCAGGACAGCCGCATTAGCAACGTGCACGCACTCGCTTGTGTGTGTGTGTGTGTGTGTGTGTGTTATCTAGTAAATATACATATGTACGTGTAACCACACATAACACAAACGTATTTGCACAGCACTTTCTATTTGCTTCTTTAGCTTGCAGTAAAAGCAGATGGGTGAAAAAATTGATCAATTCATAAAATGAGTGTTTAGCATACAGCACACGGAAACGACTATTTGGCAGGTGTTGGGTCTTTCATTCTGACAGTCTTCTATTTTTATTTTTAATAGGTAAATATCATTTGACTATTATTCTCTCTGCCATGATCCCAAAACCAGCCAATGGAAATTGATAATGCAGGTCAAACCTATCATGTTACACTAAGTAGACCAAAAATTGATTATTTTACTTAAGTCAAAACGATTCTTATGAAGGTAGTTTATTTCTCTTATTACCGCATTCTTGCTTTTTGTCATAAAAAAAATGGAAATAGGATGACTGATTACGATTATGGAAGGAGTGTTAATTCTTAAATATTTGGCATAAGAATGTAGAAGGACAAAATCCAGATTGTATTTTCTGGTTTTATTCAAGCTTACATCACTAGCACAAATTTACATTTCTAATCATTTATGTAATGAGGTCCATGCCATCAGTATGTAGTACGTGTGTTAGTGCATAGAGAATAGACATGACATCAATACACTAATTCAGTGAACATATGCTGAGTACCGAGAATATTTGAGGCTTTCTGCAGTTGGGATCTCCCATGCTCTAGGAGTGTGACAAGTGGAATTATGCTTGAAGTAGATAAAATACCATGTCTTAAACACACACACACCATGGGAAAGATGACAACGACTGCATTTCATTCCTGTTTTTCCTCATTTACCCAGAATAATTTCCCAGAACTTCCGAGGAGCTGAGAAATGTGATCCATATCAATGTCGTGTTGTCTAACTCCCTGCCAAATTGTAAGGGCCAGAAAGTAATTCAGAGAATGAGGTGTTCATTTAAGCTGCTTGGTTGATGACAGTGGCAGACAAAATTGCAAGTATATACCATTGGGGTTATATTTTAAAACTGAGAAGGATTTCATTTTTGGAGTGTACAACTTTACTCACCTAAGTTATTACTTTCTCATTGGGGAAGTAACCCATCATTAAATTTTCATACAAGGAGGAAGGTGTTTGCCTGCAGTTACATACAACTCATCATCACACTTTCTCATTACCATACACATCTTCTCCAATTTAGGGTCTCATTTTCTTTACAAACACAGCTTGAAAAGCTTCCTCTTCACCAGTTCAAGCAAATGATGATCTTTGGAGCCAAGAAAATAGCTGTCACAAATAAAAAAATATTTTTATTGATGTGAAATTCAGATTGCGGTTTAGCCTGCAGCAATGCATGTATTTCTCTTTAATAATTACAGCTTATTACCTGCGTAAATAATGCTGAAATGCTGCTAAGTACACCTGCTTAGAGGCCAAAGCCATCTAAAAAAATGTCTTAGTTATTGTGGTTTTCTATGGAATGCAAGGTAACTGAACCTATTCAGGTTTAATGTTCCATCTTGTGTTGGCTAGGCACGTCTGAGAAGGATTGATAGTCATTTTTTTTATTGCTGTTGTTGTTCTTTTAATTTAGTACATCGAATAACCTCCATTCCTAAGACACTGAATGCACAAGACAGCCCCTTCCATCAAGAAGCTCATGATCTGTGCAACTAAAAAATAAAATAGAAAAGGCTCCTTGATAAAGCAAGCATGCTTACAGTCAAGAAAAGTTAAAATGCCATATGTTTGTTCCAGTTCAGTAATCGTTGTCCGTATGTAAAATTACAGCTCTAGAGCTTAATTTTTTTTATTGTGGAAACAGACTTAGAAGATAACTGTATAACATTGGTGCTAAGAAATGGGATTCACAGCCATATGTTACAGATACATTTTATTTGGCATCTCTGGTATATAGGTACTTTTTACACCATTCCCATTGTGGAGTCCAATTCATGCAATAATCAGATATATTAAAATATGGGTTTTGGTATTTAATATTCACAAGAGATAAAAGTGCAATTTAATTTATGCATGCTTGCTGCTTCCTTTCCTCCAGGCTCTCTTTTCTCGTTTCGTTAAAGAAACATTGAACAAATACCAAATATATCCTGAAACAGCCAGAAGAACCTTTGTTTGTTTGTTTATTTATTTATTTACAAATATGCTGATAAAATATTCATTTTGTGAATATTTTCAGTATAACAAATAGACAAAATAATTCTGTTAAAAAATAATCTGTGCAGTAAGACAAATTTACACCCTCCATCGCCAGTGAATACATTATTTTTATCCACAGCAGAATATGTGTGTGGCTTCAAAGCAGGCTATCACAAGTTTCCTTGGGGTGGAAACTTCTCAGTTTGGGGTGGATTTTCATGCTGTAACACATGGTGTGTTCTTTTTTTGTGATTTGGACACAGTTGGCTGAAAGTCAATTACTTTGAATTTAGGCGACTTATGTTTGTAACACATCTAGACAGAGTGAATTTAAAGAATGATTACACTATGTGGAATGTCTCTAAACATGCGCACAGTTGAGCTCACTTCGGTATTTTAGATTTGAAGGAAATGAAGGGCAGAAATGAGTATGTATTTCCAACTCACATATCAGCCAATCTCTGAAAAATCTGAAGCATTTTCCATCCCTAAAATGATCTGAGAGTGTGCATGTCAATCCAAGAGGCAGTTCAGATGATGGGCTGAATGTATCCAAATATTATCCTGGATTTGGGCAGGCGTGCTGGTTGGTGGCATTGGGAATTGACTAGGTAGAGGTTGGGAGGGAATGTCAAAGATTGAAACTCTCTGTCTTTTTAGTAGCATGGACAATAAATGAAGAAGCAAAAGCCAGTGAGACATGATGAATAACAGTGCAATTTCTCACTAAAAATTGGCTAAAACAATGAATGAGATAGTCAAACTCTGGTTTATAGTCATGTGCATCATAGAATAAATCTATGAAAGGAATTGACTCTCTCTGGCTCAATTTTGTCGACCAAAACCTTTCAAACCTCTCCCTGGTAGTACTAAGCTGGGCTTGGGAGTTCAGCTGGATGTTGCGCTTTTATGTGTAAATAAAATGTGTTTTTATCTTTTAATGCGTTTTGTTATGTATGATTTATGTGGCTTCCTCCAGCTGGTGGCATAAAGAGGTGGGATGAGTTTTGTCCAAATTCGAAAGATGGTAGATCGAAGGTAACTTTCTTTCTTCTGTTTTTCATTGCTGCCCCCACATTTTTCAGGTCTTGAAAGATACTGTTGAGGGAATAATAGAGAAGAGATACTCACATGATAGAGAGCTTTATTCTGTAACCATACCAGCTGTCTAATTCACAATCACTGAAGTTAAGTGTGTTTGTGTGAATGAGTTTTTCTTGAACTTATGAATTTGTTGGTTGTGTATGAACTCACTCTCTCTTCTAAGGTGTCCTAGTTAGTGTGATGAAATAAATGTGTTTATAATCTTCACTAAATCAGCTGCCCATCACCATGCAAAGGGCCGGCCCCTGGTATACATCCTTTGTCTAGCCACTGTGGTTGGCTTAGGACACACCAAGAGTGCTTTGTCAGTCCTCATTGACCCAAGACCCCCAATTTAAGCCTCGTCCTACTGCTGCCTGTTTATCTAAATACTACTTATGCTTCAAACTCCAACCAATATCCTGTCCTCCTCGAATGCTTGCCTATTACCCCAGTCCCAAAAGCCACCCTTTATAGCGCACCTCTTATTTTCATGCCTGTACTAGAATCTCGTATTTCCTGCGAGAAAGCTGGTGAGGAGATGAGGTAGAGCCATAAATATTGATTCCTGCTTTAGAGTCTGTGTTCTGCCACTTACAAATTGGGTGACCTGGGCAAGTTATTTCACTTCTCTGAATCTTATGTGAAATGCAGACAATCAAGGCACAACCTTCACAGGGTTGGTCTGAAGGTTAAACAAAATGGCATCTATAATGCTTAGCACGGCACGTATAGTCAGGACAAGCAAACGATTATCACTCCTAGCCCTCAAACGGGTCCTGGCAGGTAGGCATCACCACTGTGGTTGGCAGCTAGTAAATGGAGGAACTGAAAATTAGATTCAGATTCGTTCGGCCACAAAATCCAGGCTCTTCTTTATTTCCCGTATTTTCCCTCATCTAAGTTCTTAAAGTTCTGATCTGTAGCAAATTTAGCTTCCTTATAAACTATATTCTAGTGTCGTTTATGTATATGCCCTATGTCCCCAACTGTATTGCTAGTGACATAAGGACAGACACAATTTCATAACTTTACACTTAGTAAAACGGTCTCCAAAAAAATGGGTGAATTGAGTGCTTCACCATCAGGATCATCAGTTGTGTTTGTGGATGTTATTTTGCTTCTTTTTGGTAATTGTGTGCTTGATTAACATATAGAAATAAGTACCCCTACTTTGTAAGTCTGAAGAAAACTCAGTATAAACTTGGGTTCATCTTCCTCCAAGAAAGAGATAGGCTGCCTTCTTGGTTGTTCTTTCTTTTTTCAGCATCCTGATGTTTGTTTGTCAATAGCTGTTTGTTGAGAAATATAATATTAAGTTCAGATAATGCTGGCCGCAGGCACTTCTTTTCTTATTAAAATATGCAGCATTCAGTTTTGATTTTCTATCAGTGTTAATAATTTAGCTACTTTGTAGACATGCAATTAGGTTGAAGATTCACAACGGGTACAAATGGGGACAATTGGCCCATTTTGAGCAAAGCCCTGGGTGTCCTTTAATTACTCATGTTTTGAATTATAGTGAAGGAAACCTATGATGGATGCTATGGACAGAAATCACCTCTTTAGCATTGAACATGGCTGAGTTATAGATTTTAGATATTTGACTCAGCCCTTACATAGGGGGGCCTTCACACCGTCTCATCTTATATTAGATTTAAAGGCATGAATGAATCTTTGGATTAAATTAAATAGAAATGTAAAGAAATTTATCCTTTAAAAACTGGAAACAAAAAATTGATGGACTCTAAATATTAGGCAAAAGTACAAGAATACTAGAGCATTTGGTCAGGTTATAATTTATATGCAGACATAGTGCACTGTGCAGGATTTACTTTTCAAAATGCAATCAAGTCATCTTTGTTTAATAGATTGGTGTTTTGAGTTTTCATAACAAAGCTTTTCTAGACACTATTGCATGACTCCCTTCCGACTTGCTATTTGAAACCAGATAATGGGCGATCTTATAAATACAACACACACATCTCTAGTGTGCAACTCAGGACCTTCATGGATCATCTGAAATGAAAGTCATCTCCCAGGCCAGGAGGGAATACTGAGGAAGTCCTATTGGCTCTGGCACCTTGCAATGTTTACCTCCATTTACCTAAACAGAGATTACCCTTCAAGCACCATCAAGGACTTCTGAAACTGTTGAAATGCATTTTTTGGATCACTTTTCAAAGTGCCTTTGTGTAGAGATCATTACTCTGAGTGGAAACTGCCTAAGGATAGTGAAATAAGAAAGTCTATTCCAAACACATGAGAAGGTCTTTTCCCTTGAGAAAAGAATGCCCACAAGAGATGTTAGAAAATAATCTCAATATAGCTTTTATTCTTGTTATTGTCACTGCTCAGCTATGATAGGTTTCAAATTTTTCAACTCCTAAGTTGGGAATACATGCCTACCTAATAGATAATTACAGGGAAATGTAAAAAGCAAAGTGCCTAACACAGCCCTTGGCACACAGCAGACCCTCTATACTTTCCAGTTCCCTTCCTGTTCCAGGGAGAATCCATCCTTTGGTCAACTATTACTGTGCCTGCAAAACAGCAAATCCTACATCAGAAAGTAATACATCAACACACATGATTAGTAGCCTTTAATGGATCTGCTTCATTTCACATCTCAGCAAAATGTTTATTTCAAATTAATGTGTTCTGACATAAGGAGGGGGTGTTTTCAGCCAAAATATTTAATTTGCAACTGTCCTGTGATTGATAAGTTGTCAGAGGGCCATGTGTAAATGATTGCTCTGGTGACAGGCTACTGAATATAAGGGATTTAAAGCGAATTGTGAAATGTAAGACTGGCAGCCAGCTTCCATATGACCCTCGCTCATTTCAACTCCATAATCTCTCGAATTGTTGGCCAAGGAAAGAACCCTGTTGTATCTTTCCTTACTACTGGTAGGCACATGTAGATAACAGAAGGAAGGGAGAATTGGTAGGAATTAAAATAAACATATTATAATTTAAGTTTTTGACTTTGTAACATGGCAAGATTGGCCTAGAATTTTGAGGTTACTAGCCAGCTCGGACAACGTTGCTTAGTTTTTCTTTTCCTTTCCTTTCTTTTCTTTTCCATCTTTACTATTTCTTTCTTTTCTTTAATCTTCATTTCTTTTCCTTTTCCTTTTCTCATTCTATATCATCAGAACAATCTGAACATTAATTCAGCAGAGAGAAGATTTTAAAGAAAAATAGCAAATTTGGTGGATGTATGCCCTAAAGAAACTCTTACATGGGTATCTGCTCTTAACTATTAATAACTCTTAATCAAGGGATTATTTCATCTCATCTAAATCTTACTCTAATTAATCACCATTAGGGAGGTATTAATATTCTGACTCTACTAAAAATAATAATAATGGCAGAAGTTAAACAATGTATACTAAAAGTCACACGGCTTGCAAGTGAGAGAAACAGCATTCAAACTTGAGTCTAAGCCTAAATACAATGTACTTTAATTCCAACTGCCTTCCCTGAGCTAAATTAGGGTTAGTATGACGAAGGGAAAGACTAATATTTAGAATACTAAAGATTGATCATTCAGGAATAAGCTATTGAAATTTTTAGATTCATTCAAACAACAAATATTTCTAGGAAAGAAATAATTTCTTTATTTCTGCAGAATTATATAGCCTTGGGGGCTTTGCCAATTTCATAGGATATTTAAGGACATTTGCCACTATTAGGATGGCTACAGATTCCCAAATCTGTTGGAAACTTCAATCACAGATTACTTTCAAAGAACTTGTGCAAATCTTGAAGATGAAAATAATTAAACTACATTAAGATTCCATACTGAATGATTCAGCAGCAACTATTTCTATATGAATATTAATAATGTTTCAAGGAGTAACAGATGTTTATGTTTCATTTCTTTTCTTAGCTATTATTGGTAAAATTAGTAAACAAAAATGTATATTTTTCCATTCACTTATTTACTCATTTTGGTCCCCTATTAATTCTTTTGTGTTTTATTTATCTGATATCTCGTATTCAGAATTATGCAAATCTAATTACTACTATCAAAAAATTACCGTATAGGAAAAAAGATGTTTTTAGGCTGGTGCATTTCTAATGTGCTATTTGAACGACATGGTATGGTTTATGTTTTACTGAGCTCATGTTTGAATTTTTGTTTGAAAAGGCCATTTGTAGACAAATGATAATCCTCATTTGAAAAATTGTTTCATACTGAGGTACAGTGATTCCCAAGGGTTGATGTCCATCTATAATCCCAATTCATTATTTAATTTTAATTTTCTTAGATGAAATTCACCTTTCATCTATTACCTTACTTGTATGTAGATAAGGCTGCTTTCTCTGCAAGTGACAGCAAGAAAGCTTATTGTTCTGTTTTGCCTGTTTTTAATAAAAGTATGAGACCAGGTACCAACCTCATCATTGAATACAGAACAACCTTCTCTAATGTCGGATATACGTGACTTTGTTATGTTACTTTTTAAAAATTAGCCAGATTCTTTCAAGTTGTGTTGTAGTTCCTGCATGATCCAAATTGTTTCAGCTATTTATTCTCGAAGTAAAATAATGATTGACTGTAAGCGCAACTTGGTGAAAATCAGACAGAGCTAGTATGTGTGACCTCACAGAGGTTAAAGACAGAATGAACTGCTTTCATATTCACATTCTCAATCTCTGAACATCTTTCATTTGGAAATTGGCTCCAGCCCTGTCATAGAGACTACTCTTTAAATTAAAGTTACATAGGCCGAGATTTAACCCTGAATACACATTCCCTTCTGCCTTCACTAACCATTTATAACCTACAGACCTAAAGCTCTAAAAGCAACTGAGCTTAAGCAGTAATATCCTTCTCATGTCTGCAGACAGTCGTATCTTCTTTCCCTGTCTATAGTTTTAAATCTTATGAAAACAAGAAAGAAAAAACCAACTTGATGTACCAAAATAAGGGACACCCTCCCCTCACCCCCCCACACACGCTAGTCTGCACAGAACATAGACACTTAGAAACTGGGTTGAAAGTATTCTTAAAAAACCTTTTGTTTCAATGTCCCAACAAGCTGATGCTTGCTGCATACCAGCTACGTGCTTAAACAGGTCTAGTGATGAGAAAACCCATTTCATCTAAGGATATTGCTGCCATTTTTTTTTAATCTTTTAATTATTAGTTTTAACTTTTTTAATTTAACTTTCTTTCCCATGTTGGCCAGGAAAAAAATCTCTCTCTCTTTAGATTATACTCATTGATCCTAGTTTATTCCTTTGAGGCAAAATATTAAGACTGTTCTCATGTACCACTAGCATCTTCTCTAGGTCACCACCCCTAGTTCTTCTGAACCACCCCTATATATAGGACATCTTCCGATTCTGTTCTTTGTAATGGACAGTATAATTTGAAGGAGTTCAAGTTCCCTGGCCCTTCAGAAAGTTTAATAGCTACTTTTACATATAGCCGGCAGGAATGAGAAATAGGCATAAAATTCCTGGAGGACAATTTGGCAATACGTAACAAAAGATTTTTAATTGTGTCTACTCTTTGATCCAGCAATTCCTCTTATAGCGACTTAGCATAATGAAATATTGACATATACAAGGTTCATACACAGCGATGTGCAACACAACAGTAATAATAATTCTTTTTAAAAATTTAAACTTGGGAAAATTTTATTATCCAAAAGTAATGAGTGTATTAAATAATCAGGTGCTTCTGACACCAAGTCACAATAATTTATTAAAATATAATAGTATAGCATAATGGTCTTTCCATATTGTTGCAAATTGTAAGAGTTCATTCTTCTTTATGGCTGCGTAATTCTCCATTGTATAAATGTACCACAGTTTGTTAATCCAGTCGTCTACCGATGGGCATTTTGGTTGTTTCCAAGTCTTGGCTATTGTAAATAGAGCTGCAATAAACATAAGGGCACATAAATTTTTTTGCATTAGTGTTTTGGATTTCTCTGGATAGATACCTCTAAGAGTGGAATTGCTGGGTCATGAGGTAGTTCCATTTCCAGTTTTTTGAGATACCTCTATATTGATTTCCATAATGGCTACACCAATCTGCAATCCCACCAGCAGTGCACGAGGGATCCCTTTTTTCCACATCCTTGCCAGCACTTGTTTGTTGATATATTGATAATAGCCATCCTGACCAGAGTGAGGTGGTATCTCATTGTGGTTTTTATTTGCATTTCTCTAATGATTAGTGAGGTTGAGCATTTTTTCATATGTCTGTTGGCCATCTGTATGTCCTCTTTAGAAAAAGTCTCTTCATGTCCTTTGCCCATTTTTTAATTGGGTTGGTTGTTTTTTGGTGTTGAGTTGAATGAGTTTTTTATAAATTTTGGATATTAACCCCTTATCATATGTATAATTGACAAATATCTTCCCCATTCAGTAGGATAAATGAATAAACTAATCAGAAACAGTCTCAGAGATATAGAGAAAAAACTGAGGGTTGCTAGATGGAAGGGGACTGAGGATAAGGGAGAAGGTGAGGGGATTAGAAAGCACAAATTGGTAACCACAAGATTGCCACGGGGATATGAAAGACAGTTTGGGGAACATAATCAATAATGTTATAAAGATTTTGTAGGGTATCCATTGGACACTTGTCTCATAAGGAAGACCACTTCATGGACGGTGTAGGTGCCTGACCACTGCACTGTACACCTGAAGCTAAAGCTAAATAATAATGAATGTCAACTCTAGTTTTATGTATGTATATATATATGTGTGTGTGTGTGTGTGTGTGTGTGTATAGTCACAGTCACAGGATGTGGAGTACAGCATGGGGAATAGTGTCAGTGGAATTGTAACAGCTACATACGCTATCAGAGGGGTAGTAGATTGGGGGAGGGGAGATTATCACTTTGTGAAGGATATAAATGTCTAATTGTTACATTGTTTTGTACACCTGAAACTAATTAAAAAAATATATGATAGTATAAAAATATATGATCTATGAAAAATATATGATAGTATAAATCCATAAGAGTAAAAAGAATGTTCAACAAATTTCTAGATATGTTAGCCAGGGTCCAACCAGAGACATTGTAGTAGATATATATTAAGAGATTTATTGCAAGGAATTGGCTTACACAATTGTCATGGCTCCCTAGATGGGTCGAAAATCCACAGACCAGACTGTCAGGAAGGGCAGAGTGTAACTCAGGCAGGGGCTGAAGCAGCTGTCAACAGGTAGAACATCTTTCTCAAGGAAGCCTCAATTCTGAGGCCTTTCAACTAATTGAATCGGGCCCATCCAGATTATCTGGGATAATGTCCCTTATTAAAGTCAACTGATGGGGGAATTTTAATCTCATCTACAAATACCTTCATAGCAACTGCTAGATTAGTGTCTGATTGAATAACTGGGAACTGTAGTTTAGCCAAATTGACACATAAAATGGACTAGCAAACTCGAAGATAGAAAATGGATGGAAGAATGTACTCTGATAAATCAGAGAGAAGAAAGCCCTGGCATATATAATACACTGATGGAGTGAGAGCAGAAGAGGCAGCTGATCAGCCTAGAAGAACCCCCAGGATGTTATTGAGGCAGGACTGGGAGTGAGGCAGGAAAGTGAATATTTACTGAAGATCTACTGATCTTATCTTTCTTTCTCCCTCGTGCTCTGATACAATAGCATACAACTAACCTTTCAACCTGAACACAAAATTGGAGAGTTTTTCTTTTAAGGAAGCAGAACTACCATCTGGGAAGAATGAGGATAGCCAACATGCATGCTGGCAGATGAAAGTAAAGCCTGCCTCATCTGGCATTTAGAAGTGACCCCTACTCTGGCAGTGAGCTCAAAAAATCTTCTCACACTAAACCAAAACATAAGGAACAAGTTCAGTCAGGCAGCCCCTCTATATCCTTGTCCTTTTCTAGGTCAATTAGAATTTTCAGACACTTGAGGAAGGATAAAGCATTTTTAAAAAGAAAGAGCAAGTAGAAAAACTGCCCCAGAAAAATAAAAAAACACAAAATTCAAGAACCAGGTAATAATTTACAATAACTATAACTATTATATTCAGGGAGAATTGAGAAGATAATGTATTCATACAAGAATAACAAGATGCCATGATAAGAAAGAGAGACAAAAATGTACCATTGGATATTTCTGTGTGTGTGTGTGTGTGTGTGTGTGTGTAAAGAGGAAAATATTAATATATTGTAAAAATAGTAAAAGTCTAATGGTAGGAAAATATGAGATAAAATATTGACATTAAAATTGATCTGTGCACTGGGACATATGACAAAAGTTCCACCAAAAGAAAAGAAAAAATATAGCAGGAGAAACTAGAAAAGAGAGAATGCAAGAAAACTTTAAGAGCTAAAAGGGAAAAGATCTTTCCAATTAAGTTTCCACTGAGCATTGAATAGCATGAATGAGATAACATTCGCAGTTAAACATATCAATGTGAAATTTTAGAACACCAAAAGTAAAGACAAGATCCTAAAATTTTCCAGACAGAGAGAAAATGTAAACAAAATACAGGTAACCTCCAAAGGAGGTCTCATCAGCAACAATGCCTGCTTAAAGACAATGGTACAATGCCTTTAAACTCAGACAATGAGGGAAAATGGTTTTGATCACAGCTAATGGTTATCTTTGGACGGTGAAATGATGGGTTATTTTTATTTGTTTTTGGAGTATTTTTATCTCATACTCATATGCTCCAGAGACAGAATAATACTTTTTTATGCTTTTAAAATATGATACACAGAAGCAAACACAAAATACCATATGTAGCCTAATCAGTGCTGAGTATTGCAGGTTTATTGCATAATTCCTTTTAAATACTTTATCTCTACTGAGCAGTGGACTAAGATTGCATTAGCCTTTTTAGTGATGAGTAGTTTTTTGCTGAATCCTAGTAAACATATTGGCAGTCTAGGCCCCTAAACTATTTTTTTATTTATATTTCCCTAAGATGTATCTCCCTTGCTTAGGACCTCAGCATTCATTTCTTATTTATTTGTCTGTAGTTGTGTTGAAAGCTTTACATTATCCCTTTTCAATTCTTTATATTCAAACCACCCACCGTGTATGTTGTCAACCTTTTTGTGAATGCTGATTTTTATCTTAATATGAAACCTAAACTAATAAATCTGAAAGAAACAGCTTGAGCCCCGTGCTTGTCATCTTACTTTATCTGGGTCCATGTAGGAGAGTTGGAAAAATTATCCACTGCAAGGAAGAAGAGGCCGTAATTCCCCCTGGCTGCACAGGGACTGCTTGTTGTACTGAAAAAGGTCATTTGCAAAATTGTTTCCTTTTGGCCTAAAATAGATGACACGTTTTCCCTAGAGGGAATGACTCACTCTTATTTTATTGGGTTTAAACCTTTAGGCTAGATAATGACTTAATGAGTGTAAACGCCTTACTCTTATAAGACAAGGGCATTGGGACATCTAAATGTCATTTAGTTCACCAGAAGAAACAGTGGAGCTCATGGAAATTCACCTCCTGTCGTGACATGGTCACAATCTAAGGGTTGAATGGTTTACTCACAGAGTTGTTTTAATCATCATAATAAGCAGAATGATTTTATTTTAGCTTATTTGGGGAGAAGAAACATGTTGGATATTAATAATCAGCTATTTGAAATAGTTGGGTTGATCTATCAATCAAAATTACCACCTACCAAAAGAAGTACTATACTTACCAGAGTCACAACATTTCTATCATGACATCTGGCATGGTGTATTATTAAAACCAGGCTTTCACTTTGTTTTCATTTCACCTAAGACACTCTGTGTAATTTGAGGCAGGTGAAATGTTAATTACTGGTCTGAAGATGCAGAGAATGACTAACCGAATAATGTGGTAGCTCATTGAGATTCTACATTATGTATAGACAAATCCTAATTGTGGTATTTAAGAATAAAATTAGAAAAGAGGCTGAATTTTAAATAACTATTGGAAGTGGTTAAATATACATTTTTTTTAACTTGCCTTAGATTTTTTTCCCCCTTGGCATAAAACTCACAGAGCTGGGAAGGAAAGTTAGTCAAAATTTAATACTCAGAGCACTTTTCCTGGATACTGGGCACTTAGTGGAAATAAAAAGGAATTCCCATGGCTAAATTATTTATAATGTAATGAGAAAGACAAAAAAGATAGAACAATTACCTGTAAGCAAAGAGAGGTGAAGAAAACAATATAACACAGACAATGAATGTAAAGGTAGAGGCTGGATCACATGATCACTGCATTTCACAGACGGATGATCGGAGAAAGGATGTGAAGAGGGGATGGTGAGAGGAATAGTAAGTATGTCTGGGTGATACCTGTAGAATTAAATGTCTGGGTGAATTCAGTTAGAGGCAGAATGGTTGTTTGTTTAAATTGTGGGGAAGAATCATAAATGTAGAAGAGACCATTAAAGAACACATAGCCCATCACCCTTGTGTCAAAAGCTATCTGCAGTCATCCCAGCATGATAATGCGGAAGGAATCTGGTTTATCTGAGAGAATTTCCCTGCTTTTATTCATACTCTTTGGGGTCTTTCACATAAACCACTCTGGTGGTTCCATGCTCAGAGTGGCCCTTTGGGGACAGTATTTCCAGGTAGTTCACTTGTCTCTTTTTAAAGGAAATACCATCAATGAGTGTACAAATGAACCCCATCAATAATACTAAGCAATAGGACATATTCCTACCTTAATTTTAAAGTCTATTGTGGAAACTACCAGGGTATAATGAGGATAGGCCACTCCTTTCTTGCTGATACCAGCTCAGGCATCAGCACAGCTGTATCAAACCTACTGTCCATTTTTGTATTGAAAATCTATCAAACAGCTCACTTGCTTGTATATACAGAAAAAATAAATTTGGAGGGTTCAATCTTTTAATTTCGGAAAGCATCCAAGAGAAATAAAATGAAGATCATTTCATTTGAATCACTTTAAGGTGCTTTTAAATATCTCTCCACCATGAGTATTCAGGTTTGCAAGACATATTACCTAGATATGGAGCAAAGGGAGTGAGAGATGAAGGAGGTAAATGACCTGAGCAACTCAATTAAAATCTGTAGCCTCAGTTTCCACAGCAGGAATGGAAAGTATTTTTAAACTATAAAAGTTAATGAAGCATAAGGTACTATTTTTGTTATTTTCTGCTCTGTCACTGTGAGCTAGCCCATTCAACTAGCTTAAGACTTTTGTCTTTGTCTAATAAAATGATTCAATTATAGGATCTCCAAGATCCAGTTTCTTCCAGTTTTAAAATATTTGCTCTCTGCATTGTTTATACCGTATTTCCCTGAAAATAAGACCTAATTGGAAAATAGGCCCTAGCATGATTTTTCAAGATGACATCCCCTGAACATAAGCCCTAATGTGCCTTCTGGTGCAAAACTTAGTATAAGACCAGGTGGTATTTTCGGGGAACACGGCATTAACATAAAAATCAAATTCTAATACTGGGCATAAGCTCTGTTACCAGGAAGCATTACTGTTTCCAAATAGCAAACCATGTGTATCTATGAGATAGCTTCCACTAAAGACTAACTTTTCTAAATGATCTAGTGACATTGGCATTGCCCATCATTGACGCTTTTATTCAGCTTGCTTAAGAACTATATTTAACAAATGGCACTGAGAACTTTTAGTGTGAACCTGTGAAGCAGCTCTGCTCATCTGCATTTGTTCAGGCTGTGAGAAGAGTAACCAACCTGTAATTTTCTGGTGCATCCTAATTAAAAATGGAGAATGAAAATAATGTTATGCGCTCATCAGTGGCACTTAGCCTGATTGAGCTCTTGCTTTATGTTCAGCATAAAATTGCTGCAAATATTTTCACAGCTAAAGTGAGGATAACAAAGAAACTGTAGCAAATTCACGGGCATCAGTGTTACCACTACTCACAGACAAGCTTACTATTATGTCTTGTTTGTTGGATTTGTTGGGATTCCCTCCTTTACTACTGAGGAGCTTAAAAGATGCTAGATATCTTCTGTAATTAAAGAACTTGGCTTATATAAGTAAGTCGGTATTAGTCCTTGCACTCAAAGTAGTTCTAAGTAGGCACTTCTGATTAGCTCCACATGTCTCAAGCAAATGCACAACCTGCCCCAAAGCAAGTGGGTCATACTATCAGCAGACAGTAAGCCCTGTCTCTGGTCTTACACAGGTCAGATGATATTCTGTACGTGGCACTCCTACAGTGTCTGCCCTAGAGTGTCTGTCTTTAGAATAAATCTCAGCCTGAAAGTCTTTGATTCTTCATACAAGATCTGGATTGAATCTAGAGTTTGTAGGACTCATTCCCAAACTAGCCTTGCCAAAGACAAACATCTTGCCAATGACAAACTTCAGTAGTTAAATCAGTCAAATTGATGTGATGCCGCAAGTGGGAAGGTAAGTATAGATTAATAAGTTATAATTTGATCAGGAGCAAAGACCAGAAATTAAGATTGTTGAATCTATTTAGAAGCAATATATCTAAAATTCTACACTGGAATTAAGATGTTGCTCTTGAGTTGCGTACTCTGAGGTCCGGGCTGAAAAGCAGGCTAAGAAACCAGGTCCAGGCCATCTGCATGAAGAGTCACTCTCAGAGGGCTTCGCAAAGAAAGAGCCAGGTATGAGGGAGCAGGATGCAAACTGGGACACCAAACTAGAGGGAGATTTGAGTCTGGGGACTAGAACAGCAAGAAATTCCCCCAAGTTCCTAATGCTCTGAACCTGCAACTAGCTTTATAGGCAACCTGAGGTCTCTGTCAGGGATGGGAAGAGAGCTGTTAAGGGTCCTAGTTGCCGGAGATCCCATGGAGTGCTATCTGGCCTCTTTTCAGAACCTGTTTCAGCAAATAATTTTGTTTACAAAAAAAAAAAAAAACTCTACTGGGTATTTTTAAAAAATAGACTTAATTTCTTTAGAGCGATTTTATGTTCATAGCAAAATTGATGAGAAAGAACAGAGATTTCCCAAACACTCCCAGCCCCCACACATTCATCGCCTGCCCCATTACCGACATCCCCCGCCAGAGCGGAACATTCATTGCTACTGATGAGCCTACGCTGACACGCCCTTATCACCCGAAATCGATGGATTCCAGTAGGATTCCTTCTTGGTGTTGCACATTCTGAGTTCAGACAAATGACATGTGTCCACAATTATTATATCACGTAGAAATGTTTCACTGCTCTAAAAAAGTTCCGTGCTCCACCAATCCATCGCTCCTTTTCCCCTGACTTCTCAGGACTTTTAAAATCGCATGTGAACAAACAGCATAAGAATCACTTTTTAAAAAAATTAAGTTTATTGGGGTGACGTTGCTTAGTAAAATTATACAGGTTTCAAGTGTACAATTACATAATACGTCATCTATATAATGCAATTCGTTTGCCACCCAAAGTCAATTCTCCTTTTGTCACCATACATTTGACACCCTTTACCCAATTCTACCAGAATAACTTTTAGAAAGGTAAAAGTAGTCAAAATAATGATTTAGATGAACTCTTCTGTCAATGTGAGTTTTCCTCAAATTCTTCCAGGTGATGTGTTTTCTGGAATACTGTACATTTTAGCATATTTTCCTTCCTGAGAGTGTCTGAAATCAGAAATTATATAAGGGTCCTATCAAAAGATACTGGAACTCACCTGGTCATCCCAGCGTCTCAGTGTTCCTCCCTTGCACCCAGATGTTGATGGAGTTTCCATGGGTCCCCTCGCATAAGCCTGTACCTTCCATCCTCAGGGAGCTGCTTTGTGCATTTTTTCCCCCAAAGGAAGCCCTTGCCTGCAGTGCAGGAGAAATCTAATAGGCAGGCACAAAAGCAGCCTGCTCTATCTCCAGCAATTCACTTAGTCGTCTTTCTGTCCCCTCCACAGGTGCTCTGCACACCTCCATGAGAGATGGTGGTCTCATCGAATCTCCAGCCATCGCTCTCATCATTAAACTCTTGCTTATTCCATCCAAAGGGAGGTGACAGCCTTCTCACTGGCCCTCACCTTCTTTTCTTCTTTTGCTTTTTCTAGATATCTGGCTAGTTCTCTACTTTTCAGTACAGGAGTTTTCCAAGCCCGGGCTCATCTAGGAATTTTTCCTTTTGAACTAATCCATTGGTTACTTTCCTTGCATCATTTTCCACAATATATAATCTCAAGTTGTCTTTTTTACTCGTTACAAGTAAGGAAAATCACTTCTTTAAGTATGTTTGTCCCCAACGAGCAAAAAGGAAATGAGCATGCTTTTCTTTACTCAGGATCTTTGGGGGCAAAAATGAGCAGGGAGTCCCTGGAAGATATGTTTGGGGTCATGTGTTATACTCCAAATGGACTGAAGAGTAGGCAGAGCTGTTAGTGATCTGGGTCTCCAAACAAAGAGGCATGGAAAAAAATCTCTGAAAGCTAAAAAACATCACTGGAAATGTAACAGCAGGGGCAAATCGTAGCCGTAGCCCTGGGCGTATGCCCAGATAAGGCGGATGTGGTACTAGGTGCTTCAGTGAGGAAACTGAGGCAGGGTGGAGCAGGAAGCTGAAGGGCAGAGCAGGGGTGGGCTCCAAGGCCAGGAAGCCAGTGATGGTGCCCACCTGTCCGGTGACCCCCATGTTGGAGCAGATTCTGAAGGACGTGTGGGGGACGCTCGCTGGGGACCTGATCTGCACTGCCCGGGCCCCAGAAAACTGTCCAGGCCTCTCTGGGAGTGCTGAGGTCCCTGAGGCCCAGCGGGAGCTGCTCTACCAGCAGAGCTGGCCTACATGGCTGTCAGCCAGTGGATGCAGCAGGCGGGTGACAAGCTAAGACTGAGGTGGGAGGACCTGCGGAGACCCCGCCATGAGCTGGAGCAGGACACTGGCCAGCCTGGCTCTGCCTCCAGCATGAGGACCCAAGGTGCGTGGTCTGGAGTAAATTTCTTCTCAGGACAGTGGGCTCATTTAATTGCAGGACTTTTGTTTTGCTGGCGGTGCAGGGGGCTATGAGTTTGGGACCAGGGCTGAACGTCTCAAGATAAGGAACATAAGGCTGATCACTGTCCCTAACAACCCATCTCCTGGTATCCCCTATATAACAGTCTGCCTCTCCCACATATAAATGTTAAAAAGAAAGAAAGAAAGAAAGAAAAAGTCACAGTATTTAAAGACTGTTAGGTTAGAGGAACATTAAAATTAACCTGCTCAAAATGCTCACAGAACTGAGTAATCTGGCTGTACCAACAAGTAATCTTCTTTTGCATTCCAACTCTTGCCTTTTCTGAGCAGTGGAAAGATGTTGAAAGCTTTCCATAGCAGCAGTTTTCAAACTTGGCTTTGCAGTAGAATCACCTGAGTACCTTAAAAAAAAAAAAATTCCTGAGCTCCCCTTCAGATCTGCTATATCAGTATTTCTAGAGGTGAAGCCCATGGGTCTGCATTTTCAAGCCTCCCCAGCACATTGCGGTGCGTCCAGCCATGCCTGAGCCCAAGGACCAACACTGGAGAACTGAGCCCAGGTAGGTGCGGACTGTGGCCGTGGTCCATGTTGGCTGTGCCTCCTTTTGGCTTTTTACATATGTGCAGTGAGAGCCAGACACTGAATATTTTCTCCTTTGCACCCTGTGCTCAGCTCATGCAGAGATGCCCTGACAATCCCAGGGCTCAGGTCCATGTAGGAAGAATGTAGGAAGCATCCAGGGTTCATTTATGTCACTCTTTTCCCCTTACAGAGCCAAGCTAAGCCTGCAGTGAAAAACAAAGAAAAAGTATTCAATGTCAGTCCTCCGAATGAAAAGAGATTAATAGTGAACCATCGCAGGTCCTCTGCTGACCATTAATGATGTAAATGAAGAACTGGAGTTAGCAATGTGTGTTGATGGCATAATCAGCAGTCAGTCAATGAGAGATGCAAAGGAATAAGGGCATTCCAGATGAGCTTGAAAGATAAGAAATCTAATGAAATAACTCCTAAGGATATTGGATTTATGAACCTTTCAGTCGTCCTGCAGAAAACACTAAGTGCTGGTGTCATGCGTTCCAGAAAACAGCATCCAGAAGTCATTCCAGGACTCTTGTTCACATGTGTGCTATGTCACAGTATTGTGGTGGAAAATGAATAAACATTGCGTTTAGAAGCCACTTTCCTTTTTTTCCCCATAATTATCTGAGCACAGCTAATGACTTTGGATTAGGTTTCTGAAAAACATGAGAGCATATGAAAGTCTGGACTTTGTATTCATAGCATGTAACAGGGCATTTTCAATAATAATATTCTGACTTTCCAAGGCACGGACAGTCCAATTTGAAAACACACCAATCTCTTTCCCTCACCTCTGTCAGGGTAATTGTCTCATTGAGGAAGGTCAGAAAAATATTGATGCGTGATATCAGTAATATTCAATTTGCTTAACATACCCTTTACTTATTTCCTCATTGCCAATACTACTATGCTCTCTCTTCCCCTGCCTCATCTGTCCCATGCCCTTTCCATACATGTAGGTCAAACTTTTATTTACCCAAGCATCCCTGATACACAGCCTGGAGCCTGACTCTTTGCAGAGAGATCTGTGTCTCCTGGAGAAGAATAGACCCGTGGTGAGGAACTCTGGGATCCTGGGCAGACCATACCAACTGAGTTAGAGAAATGGGATTGTTCTCTTCAACTCCTCTGTGGAGCACTTCTCTAGAGTGGTGAATTAGGGAGAAGATGCAGAATGATAAGCCTATCAAAGAGGAGAGGGACAAGGAAATGGATAGCCAGTGTTACAAAGTAGATGCTGTTTAGCTTTTCATAGGATGGAAGAAAGGATAGGAGAAAAAAAATCTCTCTCTGTCTGTCTCTCTCTCTCCCTCCTTCCCAATCTCTCTGTTTCTCTTTTTCTTTTTCTCACCCTCATGCACACAAACACGCCACACGTGACTACAGTTTCTTTCAGCGTAGGAATTGTGTCTTATTCATCTTTGTGTCCCTGGGTAAATGCTGTGGACTAAATGTGTTCCCCCCCAAAGCCATATGTTGACGCCCTAATCTGCACTGTGATGGTATTTGGAGGCGGGGCCTTTGGGAAGTAAGTGAAAGTGACCGTGGGGCACCCTGATCTCAGACTTCCAGCCCTGAGCCTGTAAAAAAAAAAAAAAAAAGATTATTGTTTAAGTGATCTGGCTTATGGTACTTTGTTATAGCAGCCTGAGCGAAGACAGTCAGCAATCAATAAATATCACATAGGTTACTCAAGGTGAACCATTTTAAGATACTCTTTAATTTTAATATCTATGTGAAGTGGTAAACTGAAATAGAAAACTCTGTCTTCCTTATTATCTTTCCCATTTTGTGACTTGAAGAAGATGTAAAGAAAATAAATTATAAAGTAAAGGGCTCTAAGTGGCACAGCTGTATTTAAACCTGAGTCTATAATCCTCATTCTTAACTGCAACTCTGTACTGGGTCTCAGTTACTTGGAGAGGTAAGGTAGGTAAGGCAGCTGAAACAGTTCTAGTGCATAGAAAAATAGCCATTTGGTGGTATTAAAGTCTATTGCAATGACTATTATTCTAATCTTTCTGCTATATTAACTTAGCCTACTAAATGTACAATTCAAGATTTGGAAAATGGCTAAAAAGGCTGCCAAGGAAATAAGACAAAGTATTAAGCAGTGTTGTCTAATAATAAATGTAGATATTAAAACAGTGCAGGAGCCAGTCTGAACTGGTCACACTCGTTTGGGGGCCTGAAGGCTCCTGGCTCTGGGTCACCCCCAAAAGCTGCACTCATCAGCAAGGCTTCCTAAGCTCAGCCCACCCCGAGCTGACTGCTTCTGTTCCCAGAGACCAAAGTGATAAAATTGGGCTACATCAGGCCTTGGCCTTTCTTGGGTGAATGCAAATGGCAGTGGGATTCTCTCTGCACATAAATATACAGATTAGGCAGATAATTCATTCTTTCATATGCTATTCAACCAGTGTTTATTAAACACCTACTAAGAACCAGGCACAGAAGAGAAGCAGACAGACCCCACTGTAGTGAGACCCATGTTACACTTCACATCCTAGCAGGTGCTAACTCCCAAACAAGCGCCCCTCACAAATCTAAGCAGACAGACCCCTGATGAGGCACAGGAAGTTCTCTGCGTGCAGAAAAATGCTTCCTTATTGGTGGTGAGGGCCTCATGGAGAACTCTGGATGGAAGCTAAATAAATCTCCCTCTGTCCTGGGAGGCCAAGCCTAAAATAAACGGTCCCTGTTGTTGAAGATGAGACAGGAGTAAACTTAGCCAGTTGGATCCAGGATGAACCCTGCTGGTATCAGAATAGCACATTTCTCTCAGACTTCCCAATGATCCCATACCTTGACGGGTATTTCGCTTGTCTCACCAAAAAAATTTACCTTTTGTCCTAAGTCTGTCCTATATCCAAACCTGCCTTGTGAGTAACCTGCCCAGTCCAAAGGGAGGTGAGCAACCTGTGTTTCACACTTTCTTTCTTATCTTAGACTTTTACCTGCACTGGCCAGTGACCTCAGCCTGATCTGTCTCCCCAACCCACCCCAACCCTCGTTGCCAGACTTCAGCCTATATCCCTTAACAGCCCAGCTGAAATGACCCGCTCTCCCAACTTCTCAGAGCCAGCCAGAACAATAGCAGTCAGATACTTAAGTGGGAAAAGGACTTCAGAGTACATTACACTAGGTACTTTAATAATGCGTAATGCGTACTTTCCTAATAGATGTATAATTTATTAATAAAGTAATATATGGTAATAAACTAATAAGATAGAAACATTTTAACATTGAAATGAGTCAATTTGATTGTGATAAATATATACATTTGCTAAATAAATCTCTCTGTGAAAATAGAATATGAGAATTTATGACAATATGGTCGTCATCTTTGCCTATCCTATCTTTATTCTCTCCGACTTTTGTCAGTTCATGTCCTTTAATGAACCTTTCGGTTTCTACTTTGCATACATATATTTTTTTTCTCCTAACGTCTAAGGATGACTCCTTAGTAAGCCACCATCCTAAGCATCAATTAAACATCTGTGTATCCATAGAATTTTTTCAGGGACTGTCTTCCCACATATTTTCTGTTTATGTTTCATTAAGTGTCTCTTTCCAGACTTTCCTTGTTTCTCCCAATATATTCTGTGTCACAGTCTCTCTGTGGGTTATTCTTTATGGCTCCATGTTTATTTATATTCCTACCTTGTGATTTTATAATCTAGGTTGTGATCAACCTGAATTGTTTTATGAGAACTCTGGTAGCTCTATATAAAGAATGATATCAAATATATCATTGCAGTAGATTGAGTAGATCAGTTAGTATTCTATCTGTGAAGTTAAGATTTGTTCTCATGGTTCTCTGCCTCAGTAGAATATAAAATACACAAATTGTGTAGAACTCTAGTTTTCTTGGATACCAGATGCTTTACTCTAATATGGTATATTTGTCCAAAGATACATAAGTCAGGAGTAGTCTGATTTCATTTATTATCTATTGCATTAACCGGTCCTGATTTTTCTTCACTTCAGTCAGTGACCCACAGATTGGGTATTGTGTTGCCTAGATTCATGAAAAATGGCTAAATTTAACTGATTCTAACTGAGGTGAATAGTAGAGAGAATTAAACACAGTTTTAGGGCATGAACACTAATGAGCACTAAGAGATACAAATTCATCTTTCTTGACACCAGTATCTGTTGATACTTCATGATGTGACAGCCTTGTAAGAACTTAGGACATCAATAGAGCAGGAAATTGATGGATTAGGCAGCCTTGGGTGATTTGGGGCTATGGAATTTGAGTTTCATGGTGATAGACTCTGTTAGATTGGAATTCTGTATGCTGAACTCAATGACATATCAGGCTCATGCAAGCAACAACATACAGTCCCTATTATTCCAGGGTTAGTTTTGAGGGGTGATGTTGTGTGGCTAGAGAGTGTGAGAAAGAACTAGCCACGAGGACTTCACCTTAATGCATGGGAATGTCAAATAGCCATTTTTCCAAAGTAAGACGTGTTGACTTACCATCCAAATCAATGAAGGTGACCCCATTCTACATGTTCAGAAGCAATTATTGGGTAGCTTCCAAATGTCCCCCACAGTTTCCTGACACTCTTTAATCAATAAAGGCCTTCTAAAAATCTGATAAAACCTCTAGGTCTGTGACATCCTCTCCCTCCCCAACACACCCGGTGCATTTCAAGCATTCAGTAGGTATGATTCAATTCTTTCATTCAAACAATACAGTGGAAATGTAAGTGATTCTAAAAGGAGAAGAGAACAGTAATAGAAACCAAGGCCTGTACAAACTAAATCAAATGAGATTTTTAAAAACAGTAAAGCTTCAATGCTTATTTTCAGAAGGAATTGTCTTCGAAATGACTCTTGCCGAGTAACATAAAATGAAAATCCATTTAAGGATATAAAAAGGATGTACCCGCTTTCCTCGTTTGGTACCACAACTTTACTGTTGTGAAATGTCATCTTTTTCTGTGCTAAATTTTCTTGGCCTGTTTTTATGTGATGTTAATGGGATATTTTCAAAATTCCACATCTGTCCCAAGCTACAAAGAAGCATTTATAACCATCAGCTTGTAGGCCTTCGTGTTATAGGAATTTTAAATATAGACTCTAAATACTCTACATCTTTCAAAACCATTGATCGCCATTGATCAAATAGAACTAAACTGCTTTTTAGTCTCTTTGGATCCCTTGCATAAATACATATTGAGGTGCTGTTTTAAATGTCCATTAGATCTTAACATTTCTCTTTGGAGCCATTACCGTTTATCATATGACTGTAAATATAGATTCAGGGATGTTTAAAACACACATTATTTACCTGGCAAGGCTTAATGGCTCCAGAAGATGCATTAGAGCCCGTTTGTAACTCCTCTCCAAGAATAGATCGTGAACACCTCCCATATATGAAATTTATTTTATACCAAGGGAGCATATTAGGCTACTGAGAAATTTACCCAATGTTTTAAATAAAATATATTTTTCAAAGCATGTGCATTCAACAATGTTGTGACTGTTTGTAAAAGTAATTTGCTTTGAGTGGTGCTTTGGTAGAAGCAGCCAGACATGGTTTTATTGAAAGCACTTAAAAAGAAAAAAAAAAAAAAAAGGAAAAGGAAAATTCTTTATCTTTAGAGTAAAAATTGATTAGATTTCTATTTTTATTAATATTATTTTGAAGGTAATATACATATATAGTTAAAATCAATATTTCAAGAGACCTGGTGATGAAACATAATGATTACTGGAACAAAATCAAGAGCCTAGATACCTTCTTCATATGTATGGAAACTTGGTATGACCAGGATAGCATATAAACCAGTGCGGAAAGAATGGATGAGGCAGTAAGTAAGTGGTGCCAGGATAATTGGTTATCCACAAGCACAGCATTAGACCCTTACCTTATGCTAGGCCCCAGATACCTTCCATATAGATTAAAGAATTAAATCTAAAAATGAACAACTTAAAACTTTTAATAGAAAATATCACAGAATGTGTTTTGACTTCTGAATAGGGAGACATTTATTAAGGTACAAATCCCCACCAACTTTAAAGGCAAAGATAGATAAATTAGGCTATATTAAAAATGAATAATGTCTATATAAAATACACGATACACCAAGTGGAAAGACACTCTTGAAAAAGACATTTGTAATGTACATTACAATAAAGGATTACTATCCCGAGTTTATAGATAACTTCTACAACAAAACAAAAACAAACAACAGAAGTGAAAAGTGAGTAAAGGGTCTGAGTAGAATAATCACAAAGGAGGAAACCCAAATGTCTGACAAACATGAAAACATGCTCTCCCTTACCAATGACCAGGCCAAGGCAGAAGGAAGCAAAGCAATGTCATTTTACCTCATCAAATATGCAAAATTAAAATGTTTGGGAATGCCGAGACTTGGAAAGATTGTGAAGCAACAGGAACACTCGTGCTGCTGGTAGGAATTTTCATATGCACTGCTACTTTAGATGGATTGATTTGGCAAGGTGTAATAATGTGGAAGGTGTATATTCCCTACTCTCTAGCAACTCACTACATAGCCTCAAAGGACCTTCGCCCATGTGTATCAGTACACAAGTATCAATACACAAGGATATTCATGATTGTTTATAACAGTGAAGATTTGGAAACAGTCCAATTGCCCATTAATGGAAGGATGAATAAATAAATTGTAGAGTAGTCATAAAATGCAAATAGCATTTTGCTAAATATACTAACTAGCAAAAAGAAACAAACATTCTGAATGGAGTGGAGCTAAATCTTTCAACATGGATAAATCTCAAAAAAAATAATGCGGAAGGAAAAATTGAAAAACTGGTAATTTAAAATTTGGAAATGTGCAAAATAATACCATGTATGCTATGGGTTTATACATGTGAAGGGAAAAGCAAAACATTCAAGGGAATGAAACACCAATCTCAAGCTAGTCTTTAACTCTGTGGAGGGAGGTAATGATGGATGAGAGAGGTACATTGGGTTCTTCAATTGTATTTTACTTTTTCTTAACTAAAAATTTTTAAACATTTTTAAATTAGAAAAAAATTCTGGAGCAAATATGGAAAAATACTAAATACGGTAAAGCTGGGTGTGCTTGGATATTTATTAGTTATCATGTTATCTATTTTTTGAATTCTTGAAAGATTTCTAATTTTTTTTTCTATTAAAGTTTTTTGGGGTGACAGTTGTTAGTAAAGTTACATTGGTTTCAAGTGTACGATTCTGTAATACATCATCTGTATGTCACATTGTGTGTTCACCACCCAGACTCAGTTCTCCTTCCATCACCATATATTTCATCCCTTTTACCCTCATCTACCACCCTCCTCCAAGATTTCTATTTTAAAATAAGAAAAACACATAATAGTTCCCTTCCTGACTTCTTTCCATTCCTTGTATCACTTCTCAGAGGCAACCATTATTAACCACCGTTAGCTGTTTCTTCTAGCAGTTACTGCACTATCTCTAGTTAAGTTGAAAAAATTACTACTAATTGAAATATTATCTATTTACCGTAATGAAAATTAATAATTGTACTTACTTATACCACTTCCTACCTTTCCTCCACAAGTTTGAAACACAGTTATATTAAGATGTTTAGTTCCTTTATTGGTTCATATTGAGTTTTAAGAAACATGCTATACTTAAATCTTAATTTCTTCTTCCAACAATTATAGGTAGCACTTCTTGCTCCTGTCCTTTTTTGGTTTCCTCTTACCACATTCCTCCCCTTCCACCTCTGAGATGTTTCCTTTTGCATTTTTATATTATTCAGATTGATGACATCCACATTCTGTTCCATAATCGTAATTAAATCTTCGGTGCTTTGTCTCTGAGCTAATTCTAAAAGATCAAAATCAATAAGGAATATTTGTATTTTTGTGATTATTTGATGTGGTAAAAAACAGATCCAAGCAGTGAATCTTGGTGTTCTTTCTTTATTCATAATTGCTTTTTCTGGAAATTTTAATTGCCTTTATTTATTGAATTAACTGCTGTTATGATTTCTTCGAATTGTTCAAATGTCCCATAATAATAAGTATTCCATTTGAGGGGCTGATATGATTAGGAAAGATTTTTTTAAGTAGAAATGAATCTGGAGAGATAACTGAAATATCTGAGTCTAAAGCCTAGGAAAAAGAAACTACTTGAAAGCCAAATCCATCACTGTTAAATGACACGTTAAAATGATTTTTTGAATCTTTGAGTGTGTATTAAACTGGGGTTGAAATCTTTTTGGAAGACATAACAGCCAAGTGTGCAACATAAATTTTGTCTCTAGTCATAACCAAGAGGGTATATACTTGGTCTAGACTTATCACCAACTAGTTTTTCTGTGACATGTCACTGGGTAATTTCAACTCTCTAATATTTTAATTAATGCAAAATGCTGGCAGTGATATCTGTCTGTCTGTCTGTATTAGTTTTATGTTACTTCATTACAAATTACCACAAATTTAGCTTATATCTCTGTAGGTCAGAAGTCTGGGTTCTCTACTTAGGGTCTCAAAAACCAAAATCAAGGTGTTAGCTGGGCTGGGTTGTAGTCTAGAGGCTCTGAGAAAGAATCTGCTTCCAAGCTCACTCAGATGGTCTACAGAATTCTGTCTCTAGTATTTTTAGGAATGAGGCCCTATTGCTTGTTGTCACCTAGGGATTACTCTCTGCTCTTCATTGCCACCTATATTTCTGCTCATGTGACCCACTCTATCTTCAGACTTTAAACCTACGGCTTCTGTTGTAAGCTGAAGAAAGCTCTCTGCTTTGAAAAGCTTCAGTGATTAGGTCAAGCCCACCTGGGGCTTTGATTACATCTGCAAAATCCCTTAATGCAACACCTAGATTAGTGCTTGATTGAATTACCAAGGTAGGAGAATCTTGGGGGTGGGGGCATCTCTAGAATTCTATCCACATCTTTATCACCTTCCTTCCTTAATATTTATCTATCTATCTATGTATCTATCTATCTATCTAGCTATCAGCTATCTACCTACTTACCTAATCTATCATTTATCTGTCTAGCATCTATCTAGCCGTCCATCTACCTAAATATATGCCTATCTCTATACCATTTTATTTCTGTTCTTGTTCCAGAAAGGACAGAGTGTGGTTCAGCCTTTTCAAAGACAGCATACAGTAAAAGTAGAATAAAAAGGAAAAGAAAAACATGGGTAAAGATAGCAAATGCTCTCGATGCCTCCATTGGTGTGGGTAAGTGAGCCAAGAAGAAGGGCAAATATTAGCCACAAAGGCAGTGAAATAACACCAGACTGTAATGGAAGAACACCTGCTGTCACTTTCCTCAATCCAACTGAGCCTGAATTTTGGGTCCAGAGGCAAATCCAAAGTTTGAAGTGGGAAATTACAGGGAAGTTGGGCAGCACGAGAATATCTAGTCCTTTATGCCTGGGATGTCAGTAAATATCCAGAAGTAATTTGTGAACAATGTACTTCACTCAGTTTTTGAATCCATAAATCTAAAAATCATAGTCAAGAAAGAAAGAGAAAGTACAGTTTCATAGAGGAGGGGCACTCAATTAGTGGACATTTAGTCCTGTCCAAAACATCCACACAGACATTTGGTCTCCACAAAAAGGTCCTTGATATTTGGTCCTGTCCAATACAGCCACAAAAGACATTTGGTCTATGCCAAATGGTCCTTGATATTTTGGTCCTATGAAAACCATCACACTTAGAAAACATCCCAGGATTCAAATAACCCACAAGGTTTATTTATACTTTAGTTTATAGGACTAAGACATAAAAATACTACCATGTTTTATTGGTTTAATAATTGTGTTGTGGTTGTCTTGCCAATGATAACTCTTCTCGCCTTGGTAGTTTAGCTGGTGATGGCACATGATCAAGTACATTTTGGCATGGACCAAATGTCTCCATGGATGTTTTGGACAGGACCAAGTACCAAGGACCTTTTGTCATGAACCAGGTGTCTCTGTGAACATTTTGGACGGGACCAAATGTCCTGGGAACACTTGTGGCAGACCATATGATTCTGCTGTCCACTTGCATGAAGCAAATATCCAACAATGCATACCGGGGAATAGTGTTTAGGTAGGCAAAATGGAAGCACATTAGCTCTTCTGTAATTGAGAGATTATGCTCCCAGAGCGAGCAGGTTCTAGGAAGAATAAAGTGTCTGGTCCCAAGTAAGTGTGAAGTACCGTAGTTGTCGTGCTTTTACCAGTTTTTGTTTCTGCCTAATATTTGTTGAGAGTATACCACATTCTACACATTTGCACATGGCACTTAATCTTCACGCCAACCCTGGCAAGTAGGTGTCCTCATTCCTGTTTTGCAGAGGGATAAAGTAAAAAGAGATACGGCAATGGAAATGTAACATGTACTACATGGCTATCAGTTACAAAGTACTTAGCAAGGTGCCTTTCATATTGCATTTTATTTATTCCTCACAACTCCATGAGGTAGCCCTTATTGCTTTCATTTCACGGGTGGGAAAATCAACACTCAGAAATGAGACAGAACCTGCCTCAAGCTACAGTGGTGAACTTGGACTTAACCCTGCTGTGTGTCCCCAAGAACTTCTCCGATGGGAAGGTGGCAGTAAGATACCAGAGAAGTGCTTGAGGGTCTACATATGTGGGGGCAAATTTCATGTTTTAACATTATTTAGCTGTAAACTAAAAATATAATAAAATATACTCAGAGGCATGATATCCAAATTTTAATATTTCTAAGATCAAAACATATGACTCCCCTGCTTTGCAAAAAAAAATGATAGTAACCCACTCTATCCAGGGTTCCCTGTCTCTGGCCCCTCGTAGTTGTTCTTGGCACCTCCCTCTTCCCAGAATTCCACACCCGACCAATCATCCAATCCTGAATCCCCAGTCTGGGTCACCATCCCAGGTACACAATAACATAACACTCGGTAGCACTTATTACAATGATTATTAAGTAATAATGTGTGTAATTCATTTTGTTTAATGTCTGTCTGCCCTGCCAGATTTAAATTTGGCAAGGGCGACAAAGATCGTTTCTCACCCCGATATCTCTAGCAGCGGATTATTGAATCTGTAAATAAATGCAAGTTAAATCATTTTTGTGGAGACATCAGATCAAAGCTTTTCTTCCACCTCTATTGAATTGAAGAGTACCCTGAAATTACAAGACATGCCGTCGTGCTGTGAAGGAACTATTACCTACTGTGACTCCTTTTTGGCATGAATCGAGATTTTTTCCCCCTATATTATGCAACTAACAACAAAAAAAGGAGGGGCAAAAATAAATTGGATGCTGACTTCTGTAAATACCAATTTTAAATTTGGGGGTTCATAAAAATAGCCATATAGTTTGGTGATTTAGTATACAAAATAAAGATTATAAACTTAAATTTAGGACATACACCTACCTACCTTCATAAAATACCTCTTTAATCTGTTTTATATTGGGAGTTATAATATGAGATTTAATTTGAAAAACGATTGAACTACTGATATAACTTCCAAAAAATAATGCTGGGCACAGAAGAGGCCCTAATTTTTTGTTTGTTTAATGAGAGAATGAATGAATGAACATAGGAAAGAATGATGTTAGATTTGCTGTTGTGGACTGGATGTGCCCCCTCCAAAATTCCAATACTGAAACCCCCAATGTGATGGTATTAGGAGGTGGGGCCTTTGGGAGGTAATTAGGGTTAGACGAGGTCAGGAGGGTGGAGCCCTCACAAATGGGATTAGTGCCCTTACAAGAGTCACCGAGAGCTTGCTTCCTCTCTGCTTTCTGCCATGTGAGAATACCATGAGAAGTCAGCAGTCTGAAACCTGGAAGAGGGCTTTCACCAGATCCGACAATGCTGGTATCCTGATCTGACACTTAGTCTCCAATCGGTCAGAAATCAATTTATGTTGCTTATAAACCACCCAGTCTATGGTACTTTGTTATAACGCCCCAAATGGAGGAAGATGTTTGGTAAATGCCTGCCTTCGTCGTCCTTATTGGTACTGTTTTTACTTTATTCATCAGCCGTCTCTCTCTCTTCTTTCTCTTTCATTTTTACCCCGTTCTCTCCTCCCAGGTACAATATCTTTCTTTAAAAAATGAAGCTTTTTAGTAAAAACCTTTAGTAAAGGTGCACCTTTATAAAGAAACTTGTTCTTTAGAAATAGCCTATCCAAATTACCATCCACATTTCTCTATGAATTTTTTTCTCTAAAATGGCAAATAAGAAGCTCCCATTTGAAGAAGCCAGAAATGTGAGAGCAATATTTATTCTTGGTTTAAAGACAACAGTAAAAGCAACAGAGAGAGACTGTTTTATTTTATCGGTTTTTTTTTAATGTTTGTGTTTTGACTTTTAAAATTATTAGAATTTTCATAAATATTTGAACCCTGTGGAAATAATCTCATCAACATTCTATTTCTAGGTCTATAAAGCAATTACAAGCTTGAAAGTGCTATTTTTTTGTAATAAAAAGGAGAGTATTGGTGATATGTGGTTTGTGGTTTATTAAAGCCAGCTTGCTTAGACTTTCAAATGAGTAATTGCCAGCATAATTACTGTTTTACATTATGTGTTCTGCACTCGGCTTTTTCGGTGAATCAGTCTTTCTACAGGTTTATGGTCCTCTTGCTTGTAGGACTAACGAAAATGGAATTAAATAATTTAGCATCTATGGCGTTACCTAGAACTGTGAATCTCCCTTCCACAGAGTAGTCCTAGAGATTCTTTGAGTTAAGCCCACAACAAGAATCCACACACACTCTTGACTGCCTTGAGAACCTAGTCTCCCTAGTACCAACCATCTCTGTCTCTTCCTTCTCTTCTATCTGCTGAAGACCTCACACCTTCACACCTTCCCACACAGCCACATTTCTTCCTGAACTTCAGGAGGCATTCTCTTACCCTTGCTGGCAAGGTGCTAGCAAATTGGAGGTGTGTGTCTTTGGGACCCCAGATGCCAACCCACGGGTTCTGGCTCACCTGTTTTTCCCCACTCCTGCTTCTACCTGTTTTTCTTGTTAGGTCACCTGGATACTGGAGACAGTGATCAAAGAAGTCACCCGGATTCTGGAGAGTCCCAAATAATCTCCCTCTCCTGTTAACGCTTATAATGTCTATTGGTTGAAGGTCCAGTTGTCACTCATGTATACTGCCTTCTATAGAATTTGTTTTCTTCTACTTTTATCTCAGATAAGTAGAAGATAATCTCCCCACGGCCACGGTTATCTTCTTCCCTTTTGTATAACTCATAACAACTTGCATATCATAGCTGGTAATGAAATACAGAAAGGAGAGACGAACCATCCAGTCTGCTTCTGCTTAGTCTGAGGCTACCCCTGAGAGCACCCAGGGCATTCCTGCCTGGAGAGGCGTGCATCCATTCTACCGTCCTTAGGTTTGTACTGGCTTTCTTTTGCCTCCAAGTTTGTGGGGGTCAGGAGAAAAGTGAACCAAGAGGGACCCTTTTAGTGACATGCTAGTGGTTGTCTAGGTTCTAATTTACTTTTCGGTGAGCTAACATAGCAGGTTAGATACCGAAATCATCACCGATTAATCCACTGCTACCCTGTTTTGTTGCTATTTATTACACCATCCATTGCTTTTATCTTCATCCTGAAATGGTAAAAAGGCAGCATGTATTGTGAAAGGAAATTTCTTCTATTGATGAAACGCAATATGGAAATAAGGATTTTCTGCCTTTGTTTATAATCCTCATATCTTGATGGGCCTCTGGCTCCCCAGATGATGACGTAGATGTGGCTTGTAGTATTTTGAAATTTGCTGCTCACTTAGGAAATAGTGTTTTATGTCATTCATATTGCATGTGTAAGAGTGTCATTAAAAGAACAATTCACATTAGCACATCTTCCTGTTCTCTGTTCATTGCATATCTTTGTAACAGCTCAATGAAAGACTATGATTTGATAACCACTGCAGGAACTGAAGAAAAATCATACAATTTCTAGAATGACACATGGTGAGCAGAGAGTGGAGATCTAGAAACTATGAATTAACAAGCAGTCTCTGCAACAAAGTTTTAAATTCTTCAAAACCCTCTCACGCTGATTGCCTATATACCAAGTCTAATGATAATTCCTCTTATTGAAGAACAACGTGTTTTTATGGTGCATATAATCTGAGTGCCAGGTGCTTAGACATATTATTTTAGAAAAAAACAGAGCGTTTTTATATCTTTATCTACATAATGGCCTCATATTTGACTCTGTGGATGATTTGTGCTCCAGTCAGGGGTCTTTAGGGATTAACCACACATAAAGTGTTGTCTCTGAGAAAGATTTTTCTACAACCAAAGATAGCCAAGCTAATTAGAATATTAGCATGAATCACAATATTTATCTAATAATAATGTCTTAGAAATTTATATTATGGGTGAATTTACAGACACATTCGTTTTATGGAAGAAAGCACATCTCAGGTATTGATTTACTGAGCTAAAGGAAAATGAGCCAATATGGCATAGACTAATAATAATATGTTATACATTTATGAATTTCTCAAGTCATCCCCATGTACTTTCACAGATACTACCTTATTTGATTTTCAATAGTAAAAAGATTTTTATGTAGTCTACATTACTTTATCTGAACACTTAGAGCCAGATATATTTCTTAAATAAAAAGTTTCAGATTTTTAAAATTTTTTATTAAATTTATTGGGGTGACATTGGTTAGTAAAATTACATAGGTTTCAAGGGTACAATTGTATAATATATCATCTATATATTATATTGTGTGTTCACCACTCAGAGACAGATCTCCTTCCGTGAAATACGGCCATTTGAGACAACATGGATGGATCTTGAGATTATCATGTTAAGTGATAAAAAAATTCAGACTCTTAAGGGTAATATTGTACCCCTCGTGTACCGTATATTACATAGCATCCAGGGGTCGTGCAGTAGTACTTGTAGTCAAGCTCATTAATATTGCTACAGAAAAGTTATCGTCACAGAAAATACGTTAAATAATAAATATAAAAAGTCTTACGTCAGTTTAAATTAAGTTTTGCCAATTAATGATTTAGGGAAAAATTTTGTTTTTAGGGATTGGGTGTTTAGCATTTATGTAAGGGATTGTGAAACTATACAAAATACATTTTAAAACTCAGGTTATCACTAACAAAAGCCAAAAATGCTCCATAAACATCACTTATCAATTTCTTATTTAAAAAACAAACACAAAATCATGAACATGCTGTTCTGTGTTTATAATAAAATTTTAATAATTTTGCTTGGGTCTCCTACCTCCTTTTTGCATTCACATTTATGCTCTTCTCAAGAATCTTTCCCCCAGATCAGAACTCCTAAATTTCCAATTTTTAACACTGAAAACAATATATGCTAGACATAGACATTTGGAGCCAGACATATCTAGATTTTAATCCTGTGACTTTCTATAATTTACTTGGACTTTTGTGACCTCTTTTTATTCACCTCTAAAGTGAAAATAATGATATTTATCTTTATTATCTTAGGGTTTATGTGAGAGCTTTTATATATATATAATATATATTATATATTATATGTTATATATTACATATTACATATTATGTTATATATAATATAATTATATATATTATATAATATATATGTATATTATATATATTTACTAATATATATTATATATTGTACATATATAGTTATATATATAAGCTATCACATAAACCCTATAAGATAAACATTACTATATACATAGTGCTTAGCCTAAAGGAGTTTGTGGCAAAGACTACTAATTTTTTACCCAGTGTCTCTGTTCTCCTTGCTTAATGATAGGAGCTTAAGTTTTAGCTGATGCATGGGCACTATAAATGATGACTACATCTCCCAAACTTCTTTTCAGCTGGGTATGGCCGTGACACAAAATTGTAGAAATGAAAGCAGTAGGAATGAAATGAAAGCAGAAGTGCTAGTGGCACCTTCCAGGAAGCCTGAGGAAACAGTCGGTGTGTACCCTTGTTCTTTCTTTCCCCTTTGTTCCTTCCTCTACCCTGAAGTCCCCACAGAGTGCTCTCGCAGACATCTCTGAAACATGATGAAGGGCTCCACCCTAGGGATGGTGGCATAATGAGCAGAAGACACCTGGGTAGCTCCTTGCTACTCTGTGGAGCTGACCTTCCAGCACTGCACTGCCATCTTCTTGATTCCACTTACGCAAGACAGAAGCCAAAGCCCATCTTCTTAAGCCATTTTTATTTGATACTTATAGCTGAACTTAACTCTACTGATAAAGCTTTCAATAAATGTTGCTTCTCTTGTGCTGTTCTCGAAACCCACTTTTTATCAGCATCCGTAAACGCTCTTTACAGTTCTGAACCTTCCAGTTTGGGCTTCTGGTTAATTCCTATCCTGCATTGGCAGCCACCTGCGGCGGACTCGTCCCCACACACTGACCTGGCAGTGCCTTCTTTCTTTTGACCCTTCATCATGATCTTGGTTTAACAAACAGTTTGTTATGTAAGTCTTTTTCCATGACATTTCTGTTTTATCCTACTTTCACTTCCTGCAGCCTCTTAAAGATCTTTTCAATGGTCTCATCTTAAATTCCTTTAATTCCTATTTTATAATTCTAGAACTCTTTTGATGTTTCCTTGTGAAATATTTTATTAGGCTTTCTTTTTACCTCCTCACTCCCAATTTCTTCATCACATCTTTCTTTATGTTTAGTCTTAAGTCTTCCGCTTTAGAAAAAGTTTGCTCATTATTGTTTTATTCCCCTCTTGGGATTAAATTGGCTTCTTCCCAGAAGGCAGTACTGCTTCAGAAGTGAAGATCGTACGTCCTTCACAGCACACTGGAGAGATTAAAGCCAATAAAAACTCATGTGCACATTATACCATGACCACTTTTATATACTTAAAACATACACAGCAGTAGTATATATTGTGTGGGTACAGAAAAATGTAGGAAAAAATGCGTTGAGTGGATACTTATCAACTTTGATAGTGATTATATATGTGGAAACAGCGAGAGAAGTGATGTAAGGTAGGGGTTTGGGGTATACCGATAACTTTGTAAGCAACATTATTGAGGCATACCGGTCATACCATAAACTACACATATGTAAAGTGTACTGTTGGATAACTTTTTGCATCTGTACGCAGCATGAAACCATCACCACAATCAGCAGAGTGAACGTTATCCATTATCCCCAGTCTCCTCATGCTCCTTTGTAATTCCTTCCATTGGCTGCCCCCTTGCACCCTCATCCAGGTAAATGCTGATCTGCTTTCTGTACTATAGATTCGTTTTCATTTTTGAGACTGTTATACAAATGAAATCGTATAATACATACTCTTTTTGGGGGCTTGGCTTTGTTCAGTGAGCGTAATTATTTTGAGATTCATCCATATTTTGTGTGCATCAATAGTTTATTCATTTTTTATTGCTGAGCAGTAGTTTATTGTACAGATAAACCATAATTTATTTATCTGTTCACCTATTGGTAGACAATTTGGTTGTTTCCAGTTTGGGGATTTTATAAATAAAGCTGCTAGGAACATTTTACGCAAGCCCTGAATGAACATTTGTTTCTATTTCTCTCGAGGAAATAACTGGGAATGCCATGACTGGATCATATAGTAGGCATGTGTTTAACTTTTTCAGCAACTGCCAGAATGTCTTGTACAGCAGCTGTGCCACTTTATGTCCCAACCAGTAGTGTATGAGAGTTCCACTTACTCCACACTGGCCCCAACTTTTGGTACTAAGGATGTATAGTATCTAATAGATATACAGTGGTATCTGAGTGTGGTTTTAATTTGCATTTCTCTAATGGCTACTGATGTCGAATATCTTTTCATGTGCTTATTTGCCATTCATATAACTCCCTTAATAAAGAATCTCTTCAAATCTGTTGCCAATTTTTAATTGTTATTTATTTTCTTACTATTGAATTTTATGAATTCTTTATCTATTTTGGATACAAATTCTTTGTCAGATATGGGGTTTGTTAAGACTTTCTGTCAGTATTTGGCTTGTCTTTTAGTTCTCTTAGCAGTACCTTAAAGAGCGGATTTTAAAATTTTTGAGTAAAATTTAGTATTTTTCATTGATGCAATTTTGGTGTCCCATTTATGAAATCATTCCTAACCTATGGCCACAAAGATTTTCTTTTATCATTTTTTCCTATTAGTTTTTGAGTTTAAGGTTTTACATTTAGGATTATGATTCATTTCAAGTTAATTTCTATACAGATACAAGATGTGGATAAAATTTATTTTTTTGTCAGAGGAATATCCAGTTGTTCTAGAACCATTTGTTGATAAAGCAATTCTTTCTCCACTGAATTTCCTGTGTGTGTGTGTAATGGGAGAGAGAGAAAAAGATTTCTGAATTCTTTATTTTGTTCTATTCATATATTTTTCTATCTTTATGCCAGTATCTCACTGTCCTAATTATTGTAGCTTTATATAATAAGCCTTTAGTTCAGGTAATGTTAGTCTTTCAACTTTTTTTTTTTTTAATCCAACGTTGTTTGGCTTTTCTAGGTCCATTACACTTCCATGTGAATTTTAGAACAACTTTAAAATTTCTATAATAAGGCCTTCTGGGACTTTTACTGGACTTGTTTTAAATCTATAGATCAATTGGGGGAGAATCAAAATCTTAACAATAGTGATTCTTCCTGTCCATGAACACGGTATAACTTTCCATTCAATTTCTCTCATAAATATTTGGCAGTTTTCAGTGTACTGGTCTTGCACAATTTTGGTCAGATTTATACACAAGTATTTTATATTTTTCATAGTATTGTAAATGTACTGTTGTAAAATTTCAAATCCTCAGTGTTAATATATGGATAGCAGTGAATATCTGGATATCACCTTTTATTATGTAACCTAGATAAACTCAGTTATTCTTGTAGTTTTTCTTGTAGGTTCCATTGGATCCACTAGAAAATCCTTTCTACGTTGACAATAATGTCATCTGGGAATAAAAACAATGTTATTCTTAATTCCTGTGCATCAACCTATATTGTCCTCTAATGTCATCTTTCTTGTGCCTGGAAGACTTCCTTTAACATTTCTTACAGTGAGGGTCTGCTGGTGAAAAATTATTTCGCCTTTAGTATGATTGAAATAATAATTTACTTTTATTTTTGAAAGATATTTTCATTGTTGTAAGTTTTTTCCCCCAGCACGTTAAGTTCATGGCTCCATTAGATTCTCATGTGCATTGTTTCCAAAGAGAAATCCATGGTCATTGTTTTATTTCCCTCTGTACGTTTTGTGTTTTTTGGTTTTTTTCTCTGACTGCTTTTAAGATTTCCTTTTTATCACTTATTTTGAGCAATTTGATTTGGCGTGCTTTGGTGTACGTTTCTTTTCTGTTGTTATTTCTGTTTTTGTTTTGTTTTGCTTTTTATTTGATATTCCTTGAGCTTCTTGGATCTCTGTTGAAAATTTCAGCCAATATTTCTTTAAATATATTTTGTTTCCCCTTCCCCATCTTTTCCTTGAGTCACTACAATTACATATATGTGTTAGGCCTCTTGAATTGTTCTATAGCTCACTCTATTCATTTCATTAAAAATAAATAAATGTAGTCTTTCTCTCTTTGTTTCCTTTGGATGATTTCTATTGCTATATCTGGTGATTTACTAATGCTTTCTTCTGCAATTTTTAATCTGTGGTTAATTCCATCCAGTATATTTTTTCATCTGTAGTTAATCCCATCCAGTAAATTGTTGTTTTCATGTCTAGATTTCATTTTGGATCATTTATATATTTTCAATGTCTGTACTTAAGTTTTTGAACACATTCAATACAGTTATAGTAATTGTTTTGGTATCCTGTCTACTAATTTTAATGTCTAGATCCATATTGAGTCTATTTTGATTGGTTTTTCTCCTCATTCTGGGTGGCATTTTCTCACTCCTTGCGTGCCTGTTAATTTTTGAGTGGTTTCCAGGCATTGTCATTTTTACTTTGTTGGATGCTGAATATTTTATATTCCTTTCAATATTCTTAAACTTTCTATCTGGATGCAGTTAAGTTACTTGGAAATAGATTATTTAAGACTTGCAGCTAAATTGTTTTAGGTGGGATCAGAAAATAGTACTTTATTCAATAGCCTGTGATTCTGAGATTACTAGTTTGCCTAATGGGAACAGGCACCAGAACCCGGCACTGAGTGAGAAGCCAAGTAATGTTCCCTCTCATCTTTTAGGATGTTTCTTTCCTTGTTCTTGAATAGTTTCCTTACATGTATTGTCTTCACCATAACTCCAGTTATACTGACTATACCTGTTTATGTTTGTTTGTTTGTTTGTTTGTTTGTTTGTTTGTTTTTCCCTGTCTCTTTCACTCATTGTAAACTTCTTGAAGGCAAGGACAATGCTCATCTAGCACACAGCCTGGCAAAATGTACCAGCTCACTAAATATATGCTTTCAGTATTATACGAGTTCAGAAGTAGGAAAGATTACTTCCAGTTGGTGTTCAATAAATATTACTGAAAAAAATTTAGACGCCCAATATTATATTCATTTACCTAATTTGTATCAAACCCATGTCTGCAATTCAGGATTCAGTTCAGGTCTTCAAGCTTAGGGCATTTTCCATGGCATGGCATCATTCTGTGTTCCTAAAATATAGATAAAACAGAGAGATACCCTATAATTGAGATTAAACATAACTCAGGAAATGGTTTAAATATTTATATAGAAAATGTTCTTTTTAGTATTTAATATTATCTTCTCCCGAATGCTTGAGTATTTTTCTAGATGTTGCACTACACTAAACATGAATATAATAGTGAGTCCTTTTCAGTGTTATAGAGTCACTAACCTCATCTTCATTTTTTTAACCATTTTCATAGTATGGTGAGCTCAAATGTTGACAAGCTTTATCTGGGAACCCAGTGAACATAGAACCTTCCCATAATCATGATTTAAATCACCCATTCCTGGTCCAATACATGAAAAATAATCACGTTCAAGGAAGAGCCACAATTTTTCTTCTGGATCTGTTAAAAGAAATGCTTTCTAAAAATGGTGTTGGTGATCTTTATATCTTGTGTGGGACATGCAAGAGTTAATGTGTACAAAAGCCTGACTTATAGCTGTTGCCAAATAAAAGCTAGTTCTGCTTAAAGGAAAAAAAAAAGTGTTTTATACTATTCAACATACAACCAAACTATAAAACAGAGTGGTAGTTGTAATGGAAATTATCTCCTCCATTTGGTGTAGGTAAGAAAGAGAGAGAGCAAAAGAGCAGGTATGTGTTTAATAAGAAATTTTGAGTTTGTATCTTTCGGTGAGTAATACATGCCTTACCAAGCACTGTGAATCATGTCTTGTGAGAATGCATAGAGGATGCTTGAAGATCAGGGCCTGAATCCTCCTTTCATTGTCTAATCCAGGGACAAACTTAGATAATACAATTAGTCTATGTGAGAGAGAGAAAGAAAGGGTTTCTAGGTTCAGTGGTTAATGACAGTGCCCATGATGGGTGCGGGTGTGTGGAGAGCATTTCTCCACTAGAGTGATAAGTAGAATGCTCGCTCTGGGCTGGAATCCCAACCTCCAGGAGTGCTTTGAGCACAGAACCTTCGCTGACTTAACAAAGAGTAGTGCAATTCTTGCATCATCTCAGCTGATATGGATGCGAAAAGAGGCTCTTCTTCAAAGAAGTAGAGAGAAGGCATGGGCTATTCTGTACCCCAACTATATAAAAAACAAGGAGATGGAGCAGCACCTACATGGCATAAGATGCTTAATTCCATAAACTGTTTCAGCCTTGACTTCTGTTTCACTATTTGAGGCTTTTAAAAAAGGGTTTATACTTTCTATACTAAAGTTAAAACATCACAAAATATTTCTAATCCATTTGGTTAGCAACTGGTTATTCAACTTCCTCTCCATTTTCTCTCTCTATTTAACACCTTAACACCTTTGTCTCTTTGGATTTTATTGTTTTACTGGTTTCTCTCACCTCAGGTACATGCTCAATCTAATTAGCATTATTTTATTTTTTTGAATCTTTATTATTTGTGTAGAATATGGTGGTTTTTATGGAATTTCATGCAGTTAAATCTTTTCTGATTTAAATGCCTGACCTTTATTTCTTGCTATTATTAGCCTTCGCACATACTATTATATCTCTGTTTTCACTGGTGTGCTTGACAATTCTCTATTTAGTATCATTCAAAATTTCATTAATGTATATCTTATTCCAGATTGTTTATAAAGTTGTACCTCAAACTGAAGTTGACATTCATTTCTGTGGTTCCCTTCTGGTCATCTTCTTGCAGCTCAACACGTTGCCCTTTTACATCGTTCGTTCGTGGGTTTTTTTTTTGTTTTTTTTTTGGTTTTTTTTTTTTTGGAAGATTTGCCAGCTATTTTCCAATCCTGCAGATATTGTGCCTACCCAGTAGTCACTTTAAATTAATTTTGTGATTAGTGGTTCAGAATCTAGTAGACTGCCTTGCACATAATAAGCACTAGATAAACATTAGTAGAACTAAATTATGTCACCAGGCCAGCCGTTTGCTTTAGTCAGTGTGTTTGGCTCTCTCCAACCCTACCAAAAAAATAAAAATATTTTTTGTCGCATACTTGTTAAAACAGCTTTTAACTACTTTCTGTAGTCCTTTTAAATATTTAAGGATACTACATTTCTTTTGATAATTTAGACACTATTTTAACACAGTGCCGATATAGACAATAAGCAAGAACAGTATCCAAATACTATCTATATTCTATAGCAAGTTTAATATTAATTAGTTTTAAAGATGTCCTTATAGGCCTATTGAATACTATTAGGAGTTGAGATATCTTTTAATCAAGCCATATTTACAGTAAGACCAATGCCAATTATCACAAGACATTAAGAGAAGGACATAATTTTAAAAAGTCCTTTTAAATCAAGAGTGACAGAAGAGAGTTGGAGTTTAGAAGCCAGAATAAGGTTGAATTCTGACTTTATTACTTGTTAGATAAATGGCCTCAAGCGAGTTATATAACTCCTTTCAGCCTCAGTCTCTTCATCAGTGATATGGGGATGATAATATTTAACTGTATGAGGTTTTGTGACTTCATAGATAACGTAAATAAGTCCCTAGGAAAATTCTTAGCCTATGACAGACTCTGGATATTTTCCTGCCCCCTTTCCCTAATCTCAGAAAATGGTTCCCTCAACCCATTACTCAAGCCAGAAATTTAGAAGAAACTTGTGATTGGTTTCCTCTTTCACCTCCATGTCCAAACAATAGCAAGTCCCATTGCCACTTTTTCAAGAATACCTCCGATCCACCCACTGCCACCTCAGTGCCTTGCACCTGGATCAATGCAATAGACTTTATGTCTCCCTGTTTCAACTCAGCCCTCCTCCAGTTCACCGCCTACGGAACAGCCAGATTTTACCTTTTCAAAGTGCAAATCAGATCCTGTCACTCCAATTGCTAACACCTTGCAGGGACTTCTCACTGACTTGAAATAAAAATCCAGCCCCCTTATTTATTTATGATCTGGCTGCTTCCCTTAGACCACAAGCTTCAGAACAGGGACCAAGCTGTCACTTCAGCATTATACCCTGCAGTCTCTGGCACATTGCCTAACACACAGTAGGCACTCACCAATATTTGCTGGATGAAGGAAATACTCTGCACTATTGCTGCAAAGCAAAAAGAAAGACTGTTTTCTCCCAGCTCGGTCATAGACTCTCTTCCTAGGTCAGTGTTCTAAAATAGATTGCTCAAAGATGTCTAGCAATGAGAAATGGTAAAACTATAATTGCTCCTACATCGGACCCACCTTCATTATCCAGACACTGACATTTAATAATCATTGAGTATTCAAGAATGCAGTTCTTATAGATTAAAGTAACTATTTGTTAAAAAGGAGGGGACTGAAGTTAAAATGGAGAAGTCTTTGATGAGCAGTATATGCAAATCATTAGAATTTCATATAGATGTAATTGCTCCCTCAGAAATAGATTAAACATACACAGCATTTTAAATGGCATTTTTACATTGTTAAAGCACAGTTGATTATAAATTATGAGTATTTTAACCCAGGCATGTTTTCTCTCCATCAATCAGTGTTATCATAGCCATCTTTTTAATAAGATTATTTGCTAATGCAAAAACTAAAATGAGCAATGCCTGGAGCAGCATTAACGCAGAGAATGATCAAGTGACAGCATACCCGCCATTTGATTCTCTCGCCTGGACATGGTGTCTGGAGAAATTTGTTTTCCTTCATTCACACACACACCAGTGTAGCTTCTGCTAATGGGTATTTTTTTTCAGATGAGTCATCAGTGACTCTAAGTTTTGAGGTGCTAATCATTAGCAGTCCAGAAACATCCTAGAAAACAAACTCTGTCATTCTCCCCAAAAGCTGAAGGTTGAGATGCTGCAGGGCTATTTTGGATGCTGGATTTTGACATTTATATTCATTCAAGTCAGGAACATAATATATTAAGTTGACAAAGAAAGCAAAGTCATCAGGCTTTCAGCTGAGCAAGAGACTGCTCAGCTGGGGACATTAGCCAAAAATTTGAACGTGCTATTTACCTGCACTTTTGTTTTAGAGCCTACGCTAATGTATGATGAAAATTGCCTATGGCAAAAAAAATAAAAATAAAAATAATAATAACAAAGGAACACACAAAATTTCTAAAAGCAAGTTATTTTCATTTTACAAATATGAAAAAGACTGATGTGTTTTGTGTGTTAGAGTTGGGAGACATGGGAAGGGAGCCACGCGCGTTCAGAAATGCTGAGAATCATATTGGAAAATTATCAAAAAAGAAACACATTGAAAACTCTCATCGTAGGAGTTACCTATACCTATTACCAATTAAATAATTCTTATTTATTGTAAGCATTCACTATAAAGGAGGCATCAACATGTATGCGGAAGGATATTCAACACAAAATGTGAATATTTGTTCAAAACATAGAAGGCATATTGGATTAGGTCCCAGTGTGCTATACTCTGAGGTATAAACAGTAGAGAGAGCTAGGATCTTCATTTTTGGCATTTATACTTCTTTTTTTTTCATGCACTCAAGAAATATTTGCAAAAATTAATATACTGGCCATAAATAAAACTTCAGCAAATTCATCAAAGTTGAAATTAGGTTCAAAACCATTCTTTGATCAAGTGACTCTCTCAGCCACACAACACAAAACCCATCTACAGTCTGTATAAAAGGAAAACTCCTAAAATCAAGTGACCAACAGTAGGAGAAAGTCACAGGATTGGAAAAATATCCAGGCAGATGTGAACAAAAATAAAGCATTGACTACAGGTTGCTGTAGGATGCATTTGAATCCAGGGCAAATTGAGATAAAGTATGGCACTTTATAAGGGTACAGTACAGCTCACCATGAAGCTCTAACGATGTGAATATCTCATCGCTAAATAGCATAGCATCAAGATCCATTAGAAAAATCACCAGAAATAGAAGGCAAAATTGGAAAGTTTAAGTTATTTATTATAGTCATCAATAAACCAAATAAACAAAAAAATAATTAAGGCTAGAGAAAACCTAAACAACAATTAATAAGATGGAACACATACATCATATATATATAGATATATATATATACATATCTATATATCTATATATATATATATATGTAAAATCAGACCCACAACCCTGAAAACAGAGATTATCTCTTTTTTCAAGTACTCAAATATTTGCAAAAATTAATATAGTGGCCATAAATAAAACTTCAGAAAATTCACCAAAGCTGAAATAGTACCACAAACATTCTTTTATCAAATACAATAAACCAGAGATTTCAAAATATATCTATATTTAAAAACAACAGAAACATAGCCATGTGGAAATTTCAAAAATTTCTCTTAAACAATCCTGGAGACAATAAGAAAATCAAAACCCAAATTGTAATGCATTCAAAAGAGATTGATGAATACACAATATGCTAGAACCCATAGCATACAAGTACATCTAAAATCATGCTCAAAGAAAGTCATAGCACTAAATAATTTACTACTAAACAAGAAAAATAATTTCAGCTTCGACCTAAGAAAAGTGAAAGAACGGTTAAGAAGGAGAAAACCAGAGTTTAATGAATGGGGAAAATAGAAAAATTATAGAACTGATAAGTAAATCTAAACGCTGGTTAACAGGAAAAAGATAAATTAGTAGCTGACTTATACAGAGAAAACAGAAAGCAAAATACAAAAAAAAAAAAATTGACAATGACTGCAAGTGCAGTAGAAAGTAAAAGAATCCTAAGAGACTGTTTTGTTCAGGTCTATACAAACATAACAGAGAATATGAATGAAGAGAATGGTTTTTAAGGAATCAGAATATATAGAAAATATATACTGACTAACTTTTATAAGAAATGATTTCAAAGCACAATTCTACTGAAATGTTAAATAAGGTAACTCTAATGCTGTACAAACTGTTTCAGAGTATATATTATAAAAATGGAGGAAAGTTTCTATTATTGCTAGGGGAGAATCTGTTTCTTTGCCTTCCCAGTTTCTAGCGGAATTCACTTTTGTCTGGTGGCCCCCTTTCATCTTGAAATCCAGCAACTGAGTCACTCTGACCTCTGCTTGTTGTGATTTCTCTTCACATCCCTTCTCTAATTCTCCTGCCTCCCACCTTCACTTATAAGGACCCCAGTGATTACATGCGCCCCCAAATAATCCAGGATAATCTTCCCATTTTAAGATCCTTGAATTAATCACAAAGTCTCTTTGCCATGTAAGGTAATATGGTCACAAGTTTTATGGATTAGGATGGGCATCTTTGGGAGGCTTCTATTCTACCTCCCACTCCATATTGCCAAAGATTAATATATTTGCTAGCACCATATGTTGGATGAAGACGGATCAACAAGCACACTCAGACATTGCTGGAGGTTGGTAAAATCTTTATGCACAGTCATTTGAATTATCCATAAGATTACAATTGCACTTTCAGGAATTTCTCTTACAGATTCACCTAGACAGGGTAAAGAGGATTGTATATATACAAAGATACACACCACAGCATTTTTATAACATAAGAGAATTGAAAAATAAGTAAATCATGACCAAAAAAGAACTAGTTAAATCAGCTATGGTACACTGACAAAATGGAATATGCTGCAGCCTTTCATGAAAGATGTTTTTCTCTTTGTATTGAGATGGAAAACATCTCCAGGATGCAGATCATATGTCATTGTTTATAAAACGAACTTTATTTTTAACATTTGAACATCTCTGAAATCAGGAAGTGTCTTTCAAATAATAGTCTGTCATAGTTTAAATGGCAAAATAGTTTTTTTTGTTTCGTTTTTGTTTTTTAGCTTAGGACCCGTTTATATAAATTAAAAAAATGTACAACTACACGATGTATTATTTATGAATACAAACACGGATCAAAGGTGTCAGACATGCATGGGAAAGGCCCTCCCCTACAGAATAGAGTGGACTCTGGGGAAAGGGGAGGGAAGGCATGAGGAGGTGGTGTTGGATTCTATGTAACCGCAGAATAGTTTTTTGTTTTTTTTTTAATTTATTTCATAGTGGTAAAATAATAACGGATGTGTCTTCTGGTCAGTGAGAACTTAAATTTGATGGAATACTATCATTAAATAGAAAAAAGTTCAGATTGGTGTGTAACTGTATCATGTGTGCAACAAAATGAATATGTGTAAACACACATTTTTCCCTCTTTATTAGATCATTACCATCAGCATTCAAAGCAGCTTTTTATTTCTCCCATTAAAAAACAAATCTCCTTTTGATCACATTTTCTCCCTCTAGTTATTACCCCTTTTCTGAAATGGCTCTCTTTTACAGCAAAACTCTTCAAGAGACTTAATCTATACTCATTTTCTCCAGTTTCTCCTCTGCTTTTTAATCCATTCTAATAATTCTTTTTTGTCCCACTAAATGTCTTCTCATCAATAATACCATTGACCTTGATCTTGATAAATCGTTTAGCAGCATTAGACACAATTGTCATGCCTCCTCCTTAAGATATTTTTCTTCCCTTGTCTCCCAGGACACCTCACACTGGTTTTCCTCCTCCCTGTTGCTGCTCCTCAGTTTCCTTACTTTTTCTTCCTTAACTCTTTCACAACTAACTATTGGAAGCTCTCCGGACTCCATCCTTGCTGTCTTCTTCTCTATGACATTCATTTTGTACAACTCCCAGCTTCGAATAACATCTATTTGCCTTTGACTATCAATGTCTTGTCTCTAGCTCAGATCTGTTCCCTGACTTTGTGCTTTTATATCCTACTGTCTGCTTAACATCTCCAGTTTAATGTCTAATGAGCATCTCAAGCTTAGGATATGCAAGACTGAACTTTTCATCCCCACCCCCCACCCCTTAAACTATTCCTCTCTCAGTCTTCCTGTTTCAGGTAATGACACCTCCATTCTTTCAATTGTTCTGGTTAAAATCCTTAGAGCCACTCTTGATTTCTGACTTCCTCTCACATCCCACATGCAAGCCCTTGTCTATTCTTGTTGATTCTATCTTCAAAGTATATCCAGAATCTGGCAATTTCTCACCACCTCCATGGCTGCCATCATAGTCTCTGTCACCAGTCATCATCTTTTGACTGTATTATTAGAATGTCCTTTCTTCACTCTCCCATCTCTTGCTCCTCTTCAGGCTATTGTCACGAAAGCATCCTGGATATCCTGCCAAAAAGTAAGTCAGATCATGTCACTCCTTCCTCAAAACTCTCCGATGGCGCTCTATTTCCTTTAGAATAAAACCCAAGTTTATCATAGTGACAAATGTCAGCCAGATTTGGTCCACTGTGGCCCTTAACCTTATTTCCCACTCTTTGCACCAAAACTCACTCTTCCTGGGTGTTTTTTCCTGGAATTAACAGAACTTATTATCTCCCCTCCTTCAAGTCTGCTCAAATGTTATTTTGTCCATGGGGCTTTTTTTTAACCACTCTTAAATTTTGTCACCCATTTTTACACCTTCCCAAGACTCCCTACCCCCTTCCTTGTTTGAATTTTCTCCATAGTATTTATCATCTTCTAATGGACTATAAAATTAGCATATTTATCTTATTTATTGCCTCTTTCCCCACACTAGAGTGTAGGTTTCTTGAAGGCAAGGAATATTGAGTTTGTTGACTGACATATGCAGCATAGTCAATGCCTGACACATGTTGAGTGCTAAATAAATATTTTTTGAAAGGGTTATTAATTTCTCATATGGGAAAATCACGGTTCTGGAGGATGCATAAAAGAATGGTGACAAAGGCTTCTCTGTGGAGGGGAACTGGATTTCCAGGAGACAGATGAAAAAGGAAAATGCTTTTTATTCTATACATTTCAATCTTTGAATTTTATGTGATTACATATTTATAAAAATCAAAATAGATCATTTATAAACAGTTTAAAAATATTAGGTAAAGGCTATAATCTCAACTGTGAGTTAGGATGGAGTAATAGACTTTAAATAAAGAGTGTGAAATATCCCATGCCCATTCGAAGTCACCCAACACTGTGTTTACTACTGGATGTGTCTCCACTAATCAAATGGTAATTTAATATGTCGATAAGGAAGAGCATTCGTGATATTCTCCATCGTGAGTTCATGCGTTCCCATTCCTCAGCCCTGCTTTGTAAGAGAATTTGCAGAAAAGTAGTGTCCAGACAGACAGGGCTTTTGAGATCAAAGACAAATTAGCTCTTGAGCCACAGCAACAAGATTTCATCTTCTCTATTCAGGGGGAGAGAGAGGCCAGCCTCAGGTCAGCAGATGGATAGCTGCTCACAAAATGGACCAACTCAGTGTGTCTGGCAACAGGACTGGAGTAGAAATAGTACTTGATTAAACGAGCACCAGATATCCACCAGCATGTAATTGTGGGAAGTTAGAAGTAGCAGTTATGATGTTGCTAAGCAAAAGTGCTTTATTAGCATTAAGCATTGTCCCCTTCAACTGAAATATAAGCCTACAAGGGGAAACAGTTCATTCTTCATTATTTTTAAAAGTAACTTTCTGTCTAGAAAACAATTTGCCACCAGAAATATGTCTTCTTTTAGAAAAGTATGTAATTGGCTGCCATTTGACATTACATGGCATTATTAAAATCTTGAAATTCTCTTAATGTGCATTATTTTTCTTACCACTGAGCCACATTTTCCCAGTCCCAGAGATTCCCTTGATGTCTTACCCGGCCTAATCTATTTTGAGAGCTTCTCAGTCAGAGATGATTTTGAAAGAGTCAGGTTCTTGTTACAACTTTGTAAGATTAAATAGATCAGACTAACATAAAGATCAAATGTAACCATGGTTATTATTACTTTTGATTAACTTTCATTTTGCACATAACACTATCAAGGCTTGTCAACTAGTACCTGCACCATGGGTTTATAGAAATGTAGACGTCTACCTCCCCCCATTCTAGTACAACTATCTTCCTCACTGTGGCAAATATTTACAGATCACCACTATATGCAGAAGTGACCAGATAAACCTTGCCCCTGCCATTGTGCTTCATCTTCTTCTGAAAGAGTGCTTGTTAGAAATGCAAACACCCAGGCCTCCACCATGACTGTCAAACTTACTCCGTGATTCTGATGCTCACTACGGTTTAAGGACTACTGAGTGAGAGGATGGAAAATAAATAGAAGACAATATCGTTGTTCCTTTGAAATGTACAATATAGCCAGTAAAGACAAACTCCTTATATATAAAACAACTTGGTTTTATTATCCAGCAATATATCAGAGCATGAGAGGAACTCAACAAAGTCTTGCTCATTGAACATATGGCTGACGGGGCGAATGAATTCAGTGTAGACTCAGTGTGGGAGCCTGATGGATATGCCTGCTCCTCTCCTATGCTGTTCTGCCTTCTGTGTGATTCTTTGGTTTCACAAGATTGACAACATCCCATGTCTCCATAAGCAAGATGGGGTTTTGTCCCTTTTGACGTTATACCAGCAGCCCATAGAAAGAGAATGTATAAAGCCAAGACAGAAGGTTCTCAACTTACAATGTTTCAACTTAAGATTTTTCCATTCCACGATGGTGCAAAAGTGGTATTCACTCAGTAGAAAGTGTACTTCGAATGTTGATGTTTTCCCAGGCTAGCAATATACAGTACAATGCTTTCTCGTGAGGCTGGGCAACGGCCTGAAGATGATTTTGCCCAACTGTCGGCGAATGTAAAAGTTCTGAGCATGTTTAAGGTAGGCTAGGCTAAGCTATGATATTTGGTAGGTTAGGTGTAGTAAATGCATTTTCAACTTATAATATTTTCAACTTATGATGGGTTTATTGAGACCCATCATACATCAAGGAGCATCCATCAGTAATTATGATGATGTTGAAAAGTTCAAAGGGCTTCACTTACTCTGAGTGAATCTTAATATAAATATGGCCACTAAAGAATAGAAAGAGAGTGTGTCATGTTCTAACCAATGGCAGGGTGTGGGAAGTGGAATTTAAACATTTGAATTCAAAGTATGAAAATATGGAAGAAAATGAGAAAAATAAACATAGCAAAAATCTGAAGAAATAGGAACAGTTAAAAAATGATTGGAAATAATTCCCAATATATTGATCATCTCAATAGGTATAAGAGGAACAAACACTCTAGTTTAAAAATACAGAGGTATCAGGTTAAATAAAAGGAAAACAATATTCAGCTATATTCTGTTTACAAGTGACATGTAAAATGACGCAATGAAAACATAAGGACAGAGAAAGCTTGAAAGTAAAGGAGGAAAAAAATACCAGGAAGATACTAACAGTCCATGCACTTGAGGCTACCACAGCTACATTATTCTGTTACCCACAGCTATAAGATTTCCAGCTTCTGCACATTTTAAAGGAACATATAATTAAATACCACAATTTCAGGAGCATGATCTTTCAGATGAATATTCAGGCTTTTTAAAATGCTTTGGTCATTTTTTCCTAGAAAATGCCAATTTCTAAGTTAATTTTCATAAAGTAGAGTTACATTACTATGATTGAGATATTAATTTCATTTTCTTATTAAAATGCAATAAATGAAGACACATTCTATATGAAACATGTTTTAGTAGGAAATTGCATCCTGTTTTCGCCATATCTCATGAACTTGAGCCATGAAGCTGCGATCTCAAATCCAATAAAATGTTAATTGAGGGAATGCTGAGCACTGGCAACTTCCGTGATAAAAACCAGTTCAGATTGCCAATGTTGGGATGGAGCGAGAATCTTCCCAGGAAATATGTAGTATGCTTTCTAACTTTTTTCTTATCCTCCAAGATTGATAGAGAAATGTGACTGATTTTTTAAAGCGGTAACACGTGTCCTCATATGGCTGCTGTAATGAGTATGAGATCTCCAAGGAAACCTCCAATCCTGTTGATGTTTCATTGCCACCTTTGCATGATCAGGCCTGATTTTATTAATTGTGGGGAAGGTGATAGGTTTCCTAACATTCAAACCAGTGGTTAAGTTATGCTGCATGTCTCAAGCCATTCTGTTCTGAGTAACTCATCAGGGGTGTCTCAACAGTAAGTCATGAAGTGTGGAAAACGTGAGTTTGAAAAAAGTTGAGAGGTTCAAAATGTGTGCTTTCAAAATAGTAAGGATATTGAACAGTACGTTCGGTAATCCTGATGTTGACTTGCTCTCGCCTCTTTGGCAGTCTTTGTACTGAGCATTGTTTTGGGAGGGAAGGGCTTTGAGATGACCCAGCTTTCCCCGGAGAATATGGCCATTAAACGTCCCCTGTTCTTCTCTTGTAGGAGCGCTACATACTGAGAGTAAAATCCCATAATGACAGTGGAAATCCTGCTTAGTGAATAACTGATATTTCTATTCTTTTTGAAGTGGGGAAATGGGGGCATGTTTCTTTATAGCTTTTCTGGAGCTCTTGTGCTATATGAAATAAAACCAAAACACAGCTTGTGGTTGTTCTTTGTTAGTTTGACAATGAGGGTGTGTTGTGAATCAGGAGATTTCAAGACAGCTCTCTGCTGTAATATACATTTGGGGTTGGGGACTAATTTTTAAAGATTTATCAATCTGGTGCTTGAAGAGGCATATCACAGGAAATGCTTTATACCTTACAACTCCTTTTCCTGGCTATGATTTATTGGGCCATGGTACTATAAATCACGCTTTCTGATTCCCTCTTCTCTTTCTGAATTAAGTGACTTGTTCTAGAGGGCCAGGCTTGTTCTTTTTTCTTTTTCTTCTTCTTCTTCTTTTTTTTTTTTCATTTTCACTGAAAATCTTGTTTTCATCTGCCCCAACGATGTACATGTCATTTTTCCAGTTAATTCTCTCATTATCTGAGAATGCTTATTTAAAGAATATTTCTGTAAAAAAAACCATATCTAGGAATGAAAGAGGTAGAAAAATTAAAACATTTGAGTCTTAAGACAATGCATACATTTCAATATATAAGCCATAGTATTGCTTGGAACATGAGACAAATGAGATTTTATCTTATTTTGATTTTTTTCTCTTTCGTAAAGAGTATAATTTTTACTGGGCTGGGAAATTATGAATTCAAATTACAAGTCAGATTGTAAGCAATGTTTATTTTTTTAAAGCCAAACTTCTAGACAACCATAAAGAAAATAATCATATTTTTACAAATTTCAGGTAAACCACAAACATATTTGGAAGCTAAAAGATTTTAAAGTGAACAATGGGGTAAATCAGTAACTTCCACATGGAGGGAAGAAATGATTTTCTATTCAGGATGTCAAACAAAACTAACGAGGTATTAATGGCTGAATGAACAGGCTTCCCATTTGCACTTGCATGAGGGGGAGGTTAAGGATTGGCAGTTGCTCATATAAATCAAGTCTGGTAGGAACCATATGAATAAGTGTTTGACATTTTCAGTTGGAAAGGAGCAGCTTGTCTTCAGTTCTGAGAAGCCTTCCCCTCATGACAATCATCTTTTTTCTTCTTTTGATGAACCAGATTTTTAATATCAACTTTGCATAAGCAAATGCACTGTAATCCAGAGGCCAGAACTTTCTGAAGTGTCAAAGTAGCCACGATGTAAGGGGAAAAGATGACCACACTTGCCCATCAAAACCAAATCTGTTGCCGGTGTATTTGCCAGCATATTTCAGTTCAGCTCTTTCCACTCCCTTGTGCTCTGTTTCACAATTCTCAAATGTAAAGAAAAAGGGAGAAAATTGTGACATATAAATAAAATTATTTTCTACATTACATCTTCACAGAAGAATTTAGTTTCTTACTGATCACGTCTTACATGGCAATTACTTGTTGAACAACTACTAACCCAAGTTTTATTATTAGAGAGCTACTAAGTGCCCAGAAAATTATCTGATTCATATCCAAGAAGACAGGTTGCTTTATAAGACCAAAGGTCGCTCAAGACATCTGAGCTCTACTTCTGTCTTTACCACTAGTCGTATGACCTTTGCAAGACACCTGACTTCCTAACCTTTGTAGGAATGAGGAAATTTAAATAAATATTTTTTATGTATCTTCTTGCTCTGACATGTAGCCTCAATTAACTTAACTGAATCCACTTACTGACCTCTAAAGGGGGAAGTAGGAGGAGATCAAAAGGCAAAACAGAACAAAGTGCAAAACAGTGGTTGTAACAAAATGTTCTAGGATTTAAGGTAGTGCCCACCCAAGTCATTGTAAAAGCAATGGTTTCTTGTCTTGTGAGATATGCATGACTCCATGTCCATTTAAAAGAGATGAGTCAATTCTCCCTGGGAGTTATGTGTCAGAACAGAGCTGGAGACACTTAGGTTTCAGCAATGCACCAAAGTTGTGAAAGTAACCTTAACAGAGTCACTGTTTCTTCAGTGAACTGGCTCCAACTTGGTGGAAGAGGGCAAAGAATTTCCCGTAGGAGCCAATTATAGTTCATGCATATTCAGTATCTCAGCACTCATTTCAATGCATTAAGTTAGTTAGGTCGCTGGCTTGCCCCATACTTGAAGTGGTTTGAGACCCCTGAAACTTTCTACTTTAACTCCAATGTTGCTCTTACAACTGTCTGGCTCCTTGCCATGATGTGGAAGCAAACTTCTTCTGGAACCTCGCGCCTACTTGCTTGGCCTTCTTCCTGCTGTCTCATTCTCATCTTCAGGCTTTTCCGTTGCTACAGAAAGACAAAGTGGCAGCAGTGTGTTGGAGCAGCAGTTTCTGGCTGAATTGGCCTTCCTCACAGGCATAAATTGTCAGCTCTAGTAAAAAAAAAAAAAAAAACCATAGGTAGGGAGTCAGTGTCCCTGTATAGGCCGAAGAAATGCGTTAGACTATTGAAGATGCAAAAAATTCCACTTGAAATTTGTTCAGCCCCCTTCCACTTTAAAGACAGAGTGTATTTTCTTGCCAATACTAAGGGAAAGTAAGGGGACTAATCCCGGCACTTTTGTATAATTTTATATCTAATCGTTTTAATAATTTTTAACATTATTTGAAATAATTCCGATTTTTCATTGAGGAATTGAAGGCTAAAAAAGATTAAGTAACCTGTCTGAGTTCAAAGACTTAATACACAGTAGAATTGGATTAAAACCCTTGATCTCAAAATTCTATTTTTTTTATCACCAGGCTATCTCTTTTAGAAATTACATAGAGTAGCAATTACCTTAGTTCCTCTCAAAATCTAAAGATCAAAAGAGTTTAGTGAGTCAAACATATACACAAGGAAGTTAGAATGTAGCAACTATATAGAGTTAACTAGTTTAAACTAGTTACTTCCAATGCTTTGGGTCCAATGATTTAATCATTTGCTCTGTAATTAAATGCTATTTTGAAAATTCCATCTTCAGGTCAAGATTTCCCCTGAAACTCTAATCTAATTAATGGTATTATATCATTTGATTTATAAAGTGATTTTAGGAACCCACCTGTAAGAGAGTCATACCAATAGTCCTGCAAGATCTAACCTGATTGATAAAAAGTAAACAGCTAGTGAACATCACTGAAGACTGTAAGATTCTTATGCCATTGATTCTTGCCGTGGTATTAATAGATGTTTTTGGTTTGATGTCAGATGTTTTTCAAGGAATTATAATAATATTTTTCAAAAAGCTTTGCTTTGACTTCCATTATACCGCGAGACTATTTTTTCCCCAACCTCCCTACCATCTGTCTTGATTCTACATTGGAAAATCTCCCTGATATTCCATCCAGAAGGACTGAGTGAAATCAATATGGCAACAGCAGATTGCTGATGCATTCCAGTTTTTAAGTGGGATGTTGTTATGATTAACAGAGGCCCAGCTCTTTACCTCTCTATTATCCCAATGCTATCTCAGAACATTTCAGTCACTCATCACATTAAATTAATTCTATATGCTTCCCAAAAAATGCAGCATAAGGCTAAAATAAATGTGAAGAAAAAAAAGACCAATTATATTTAGCTTTCAGCAGGATTAGAATGATACGGTGTTCCCTTTTTGTCTATTTTGGATAAAAACTGATCGATATATAAGAATATCATGTGTTTTAAAACAAAGGCAATGAAAATCATGAGCAAGATCTATTATATGCCATATGCGTAGCTAGAAATTATATAGAATACTTCAGCTTTTTAAAATATTACTACCCCAAATAAATAATAATCTTTTAAACACTTTGTGACACCTAATTATATTATAAAATCTGTCACTGTTGTTTTTTTATAGTCCAGCTAGTAATGGATATGTGTATTTCTATAATTATTAGAGGATAGCATTTTCTAGTGTGGCAGTTCTAAGTAATGACAAGCATCTAATAGTGGTTGAAGTAGATGGAGATTCAGGGCGACTGACGGCAGTGTGATAAAAAAAAATGGTGATACTTGGGTGTTGCATGAATCATTCATTCACATATGTAAGTCTCTTAGGAGCAGGGTAGATATTTGGAAGATATGTTCAGGAGGCATTTAATTACAAGTGTCAGAAATTTTAACTAAGGCAAAAAAAATTCATTGGCTCATGTAAGTGGGAAGGCTGGAGGTAAAGCCTGCTTCATACACAATGTAGGGCATTTTTCTTGATCCATCTCTCATCTTAGCTTGTATCTTTCATTCTTGTGTTTCCTTCATCCTCTCCTATTGCAAACAAGCCTCACCATATCTCCATGTGGCATGAAAGATGGCCATGGGCATCCCCAGATTTCCAGCTTCCTTGTTTAGCAGAGTATAAAGAGAACTTGTGTCTCAGAAAGCCCACATACAACTCCTAGGACAAGATTCTCTGTAGCCCTGCTTAGATCCTGTATCCTCTACTGGACCAATCACCACAGATGGAGAGATGGGGATCCAATGCTTGCTTGAGCAGGCTTGGGTCAGGACTATACACCCAGGGGTGTGGGGTGTTATGAAGAGGGGAATAACTGGGACAAAACCTTATAATACAGATGGAGAGGAAGACCACAGCCAAAAGTGAAAGTCCTCAATTAATATGGAGGAAAATCTTTTGGTTCTGGCCAATTAATAGTGGCTATTCCTATTGAAGATCAATCAATCTAAGTCATGCAGTTATATTTAGCTACTCAGAGCTAAGCGAGTTTGCAAATGTCTCTCAAGCAATGTTATGCAGTCTCCTTGTAAGCCTTCTTTTTTATAAATGTTTTGCCTCATCTCATCAATTACGATGTAAATTTTCAAGCTTCATCAAAGGTATGTGTCTTGTCTATTGCTCTGCCTGGCTTATAGTAGAACCTCAAAAACATCTGTGAGGTGAATAATAATAATCATGCATTTTCTTCCTTTTGTAGAGCAACTGGTAGAATCTAGTTTGTGCTAGCTGCTCTGTAACAATATAATTTCTTGTCATTTTAGTTGCTTCCTTTGAGTTGGATTTAGTATCCTCCCTCAAATTGCTGGTCTCTCCTCACCTATGAGGTCTGACAATTAGGTTCACAAACTCATCCTAGAAAAACTGCTACATACCTCATTGCTGAATATCACTATAGTCACCTTCGAAGTACTTCCCTTGGGAAGCTATGTACCAATACCAGCACCTAGTCCACCCTTCAAAGCAATTTTGGAACTCTTTTTCTGGAATGGCCATCAGCACTGTTGTCGTATTACACTTGATATCCTGAATGTCATCAAAATGTCTTCCATTCAATATTTCCTTTATCTTCAGATAAAGAAAGAAGACATTGGGGGCCAGATCAGGTGAGCAGGAAGGGTGTTCCCATACAGTTATTTGTTTACTGGCTAAAAACTCCCTTAGAGTGCTGTGTGAGCTGCTACATTGTGATGATGCAAGAGCCATGAATTGTTTGTGAAAAGTTCAGGTCATTTTTGTCTAATTTTTTCACGCAGCCTTTTTAGCACTTCCAAATAGTAACCTTGGTTAAGTTTTTGTCCAGTTGGTACAAATCCATAAAGAATAATCCCTCTGATATCAAAAAGGTTAGCAACATCATTTTGACTCTTGATTTGGACTGACAGAATATTTTTGGTTGTGGAGAATTGGCTGACTTCCATCGTGTACTTTGACATTTTGTTTCAGAGTCGCACTGGTACACCCATGTTTCATCACCAGTGATAACACGGCTCAAAACATCGTCTTGCCTCTCCAAAAGGTCTTGGCAAACTTCGACTCCTTTGCTTTTGTTCGTTGGTGAGCTCCTGTGGGACCATTTTGGCACACACCTTTCTCATGCCAAGGTTTTCAGTTCAGATTTTCCCAACTGTTTCTCTATTAATGTTTACTTGGTCGGTTATGCTTCTCACAGTCAGCTAAAGATTTTGATGCACAATTCGACGAATTTTTGCAATGTTTTTTTTCAGTTCTGCCCATTACTGGCCGCCCTGACCTCTCTTCATCAGTGATGCGTTCTCTCTCCTCAGAAAAACATTCAATCCATTTGCACACTGCTGTTTTCTTCATGGCATTATTCCCATAAACTTGGACTAACAAGTCCCTGATCCCACTTCCACTCTTGCCAAGTTTAACAAGAAATTTAATGTTTGTTCATTGCTCTAATTCAAGCTCAGACATTCTTGTGACAATACACAAAAACACGCAACCAAAATGAACACAACTCCGCAAGACACCACCACATGTCGACATGAACACAACTGTGAGACCCTGATATACCAAGGTTATGAAACCTTACCGAGCTGTTTGTACAGTGCCACCAATGTAAGCACACAGTGGCAAGTTCACGAACGTAATTGTCAGACCTCGTAAATGGAGTGAGTCAGACAGAAAAAGACAAATGTCTTATGATTTCACTTATATGTGAAATCTAAAAAACAAGGTAAATGAACAAACAGAACAGAAAAAAGCTCATAGATACAGAGAATATTTTGAGGGTTGCCAGATGGGAGGGGAGTTGGGAGGGACAGGTGAAAAAGGGAAGGGATTAAGAAGTAAAAATTGGTGGTTACAAAATAGTCATGTGGATATAATGTACAGCATGAGGAATATAGTCTAAGTGTAATATTGTAATAACTATGTATGGTATTAATGGGTACTAGATTTATCAGGGTGATCACTTCGTAAGTTATATAAATGTCCAATTCCTATGTTGTATACTTGAAACTAATATAATATTGTATATCAACTCTAATTGAAAAATAAAAAATACATATAGTTTTAAAAGGTATTTTCCAATGCCTTGTTTTTTATTGTTTGTTTGTTTTTGGTATTCACTTACAAAATTATCTGTATTTGTAGTCTGAATTCTAGGTAGAGATTTGACTAAATTTTAATTTAACCTAATAATTCGTCTGTCCATTGAATTATTTTAAATTTTTGAGCCAATTTTGGTAATTTATATTTTCTTTAAAAATTGTACCTTTCGTGCATATTTTAAAATGTATTTGCATAAGCTTGTTTATGATACTCTCTTACAATTTTTAAAATCATTTGTGTACTTGTAATAATGCCACTTTTCTAATATTGTATTTTCCTATTTTTATCAGATTGGCCAAAACTCTGTGTACGCGTATCTCACAGTTTTATCTACTTTGTTCTGTTGTCTTTAGGTTTCTAGTTAATTTCTGCTTTTATCTGTTATAATTTTACCTCCCTTCTCTCTTTAGCTTTATTTTGTTGAGTTTATTATTTTATTCATAATATCCCTAGATGTCATAGTCCAGAGTTAATAAGTAAACTAATTGATCAATTACCCTAATCCATGGGCATAAGAATAAATCAAACTTAAAACTCTTGGCTCTCAGTATACTATGACATAATTAAATTGAAGAAGATATTTTGTGCAAAGAGTAACTGCAGAAATCTCCCACAAGTGTTTTGCCCATAATAAATGCATTTTTTTAACAATAAAAGACTGTTGAAATAATCAGGAGTTCCAAATATCCTCACTTATATATTTGAATTACCCTGATACCATTGAAGAGAACTGACAGCAGTTACCATGCATCGCAAGGCTGGCAACTGGTTTTAAAAAATGACAAAGTGATAGTTACACGGCCCAACTAAAACTAGCATCTTTTGGAAAGTGCTTGTAAACATACTGCCTAGCTCTATACAAGCCCTGGGGAAAACAAAGGACTGTAAGAAACGCAATATTCCACTGCTGCAATATTCCACTGCTGCAATATTCCACTGCTGCAGCCTCCAGTGACACAAGACTGATGGCCATGACTGTGGATCCAGTTATAGACCTCCACTTCCTGATTGGGTGACCTTGACACAGCACATCCCATCTTCAACACTCCTGTCTGTCTTTGGCAGTGAAGTGAAGATAAAAGCGCCCGCCACATGCCTCCTCCCAATAATTTTTTTATTATATCAACAAGAGTGTTACTGTTAATGAGATAATGCTTTTAAAATGCTTTGTATGTCTTTGACCAAACAAACAAAGAAAAAGTTATTCTTAAAAGAAGAATTACTCCACTGGCATTGGACTCAGCTCTGAGTCTGACCCCCATACCTTCTGCTGAGAGGAAATGATTAACCATGAAGACATCAAGAAAGCCTGGAATCTTTGCCCAACAGGCAGGAGACCAGCCATGACATAGCATACTGTGAAATATCATTAGCTTCTTTTAAAATTCTGTCAACTTAGGTTGAAATGTAGGAGCAGATTTTAAAATATCAAGAAAAAACATATAAATAGCATTTTAGTGTCAACATGAAAAGAGCTTACAGTTTTTTGTTTAGAAAAAATTATAGGTTCATCAAAACACTTTTAAACACAGAAAAGTGTAAAATTAAAGTTGTTTATTTTCTCCCACACAGAGAATAATAATCTGGTCCATACCCTTTTCAGACATCTACGAGTATGTATATTTTAACTGTATTTGCATTAAGGCATCATACAACTGTTTTTTCCCTCATTATATGTTGTGATTATTTTCTCAGATTTTAAATAAAATGGTGGGGGTTGAAAGGTGCTCCTCCTCCCAAGATATGTCCATTTGGAATTTATGTCTATGACTGTATTTGGAAATTGGGTCTTTGCAGATGTAATTAAGTAAAAGATGTTGAGATGAGATTATCCTGGATCATATGGGTGTGCCATAAATCCAGTTTTGTCATTATATGAGAAAGCCATAGGGACCCAGAGGAAAGGGAAGGGTGAGATAGAGGCAGAGACTGGAGAGATTCAGCTTCATGTCTAGGAACGCAAACAGCTACCAGAAGCTGCAAGGGGTAAGGGGCAGATTCTGCCCTGGAGCCTAGAGGGAGCACAGAACCAATACCACCTTGATTTCAGACTTCTGGTCTCCAAAACTATGAGAGAACACATTTCTATTGTTTTAAGCCACCAAGTTGTGCAGCCCTACAAAGTCAATATATCTATATACACATGGGAATTAATATAAGTGGATACACTTTTAAGTGGAGCCTGAATTTCTAATATGTTCAAAAAAGTAGGCATGTAATTAATAGTTAATGCAGTGATTTTATTGAATATTGTTTAAAAGAATAAAAGCTGATTTCTAGGATAGTGATATATATTGTGTACTATATCCTCCCTCTTTAAAAAAATTATGATATATATGCCATATATATGTCATTTTGCATTTTAATATACATTTTAGAATCACCTGGGTAAGTTTCCTTTTGAAAACCATTATGGAGTTTGGATCTTTAGATAAGTTTGGAGAGAATTGTAGCCTTTATGATAGTGAGTCTTCCTTCTCCTGAACATGATATATTTATTCATTTAATTATGAGTTCTTTAACGTTTTTCAATAAAATTATAAAATAGTATCCATAGTGTTTAACAATTTTTTGTCATATTTTTAGATACTGTATATTTTTGTTGCTATTTTAAATGCTATGTAAAAAACCCCATACATTCTCAATTGTTATTGATAGTATGTATATTAAGTATATTGATCTTATTTCTAGCCAGATTGCTAAGCTCTGTGAAAAATTACATTTTTTTCCTATTCCAGTTCTTGTATTTTAAATTTTATTTTCCATGTGTAACTATACAAGCAAGGACCTTTGATACAACTTGTATAGAAGTGGATAGTGAACATATTTATCTTTCTCTTGATTTTAAAGTGATTGCTTCTAACATTTTACTGTTAACAAAGTTTTTAATATAGGTTTTTGAAACTACTCTTGATTGGGTTAAAGATGTTCCCTTTTTTTCCTAGCCTACTAATGATATTTATTAGTAGTAAATCAATTTTATCACGGACGTTTTTCTTCATCTAGTGAGCGAATACGTGATTTTTTCCCCCTCCTTTTACCTATTAATGTGGTGAATTGTATTTAAAGACTTCTGTCAAACCACCTTTGTAATTCTGGGAATGTTTTTAATGATGAATGGTATTAAATATTGTCAGTGTTCTTTCTTTACCTATTGAGCTCATTATATAATTTCCTTATTTATTTAATGAATATTATGAATTACATTGGTTTACTTTCAAATGGTAAACAAATCTTCCATTCCCTGACAAACCATATTTTATGATGGTATATTATCTTTTAATATATATTGTGGGTTCACTATCACTTATATGTAGAATCTAAAAAAAGAAAAAAGAAAGGAATGAACAAACAAAAAACAAACAAGCTGAAGTCTCATAGAAAAAGGATCAGATCTATGGTTACCAGAGGCAGGGGTGAGGGAGGGAAATTGTAGGAAGGTGGTCAAAAGGTACAGACTTCCAGTTATAAGATAAATATACTACGAATGTAATGTACAGCATGAGTATAGTTAACACTGCTATATGATATAATTGTAGGTTGTTAAGGGTGTAAATCCTAATTTTCCACAAGGAAAAAAATGTTTTTAGTTTCCTTTTTTGCTTTTGCTTTTTTATTGTGTCTATGCGAAATGGTGGCTGCTAACCAAACTTATTCCACAACCTACGTTATTTCACAACCTACGTTAAGTCAAACGACTATGTAATATACAGAAAACTTATACAATGATGTATGTCAACTATATCAACAAAACTGGAAAAAAAATAAAGTGTGTGTGTAAAGTATATATATATGTAAACTAATGAGATTAAAGTCACATTGCTTGCAATTAAAATATGTAAATATCCCATCCAATCAGAGTGGAGTAGCTATTTAAAAATGTTCTAAATTTTGAGAGTTGTTGGGACACAAATTCTAAACCTTTCGCATCGCACTTATTCAGCAATAGAAGGTGATGTTTGCATTTGTGCTGATCTGTCTCGTAGGCTGGTTCTGTGTAGACTCCAGCTGGAGACTTAGTCTCTATTCGTCACGTTGTCCTTGCTGCCCTGTGAGTAAAATTAACAAATGATTGTTCATTGGCTCAATGGCCTCATTTAAGACTGCTCCTTTTTGGCAAAATAATGTATATTTATTTGAAGTCTAGCCTGTTCTTTAACCACTCAAGTCACCGACTCTAAATAATTAACACTTACTAAATTGCTCTTGTGAGAACTGAACATTTTACGAGGCTTTGCAAAGCTGACAGGTATTGCATCTTTCCTACATTTCCTTATTCCTTTCCTTCCCCTGTTCTTTCTCTTCCTTCATTTATCCCTTCCCCCTCTCTCTTTTCTTTCAGGATGCCTTCTTTCCATTTCTGTCCTTTGAATTTCAGAATCAATGTACTCTCCAAATATGATCCTTGTTCCAGTGTTGGTTCAGCTCTTTTTGAGACAAATGAATCATGTATATGAGATGATAGCATGTTGCCCATTCCGATTCTTTGGAAACGAAGTGTGAGTGGGGATAGAGAGTGTGGGGAAGGAGAACTGAGAAAAAAGGGTGGCCTGCTAAAAGTTTATTCAAGCCAGTCAATTTTACAAAAATTATTTTTCAGTTTGACATACATGTATATCTAAAATGAGGCTGCACAACCTAATGGGTAAGAGACCCAGACTGGCTGGGTTCAGACTGTCAGGAGCTACAAGGCTTGGACAAGATCCTAAACTTCCATGTGTATCAGTTTCTTCCTCTATAAATTGGAGGTCATAATCATACCTACCTCCTAACATTATTGATTAAGTGAGTTAAAATTGTGAAGTGCTTATTAGAATAGTGTTAGACATATAGCAAGCACTATATAGTTTACTAAAGAGATAAAATAAAAAATAAATTAAGTGAGAAAAATTGGACAAGAAAGTAAGATACAAGTCGTATTGCAACAATATGCTTTTCAAAGATAATTATTCTTGGGTAACCTTGAAAATGGAAGATAAGCCAATTTTCAAAAGAAAACATGGTGTGCAAAAAACAGAAGAAATGAAAGAAATTGCAATGACTTGCAATTATACCTACAGAATCACAATCATTTGTACTTAATTAAGAATAGCTCATAGTATTCTTAATTCAACGTTTACTCACATTCACGTCTTTAGATTCTACGACTTTCTCTCATAGTCATTCTCTCTTTAAAAATATTTCAAAGCCTTTTTTATTGAGTACATGAACAACACTAGTTTTTGCTCCAATTGTTATATTTTCAAAAGCTAACAAAGGTGTTAAGCCTGACTGACTGTTTTCAAAGAATGATTCTATAACAAGAAACTAGACTGTAGTTTGAAAGTGATTGGTCTTATTAACTGAAGAGAGAAGTATGGCCTGATGGAAAAGGAAAAAAGGAACAAGTGATGATTATATCTTACACTTTCATCTTAGGCTTCCCAAAGCACCTGAAACCAAGTCTCATTATCATTTCTTTAAATAGTGGAAGCAAGTGAGATAGCCAGTTAGAGTGTGCTTCCCAAGGTCACACTCCAACTTGCTAACATAGTGATAAAAATCCAATCTACTTGATTAGCATCCGCTGCCCACCTATCCTCTCAGTATCGATGTAATGCACGAGAGGAAGGGACATGGGCAGGATGATCTCCTTGGTCTCTCCAGCCCCTCCATCTTGCTCAACGGCTCCCCTTTTATTAATCGTTGATTGCATCTTGACAAGCTTTCCTTCACACCTTTTTCGTTCAGGCAGAATTCTTGCTAGTTGAGAGGTCAAAATGACAAGTCTGTCCCCTGACTGTTCTCTTGTGTCACTCCCACTCTTTCTCATCGTTTTAGCTCTTGAGGAAGAATTTAAGTCCTCAAAAGTGTTTTTGGTTTTTGTAGGTCTTTGTTTTATTGATCACTTTCCCCTGGAAATCCTGTCAGGTTTGTGGTTGGTTTCAGAAAGCTTTGGGGATTTCATTCATTGTGAATGACTTTTGTCTTTTTAATTCTTTTGACTTTTAGCCCATTGTCCATGTCTTTAAACCCAACTGGAGAGAAGGGCCTCTGTGTTGTCCAGTAGGGTAACTACTAGCTATATGAGCCTTTTGAAATTGAAGTTGGAACTTAAAGTAACCAAAATTTAAAATTCAGTCAGTCCCTCAGTTGCACTAGCCATATTTCAAGCAGTCAATAGCCACACATTACCTCTCTCAGCTTCAGCCTCAGCCTACTCATCTCTGCAGTGGAGAGATTGCATTATATGACTGTAAGATCCCTCTGGCACTAGCATTCTGTGATTTTCCAGGGTTTTCTTGGGTTTGGCAGTACTATCTTGGATTCTGTGAGCAGTGGCTCTCTCTCTGTCGATCTGTCTCTCCATCTAGCAAAATGTACCTCTCTTATATTCACCTTGTATGTTGAAACCAAGTGCTTACAAAGAATATGGTAATGTATTCAACAAAACCTTTGTGTACTAAATATAGCCTCAGAACTTTAAAGGATTTTTTTTTTTCTTTTATGAGTGTTGGCAGCTGTTTTACTATGAAACAGGTATCAGAAAGAGATGAGGACACATTCCATTTTGAGATAAAAGTTTCATCTGAGTTGTAGAAATGACACTGTAATAAATGCTATTACAGTTAATGAAATCAGGGCAGCAGCTTATTATTATTTGATTGTATGAGGCAAATTCTTCCAAGTTTCCATGTACACATTCTGAGTATAAACTAGCAGTAGAACCTATTGTCAATCAATCTGAATTATAAGTTGGTCTCTGCTCCATTCTTTTTTGTAGCCCTGAGGTTGTAAGAAAAAAAGAGTAAGAAAAATAGAGTTTAAAATCGTAGAGACTAGAATTTCCCTTTCTGTTCCTACTACTTACGTGAAAGGGCAACAATTCATTATCCAGTGAGAAACATTTATGAACCTTGGTTTACAAACTAAAATGATTTTTAGAATAATGCAAAATTTCTGTTTATATCCCTTTGAAAAATAAATGTGACAGTGCAGTGTTGATCATCTTAAAAAGTGGAATTTTAAAACCAACATGGCAAATTTTCAAAGTGCTGATTATATGTGCTAATTGTGTTTTGCTTGTTATTTCAATCTCTTAACTAGGAAGCTTCTTAGTGTATGTCTATTTTTCCCCCTACTTCCTTCAGGCAGAAGTTCCCTTGAGAGAAGTTGCCTGACAAAATCATTAAGTAGAAGTTTTATGAGCCTAGGTGGGATAACATTTGGAGATGACTGATTACATGATTGCAGCTAATTGTTTCTGGGGCTTGGAAAGTCTCTAACATCTTTAAGGGGAATCCTTTCCCTTGTAATCCATCATAGGAATTGCAGTGTTCTCTAAGGATAAGCTTCCTTTGGGGTGTCATAGAGAAATATTTCTGAGGCAACCTTGCACCAGCTTCCGTCTTTTTATTTTCTGAGGCAAATAATCCCTCTTTTGTCACGGAAATACAATTTATAGCTATGAGGCCATCCCCAGCTAGGATGTTTGCCCTTCAACAAGATTATTTGAGACCTCTTCTGGCTACATGCAAGAAATTATATACTAACTTTGCCCCATTAGAACTCTACTGATCTAAAAGAATTAATATACTTGCCAGAAAGGTGTAGCTCACTCCAGGGGTATCTTGCTTTTTTTATTGTTATGAATGATATTGATTTATTGATGTATTTTTTATTTTTATTTATTAACATAAGCGCATTTAACATGAGATCTACCCTCTGAATAAATTTTTACATATAAAATACAGGATTGCTGATTGTAAGCACAATGTTATACAGTAGATCTCTTGCTTTTGAGCTAATCTATGAGTGAAGTGCTGCAAGCATTGTAACTTTAGTGAATTTTTGTGCAGAGTGTATTATTACCTATTAATTTTTGGCATCTCTTCATTAAAAGCTTTGAATTGCTTTATTAAGTTACAGTTAATAAATAACCATTAACTTCGAGACTACAGAGATGCCATCATGCCTGGAACCCTCAGCCCCATGTCCTACCCATGGTCTTCATTTTTTCATATGTACTACAAGGGAGTGCTAGTTACATAGCAAGTATTCAACAAATATTTTCAATAATTCATTCAACAAACACCAAATACTTCCTGTATGCAATGCACTGTGACTAACACATATATACACACACATGCATATGTATGCACACACACACACATATATACTGGCACCCCAACCTGAAGGTTGAGGATAATAAAGCTCATCTATGTCTCAATCTATTTGACACAAGCTCTGCCCACCTTATTTTCATTTTCCCCACTGGGTGGAGAAAAGGTGTGATATTGAGCAATTATGAAACTGTGGCTTTGTTGAAAGATGGGGTGGGAATTGCGAAAACATAAAAAAATGTTGCTTGTTTGTACCCTGTTACCCATCCTGTACACCATATTGGGCTGATAAACGCTTGAATTGCATCCCTGAAATAAAGCTGGGCATGCGCATGTTGTGGCAAATAGGGATTTGACAAAAATTCTGCCGATTGGAGGTCTGGATGATGTTTGGTGATAAATGGTGACTGAAACCATGTGGAATGGATCAGGATGAAGAAATTAAACTGGGAACTGAGGGCTGTAGGCTCAAGAACGAAGCCAGCCCGATTCACATATTGCCCAAGTCTCCATCAACCCAGAAATTAATTATTAAGCAGGGAAGAAATTGTACAATTTCTTGTACCCTGAGCTTAAAGTGAAAAAAGCAAAGCATCAATGCAACTTTATTGAATAGACATCCATTACCCAGGCCTAGCTTAGAAACTGGAATGCCTGGAGTCCTTGGAAAGAGTGAATGTAAAAATCAGGGAACTTCTTTGTTCTTCTGTCTCCATTGGAAGCAACAATATGTTTGCTCTCCCATATTAGCTAACGAGGATGAGGCAAAGACCCAGAAAGGAAAACATCCCTGAGGTCACACCTTACCTCGTTTTTTGTTCTCTCTTCTTACTCAGACAGACACAGAAGGGTCTTAGAGACTCATCCTCTTTTCTGGGAGCCTGAGAAGAGCGCTGTCGTGGTTTTTCTAATAACGAGCTTCAGCTTCTTTCTCCCTTTGTTTACCTTGATGATGCTTGGGAGGTAGTCATGCTTGCTCAGCACGCAGATACCATTCTTAACTGCCTTTGAGGCAACAGATTAATAGAAAGGGGAATGAACACTGATTGCAAAAGGGAGAATGTTTAGTGCCACTCCCTTAGCTAGTTGACAGTGTAGAAAACTAACTGCCAATGGTGACTTGGGGCCAACATTTTGCAGGCAGTACATTAAAGTACATACGTAAGCCTTTCTTGATCACAAACTCTGTCTATGTCACTTCTATATTCTTATCTGGCTTCTTCTGCATTTCTCCTCAGACAGTTGTTCTATGCTATAGAATTAGAACATGAATACTCAAGCTCCATTTCTTGTGCTCTGGCTGTGTACAAACTTTTATTGTGATTAAACTCAGAATAAAATGAACTCTTTCCTGCCACATAAGTCACAGTGCCGGAGGTGGAGGGAAAAGCCCCTTCAGAGCACTTGACTTTTTCGGATCCTATGAGCATGCCCTTCATAAAAAGCAACATCAAACTCTTCCGTTGGTGTACAAAATGTCACTGATCCTATGAGATATTTGTATAAAATCTAAATCACCAGCAATCACATTATTTAGTCTTTGACATCTGCTTGGTTCAAATTAATTTATTCACATTACAATATTGAGTCAAGAAAAACTCCAGATCAATACTTCAGAAACTTTAGTGAGCACACATTATCACCCACAGAGTTTGTAAACACAGATTCGTGCTGCACTGCACTCCAGAAATTCAGTAGGTTGACTGCGGGAGGGACCTGAGGTTTGCAGCTCTGACAAACTCTGAGGTGATGCTGAGGCTGCTTGTTCACAAACCACTTGAAGGGGCACTGCCCCTGGATAAAGGGCCCGCATCGAGACTGCCTTACTATCAGGTACCTAAAAGCCACACACACACACACACACACACACACACACACACAAACACACAATCTCCTTTTATTTAAGGCAGGAGATTTGGTAGGTTCATTTCAGTGTAGAGCGGTAACACATCTTCTTTACAAGACATTTCAACTGCCTTCAAGGAAATAGCAAGGAGAGTTAGAGGGCCATTAGGATAGACCATTGAGAACATCCCTGACTTTAAAACCCCAAACACAGGAGAAGCCACTAATGCAGACATCCATTCTGTGCCTGCTAGGAACAACAGTGTTGCTGACACATTGCTTTAAAAGGGCCATTTAAAACCTCTCGTCAGTGGGTCATTATTAATGTTTATTACTGCTCTGATGAAACCCCCAGCATATATTTACTTTCTAAAGGTTGGTGATAAAAGCAGATAAACTGATAATCAATTAGTCATTTGGGGGATTTTCCCCCTGTTTGATTTGCTTCTCACTCTTATCTCCCTGCTCTGCTTGTGTGTGTGTGTGTGTTAGAGTTTTGAATAGAATACATATATTAGAATAGAATCTATACATAATAAAGATATATTTATACTATTGAATATAACATATAGTATAATACTATATAGATGCATGTGTATGTGTATATATATATATATATATATATATATATATATATATATATAGTAGTTCTTCTGGCAAAGTTATAAGGAAGAAATAAATTACTATCTCTACCCCTTTCATATTTGGAGCTGCACAATCATATCATTAAGTTAATTACGCCAGTAATTAAGAAGGATCTAGTTATTTGGGAACAGTTATTCAGAGTGAATTGTTCCTTAATGTCTGTACACATGGATTGGCTTGATGGGAGAGCAGGAAGTCTAGGTCAGTGCAATATTTCTTGTTGCATTTTGCTGTCAGAGGCTTTTACTCCTGCCCTTGAATGGCTCAGAAGTACTGGATAAACCACATTATACCAGTCCTTATCTTTCTTATGGGTATTAGGGACAGATATTCTCATTAACTCTCAGCTTGTGAATTATGAGCCAGACATGTATTGTTCAGAATAATAAATTGTCGACAACTATGTGTGTACACAGACATTGGCTCTAAATATTGGCTTCTCTACCCAATGCAGTTTGGCTATTTGTAGAAGCCAGACTGGAGCTCCAGTGGAAGAATTTATTAATTGAAAATGGATCCTGATTGTGTGTCTTGCCATTGAGCGATTCTCAAATAATTTCTCTTGAGTATAATTCTAATGCTGGTGTGCTCTCCTTTTTTAAATGACCAGAAACATAGTAAATGTAAGTGAAACCTAATACTTTCATGTTTTATTTACTTGCCTGCCTTACAAAACCAAGTGATTCTCAATTGAATATTATATTTATTTCACACAAATAGTGGTTTTATGAGGCAAAAATTTGCTTGCTGTAATATGTAAAAAACTGTAGTGCAAAACAAAGAGTACTTGATTTTCTTGATGGGGATGAAATACAGGGAAATATTAGAAAAACAACAACAAGTAGATTCTGTGGCACGACCAGCACTCAGTAGATTGGTATTGAATTATGGATTGATTAATTATTGTGTAGTAACTTTCAGAAGTCAATAGAAGAGTTTGAAAGAGTACTCACTTTTATCAAATTTGAGTTGGGATCCAAGGTTTGAGGTCATCCTTTAGGGGCCTTTTCTATGTAGGCTCAGGTCACCCGATCAAGAGTAATCTTAATGAGGTTACATTTCTAATCAGTTATTGTCTCTGAAAGTAGGTTAGCACTGTAGTCAGTAGTTAATCCATTGGTAGAATGGCTCTTGTTGGATCTGAAAATTTGATGATATATTGACTGTGAGAGTCATCATCTTAAGAATTCAGGAAACCTAGATAAGCATTCGAATGATGTAATCGTGCAATTATGCATAGAAGCATAAAATAAGCAGACCAAAAACGGATGAGAGGTTGGGGGAAGAGAAACCTCATGATTTCAGCCCCAAATTGATAGAGTAGACGCACACGTGAGGAATGTTGCAGTAGACAAGTGTGCGTTGTTTTCTCTGTCAATGTGCCGAGACTTCCAAGCTTTTGGCAGCTTTATTCTGTCACACAGCAGACATTCAATTCTCTCCCAGGAAGTTAGAGAAGACCCTGACATGACTACTTTTGATATTTGTCATCACAACCTGACTGAAAAGAATCTTCAATAGATTAGGCATTGACCTGAAGCAAGACTATGAGAAAGTACTGTGTACGAAGGTCGGACAATTAAGTTCGCGAACTCATCCTAGAAAAAGTGCTATATACCTCACTGCTGAATATCACTACGGTCACCTTCAAAGTACTCCCCTTGGGAAGCTATGCACCAATGCCATCACCTCGTCCACCCTTCAAAGCAATTCTGGAACTCTTTCTGGAATGGCCATCATAGCTGTCATCAAATTACCCTTGATGTCCGGAATGTCATCAGAATGTCTTCCTTTCAATATTTCCTTTATCTTCAGGTAAAAAAAGCAGTCATTGGGGACCAGATCAGGTGAGTTGGGAGGGTGTTCCAATATAGTTATTTGTTTACTGACTAAAAACTCCCTCACAGACAGTGCCCTGTGAGCTGATACATTGTCATAATGCAAGAGCCATGAATAGTTGGCAAAAAATTCAGGTCATCTAACTTTTTCACACAGCCTTCTAAGCACTTCCAAATAGTAAACTTGATTAGCTATTTGTCCAGTTGGTACAAATTCATAGGAATAATCGCTTTTGTATTAAAAAAGGTTAGCAACATCGTTGCAACAAGTTCGTGAACTTAATTGTCAGACCTCCTATAACTAGTGTTTTGCAAGGAAGCATCTTCCCCTTAACTTCTAATTCTACCAAGATGAGCGATGAACAGTGACTGTGAAATACTGGCTATAAAATATCACAAATCTGTATAGTATAATCATGACTGAGTTCATGTTTCTTGTATTTTTTTGTTGTATTTTTGTTCTTCTTTCGTATTTGATGAAATCTTTTATTTTAATTCAATGGTGTTTCAGCCTTGCTAAGGGCTAACAGGGGAAGATATTTGGGTTCATGCACAGGGCAGAGTTTTATATGGAAAATAGCACACATCTGACAGCCAAGTTGGTGCAGGGCATGCTAATCAAAGTGAGAGAGACCCAAGTGGGTAGTGAAACTCAGCAGGGCTATCAGAATCCGTGCTATTAAACTAGTTGCCTCTGGCCTCCTGCCCATCCCTAATCTGAAGATTCACCTTCCAGAGGTAAAGGGTTTGCCTTATTTTAATAGAGTTTGTGATATGCCTAATTCCAGTGCACACCAAGAATATGGATGGTGGATTCCAGTGCTATTCCATATTCTAAGCAAACCCAGTTAAACAAGATTAAAGAGAGCAATGTTATATTAGAGGCACAAACTGGACCCCAGGACAAAAAAAACCATGTGCTTGTTGGGCCACAGTCATCAAATGCTTAGAATACTGCACTATAGATATATTTATAATAGGGAGAAATCAAAGATTCTGTGTTGGAATCAAATATTTAAAATCATCCTAATGGCACAAGTATGAGGAAATAAAATGATATTTATTAAGCATCTTCTATGAGCCAAGCACACTTCTGGAAGCATTATATGAACAATAGCTAAGGGACGTTAAGGAATTCACTCGAGTTATATAGACACGTCAGTGTTTATTAATGTGCATGGAATACGCATTCAGTAAGAAGAGCATCCCTCCAAGTTACTGTAGTGTTGGCTAAAGGGGGGTCTTTCCCCCTCCAAGAGGCTATGGTCTTGAATGCCATCTTGAGAAGTTTAGAATTTGCTCTATAGGAAGGGAAGAAATTTGGAATTTGTTCTATGATGATTCTTTCTATGGGAATGGAAATAGAATTCACTCTATGGGAATTTATTCTGTGAGAATGGGGTATTATTAGAACTTTTGGAGCTAGACAACAACTATATCAGACTGCCTATTAGAAAGATCACTCTGACTATAGTGTGAAAAATGCATCTAAGTTTGAAGGTCATTTTGGGAGAAGACAGTGAATTAAGGGTTTGGACACTTTGAGTATGAGGAGCTAGCAGAACATCCATGAGAGAACAGATGCGATAGCTGTTGAAAATGCAGGATGTACAGAGATTAGAGATGAAAATGTAGACTTGTGGAGTGCTCCACACATTGTGCAAGAGTAAACATGAGGTCAGATTAGTGAACACAGGTGAGATAACTCATGGCTCTTTGACTTTGGACTTGCCCCAAGGTCAAGCAGGCATATTTGCTTTATCAAAACCTCTGATCTTAAACTGTTGTTGTTTTGTTTTGTTTTGTTTTGTTTTGTTTTGTTTTGCAAGGGCATTTGAGTCCTTGTGGTCTAGTTCACCAAGGCGGTGATTCAAGTTGAGGGACTGGAAGGAAGCCACAAAGAATCATAAACTGCAGGTCTCAATGACCTGTTTTCCATTCCCAGAATGGAAATGTGGTTATTGGAATGTATTGCTGAATAACATGATTAATTTTAAAAGTCTGTGTTTGATCCTATCAGTATGAGTAGAGCAGGAGACCAGGGCAAAGAACTAGGACCAGCAGATCAGAAAGCAGAGTTGGCAGAGGGAAAACACGGAATACAATTCCCGAGGCAGGGCTCAGATCTGGAACTGGAACAGTTAGAGCAAGGGGGAAATGGACATAACAAAAGGAAAAAGTAAATAGGTATCAAGGACTAAAAAGCTGGGAAGAGAGAGTAGATATTGGGATTAAGGATCCATGCAGAGAGACTGACAACACATATAGAAAGCAATAGTACATACTCCCGATACTATGCCATGTATTTGCTTCAGCTCAAGTAGGAGTGATTGTCCTGCATCAGTTAAGAACCAGCAGGGAAGTTGGACAACCGAAGTCTTATAGGAAGAGATAAATAGGAGGCAAAGAGCTGGACAAGGCAGTTCTTGACACATTCATTCCAGATAAGAACTCCATTTCCTGAAGTAAGGGAGACATAATCTTTCTTAATTCCTTCCCTCTCTGTTCTTCTAGTCCAGAGCTGCAGTTCTTAACCTTTGAGTGGGAAGCACTTTCAAAATTGAGTGAATGCTAGAGACTCACTCATCAGAGAATTGCAAAGACTTACAAACCCTCAAATATTTCCTAAAATTATAGGAGTGCACAGACTCCTCTCAGCCCTGTGGCTAAGAACACTAGTCGAGGATGAGACCAGGTCAGCTGTTCTGCAGCACACCCTAGCTTCTCTTGGGAAAAGGTAAAGGCTCTGCCTCCTTCTTATGTACATATAACAGGCAGAAGACAGAGTGGAGTTGAGCTAGTGTCCTTGCCTCTTGAGTATTCCAACTGCATTTGTATGTATGGATGAGCTGATTTTGGCAGAGTGACAGTCTTTCTAAGGAGTAAGGGAAAGGAAGAGATATTAATCATGGCACAATAAAACAGTACCAGAAGCAACAGCAACTGCCACCAAGCATTGCAGGCTTATTAAGTATCAGCCACTATATGATATACGTTACCTTGCTATGTACACATTATTACACCTAATTTACTCACGAGGAACCTGAGTCTATAAGGATTTATCCATAGGCAGATATCTATGCCTGTCTTACAATAAGGAATTCTCCCTTCCATATGTCCAATGCCCACATCTTGCTTGTAGAGACGCTCTCTTTTTTCTGCCCTTTACAGAGCAAAAATTAATCTTAACATTGCAGAATCTTCCTAGTCAATGTTAGCTGTCAAGTTAAATAAGGGCCACCACTAGTGCATAAATGCCTCTGTGAAAATCAGTAAAAGGCACTCCTTCCAGGTGGATGCAGCCCGGTGCCAGGGCACACGGCTGAGCAAGCAGAGCATGGGCCAGATTTCAGCCCCTTTACCCCCTGGCCAAATGCCCTTGTGCAGTGAACAACCTATGCAACTCTAAAGAATAACCTTGATCCAAATTCTCCAAAATACTATCAGAGGTGAAGAGCTAAAGGCGAAGTTTTGCTCTCAAAAAACACTGTAGTGTATTCATGACAGTTTCTTAGTGATCTTGATGTTCAATAGCTGTAGCTTCTTAAACAAATTGCTGTGGAAGTTCACTCTTTTGAAAAAGCATGTACTATAAAAATGGAAAAATAAAACTCTCAACAGGAAATCAGGGCAGATCATAACTCTGTCGCAGTTCAGCAAATGAAAATATATCAATAATGAGATGAAGCCCAATTCAAAACAACTTATGTTGTCTTTGGGCCTCAAAAATAATCTCTTTCCCATTATTAGGGAAAACGTGAATCTTTTTTTCTCTTCTCACAAATTCAAATCTTGTTTTCAAGAGATGATCGTATTTATCTAAAATTGTTTCCACTTAGCTATTATACTGGAATGACAAATACGTTATTGTTGGTTCTTATTGGCATTATTATTAGTCAGTTGTCAAACTTCGAAGGAAAAATCGTGGACTAAAACCCTGAAAAAATAATCTTATTTTCATAAATATGTTCCCAAATAATTATCTTATGTCCAATATCCACTTAGCCTTCATATAAACTTCTCAGATGAAAAAGGAATGGTTGTAGATAACTTAGATATCTGTTAGAAAAATAAATAGAAATGATAAGGCATATTTTGTGATATATTAGCATCCATATTAATCATGAACTTTCAAGCTTGTTTGTTTTTCTCCAGAATCTGATGGTTTTTCTTCAGAAAACATAGACAATTTACCAGTTTAGCCCTTGTGCTGCCCCCAGTTTCCTCTGGTTATATATTTTAATGCTTCAGCAAAGAAGGCCATTGAATAATTACTTAAGAAACTGAAAGCAGTAAAATTATCCCAGAGTTTGCCAGTTTTCTTCATATTCTCCAAAATGGTTGCCATGAACACATCACATCATTGCCAGATAAAACGAATTTTCTTTGTTCCTGTTCAGCTTTAGTGTCTTTCCTTGCTTGTGGATGTGTAACAGTGAGTTGCTAAGTGGCTATTAGCCAGCTCTAAAGTGGTGACCATATAAAGGGTTTGGAATTTGGGAGGCTGTCTTGAACAAGGCTCGTCTGATATTCACTTGAAATCATTCAGTTTAAATAGAGAAAGAAAAAAAGTTCTCCAACTACCTGAAGCTAGAATTTCTGGGTCTCTTTTATAAAGGGAGATAAAGAAAATAAGCAAATGTTATCTATAGCAGGAAAAATAAACTCTGAGAGGCCAGAAATTCTATGTGTGAGAACAGGGAGAAGCACGAGACCCAAAATAATGTACATGTAAGTCCAGTCAGTTGTTTCAAAGTGTGATTAAATGAAGGCAAAATCGAGAACATTATTTGTTGAAGGAACAAGTAGTCTAGGAACTAAGAGTCTTAGGTAGATACTTGAATAGGACACAAAAATATAAAAATAGAATGTATGGCAATGAATGAGCCCTGACTCTCAATGCACAAAGCCTGTGTGTTAGGACCATTTCCTTCTTAGCTTGATTAGAATTAGGGATCAACAACTACAGCTAGTCTTCTGCTTCTGAACTTGGCTGATTTGTTCCCATGTTGAATCATGACTCTGCTTTCCCTGCCTCTGGTCCCATTAGGGCACTGACACCTAAACATCAAGAAAGCTGGCTTTTCATTCTTTATCCAGTGTTTCAGTGTTATGCAGACGATGGCGACCTCTGACATTTTCAACCTTATCTTCATTTCTGTCTCTGAGTTTGAAATTCAAAACAGTGTATATTTTTCTATTAAGAAATTGTGAATCACAACTGATTACCCCTCCTGACTCCCATAACTATGGGGTACTAGAAATATAAAGGTGTTTTTTTCTCTCTTGTGAAAGGAAGGAAAGAGTCTTTCAGAGGCTTAGGCATCAATACCTCAGTTTATGTACAGGTTGGAGCCAGTGAATCTTTGTCAGGCAATTTGAGACAATATAAAGCAATTCCTTTTGCTGGAGGATGAGCAGTGCAGTTTTCAGCAATGAGCACTCTTGAATAGGAAGACAAGATGTGATTAAACAGAGCCTGGAAGGAATGTATGTAAGAACCTTGCATCACGAGATCACATTAAAGCTGTTATTGATTGGGCTGAGAAGAAGTTGCCTTAAAACCATCATATTCGGTGTGTCATTGATCTTCAGAAACTTTCACCCTGCGGCACCCCAGCACTTCCCAAACAGCTTAATGACAACACCCTGAAGAAAGACTCAGTAGAAAGAGCAGAGGGCAGCCAGACCCTGAAGGCCTCCTGAATCTTAGTATTGTCTAAATTTTCCACCGGTAGCCATTTGATTCATCACTATGGGGAGATTGGAAACTGAGGTTGAAATTCACTTCCTGATGAGAAGAAAGATTTAATATGAATAAAGAAGTTGCATGTTTATTTGTATCGATACAGGCTTTATTCCCTCATGAGGATCTCGGGACCGATTAATGGTGGTAATGAAAGCCCTTTCGAAATGAATACGACTGGCTTAACTGACCTGTCTGGTGAAAGTCAGTGCTTCAAGAAGTGGAATTAGCAAAGAAAGGGAGAAAGGGAAGGAATTACAACCTGCTATTCAGGAAATGAGCTTTTGAGATTTGTAAGCTTTTTTAAAGTTTTACCTATTTATTTTTGTCAAGGGATGGGTAGAGAACTGGGTAAAATAGCATATACTAAAATATAGTATTATATATACGTACAGTTGTAGACAGGGTTCAGTTAAAGCATGATAATGTTTGTTATTCTTCCTTGTAGACAGATAAAACGCCTTGGTTTTGCTTAGAAATCAGAGGAGAATGGATTTCTATTTCAGACAACTAATTAGTGGGCTAAAACGCATTGTTCAAATTGCATTTTATGGATATTACATATTATCCTCAAGGAATTATAAATGAGGTGCCTCAAATTGAACATGAAAACTAGAACTTTATCAACTGATTGGATTAGTTAGACTAGATTCTCTAATTTCCTTGGACCTTTTATGAAGCCCATTCTCAAGGAAGTGATAGAAATAGTGTTTCATGCAATGAAACTATAAAATTTGCTGAATAAAAAGATAGCAAGAATTGAATGCTTTTGATATAGAGTGCTGTATTTGGAAAAGCGCTTTTGCATGTTGGTGCTGTCGCTGTGACTCTGGAAAGAGCCTCTCTGAAATTTGTCTCCGATCCAGGCAGTGTGCAGGAGAGCTGGATGCTCATTCATACCTGTGAGAAAGGGTGTGCCTTTGATGAACACAAGCTTGATTAGAATTACAGAATTTAGAACCCAAATTGTGTCTCAAAAAAAAATCTAATCTCAAGAAGATGAAGAAACAACTTGGATTGGTGGTGGTCATGGTTTAGTGCACTTCAGAGCTGAATCATATGAAATTGGTCGAACCTAATTCAATCAATTTTGATATACCAACATAGCCATTTCAGGTGGTTCAACCAAACAGAATCTGAGCTCTTTCCCAACCTGCTATCACAAGTGGGCAAAGGCAGCAGAAACTAGTCTCTGACTGTGCTCAGATGCGGACTTGCTTAGATTCTCTCTCCAAGGTGAGAGAGAGTAAGCAAACGATGGAATGGCAGAAAAAAAGAGACAAAACTGAGGGGCTCACACACAGAGAAGCAATAAAGGGACACACATACACAGAAAGGAAGAGGCACGTGGAAGAAGGGAAGCCATATTTTACTGAGCATCTGCTATAACTGCACAATTCTAGACATCTATATGTCTACATCTATATCCATAGGTAGATAGGTATAGATAGATGATAGACAGATAGATAGATAGATACATAAATACATAGATAGATTGACTGATAGATAGATAATTTCTCACAAAAATATTGTCAATAAGTATTATCTCCACCTGGCATGCAGAAACTGAGATTCAGAGTTAAAAGAGCTTTCCAAAGGTCACATTGATAATGTAAACCAGATCATGGCCACTCCCTTGCTTAAACAACAACAACAACAACAACAACAACAACAACGACAACAGCAAAAATAATGGCTTCCCATCGCTCTTAAAATCAACCAGACTTTATGCCGTGGCCCGTGCGTCTCTACGATGTGGCTCCTTCATCTCTCTCCTTTCTGCCCCTCACAGCACTCCAGCCCCGTGGACATTTTATTATTCTCAGAACATACCAGGCATTTTCTTACTTCTGCTTCGTTACACTCACTATTTCCAGCAAAGGAATGCCTCTTTCCCACCGCTTTGCGTGGATGGTTCATTGTCTTTCTTCAGATCTCAAATGTCCTCTCAGCCCCTCCTTCATTCTGCTCTAGCTCGTCACCCTATTTATTTTCTGGATAACACCGCAGTCTATAGTTTTATTTATCTACTAACGTGTTTATCTATTTACTCTTTGTTTTCCTCACAAGATAGTAAGTTCCTGGATGTCAAAACATCTGTTTTATTGACCTTTATATTCCTAGAACCTAGCACATACTTGGTATGTAGTAGAGACTCAGTAAATATTGACTAATAATTAAATTCTTGCGGTATTTAAATTCAGGTTTCCCCCAAAGCTCATGTTCCTTCTACCAGACTGTAAGGATCTCTTATTGGTGGTTACACAGATGAATAGAGCTACACACAGAGGCAAAACACACACACACACACACACACACACACACACACACACACATAAAACATGTACTTTTGCATGGGAAAACATTATAAATTTAGGAAATTTTGACATAAGATTCAAAAAGACATTATTATTTTTTATTTTTTAAATTTACATACAGTAAAATTGACCTTTTTTGGATGTACAATTCTGTGAGTTTTAGCACATGTGTAGGTTCTTCAAATAGTCTCCACAACCAAGACACAGAACTGTTTCATAACCACACGAAATTCCTTCATGCTGCTCTTGTTAAGTCAAAACTTTCCTCTGATCCAACTCCTGGTAACCACTGATCTGTTCCCCATTATTAAAGTTTTACCTTTCAGAATGACATAAATGGAATTATATGTAACTTCTGAGATGGGCTTTTAGCCACTTAGCATAACTCCCTTGAGATCCATCCAATTTGTTGTGTATATGGATTGTTTGTTCTGTGGCATTAAAGAGTGATATTCCATCATGTGGATGTGCCACAGTTTATATGTTCACCTATTGATGGACATGTGGCTTGTTTCTAATTTTTGACAATTATGAATTGAGCAGCTATACACATTTGTGTTCAGGTTTGTGTGTAAGTCAGTTTTCATGTCTCTGGGTAGGATGCCTAGGAGTAGGATGGCTGCGTCAGCTCATTCTTACCACAGGAGTGGTAAATGCGTGTTTCACTTATTAAGAAACCATAGCACATTTCCCAGAGCTGCTGTACCAGTGTGCATTCTCATCGGCAGTGTATGAAAATTACAGCTGACTCCATCCTTACCAGCTCTTGGCATTACCATTTATGTATGTATGTATGTATGTATGCATGCATGTATGCATGTGTGTATGTATGCACGTACTTATTTATTTTAGCCAGTCTAGTAGGTGTGTAGTGGTATCTCATTTGGTATTAATTCGCCTCTCTTTAATGGATCATAATGTTGAGAATCTTTTCATATGCTTATTTTGGTCTGTATATTTTCATGACTGAAATGTCTGTTCAAGTAGTGTTTTGACCATTAAAAAAATTAATTTCTTTGTCTTATCGTTGCATTTTAAGAGGTCTTTATATATTTTATAATCAGGTTATTTGTGTGACATGTAATTTGCATTTATGTGACATGTAATTTGCCAATATTTTCTCCCAGCCTGTAGCTTTTCTACTCTTTCTCTTGTCAGTGTTGTTTGCACTTCAAGATTTTTCCATTTTAATGCAGTCCAGTTTATCAATTTTTCTCTTATGGATTATGCTTTTGGAGCTATAGCTGAGAACTTCTGCTTAACCCATCAGGAAGGTTTCGCCTATGTTTTCTTCTATAAGGTTTCTAGGTTTGTGTTTCATGCTAAGGTCAATGACCTATTTTCAGTTAATTTTTGTATAAGGAGTCAGGTTTAGGTCAAGATTCATTTTTTTTTTTTTTTTTTTTTTTTTTTTTGCGTAAGGGTGTGCAGTTGCTCCAGCACCATTTGTTGAAAATACTGTCCTTCCTCCATTAAATTGCTTTTGAATTTTGTCAAAAATCAGTTTAGCGTACTTGTGTGGGTCTGTTTCTGGGTTCTCTTTTCTGTTCCATTGACCTATATATATGTCTATCCCTTTGCCAAAACCACCCTGTCTTGGCTAATGACTTTATGCTAGTTGTTAAAATCAGATAGTATGAGTCCACCAACATTAATCTTCTTTTTCCAAATTGTTTTAGCTGTACTGTTTTGCCTTCCATTTAAATTTTAGAATCAGCTTGCCTATTGCTGTAAGACATCCTCCTGGGATTTTGATTGGAATTGTATTAAATGCATAGATAAATCTGAGAACAATTGGTATCTTGACTATATTGAGTAGTCGAATCTATGAACATGGTATGTCAGGTCAATTATTACTTGTTGGATTTCTTTTATCAAACTTTTGTGGTTGTAAGCAAGTAGTTTTGTTGCTTTTTATGGGGGTTCTGTAAATGTCAATCAAATCTATTCATTGATGATGTTCACTTCTATCTTGTTGCTGATTTTCTGTTTACTTGTCATAATGACAGACAGATGATGGCAAAGTGTTGAATTATGGATTGTCCATTTTTCCTTTCAGTTCTATCAGTTTTCACTTCATGATTTTTGAAGTTCTATTGTTAGATGCTTATGCATTCAGGATTGTTATGTATTCTTGGTGAATTGACCCTCTTCTCATTATGTAATTTCCTTCTTTATCCCTGGAATTTTTCTTTGTCCTGAAATCTATTGTGTATGAAATTAATATAGTCCCTCCATTTTTCCTTTGATTAGTGTTCATATATTTTAAAATTACATATGCCATTATATTTAAAGAAGGTTGTTTTAGACAGATATGTTGAGTTTTTTCTTTCTTTCTTCTTTTTTATTGGCCATGCTGGCAATCTTTTCTTTAATTGGTGTGTGGACTATTTACATTTGATATGCTTGGATTTGGGTGTATATTTATTTATTTATTTATTTATTTATTTATTTATTTATTTTGGTTTTTCATTCCCTTAGTTTTACATTCTCTTTCCTCATTCCCACCTTCTTCTGTATTACTTGAATATTTATTATTTCATTTTAGTTTACATATTGAAATTTTAAATATTTCTCTTTGTATTAATTTTAGTGTTTTTCTAAGGATTACAATATACATGCTTAACTTTTTACAGTCAACTTTAATTAATGTTTTATCACTTCTAATGGAATGTGGAAATTTTATACTATATTCTATACTATATTTTATTCTATACTATAGAGCCCTCCTCTCTTTATGTTGTTGTCATCATCATTCATTTCATCGTAATCATCTTTATATATCTTTACACACTGAAACCTCATTTAGACAATGTTATGTTTGCCTTCAACCATCATCCATATTTGAAGAATAAGATAAGAAAACTCATCTGTTAACCAGATATCTACCATTTCTGTTGTTCTTCCTTCATTCCTGAAGTTCCACGTTTTCCACTGACATCATGTCTCTTTCCCTTAAATAACTTTTGTCTTTTAGAGCAAATCTGCTTCTGCTAATGGATTCTTAGTTTTCCTTCTGAGAATGTCTTTATTTCCCTTCATTCCTGAAGCATGTTTTTGCTAAATGTAGAAATCTAGACTGAAAGTTCTTTTCTTTAAACATTTAAAAAAATGCACTTTCTCCTAGCCTCCATGGTTTCTAATGAGAAATCCGTAGACATTTGAGTCACTCTTCCTTTTTATGTAATATAGTGCTTTTCTTTGGTTGCTTTTAAGATTTGTTTCTTTGCCTTTAGTTTTTAGCTGTTTGATTACGATGTGCATGGGTATGGATTTCTTTGACTTTATCTTCTTTGGGATTTATGAGCTTCTTAAATCTGTAATTTTCTTTTCTACCAAATTTGGGATGTTTACAGCCATTATTTCTTCAAGTAATTTTTCTGCCCCAAACTTTATCCTCTCATTTTGAGATTCTGATAATACAAAAACACATAGTATTGTCCAAGGGTCCTTGAGACAATGTTCAAATTTTTCAATCTTTTTCTCTCTATTTTTCAGATTGCATGCTTTCTGTTATCTATCTTTAAGTTCACTGACGTCACTCTGTCATCGCCTCTCTGCTATTGAGTTCATCCAGTGAGTTCTATTTTACTAGGCTGTTATATTATTTCATTCTAAACTTTTAGTTTGTTCATTCTTTATATCTTCTATATCTCTGCTGAGACATTCTATCTTTTCTTTCATTTCAGTAATATTCACTCTACTTTTTTGAGCATGGTTATAATAGTTGCTTTAAAGTCTTTGTTGATAATTCCCACATCTGTTTTTATCTCAGGGCTCTCATTTCTTGATTGTCTTATTCTTGAGAGATGTTGAGATTTTCTTGATTCTTCACATGTTGAGTAATTTGGGAATGTACCTTAGCCATTTTGAACATTATCTTATGGGACTCTACGGAGATATGTATAACAAATGTTGATTATTTTTTTTTATATTTGCTTAGCAGGCAATTAACCTGATTATGTTCAGACCAAAAGTTCCCATATAACTCTGGTTCTAATATTAGTTAATTTTTCAAAATCTTTGCCGTGTTCTTCAGATCTGAAGAGAATAAAAAGAGGGTTTCCGTTGGAGATTTTTCTGTTTGTACCCAGTGTGCAGTTCTGGATGTTCCAGACAATTCTGAGTACAAGCCAGTAGAAACCAGAGGCAAAAACCATTGGGAAAGTCCCCACGATTTGATGGGATGTCCAGATATTTTTTCCTTCCCCAATCCGCCTGCTATTTATTTTTCAGAATCCTCAAGTAGTTGCTCATGTATTTTGTCAAAGATTTCATTGTATTCAGTCAGAGACACGGGGAGGGTTTGTTTAATCCATCTTAACCAATGCTGGAACCTCAAGAAAGACTTTTAAAGTTCTGTTGTGTTTTTGCAATTGTAGATAAACTAGAACCAACAAGTTGGATTAATTTAACATCAGTTCTGAAACCAGTAAGAATGGATATTGGTTCTAGTCCTAAGCAAAAGATGCAAGCAAGCAATGAGCTTTGTTAGGAATCTTAAGTTGCAATGTTTCCTGCTCAGCTCATCTCATCTTTTTAAAAGTTGTCAGTCTGAGTAGCGGAAACATTATATATCCCTCTTCAGTGATAAGCACTACTGCAGACTGACCACTCAATGGACAAGTACTTTTGTCTTTTAAGATTTGTAGTTATCTGGAAATGAACTACATGATAGGATTATAAAGTGCACACACACACACGCACACATGCGTGCATGCACGTACAGACATTCACACTTACACATCTTCTATACTATATGCAACACCTATAATCATTGCTAGAAATAGGGGGAAAAAGTTAGGAAGTCCCAAGAATTAACTCAATGAGGCTAATACTTAAAATGAGGAAGTCTTGCAAACTAACTCAAGATTCAAATTCAATATTTATGGAGTCTGACTGCATGTTAAGTAACATGCTACATGAAATATTTATAATCAATTTTTGGAAATGAGGGGAAAATGTAAAATAAGGAAATCCAAGCAAGACATTCTAACTTAAGATTCAAATTCAACCTATATTTTTTTAGTTTCTACTACCTACTAAGTACTGTGCCAAATATTCACAGAGACATGATTATTTTTTTATTTATTACAAAACCTTGCCTGTCCAAATTTAACTTCAGAAGACATTCTGAAAAACATTGTTTGTTTTCAATACTGTCTGTGTCAGAATCTCTTGAGAACAAAATCAAATATACAGTCCTGAGTCCTATGCACAGTGGCTTACATAATATGGCCTGACAACTATTTCCATAGGTGATTCTGGTGCCCCACCTTGATTCAGAATGACTTCGGCTATCTCATGATTTAATTCCCTCACAAAATTCTGATAAATAGGTATCTAACTTTGCCTTGAATGTACCACTCCCTTCCCTTTAATTTCTTTTTTCTGTAGTATTACAAGAGCACATATACACTTAGATCCCCTAAATTGTAATTTTTATTCATGAACTAGTGTTTTTAGAGGTCTTTTCCTCCCTGATACTAGCACTGCTATTAGGTACAATTCTGAGGCAACATTTTCCTTTAGCTCTTAGTGGCTACATCTCGTACTGAGTCCTCAAGTTTTGCGATGTAAAATAGATTCTTTTAGGTTAAGAGATGGATTTCCTCATGCAGCAGCACTTCCTTCAAGTTATTGAACTTTGTTCAATCTCTCTGTTTCATTAGGAAGCTTCTCTCTGCTGTGTCGATTTTCACCATCCTCTAAATTCTGACCTTTGGTCTTTTAGCATCTTTTATGCTAATATCCCATTCTTTATTATCAACAATAAACATTCAGTAAGCATCTATTAGGTACAGAGTGAATCATGGCAAGTATATGTTGGGTAATCAACATCTACCTGACTTACAGCCATAGCAGATATTATTTTTTGATTTTCCCTGATCTCTTCGAGCCTAGATGTAGCTTCAGGGTCCTTCTCAACACAGAGGTCCAGGCACCCATATCATACCACCAAACTTGACACATGGGGTAAAATTTAGATGCTACAACTATGCCAGGCTATAAAAGGTAATAATGTGTGTAATTGGGGAAAATGACACCCATTCTCATTCTTATATGAAAAATCTTTATACATTTGGCAAGGTAGAGCAGGTAGCAGTGTCTTTATGTTGACAAAACAACACTGACCACCTCTTCATTTCTCTGTCCTTCTTTTATCTGCTTTTGTTTCATTCACAGTTTGTGCCAGTCTATAGTAACATCACGTAATTTAGATCTCTGACATTCTGCTCCTGATAACTGTTTTAAGTTAAAGGTGAATTCCGGTAAGTCCTTGGCTAAGGGTTTGCCTGTCTAGTACTCATCACCATAATGGTTTTATGAGGCAAAATAATATGGTTATTTTTTTCCCTGTGTCTCTATATATTTTATATAAAAATAGTATACACAAATATATACTATACCATATGTATGGTAATATATATATATATATATATATATATATATATATATACATATATATAGCATTATATCTGTATATAAATATATCTTTATATACGTATGTATGTGTACACACACACACACACTGCCTTACGTCTAAAGTGAAAAATGAGTTGTCATTCCACTACAAGTTCAAGCAAATGGAAAAATTTTAAATTATCTTTTGTGGACAAGGAGATTCAATACACTGTTTTTGAAGCACTTAGCAGTCTTTGTGAAAAGAGCTTGCCCACAGTTTCACAGTAAGATTTAAACTAATGCTCAGTGATAAGTTTACACACATGAGCTGTAGAATGGAAATATACTTTGATCCTGAATTTGAAACACAAACCATGGCTCAGATGGTTCCCTGGAAGCTCACCGGCCTGGCACATTTTTCCATTCTGAGAGAAACTAAATTTTGATTTGACTGTCCGAGTTCCTCTCTGGTGTTCCACAGAATACTTTCTGCATTTATCACCACAGTCTTCAATTTTTGTGTAGTTGCCCTATGAAACTGTTGCTCTCTCCAGCCCCCTGGCCACCAATTTCTGATGAGAGAAATGCTTGGCCTCAGGCATTAATTTAGAGGCCAGGATGTTGCTTTGGTCCATAAGAGCACAGGTTTCCAACTGAGAGGAAATTTTATAACCTGTGTTTGGGCCTGAACAGAAAAACCTCTAGTCCAGATTCACTTTTCCAGAAAGAGGACTATTTACCTTGGGCATAAAATATTTCAGGTGCAGTAAGGGCAGCTTTTCCTATCTTAGCTAGCACAGCTTTGTTTATCTGGAGAGATTTTGCTCTGCAGCCGCCTGGCAGTTTGACTCGAAAATTTTGATTTTCCATTATCATGCCTCTTGTAATGAGAAATGTGTGGTGACATATGTTTATTAATCTTAGTTAAAAGACACCTGCCCAGATGGTTTATACCTGGAAAACATTTGCAGTCATCAATCCTTCTCTAATCAGCAATTTTTCCTTCCCTCCTGGCACCACACCAATTTGTTAAGATATCCAAGAGTGGCTTCTCTTGGTCATGTGTGGTCCATGCCTTGTAAATGATGAGGATGGAGGGAGATGAAGCAAATAGCTTAGCTTTGAGAAGCAAGTGAGCTTGTATCTCACAGACATACCCTAGTAGCCCCACATGTAATTGAAAGAATTCATCTCACATTAGTGTTTGCCTTACAGTCTGAAAGTCATGATAATGAGGTGCCCTCTCTGTACCCTCCCTTTTCAACAGGCTGCATGAAGAAGTACAGCTGCGCACAGCAGGGTTCTCATCACCACTTCCCCAAGGATGGGGAGGACTGACAACGTGGGAAAGTAGGGGTTGCTTTTGATTGGAGAGGCTCACCTCTTCATTCCAGCACCCGTTACCACTGCTTCCCTGGAAACTCCTGGGTATTTGTTTCTTGCCACAGAAACTAGACTTCTAGAAACAGCAACATTATTCTGAGGTGAAATTAGCTAAGCCATTAGATTGATCAATGTGATGGTGAGCAGACCTGGTAGTTGGGGGACAGAGAATAAGCAGCAATCGTCTGTGAAATACAAAACAGCCCAGACATTAGGGAAAGAGAATTCATGAGTTGTGAGCTTGCCAATAGTAACATGATATTTCCCTGCACCCCATTATGTCAAAAGGGAATTTACGGGATTTTTACCTCATGCTTCCTTCCGGCGTGCGGGCCGGGAGAATTGCAGTGTGCGCTTTGGTAATTTAAACAACCATCATTAGGCATTGCACATTCGATGTCTAATTAAATCTCTCATACCGCAGGATCACAACCACACTCCATCATCTGGGGATCTTTACAGTCTGCTCCGCACCATAGCAAGCAAAGATATATAAATCTACAATCAAGTCTCAGAAGGCCAGAGAGCTAGGAATTTATTTCCACTACAATACTCAGGAACTTCTATGCTAGTATTAAGTAATCCCTGGAGAAGGAACAAGGATATTATTATGGTTCTAGGAATTACCTTCGTCGTAAAATATTGTCTAAAGATAATAATGCATTTCATTTTAGTCTTGCCGTCACCCAAATATTTCCTTGTTGATTGAATGCAATGACACGCTAAGAAGGAATGAAGTCCTTGAGGAAGATTTAGGCATGCATTTACGTGACTCGTTCAATTTCTACTGATTTTGCACTTATGACACCTTCTCCTCGCTCAGACAAATGGCAATGGGCCACTGGTTTTCTTTCTCTGAGGAGACCAGACACTTCAGTGTCATCCTTCAAGTGTCAGTTCTTTTATCTCAATCCCTGATGACAGATTAAACAGTAAAATTTTAGACACTCACCTGTGTGAAAATGTGTAGCCCTGAACTTACAATTAGGCAAATGAGTTCTATGTGTGTGTGAAACCATCTGATAAATACACCTTCATGTAGATTACAATTGCAGGAAACTGTATAATGAAAGATTGGATCAGATGCCAACAATTTACAATCTATAAAAAAATAGCCATCTTTTAACAATGAAGACTCTTTCTATTACTTAAAATTCCTGAATATTTATAGCCAAGCTTCCAAAAACTGTATTTTAAAATATTCCTACATGACTTCAATATTCTGAAAACAAAAATAAATCTTCTATTTGACAAATTGCTTTGCCTGCAAATAAGATATTTAATCAAGTGTGTGTGTGTGTGTGTGTGTGTGTGTGTGTGTGTGTGTGTGTGTTTCTCTCTCTCTCTCTGTCTCTCTCTCTCTCTTATTTTTTGGGTTGATACCTGGACTTATATTCTTGAATTCTGGTGTTGATTTCTGATAAGAACTTGAAAGGTGAAGAAAGGAAACAGGCTACATTGTGGCAGGTTTTGGTCACTGTACCATCCTCTGAAAAAAAATAATAAACTAGGATGAAGAGTGTTGTTTCAGCCCACAATTCTTTATTTGATGTATAAGGTCATCAGATGAAACATGAAGTAGAGATAGGCTTTCTAACCATCTGTGTATTTTGGTTCCAGCTGACTGACAGTACAAAGAAAATGTGTCAGTCATGAATATTAAGTTTCTTTCTAGCATTTTTCTTCCAGATGGAAGCAACATGCACATTGTAGCAATGCTTCTTCCAGCTGATGAATTTTCTTATTTATATTTTTGGCAAAGCATATTGATTTTCATCTGTGACTTTCACCTTAGTACCCTCCTGCAGGGTTTTAAAAATGTTCAGTTGAGTTTCTTTTGAAAGACCCCACCCTCTAAAAAATCTATTTATATCAAAGTCATTCCAGCACAGGCCCTCTTGTTATCTCTCAAACACGTCATTCTTTTTTGTCCTGTTTCCTATTTTGGAGTACATAGTATTATAGACCTACCTTTCTAACTGATTGGTATCATTATTTCCTGATCTTGTCATCACAATACTAGAATAGTAATAATCAATTTAATATTAAAATCTGCTATTTTAATCTTATCTTTGTGCCAGGTACTTGTAAAATGCTTGCTATTCATTATGGCTCTTTATTCTTCCAAAAGCTCTAGAAGTTAAACACTATTATTTCTATCACATGGTTGAGGAGACTAAAGACAAAAGAGGTTAGGTAACTTCCCCAAGGCCACGTAACTAATAAATGATAGCAGCAGGATTTGAAGCCAGTCTCTTTGAATCCCAGTCTCAATCTCTTAATTGCTAAACTATCAAAATTTTATAAACTTGATGATTCTGTTACCCATTCATTAATATCTGCCTTATATTTCAAACAAAAATGTAATAGGAATGTAACTATAAAAACAGTGTTTAAAGGTTCTGCTCTGACTCACTTAAGGTTCTGAGGTTTTGCAAATTATTTCCAGCCTGGCCCCCAGAGAGCCCAAAGAGAATCACATCTAAAGGGAAAGGTTTTATGTTGGGAGACCAGTTTTTTCACTGAACAGCTCTTATCCCCATGGCAACAAGCACATGACTGAATTCTCCTTTGCAAGCTCCACCAAATGGCAAGAAGGTACACTTCCTGGAGTGGCTGTTGCTTGTAGGAGATGAGGCATAGTGGTCCAGCACAATGATACTAACGGCACATGTCCAGCTGTGGTCTTTGTTTCCTGATATATTTGTTGATGGCTTTGAGATGGAGGAAAGGAAAAAGGCAACACAACCCCAAATTGCCATCATTGTAATCGTTGATGTTACCATTACTATTGATAGAAGAACTGTTTCTAAGCTGTCTGTTACCTTTCAGAAACATTAAGAGTCACGTATTTTAAGCAGCAGTCACCATATCTAATTTATATGGCATTTATTCAAGCTTTAGTTTGTCTAAGTCAATCACTGAAAATGAAATCTTGCCTTTTGATTTGTTGCTGGCCCTTATTTGAATGGGAAAAAGGAAACTTCACATTTGAACATTTCAAGCCTCATCATATTTTCCTTTTCTACATGACAGCGATAAACAGATCTTGGCAAAACCTCAGACGCAAAAGAAATTTTAAAAATGAACCACACTGTCATTTCTTTTGAGTGATATGGCAATAAACCAATAATTCAAAAGATCACTGAATATCTAGACTTCTAAAGCAGGAGAGTAGCTGAGATTGTTGGTATAAGAAAGCACCATTTAATTTAATGAAATTTTAAAGGGTGACTTGTTAGAGAAAATTCATATTTTTGGAATGTCAGTGATGATTGGCCGAGAGAAAATTTAATAGAATGAAAAGATATGAGCCTTGGAAGTGGAGAGACAATCTCAGATACTTTATGAGATCTTGAGTACATTACTTAAATTCACTAAGTTTTGGTTTCCTTAATAACGAGGAGAAGTAATAATTGGCAGCTTGCCAGGTAATCATAAGCAATAGGACCAAAATATGTAAGAATATAAAAAAAATTCCTTGTCATGTAACAGTTGCTCAAGAAACTATAAACCACTATTTTTCTCTCGATGTTATTTTCTAATGGGTAATGGCATTATTACCTGTCTAGGAGGAGAGCTGAGTGGATGACCATTTTTTCATTAGGGGACCCTTGGACAGGTGAATAATGCAGTGAACATTATCTGTTAACTTTCTGAATGTGAGGGTGTGTTCTTATGAGTCTGAGGACCCTGACTACAACTTGCCAGACATTAAACTATGCAAATCAATAGGCTGAGGACATCTGCAACCTTTCAAAACCTCATGTTTTAAAAAATCCATTTATGAGACGGAAAGGGTTGGCTCTCCAAGGGAGGACACTCAGAGAATGAGATCCAGTTGGATAAGCCTTTTAATTATATTTATTGACCCTTCTATTGGAAGTCACCCAGTGGCCAGACGTGGATGCGCAAGGGAGATTTGAGGCTCCACTTTTAATGGAAGTGAAATGCTACAGGCAAAAGAAGAGAGCGCAGATGTTTGCAAAGCCATGAGATCCCAGGCTGCACTGACATAGGTGCCATCTGACTGCAAGGCATTTCCAGTAACTGGGTCCTGCTCAGAGTTCTGATCTAAGCACCTCATTGCAGAACTGGTGAGCTGCAACCCCTTAGAGTGATCCCAGCTGAGATGGGAACAAAGGCCAAAAGAATAAACAATCTGGTTAATTGAGGTTGAATGATGGAATTGCAATGAGGGACCAATTAAAGGTGCAATAAGAAACATGTTTAAAACCTCTAGTAAACCTTGAACAGATAGCAGTGTTGTGCCCTGGAAATAATAACAGCAAAAAGCTATGGAATCATAGCATGTAAGCTAGGAATCTGAGAGTGTGATTATGGGAAACAGAAAAATCAAAGTTGTTTTGTTTTTTTGGTTTTTTAAATTTCTGTTTCTATGACTTACATTTTTTACAATTACCTTTAAGAGTCATCCTATAACTGACATACATTTTGTAAGAATTTACCTGTCATATGTGTCCTTGAGGAAGTCTCTAAGTCTCAGTGTCTTCATCTGTAACATGAGGATAACAATATCTACCTTGTAGAGTTAAAGGCAAGAGATTATATATAAACTAATACAAATATATGTGCATATATTAGTTTCCTAGGACTGCTGTGGCAAAATACCACAGACTGGGTGGCTTAAGCAACAGAAATTTATTTTCTTACATTTCTGGAGGTTGGAAGTTCAAGATCAAGGTGTCGACAGGTTTAGTTTCCTCTGAGGCTTTTCTCCTTGTCTTGCAGATGGCCAGCTCCTCTCTATTTTCATATAGTCTCTTCTCTGTGTATATGTGCATCGCTAGTGTCTCTTTGTGTGTCCAAATTTCCTCTTCTTATAGGACATCAGTAATATTGGATTAGGGCCCACCCTAATGACCTCATTTTAACTTTATCGTCTCCAGTCTCCATAAAAAATCCTATCTCCAAATATAACCACATTCTGAGATACTAGGTATTAGGTCTTTAACTTATGAATTTGGGAGGACACAATTCAGCCCATAACAGTATATATGTTGAGTTTAGAATTACTGTTCCATGGTAAGCACCCAATAGATAATAGCCTTTATTACTATCAGGGGTATTATTATTATTAAGCTCACATAATTTGATTTTCATATCAAATATGAAAATTAGATACAAATTACCATAATAATTTTATATGTATATAGGGAAACTGAAGTGCAGAGAAGGTAAAATATTGGCCCAATATTGTGTTATATGTATCAGTGTTAAAGCTGGGAGTGCAACTCATTTTCTGTGACCCCCAAATTGTTTCCTTACTACCACATTGTGCTGTCACCAAGTAGTTAGACAATGGTCAGAGAATTCATTTTCCTTAAATTCATGACTATCGTGACCCAAAACATGTCTACTACATCTATTCCAAAGAAGCTATTCATCTAAGTGATTCAGTATCTTAACAATTAGGGTATTCTCTAATTAGAGGCAAATTCTATTCTTCATTCTCTGAAGTCAGTGCTTTTATCCCAAGGTGAAAACTTTGAAATATAGAACAAGGTAACTGTATAAGACTTTTCCATGTCTGGGAGATTCTTTGTCTTTTGATATTTGTATCATATTGTCTATTGTCCAGGATGGAAGCCAACAAATAGAAATCTACTCATCTTCCTATCACCTAGTTCACCAAAGTCCGTGCCCCTATCCACACTTCCATGTCTCCCATCTTATTTAATGAAGAAAGTCTCCTAGCTCCTACCTGAGGCTAGATGTCTCATCATTATCTCTCCTTCTAAAGCACTTTACTCTCGTGATCATTTCCCTTCTCTCTGCTCCATCAATTTCTCCCTCTTTAGTGCATCACTCCATCAGCATGCAGACGTGCTTTAGAATCTCATATCTTAAAAGAAAAAAAAAACAACTTTGGTGGTCCTCTAGTTACTGATCTATTCTTTTTATACTGCCCTAGTAAAATATAAAAGGTAGATATAGTCATTGTCTCCAATTTTTCATCCCTCATTTACTTCTCAACCCACGCCGATCATGTTTTCTCCACGGAAATCCATATGTTCGCTTTTCTTACAGTATTTGGTCTCTTAGCAGTATTCAACCCTGTTGTCTACTCTATCCTTCGTGAACACTTCCTTCTCTTGGTTTCAGGTCAGCATATTCATTTTATTCCTTCCCTGATTATATCACTGGCTACTTCATCTCAGTCTCATTGTTTGATCCTTGCCTGACAATCTCAAGGACCCTAAACTTTGAGTGCCTCTCAGATCCTAGGTTCCTAAGGGACCCTCCCCTCAGATTGTAGGTTCCTAAGAGATCTGAGAAAAAATACCAATATTTTTGCACTTAATCCTGTATTAAATGTAAAAAACCAAACAAACAAACAAACAAAAAAACAACAAGCTTTAAGTCTTAGATGCTGTCCAATATACCATGTGTCTTTCTAGTTTTATTTATCTTGATGCTTGAATGGTATTTATTTTCTCACTTGATTTATTTCCTATTTGAAAACAGCTGTCAGAATTGCTTGTAGAAGGTATATGTGTTTGTATTTTAGATATTATCTATTGAGTACAATTTGCATGGATTCTCTTACATAAACATTACAAGTACCTATGAGAAAGTGGTTATTTTCCCTTAATAGACACAAACTGGAAGTGTAGTGAGTTCCAGGGACTTATGCAAGTTTATTCAGTCAATGGCACAGTCAGGATCCCACCCCATGTCTGACTCTTTTGCTGATGGGCTCAATAAAAGTACAGTGTTATATTTAGCAGTTCTAAAGCAAACAGGAATTTGGGATTTGGATATGGCCATTTTCGTTTTTTGGGATTTGTAGAGTGTCTTTTTCTGTAAGCAACAGCGAACAGGAATAAATAATGAGATTTATCATCCAATTAAAGAAACTCCAGACTTATGTTACAGTAAGATCAGTAGCACAAGAACGTCATTGAGAATCCAAGTTCCTTTCAGCTTTCTGCTTTGCCGTCCTGTGTGTTGGCTTCATCTAACGGCTGTTTCTCCTTATAATTGCAAGATGGCTGACATAGTTATAGAAGCACACCAAAGTACAATATCACCTGGTAATAATAAAGGAGATATTTCCGACTGATGAAATTTATCAGGAAGTAAAACGAATTTCAGAAGCCTTCCAGTGGACATTTTCTCACATCTCATTGACAAAACTGGCTATATTGCAACCTGTAAAGTACCCACCTTGGCAGCAAAGGACCCATCTCTAATGGCTTAGACTTACCAGGATCTACCTGATTCATGGGGAAGGAGGAACATCGGAAAACAGAAGAAAATCCGGGCTTGGACCTCATGAAAGGAAGATGATTATCACATAGACAACCAAAACAGTCTATTTTATTTCTCCAGGAGTATATCAGCCAAAAGATCTGTGGCTGCACATTAGTGTTTGTTTATGTTCTATTTTGAAGCCATTTTCCATTTTGAAACCTCACTTTGTTAAGAACTTTTCAGCTGTTCTTCAGACATACCTTTTTCCCCCCAAAAGTCTAAGTAGCTACTTTGTTGGCAAGAACCTTAAATAAACATGCTTTCTGTGGTATCCAGGAATGCTTAATTATCTATCATTTGATCTGTGACTGTGCTGTGTAGGATTTCCAATTTTTCAGAATGTACTGGTATGCTAAGGGATTGAACACATTCCCAAATTGTCCAGAGGCTCATGCAATTTTAAAGTTTTTTTCTTTAGAACCAAGTTGTCCGGGCTATACAATCGCTGATCATAATGAACAATTTGAACATGTTCCAATGACGTTCTCTTGTGAGTGCTATCAGTAACTCAGATGCCCTGTGTTGGTCTCACCTCATTCTTATTTATAGGATATTCACATTTTTAAATATTTTCCCCATGCTCTTTTCTTTGGCTTTAAAGCAAACTATATTTGCAATTGGCATTATAAACTCTCACCATGCTGCATCTCCAGTAATGCTGCAGATGAAATATCACTACATAATCTCTCTCTCACTCAATAACACGGAAACTGACAGTGATTCTACTGCCCTTATTCTTAATTTTACTTTAGGACAGGTGCTCTCGCATAGAAAGCATTTTGACATGATGGACTGCAGTCTTTTCCCAACCACTCTGGATGCCAGAAGTACCCGTGGGCTACAACTGATGGCATCATCACCTCACTCCTCCGGTGGAAGCTGGAAGAGAGTTTGTTGACAAGAGCCAACCCTGCCTGTCACATTCATCCAGCCTCTTTCAAATCCTCCTAACATCGCCTCCCCAATCCTCGAGAATTTAATAAAGAGCAAAATAACAATACTTCTCATCTTTGCAGAGTTGACAATTAACTAATTAGCCCATTAACTCATTGGGCCAGATTTGTCCCAGTAAGGTAAGGGGTTTGGGAGGTATATTAATCCTTTACGGCCACTGGAGCCACATTTGCAGCTAATAGACCCATCTCCCTAACTTACTACCAGGAAGGGGCTGAAGTATTGGTAGGATATAGAAGCCATTAATCCTCCCTGTACCCCGAGGGGCAGGTGAGAATGACTTTGCACAAATTGATAAGAAATTGTGCTTTGTTTTGTTTTTCTCTTTCAAGACCAAAAAGAGACTCTGAATTGAAGCCAAGATTGGAACTCAATATTTTCTGGGCAACAGCCTATATTCAAATTTGAAATCTTGCCAGAATTTGTTTATTTGTTTATACTTTTAGACCCAATACTGAGAGTGGGTAGGCAAGTTTTGTGCTGGGGCCAGGATAATTCTAGTGTCTGGAGACTTTGACAGCAAGAAAGGAACACTGTGATTCTGTTTCTATTCTATTGTCTGCTCAAATAGACACTTATTAAGTCATGTGGAGTATACCTCTAGATGGTGGTGTGTGTGTGTGTGTGTGTGTGTGTGTGTGTGTGTGTGTGTGTTGGGTGGGGGAATGTACAAAAAAAGACATTGCTGACACGATTCCTGTTCTGCAGAACCAGACTGTGGGAGTGAAGTGGGCTCTGCCCACAGTAGCTGCAGCTGCAGCTTATCTGAAGGAAAAGTATTTAGGACTTTTCTCTGCCTCTGACTTTCTCAGGAGGCAGAACATCCCTATTGGGATATCCTGGGAATCTGGGCAAGGCTTAGAGGGTACCACCTAAACCACGCCATAGAAAAAGCCTGAAGGCTGAGCAGAGGAGCCCCTGTTTGTGTCAGCATTCCACATGGGGTTTTGAGTTCTCCTGTGGCAAGGCACATGGTTTGAAGTCAAGTTACCAAATCTAAATGGAGAAAATGTGAGTGTAAAGCCAGAGATGGGGGTGGAAAGATATGCAGCTAACGTGGTTGGAACAGAGAAAAACCAAGATCTGTAGAGAAATCAAGGGCAGGTGGCAGCCCCAACCATCTTTTATGTGGATTTCTAGGCCATGTGGCATAAAGTGGTGATGGGGGAGGTGTCTTGAGTGTTTAAGGGTACAGCCTGGGGCTTACAAATGTATTTATAACTTTATATTTATTTTACATACAGAGCCATGCATCTGTGTCTGGCTGCTCCCTCTTCTTAACCCCACAGATTAATGACAGCTACTTTGGGGAATAAAGAGAAATTGACTTTTTCTTTCTTTAAAAATAATATTAATATCCCTGCTTATATCTGTTCACTATGAGATATTTAGGTTACCTCAGCAGTATACAACACTCCAGGAATCTTTTCTCCCTTTCCAACTATTGTGATCTGTTCTCTCATCAATGCAGTTTCTGTGTCAAATAAGAAGGGATGCTTTCATTTCAACAATAAGTAGCATGGAATGTGGGGGAAAAAAACCACAGCAAACTCTTTGATGGGAGGGCGTAGAAATTCGGAGAAAGAGAGGCTTCCATGACCTTCTAGAGAAAAAAGGCCTAGAGCTAAAATTTAGAACACAGAGATTTTTCCTGCTTTGCTTTTTGGAGTATAAGTCATTTCACCTCTCTGTGATCCATCTTTGCCCCTTGAAAACTAATGTATGTATGGATATATGTATTAATAACTCACTTTGTTCCACAAAGGTTGTAAGCCAGCATCTCGAAGTGTAAACAAAAATGTGCTTAGCAATATGTAAGTGAGAAAATTGGTTCAAGGGAAAAGAAATAGTATAAAAAATTAAGATGGAGTTAAGATCATTTTGTCCATAAAGTAATTTGAGTTGGTAGAGATGGTCAGGAATGTGCCTGGGTGTTTTCCAATCATACATGCCAAGAGGGTAATATGATGGTGATGATGATGAAGGCAATGATGATGGTTACAAAGAGTCAATGCTTATTAACTGCTTACCCTGTGCCAAGCACTGTGCTCAGTAAGCATTTTATTGGTATTATTCCATTTTATCTTGTTCGAAACCCTGATAGAGATACAATTATTGTCCTCATCTTTCAGATAAGGAAACCAAGATTTAATATGATAAAAATAAACATTTTCCAAAAGAAGTAGAGTATGGAAATAAATATTGCTCCATGGGTGACCAATAAGAGATCACAATGCCATGTAGGGATAGATACCCTCAAAAATATCTTTATGATGAATCTAATTGAGCTAAATAGCATTAGAAAATCTATAAAGTTGTTACAATGTTACCTTTACATCCAAGTGAAATTCCTTGCAGGTGTTCTATAAGAAGCTATACAGTATTGTTCCAGGTATGCAGGATTCTCATGCTTTGGCTTAACCCAAGGATTTATTTTAGTTGATCTATAGGCATGAGTAGTTTTAGCCTCAAAGTAATGCTCCACAGTTTCTATCTCAGAGCATTTATGAAGTATTTAAGCTCCCTGACAAATACCTGGAGTTGCAGATGTCTGTATCACTTGTTAAATCCAGCCCATCGCTAGAGGTGGGATTGATTCCACTTTATAAATGTGGTGGAGACGAACAAGACACATAAGCAAACAGATCAGGATAAATTCATCCACAGAATGGCTATGGGCAAAACCAAACATTCCTCATTAAACAATTTTGAAATGTCTCTAAGCCCCAGAATAATGAATAATCAAATTTCAATTAACTTATATATCCATGTGGTCATAAAATTTGTATTGAGATATGCTAAGTATTAGAGGCATAATGGAAAGAAAATAGATCCAGCCCCTCTGGTCACTGAGCATATGATCTACTAATAGCTATTGATCATTAAATAAGCAGTTAAAATAAAGCATGGTAGAACACACAGAAACAGGCACACAGGACAAATGCCAGGTGAACTGAAGGCAGAGATTGGAGTGATGTGTCTACAAGTCAAGAAACACCAAAGATTGCCAGCAAACCTCCAGAAGCTGGGAGAGAGGCCTGGGATCATTCCCGCGTACCTTCAGCGGAGTGCGACACCTTGATCTCACACGTCTGTCGTCCAGAATCGTGACACCATAAATGTCTATTGTTTAAGACTCTCTATGGTACCTCGTTATGGCAACCATAGGACACTAATACACACCCCACCCCACCACCCCATTCTCAAGGCAGAAACCTGGGCGTCATCCCAAACTCCCTCTCCCTCTTGTCTCAACCCCCACACTCAGTCACCACACTCTGCAGTACCCCTCTCTTATGTGGTATCCTTTGCCGAAAGCCTCCTTTGGCAAAGGCCTTGCTCAGCTCAGGCCTAGCTCGGCTCACATATACAGCTCAGTCAAGATTCAATCAAGAAAGCAAAACCACTAGGCATATTAAGGACTTATTGTAGGAATAAGAAGTTTCACAATTGTGGAAGGAGCTTGGAAAGGAAAGATCTGAAAAGGAAGTTTTTTTGTTTTTGTTTTTTTTCTTAATCAGAGAAAAATCACTGAGCAGCTCTGTATGGATGAATGAGTTGAAACTTAGGAATCTTGAAGGTAGGCTTGTGCAGCTGGCACAGTGGGGCCATGAGTTTGTTGGTGTAGACGCCTATGGAAGGGTTTTGACTTCTTGTGGCTTCTTGGCTCTGGTCTCTTCGTACAGGGTCTAGCGTGGGTCTGGCGGCACTGCGGGTCAGCAGGGCCAGCTGTCAGGACTGAAATGTGGGTGCAGAGTGGATGAGAGGGGGCCCAGAGGAGAACCCGCTCACACCTCTGCACGTGTCTTAGCTTCTAAACAATCATGACCTTTAGAGTGTAAGGGCTGCTGCCACCATTCCACCTCCCAAATCTCACACAACTTCACTTCAGGGAATTCTAACCTGGGGCCATACAGAGAGAGGGATTCTGAGCAACTTCACTCCCAAACTGACTATAAAACACTATAGCTCAAGCTATTACAAATGCCTACAAACTTGGCAGCTTGGAAGAACAGAACTGGGTTGTCTCACAGCTCTGGAGGCCAGAAATCTGAAATCAGTATGTCAGCGGGGCTTTGCTCCCCCGAGACGCTCTGGAGGAGAATCTGTCCCTTGCCTCTTCCAGCTTCTTGTGGCTGTCATTTTTTGACTTGTGGCCACATCACACAGCACCATAATTTCCTGTTTGTTGTTTCTCTCTCCTATGAAAATGTGATCTCTTCAAGTGTGTAGATCTGTCTTTCTCTTCCTGGACAGCTCAGTTTGGCCCATTAGACATGAAATCAGAGTTTGGGAGATTATCCCTGGTCATGAGCTACATCAGTTGATATTAATCGTACACGCCCAGATACCCTGGTTGGAAAATGCTTCCTCTAGTTGTTCCCAGGTCGCTATTCTATAAGTCAGAGCTTCCCACATAGGATGATCGAAAACGATTACGCCCTCAGGTTTCCACGCGTCCTAATAGGGTTTGGATTTAACTGGAGTTGGATTTATCTAAGCAGTCTCATCTGTTTGTTCCAAAGGGCTCTACAATAATGATCATTTTTTTACATGTGAAATTAGATGAAAGAAGTTGTGAAGCCATGTTCTAACTAAGGAAAACTTGGTCCTATCTTTTATAAATGAACTTTTTATCTTCCCTGAGTTCCAATATAGATGGAAATATACTGTTATGTGGTAAAACGAATACAAGTTTATGCCTCCACTAACTGTGTGTTGTTGTTTTGGTCAGTAACCTACCTAAGACTTGGTTTTCCCATTGTGAAATGAAAATAGCAGTCATACCTACCCTAAGGGATCGTTTATGTGGAAGCACTTGCTACATTCTCATGTCTGATGTCAGTGCTAATAGTAGATTTTTGATTTGAGGTCAGAAATGCCCGTCCAACTCATGATGTCTGATTAACCCCATGTAACTGTATTGGAAATTTGCCATTTGGTTCATTCACTACTCTTCTTATTTGGGGATCCCCAAGATGGGCATAAGCAGAACCCCTATCTTGCACAATCGGGCATCTATGATACAGATATGTGAGAAGGCTCGATCAGGCTGGTACCAGCTCATCAGTTCTTGAGGAAGTGGCTCACAGTTCCAAGCAGGGTGGAAGATGGTTAGAGAGTCACAGCGGGGTATAGAGTTCCGAAGCTGTGGATCCAGGGGCCAGAGGGAAGGGGATAAGGTGGCTTCCTCGGAAGATTTTGTGCCATGGGCTGCAGCTGGACCTTACCTCCCTGAGTTCCTGCTTTTCCTTTATGAATCTATGCTTTAGCCAGTTCATCATTTCTACAAGTTCTCCTTTATCTCCTCCCCTCCAAAATTCTTTGTTGCTTACGTTACCTAGAAATGGCTTCTCTTGATTGCCATCAAGAACCCATCTAGAATAATAACTTGAAAGTTTTAAAAATATCAATTCTACCTTAAATAAAAACAATATCCTTTTAATCACATTGATGAAAGAAATTTTTATTTTGTACAAGTATATTATACTGCATTGGTTTGCCAGACTTTTCTAAGCTTCAATCAATTTCTTCATCTGTAAAATAAGGATAATTTCTTTTAGGGCCATTTGAACATAGAATGAATTATTCAACAGATATTTATTTGGTTCTTATTATTTGTCAGGCACTGCCCTATGTGTTCGGGATACATGTAAAGCATTAAAAAGATATCTAATGAGTGTTTCATAAAACATAAGTGCTGGATAAAACGGACAAATAAGGAAATAGTGTGTGAAATGATTGTCATAGAATTAAACTGTATAAATAAGGAATTTAAAGCTCTGATACATAATGGTATAAAATGAAAGTATAATGTGATAGATGCCATTTTTTAAATGCAATTTAGAAAGGTAATCAATGCTCAGATATGCTATTAAACACCTATTATGTGCTCTTAACTGTGGTAGATCAGGTGAATGATTTCCAAAACGACACAGTTTCTGGTCTCAGGGGAGACAAGCCATATGTACCTGAAACAATAACTTAAAATATGTTGAGACATGACAGTGCCATACAAATGGAACAAAAAGGAAAGGTTCCAAGAGTGAAGGGAAAAGACACCACTGCCATCCACCTGGGCTCTGTGGGAAAAGCAACAGAGGAGATATTGGAGCACAGCCTATAGTATTGATAGGATTTGAAACACTACTTTCACTAGTTATATACACTGTTCACCCATATTTTTTCCCATGTGAGCCACTGGTTGGATTGTACATCCTGACGCCATTGTGGTTGGGTGGGACCATGAGTGAGTGGAGAGCAAAAGTGACATGTGTCACTTCCAGGTCAAAGCATTTAATTGCCAACCTGAGTCCTATCAAATCCTCTTTATCCTCTGACACAACAACCAGCAATGTTCAAAATGGCTACTTCATCCACTGACTCCGTAGTGTGTAAGATGAGGCCACCCACCGGCCCCGCCCAACTCCCATCCCACCCATACTAACTCACCATAGGCACGTGACTTGCACAAACAGTAATCCTTTGTTGTTGCAAGAGTTAGAGGTTGTTTTGTTACTGCAGATAACCCAGCCTTTTCTTACTGATTCAGCATTGGTAGGAGAAAAGGCAAAAGGGGAAGCATGGATGTGGGAATATAGAGTCTTAAGTAGGTCAACTCCTTAACAAAACTTAATTTTGAAAAGAAGTCGATTCTACTAAAAAAATAAAATAAAATAAAAGAGGGATCTTAGACTGCAGAGAATTTTACATGTCGGTATAAGAAACAGGAACTTCTTTCAGGACCCAGTTACTGGTTTTGAGTACAGGCTAGATGTGAGAACTAATTTGATGATTCAGCTGAAAGCAATGGAATTAGAGAAGGGAGCCCAGTCAGGCTACTGAAGATGCAGATGGTGTATGATAAGATAATAAATTGTCTTAAACTGGTGGCATTACTCTCCTTTAAACAAAGAACAACAAAAAGTTCCCAAACAAATTGCATGCTAATCTGGGGAGAATTTATGGATTCACCTCTAACCATTTGAGCTATTGGCTTAATATCTTAGATTCAAGGAAAAAGCTCTTGGACCTCTGATTTCACATTCATCGTGCGTGAGTAATGGTTCTTGTTAGCCCTGTAATAATGTCCTCTTTTTTTTAAAGTGAAGCTTAGTAATAAAATTTTTATTGTAATCCAATGCTTACATGATTCTTCCTAACTAAGAATTATGTTTGGTGGATTTCAGCAACCCCAGAAAATACTCAGGCGAAGAATTTGGAAATATACGTTTGGCAAAAACCAACACCCTTATGGATTAATGTTTTAGGGAGATTTCCTAAGAATATGCTATTTCTTATTGTCTTGTCTTTTACTTTTAAATTTATAACTAGTACTTTTCAACTTTGAATTACTTTAAGAATCACTTGGCAACATATTAACATATACAGAACCTGGGGTGGCGGGTTAACGCAGTTGGTTAGAGCCTGGTGCTGATAACACCAAGGTTGCCAGTTCAATCCCCGTATGGGCCACTGTGAGCAGCGCTCTCCTTAAGAAAAACAAAACAAAACAAAACAAAACATACAGAATCCTCAGGTCTATCTCAGAGGGTTTCTGATTCAGCACGAATCGGGAAAGTGAGGTGTTATGGACGAAATGTTTATATCCCGCCTTCAAATGGATATGTTGAAACCCTACCCCCCACTGTGATGGTATTAGGAAGTGGGCCTCTGGGGGTGATTAGGTCCTGAGGGTGGAGCCCTACGTATGGGATTAGTGCCTTTATTAAGAGACCCCAGAGAGCTCTCTCACCCCTTGTACCATGTGAGGATACAGCCAGGAGACAGCCATCTATGAACCAGAAAGTGGCCCTCACCAAATTTGACTGCACCTTGATCTTGGACCTCACAACCTCCAGAATTGTGAGAAATAAATGTTTGTTGCGTAAGGTACCCAGTCTGTGGTACTTTTTGTTGTAGCAGCCCAAATGGAATAAGATGAGGGCCCTAGGATCATACACTTTAAGAAGTAGCTCAGGTTACATGTGAAGGGAGTCTGAAGACCATACTTGGAGGGACATTGTATTGACTCTGAGCTCCTGGACTCAACCATGGGCTCTGTGAAGGCAGGGCTGTATTTTAATTATCTTCATATCCCTCCTACTTATTATAATTCCTAGCACATACGAGGTCTGACAGTTAAGTTTGTGAACTCATCCTAGAAAAAGTGCTACATACCTCACTGCTGCATATCACTACAGTTATCTTTGAAGTACTCCCCTTGGGAAGCTATGCACCGATGCCAGTGCCTAGTCCACCCTTCAAAGCAATTTTGGAACTCTTTTTCTGGAATGGCCATCAGGGCTGTTGTCGTGTTACTCTTGATGTCCTGAATGTCATCCAAATGTCTTCCTTTCAATATTTCCTTTATCTTTGGGTAAAGAAAGAAGTCGCTGGGGGCCAGATCAGGTGAGTAGGGAGGGTGTTCCAATACAGTTACTTACTGGCTAAAACTCCCTCACAGACAGTGATGTGTGAGCTGGTGCATTATCTTGGTACAAGAGCCATGAATTGTTGGTGAAAAGTTCAGGTTTAACTTTTTCACGCAGCCTTTTCAACACTTCCAAATAGTAAACTTGGTTAACTGTTTGTCCAGTTGGTACAAATTCATAATGAATAATTCCCTCTGATATAAAAAAAGATTAGCAACATTGTTGCAGTAAATTCATGAACTTAATTGTCAGAGGCAATGTGTCCGTACAAGACTTACAGACTCTGTCTTTGCAGTCAGACAGACCTGGAGTTACTTGCTGGCTCTAAGACTTAGTAGGTGTGAGACACACTGTGACCTCTCTAGACGTGACTTGGTCCTCTTCAAGTTGAAGATAATGATACCTTCCTCTGTGAGGATTACGAAACTTACATGAGGTTATGTTTCCATAGAGTTTGGCACAGTTCCTGGGGCCAGAGATTTGGAGTGAGTTCGTGGTAATGTTATGATGGTATTATGACAGCACACAAGAATGCTATGACTGGGGTCCCTTACCAAGGAAGGAATGCCAAATTGGAATCAAAGCTCGTCTTCATTAAGGGTTGAGACTGCATCCAATACCTTGCAAGGTTGAAAGCGAGTCAAAGCTGATTTGGAGAATGTGGTATGGGCCTGGAGGTCGTGGTGAGGCATCCTGGCTCCCCAACATGAAAGAAGGAAGTCCAGGGTGATCTCACCACGATGGCTTACTTTGAAAGTTTGGTAGCCCTTCGTGTCAGAACACATGGCTCCATCATGTTCCATCCTCTAACCAATAGTATTAGAAATCTCTTCTTCCTTCAGGGAGGGAAGGAGACAAAGTGGTAGAAGAGAGAAAGAGGAAGCAGAATTATTTCCTCCCCTGCCGAGCACAACAGAAGTGTTCCATTAAAGGTGTTTGTTTGGGTTGTCATTTATTATTATCATTATCATTATTATTATTATTATTATTATTATTATTATCCTCCAACTTGGTAAATGATGAGGATATCTAACCTTTATTTAATGCTTTCTATGTGATACAGGCTCTGAACTCAGAATGTGCCATGTGTCACATCGCATCCTCACTGGAAACCTTTGAGGTTGCTGCTATTTTTATCACCACTGAGACACAAAGAAAGGAAAGATCAGAAAGGTTAAATAATTTGTTCAAGGAAGTGAGGTCAAAGCGTGGGTTCTGTCTAATGAGCAAATCATAAGACATTGTTAAAAGTGGATTAGTTGTTACATTGAAATAGAGGGAAATATGAGATTCCCTGAATTTGGAAATTCGCTTCCAACTTAGAGTTTGGGTATGTGTTTTGGGGCGACGGAGTCTGCTTTGCCTTTACCTAATGGAAAACTGTCCATGAAACACAAAACAAAGCAACAACCAAAATGTAGCTGAAGCACTTAGGTAATGTCTCTCTTACTTGTGTTAGTCAAAAGTAAGAAATTATAATTCAGGTTTTTCTGCGGCTTAATTATAGGCCTCTGTGCTGCAAACAATGCACTAAGTACTAATAATAGGGGCCATCCAAAAACAAATTCTCTAGAGACCTCCCAACTCCGCTGGGTCTGTTTAGGGCAAGTGATAAGGAAACAATGTTCTGTATGAAGGAGCAGCAGGGCCCCTAGACAGTGTGAATCTTTTTCTTGTTAATGAAGTAAAATGAACACTGTTACTGGTGTAAAATCAACAGCAGAAATGAAAAGCCATTCTTGTTACTTACCTCAGGGCTGCAAAGGAAATATCCATGGAGCGTGTTAGCTAGGAAGTGATAAGGCGCCATCAGGAGACGCTGCCTGCCATCAGGAGGACCGGGAAGAAACGGTCCTATTTTCAAAGGGCTTTTCTACTGCTGATATGATTTAGGCCTGGTTCCTAAATCATCTTTAAATCAGTATAGCAATTCCTTTTTAACCACTTGGCTAAGTGTTAAAGAATCTTTGGGAAATGTTCAATAAATGTCTTGAGCTCTATGTAAATATGAAAAACACGGTTATTTGTAAAAAGAATATCAAAGGAAAGCTTAATATTATTCAACCTATTCCATATTGGGAAGCAAATACATTTATTTCAATGTACAAAAGGATGGAGTTACTTCATAGAATATCCAGTGGCTGCAACATAGTAGGCATATAAGTATGTGTTGAATGAATTAATGAATAAGAAACATATGAATAAAAGACCTCATTAAAAACAAATTAGAAAGCTGAATGCATGTAATAAATAACCATTTGTACCTACCAGTTTAATTTAGTCTTTTGCCAACAAAAGAAAGACTTGTTTATTTAGAATATGAAGAATATTAAGGCTTGAAATTGAAGAGGGAAGCATGGAAGAACAAATAATATCTGGGTCTCAAGCCCAAGTCACAGCCAAACTAGCAGATTCAGTTTCTATTAGATCAGAAACAATATGCTCACAGCGGACGGAGGTAATGGGGAGTTTTAGCCAGAGAGTAAATGTCCTTGGGGGCTGAGGCTGGGGCTACTGGCTGGGCTGGGGTGATAGTTAGAATCAGGGTCTGGGGGATGGGAGCACATATCCTTCCCCAAATTTTCCATCACAGTTTGAAGGTCACCTTTGATTCTGACAACCTGAATTCAGTGGCATTCCCACCTCTCCAGCTACAGAACTCAGCCTCCTCTCCTTGATTGCCCCGCTCCACCACCTGCACCAGATGTTTGTATAGCAGACTTGATTGCTGGTTTGGGGTTGCAAAGAGGACTTCTGTGACAGATTCACGCAGAATTTAAGTTAATATTAGTCATGTCTGTTCTTGAAATTTGTCAACCACTCTGCCACCAGAAACTTCTTGCTGGCCAGTATTTCTTCATATGTCTCCACTGTGATGCTTCACCCATCACGCCCTTTCTCTTTCTGGAAACTTCTCTTTCTTTCCTACTTCCCCTAAGTTCAAGGTAGTTTCTTCTAGAAAGTATCTGAGTCCTTGCTTTATGTGGCCCCAGCTCCTCCATGCTAAGCATAGAGTCTCTTGTATATAAAAACACATACCAATGTAGAGATGCCACTAAGTAAAAACAGTTCTCCTCCCGAGAATTCTCAAGTTCACTCTTAAAATAACCTTTCCACATTATTTTCCTCCTCACTAGCACATGAGGGCAGTGAGGATCACACAGGAGTTTGCCTGCTTTTTATCCTTCAAGCTTTGAGATGTTGCTTATTCTATTAGGCAAAGCTCTGATCATTATAAAATTGTCAATCAATCATAATATACTTCTAATTCCAGTCCCAAGGGCTGGGGGTTTTCCCGCACCGGCAAGCAATTCTCCCATACAGTTGGGTGTCCTACAGTTCAACTCAACTGTGACACTGTCTACCTAGAGATGGCATCAGATCCTACAGATTAAAGGCTTAGTCCTACAAGAGTGCTTCTCCCCACCGCACTTCAGATGCCAACTGTAAGCTCACCTAGTCATCTGGGCTCCTAACAAACAAGCTAGACAGATAGTAGCTTCTGACAACCCCCTCCTTGGGCTCCATTTATTTGCTAGAACTGCTCTCAAAATTCAAAGAAGCATTTTACTTATTAGATTACTGGTCTATAAGAAAAGGATATAGCTCAGGAGTAACCAGAGGGCAGAGATGCACAGGACAAGGTATGGGAAAAGGGCATGGAACTTCCCTGCTCTCTGAGTGTGCCACTCTCCCCACATCTCCACTTGTTCACAAACCCGGAAGCTCTCCAAACTCCATCATTTTGGCTTTTCATGGAGACTTGATTATATACACATCATTGGTTAAATCAGAGGCCATTGGAGATTGAACTCAATCTCATGTCCCTAGTCCCTCTCTTCTCCGCAGAAAGTAGGGCTGGGGGGTCAATAGGTGGGACTAAAAGTTCAACCTTCTAATCACAAGGTTGGGTCTCCTGGCAAACAGCTCCCATCCTTTTGTTACCTAGGGGTTTCCCAAAATTTGCCTCATTAACATAACAAAAGACAACTTTATGCTCTCATCACTTAGGAAATTCCAAGGGTTTTAGGAGCTCTGTGTCAGGAACTAGAGAAGATCAAATTTCTTATTATAAATCAGAGTATCACAGTAGTATCTTTCCTCCTGAATATGCGGAATTAGCTTTGTATTTTAAAGTGAACACATACACACACACACACACACACACACACACACACACACCCCTACCTCTTAAGTATGGCTGTTGGACAGTGGTGACATATCTTTGATATCTGATTTAGGATTTGCTGACAGGTTTCATGTTTTCAGCAACTCCTGCAGATTTGAGCCTGAAGGAATCTGGTATAGGGTTATCAGCTCCCTATCATTCCTTTCTTAGGACTCAGGCAATCACAGGGCCTACTTCCTTCTGTTCCTCTTCTCTGATTGCAGTGCCTGTGAGATCAACTCTGCCTGCCCTCTAATCTTACTTCTGGCCTGGCAAAGGAACGATATATTAAGCTCTTGCTTCTGATGCTGGTTGGGTATCAAGATAAATTTTGCAATTTACTCCCAGATAGATAGTGGCATATCTGCAGGTTTACCTACCCTACAGCTATCCTAGGATCTGACAAAAAGAAATAAACGCAAAAATGGGAAAGAAAATGTAAAAGACATAGAAAAGGGGTATAGTGTGAACTCTATACCCACCTTTAGGAGAATCTGCCCCACATGATGTGATTTGGACTGAAAGCCAGGATGGTAAAAGGTGTCATCATGCATCTCTCCTTCTTGGGAAGGATGTATCCCATCCTCGTGCTCTGTTACTGATATTGTCACTGTCCATTTAGGAAGAAGACCCCTGGACCACAACCTCTTTACTGGTGTACTGCTTTTAGTTCTGCCTCTGTTATGTAGAGGCTCAACAAATATTTGTACTTAATGAATAAAAGCTTTGTTTCCTTCTCAGTCACCCAGAGACGTCTTGACTTTCCACTATGGAAAATGAGGACATTAATGCACATTTAGTCCTTCTGTATCCTCCTGAATTCACTCCACCCTCAACATCTGTTGGCTTTCTTTTCATTCGGAAAGCCTTTTGTGCACATTTGCATTCTGGTCTTCAGTGTAACATAGGCTTCTGAACTTGTTCTATAGGATGATTCTAAAAATGAAAAATTAAAAAGCCAATAAGCAACATGCAAAATATGACCAGGTAAATATTCACAAATGGTGTGATTGGACCAGAAAAAAAGGAAATGTACACCGGTTCTTCCAATCTATACCAAAGTGAAAAGGATTCTCCTTTCATACATTCTATCCAGTCCTTAAAATATTGCCATTTTAGTTTGCTTCACCTCTGGTTGTGACTTTCTCTTTCATCTTTTTGTTTTTCTTGGAATTGCTAATTGTCTTTTATCTTATGGAAAGAAGAATTCTATGCCTCTTTTATCGTTGTTATCTAAAATATTCAATCTTTGAATCCTGGTGTTTGTTGAAAGGGAACCACTTTCTCTCACATATGTTCTTGGAGATATCTATGTTTTCATCCTTATAAATCTTTCCCTTACAGATTGTTAATACCAGTGCCTTAGATCCCACCTCATTTTCATGGATTCTTTTTTACTTATGTTGGGATACTTTCTCAAATACAATTTTCTTTTTCCACAGAGAATGTAGAGGAGGTAAATTTTCTGAGCATGTCAATATTTTATTTTAGTTTATGCATACGTTTGATTGATAATTTGACTAGGTAGAAAATTCAATGTTTAGAATTATTTTCCCTTGGAAGTTTGTTATCATTGATCCAATTGTCGACGAAAAAACATCCAGCCTAAGAGAAAGCTAAGAGTCTATTTGAGCCAAACTGATGACAATTGCTGGGAAGCGAAATCTCAACAGATTGAGAAAATGCTATGCAAAATGGAGGTTTGCAGCTTATTTTACACATAGAGTCAAAGGAGGAGAGTTACATGAAAGCCATTGGTGGAAGAGTAAGGGGGTGAGGGAAAACAAAGTGGGGAAATCTCTGGGATTGGATAAAAATAATTTGGAGAGAGGAGTACTTTTTTCATATAGGTGGGTACAGGATAGTTAATAGTTCACTTTTTACAGCACATAGAGATGGTAATCAGGGAACAAGAATAATAATGAGGGATTCTGTAGTTTCCTGCTCTGGTCCAGAAAAAGGGATTACTGACATTCCAAGGGAATGCTATCCTAGATGCAAAAACACAACAGACAGGCTTACTTAAGGTAAAGATTGACCTTTGTCAAGGAAGCTACAGGCTAGATGTGACTTCCTGCCATGGCCCACCTTAGTTAGGAATTTTTATGTTCACGCCATCCTATGCGGTTAGTTTTAGGCTCCTGAGCTTGTCAGGTTTAACCTGTGACCCCTTTTCCGTCCACACAATGTTTCTAATGTTCAGAGTTTTAATAAGAAAATTGTTGGCAATTTGACTTTATTCCATGTATCTAAACTCTTTTTAGGTCTCTCCTCTCTGGAAGCTTTTTAGATCTCTTTATATTTGGTGTTCTAAAATTTTATTCACACCTCTTGAAACTCACAGGTATTTTTAATTTGAACATTCATGTTTTCCACCCTTAAGGGATATTATTTTTGTTTTTACTATTTCTTCTCTTGTTTCTTGTATTTCTTCATCGGGAATTTTTTCTAGGTGGATATTAGACCTATAGAATACATTTCCTTGCCTCTTAATTTAATTTCTCATTTTTTTTCACATCTTCCCCCTTCCCATCATATCTGGAAGGTTTCCTGGACCCTATCATTTGTCCCATCTATTGATTTTTTTGGGGGGCCTGCATATATATATATATATATATATATATGAGTGTAAATTAGTCCTAAGAACTTTTTTTCCTACTAATCTGTTCTTGTTTAACAGATCCATTAACTTCTCAGGATAGTCATAATAATATTTCAAAAGCTATCTTTTGTTTCTCAAATTATCTGTTTCCAGGCAGTTATTCTGTTTATTTTTTTTTTTTTAAATGCTTAGTATTCCTTAATGGTCCATTCATATTTATAGGTAAGAACTAGGCTAGCATGGGTTTTCTCTGCCATTATGTTCATCTGTTTCTTCAAGAAAGTCTTCTTTGTATTATTTTCCCAGGGCTGCTATAGAAAAAGTACCACAAACCAAGCGCTTAAACAACAAATATTTATTTTCTCACAGTTCTGGAGTCTAGAAGTCCAAACCAAGGTATCGACAAGGGTGGTTCTTTCCTAAGGTTGTTCAGGAAAGTCTGTTCTGGGCCTCTCCCCTTGCTTCTGGTGGCCTCAGACTTCCTGGCTTGTAGATGGCCATCTTCTCCTAGTGTCTTCGTTGTCTTCTCTTTTCACATCATCTCTGTGTCCGAATTTCTCTTCTTTATAAGGACACTGGTCATATTGGATTAGGGCCCACTCTAGTGACCTGAACTCAAATTGATTCACCACAAACAGCCTACTTCCAAATGAGATTCCATGCACAGGTACTGGGGATGAGGACTCCAACATCTTCTTCAGGGCTCATCAATTCAACCCATAACACCTCTCTCAGTAGGCGATCAATAATGGGTTTGGTGTTGAATAATAAAGACTAGCAGTTGCGCCGGTGAATTCTAAATTGAGAAAGACTAGTTCTGCACAGCCTCACCCACAACCCCACCCGACTACAGCAGATTGGTTAGTCATTTAATTTCTTTAGATAGCAAGTTTTAGTACGGTCAACTACCACTGTAACCAGATGCTCTATGAGTGGTGGCGGATGGTGGAGAAAGCGTTCCTTATTTTTTCTAAAACAGCATTTACTGTCATAGTCAGTTCATGCTGTTTTAACAAGATGCCATACACTGGGCGGCTTAAACAACAGGAATTTATCTCTCCCAGTTCTGGAGGCTGGGAAGTTCAAGATCAGGGTACCAGCAAATTCAGTGACTGGTGAGGGCCTTCTTCCTATCTGGTTTACAGACAGCTGTCTTCTTGCGTCCTCACATAGCAGAGAGAGTAAGCTCTGGTTTCTTTTTATAAGAACATTTTGAACATACCTCGTTTTATTGCACCTCACTTTATTGTGCTTCACAGATGTTGTGTTTTTTATAAATTGAAAGCAAAACACCCCACCAGCAAAAAAATTAAGACTCTCTTTATTTCGGTGATATGGAACTGAACCCACAATCTCTCCAAGGTACGCCTGTAACCCTATTATGTAATCCCACCCTCACAACTTCTACTAATACTATTACCTCCCGAAGAGCCTATCTCCAAATACCATCCCATTGGGGATTAGGGTGTCAACATATGAACTGTGGGGGGACACGTAGTCTATAACATGTGCTTTCTGCTTAGAGGTGAGAAATTTCTTCTCTTTACCAGGTTGAGTTATTTTAAGCATACAGATCAAAATATATTTCAAAAAATATATACTTAAACTCAAATAGATGTGCTTTGTCCAAAAACAAAATGCGCTGTGATCTGTTAAGGATCTCGATATTTCTACCTGCTTGATGCTTGATCCCTGTCCTTCACAAGGTCTAGCTGTTCTTCTGGAGAGGCAGGGATATGAGTCAGGACCCAGGTGCAGGCCTTCGTCTGAGCACGGAACCCCTACACTAAACTTCAATCCCAGGTCATGGCTGGAATATGTTAACCAGGAAGGTCCCACTAGAAGTCAACATTTCGAGGGTACATGAATGAGAGAAAGTATTCTAGGACAGATGTGGGTAAGCACAAAAGTAGCTAGCAAAGTGATGAATAGGAAGGATTTAAATGGAAGTCTGGATTAGAGTTGAGAAAAAAATAACAAAAGATTCCTCCTAGAAGGCACTTTTTGAAATTCTAAAAGGAAATGATTAAGGCAAATCGAGAGGGGCTACTGCTTTTTAAACTGGGAATTAAGCTTGGGGAAGCACTAGCTCTAAAAACTGTTAGCTAAAAATGTACACAGTTTACATCAACTTGTTTTTAGGGCAGATGTCAAGCAATGTAGGATTTCATGAGAGAGAAGTCCATTTTTTCACCCATGCCTACTGGGTGCCCAAGTCAGAAGCAGAACACTGGTCTTCCTGACCCAGGGATTTGCTCTATGATAATTCTTAATTTCAAAAAACGAATGAGAGTGAAGCATGATGTGGGGAAACTCTGATCAGGAAGGACAATTGTGCTGCTCTGGTCGGTGTCTCCCTCCTCCTTCACTGCTTCTTGTTGTTCCAAGTTCTAGGAGAGCAAGCTGTCCAGAAGAAGACCACATCCACAAAATGCCATAGAAGTACTCCTGCCCCTATGGCAGAGCTGTTACCAACCCTTATCTATCTTTGGGAACACTTATCACTAGAGAAAAGGCAGTCATCCATAAGCCATTTCATATAACAACTCAGAGGTGCTTTCTGAATGTGTACAAAGGCGATTTTGATATTTTCACTGACAGAATGTTTTGGGAACACTGTTGTTCTGTTCCCATATTTTCCCTGTGGTAGGGGTGATAGGTGCTATTCTCTCTTCTGCCACAGTTTAGAGAACACTGCATTTCCAGTCTGTTTTATTTGCTGAAACCTCCTAATCTGCCCAACTGTTGCACTAGATTGTATCCCTATCTTCTGGCTTGAATAGAAAATTAAAATACCCCCTTCCCTGCCAAGTGGCTGTAAACACCATCAACGCCATCAAGCTCCCAGCGTGAGTTGAAAACCTCCAGAACTAATGGCTCTAGCAACTTCCCACTACCCCAGGAGAGGGTCACTGCATTTTAACTTTCTTTTCTGTGTCAGCCTCCATGGTTGTTTTGGATATGCATGATGTGACAGAAGGCGGCGGATAGCCTTTAAAATCCATCGGAGGTCAATGTATTCCATTATATACACAGTGCGTCAAATTCAGTTTTAACCTTTGATGAAATGTGCAGTGTTGGGATTTTTTATGCTAGAGCAGAAACAGAAAATCACAGGTGCAACTCATTTTGGTTTTGACTTACAATCACTGTGGGCCCCTAGATTTTTATAGGAAATTCTCTCTTTAACTTGAGTGTAAAGTGTCAGAAGTCTGTAACTTGTCTCTGTAATGTACATTAATAGGTAATATTGATTTGTGGAAATTAATTACTAGAATAACAGCTCTCAGCACCAAACCTAGTGTTTGGAAAGATTTGAGAGCCCCCTTGTGGCTGTAATAAATCCAAACTGAAAACTGATGAAAAGCTTTTAACTTCTTTTTTTTCCCTCTCTGTTTGGTAACATTTGTTTGCTTGCTTTAGGGTTTTGAATTGTTTTTCATTTTACATTAGCATCAGCATATGTCATGTTATTTCACGGACTCAGAGATGGTAGCTGGTGTCGATTTTAAATGAACAAGCTACCTTTTTTTCTGATTATTAAACTCAGATTCTTATCACCTAGAGAAATAATAAATGCAGAGGGGACACATTTAGGGAAGTTAAAAGAAAGGGAATTACAGTTGCATTATTCTGTTTCTTAAGGGATGCCTCCCCTTATTTTTAATCTGTGTATTGATTGCACAAAAGCCACCTGTAGCAGCCCCAAGCTACATTTATTTTGAGCATCTTAAAGATTATTTTCTCAGATTTACATACAGCAGAGGAAAGTGGGGAAAATAAGTGTCCTCATCTGAGTGTTTTAAAAATCTCTAAGAAAGGAATGTTGAAAGCTTTTGCCTCTCTGATGCTTCAATCATGCCTGAAGAAAAATATTTGCAAGTTAAGGTCACTGTGCTCCACACTTGAATTGATGAAGGGAGTGCTCAAGGTAAAGTTTAGACAGAACGAATTGATTTTTTTTCGGGGAGATTTAAATTATCATGCATATATTTTTCTAAATTTCTGCCATTTCTTTATTAGTTAGACAGAATTATAGCAATGCTTTGGAACCCACTGCTGCTGAAAGATCCCACTGAGTGTCCATGTGGTAAGCTGGACTTCAGGAAGGAATTCAGGCTATTCTCATGAATAAGTGGATTTTGGAGAAAACCTGATTAGGGCTCCGTGTTACTTCTAGCGTGATTTGGTTTCTCCTAGGTTGGTTTGTGCTGTGACATTGGCATCTAGCCCTGCCTGTTGTTCCTAGCATGAAGGAAAGCGTCATGTATGTGAGCTTAAGAAGAAGAGAAAGAAAAATGAAAGAGAAAACCGCTGGTGTTTGGGCCTAGATAGTACATATGAAACTTAAAGATGGCGTCCAGTGCGTGTCCCCTTCACTGCACAGGTGCAATTAGCACAAACAGCGTTACATGGCTTGGTACAGAGTGAGACAGAAGATTGTGGTGCTCAGCCAAGGCTGGCCAGCATCAGATACTGGGCAGCAACCTCTTTGTTCTTTAGAAACTGTAGAAAATGTCAAGTTCTAGCACCATCTTTTTTGGTCTTTTGAAATATGGTACTTTTGCAACAGGCAAGATCCTTTAAGAATATGCATAAATGGCTAGAAGGGTTGTATCAAAAGGATTTAGTGTCCATCTTGAATAAGCTCCTACTGGCCCCAAATTAAATAATTTGAGCATCAATAAGGATAATGATTGCAATGTATTGAAACATATTAAATATGCTTAGATTCATGAGCTCATAATGATGTAAAGTAAACAAATAATATCAATAACAAACCCCTTTGGAGGATTCTGGGAAAGTAACCTATTATTTTGAAAACCAGTAAAGAAAATGAGTCCAGCATTCATCTACCTTTCCTATGTGAACTATACCTTGGAGTATCAAATAGTCGACCAGAGGAAGTTTCTCTTGATAGAAGTCTAGCAGCTATGAATGAAGAAGAAATGGTCAAATTACAATATCACCATTTTGCAATCCTGTAATGAATGATTATCAGTGACAGCTGGCATTACAGGAGAGGCCACAGACATATGGCTTCAGATTAAAGTCCACAACCCTGCCTATGAAGAAACAAGTGTTTATTATTTCAGAATGATTTTTTTCCCCATAACTTTGAATATTACTAAAAATGTGTCCACATCCTGGCATTTCTGGCTAGTCTTTTAGGGTCCCCGTTTTCAGTGGATGTCAAAGAGAAAATGAGTTAATATACAAATCAAGGAAATCTCCAAACTTAGAACAATGTGCTAATGTCATGTTTTCTTTGTAACTTTTAATTATATTAAGGCAAAATAAGATAGTGTAAGGTCGTCAAAAGATGACTGCATAGTCAGCTTCTGGGGGTAAGGCTGTTTTTTATGTACCGTTACATCCCAAGAATCTAGCATAGTGTTTGGCATCAAACAGATAATCACCAAATATTTTAAATTTGGTATAGTTTAAATAAATGAGTATAGGAGCTAAAGAAGAAAATGGAAAGTCCCACCTCCATTAGTCTTTAGTTGTTTAACATTGGGAACATCATATCTCTGAGCTTGGGTTGTCTCATAGGTAAAATTCTGCCTCTAATATAGTCTTGTAGTGAGGGTACAAAGAAATAATGGGTGAGAAGGGTGTTTTGCAAGCTGCAAGTGTTTGTATTTTACACAAATAGAAAAGGACTGTCGGCTGTTTTTTAAATTATTAGCACAGCTTATTTAGTATTTCAGATATCACCGTGTTTGCGTAGTTTCTGAGGCTCTGATATGCCTGGAGGAAGGGAAGCTGCTGAAGAGGAGGAGGTGCCATTATGTTGAGCACCTGCCGTGCATCGGTTACTGCTGAACGCTTTATAGTCACTATTTTATTCACTAAATCCCACAACCCTATAAAGTAAGCATTTGTACCCTGGCTACTCAGATGAGGAGCTAAGGCTGCCGGAGGTCATATAAGCTCACCGAGTCACACCAAATGGGAGATGGACCTGAAACTAAAACTCAGATCTAACTTCAAACTCGTTTTCTTTCCACGGCATATTAAGTAAAGTTTCCAACACGTTTGAAATTATGTGCTCTTCCTCCTTCCAAGTGAGAAGAGCTTGACTTCTGTTTTCCTTGAATCTTCTCTTCCTGAAGAATGGCATTGGAACAGCCTACTTCAGGATTCAGTAACCTCCTTTGAACACATTTCTGAGTCTTCATGTATCGTGTTTAAAAAGAGACCTATTTTAAAGCCACAAAGTGAATTATGACATGCATGAGCTTTGATTTTGTCTGAATTTGCTTGCATCACAATTTCTAACCATCCGTTGTTGTTCTGAGATTACTACACCTTTTAGTTTCTGGATTCCTTGGGAGTGTGAAAACGAATGGAGCTGTAGTAATTCCCCTTCATCTCTAGTGCCCTTTTCTCAAGTGTCAATTTGCTGGGCAGTTTGGTGGGTGTGCTGAGCTAAGGAAAATTGTTTCTAGGACATTTTCTACACTGTAAATATCTAGAGGACCCTCTGGACCCATACACTCCTGAGGTTGAGAGAAGCCGAATGCCCTCTGTCCCCCTGACCCTGCAAAATGTTGCTTCACTTTCATCTTCTGCTGTCTACTCACAGGTAAACACAAATCCCTTACCCTGAGATGTTCATTTTGCTTCTAGAGATGTGAGTGCAAGCAACCCTGGACCACTGCAGCATTAAGTCACAGACTGCATCTCTAAGACACCCTAATGTTTACAAGGTGATGGAAGAGACTGTCCGAATGTTCATCAGTTTGTAAAATTACAGATATCATCTAAAAGCTTACATAAAGTGTTGTTTTGATGACTAAATTAGTTAATAGCTCCTAGAACTGTCCACGGACATAGGATACACACAATCAATGTTAGGCATTATTATTATTGCTATCAGTTTAGTTTCACGTGGAACTTTCCATATTTTAAGTTAGCTTGTTGCGTAATCATTGCCTGGGGGATAACTTTCAAGGCACTCTCTTTGAGAGCTGGCAAGGGATGGAATCAAGTGGAGATCTCTTGGGTATTTTGTTAAAGATGCTAAAATATTTCCCCAGTCCTGAAAGCAGACAGAATCTTAGGAGATTCTAACACAAAATAATCCTTTATGAAGAAAATGGCAAAATCTGGACAGTGATGTTTTTTTGTTTTTGTTTTTGTTTGCCAGTTCTTCTGATATTCTAAGAAAATCTGCATGAAAGCTGTGAGATATAAACCTAAATCTAAATACATGCCTTGCTCTTAAATATCCCGATTTACTTCTTTTCTTTTCCAAATTGGCTAACGCAAAACAATTGCAATGGAGACACCTGGTTGCTTTTACCCCTGTAATTCTCACATTCCCTAAAAGCAGCGCCTGAGAAATTAGCTAAAGAGAGAGCACGGCTGAACACGAATGGACTGATAACACAATCTGAGTGTACTATCTGGTGTTCTGCCTTGCCCTGCTGGGATTAGAGCTGCAAGTGAGACTGAATTGGGCCTTATCTCACTCTGGGGCGGCTCCAGGCTTCAGCTGAATGCCCAAATGCGTAAGCCACAGCTTTGCAGAGCAGAGCGCCTTGTGATGTCCTCATGCCCAAATCCCAGCGAGGCCATGCAAAGCAGGGCGCCTCTGAACCAAATAATCACGGAAGTCTCTGAATAATGCATGAGAGTAGGACCCTCCCTGGCACATTGGAAAATGTACTGGGAGGAACTGTACTCAGCAAGATAGCAAAAACAAGCCCCTGGAACACGCATTCCCTGAAATTTATTCTTGCAGCAGCCACTTGGGGGAAAGTGAAAGCAAATATGAAAACCACCCGAAAATCATGGCGTTTTAGTGAGTTTGAGGCTCATAGGTTTCACATCAATATAAAGCAGCAACATGACAGGATTTAAAATGTTATCTTATTGATAAATACTAACTATTCCTCTGGGGAATTGGGGGGTGGACTGATCGCCACTGAGAAAAGACCAGCATCGTCTGGGAGCCTCTTATTTCATGCCTTTTGTTGGTTGGTTTAGTACCGTATATGATTTCCCTTAATGAAAGTTAGCTGATACCTAAACATTGTTTTAAGAAAACCTGCGACTCAAGAAGCTGTTTGTTTGAGGACCAGAGCTGAATATAATCGGGTGAGGGACCTCCATCTTTCGGGTCCAGATGTTGGCTTTAATATAGCCGCCGTGCTGATGAATAGGATTTGAGTCCACAAAAGTCTAGTCTCTAATTTGACATTCCAGTTGCTCATTAAGAGCAAAATAAACACATCCTTTTGGAAGAATGTGTCCTTGCCACCGTGTCACAAACCCCAGCTGGCTGTCCTGGAATGTCCATGTTTGGCTCATATTCTGGGCAGGGCACCTTCCTGGTTCAGCCAAGAGGGGGCAGAGACAGAAGCCTGTTTCACAACCCTGCCTTGGCTCCCAGGTGGCCTTGTCCCCTGGTGCTTGATGACGTCTGGCCTCGTGCAGTGGCCCTGTCCTCTCCTACATTGACTGTGGTTGGCTATATTTTGGCATTGTGAAAATGGAATGAGGACAGTTCTCTTGACTCAGAAATTCTACTAGCAGTTTATACTCTGAACAATTATTTATGGCCTCGGATGTTCATCAGATCTTTGTTTATAGTATACCCCTCTAAATACAATCAGCCTCTTTGTCCAAAATTGGGAGCTTGGTCACATAAATTATGGTACGTCCATAATTAGAATATTATGCTTTTATGGAAGAATATTAAATGAAGTGGAAAAATTTGTTCACCTTGTATTTTTTGAGTTTAAAATACAGGTTAAAATATAATGTACATTATAATGTCAAATTTGTAAAAGAAAAATATATAGGTTTAACTGATTATATCTGAGTGAAGTGATTATAGGTAATATTTATTTCCTTTTTCTACTGTTCTGCATTGCTTATATTTTCTATAATGAAAACGTATTGCATTTCTAACGGGAGAAAGGGGGGCAAATTGATGATTTAAAAAAAAAAAAAAAGCCAGGACAGCTACATCCAAAGGATTCTCCCTTTAATGTTATCAGGGACACAGGTAAGAAAAGGGCGACGGGACCTCTTTCCTCCCGAGGGAACCGCTGTGGGCATTCCTCTCCCCTCTTTCTGGCCAGCTGAAAAGAGTCTAGATCTCTGGGTAGTAAGTAAAATAAAAATCCCTTAGCCTAAAAGGTCTGGCTGCTTTGTAAGTCACTGTGAAGGAGGAGGTAGTGGCAGCTGGGTGTATGGTGCGGGAGGAGGGGTGCATGGCTTCTGTGTGAGGTAAGATAACAACCAGCGCGTGTCTCCATTTTCTCATCACAATACCGGACATCCTTGGAACCGATGGCTTTGACACATACCATTGTTGGCCTCTAAAGTTATTTATTATGATACTTAACAATCAGAGTTCCCAATTTCCCATTTGCTTAGAACATCATTTTTAAATTCCTCAATTTGTTTTCAAGGCTTGATAAAAGGCCTTTTCATCAGTGTGTCAAAGGGCAGTCTGATTGCTAAGCTCTAACTGCCGCAATTCCCCCATCAGATACAGTATAGTATAGATAATGCTCTATTGAGATAATGAAGAATGGGTAGCCCATAATGAGTGCACAGCTCTAAAGAGAGTCAGGAAATTAATTCCATTCTGAGCATTTGGAAATGATTCTAGCACACAGAACGGCAGGGCAGAGAGGGAGCTAAGTTTCACTTTTTGGAAATACACACAATAGCTTATGTTGAAGATGTACTGGTCGTCTGTGCATACTTCATGGTGAGGCCCAAAGATCTCCTTCAGAGGCTCCCCACGTACATCTTAAGATCCCTCACAGTCTCTTTGGAAGACGATGAGCTTTGGCAAGACTGGATTATGTAGGGAAAACTCATTTCAAAGTCTATAGGGAAAGAGGAAGGAGGAGAAATTATTTCCAGTGTATTTCACAAGGTCTAGGCAAAAAGAAACCCTTAGCCTGGGCCACTTCTGTTGGTTAAGGCACCAACCAGTTCAAATTCCTGGGGACATTACCATCAGAATTCCTGAAACAATGGCTGATAAAATTTATATATTTATTCATTCCACAAATATTGAATGCCTGAATATCCATGATGTATAAGGTCATATATCATATGCTCTGGGGTACGAAGGATGAGTAAGACATAAAGCCTCTTCAAGGAATAAAACATTCACTGATCATTGAAATACAGATAAAACATAAGAGTACATAAGAGGTCTGACAATTGAGTTCGTGAACTCATCCTAGAAAAAGTGCCACATGCCTCATTGCTGAATATCACTATGGTCACCTTCGAAGTACGCCCCTTGGGAAGCTATGCACCGATGCCAGCTCCTAGTCCATCCTTCAAAGCAATTTTGGAACTCTTTTTCTGGAATGGCCATCAGAACGGTCATCGTATTACCCTTGATGTTCTGAAAGTCATCCAAATGTTTTCCTTTCAATATTTCCTTTATCTTGGGGTAAAGAAAGAAGTCATTGAGGGCCAGATCAGGTGAGTAGGGAGGATATTCCAATACAGTTATTTGTTTACTGGCTAACAACTCCCTCTCCGACAGTGCTGTGTGAGCTGGTGCATTGTCGTGATGCAAGAGCCATGAATTGTTGACGACAAGTTCAGGTCGTTTTCGTCTAACTTTTTCACACAGCCTTTTCAGCACTTCCAAATAGGAAGCTTGGTTAAGTGTTTGTCTAGTTGGTACAAATTCATAATGAATAATACCTCTGATATAAAAAATGTTGGTAACATTGTTGCAACAAGTTCGCAAACTTAATTGTCAAGATCTTCGTATATACAACAGAATGTTATTCACCCCCAGAAAAGAATTAAATCTTGACATTTGCAACAACATGGATGGACATAGAGAGTGATATACTAAGTGAAATAAGTCAGACCAAGAAAGACAAATACCATTTGATTTCACTTATATGTGGAATCTAAAGAACAAAATAAATGAACGAACAAAACAGAAACAAACTCACAGATACATAGAACAAATAGATGATTGCCAGATGGGAGAAGGTTTAGGGGGAAGGATGAAAAAGGTCAAGGGATTAAGACGTACTACTACAGTCATGGTGATGTAAAGTACAGCGTAGGAAATATAGTCAATATTATTGTAATAGCTATGTGTGATGTCATATGAGTACTAGATTTTGGGGGTGATCACTGTGTAAGTTATATAAATGTCTAATCATTATGTTGTACACCTGAAACTAATATAATATTGTATGTCAATTGAAAAAAAATAAAAAATAAAGCATAAGAGGCACAGGTTTCAGGGGGGCAGCAATCTCTTCCACCAAGGGCATCAATGAAGGCTGGCTGGAGGAGTTTCTAGTTGAGCTGGTTTTTATGAATACATAGTAGTGTGGAATGTGGAGATATTAATTTTGTTGCCTGATTTTACAAGAGTTAAGCTAGTAGTGGAGGGAATATGTTTATTAAACCTCCCTTGTGAACCTAGCATTTTGTGGGTTCTTTCACATGTGTTCTCGTTGGCTAGACAAGTTATAGCCTCATAAAAGTGATTTTTTTTATTAAAGTATAGTTGACATACAATATTATATTACTTTCAGGTATACAACATAGTAATTCTTCATTTATATACCTTGTGATGTGATCCCCATGATAAATCTAGTAACCATTTGTCACTGTACAAAGTTATGATATTATTGACTACATTCCCTATGCTGTACATTACATCCCCATGACTTATTTATTTCATAACTGGAAGTTAATGCCTCTAACTCCCCTTCATCTTTTTTCACCCATCCCCTATCCCTGCTCCCTTCTGGCAACAATCACTTTGTTCCCTGTATCTATGAATTTGTTTCTGTTTTGTTTTGCTTGTTTGTTTTTTAGATTCTACATATAAATAAAATCATATGGTATTTGTCTTTCTCTATCTGATTTATTTCATTTAGTGTAATACCCTCTAGGTCCATCTGTGCTGTCGCAATTGACAAGGATGTGGAGAAAAGGGAACTCTTGTTTATTATTAGTGGGATTGCAAATTGGTGTAGCCACTGTGGAAAACAGTTTGGAGGTTCCTCAAAAAATAAAAAATAGAACTACCGTATGACCCAGCAATTTCACTTCTGGCTATGTAGCCAAAAGAATGAAAATACTAATTTGAAAAGATATATGCATCCCAATGTTCATTGAAGTATTATTTACAATAGCCAAGATAGGGAAGCAAACTAACTGTCCACCGATAGATGAATGGATAAAGATGTGAATTAAGTTCATGAACTTATCCTAGAAAAATTTACACACGTCTTTGCTGAATATCACTACAGTCACCTTCGAAGTACTCCCCTTGGGAAGCTATGCACTGACGCCAGCGCCTAGTTCACCCTTCAAAGCAATGTTGGAACTCTTTCTTTTCTGGAATGGCCATCAGACCTGTCATCGTATTACCCTTGATGTCCTGAATGTCATCCAAATGTCTTTCTTTCAATATTTCCTCTATCTTGGGGTAAAGAAAGAAGTCATTGGGGGCCAGATCAGGTGAGTAGGGATCTGTTCCAATACAGTTATTTGTTGACTGGCTAAAATTCCTTCACAGACAGTGCTGTGTGAGCTGGTGCATTGTTGTGATGCAAGAACCATGAACTGTTGGCAAAAAGTTCAGGTCGCCTAACTGTTTCACACAGCTTTTTCAGGGCTTCCAAATAGGAAACTTGGTTAAGTGTTTGTCCAGTTGATACAAATTCATAATGAATAATCCCTCTGATATCAAAAAAGGTTAGCAACATCGCTGCAGCAAGTTCACAAGCTTACTTGTCAGACCTCGTGTACATATATACACACACAATGGAATATTATTCAGCAATAGAAAAAGAAGTGAATATTTTTTTAATCACACAGGCAGAGTGATTCTGGCGACTTGTACACCTCTTTCCACCATTTTGATGAGCACATTAGCTCTGCCTGTTTTCCGTTGCAGAATTGAAAGGAAAGGATTAGATAGATAGAAGGGAAGAAAAAAAAAAATGCTGAGGCAAAAAAGGTAGTTTAGGGGAAGCTGACAATGAGGAAGGGGGAGACCACAATGACAGATGGGTATATGATATTTCTTGAATCTGTCAAAGATTGCTTCTCACCCACACCCACATTTTTGGTTCTTCCCTACTGGTCTCTCACCAAGGCTGCTTAATGTCTCTCCTGGCCGATTTTGTCCATCCTCAGCAGTGTTGCTGAATGAATCTTCCTAAATTAGCACTTTTCCTCTTTCAGCAATTCACAGTTGCTTTCAGAGCCCATGACAATTTGGCCTCTGCATCATGTTCTAGTTTATGCCCTCCTTCCATTTATTCATTTGTTAAACAAATGTTTAGTGAAAAATGCACAACATGAACTTTCTGGTCTAATTAGGCCACTTTGCTCTCTGTACATTCCTAAATATTCTTTGTCCACTCCTTACCTCCATGACTTGCTAATTAATGCTTTTTTCTTTTTTTAATTAAAATTTATTGAGGTGACAATGGTTAGTAAAACTACATAGGTTTCAAGTGTATAATTCTGAAATACATCATCTATATATCACATTGTGTGTTAATGCTTTTCTCTAATCTACCCACCTTACACCCACATACTTGAGGGCATTTTCCTTTTTATGTTGTCAACGTTCCTAGAGAAGCTCCTTACACATAACAAACCCTCAAAAAACATGTGTTAATTAAATAGCTTGATAACTAAAGAAATGAGCAATTATACAAAAAAACTGCTTAGTGACATACAGTTTCTGGAAGCAGTAGGGAAGAAGCGTGTATTGACTGTCTCTCTCTGCCTACCAACCATCATTTTCAAATGGTGGATGTATTAGAAGACTATATATCTTTTTATTCTATTCACACATTTTAAACATTCAAAACTCCTATCAGATTAGTTTTTAAGAGAGAAGAAAAGGTATATTTATCAAAGGCAATATTAACCTTAGTCATTAAAATACGTTTGTCTCGTCGGACGATCATTTCTTTCACATAGCATCACTAAACATTTGCTGTGGGCAGGATTTTGTGTGAGGGGCTGAGGGACACAAAGCCTCAGGTCCAGTTAGCGAAAAGGAACGTAAAGGGTAGATGAAACCACGACTTCCAGGTGCAAATTAAGAGGGCGTGCGGTAAGTGATGTGGTACATCCTAGAGGCTGGAAAAGTCAGAGAAGATGGATATGAGGCTTGAGCAGGGCCAGGAAAGATGAGCAGGATGCAAATGAGCAAAGAGAAAGGCAGACTGAGGAAGGCAGGAACGAACTCCCTTGTGCTGAATTTAGAATTCTTTAATATGATTATCGTATAGCCGTGTAAGACACGAAAGTAGTCCTAAACCACGGAAGAGTGTGTGTTCTGTCTTAGAACGTTAGTAAGCTGTGATGGCCCACATGTTAATTATCGGTGACAATGAATTATTGAACTAAACCAAGGCGCCGGAGCCCTCATCTTCCTGACTACTAGGTATTGGCCATCGTTACCCTGGGGCCACAGAATGACAATGCTAAAGAACTGCAATTGCTCTACAGACATTCTTAAATGAATTAACCCAAGCTCTCAATGAAGTAGGTGGCAATGGGAGACTTGCTGACAGGATGCTGTCACTGAGACAAAGTTATCTGTCTTTGGGATTGTGCTGGTCCAGGGAGATTGGCAGAACATCTACTTAACTTGATGGTTAGAATTTCTCTCACTTTACCAAAGCACTGGGTCCTGAGATCTCCTTGCAAGCAACGTCTTAGTCATTTCTGAGTCCCCAGTGTCTAGCCCCAAGTGCTTGGCAAACACAGGGTGTGGCGGTGCCCAATTAATGTTTGGAGAGTTAATGAATGAATGGATAAATGAAAGGGAAAAATAATAGTTTACTTACTTATATTTCCAAACCCTGGGAAGAGTTTTGCAAGGACAAATATATGAACAGATGATGCTCTGCCTAGGCTTAGGAAATTGAATTGAAAGGAACAGGAGTCCACAGGCCTCTGCTTTGTGGCCTTAACAGGCTTTGCTTGGGAACTGCTTGTCCTTCCTCCCTTTTCTTTGTTTTACCCTCCATTGTGCTGTTGAACAAGTAAGGCCTGAAAGGGAAAGTTGCAAATTTCAGTAGTCCTGAAACCTTTAAGTGTTTTCCTTAGAAACTGAAGTGGGAGTTAGGGGAACAGGAAAAAATGTTTCCATTGTGGGGAGGAGATTCATGAAACTGGAGCAAAGCGTGTGTACAATGCAGGCTGGGTGTGTGGCCTGGATATAGACATTATTGCATCAGTGATTTTTGCAGTTCCTGTCTGAAAGTAGATAAGCAATTGAAAGTAGAAAAAAAAAAAGAAATAGAAATGAGAAATATGATTTAATTAATCAAATTTTGTGTTTTGCCCAATTAACAGGGAAATAATAAATTTTCAGTTTATTGTCTTATTTGACCCAATACCAAGGTCTCGCTGATTGAAATACTCCTGTCCTGATGCCTTTGGCATCCTAATAATGATGAGTTGCGTCATCGTTATTGTTCCTGTATTTATTATGCAATTGCTTTATGAGATAAAAAAATCAATCTCGGCTTGTAGAATTGAAAAGTGCACAAGTTCCAACATAGGACCATGGCAGGATTAATAATGACATGCCATATAATGTTCAGCCCTAATGACATCCTCTCTGAGCAAAACTTTACCGTCAACATTTCTTTGTGGAGCCTAGAAGCTGTGTCAGTCCTTTTCTGCTTTCATTCCTGACCTTTTGGGAAATTTTCTTCCACTGATGGAATTGTCATTCTGTCACAGGAAAAGACAACAGAGTAATGTAAAACGGTGACTGGCAAAAGCAAGGGCTCAGGCTGGCCTGTGTGTGACAGTTCCAATAAATTCCTTCTCCTGATTTAAAAGGAAGCAAGTGTTCCTTAAGATTTTGAAGTTTCTTTAGCACATTTCAAAACTATTTGGCTAGACATTCTAAATAACTGAATACAGTAAATGTATAGTTTTAATTATTATAGTCCATCCATTCCTTTTTAAAGCAGCATAAAGAACATGGTACCCTTAGATTTTCTTATTTTTGTCATTGCTTTTACGAGGTATACATTCTTTGGGGGAAAAAAAATCCAGGTTAGGTCGGCCAAGGAAATCCTTTTCAGAATTTTTCAGGACCATTTTGTCTGCGCAGGAGAACTCTGCATGTCACTCCTGGTGACAAAAGTGGGGCGGTCAGCCCATTCCATTGGTAGCTGCTCAAATTATGAGAAAGATTTTCCTCATTTGGAATCAATATTTGTTTTCTTGTAATGCCTACTGTTGTGTCTTTATCTGTCATCTTTTCCAACTCTCTTCTTGCCTTTTTACACTTCTCGTGCCCTTTTAAGCCAGGGGTACCCTGTCTGTACCTGATCATTCTGGGGCTAACCAATTCAAAACTACATTTCTCTTCAATGTTCCCTTAGATGTCACTAGATAAGACCTGTGATTATAGTAACCACAGCGTCTGACAATTAATACCATTCACTAAGTATTAGTTACATCTTTGTTTTTAGAGTATCAATGTGATGCACAGGAAAGCATAGGGCTTTGAAATCAAATAGGCCTAGATTGTATTGCAGTTCAAGTATTAACTTGCTCTAGGATTTGGGGCTTTATTTTTCACCTTTCTCAGTCTGTCCTCGATTTTTTTTTTTAAGTAATGATAAAATCCAGTTTACAAAGTTGTGTTCAGGATTAACTGTGCCCATATCCATAAAGCACCTAGCACAGTTCTACTGAATAGTAATTGCTCAGTAAATATTAGTCTCCACACACAACACATCCTCCCCCAACCTCACCTCCTTTGTAATCCAGAATGGCAGTGTAAACAGAAAAAATAGCAACCTTGGCTTCCAGCTTTGACCTTTCTAGTCCCAAGACCTTGGACAAATCAATTTACTTCCTTGCATGTTTCCCTACCATATAGTCCCATGTCTACTACAAAAGTTTATATAAAATATTGGATTGGTAATAACTCAAATATCATGGTCTGTTCTCTTAATGTAAGGTATTGCTATTGCTGGTAGTAATCTATCAGTGAATAATTGCTTAATGAATAAATGATCTATTCCCCCACACCTCCCTCCCTACACTGGAGCAGGGGGGAAAAGCCCAGCAAACTTAATATTGAAGACCAGTCCATGCATGTTTACGAAAACATGCATATATGGGAGTATTTGCTTGATCAGTGCAAATCCAGGCACACACTCTCACAGGAACATTTGGCAGAAGATCCATTGCTCAGTGCTGATATTAACACTACAAAAGTTCAGAATCTCAGGGTTGTTATTGTCAATGACTGACACGCTTCCTTTCATTTCTTCCAGGAATTTCTATTACATTACAATGTTGCGTGATCCAGTGTCTCGGTACCTGAGTGAGTGGAAACACGTCCAGAGAGGGGCCACGTGGAAAACCTCCCTCCACATGTGCGATGGGAGAAGTCCCACCCCTGATGAGCTGCCTACCTGCTACCCTGGGGATGACTGGTCTGGGGTGAGCTTGCGGGAGTTCATGGACTGCACCCACAACCTGGCTAATAACCGCCAGGTGCGTATGCTGGCTGACCTCAGCCTAGTGGGCTGCTACAACTTGACTTTCATGAACGAGAGTGAGAGAAACACCATCCTGTTGCAGAGTGCAAAAAACAACCTGAAGAACATGGCCTTCTTTGGGCTCACGGAATTCCAGAGAAAGACACAGTTTCTCTTTGAGAGGACATTCAACCTCAAGTTCATCTCTCCCTTCACACAGTTCAACATCACACGGGCTTCCAATGTGGAGATTAACGAGGGGGCCCGCCAGCGAATCGAAGAGCTAAACTTCCTGGACATGCAGCTGTATGAGTACGCAAAAGATCTGTTCCAGCAGCGTTACCACCACACCAAGCAGCGAGAGCACCAGAGGGACCGGCAAAAGAGACGGGAGGAGAGGAGGGTGCAGCGGGAGCATAGGGGCCATCGGTGGCCCAAAGAGGATGGGAACACAGAGGGGGCAGTCACTGAGGACTACAACAGCCAAGTGGTGAGATGGTGACCCCCTGCCCTCTCCTCCCTCTGGAGGGGGAGGATGAGCAGGAGACTGACCTTCTGTGGCATTGCCATTCTGAGGGCATCTGGCTGTATGTGGCTTCGTTTGGACACCTGCTTCCTCTTTGTCTTCAGCTTTATCCAGTGGGAGATGATTGGTCTTGTGCTTCTTTTTTTCCTGACATTTTTCGATCTGTGATGTTGAGTAGGGTAGGAATGCAACCCGTGTAGACCACTTTAGAAGGTCAAGGAGAGAAGCACCGAAAAGGACACTGTCTGTGCGATCTCCTTTACGGCAGCGTAGGTTAGAGTTTGAGCAACTGGAACCCACAGAGGCACACATGAAAAGCCAAATGATGGCTTGGATATTTGGCGGAAACTGGTCTATTTTATACTATCTCTGTAATGGAAACATTGGTCTATTTAAAGAAAGAGAAACAAGAAGTCCCTTACAGCCCTTTCATGAGATTTTAGGCCAACCCTCACTCTGCTGTTGGCTGTCACCTTTGAACTGTATTTGAATGTGGTTTACATCGTAAGAAGAGTGATGTGTTTTGTTGTTGTGGTCTCTTAAAACAAGATTACCCTACTATTGACCATCCTTATTGACATCCTACAACGCCCTGCATCTTAGCCCTGAGACACGCTTCCTATCCCACATTTTAGGGAATGGGGAGTGGATTCAGGACTGGGGTGCTTTTGGCCTGAGATGTGAGCGTTGGTGGGGCATTTAGGAGAAAATGTGCTTATTAACTAATGTCTAAGGAGACATTAGTTATTTTACCAAGTTTTATTTTCAATGTAAGGAATGAATGATAAGGGAGAAAAGGCGGGAAGATAACTATATGTCTAATATTTCCAAACTGGCTACAGAACCTGAGTTTTTTAAAGAAAAATTCTGAGTTATACCTCTTTGGAGCAGTCATTTTCTTTGATCTGGTATTGCCCGGTTTGAAATTCTGCAATCAGAGAGAAAAAGACATTTAAAAACAATTTGGCCTGAAGAATAGGACATTAGCTAGCAGGTATCAAAAATACATATTGGAGGTCCCTAAATAAATCCTAATTTTGATTTAGGCCAGGAGAAATGGAACACAATAGGCCAGGAGTTTAAAAGACTGCAATCCTGAAATCTTGAATGTTTCTAGCCTGGTAACTTTTCCTCCCCACATGGTCTTTACCTGTTGTTAGACTGTGGCTACAGCTGCTGACTCAGGCGAGAGCGTATGAAACGGAACCAAAACATGTGCTGCATTGCCACGTGCTTCTCATTTCCACTTTTTCCCAACCAACTACAATAACACAAAGGTTTTGAATAATAAGGGGAGAAGTACAGAAGAGGAAATCGAGATCCTTTGCCTCCCATTCAGTAGGATCAGAGTGAGTAAAAAGTCTCACTACAGATTGATCTGATCAATCCTCTCAAGGAGCTGAAGGAAAGTGAGTGAAACTCCTAAATCAGATGGAAAAGCCTATTTCATTGATATCCAACATGTTTGATGGTTAAGCCAGCTTTGTATAAGCCACATCTCAACTTTCAGAATACTCTTTCTGGGGTTGAGAGTCAATCAACCCATAAGCATTCAAGGAGTGGCTGCCTTCATGGAGGGGAGCCTACTGCCTCCATCAAAGAGAAATGTAGAGAAGACACTTCTCTCACTACCCTTGACTTCATCTGTCATGTGAGGGAGGCATTATTGGGAATCTCCCTTTGGCCAGAAACTGTGGAAGGCCCTTTTCATATTTTAAATCTATTCACAACAAGGTATGTATTATTAGTCCAAATTTCACAGATGAAAGAAGTGAAACCCACTGACAATAAGTGCTTCCCGGTGGATTGTACGCTAGGTCTGGCTGACTGCAATGGGCAAGCTCTTTTTACTCCATCATGTTTTCCATATGGGATAAAAGCTTCCTGCCAATCATGCAAGAATCCAGCTGTCATTGCCTAGAAGTGTATGTCTCTATCCCGTGTGGCTGCCACCACTGTGACAGCACCAAGCTGGCAGTGACTCAGAGCCATGCTGCCTTGAGTAAGTCCAGGCCTCTCCACATCACCTACCCATCAACAAGCTGAGAGATTAATGGCATTTTAGGTAATTGTACGTTTTGAGCCATATAGGAGGGTGAGTTAAAGGGGCCAAGTAAATATTGCTTGTTAGTTGGTAGAGATTAGTCCAACAAAATATTGTTTTCTTTTCCAATGAATTGTTCCTAAATTAGGGAGGGAAGGACGAGTACAGCTGGGATTAACAGCAGCTCTCGCTCTCGCTCTCTCTCTTTCTCTCTCTTCACATTTTGATGTTAGGATATAATGTTCTGTCTAGAATGGCAGGACAGCAAATTGTCCTTCTGCCTGCCACTATGACACATGCATGCACACAAATAACAATCCAGGGTTTTGCTATGGGGAAAATCAAAACAGGTTAGAAAGTATTGAGATGGTTTCTTTGAAACTCACTTTAAATTTTTGGCAGAGAATTCATGCATAGCTGAGACTTGGAGGCAGCCTCTGCTAACTTCACACTGTTCCTTAGGCAACACGGGATTTATAGGAAAAGGTTTTCCACGGCCTTGCTGCTAAAGGCGTGACGTATGGTGCTCCACTGGAGACCAGTATCAGGATGTTCAGAGGAGAAACCATCTCGTTGTGTTGGCCTGAGGCCAGTGCTGAGCAAATTAAAAAAGACCAACAAGGGCTTCCTCCTCAGGTCATTTCACTCTAAAGCAGCACACTTGTCATATCCCTGGGGTCCTATGTTGATAGAAACGAAGAGGTAGGGACGCAGTTTGTTCTTTGAACATTGACTGCACACCTACCTGCTGAATGAAGCTCAGGGAAGTGATGCCTACAGAAGGCATTTGGGCCTAAGGTTCCGTGGGAAGTCAGCAGCCTTAAGATCCCAATCCAAATCAATTCCAAATACAGTAGTGTTAAAAAGCCAAGAAGAAGGGAAAAAAAGTTCCCCAGGGAGTTCTACCTCCTATTGATTCCTGCAACACCCAGGTAGACATTCCTCTTCTTCTCTTGGCAATGGCGGCTCCAGTCACCAGATTGGGATGAGGTGTCTGTTTAAATAATTGTTATTTATTATTATTATTGACTAAGGTACATGCTACCTATTCTGCCTCCTTCTCATTGTTTGGTAGCCTTCTCTTGGTAACTGAAGGGAAACTACCCTGAGAATTATTTGGATTCTCTTTCTAATAATTAACAATATTAGCAATTAGTGTTTGGCAACAGTTAAGGATAATCATGTGTGCCATAAAAATTAGGAAAATGTGCTTTTTATTATATAAAGGCAGTAATTTTATCACAAATAGTTTGATCAAAGTCTTGAACTATGAGGATTTCTTCAAAAGTCTGTCTAGAGGTCCTATGACTCTGGGAAAGAAGGTCTACCAGCTAGACCTAGCAAACAGGTGAGCACAGATCACTAAAAAATAAATATAAGTCCATTGGATAAGATTCCCATTTGGAAGAGGAACTCAAAATACTAGTGACTTCAATAAGATTGAAGTGGATACTGTCTGACTTAGAAGACAAACTGGTCGGTAAACACTGGTGTGTGACGTTACCGGAAGCCCTGTCTTGATTTTTCATCCCAATGTGCAGCTTCCAACTCATGGTCCAAGATGACTGCTGCAGCTCCTGCCATCTCATTTGCATTTAAGACAGCAGAGAGGGAATGGAGAGGAGTTGCATATATCACTTCTAGTCACATCTGATGGGCTAGAGCCTAGTCATTAGCTACATTTGCCTGCAAAGAAAGCCAGGAAGCGTCTCTATTATTGGTTGCCATGTGCCTTGATAAATATGAGGGTTCTATTGTCAAAGAAACAATGTGAAAATTAATACTGATAAAAACTATCAGTATCTGACACAAAAGGGAATTGAAAAATATTTCAAGTGCTTTTCAATGTCATCTGTTTTGTCATGTTTTACAAAGGATACGATTAAAATTCATTTCTTTGTATAGTAGTTAATGCTTTTCAAAACATTTTCACATTTAGTATCTCAGTGATCTTCACTACATTCTTGTATGTTAAATGGGACTTCTAGTCATTACGAAGTGGATAGTTTGACATGGAGATTCAGAGGCGTTGAAAGATTTCCCCAAAATTCTAGTTTACTATCCAGAAAGTTGCTCATAGCCCCAGTCTTTGAATTTCATAGCCTTTCCTACTACTTTATGCTACTTGGCATCAGTATTGGGGTTGGGAATTGCTAGAATATGAAATCTAAATCTTTATTGATATGTATCTTTCCTTACCTTCTCATGGAACTGCAGTGATTTAGATAATGCCAAGGAGACTGGTGGAGTTGACCCTTCACCCCCTCCTCCAGTGAAGGAGCCTGTTTTTTGGAGATGAGGAAGCATAGGCACTCAAACACCTCCTGTTGGATGTCCACCCCATCCAATACAAAAACTGTTCAAGATGAAGGCTGAGGACATATGCTCACACCTCATTAGGGAAGCTCAGTGTTAGAAATATTTAGAATTAGTAGGAGCCTGAATAGTGAAGCATAAGGGGTGATCAATAGAACCCCTGCTCTAAAAATTTGCCTTCCTCTCTGCATTTTCCCTAGGTCCCGGGAATTTTATCAGCAACTTATTGCTTTGGTTCTTAAAGGTGTACTTTTTTGGTGTTAAATGAGTCCCTTTGCACAATTGCTGGAAAGAGGAAGTGCTTTAAGGTGTCATAAGTTAACATCACACAGAGAGTTTATCTGATTCCTTTTCAACTATGACTTCCAGTTGAGAAGAAAGTCCTGTATAATGGGATCATGCAGAGGTGGAGGTTAGGGAATATAGGGGTAACTATATTAAAAAAGTAGGGCCCGTACAAAGGAAGCAGATCTTGCAAAGGTAGAAAGATGAGGAATTACATATGTAGTAGAAAATATTGAAAAATGGAAAGAGACTAAAATACAGCTTCTGTTCTCAAGAACAAGGGGAGGCTGGAGACTAATTCTTTTGTCCATTTAAAAGAGCAAAAAAGATGACATGAGGCTCCTGAAACAGGACCAGAGCATTGGGACAGTTTTAGGGACTGAAGGAAAGGCTGACTGAGTTGGAGGCGTTGGATCAAAGAGAAAGCTGGGACAGACATAGGCAGAGAATAACCTGATCTGATCACAATGGTGTCTCCAAGGTTTTCCTTTCTCATTGTGCCTCCACCGGTCATCAGAACTCCAGCTGAAAGTCTCCAGGCTGGATGTCAGGGCTGGCTGAAGTCTAATAACTACCCAGTTGTGTCACCTCTGGGGAACATGCAAAAGTTATTTCTCCAAGGCACTTTCAGCTTTTCTCCTTGTCCCCTTCCTCCATCTCTACTGGACATAAGCCTGCTCTTCTCTCATCACATTCACCTGGACACATCTGAACGGATTCCCAAAACTTTGAATTAACCCTCTGGGCCAGTGGGGGAAGGGTTCTGAGAGCTGTGTGTTTTGTAGCCTAATGGATGGAATGCACATGGACCCATCTTCATGACACATTGACAGACCCAACCGACCTTGCAGAGGTGCTGAGATTTCCAGCGGACTGGCCTCACTATGAACACCAGCAACATCTGCAAGAGAAATGCCCCCGAACTTCCAGGCAAGGACTAGAGGTAGCCTAACAGAACTGCGGATCTGAGAATATGGAAGCACAGATGTTTCTTGAGCTTATATTCTAAGTTGTCTATGGAAAAGAGTGCAACTGTCATCTTTTGACACAGTAAGTGGAAACTCTGTGAGTTCCATGTTCTGTAGGAACTCATCGAAGGGCCAGATGTCAGTGCTGAAAAACTTCAGTTCCTGCCAGGGAAAACCGTGTTCTGAGGAAGCAGAGTTTGTGTGATTTAGTCATTGTCAGAGTTGTCTCCCACCAACTTGTTATTTTTTTAAATCATGTGATCATCTATTCTTTCCTTCTTCCCGCCCCCCCACCCCCAGAAGTACTTTTTTGGGTTTTGCTTGCATTATTTTTCATTTAATGTATCAAAGTTAAAAAAAAGAAAATGTTGGAAAGAAAAATATGGTGCCCCATTTTAGATGTAAAGATAGTTCTTCAATAGATAGTAAATTATTTCTTCTAAGAGATATTTCCTTTTGTTTCTGTGCAATAATATGTATGAACTTGGGTACTAGGAGATTGTATTGTGACATTATCAATCCTTACTGATATTTAAAAAATGATAGTTTGTAGAACTGAGGATTTCCATTGATGTGAAGCACAATTTAATGAATAAGTTAATATATTAAACTGTTGTGGTGTCAAAAACAATTGTTTCCCCCCCCTTAATTTTGTCAGACGTTTTTGCAAAATGAGAAAAGCTGGTTAAATACTTTAAGGGAATTGTGGAAATTGAATCCACAGAATCAGCTTTGTCAAACTCAAAGATTCATGCTTTGGATACAAATGTAGTTATTGGATGTGAAACTTTAAAAGCATACAGAAAGAAAAGAAAATACAGATTGAAACAATTTAAAATGTCTGAGGCCAGGGAGGATTTCACAGGCTCTCAAACACGTAAGCTTCTAAAATCGTGGTTCTCAGTAACCCTCCCCATTCATTGCATACTCCAGGACATTGAAATTCACTGTGGGAAGTGCAAAAGCAACCTGAAGATGAAAGAATGAGGAAAAAATTTGAGAAAGAGTGGAAGGAAAGAAAAACAGGAATTGGAGCAAAGGATTTTGGAATTGAGTCTACAAGGAAGGAAAAGGGGTAGGGAGGAAAGGGAAGAGAGAGAATTCGGGGCGGGGAGAGACAGAGAGCAAGAATGGAAGAAGAAAAACACAACAGCAATGAAAATTAACATGGGTTCACAATTTCAAAGTGTATGGCTTGTCAGAAATTTTAAAACATATGACTAGTTTCTATAACATAAGCAAAGAAAAAGTGAATAAATAAGCTAACATGTTAAATTATTGTGGTGTCTAGAAAAATTGTTTTTCCCTCATGATTTTGTTAGACAATTTTGGAAAATGAGAAAAGTTGGTTAAACACTTAAAGGGATTTATGGAAATTGAATCCACAGAATCAGCTTTGTCAAACCGAAACTTCTAGTACAGAAAAGTTCCTTCATTTAAAAATCCCTTGAATTATGCAATTTACTGTTTTGTTTTCATTCTATAGAAGTGGTATTGTGGATTCCTTCCTTGCTTATAGATAAGTGATGTTAGAAAAATGTCATTTCACTATGTCCCTCTAACTAGTGGGAATCATATGCAAAGGGAACTTGATTCTAGAACAATTGAAGTAGTCACAGGAAAGACTCCAAAAATAATAGAAGTTAAATACAAACATAGCTGCACACAGGCTCACGCACACATTTTGGGAACCCCTATTTTCCAAGAAAAAACTCAGATAAAAGAAGGTTGAAGGAAAACTCAAGATTTACTTTATTCCCTCATTCACCTTGAAAATAGTGTTGAAAATAAGATTTAAAAAATGTCAAAATATTGCAAATCTGCTCCCAATCTAGTAAGGTTGCACTATCACAGATCAGTTTTCATATGAAATATAAATTTGAAAATTAATGAAATCTAATTCTGTATAATTATTTCGGTATTTTATAAACAATGTCAATTGTTTTTTTATGATTGCAAAGTAGTACCTGGTCTTAGATAATTTGGAAAATACAAGCTATTGAAAAATCCACACATTTTAGAGCCAAATCATGACATTATTTTTTATGTATTTCTTTTCATATTTTTATATATTAGCAATTAGAATAAAATTTTAAATAACAAAATTTTAAATTACAAATGTTTTAGGAAATTAGAATCATACAATCTAGGCGATGTAAGTACATAGATTAATATCTTAATGCCCATTCTTTGAACACAGCATTTTAGTAGCTGCATATAATTTTATCATTCCCATATTTTAGGGCATTCTGGTCGTTATTAATTTTTCTAATATAAATAACACTGGAATGAATATATTTGTACATAAATAAAATCTACATAAGTGTCTTTGTATACCTGTGGAGAGAAGGCAGTGAACTATTTGATTGTAGTTTCCTAATAACTCCAAAATAAAAAATACTCAAGAGTGTCAAAATTACGTAGATGCAGCTAAATGCATTAGAAAAAAAAAAAAAGAAACTTATCCATATACTCAAAGAAAGTTTTATGTATCTCTTCAGAACCACCTTCCTGGCCCTGGGCTGAAGGTCTCATTCCCCCAAGATGTTGGGAGTGTTGGCTGCTGGCTAACAGCTCTCGGCTGTTTCTCTCAAGGACTTTGCCCTCCTGCAGTCACGTCACCTTTTGGGGCCAGGCCATCTAGATGACACTGCTATGGAGGCAAAGGCCAGGTCTTTTGACTGGCGATATCTCAGCTCCAAAGGACGTGGGGGCAGCAAAGGACCCCAGGTCACTTCCTGCTTCTGACACTCCTGTGGCCTTCTCTCCCCCACAGCGTGTCCCCAGTCAGCTTTCCACACACACACACACACACACACACACACACACACACACACACACGTCTCCACCGCAGACTCTCCTCTCCAGGGACCTAGGCTGGCCCAAGTTCTAGCCTCCACAGCCTTCTGCCTCGTTTCTTCTTTGCTCTAGCACTTGCAGATTTCCCTTCCTGTCTTTTGAAGCTCAGCTTTGTTTTGAAATTTTATTTTGTCATCTTTTGTCCAACATTTCCACTTGTTTACGGCTGAAAGAGGAATCTGTGTAGCCCAGTCTGTCAAGTTCCTAGAAACAAGTCTGTTCTCAAATTTTTGAATCTCCTTTGATTCTGTGTTTCCATTGCTTTTTCATCACTCGGCACTTCATCTCATTCTATTTCAAGACTCCAGATTTTCACAATTAACTTTCACCCCTTTTCTACTTTTGGGGACTTTACTCTCTGTTTGCTTATCTCTTTCATAAACTTCTCTCTTTCTATTTACTCCCTTTAATAATATTTTTCTTTTCTTATTTGTGCTTACATTTTATATATTTTACTTTACCTTTCCAATTCCTTTTTTTCAATTTATTTTATTTTTTAAGATTTTTATTAAAGTATAGCTAACATACAATATTATATTAGTTTCACGTGTACACCGTGGTTATTCAACATTTATATACCTAAAGAGGTGTTCACCATGATAAACCCAGCAACCATCTGACCACTCTATCAGAATATTATTGGCTATGTTCCCTATGCTGTATGTTACATCCCCATGACTTATTTGTTTTATACCTGGAAATTTGGACCTCTTATTGCCCTTCACTTTCCCCCACCCTTTTTATTTAACTTTTCAATTGCAGTTGACATTCAACATTATTTTATATTAATTTCAGGTGTACAGCTTAGTGGTCAGATATTTGTATAATTTAAGAAATGATCCCAGACTAATCTTGTACTTCCTTGGCACTATAAATAGCTATTACCATATTATTGACTACATTGCTGTGCTTTACTTTGCATCCCCATGATTATTTTGTACTACTAGTTTGTACTTCTTAATCCCTTCACTTTTTCACTCTGCCCTTTAACCCCTTCCCATCTATCACCCCAACAATTCTAGTACCCATCTGACACCATACATAGTTATTACAATATTATTGACTATATTCCTTATGCTGTACCCTACATCCCCATGACTGTGTAACAACTAATTTGTACTTCTTAATCCCTTCACCTTTTTCACTCTCCCCCAATTCCCCTCCCATCCGGCAATGATCAATATGTTCTCTGTATCTATGAGTTTGTTTCTGTTTTGTTTGCTTATTTTCTTCTTTAGATTCCACATATAAGGGAAATCATATTGCATCTGTCTTTCTCTGTCTGACACTCCGCTCAACACCGTACCCTCCAGGTCCATCCATGCTGCCACCGATGGCAAGATCCCATTCCCTTCCATTGCCGAGCAGTATTGCACTATATAAGTACCACTTCCTCTTTATCCATTCTTCCAGAGATGAACACCCAGGCCACCTCCACATCTTGGCCATTGTAAACAATGCTGCTATGAACCTATGGATGCACATGTCCCCTCAAAGTAGCATTTGGGGTTTCTTCGGATAAATACCCAGAAGTGGGTCCATTACTGAGTTCTTCTTTGTCTCTTGTTATAGCCTTTGTTTTAAAATCTGTTTTGTCTGGTGTAAGTATCACTACCCCAGCTTTTTGTTGTTGTTGTTGTTGTTTCCATTTTTATGAAATATCTTTTTCCATCTCTTTACTTTCCATCTGTGTGTGTCTTTCAATCTGAAGTGATTCTCTTGTAGGCAACATATGGAAGGGTTTTGTTTCCTCATCCATTCAGCCCTCCTATGTATTTTCGTTGGAGAATTTAATCCATTTACGTTGAAAGTAATTATTGATAGATATGTAGCTATTGCCACTTTATTATTCATAATTTTGATGGGTTTTTTTTGTTTGTTTTTTTTCCATCTTAAAGAAGTCCCTCTAACATTCCTTGTAATACTGGTTTGGTGATGACGATCTCCATTAGCTTTATCTTGTCTAGGAAGCTCTTTATCTATCCTTCAATTTTAAATGATAGCTTTTCTGGGGAGAGTAATCTTGGTTGTAGGTCCTTGCTTTTCACCACTTTGATTTTGCGCCAATCCTTTCTGGCCTGCAGAGTTTCTGTTGAGAAATCTGCTGACAATTTTAAGGGAGCTCCCTTATAAGTTACTAGAGTTGCCTTTCTCTTGCTGCTTTTAGGATTCTCTCTTTGTCTTTAACTTTTGCTATTCTAATTATAATATGTCCTGGTGTGGGCCTGTTTGGGTTCATCTTGTTTGGGTCTCTCTGTATTACCTGGACTCTTATGTCTATTTCCTTCACCAGGTTAGGAAAGTTTTCAGTCATTATTTCTTCAAACAGATTCTCTATCCCTTCCTTTCTCTCTTCTCCTTCTGGTACTCCTATGATGTGAATGTTGTTACACTTCATGTTGTCCCAGAGGTCTCTTAAACTATTCTCATTTTTTTGGATTCTTTTTTTCTTTTTGCTGTTTCTATTGGTTGTTTTCTGCTACCTTGTTTTCCAAGTTGCTGATTCAATCCTCTGCTTCATGTGGTCTGCTGGTAATCCCTCCTATTGCATTCTTCCTTTCAGTTATAGTATTCTTCACTTCTGACTGGTTCTTTTTAATGTTTTTGATATTTTTTTTTAATTGGGGAATATTGGGGAACTGTGTGTTTTCCCAAGATGTCAAGTCGTTTTTTCAATCTACTTGTGGAGGGGCGCAGCTCAGCCCCAACTCAAGTCATTGTTTTCAATCTGGTTGTGGAGGGTGCAGCTCACTGGCCCATGTGGGACTCAAACCGGTCACCTTGGTGTTATGAGCACCACTCTCCAACCACTGAGCTAACCGGCTGCCCACCAGCAGCTCAGCTCCAAGCTCAAGCCATTGTTTTTAATCTAGTTGTGGAGAGCGCAGTTCAGTGGCCCATTTGGGAATCGAACCAGCAACCTTGTTGTTAAGGGTTCAACCTCTAACCAGCTGAGCCATCCAGACACCCCTTTAATGGTTTCTATGTCCATTTTTATGCTTGCTATTTCTGTTGAAGTTCTAACTAAGTTCCTTGAGCATCTTTATATCCATTGTTTTGAAGTCTATCTGTGGTAGGCTGCTTTCCACTATTGTGTTTAGTTCTGTTTCTGGAGTTTTCTCTTATTCTTTCATTTGGGATGTATTTCTTTGTTTTGGTTGCCTCTCTGTGTTTGTTTCTAGGTATTAGGTAGATCTGCTATTTCTTCCATTCTTGGCTGTGTGGACTTATGTACTAGATGCCCTTCAGGGCTCTGGGTACAGTCTCCCTGGTCATCTGCTGCAGGTGTGGTGTGCCCTCCTGTTATAGTAGAGCCTTGATTGCTATTGGCATGCCAGCGGGTGGGGCTGACCCTCATGTTGATTGGCTGTGGGGTTTGGCTATATCCACAGCTTACAGACTTCCGGGCAGGGGGCTTGCCACACTAAATGGGATTCATCCCATCAGGCTCTGGTGCCTGTTGACACTGCCCTTTGGGGGTGCTGCTTGTGGGGCTAATGGGTGGTGCTCTGCTGTGGTCTGAGAAAAAATCTAAGTATGTCAGTTCTGGGGTCTCTTGAAAGGGGCTCTGTTTGAGACCAAGGTTACTCACTCCCTGTGACCAGCCAAGGACTACCTGGTAGGAGCTACAAAGCCATCTGCCGTTCACTGCATGTGCTAACCTGGAGGCATGTAGGAGGTGACTTGCTTTGAACCAAGGATGTCTTCCACCAGCACCAGGCCTGGAGTAGCTCTGCAGGACAACAGGAGCCCTGCTGCCACTTGCTCGAGCCACTGATAAAGCCTCATGCAATACACAAGTTGCGTGCGACAGGGTCACAGGGAGTCACGAGCATGGGAGGAGTTGTGGTCAACAGGTTAATGTAGACTCTGGTTTGGTGCCAGTGCTAAGCCTGGAATGACTTAGCAAAAGTCTCAGAGCACACCGAGGCCAGTAGCTGTCTGCCTGGGGCCCATGAACTCTGGTAGTTTTCCAAGAAAGAGTGCAATGCAGGCGGGGCTGGCTGCTCTCAGAGAAAGTGTCTCTGGTGTTGGGCTAGTTGGGTGGGGTGGGATCCCAGTGAGTCAGTAGGATGGAGCAGCAGAGCTCACCTGACCAATCAGATTCAGATTTGGCCTGTGGGGGCGGGCTCAACTCAGTAAAGATTGTGCCCACCTGTTGGTTGCACGGGAGGAGGAACCTCACACAAGGAAATTGGCAACAGTCTTCCAGCCCTCATCTCGGAGCCACACACCTCAGCTTTCCCCCCGTATGTCTCCGACACCCCCGCCTGTACTGTACCACCGCTGGAGCCCAAGGTGAGTGCCTGGGCATGAGAGAGTCTGTGCGTGGGATATTTAAGAGGATGTCTTGGTTTCCTGCAGAGTTCCATCCCACCTGGATGGTCAGAATTTTCATTGTTTTTCACAGCTGTATGCTGTGGTGTCTCCTTTTCCCAGCACCAGTACTCCAGGCTCGGGAGACTGGTTTGCAGCTGAGGTCCCTCGTTCCTCGTAACATCCCCACCCAAGAGATCCCTCCCGGTTTTCAACTGCGACAGGGAGCTTTGGGGCTAGCCTGTTTCGTGTCCACCCCTTCTACCAGTCTCAACGTAGCTTCTTCTTTATGTGTTTGGTTGTAAAACTTCTGTTCCGCTAGACTTCAGATCATTCTCCAGGTTGATTGCTCTGTAACTTAGTTGTAGTTTTAATGTGTTTAGGGAGGGAAACAGGCATATTGTTTATTTACTCCGCCATCTTGGATCTCTTACCCTTCCAATTCTAATTTTCATTTTCAAGTTTTAATCTTACGTTTATGCTTGGATTTTTCCTCTTAATTTTCTTTCTTTTTTTTTTTTTAAATTTTTGTTTCCAAATGTTTATTTGGTCTATTTTTTTATCTTTTATTTTAAATCTCACCAATTTTATCTATCTCTTAATGCTTAACCTTTCATTTTTATTAAAAGTTTGTTTTTATATTCAATTTTCTATTGAAGCTTATTCAGTTTTTCACTGTTGGTTATAACCATATCTTTCCTTTATTTTGGTACAAACTTACTTTATTCCTATTATTTTTAATCAGCATGTTGTGCTCAGGTGATTCTGCTTGCACTATTTCTACTTTCTGAACTATACTTACGTTACTTTGGGGCTTTGTGTGGGCTCATTTTTGTAAAAATTTCATGGATGCCTCAAAAGAATATATGCATTACATTATTACATTATACATATATATATATAATATATAATATCTCCAATACAAATATATATATAAATAATGTATACATATAACTATGTATTACATATATATCTTTGTATATAATAATTTAAATATAATACACATATGTATGTATACACATCTATATGCACTAATATATATTTATCAAAGATAGTGCATACTAAAATCTCCTACTATAACTGTGCTTGTATCCTTTCATCACAGTTTTCAGTGTATATATTTTGGTGATTTGTTATTTAATGTTTATGACTTCCATATTTTTGATTGGTGAGGCTACCATTTTCAATATAAAATGACCTATTTTGTATCATTTAATACTTTTTAAATTTATCTTTTATTTTAATATTATCATTTTTTTGTAATTTGCAATTAAAATGTAGTTTAATTTCTCTTCACACAGTCTGAGTTTTTCTCTTTTAGTTTGAGAATTGTTATGATTTATAGATTACTATCTTCTGTTGTTTTCTTGTTTATGATTTCTATTACTTATGCTTCTCTGTTTTATTTTCTGTTTTGATAGACTACAATTTCTTTGGAACTAATGTTAAAAATGCAGCTATATTTGTTTGACTTCCATTTGTGCACTTTGAAGATGTTTACATTTTTATGCTTTCCTCATCTTACTTCCAGTTGTTGGTTTCAATTACCTAAAGTAACAACCCTGGATTAAAAATAATCTGTGACTTTAGATTCATATTGTTATTGTTGTTGTTATACTGTTATAGTTAGCATTGTAACTATAGTAAAAGGAGATGGAAGAGTAAAGTCTAAGCAAACTGTTATTCTCATCCTAATCCGGAAATAATGAGTTACTTTCAAAGTCAAAGCCCTCACACTTCTGCGTGATGCTTTCATATCTGATCATTTCAATTATTCAAACAGTTGTTGCATGAGAAATAAGAAAATATGAAGATAAAGAGGAAATTAGGACCTTGCAAGTTGGTGTTTGAAAGCCATGGGGACGGCTAGCTTTCAGGATGTCATTAATTCCTGTGAATAATATGTTTGTTCAGTGAGGGGAAAAAAATTAAACAATTGAAAATTTTATAAGGACTCTAGAAATTGTTTTCAAGTTTAATTTATAACTAACTAAGCCCATCATAATATATGCAAAAGAGGGGAGGTGGAATAAAGTGGCCTTTTGTATAGATAGCAGGAGTGTCTTGAAATTTAACAATATAAATTAAAAATATACTGACAATCTTAATATCAAGGTAAAAGTTTTTGGTTTTGTTTTTAATAAATATAGCATAATGATTCTCTTCTGGAAAAGAAAGATAGTGCCTTCACAAATTCCTGATGCTCACGTTATCTGGGGCACAGCCATGGGCTAATATCCTCCCGTCTTGTCTCTATGCCTACATGTGTTAGACATAAAGAAGTATTAAATCCTGCACATCAGGGTGTCACTCCCAGGAGCTTTGCCAGAAAGCCTGCCAGTTAAGTTGTAAGCAGAAACATATATGTTACTATTCTTCTGAGAAGCCAGTGCTGATGTATTCACACATGCACGTCACTGCCAGTAATCTCCTGCCACCCATACTGCTCTGCATGTGAAGGTAGAAACAGAGCACTTTTCTGTGTATGTGTATTAGCTCAGTCACCTCTGAAGAGCCACAGTCCTCTTCTAATGTTATTTTCTTTGCTCTCTAGGAGACAACGGCACCCCTAAGTGAGATTTTGAAACTTAGAAAAGGTACACAATACATTCAGCATCACCCTATGACATTGTACATCCTGGTGTTATTATTTGCCAAGTTTCCTCAAAATCATTGGAAGCAAGTTTTCATTAATATTCAGCATTCCCCAAACCCAGATGACCAAGCTTTTTTTTCCCATATAATAATTTCTGTGACTTGGTAGAGGGTCAGGATAGATTCTACAATATCTTTACTACCTTCTAGAGCTATAACCTCGCATGATGATAATTAAACCCTTTTTAATGTCTCCTTCTTTCCTTTCTTTTTATTCCTTTATATTTCCATTCAAGAAACGTTCACTAAGCATTTTCTATGAACCAGGTACAATGTTAGAACCTGAATTTAGAAGAATAGGGTCCTTCTAATTCCAAACACTGCAATGTTTTTAGCAATCTCTTTAGCACCCATAAGCCCTAGAAACGGTACCCTAGAAAAGGCTCTGGCCTTTTCCCTCAGCTGTTCCTTAGGGAATCTCTCCATGCTCAGTCATTTGCACAATGCACCTTTCTCGTCCTGTGCTGTACACAATTGATTCCGGATCAGAATCTTTCTCTGTTCTTAGATGCTCTCAGCCCGGGCAGTCATCCCTCCTCCTTGTGCCGTGACCCACAACAACAGATCAGCTCTATCAAACTCCATGCCCACCTCAGCATCCTGGCATCCAGCCCACACACAGACCTGGGATCCTGGCTGCCCAGGATTGAAGGGCAGGGGTTTCCGAGGCCTTCTTCGATCCTATACCCTAGACATAAGATCCTGCAGGTCAAGGACAACTTCTGCCTGTTCACCATTGTTTATTAGCACTCAGCCTGGCACATAGGCGATGGTACATATTGGATGAATAAATTAGTAGGTGAAAGAATCAATGAGGGAATTATTCCAACTTGTCCTCTTGGGCAAGCTTGCAAATCCCACAGTGCCTACAGTGACCTATATTCTGATAAGTCCCAAATAGGCAGTGCTCTCTAGACACCCCTATTTTTAATGTGCTAATGAATACCGACATGTCTTTTACTCACTCCCTCAATTCAACTTATTCTAAATGAAACTCATTATCTGCTCCTTGTCACCTGAAAAAAAAAAAATCTATGCTTCCTTCTTTATTGCCTTAACCCCCATTCAGTCATGAGCTGTATAACTTACAGCGTCACTCAAGATAGAACACTTGGTTGATTATCCTCAGTTCCTCTTACCAATCCTGGTGATACTGTCACCAACATCCATCTCCTATTCTCCATTCCCACAACCACTGCCCTAGTTTACTCCTTCCTCCTTTCTCATCCAGTTTGCCAATAGGAGCTTCTAATGCATATTTTAACCTTCACAACAACACTATGAGGCATTATGACATTTTTCTAATTAGAAAATTGAGAATCAGAGAAAATAAATAATAAACACTAAATGGAGACATATTTGATAAATATTGGAACTAGGATTTGAAGTCAGTTTTGCTTCTACTCAAAGCCCAAGTTCTATTATGAAATAATTGTTCTCCTAGCTTCCCAAACCTTTCCTCTCAGCCTGACTGCCTTTTCAAAGACCTGTGTATAATGTTTCTCTGCTCAACCTTCTTAATGATGATCCATTGACCTTAGGACCAAGTAAACATTCTGCAGCACCTAGGACCTATCAACATCCCCCCCACACACATACACACACTCCTGGATGGCATCTTGCTCTTTCCAAATCTGTCCTCTATTCTAGTCACACAGAAATCCTGCAGAATTCTCCAAAATGGTCTTGGGAAAAAATACCTATGGGGATCATCAGATGGGTAAGGATGGAGTTGGTTGAAAAAATAAAGGAAGAAGTTAAAGGACAGCAGAGACTTGAACATTCTACAGGTAAAGGGCCACGAATAGCAAAATAATCATTTTGGCTGAGTAGGCAACTATTGTTCTACTCCTAACTCAGAACGGAGAGCAGCGAAGACTGAATTTCTCTACTGAAAGAGAATTCTTTGGTGAGCTCCACATTGTAGAATGACAGTAGTAGAGAAGAGTCCAATCTGATGCTGAAGTTCTATCAGAACAATGAAGCCATAAGTTATATGCAGGAGGCCATGACTACAGGGATATTTCTGACTCACCCTAAGTTCTTGTGTGCCTGTCTACGGTCATAACAAGGAGGGGACCACCTGGGGACATCTTGTCCTAGTTTTACTTCTTAGCCAGTCTTTGGAAAAGAGAACCTAAATAAATATTGGCAACTTCAAAAAATAATTAAAACAATCTGCCAAAATTATTGAGGTTGGGGTCAAAGAAGAAGGGATATAATTATATCTAAAATATATATAATTTTAATATTTCCCTGTTTAATTCTGTAAGGACAAATAATCCTAGCTTGCCATTCAGGAAACCAGAATATTTATATTTCCCATGACACTGCTAGCCTTAATTCTTTTGTCTGAATAAGTGGGAGTTTATCGTGAAGCAATATCTTTTACTTTGAATTTGCCTTTTTAGTTTGTTTTCCTACTTTAGGGCTCACTATCTTGTTAGCATGTGGTTCCTGGACTGTCTCCGAATTTCTCTGATGAAAGCCTCAAGGTAAATTGGTTTGCTTTACCTCCTGAGATGGTAATTTAGATAGACAAGAAAAATCAGACTCTTGAACACTTTCACTGGCCTTTCTTGATCAGATCTTCCTGTAAACAATCAGAAATATGTACAGTGGTGGATTAACCCCTTGCTGGCAACAAGAAACCTGTAGTAGCCTTGGGATCTGCCCATCTCTAACCTTAGCTCTAATCTTACCTCTTAGAATGCCCAAATCATGAGCCTATCTCCACATTTTCAGGACCGGGGCAACATGCCAACTGAGGCCCTGGCCTGCTGACTATCTGCTCCACCTCCCACCTTTGGTTTGCTCCCACATTGTGAGGGGTGGTCTCAAGTCTGTGGCAACTCAGGCCTAAAGTCTAATCTGTAACTAACTCTCAACACTCACCCCTTGGATGGACTCCCACCAGGCCAGATTGGATCTTGGAAAAAGCCCTATGCAGGCCCCAGATGTTGTTGTGGGGTCTATGCGCAGAGTATTCCGGGGTGCTGAGTACCTGGAACATGGAGTAGAGGGAAGAAGGGTCACAAGCTTCCTTTGGATACATCCTTCCTGGCCCTGCAGACTCCTTCCCCATAGGGAGGGGCTTACCTGAAGGAGGACTAGAGTGGGCCCTGTAAGCCCACTGGATGCCTGGGTCTAAGGGGGGTTCTGCCAGTCAGTGTTCATGGGTAGACCCTCTTCATCTCTGCATTTCCAGGCTCTAAATATGTAGTTCATATATACATGTTAGATACACGTAATTGAACAAAGATCCCTGGTTCAGGTTCTATCTTAAGGTCTTTTACACTAACATCTGAACACAGAAATAGATCAGACTCATTTTCTCCCTGAAAGAGTTCGTCAAGAGGTATGGAGGGGCCAGAATGGAGAGGGGTCTGCGTACACTGTTGGTGGGTGGGCTGATGTGACAGATATGGTTACATACCTATCCTAGTAAAAAATTACGCTTTCCTAAGCCTCCAGGTTGGGGCAGGCAGCAAAGCAGGAAAGGACAGCCCTGAAAGCGGCACTTCAGCCACATATTCACCTGACTATCAGATGTTTGCCAAGAAGGCACTCGTGGTTGGTGTGTGCCTAAGCTCCCAGAGCTATGGAGAAAAGTCAGTGCTCAATACTTGGTTAGCTATGTTCAAGGATGTGGAAACATCCACTCACTGTGTTCCCACCACACAGTCTCTGTTCTGGTTTCAGTTCTATCTGTCCTATTTCACATTAACTTGAAAGCAGACTCTGCCTGAAATCTTCCTGGAAGGAGGTGAAGTATGAAGTCTCAGTCAGTAAGTAAATATGTCTGAAATTTATCTGTATGGGACAGGCTGCACGGAATCAAAGGAGAAGCAATGGGTTCTTCTTATTTTTTCTTTGTTTGTAAGCAACACCATTTTATATGATAAAGAAGCAACGTGCACTGCAAATACACATGGAGAAGTCATGTGTGCTGTCCTCGGAGAGGTGCAGTCCTGGGAGAACTCGGTCCCTGTGTCCTTTACTTGAGGCCCCTGGCCATGTACTGCTGTGTCGATACTGAACATCCTAGAAATGCTGTCGTCTTTAAGGAGAACCATGTGGCCCTTTGTCACTAGCAAGTTATTTAATTCTCTCTTCTTTTCAGCAAACAAACAGCAAAGTGGGGCCTTTTAGTACCTTCCTATTGAAGACCATAAGCATTCGCCTGTGTCGTTGAACCACTCCCATATGTGGGACAATGGTTTGCTATCTGTGATAGGAGGCCAGTCCATACAGCTTCCTCTTTTGCAGTTGCTAGTATGTTAACTTGTGGTCCAGAATTTAAACATGTTATTGATGGCCAAGTCCAAACATCATCTTCTAAGTTGTGTCTTCCACAGCAAACACTATTGTGCATATCTTCCCCTTGCCTCTGCTTCCAACAGAAGGCAAGCCCAGGGATCCACAATTCTCCATCTATATCTATATTCACCATCCAGGCTGAGTAGACCACGGTCAGACTTCACTCACTTCTGCAGCACTGAGGATCGAGACACAGGGCAATGGGGTTGATGGTAGACTGTGTAACTATTCCCCAATGCCCTTGCCCCTCCCTCCGCGAGGGTTATACTTCCTTACCCTGTTGAACTCAGGCATGGTCAGTGAAATGTGTCATTTCCAGGCTGATGCTTTAGGAGCAGGCGTGTGTGTAAGCATGCTTGACTTTCCCTCTGACCCACCAGTTAGCAATGCTCCAAGGAGCTGCTGCTCCGTCAGCATGGGCTTCAGAGCACAGATGATTATAGGGGTGATTAAGCGAGGAGAGCCCCAGCAAGCCTGTGATAGACATGCAGCGTGAGGGAAAAATAAACCTTTGTTTTTTTGAAGCCACTAAGATTTTCATAACCTCTCCTGAGTGATACAGAGTCCAATGTTAGTTATTTCACAAAGAATGGAAAGTATATTCAAGCTTTTCCTCGGAATACCTGGCTTTTAGTTCTGTCTCTTCCTAAAAGTTCAATTTAAGCCAAGTTAATTAAACTTTGAGAGTCTCTGCCCTGCCCAGCCTATCAATCTCACAAGGTCATTGGAAGGAACAAAATCAAGAAAGTGAGATACTTCTGCCTTACAGAGATGGGTGTTAGCATGAATGAGGGTTTTCTTCAACCTGAACGAGCAAGGGTTAGGGTTCTTTAGCTCCCTGGGTCCCTTCAAGGACCCTCCCTTGATAAGAACATTGGAGAAGGGGTAATGTCCCACTTACATGTGACAACAGGAGATCTGTTGAGAATTGATAGGAAGATAACAAAAGAAAAGAAGGAACAGGTCCTGTTCTTAGGTGGCTAGCCCCTAGAAGAAATAACACAGAATGTCCAAGAAAGGTCTTTAGGGCACCTTCAGTATAACACTGAGTAGGGGAAAGTGTGGATCGTTGTAAACAGGCGCTATCACTCATAAGGGGCATGTCACAAAAAGATGCCAGAGAGGAATAAAGTCCAGCAGGGCAGGTGTCTTGGGACATGAGGTGAGAAGGAAAGGTGCCATTTTTTACTTGTGTGATCTATGTGCTGTGTACACACAAAAACTCTCTCTCTCTCTCTCTCTCTCTCTCTCTCTCTCTCTCTCTCTCTCTCTCGCTCGCTCACATATACACACACACAATTTTCTCCAGCACTCAATGATGTCATTGTCATTATCTTTATGTTTTTCCATGAGAAAACAGGCTCTGAGAGGCGGAGTAACATTGCCAGAATCAGCATCCCAACGCAGGCTTCTAACTTCCAAGCCTGTGTCTCTCCCTCACCTGACATTCCTGCCTTTTTGAGAACTGTATCAATTGGTGCGTCCCACCAGCTGTGGACCTGCAAGTGCCAGTGGCATATTCCATTAAAGCCTGCGCCCGTTCTCCTTCCCTCCCAAATTCAGTGGTTAAATTTTCTCTTCACAAGGCCTTTGGCAGCTTTTACTGCCTGCGGGCCTAATTGAGCAGGAGTCTCCTGGGGGGCTCTGCTCTGCTATTTCCTGATGAGCAAGGGGAGAAGGGAGCAGAGAATGCGACCATTCTCATTAAAGAGGGACCCCCATTTGCCATTCCTCTTATCAGCATCGTCACTATTTTAATTAACAATCTTTGCCATTGGGCCTGCAAATAATTTTTTTCTGCATTGTTTTAACCACTAGAATAGGTACCTTTAAAGGTACAGGCGTCCCCCTCCATCAGCCATTGCTAATTAGAACAGGGGAAGCTTTAACTCTCTGCAGAAGGCGTTCAAGTCAGGTAGGATGTGACCCTCATTAGCACCGGCAAGATTACAAGCCCTGCTGCTATTATCCAGGCCTCAGACCCCTCTGGAAGTCACTGCTTACTAAGGGGGAGTGTTGGTCTGATGGAGATTTTTGCCCTACAGACCAAAGCTGCAAGATAATGTTTTATTCTAGCAACAGGATGAGACAGCGTTTACTTTCCTATGTGGAGAGTAATTTCCCACTTAAGCAGTAGGTAAAAAGTCAAAGAAAAAAAGAAAAGGAAACCTCTCCACAGTCTGACTGTGAAAAAAGATTGCATTAAAAGGGGTCCAGTAAAGAAAGCTACACCACAACTCGGGATCATGGAGGTAAAGACTCTCCCGGGACTGGTTCTACCAAAAGAACTGCAGTGGTAACAGTCCACTTAAATGCTGGCTCTATGGAGAGAAGTGTGACAGAGAGCAAAGCAAACAATATGAAAGACTGTATAAAATGCATTGTAGAAATGGCTTTGCAAATCTGCTTTCAGATCCATGCAATGAAAGGAGAACTAGGTGTGGCTAAAACATGGTCACAAGCACTTTAAATTGAGCCAGTGGCTTGTCATGGGTCCAGATTTCTGAAGCATGGTATGGCCGAATCTTCCCCTGTGGTGGATTTATCTTTGAGCCTGTGAAAAAAGCAGCAGGTTCTCCTGATCGCTTCTTATGTGACTAGGCAAGTCATAAGTCCATTTATGGGAATCTCCTTGATTCAGTTCAGGTAATCCATTTCCTCCTAGCTACTCTTCCTTCTGAGAAACCAAATATACAAATGAACAAGAGCCAGACAATACATAAAAATAGAACTCTGATTCACAATCTGTAGTAACCAACCAGGAAGTCACTCCGTGATATGCACCTCAGGAGCCAGCCAGGTATAGGTCAGACTTGGAGGAAGTCAGACCACCATCTCTAGCAACAATCCAGGAAGCTAAACAATAACCTCTACCAACAACAGGCCAAAATGGCCAGGACTTGAAAAATAACTGACACCTTCCCTAATATTTGTCTTCACTTCCAACTTAGGACCAATCAGAGAAAGCCAAATATGCACTACTAACCAACGGCATAGGACACCTCACTCCTAATAGCCCACCTCCTTCTTTCCCAGGCCAACAGCCTCTGATAGGGCACCTCTGGAGCCTTCGCTTTTCCCATTAGAAAGCTCTCCTGCTCTTCTGCCAAGTACAAGTGATGGTGGCTGACTCCCTGCTACAACAGGCTTTGAAAAAGTAGACTCTGCCTGTTCTTATTTGTTTGGCTTTCATTTATTTCCGCACATCTCTCACTATTCTCTTCCCTGTGCTTCTTGAAGCCTTTTTGTTTATTTGTTTCCTTTTCTTCCATTTCAGGGTCACATGTTTAATCACTTCCTATGTTCACTATGTAAGACGCTTCATTTTTTTCTTCCAAAACCATCTCAGGTTACTGCAGATTCGTTGGTATATTAGCTATATATTGTGTAAAAAAATCCCAAATCTTAGCAGCTTAACACAACATCCACTTATTATCTTACAGTTTCTGTTGGTCAAGAATCTGGACAGGGCTAAGCTGGATGCCTATGTGCCCAGTGTCTCTCAAGGCTGCCGTGAAGGTCTTGCCTGGGGCCGTGGGTCCCTTGAGGCTGAAATGGGGCACGATCTGCTTCCAAGCTCATTCAATAATAGTAGGTGGTCTTCAGTTTCTTGTACTTTGGCACTTGGGCCATCAGCAGCTCCTGGGCTATTAGCCAGAGGCCAATCCTGGCTCTTTGCCCCATGAGCATCGCCATAAGGTGGCTCTCAAAATGGCAGCTGGCTTCATCAAGGTGAGCAGGTAGAGTGAGAAAGTGCCCAAAGATGGAAGTCAGTCTTTCATAACCTAATCTCAAAAATGACCTCCCATCACTTTGGCCATCTTCTGTGTATTAGAAGCAAGTCACTGTCCAGTCAACAATCAAGGGTAGGAGATTACTACACAAGGGTAGGGAGACCAGGAGGCAAGAACCATTGGGAGCCATTTTAGAAGGCTGCCAACCACAATTAGCCAGGCCTGCTCTCTCTTTGAATCTGTGTTTCCTTCTGTGCACAAAATTTCCTCCATTCTTGAGCTGGTTTCTCCCTTTCTTACCTCCCAAATATTATCAACAAAATCTTCCTCTTTTCCCTTTTCAGAAAACATTAAAACACTATGTTCCTTTTCAAATGATTTCATAGTTACATTCTCACTTTTCCCTCACTCTAATTTTGTGGTTGAGAGTGGCCCTTATTGCCTATAGACTCTGGGGACATTCTTTTTCTTGAGGCCACTGATGACAGAGCCAGGACTGGAGCTGAGGTTCCCATTTCTATTTTCAGAGTCCCTGAATAACTAGAACACGTGACACTTCCACCCAGTATCCTGCTTTAGGCTACTGGGGGATCACATGGGTCAATAGCTGTGAAAGCTCCTCAGAAGGTGGTGGTGATTGTTTTAGGGCTGCCAAAATTGAACATGCCTCCCCTTTCTGGGCTAGAGTTGCTTTGATTCTGTTAGTTACACTATAATGGAAATTTCAACATTTAGATGAAATATACAGAGTTCAGCTCTCTAACAAAGGTAGAATTCTTGGACATCCTGAATTGATCTGGATTCCAGAGCTGGTGTAGCTAAATGAAGGGGTGGACACAAAGGGATTTTACCTCCAGCCAACAATCATCATTATGAGTGACAATGGAGAATTCTTCTCACAGCTGAGGGATGTCCTCATGTTTTTAAATATTCTTCCCTGGGACAAAATCATTGCCCACAATGAAATCTATTAATAACCTCCCCCATGGTTTAATCCTATAAGGCACATGGCAAATTTCCATTAGACGTTATTTTTAATTTATTTGGAAAACAAGGGACAAGTCTCTGTACACAAATTAATGAGAAAAACTTCCCCCAAAAAAAGGAACTTCAAAGAAAGAATTTGTATATATTATTCATTTGTCTCTAGCGTAAAACCACAGACATAGGAAAAGTGGCATTGACTTCTGCCTACCTTGATCAAGAAAACATTTATACTATTAATAGCCTCTGATCCTTATATGCACAATGGGAAAAAATTGTGCCAGGTAGCTCATATTAGGACTCCAAGGACCGTTTGAGGATTTTTGTGGGGATCCACATAACATGCTTTAAAACGGCAGACAATTAATGAATGTGTATTACACTTATGCAAAGACAAAACTCATGAGTAATGAAGTTTGTTGGTGGTGTATGGCCATTTCAAGGAGGCTGGGAAATTTCTCAGAGACCACACAATTCCCCTCCAGCCATTCCCACCATTCACGCTCATTCTCACAGGACTGTTTTATCTCCCTGTATTTACAAAGCTCCCCTGATGCTTAAATTTAGAGATATGAGCACTATGTATTGCAGGCATCATTATCCTTGTCAAGACCTGGAAATCTCATCTTAAAATTAGTGCACAGTATCCAAAATCACTAGCTTTCTTCACAACTTTTGAGCCACTTCCTCCTTCCTAAGTGGCAGAGCTAAATTGCTCCTAGTCTTTCACTGATTGCTCATCCGAAGATCACAGACATCTCAAGATTAACAAACTAAAGCCAAACACACCCTTTCTCCCACCAAGAATCTGACTTCCACTCTCTCATTCTATCATGCAGCAGTCACACCAAAAACATTTAATTTGTCACCAAATTTTGCAGCAAGTTATTCCAAAACTTCTCTCACCATGATTTCTTCTTTGGAGCACACAGACCCAGTCTTGGCCAACCTTTCTTATCTCTTTTCTGCCATCCAGGTGCAAACCAGAAGGATTTCATCAAACCGTAGATCAGGTAATGCCATTGCAGTTGTTTCTAGAATAAGGTCCACGATACTCAACTGCCTTATTTCTTTCATGCCCCGTATCTACCCTTTGAGCATTCTAAAAGACAACAAGAATTCTACCGTTGGTACCGTCTGGGCTGCTTCCACCTACACCTAAGCCACATCATTTCAGTGGTCTCCTTTCTAGTTTCCTATCACCTGCCCTTGGCTCCCACATGCCGTTCTCATCACAGCACTCAGAGTGACACGTCTTTAAACAAATATCAGATCATGTCACTCCTCTATTTAAAACCCTCCAGTGCTATTCCTTTTCACTCAGAAAAAACCCCGAGAGTCCATCCAGATAGCTTAGAGAGCCCTTCTCAGTCAGGCCCCTCTCGTCTCTGCCTACTGTGCCCTTATTAACCTCACCGCCTACCACTCTCTCGTATCCGCCCCGACTCTGCACTCTCTGGCCTCCTCTCTGTATTGCAGATGCATCAGGCAAATTCCAAGCTCAAGGCCTTTCCATTTGCTTTTCACTCTGTTGGGAAACTTCTTCCCCCACTGGGCTCCCTCCCTCACCTTGTTCAGAACAAGAATCAAATACCACTTCTCAGCATGGCCTCATCCATACACAACATATTCCTCTCCTCTATCTTTTGTTTCTCCTTGGCATTTATTATCATCTGACATCCTATATATTTTATTTGTGTTGATTTTCTCCTTCCACTAGAACATAAAAGCCAAAGAAAGCATTTTGAAAAATTAGTTCGGAACTGGTAAATCACCAGAACCGGCCAGAACCTAAAACAGTGCCTGGCACCCAACAGGTACTTAATACCTATTTGTTGAATGAGTAAACAGGACATATAAGGACATTGAAAAAACCCTTAGCAGATCAGTTCTTCCATGCTTTACCATAGAGTTATACTATCATCATGCTGTATTACTTGCCCTGTCTCCAAAGGGTCAGGAATAAAATATATGTGTACACACAGATATACATATGTATATTCCTTTGCTCGTGCTTGTGTTATTCTGTTTTTTTTCTGTAAACAGAAATCCCAACGAACAAACTCCTATTCATCCTTCAAAACCCATTTCATAGGTCTTCTTCTTGCTATACATTTTCGCCTCTCTCCATTTCAGCCAGACTACCTGCTCCCTTGTCTCCCTGATCAGAATGCTTTGTACAAACCTTTATTATATTATCATCCCATGCTATTCCAGCATATTGTTTAACTGTCTGTCTCTCCTGGCTTCTTTATCTTTGTTACTGCTGTAACACACAGCCCAGCCGCTAAGGCTTTCAGTAGAGTAGGTGTGCAGGAAACATGTGTTGCATTCTCCGTTAAATTGAGTAAGGGGGTGAAAAAGACTTCTGAGGTTTCTAATGCTCTGAGTATATCTGACTGAACTTAATGCAGTGCTAGACACATAAACCATAGGCTTCAGAAGTGTTTACTGAATGACTAATGCAGTGTTTCCCACACTTGCCTGCTTATAAAAAGTTACCTGGAAACTTGTCAAAAATACAAATTCCTAGGATTTACCCCAGACCTACCAAATCAATCTCGTGGTAGGATCCAGAAAACCTACATTATTAACAAATACCACTAGCAAATCCTATGGCTAAGCAAGTTTGCAGAAACCATGGATTAATCCACTGCCATGAACACAAGGGCTTACAGCGTGTATAAACTGACTTTTATTCTATTGTCTTACAAATTTGTTTTAGATATTTTGATGGATAAATATGGGTGAAAGTTTTCCTAACAACATTCAATCTTGATTCCTCCCTTAAAAATTCTAGACCACTACTCTGAGCTGTTTGGAGCTGAAGCACAGAGGAGCAAAGAAGCACAGGGTTTCCTTAATGTTTTCTTACTGATTCATGAGTTAACTTTCAGGGACTTGCCTTTTGTTGGCCTCAGTTCACCCATCTGTAAAATGAATATAATGCCACCCACTCACTAGGATGTTGGAGGGTTGAATTATATTTTGAAATTCTTTGCATCTGTCAAAGAGTAAAGACATGCAAGGTCTAATTAGGAGCAGTGAGTTAGTAATCTTGGATTATCGTGTCATTAATGTCATATCTGCATTTAAAATCACAAAGAGCCCTTGGTTTTCATTTTAAATAACTCTTTTCTCCTCTTGCCTCCCATTGCATATGGGGGCACTATCACAGAATCCCTTTTATGCCAAGGTGTCTTAGCTGTGGCATTTCTTGTTCTGTTGTTTCTGGGATGTCTAGTGGCTCCAATCTGCCCGCTGACATTTGGGCAAACTCTTTCAACCTCAGTTGCCTCACTTGCAAAATGGAACGATATTTACTCCAGAGGGCTAGAAGTGAGTATAAGAGACTAGAAACTAAATTAATGGTAATTATTTTTGTGCTTTTTTTTCCTCTTCCTCTTCCTTTACTTACTTAATCAATTAATTAATTTGTATTCCTCTTCACCTTCCCCCCTTTTATATTTTTCAATTACAGTTGATATTCAATATTATTTTATATTAATTTCAGGTGTACAGCATAGTGGTTAGACATTTATATAATTTAAGAAGTCACCCCTCAGACTACTCTGGTACCCACCTGGCACTATACATAGTTATTTCCGTGCCATTTACTATATTCCTTATGCTTTACATCCCCATGAATATTTTGTAACTACCAATATGCACTTCTTAATTCCTTCAGCTTTTTCATCTTGCTCTCCAACCGTCTCCCATGTATCACCCCAACAAATCTAGCATCCATCTGACACCATATATAGTTATTACATTATTGACTATATTCCTTAAGCTGTACCCTACATCCCCCATGACTACTGTATAACAACAAGTTTGTACTTCTTAATCCCTTCACCTTTTTCACTGACCCCCAACCCCTCTCCTATCTGGCAATGATCAATATGTTCTCTGTATCTATGAGTTTGTTTCTGTTTTGTTTTTCTATTTTCTTCTTTAGATTCCACATATAAGCAAAATCACATTGCATCTGTCTTTCTCTGACATTCCACTCAGCACAATATCCTCCAGGTCCATCCATGCCAACACAGATGGCAAGAACCCATTCCCTTCCATGGCCGAGCAATATTCCACTGTATATACGTTATATGTACCACCTCTGTTTTATCCACTCTTTTATTGACAGACACCCAGCCCACCTCCACATCTTGGCCTTGTAAACAATGCTGCAATGAACATATGTATGTACATGTCTCCTCAAAGTAGTGTTTGAGTTTCTTTGGATAAATATCCAGAAGTGGAATTACTGGGTCCTTCTCAGTCTCTCGTTATAGCCTTAAAAAAAAAAAAATCTATTTTGTCTGGTATAAGTATGGATGCACCAGCTTTTTCGTTTGTTTGTTTGTTTCCATTTTCATGAAATATCTTTTTCCATCCCTTCACTTTCAGTCTGTGTGTGTCTTCCAATCTGAAGTTAATCCCTTGTAGGCAGCACATGGAGGGTTTTATTTTCTTATCCATTCAGTCCTCCTATGTCTTTTGATTGGAGCATTGAACCTGTTTACATTGAAAGTAATTGTTGATAGACGTGTAGCTATTGCCATCTGTTATTTTTTTTTTTTTTTTTTTTTTTTTTATATTTTAGCATTATATTTATTCACCCAGTGTTGACAGCCATCTGTTATTCATAATTCTGATCCTTTTTATTTCTGTCTTAAAGAAGTCTCTCTAACATTCCTTGTTAAAACTGGTTTGGTGGTGATGAACTCCTTTAGCTTTTTCTTGCCTGGAAAGCTCTTTTATCTGTCCTGCAATTTTAAATGATAGCCTTGTTGGTAGAGTACCCTTGGTTGTAGGTCCTTTCTTTTTATCATGTTGAATATATGTGCCAATCCTTTCTGGCCTGAGAGATTCTGTTGAGAAATCAGCTGACAATCTTATGAGATCTCCTTTACAAGTTACTAGTTGCTTTTCTCTTGTTGCTTATAGGATTCTCTGTCTTTAACCTTTTCCATTTTAATTATAATGTGTCTTGGTGTGGGCCTGTTTGGGTTCATCTTGTTTGGGCCTCTCCTCATTTCCTAGACTTCTATGTCTATTACCTTCACTAGTTTAGGAAAGTTTTTGGTCATTATTTCTTCAAGCAGGTTCTCAATCCCTTGCTTTCTCTCTTTCCCTTCTAGTACCCTTATGATGTGAATGTTGTTACATTCCGTGTTGTCCCAGAGGTCTCCTAAATTATCCTCACTTTTTTTTATTCTTTTTCCTTTTTGCTGTTCCAATTGGGTGTTTTATAATACCTTGTCTTCTGAATCACTGATTCGATCTCCTGCTTCATCCAGTCTGCAGGTGGTTCCTTCTAGTGCATTCTTCATTTCAGTTATTATATTATTCACTTCTGATTGGTTCTTTTTTATGGTTTCTATGTCCTTTTTTTTTTATGCTTCCTATCTCTTTATTAAAGTTCTAACTAAGTTTCTTGAGCATAATTATAACCATTTTTTTGAACTCTGTGTCTGGTAGGTTGCTTGCTTCTGTTTTATTTAAGTTCTTTTCTTGGAGTTTTCTTCTGTTCTTTCATTTGGGATGTATTTCTTTGTTTCCTCAATTTGGTTTCCTCTCTGTGTTGGTTTCTAGGTGCTAGGTAGGTCTGCTACATCTCTCAGTCTTGGCTAGGTGGCCTTGTGTACTATGTGGCCGGTGGGACCCTGTCACAGTCTCCCTGGTCACCTGCTCTGGGTGCTCCAAGAGTATCCCTTTTGTGGATCATGTGTGTCTTCCTGTTATTGTTGAGCCTGTATTGCTATTGGCATGTCAGTGGGTGGGATTGACCCTCAGGCTGATTGGCTGTGATGTTTGGCCACATCCACAGCTTACTGGCTGCTGTGCAGGAGTGTTACCCCACTGATTGAGATTTCCCCCAGCAGGTTGTGGTGCCTGCTCTGACCACCCTTTTGTGTGCTGCTTGTGGGGCTAATTGGGTGGTGCTCCGCTGTGGTCTGAAGCCAACCTACAAGTATGTTGGTTCTGTGGACTCTTGGAAGGGGCTCGGGTTCAGGCCCAGGTCACTTATAGCTTGTGACAAGCTGGGGACTACCTGGTAGGAGCTACAAAGTGGTCTTCAGTTGTTTGCTGCTTGTGCTAAACCTGGAGGTGCATATGAGAGGCCACGCTACAAACTGAGGATGTCTGCCACCGATACGGGGCTTCAGGTAGCTCTACAAAATGCCAAAACACCTAGCAGTCTACTGCCTCCAGCCAGCTCCCTGGAGGTTAAGCCACTGATAAAGCCTCATGCGATATGCAAGTTGGGTGAAGCAGGGTCTCAGAGGGCTAGCTGCTGGAGGAGAAAGTAGGAATTGGGTGTGGAGGGGTCCAAATGAGTCAGCAGGGTGGAGCAGTGGGTCTCACCAGGCCAGTTAGATTCAAATTTGTCCTGTTGGGGATGGCTCAACACAGTAAAGATGGTGCCCACATGCCAGCTGCAGGAAAGAAAGAGCCCACACAGGAAAAATGGCAACTGTCCTCCAGATCTTCCCCCAATGCCTGACACCTCAGTCTGCCCCTCGTATACCTTGGATGCCCCTCTCCCCCACGCCCCAGTGACCACCCCGCTGCCCGAGCACAGGATGAGTGCCTACAAGTAAGTGAGCCTGTGCTTGGGCCCTTTAAGAGGACGTCTGAGTTTCCCACTGCCTTCCATCCCACCTGTATGGTTGAAATCCCCATTGATTTTCACAGCCAGATGTTGTGGGGCCTCCTCTCCCCAGGCTGGGAATCCTATTGTGGGGGTCGGGTCCCTCACTACTCTGGGGAGAATCTCCATGGCTGAAATGTCCCTCCTGATTGTCAACCAATCCAGAGGTGTGGGGCTGGCCTGTTTTGTGTCTATAGCCCTCCTATAAGTCTCAACATGGCTTCTTCTTTATGTCTTTATTTATAAAACTTCTGTTCAGCTAAACTTCAGACGATTCTCCAGGTTGACTGTTTCATAATTGAGTTGTAATTTTAATGTGTTCATGGAAGAAAGAAGGTACAATGTTTTTCTACTCCACCATCTTGGATCTCTCCCCAATGTGTAATTATTTGTAAAGAAAAAAAAGAATGTTAAGAGAACAAAGATGGTGTACTGAGAGGAAAAGTTTTATTCCCAAGCCAAGAACCCAATGCAGTACAGGGTCTAGGTTGCCAGGGATGGGATTTGAGGGAGGAAAACCTAGGTAAGTAGAAAGATCCTGAAAAGTCTCTTCGCATATCAAGAAAGTCCCTGAGTGTTGGCGATGGTGTGGGATTGTCAGGCAGCTTGCTTAAGGAAGCAGTAGGGTCACTTGAAGAGCTCAGGAATGTGGGACTTTACGTCAGTATTTTGGTGCCCAACTCAGCACTGCTGTACTTGAGTTGGGATTTGTCTTCTAATGATAACATAGCCAGGTTGGGCTTTCTGAACATTATAGTGGGGATTACTCATAACATGACTAAATGTAACAAATTATCTTCCTTGTATCTTTTCACCCTCCTTTTCCGCATCCTTTCCAGCTCCTGTTTCATCCCCTTAAAGTGCCTGTATCTCAGGGCTCATGAGTATCAAAATATAACTCCATTTTTGAAAGTCAATGTCATGTCTCTCTTTTCAGGGTCCAGGGCCCAGCTAACTAACCTGAGCAATTTGCCACACTAATGGGTAATGAAACTTCTATGGCCTTATTTCAGTAATGTTGTCCCTCTCAGTGACTTTCCAAAACAAATTTGCAGGCTAACTGATAGATTGGGGGATAAAGATAGGAGCGGGGGATGTTTGGGGAGGAACCCTATTTGGCAGCTCTTCTACACACCTCCTGGCATCAGCATGTCTCCCCTTTGCTCTAAGAGGAAGATACTTCAATTTGTCAGGGTCTTCAGAGAAGCAGAATCAATATCAATATGAGAGAGAGAGAGAGTGTGTGTGTGTGTGTGTGTGTGTGTGTGTGTGTACATATATGGTAAGAGTTGATACTGCAGTTTTGAGTTCAACATCTGCAGGGTAGCAGGTTAGAAACTCAGGCAGTGTTTCTACGTTGCAGTCTCAGAGAGAATTCTTTCTTCAGGAAACCTCATTCTTTGCTCTTAAGGCCTCCAACTGATTGGATGAGGCCCATACACCTTATGGAAGATGATCTGTTTTACTCAGTCTACTGTGATATTGTGATGCATAACAAGAATTATACATTTAGTCTTCAACCAGTTCCTGGCACAGAGCTCCTAAAACCTTTGGAATTTCTTTAAGTGATGAGAGCAATAATGGTGTCTTATTCTGTTGATGAGATGGCTTTTTGAATGCCCCTATATCAACTAAAGATGGGGACTTGTCACCAGAGGAACCAACCATGTGATTAGAGATTTGGAACTTTCAGGCACCCCCTGACCTCTGGGGAGGAGGGAGGGAACTGGAGATTGAGTTAAACCAGTAGCCAATGATTTAATCACTCGTGTAATGAAGCCCTCCATAAAAACCAGGAAGGATGGGGTTCTGGACGTTTCCAGGTTGGTGAACACATGGAGATTTGGGGAGAGTGGTACACTCAGAGAGGACATGCAAGCTCTATGCCCTTTTCCCACACCTTTTCCTATGCATCTCTCCCCTCTGACTATTCCTGAATTATGTCCTTTTACAATAAACTGGTAATCTAGTTAGTAAAATGTTTCTCTGAGTTCTCTGAAGCACTCTAGCAAATTAAGTTAAGGAGTTGTGGGAACCTTCCATCTATGACCAGTTGGTCAGAAGCACAGGTGACAACCCGGACTTGTGATTAGCATCTGAAGGGGTGGTGGCAGACTTGTGGGACTGAGCCATTAACCTGTATGATGGAACGCTTTCTCCAGGTAGGTAGTGACAGAATTGAGTTAAATTGTAGGACACCCAGCTGGTTTCAGAGAATTGCTTGGTGGTGTTGGAAAACACACACATTAGAATTGGTGTCAGAGTTTCAGTTATTGATTTAAGTGTTAAACACATCTAAAAAATACCTTCACAGCAACATCTAGACTTGCCTTGGACCAAACAACTGGGCACCATAGCCTAGCCACGTTGACACAAAATCACCTATCACAATGCTCAATTCCATTCTTATGCTGCCATCCTGCAGGGCTAAATCCAATTGCTTTCCTTTCTTTCTCTTAGTTTTCCAGCCTTTGCTTCTATTAAGGCAGAGTATGACTGCAAGAGGAAGCATACAAACAAACAGATGAAGGAGGGAATGAGGGACATTATAATACTTATGCAAAGCTACTGTTATTTCAAAGTGATACTATGCCACTTTTTAAATTATAAGCTTTTTTTGTTTCATTCTCAAACTTGGCAAATTCAGAATGTCTGTCCCCAGCTTCACGTGGCTCCAAAGTTTTACACTTAGAACAAATTGTCTGAGAAGGGCTGGTTACTTCCTCCAGGGAGGAGCTAACATAATTTTTAATGTGTGGCAATGGATGAAAATTGGAATTCAGATGAAATGCAGACAGACTTTGGCACACTGTAAAAGTCCTGCTCGTTAAGCATCTAGCCCAACTCTTTGTGAGGTAAAGGCACCACCCAGCCTGGAGAAGAACAATTCTCTTATCTTGTCGGGGCAGCTGGCTTATGGCGTTTTCCAGGCAATAGATCACAGAGAATTATTTCCAGCTCTCAACTTCCAACCAGCCACCCACTGGCCTTCCTACCTCCCCCTGCCTTGCTAATTCGGCTTCCTCCACCGCCACTTTTCAAGATGGGCAGTGCTGACATGATTGCTGGTGCGAGTAGCCATGGGTGTTCAGTCCCATTTTGCAGATGAAAAGTTGAGGCACGGTGATGAGTGGCTCTTCTATGAGGGAGCCAGAAACAGCAGCCCCAATAGCTGATCTTCCCAACTGATGAATGCATCAGGCCTAGCTCCTAACCTAATTCAACTACAACTAAACTAAAGTTCTCTGCCATCCAGACAATAACCAACAATCAGTGGGCTCACAGCACTTAGCTACTTTCTCGATGTCTGGGTGTAAATGGTGGTGCTGCTTCTGGTCATGATGATGATGATCCTACTTACTGACCTTCTCCTCTGTGATGCGCTAACTCATTAACATTCCAAGCAATGAGTTTTAATCTCTCTTTTACAAATGAGGGCACTGAGGCCCAGGGTCACTACCTAAGCAAGAGTAGTCGACAGGGATTCAGACTTAGCTTGAATGGCTCGCTCTCCTAAGCTCCTAAGACCACTGCTGAATGTCTGACCCCCTTAGGCACTCTGACTTAACTGCTTTCGAATCTATGTGTGCGAATTGTACATGTTCATCCATCAGGAAAACTAAGGTTTATTTACCTGATTTTGAATTTGCCACATTAAAAACTTGTTTCACACAACATTTGCCTTCAAATTGGAGGGATTTTCAAGATAGAATGTGATATCATTATTAATACAGATGAAGCATGCTATTACATCTCAACTTCATTATATACAGAAGGTACCAAAGCCAAAAGGGAAGGGAGGGAAGCCAGATTTTCATAGAAATGTGTTCCCTGATTGGGTAGAGCAGAGACTAAAGTTGGGAAACCTAAGCAAATACATAATAAATGAGGTGGGAAGTGACAACAACCAGAAGCATACGCTAGTTGTTCTAGGTACAGTAGTCCCTTCTTGTCCTTGATTTCACTTTCCATGGTTTTAGTTACCCACAGTCATCCAGGGTCTAAATATTAATTGGAAAATTCCAGAAATAAACAATATATAGGTTTTAAATTGTGCGCTGTTCTGAGTAGTGTGATAAATTCTCGTGCAGTCCCGCTCCATCCCACCGGGGACACGAATCATCCCTTTGTCCAGTGTATCCACACTGTATATGCTACTCACTTTTAGTCACTTAGTAGGTGTCTTGGTTACTTAGTAGGTGTCACTTAGTAGGTCACTTAGTAGGTGTCTCCATGTCAGATTGTCATGGTATCACAGTGCTTGTGTCCAAGTAACACTTGTTTTAGTTAATAATGGCCCAAAGCCATTCACATAACTTTTATTACAGGATTTGTTTTAATTGTTCTATTTTGTTATTAGTTATTGTTGTTAATCTCTTACTGTGCCTAATTTATAAATTAAACTTTATCATAGGTATGTGTACTTAGGAAAAAACAGTATATATAGGGTTCAGTACTATCTGTGGTTTTAAGCATCCACTGGGGGTCCCGGTGGATAATGGGGGACTACTATGCTCTAATGTCTAGTATGTCATGCAGTTAACCATCATCTTGTGACTTTCGTCATAGAAATATTTTTTTTAAACTCTCATTTATTGAAGCACTTTTCTCTGTGAAGACACCCATTCAGCTTCTTTTGAGAGTTCCCATAGGAAACAAGATTTCCTTTTACCAAGCAAATTGCTTTAGAGTTCTCTACTGGAACACATGTGTTCTGTTAAATGATAGATACTAAGATATCTTGGTGAGCTCAGAAATTAATTTCCTTTATGTTTCATGTCCTTGCACACTGGTTCCCACTGTTGATTATTACTCATATATCACTCTCTCCAATTATGAACACTGCTTGAGAACAAGTTGCTGAAGGAAACACAAAAATAGATCAATCATAACATTTATACCTCCTGGGAAGAAACTCATTCCATTTTCTTGGCTCACAAATACAGTATTAAATTAATTTTTCTTTAATTCATCAAATGCAAGGCATTTGTTCATTGATACATTCAACAAATACTTATTGAGTATCTACTACATATCAGACACGGTTGAAGTGGCCAAAGAGAGGAGCAGCAAATTATATAGTCAAATATCCCTTCAAATATCCCTGTCTTCATGGAACTTACATTCTAGCAACACACACACACACACACACACACACACACGCACATGCTCAGTTTAATTTAGATGTGAATAGATTATAATCAAAGGTTAAGACTTAAGGGATTAAGTTTATTGTTTAGCATATTTGTTTGTTCACTTCCATAGCCTTAATAATTTTAGGTAAAAATTATTTAGTGAAGTAGAACATATTTATAAAATGTGTGCAAGTGTACAGTTCAATGAATTTTCACATTATTATAACTATCAACTAAATCAGTAAATAAAACATTACTAGTCTCCCAGAAATTCCTCCTGTTGCCTTGCCTTACTCTGGTAACTAACCCCTTTCTCTAAATATAACCACTGTCCTAACTTCTAACAACGTATATTAATTTGTCTGTTTTGGGACTTTATATAAATTGAATCATAAAATAATTACTACTTTTTTGCGTGTGTCTCATTTCATTAATTTTTTTTTTTAGATTTCTCTCTGCTACTGTGTGTAACAGTAATTTGTTCATATTTGTTGCTGTATAGTATTTCATTGTAGAACTATGTCGTAATTTAGCATAATTCGTTCTATTTTTGGCATTTGTGTTGTTTCTAGTTTGGAGTTATTAATAATACTGATATGAACATTCTTGTACATCTATTTTGGGACATATACCTGTTGAATAAAAATCTAGAAATGAAATTGAATGCTGTGTCACAGGGTACATGCAGATTCAGCTTTAGTAGATACTGCTGAATAGTTCTTCAAAATGATTGTTGCCATGTACACTCTCACCTGCAGTGTATAAGAGTTCCAATTGCTCCGCATCCTCCCCAATACTTTGTTATGCATCTTTTTATGTTTAGTCCACTGGTTGGGTATATAAGGGATTTTCACGTCATTAACATTGAAATTTCTCAGCGATTAATATTTTTGAACATCTTTTTATATTGGGCATTTGGATATTATCTTTTGTAAAGTGTCTCTTTAAGTCTTGTGTCCAATTTTCTATTGTACTGTCTGATATTTTCTTGCTGAGTGGTAAGAATTATTTGTATATTCTGGATATGATTCCTTTGCAGTGTTATAACTATCTTTTCACTCTGCAGCTTACATTTTTCTCTCTCGATGTTTTTGGCTCAACACAAAATTTTCAATGTAAAGTAGTCTAATTTTTCAGTGTTTTTTTTTATGGTAATGCTTTCTATGTCCTGCTTAACAATTTTTTTTTAAGCCTCACCACAGTCCTGAGGATATTTATTTCATTTTCCTCTGGAATATTTGTTATATAAGCTTTAGTATTTATATTTACCTGGAATTAAGTTTTGTATATGATGTTAATATGAGTCAAAATTCATTTTTCCCCACTTGGATATTTTGTATTGATAATTTTTGCGGAAAATTAATTAGAGAAATAGGAGAGGCAGCTTAAAATAGTATCAATATTTCATAGCAAAAATAGCAAGCACTTTACATACCATTTATTATGTGCATTTAGTGCCCTACACATGTTACATATGTCACTCATTTTATGTACTATGTCTTAGATACTATTATTATGACTCCCACTTTACAGATTAAGAAACTGAGGCTCAGACAGGTCAAGTAATTTGTCTAAAGTCACACGGCTAATAAGTGGCAAGGCCAACGTTTGAACCAGGCATTCTGACTTTAAAATTGGCTCCCGTGGCTCCCCTAATCACAAGGCAAGAAATCTTACATTGTTTGAAGTCAATTATATAAGTGGGGTTATAATGTCTAAATTTGGACACCCTACTTACACAGTGCAAATTATACAACTTTGGAGCACTTAAGTAATAAAAGAACAATGTGGAGTTTCAAGGTATCAGCTGTGCTTTTCTTCCTCCACCCTCTCATTTTGCTCTGATTTTGGTGTCTCTTGCTTACATTTCAGATAGACAGTACTAGTCTCTGAGCAATCTTTTTATTTGATTTTAAAGAGTGTGTCACTGTCTTAGTCTTCAGTACACTGAGTATGCTAAAAGGGAAGCATTTATGTCCATTTTCCCATTATATACCTTTCCCTCGGCAGTTACTGCAATTTAACCCAGAGCTTCAAGCACAGTTTTCATCTCAAATTTCTTTGTTTCTGTGGCTTGAAGCCAGCCCTTTAAAATCAATTTCTCTTGCCCTTGACTCCAGTGGTTGAATTTCTATTTGATTTCTTTTTCTTATTCTTTCTGTCTTTTATTTAAATCCTGGCTTCCATCCAAAATAGGAGGAGAAATGAGCCTAAGCCTTTGAGTACTGATACCACCAGCAGGCTATAAAGTTTTTGTAGCCTGGAACACTGACTTGGAACCTACATAAACTCACCTAGAGTCATTGATGGACGCTGGCTTGCGTGGGGCAGCTACTGTAAACTACCTCGATTACAACACACACCTCAGCTGTTAAGCAATGAGAAAAGGCCAAGGAGCATAGTATGTGATTTGGCTCTTTTAGAGGAAATGCATCCTGAGATGGAATCAACAAATGAACCTGGTGAGGAAAGTGTCATTGGTCCTTCACAGCAATTAATCAACCTGCCTCATATGAAAATGGTGCAAATGTTTGGGGCAACCATACCATAATGCACAGCTCTGATTCGGTTCCAAATCCAGTGGCCAATATGACTAAATGGTTTATAAACAGAACTTCAGATGTAGCAAACAGAAGCACAAAGCATAAGTTATGACTGACTGAGTTCAATTTAATTAAAAGTTCTTTGAGGTGGTTTTGAGGAAGTGGTTTCAGCTCAGACACCTGGGGAGACAACTGTTAGTACCTTTGAAGCATAAACTTCAAAATGCTGGAAAAATTCTTATACTAACTGGTGGGGGATGGGAGAAGCCATTGCAAAGTTCTAGGAAATATCAGCATACTAAAGGGAAATAGTGAAACCCAGAACAAGTTTTTCGTAAGAAAAAGAAAAAGGAAAAAAAAAAAAACAAGCAGGAATTTTAAACTTTCATTTTGACCAAATATTGGAAGGTGTTTCAAGGCCCTGCCATTTCTGTGGTTGATGGGCTTTAGCTTCTCTAAACCCCTTAGGAAAGGAAGGTCATTTGAAAATATCATGGATTCTGCTTTGACTCAGCCTGTCATTATTATACGTGTAACCTTGAGAAAGTCATTAACTGCTCTTTCTCTGACTTACAAGCTTCTCAAGGGCAGGGGCACGTCTTCGTAAACATGAGCTCTAGCAGTGGGCACTTAGAATTGTGTTCAATGAAAGAGACAATGAAGGAAGAATGAAAGAGATGCTATGAAACGATATCTAAGCTGCCTTTTGATATTCATAGACTACATTTCTACATTCAAAAATATTTTACAATGAGCAATTTGGGAACATGCTAAATAAACATGGTCATATACTCAAGCAAATGGTTTGATTTGCCCTGGCAAGGAGGAGTATTTGAACACTGACATGGTTTAGAACAGCAACTACGAGGTGATAATGAAATGACTGACTTTATGTTGATTTTACTATTGTTTTAACATCATGTAGTGACAATCCACCCACTTCCTGGCAGCTCCCACTGTCCTGGGTCTCCCACCGCCAGAGGCTCCAGCTTCTTCTCATCTTTTCTTATCAATATCGCCAACTTGATTAAAGTTTTTCATAGTGGCTTTCCTAAGAAAAGTCAACTAGATGATACGTTTATTCTTTGAAAGACAGAAATTCTGTGGCAGAAAGATAGATGGATATATAATGGCATTGATAGGATTCTGGTGATATGATTTGACTCACATTCATGAAAAGGCTTCCACAAACAAATATATTCTATCCAACACACACACGCGCACACACACACACACACACACACACACACACACACACACCACACACACCCCCCGCTAAGCAACAAGTACATTTTTAGTGAGTTTGACACATATTACCTGGCAGGGGTAAATGCGCATTGATACGCTTTATATATCAGGCCCTCTGCTAGGCCCTGGGCTTTGACAAATAGCATGGAGCAGTTAGGCTAACAGCGCGAGTAAGCTGAGCCAACACAGAGAAGGAGGAATTCTACCCAAGCACATGAGCAAGACTTCCCAGTGGGGGTAACAGTTAAACTGAGCCTTAAAGAAGGAGTCTGATTAATCCCTTTGAAGAAGTGCATTACTATAGCAGGAATGAATTTACTGGTTTACTTGATGAGCCCATTACCATCTGTTGTTACTGAGGAGTCCCAAATTAAAGACATGCAAGATAGGTGAGATTTACTGAGGGGGTGAAATTGAGAGTTCAGGGTGGCAGTCGGGGGCCCTTTTAAGGAGGGGTTGGGGTGAGTAGAGAAAGCAAGTGAGCTCACAGGGGAGAGACACACTTCCCCCAAACTACTCACAGCCTCTGTGGGATGGAATGAGGTGGGAAAAGTTTCAAAAGCCGCTTCACAGATTTCTTTAGTTCAAGCTCTATGGAATCTAAGACTTGACTGTTCCCTCAAAGAGCAGATCCAAGTCATTCTGTATAGGATTCAGGACTCTTCAATTTTATGAACCGCATCTCACTATTTAAAAAAAATAAAATGTTTTTAGGTGAAATTCATGTAAAAGTAACCATTTTAAAACGAACAATTCAATAACATTTCATAATTCACAATATGGTGCAACCACCACATCTATTTAGTTCCAAAATATTTTCAGCACCCAAAGGGAAACCTCATACCTATTAAACAGTTACTCCCCAATCTTCCCTCCCAAAACCCCAGGCAACTACCAAGCCCTCTGTCTCTATGGATTCACTTAGTATATTTCATATACATGAAATCATACAACATGTAACCTTCTGTGTCTGATTACCTTCACTTAGCACAATGTTTTCAGGTTGTGGCAGGTAGCAGTACTTCACTCTTTTTATGGCTGCATAATATTCCATTATATGGAATTACCACAATTTATTTGTTCATTCATCCATTGATGGACATATGGGTTGTTTCCACCTTTTGGCTGTGAATAGTGCTGCTATGAACATGCATGTATATATTTGTTTGAATACCTGTTTTCAATTCTTTGGTATATATACCTAAGAGTGGAGCTGCTGAGTCATATGATAATTCTATATTTAACTTTCTGAGGAGCCACCAAACTGCTTTCCATAGCAACTGTACCATTTTACATTCCCGTAAGCAAGGGTCCCAATCCTCACCAACACTTGTTATTTTCTGGTTTTTGATCAGAGCCATCCTAGTGATTGAAAAGTGCTATCTCATTGTGGGTTTGATTTGCATTTCCCTAATGATTAATGATGCTGAGTCTCTTTTCATGAGCTTGCTGGCAATTTGGATAACTTCTTTGGAAAAATGTCTATTCACATCTTTGTCCATTCTTAATTGAGTTGTTTATCTTATTGTTGAGTTGTAAAGGTTTTTTATATATCTTGCATACTAGACCCTTATCAAATATATTATTTGCAAGTGTTTTCTCCTATAGTGTAGGTTGTCTTTTCACTTTCTTGATAATGTCATGATATGCAAAACTTTTTAATTTTAATGGAGTCCAATTTATCTATTTTTCTTTTGTTTCTTGTGTTCTTGGTGTCATATCTTAGAATCCATTGCAAAATCCAAGGTTATGAAAATTTACACCTATGTTTTCTTCTAAGAGTTTTTGCAGTTTAAGCTTTTCTATTTAGGTCATTGATCTATTTTGAGTTAACTTTATTTATAATATGAAGTAAGGGTCTGACTTCATTCTTTTCAAGGAGGGTATTTAGTTGTTCCAGGACCATTTATGAAGAGATTATTTTTTGTCCATTGAATGGTCTTGGCACCACCCTTTTCAAAAACCAATTGGCTATGGAAGTTTGTGTTTATTTCTGCATACCTATTTTTATAGAACTTTCACAATAAAGATTTCAGTCACAAATTTTATTTTGCTCATTTTTCTTGGTTACTAGATTTTTAAAGGATTTTCAGGCTACATAATCATGCCTTTATTTTTCCTTCCTCATTCAGTAAAGCATTTCTTGTCCTCTTTTCTACAGATGCTATAGTAGCCCAGTAACTGGAAGACTGAAAAAAAATTTTTGAGTAGTTTTTAGATAATAAATTTGGCCATGTGATGATGTAGCACATATAGTGCAAAGTCCAGGATGAATGAAGGCCCTCACACATTTTTTCATTTGTTCTCGTGAGTTCCCTTGAAAACAGACATTTATGGGAATTTAGATTATTCTACTTCAAAGTTCCTCTTCTGGCAAGGTTTTAGTCTTATGAAATGTCACTTCTGTAGTTTTCCTTTTAAATTTACTCTACCTTTGACATTCTGTATCTTACTCCACATTTGTACGTTTTTTTTGGCCCATGCTCTCTGACTGATTATTCACTTGTTGAAATATTTACATTGACTCTTTGAGGCCACAGCTGCTCCTGGCAGAATTACCTTTTAGCCCCAGTGGGCCAGTCTCTGAACTTTTTCAATTGAAAAGGTCATGCAGTTATGGGTACTGACAATTTTTAATTTTGTAACCTCTGTGGGAAGCTGAAGGGGGCAGACTTGAACAAATAAATTAGTGTCAGCTGGCCACAAAACTCACTGAAAACTGCCATGGGAGGAAAGAAGAGGCAATTTAACTCCAATAAACAAAGAGGCATACTGGGCATTTCTATGACAGCATTGAGCTGTGTCATCATGTGGACTGAAGAAAATTTGAGGTATTAATCCCTTAAATCTCCTGCAGGCCTTGTGCAGGTAAGAGCTCTCAGCTGAGTTTCACTCAGTTTATTCCAACCCAAAGAAGATTATTTACTGATTTTCTGATGCCCTGTTATCTACAGGATATTCAAGAGCCTTACAGTCAAAAAGCTTCTAGATGTCTTGACCACAAAGAAGACTTCATTGGAATTTTGTCTAATCTGAAGCCACTTCCTTGTCCTGCTATGAAAGAGGGGAACATGTCCCTACTATGTTCCATAGGGACCTGAGCCCAGGCTGAAGAAATGCTGCACAGCCAGGGGCAACACCAAACAAGCTGACTATGAGAATGCCACCACCTCATCACCCCATACACAAACATGCACACACAGATAATTATTATTATCTCCCTTCTACCCATTTATACAGGTGTTGAAACAACTATTCCTCACGCACAGTTGATCAAGGTTTGACTGCTGTGTAACCTTCCTGGGATGGCGATAAGGAGAAGTCCACCCCCTGGGCCCAAAGCAGAGGCCCAAACCTGGTTGTCAAGCAAGGCGCTGGTAAAGCAAGCCCGTCACTTTCAAAAAGCCTTGTGTTTTCCCCAGGTTATAAAAACAGCCAAGCAGAATTAAGAAACTGTGGTACATTTATACAATGGAGTATTACTCGGCCATAAAGAAGAAGGAAATCTTACCATTTGCAATGATATGGATGGACCTAGAGAACATTATGCTAAGTGAAATAAGTCAGACGGAGAAAAACAAATACCATAGGATCTCATTTATATATGGAGTCTAAAGAATAGAATAAATGAACAGGCTAATCAGAAACAGTCTCAGAGATATAGAGAAAAAACTGAGGGTTGCTAGATGGGAGGGGGGTGGGGATAGGGGAGAGGGTGAAGGGATTAGAAGGCACAATTGGTAACCACAAAACTGCCACAGGGATACGAAGGACAGTTTGGGGAATACAGTCAGGAATGTTGTAAAGATTTTGTAGGGCATGCGATGGACACTTGTCTTATTGCAGAGACCACTTCATGGACGGTGTCGGTGCCTGACTGCTGCAGTGTGCACCTGAAGCTGAAGCTGAATAGTGATGGGTGTCGACTGTGGTTTAATGAGTATATATATATATAGGCGCAGGGTGTGGAGTGCAGCGCAGGGAATGGGGTCAGTGGAAATGTAGCGGCTATGTGCGACGTCAGAGGGGTGGTAGATTGGGAGAGAGGGGTTGTCACTTTGTGAGGGATGTAAATGTCCAACTATTACAGTGTTTTGTACACCTGAAACTCATAACAATAAAAAGCAGCTAAACAGAGCCAGCCCCAGTCAGTTTGGAGGACCTTCCTCTCCTCTGTGCTAACTCCTTTGTGCTCGGGTATGAGCTTACTTAATAAAATATGTCTCGAAATTTTTCTGGGGTTTCTTCTCGAAGTCTACCTTGGGAAACCCAAGAAGACGAATGCTGGTAACACTGGAGCAACACTTAATTGCTGCAGTTCTTGAATCCTTTCTATGGACAATGGGGAAGGAATCCAAGGTGTCCAGCTCTACAAGCAGTGAAAATAAAACCTCTGTCAAACATTTCCTGGGCCTTGGGAAGAAGGTTGATTCTTTTGTACTCCCGACATTTAGTCTTCTGGGATTCATAGGACAAATTTAGAGAAGGAAATTTGTTTAATGTCACAGAGGAAGTCACAGAGCACCCAAACTACTATTTCTAATGTATCTAGACTTAAGAAATGCGGAGTTGGAGAATGCCTTATAGTATTTCACTTCCCCATCATTTGCTCCTTTTATAAAATCAGGTTCCCCACTGCACCTTTCTGCACTAATGAAGCTGTTCTTCTCCAGCCTTCCATACTGACCTGGCCTTCTTTTAAGTCATCTTGAGCTTCCTCCCACACTTGCCTTACCTATTCCTTTGTGAACTACTTGCCTCCTTTGAATTCCAAAACATCAATCTCTTCTGCTTCTCTTTTTTTGATTGGTGTGTCTCAGTCTTTCACTAAGGTCTTGTTTTTTGACCCTGAAGGTATATTTCCTCCTAAGTTCTGAGCTTAATTTTCTCCTCTTCTTAATCTACTTATTCTTTCTGGACAACTCCACCTCTGCCAATGGCTTTCGTTAGCAGCTATGTCCTGGTATCTCTCAAATCTGCAGTTCTCACTTATCTCCCAAACTCTAGTCACATTTCCAGCTGCCTTCTGGACACTATCACAGGAATACCCTATAAAGTAGTTATACTTTATAAATATGTGCAACATAACTTTCTGAAATCTATAGAAGACTTTCTTCTTATTCTCTGTATCTTACCTTAGTTAAAAGTAGTCAACTGTATTACCACATTCTCTCATACCTCAAGTTTCAACATCCTATTAATTGTACTTCAAAAATACTATGTTTCCTGTCTATTTCCACCATCATTGCTCCATTGAAGGCCAAACAATCCTATAGTCTTCTAACCCGTACCCTTTAAGGTCTGTGAAAGCAGGGATTTTTGTCCATTTTGTTCACCATCTAGTTTCAACACTTAGCACAGGACCTCACACATTATAAGCAATTTATAAATAATTTTTGAAGAAATGAAAAATTCTATTCCTAGATTCTCTCCCCTTTCATTCATTCTATACAACGATCAGAATTAACCGAAACAAAGACACAATCTTACCATTTGTCCAGAACCTTTTTACGTTCACCTATCAGTTGCTATTGAATGAAACCCACCATTTCTGATTGAAACACTCAAGACCTTTGGCAGAGTGTTCCTAATTTACTTCTGAGAACTCATTACCTATCACTGTCTGCCAGGACCCTACTCACAGGTCAGACTAAACTATTTCCATGCCTTTGATATATCATATAGATCCCCATCTCTTCAACTTCGCTCTGTTTTTTCTTCCAGAAATATCCTTCTCTCCTTTGTATCTGAGATGAGATGGTCTTTTATCTATGGTCCTTTGAATGGTCAAGTTTGAAAAAAATCAAGAATTAATAACAGGAAAATAAAGTTAACAAAATGAAACTGTGGGGTATAATTAAAGGTTAGGGAGAGACGAAAAGGCTGGCATTCTGAATCAGTATCTTTAAAAATTACCATTCTAGCCTTTTCACAAAGATGGTGCCAAAAGCAAAGAAGAAAGCCCTTGCCTCACCCAGAGCTGAAGCCAAAGCAGAGGAATTGAAGGCAAAGAAAGCAGAGCTGAAAGGCGTTCACAACCACAAACAAAAAAAAGATCCACAGGTCACCCACCTTCAGAAGGCCCAAGACACTGCGGCTCTGAAAGCAGCCCACATATTCTTGAAAGAGCGCCCACAGGAGAAACAAGCTTGACCACTTTGCCATCATCCAATTCCCCCTAACTACCAAGTCAGCCATGAAGAAGACAGAAGACAACAGTACACTTGTGTTCACTGTGGATGTCAAGGCCAGCAAGCACCCGCTCAAACAGGCTGGGAAGAAGCTCTATGACATTGACGTGGCCAAGATCAACACCCAGATCAGGCCTGGTGAAGAGAAGAAGGCATATGTTCAACTGGCTCCTGACTAGGATGCTTTGGATGTTGCCAACAAAATTGGAATCATCTAAACTGAGTCCAGCTGGCTAATTCTAAATATAAAATTTTTTCACAATAAAAAAAATTAGCATTCTAGCTTCCTGTACTCTTAGGACCCAAAGTTTCCCTGATACCCACTTCTACCAACCCAACAGCAGACACAATGGGAAAAAGGAATAGAGTGACTCACACCTAAGGTCTCTGAGATGGAGAAGAAACAGTGAAGAAGCCAAAGAATGGTGGCGGACTATGGAAAACAGTATGGAGGTATCTCAAAAATCTGAAAATGGAACTACCCTATGATCCAGTAATTCCACTCCTAGGTATCTATCCGGAGAAATCCAAAACTCCAATTCAAAAATCTTTATGCACTCCTATGTTTATTGCAGCACTATACACAATAGCTAAGACATGGAAACAACTGAAATGCCGATCGGTAGACGACTGGATTAAGAAAATGTGGTACATTTATACAATGGAGTATTACGCAGCCATAAAGAAGAAAGAAATCTTACCATTTGCAACAACATGGATGGACCTAGAGAACATTATGTTAAGTGAAATAAGTCAGACAGAGAAAGACAAATACCATATGATCTCACTTATATGTGGAATCTAAAGAATAGAATATGTGAATGAACTAATCAGAAACGGTTTTGGAGACAAAGAGGAAAAACTGAGGGTTGCTCGATGGGCGGGGGGGGTGGGGGGTAAGGGGGAAGCTGAAGGGATTAGAAAACAATCAGTAACCATAAGATGGCCACAGGGTTTTGAAAATTAATCTGGGGGAACATAATCAACAATGTTGTAAAGATTTTGTAGGGTATCCAATAGACATGTGTCCCATTTCGGAGACCATCTCAGGGAAGATGTAGATGCCTGATCACTGCACTGTACACCTGAAGCTGAACAATAATGAATGCCAACTATAATATTATATATATATATATATATATATATATATATATATATATGTATATGTATATGTATACATTTACAAGAGGCAGAGTACAGCATTGGGAGTGGAGATAGTGGAAATGGGATGGCTCGGTGCGATGTCAGAGAGATAGTTGATGGGGGGAGGGGGGTCCACAGTGTGAGGGATATAAATGATAAACGTCTAAGAAAAAAACAAACAAACAAACAAAAAACCTCATAGACACAGACAATAGTTTAGTGGTTACCGGAGCGTAAGGGGGGTGGGGGGTGGGAGATGAGGGTAAGGGGGATCAAATATATGGTGATGGAAGGAGAACTGACTCTGGGTGGTAAACACACAATGTAATTTATAGATGATGTGATACAGAATTGTACACCTGAAATATATGTAATTTTACTAACAATTGTCACCCCAATAAATTTAAAATAAAAAAAAAACACACTAGGTGAAAAAAAAAAAAAAGAATGGGGGCGGTCAAGACTTCAAGGTTTGGGGAATGTTAAAAAAAAAAGCGCAGGTTTTAGGGGCAGGGTAGGTAATGGGGGAGGGAAGGAAGGAGGGAAAGACAGCATCTTATAGAGACTCCCTGATGCCTGGAGTGAGGGAAAGTAAACGTGCTGGTGGAAGCACCAGGGAGGTGGGAGTAGGGAGGCCCTGGGTAGGATGTTAGCAGACGTGAGTGTACATGAGTCTCTCCTTGCCAGCCTTTTACCTTCCTACCTTTCTCTGGCTCTATATAGTGACATTGTACCACTGAGAACTAAATGCAAAGCACTTCACTTTTTCTGGAGTGTGTGTGTGTGTGTGTGTGTGTGTGTGTGTGTGTGTGTGTCTTTTGTATTGTGCAATGGATGGAGAATAGATTGTCACCTCTCTCACCCCCTATATATCACCTACAGGCACATGAGATCATTCAATGTAGACAATGAGAATGAAAGAGAGCAAAGCAGGGGTTCACCCAGTCAGCTAACCAGAAAATCCGATTTCACTGACTGCTTCTGGAAGCCTTCACTCTGAGCCCCCAAGAAACAAAGGCTGGTGACTCAGTTGCATGCTTTTCAATTTCCTTCTCACACTTCATCAAGCATTGCTTCCCCAGACACAATTGACGGCTCTGTGCTCTGGCTCTGACCATCTTTGTCTTTCATGGGTCTCTTTGTTCTGCTCAACTAGATCCTGAGTTCGCCAAGAGCAAAGCTGTTGACACTCTCTCTATATCCTTCAGAGTTTCACTATGAGTCTTGCACCTTGTGGCCCCTCAATAAATATTATCAACTTGGCTTTTACAGATGCTGTCACTGAGGCCCAAAGCAGCTAAATGGCTTTTCCAGTACTCCATAACATGTCAGTGGTTAAGCCATGACAAGATGGAAACTTTTTCTTTCCCAAAGAAAGCTCACTGTTATCAGTCTAAAATTTTCAGATTTTTGCTTAGAATGGAATTCTAGAATGTATACAGTGCTTATTTTCTTCAACCATGTTATAATCTAAAGTATCGAACAAGTTTTCAAACAAGAGGTGCCGTCATCCACAAGCACAGACTTCTGTTTCAGATGTACCTTCTTTAGGTGGCAAGTCATATACCTCCTGAGCTCATTTTCCTCACCGGGAAATGAGAATACTAGTATCCACGGCCGGTGAGGCTTAAGGATTAAACAAGACAGAAGGCAGTTGAACAGTTAGCTATTCTTCAAGTGTATCCTTTGAGTAACAACTATATCAACTATCTGTTAGCTCTGTGTTTGTTTATTTGTTTACAACATGAAAATTTATTCAAAATGAGAAATCACAACAAATTACAAAATATAAAAGCTAAAATTCACCTCAAACATCAAAACATCCAGGGAAAAAATAATGCAATATTTATATTAACTCTGTGGCACACTTTTATAATACTTTTTTCCTATATAATTTGTCTAGATACTTTAAGAAAAATTTTTTATTGTGGTAGCACAAAATTTGCCATTATAACTATTTTAAGTGTACAATTTAGTGGCATTAATTATATTCATGATGTTATGTAACTATTGTCACTATTTCTACATTTTCATCTCCCCAAACAGAAACTCTACAGACATTAAACAATAACTCCCCATTTCTCCTCTTTCCCCCGCTTGGTGACCTCTAATCTATTTGTTGTCTTATGAATTCACCAGTTCTAGGTAAATGGAATCACACAATATTTCTCCTTTTGTTCCTGGCTTATTTCACTTAGGATAGTGTCTCCAAGGTTCATCCGTGTTGTAGCATGTATTAGCACTTCACTCCTTTTTAAGGCTGAATAATATTCCACTGTATGTATATACCACATTTGTTTCTTCAGGCATCTGTTGATGGACATGGGTTGTTTCTGCCTTTTGGGTACTGTGGATATTGCTGCAATGAACACTGGCATACAAGTATCTGTATGAGTCCATGATTTCAGTTCTTTTGGTTATACATCTAGGAGTGGAATGGCTGAGTCATATGGTAATTCTGTGTATCTTTTTGAGGTTCCACCAAACTATTTCCACAGCAACTGCACCATTTTACATTTTCACTAACAAAGCACAGGAGTTTCAGTTTCTCTACATCCTCACCAACACTTGTTATTTTCCATCTTTTGTATTATAGCCATCCCAATAGGTGTATTCACTCCTTATTTGAAGATTTTTACTATGAGTTGGAGGGATTTTGAAGTGTAATTTTTATTTTGCTCTTAGATAGTCAATTCTACAATTAGAGATTCATCCGTTTGGTTGCATATTTCTCGCTTTCTGTTAAAATGCTGAGAGCAGGAGCATCTGGAGCCTTTTTTTTTTTTTTTTTTTTTTTTTGCAGCACAGCACATTTCCTGTCATGTGTGCCATCATAGAGCAGCTCAGACATCTGACAGGCGCTTGCTAGGGGCTGATTGCTGGCAAGCAAGTCCTCCTTCTGGCTTCCTGGGCCATTTCCACCATGTCACCATTATTCTCCTGGAGCCCAGGCTTGCAGAGATGCTCCTTACATCCATCTGCTTTACTTCCTCTATACAATTAGTCACCAAGTCCCAGAAACCCTACGTTTACCCACCCTCGTCCCTGTTTCTGCTCCCACTGCCTCCATTCTGGTTGACACCTAAAGTCACTTCACAACTAACTATTTCAATGCTCTCAGCTAATCCTCTTGCCTCCATTGCCCCCAGTCAACCCCACAACTGTCATACTCATCTCCCCACATGGCTACGTATCTCCTGCTGCTGTAAAATGAGCAGGGGCACCTCCTTGTGGCCAGAGAGTTCTCTGCAATTTAATCCATCCTTACCTTCTTAGGAAGATCAGCTCTATCCTCCTCTTCTTTCCAACCAGAAGCCTCTTATTCTGTTAAGACAGAGCCAATGCTTGCTGAGCATTTACAAAGGGGCAGGCTCCAAGCCACCCAGCCGCTGCCCCAGCAGCCTCTGCTCCTGCACATTTGTTAATGCCTGGGAGAGCCATTCCCTCACATGATGTGAGCGATAGCCCATTAAATTGTGTGGTATCAAGGCTAAGGCGTGCTACCGTCTCTAACTTTCAAGCTTTGGCACTATTTTTCCCTTTGTCCCAAGCCCCCTATTTCAAACCCTTCCACCTCTTTTTCTTCTTGGACTCCTCCTCAATTTTCAACTTCACTCTAGCTAGATATTTGAAACCTTTACGGAAACCCCCAACTGGATGCACTTCCTGTGTGCGCCTAGTCAATATTTACCCGTCTATAAAGCTTTTTGCACTGTTTTGCTTCCATTGGCTTATCTGCTCTTCTAGACTGTGGGTGCCTCAGTCTGTTCTTTAAGGGGCAAGAATTGTGTAGTGCTCACCCCTGAATTTCCCCCATGCATCAGACTGGCACTTTGTGGGTTTATGTAAATAGCTGATGAATGAGTCAATGGAATGACCCATCATATACCAGGTCTTACCTAAGGACTGCTTGGAAGTTTCCTTTATTCCATGTTATTTCCCTCAAATCCATTGATCCTTTTATCAAATGTTTATTAAGCATCTATCTTGGAACTAGAGCAGAGAATAGGAAGCAAAAATCACTAAATTTGTGGAATGTACACTCTAGTTGAGGTGTGGAAGAGAGTGTATGGAGAGACAGAAAATAAACAAGTGAAATATATAGTATGCCCAACAGGTCCATTGATGATAACACATATGTGCTTTAAAAATTCAAATATGACTTAGAAAGGGAATATTGAGTTTGAAAGAGAGAAAATATTGGAGTATGAGGTTCTATGATAGAAAGCTGGGCATGGATGGAGGTGTATCAGAAGGGGAGGTGTGGAGCAGCAGGAGAAGATTGGGTTCTTTGCCTGGAGATGGAGGAGAGGAAGACCAGGGAAATGAAAAAGGGGCAGAAAAAGGGAGGCAAAGTACTGGAGGCAATCAGTATTACCAATGTCTGGCCCTGGCTCTAGAATTAAGTAGGGGGAAGAAAGAGGGTGGAAGACCTGTGGGGTAAGAACTATGCAATAGTTACCTTGGGACTCAAGAAGCTAGCCAGGAAGAAGATGCTCCTCATCTTATGAGGACAGTTACCTCATAATAAATCTGACCTTTCTTTCCAGCTGCAGAAGAAAAAGAACACACAGTATAACTTTTTAATTGTTAAGGGTAGTTGTGTGGGAACACAGACTACCATGAAATGTGACATCTATAGCCCTAGAAATATTCTTTTAACTTGAAATATAGAATTAAAACATCTATGTCAAAATAACTACATTTAGACACTTCCAGAGCAAGACGGTGAGCTGTCTGAAAACAAGGCAGTGTTTTCCTTCTCTCCTGCCCAGACCTCACCACAAGGCCTAGGTGAAAGCAGATAAACAGAGACAATGTGGGTCTAGAATGAGAACCATTTGTTACAGGACTTTTCTTGGAAATACCTTGCCTCTGTGTTGGTTTTTTATGCTTGAGACTTTTATTTTCTAATTTATTATAATGTTTTTAATTATAAAGTAAGAAATTTTCTTTCCATGTAGACTGCTCAGAAGATAGAGAAAATATGTAACAGATTTTTCAAACTCATGCAACCCAAAAGGCCAGTAATTGTAATAACTCATATTTCACCAAGTTCTTTCTCTTACTTCCAAATGCAAGTTCTCAGATCCCTGAACAATTATTATCGCCACTCCAACACACACACTCTCTCATTTCCAGACTATTAGAAATCCGAGGAAATGGCCATTAGAATTGTCGTTGTTTTACACTTGATGTCCTGAATGTCATCAAAATGTCTTCCTTTCAATATTTCGTTTATTCGGGGAAAGAAAGAAGTCATTGGGGGCCAGATCAGGTGAGTAGAGAGAATGTTCCAATACAATTATTTGTTTACTGGCTAAAAATTCCTCCACACACAGTGCCGTGTGAGCTGGTGCATTGTCATGATGCAAGAGCCATGAATTGCTGGAGAAAAATTCAGATTGTCTAACTTTTTCATGCAGCCTTTTCAGCACTTCCAAATAGTAAACTTGGTTAACTGTTTGTCCAGTTGGTACAAATTCATAATGAATAATCCCTCTGATGTCAAAAAAGGTTAGCAACATCGTTGCAATAAATTCGTGAACTTAATTGTCAGATCTTGTATGTCCAGGTGAGGGATTTTGGGTCATGTGTTCTCGCAGAGTAAAATTCTTTAAGTATCACCTTATTGCTTTACAGTGTTACTCAAGTGTTCCCATCTTCCCAAATCCTGAGCGGCACTTTGCATCCTATGCTTTTCTAATTTTTGCTATTTTTATGCCTGTAAAGTATCTCATTTTTATTTACATGTGTATTTTTGTGATTGCTACAGAATTTTAAACATCTTTTCATATAATTGTGTACCTCTGAGGCTGCCTCTTCTGTGGAATGTCTATTTATAACTGTCCATTTATCCTGCTTTTGCACTTAACATTACATCTTGAATATTTTTTGTACTCTTCATGAACATTATGTATAATGGGTTTATAATATTCCACAGTATGCCATATATTGTTTAACCATTGCTCTTTTTTTGGACTTTTAAGTTGTTTCCATTTTTTTGCTAACTTTGATAAGCATCTCTGAACAGAAACCCTTGTGTACACATGTGATTATTTCCTTTGGACCATGTCATGAAACAATAATGTCTGATTCAAAGGATATGAAACATTTTAAGTCACTTAGTATATACTGTGAAATTGCTTCCCTAAAAGATTATGCCATTTACAGTTCCCTTTACAGTACATCCGTAAGATTTCTTGTCTTACCATGCAATCACAAAGAGTTTTCAAATCATCACCAACCTGACACATGAAAACTTAGCTCATTTTTGCTTTTTTTTTTACTTTAAATTATTCACTAGTGACACGTGGATCTGTTTAATGTAGATTAAAGATGTGCTTTTCTTCTTCTGTAAAGTATCTGTTTGTGCTCTTTGCCCAGTTTCTCTAGACTATTTGTATTGTGTCGTTAAGTCACAAGATTCCTTTATAGAACTAGTATTTATATCATATTGCTTTTATATCTATGGCATATGGTGATAGTTCTCATACTTGAAAAAACTGGCAGTTGTTCAGGGCTTGTCTTCTGTGGATGTCTACGAACATTGGATGGCAAGAATGCTGCTGGACATCTGCAAGAGTAAGAAAAACAGCTGTAAGGACGGGAGGAGCTTTGGGCAATATTTCTGCATTGAAGGAGTATAGCCATGCAGACTGGTTGCCCTGTCTGCCCAGGAAGGGCTGACTATAGCCTCTCAGAATGTGGTCCAGAGAATTCCCTCTGCTCTGCATCTCAGCTCATTTCTCCTTTACCCCTGCCGGTGTTTGTCTCTCACTAACTACAAGTTAGGAGGCTCATTGACTATAGAAGTCCTGGGGCCTTTGAGGGCAAGCTGGAATAATGAGGGTTCAATAAATTTGAACTTTAGGACAAAAGCTACAGGCACAGGCAATCTTTTCTTAATTCTGTTTTTAATGTGAGTCACAGATCACTCCATTTTATGTTTCCAAATCAGATCTATTCTACCATAACCCTATTTGTAATTCGTGAGTAGTTAATAACACAACACCTTATTCTATGCTGTGTCAAAACTTGCTGAAAGCCAGTGCATTAGCCTCCAGAGAACTATTGAAAACTGTAACCAGCGCTCTTGTTTGCACTTAAGGCCAGACACATGTAAGGCGAACCGTAGAACCATGTAACCATTATGATGCAAAGAGCACTAAATCCTAGCTGGCTCTATTTTACTTCAGGGACAGCTTACCCTTTCTGTTTGCCACGTGGCTGTAGACTATGTATCTCATCTAAGCAGTGCTTCACACTTGATTTCTCATCAAATCCTCAGCTGGGCGTACGCTGCCCAGTCCCAAGCCCTTCTTTCTTGGATACAAATTATAGAGCCTGTACACAAGAGCCTCTAGAAACTTTTAAAAGATCAACATTTGCCATTGGGCAATAATGCGTAATCTTCACCACTGGGTGCATTTCCTTTTAAGTGTCAGAGGGAAGATGTTCACGTGCCCAAAATAGTTAGACGAGATACTCATCTCATTTCTATGAGCCTGATACACTCTCACCATTTTCCTCTTATGCCATGGCTTTCAGTTCTTGATCCTATTACTGCATATCCTCACAGAAAGGAAGAAGGGGGCATTTCTTTAAAATATATATTTTTAAATTATAGAGGTATACAATAAAATGCACAGATTTAAAATGCAGTTTGAAGACCTTTGACAAATGCATCCGTATAACCACTACTCCAGTACAGGTATAGGACATTTTCATCACCCCAAAAGTTCCTTTATGCCATTGCTAGTCAGTTCATCTCAGTCCTTGCTACCTTTCTGATTTCTAGAAGCATGGATTAGTTTTGATTGTTCTAGAACTTTGTACAAATAGAATCATACAGCATGAATCCTTTTGTTCCTGGTTTCTTTGGCTCAGTATGCTTACGAGAATTCATTTATGTCATGTGTATCAGCATTTCATTATTATCGTTTAGTAGTAGTCCTATGAAAATACCACAATTCATCTATCAGTAAATTGTTGCTAGACCTTTGGGTTGTTTCCGGTTTTTGCCTAGTATATCATTTTCTGGAGATACGTTTTCATCAGGACATAAACAACACTAACTAGAAAAGTGTGATTCAAATCAAGAATTCTGCTGATCAAAAGGCATAGTAATAGGGGAAATGCAAGCTGCAGAGTGAGACAAGATAGTTGCAATACTACAAAGAATTCATATAAAAAATATACAAAGGATTCTTACAACTCGTATCATTTCTTTTGAGTACAAATCTAGGGATGGAATTCCTATGACCTAGGTTAGGTTTACATTGGCTTTACACAATGATGTTAGCTGTATGGTTTTTATAGATCTCCTTTATCAGATTAAGGAAATGTCTTCTCCTTAATTTTCTGAGAATTAAAAAAACAATGTTTTTGAATGGGTGTTGAATTTTGTCAAATGCTCTTCTGTACCTGTTAAGCTATCTATTTAACTTTACCCCTTTATTCTATTAATGTTGTTAATTCGATTGATTTTCAAATATTGAATGACACTTGGATTCCGCGGATAAAATCTACTAGGTTGTTATGTACTATACTTTTATATATCATTGAATATGATGTGTCAAAATTTTATTTATAAAATTTTCATCTGTGTTCAAGGGAAATTTTGGTCTATAGTTTTCTTGTAATGGCTTTTTCAGGTTTTAAAGGGAAATACTGGCCTTATAGAATGAGTTTGGAAGTGTCCTCTCTCTTTAATTTTCTGGGAAGTTTCTATAGAACTGATATTGTTTCCTCATTAAATCTTTAGTAGTATTCACCAGTGAAACCATCTGGCTCTATAGTTTTATTCGTAGGAGGACTCTTAACTATGAATTCAATCTCTATAATAGATACAAAACTATTTATATTACCTTCTTGAATGAACATCAGTTAGTGACTTTCAAGCAATGTGTTCATTTCATGTAAGGTGCCAAATGTATTGCCATAAAATCATTCGTATTATTTCCACATTATCCTTTTAATAAATACACTATCAGTAGTGATGCCCCTACTCTAATTCTTGATATTGATAATTTGTGGGGCTAATTTCACTTTTTTTTTCTGACCAGTATGGCTAGCAGTTATTCATTTTTTATACCTTCCCTAAGACCCAGTTTTGGTTTCATTAATTTTTTCCGTTAGTTTCTATTTTATCAGTTTCTCTTCTTATGTTTAGTTTTTTTCTGCTTGCTTGATTTTAATTTGTTCCTTTTCTTTTAGATTTTAGGGTGGAATCTTAAGTCATGATTTGAGACTTTTCTTCCTTTCTAATATTAATCTTTAGTGCTATAAATTTCTCTCTAAACACTGTTTGAGCTTCGCTCCACAACTTTTGAATGCCATGTTTTCATTTCTACTCAGTTCAAAACAATTTCTAATTCTCCATGGGATTTTTTTCTTTTATGCATGGATTATTTAGAAATATGTTGTTTAGTGTCCTAATATTTTGTGAGTTTCCATATATTTTCCAGTTGTTGATTTTTAATTTAATTGTATAGTGGTCAGGTAAGATGTTTTATATAATTTGGATCTTTTAAATTTCCTATGGACCAGTATATGACCTAACTTGGTAAATGTTCCATGTACACTTGCAAAAAAAAAAAATTGTTTATTCTGTTGCTGCTAGGTGGAGTATTCTACAAATATCAATTAAGTAAAGTTAATCATTTGTGTCCTTCAGGTCTTCTGTCCTTACTGATTTTCTGTGGAGGCCAATATGGCTAGAGTGGGGAGAGTGGAGGAGAAGCAGCAGGAAAAGAGGTCAGAGGGGTTGTAGTTGGAGGTGGGGGAAGCCAATCTTATTATAAGATCCTGAAACTCATTTATAAGCATTTTGGTTTTCATTGTGAATTATACAAAGGAGTTAAATGTTCCCATTTCTGCTTTAGCAGGATCCCCTTAGCTATTGTACTAAGAATACAAAGTGAAGGTGCAAGGGCAAATGTTAAGAAGCCTTTAAAATAATCCAGGCAAGATATGATGGTGATTAGACCCAAAGAAATAGCAAAAGAGATAATCAAAAGTAGCTAGATTTGGGTATATTCTGATAATAGAGTTGACAGATTTTGTTACTATTGAGTTATAGACGTAAGCAATTTTTCCTCCCCCCTCAATTAGGGCTCAATATTACCTTGTAATGTAACAAATAGAAGAATTAGAAGGTCGTACTCTTCATGCTGTTTTATTATGCGAGGCGAAAACCCTCTGGGGGAGTCTAGAGATGATTTCCTTTAGAGGCAGTGATAGAAGCACTGTAACATGCTTCTCCTAGCAGTATAAATCTGCCATTGTTCTCATTTTCATTACACACAGATCCCAATAAGTCTGTTTGGTAGTGCTTTTGAATACCTGAAACAGTAGGAGGACTATTTTTTTAATCAATGTATACATAAATAGGAGTTTATATTTTCTTCTGAATTTGACCTGAGTATTACAAACAACTAGGTGGTATTTTAAAAACTGTCAACAAAACATGTTTTCATGTACTTAAGCTTTTGGAAAACGTTCTTATTCTTTTTTTAAACTCACCTGCATTTGAGAATATTTGGTTTCAAAATGATTAATGTACTGCCTCTGGTTTGCTAGCTAAGTCAAATATGGTTGTTTTGACAATATGTCTGAAGGTTTGATCAATTCTTTTCATTTAACAAACATTTATCTAACAACTATTATATGCTAGGTCCTGTGTATGTGCTCAGAAATAGGTTATTTCTAATCCAAAGATTGCAAAGTCCTAGTCCTAATGAACTATTTTAATATGTATGCATTATATAATATATAATGTGATAAAAGTTACGAAAGCTGGTAGAAACCCTGCTGGTATGAGAAAATTTAGGGGAATTTTTTATGCCAGCTTCAGAGGTGAGTACTCCTGAAGTACCCCTGAATGATTGGTAGTGCAGGGAGAAAGGAATGAAGAGTAGATGTTTGATGCAGTAGCAGCAACATGCACAAAGGCTGTAGGATGAGAGAAATCACAGTGCTTTTAGGATCTGCAAGTATTTAGGGATGGTTGGAGCTCTCCATTAGAATACGAGCAAAGAGACTAAGGAGTCAAGCACAGGGAAAGTTGTCAACTCCATGCTAAGGAGTTTGCATTTTAATTGTAGAGCAAGGAGAACCATTGGAAATCTCTTTTAGCAGGAGAGTTGTATTATGCTTTGAAAGGTCACTCTGGCTGTGGTGTGGAAAATGGAACAAAATGTTGCAAAATCAGAAGCAAAGAGACCTATTAGTAGGCTCCTGCAGTAGTTGGAAGAATGATGCTAACAGCCTGAAATAAGCTACTGCCAGGAGCAGAATTGGAGTGTTCCAAGGATAACATGAGAGACTCTAAAGAATACGTGTGGTTGGATGTGATGTGTGGAAAATTAAAGAGTGAAGAAGAATTAAAGATTTATACACTGGGTAAGATAGCAGTACTATTGATTTAGATATTGGGTATAGATAGATTTAGATTATCCATGATGAATTCAATTTGGAACAAACTAAGTTTGAGATGGCTGTGGATAGCTACCAGAAGACATCCATAGATAATTGCATATATGCAAGTCTAGAAGTCAGGAGAGCCATTCTAGCTTGACATAATTTTGATAGTCATAGCATACAGATGGTCATTGAAACTTTAGAGTTGGAATAAATCATAGAAGGATTCATAGAGGATTAAGGATGGGAGTCTGAGAAACACTGATCTTTTAAGGGATTGACAAAGTCAGCAAAAGAAACTAACGTAGCAGCCAGTGAGGTAGAAAGAAAACCAAGATAAATGGTGTCAGGAGAATGGGAGCTGTGGAAGCTGAAACAGGTGAGATCTTCCAGAAATCAGGGTGGGTCACCAGTGGTAAGCCCTGATGAAGAGTCAGGTAAGATGAAATCTGTTCAGGCCATTGTATCTAGCAAAAAGGAAGTCATCCACTGTTCTTAGCAAGAGCAGTTTCAGTGAAGTGGTGAAGGAGGAAGCCAGATTGTGGTGAGTTGAGTGAACAGGAGATAGAAAGTGGAGAGAGCTGATTTAGGCTGTGAAGGAAAAGAGAGTGTTGGACCAAATCTGAAGTGGGATCTGAGGTCCATGGAAACCATTTGTTTTGCAGTTGTTTCTTGATATGGTAGAGAAGTGAACTTGTTTAAATGCTGATTATAAAGAGTTGATATAGAAAGAGTGATTATAGTTACTGAAAAGAATGGTGGTGCCTGACTGAATGGTGTTTTTGAGGAAGCAGGGATATTTGGACTTCCAAACATCTATAGAGGGAGTAGTCACACAGAAGAAAAGTATTTCTGAAAAAATTAGTCATGGGGTAGAGATGGGAATCTATGGGTTGATTTGTGTCTCTCCAAAATCCACATGTTGAAGTCCTAATCCTCAGTATCTCAGAATATGACTTTATTTAAAAATAAGTCATTGTAGATATGATTAGTTAAGATGAGGTCATACTGGAGCAGGATAGGCCCCTAATCTAATATGCCTGGTGTCCTCATAAAAAGGTGAAATTTGGACACAAAATGCATAGACAGGGAGAGCACCATATGAAGCTGAAGGCAGAGATTAAAGTGATGCAGCAGAAGCCACCAAAGACTGCCAGCAAACCACCAAGAGTTAGGAGAGAAGCCTGGAACAGATCCTTCACTGGCATCTTCACATTAACCTTTCATTCTGGTCATCTGGCCTCTAGCACAGAGACAAGTCTCTGTCGAGGAAGCCATCCAGTCTGCAGTGTTTTGTTACAGCAGCCTCAACTGACTAATAGAGTACCAGTGACAGCAAGTTTGCATGTGAGAGACAGGAAGTCGAGGGAGTTCTGACCTGATGGTTGTTACTTTTACTATGGCCTTGGACCGGACGTCATCTTTGGGGAGTCTCTGGGGGAGGCAGCATGGGGTGCTTGGAGATAAGTGGAGAAGATTTGAAATAACGACTCTGAACAATGGCAGACAAAGCAGTCTAAAAGGACATGTAAGTTTGCCAGGCAGTACTGAGACCCCAGTTGAGTTTGGATCTCAGTAATACTCGTATACAGCGTTTTTCTTTTAATAGTTTGTCCAGTGGTACACCACAGCTCAGTGCGATTATTTTGAGAATATATTTTCCACCACTGAAGTCAAAATTGTATTTTTCTGCCTTGCCTGCCTTTTCCTAGGCCCTAGTCCTTAGCAAAGGTACAAAGCAAAAAACTATTTTATTCATAGGAAAGGTCCTTAAAATTATTCAGCAGACTGTTTGCCCATGTGCTTCTCACATTCTTTCACCACCAAGAGCTAATCCCCAGGGTTTAGCTTCTAAAATCCATGACTAAAAAATGTTTTTGTCTTTCATCATCACCTTTCTCACCGATTCGGTTGCTCTAAGCTGTACTCGGGAGCTGAAATGTCTCCTCAAGGCATTTTTCTTCATCCTTAAATTCAAGGATGTCTTAAGAGGCTTGTTTTCTCTTTCCATGAATATGAATCAGGCCTCAGCAGGGTCTGTGACTAATCAGTCCTGAAGAAGTGCAGAGACAGGGCTGATGGAGGGAAAGTTTCCATTGAAAACCTTGCAAGTATACATGTTTTTCCACACAAGGCATCAATTTCTTAAGGTAAAATATGGCAACCCATGTGAATTACATGAAACTTATGTGAAATACAATAGGAAAAATGGGACTTTGATTCTTATGCAATTTGTATTATTACCACTGCTAAGTAAGCCAGTTTTATTTTAGATCCCATCCTCAAAGTAAGCAGCTAAGTTCAAAGCCTGCCAAAAAAGGTGATAAATTTATCAGAGACATTGTAGGAGAATTGCAATTTCTGGGCAATATTCATTAGGGAAATGGAGGAGAAGATTAGAGCCAGGATAGCTCTAGAAGGAGAAAGAATTAGATAGTGGTCGGAGCAGGACAAAAGTGGCAGTGGGCTGACCATTTGGCAGCAGAAAATCCCATCAGATGGCTGTGACAAAGCCTCATGTGTCCTCCTCCCACTGAAGAAGTCAACAACTCAGGAGGGCCTTTCCAAGCTCCAACTGCTCCTTGGGGAGGAAACCTGGCGATTAGAAGTTCTTAGTGTTGGTTTTGGAGTCTGACTAACTCCAACCCCAGTGGAATGAGGTCCAAGCCTGGGGCAGGATTTACTCCCAACTGTCATATGTAAAATACTTTCTGTTTGGGGGAGAAGGGAAGATGGTATTCCTTATTCTCACTCTTCATCAGACCCTGTGCGATTATACATGTGCCTCAAACTCTGAGCACCCCATCTTTTTCACACCACTCTCAAGCTTTGGTTCGACCATAATGATGAGACCCTTAAAGACACAGGAGGAATCACAGAGTAATAAAGCTACCGTGTAGTATAGAGATAATCTAATCAACCCCCTCTCCTTCCCTCTACACAAGCTACCACCAACACTATCGCCATAATTATTTCTTGGTAAAGAAAATAAACACTGCAGTCCAGGGTTTAAATAACTTGACTACATGTGAGGAGGGTCTACTTGTTTTGCAAAACAAGTATTAAGCATGAATATTTTGATTCTGGAGTCAGAGATCTCTCTACTGTACTACGCATAAGGACCCAGAGCCTAGAGTTCAGCTGATCAGAAAGAAGGGCCAATGGAATAGACTCAGTAAACCCTGATGTCATGAAAACAGCTCTGATCTGCAAGTTAAGAGGGATGAAAGCAAGGATTTATAATGGTCTTTTTTAATCTAGTCAATTTCTATTAAGTATTTAATAAGATGGATTTTATTTTATCTATACTTCATAATTTCAAAGTCCTTTCCTACACTAAATTTCATTTAATCTCTTCAAAAAACTGTTAAGGAAGAGAAAAAGAAGTTTGGAATTATTCGGTATTATCATCTCCACTTTAGAGATGAGGAAAATAAAGATCAGAGAAAAGTGATAGAACCAAGTTCACAAGGCTAAACTAATTATTAGAACTGAGATTGCATCACAGCAGTTTACTGACTTCTAGCCCAATATGTTCCCACTATTCAACAGACAATTATTAAACTCCCTCCATATATAAGGACCTATACCAGAGCCTGGGCCATTTGAGATCTAACTAGAAGCCATTTGATTTCAAGGTCTTGGGAGCCTGGTAGGAAATTAGCTTAGGTGAATTATGTTCAGTAGAAAGAAATTTATTAACTTATGTCCACCAAAGAAGTCGTTTACCGTGTTTCCCCGAAAATAAGACCTAGCCAGACAAGCAGCTCTAATGTGTCTTTTGGAGCAAAAATTAATATAAGACCCAGTCTTATTATATTATATTATATTATATTATATTATATTATGTTGTGTTGCGTTGTGTTGCATTATATTATATTATATTATATTATATTATATTATACTATATTATACTATATTACATTAGACCCTGTCTTATAGTAAAATGGAGCTGATGGTCCGGCTAGGTCTTATTTTGGGGGAAACACGGTTACTACTCTGAGCTTCTGTTTCCTCATATGCAATAATAGCTCCTTTGTAGAGTTATGTGGAATATATGTAACAATATTTAAAATTCTCATTTTAGCACACCCAATATTATGAAGAAGTTTGGAGAGCAGGCACAAGATGCTAACATTTGGGGGTTGCGAGTGAGTCCGGGCAAGATTGCTCTGACAAAACAGAAATTAGTTTCACTGAACTTAGAAGAACCAACTTCCCACTGACTAATACAATGCCCTCTAAACCCCTGTAATCTTTGGGGGTAGAGACCAAAGCCTGCAGCGTGCCCTGAGCACTGTAATAGATCTTGGAAAGATGTATTATAATTTGAAATTTGCTCACATGCTGAATGAATAAGAACAAATTGCTTACTTTCTCTGATTCTGGGTTCCTGAGGGGTAGAAAAGCATAATTATCCCAATAAATAACATGGCATTATAAGTCAATAATAGGATGACATCTTCCTGGCAGCTAGGCTGTAATCACATGAATTCAGACCTTGAATTTGCCAAGGTGCTTGTTACTGCAGGGTTACCATGGGCTTATTATATTCTTTTGGTCTTGAAAATGGCTGTCTCTACAGCTGAGTTCATTAGGTAAACAGCTGGGGTAATTGATAGTGTGAATACCATTTCATTTCCTGCTGTTCTAAAAGAATTTGCTCTGAGGTGGAAGAAAATGGCCAGTTCTGCCACTGTGAGTTCTGGCCAGCTTTCCTTGAGGACCAGGCTTTAGGCTGTGTCTGCAAACTGTCTTCTTTCCTTTAAGAGCAAAGACCATGGGAGAGACCTATTAGTTACTCTCTTTCTCATGGCAGTGCTGGGGTTCCAAGGTCAGATCTCATTTGGCTGTGAAGAGTTTTACAGAGAGCTCCCTGGTCCTCACTGGAAAACCTCAGCAATGTCAGAAGGATCACTGGCTCCGCCAGGAGGAAGAAAGATGAGCCTTTTCACTGCTGTCAGCCTGGCCTGAGGTTTCCAAAGGTCAGAAGAAGGGTTGTCCTGGTCTTGTGGGGCTTAAGACACATTCGATTTGGAAGATGATGCTCTTTGAGAAAAAAGAAAGGGATATAAAATTCTACTGCATGGGAAGAAATATTTCCCTCCAAGTTAATTAATGTAAAGCAATTCCAATAAAAATCTCAGAAGGACTTGTTTAGCTTGACAAAATTATCCTACACTATATTTTTAAAAAAATAGTGATAACATAGTAGTCAAATTCTACATAATCAAAATAATAAGATACAACTTGCAATTGCAGAAAATAAAATACACTATCAATCAGTAGTTATTTAAAAATGTGTTTCTGGGACTAGAACAGACACATGTATCACTGGAAATGAATGATCCAAATGAAAGGAAATTCAAATTCATATGGGAAACACAGTGCAAAATGACACTATTTTACGTTAGAAATGGCTATCAACAACTTTCACCTTCTTGGGTAAGGACAGTGGGAGGGACAGCGGCGTGACTGGTATAATTCAGGTAACTACACATCTATTTAATAGCACAGAATACTTGGAAGAGACTTGGGAATTTCTGTCTTTTCCTGTTTTTTTCCCTTTATTGGAGTAAAGGATGGAAGCATCTGAATTTCCATTAAAAAAAAAAAAATTAAAAAGTATATGTTAAGCTGGGAAAAAATATTTCTAACGTATAAAGCATTAATGTCCCTAATATACAATGTGCCAAAAAAAAAAAAAATCAGGAAAAGATAAATACTCCAATTTTTAAAATGGGCAAGTGACCTGAAGCTGCAGTTCACACACACACACACACACACACACACACACACACACACACAAAGACAAAAGGCACCAACACTTATGAAACAAGTGCATTAACTTCACAAATAATACAAAGGGAAACAACAATATTATTTTTGCTTATTAAATTGGCAAGCGTGCAATAGGCTTTTAATAATCATTGTTGAGGAAGCAGCAAAATGCACATCTGATAGAAATATAAATTGATACAACACTTATGGATGATGAAATGTTGGAAATTTAGAAAATGTTTATGTCTTTTAACCCAGCAAATTCTTTGCTTGGCATTAATTATTTTAGATGTTCATAAAGATTTATGTGTAAGAATTTTAAACACAGTGTTCATGATTTAGAAATAGTAAAAATGTCTATCAATATGGGATTGGTAGTATCATACAAACATACAGCAGAAAACTACACAACTATTGAAAAGCATAGTGTAGAAGGAATATTTCAATGGAAAATATTCCTTAGTAAATTACTTGGAAAGAAAGTTTATACACCTACATGATTACAATGATTTTCTCTTGGTGGTGAAATTAATGTGATTTTTCCCCTCTCTTTTATGTGAATTTAAAATTTAGAAAACATGATGTCCTATTATATTCATTTTCTAGAAACCTTGTACAGAAATATTCAAAATGTAAAAACCTAAAGTAGCCATCTATTGGTTTTGTATGATGGCAGTGGTTATTTGTGTCTGCCGACAATTATGTTCTATCTTCCTGGAAAGAACCACCTTCTGCCATACTCCTGCTCAGTCCCCAGGACTGCAGGGAACTTCAGGTGGAGACTATTCCCATTGCAATACTAGGGTGGACCTAGGCCTGGACCATCAGAGCATCCCTTCCCTTGCCAAGATGTTGTGTCATGAATAAGTAGGCGACACAACAGTCCATCAGGTCCCATCAGGTCCCAAGAGTTTTTGCCCAAGTTTGCCCAAGAGTTTTGATGGACTGAGGGACCAGTCCATCAGGTCCCATCAGGTCCCAAGAGTTTTTGCCTGGGTGAGCTGAAAGGAGATGTTCTCTTGTTTTGTTCCACTGGTCTTAGCGCTGTGAACTGTCTTCAGCAGCCATTGAAAGAAATTCTGCCAAAAATGAGGCCAACACAAGGGAATACAGAGCAGAAGGATGGGAAGACACTCAGTCCCCATGACATCACCTAAGTCCCTGGATCAAATAAAACCTAAAACTCGATTGACTCCTACCTCAACAACAATGACAACAACAACAACAACAGAATTTTCAATTAAGTAAGGAAAATCAGTACTTTTAACTCACAGCCTTAGGCTGGTTTTGAGTTGGTTTCTATTGCTTACAAATGAAAGAGACCTAGGCAACACAGACCTCAAAATGCTCAGAGCTGACAACTCAAAAATGAAGCGGGAAAACTTTTAAAGATTGGGATAAGGACATCTCCGAAGTGAGAGCAGGTCATCTTTACTTCCTGCCTCTTCTGAGCTGAAACATGCAACCAAGCTGAAGGGACTTGAGCAGGTTTCCCAGGCTGTTCTGTTTCCATTTAACTAGTTCTAACAGTATAAAAAAGGGGCACTCACTGAAACTTATAAGACCGCCAAATCACCTTAAATCACTGCTTGAAAAACACATGCTTCACTCAGATATATAACTTGCAATGTTTCTGATTAATCATATATAAAACCTAGACCAGTGCTTCTAAAACTTGGGTTAATTAGTAAGGGTTGGGCCAGTAAAGCAGAACCACCATGAGGAAGGGGTTTATTATAGGAATTAGAACCCCGAATTGTAATTGTGGGATGAACTGTGAGGTAAGGTCCAGTAAGTGGAATTGGGGAATCAAGAAAAGTCACTAAGGAAACTTCCGGAAGCTTTGGCATGCATAGACAGTTTGGAGCTTTTCATGGAAATCTCGGAAACCAGTGGAAAGGAAAAGCGATGCTGGTGAGGTCTATGGAAGGCTGTTGCCTCCACATCTGGAGGTGGAATTGCAGGTCCTTTGATTAGCAGGCTGACAGTCAGGAAAAAAAGAGCTGGGTGTGGAGTTGGAGAGAGGGAGGAAGAGCTGGAATCCAGTCGCATGCGTTTGTTCATCTCATGGCAGCTAGAGGACTCTGCGAGAGCAATGGATGCAGCTCCACTTCCACCTGTCAATCTCATGCAAGTCTCACTTTGGCCAACTCTAATGTATGGTCCTACAGGGGACATATAGTTCCAGCTTATCAAAATGGACAGTTATAAAACCACAGCAGATATATATAACATCCACCTGGGGAATCTGTTAAATGTAGATTCTAATTTGGTAACTTTGGGAGGGGGCCTGGGACTCTGCATTTCTAACACGCTCTGGGAGATTCAAGTGCCGCACAGACTGCACTTGGAGTAGCAGGTCTTGGTTCCTTTGACGAAAATGAAAAAAAAAAATGCAGCTTCATATCATCTAAGCAGCTTCATAAGGCAGTAGAAAATGGACTTAGTTGTGATGAACAAAGCGAATTTTTTTAAAATGTCTTAATCTTTTGCTTCGTACTACATTAGAGACTATAGGGAACATTGGTCTCTACTCGAGACTGGATATTAGGATTTATCATTGATCCAAATGGCCCTTTACCACCTGGCATAATTCTCTGTGCTGATCTTCATCTTTCCTCCTCTGATCAAGAGCAAAGAGGCCAAATGCAGAGGCCTCCTATTAGCGGTGAAAGGAGACATTTTTTGTGTGTGCATTTCATCAACTTGCTTCTTTGTGAGAAGCTGTCCCAGGTTTTGATTTGTGGAGCCCATGACCAAGCGGCAAATTAGGACACAGAGATTGTATTATATGAGAGATGAGTTATTGGAGTAATAAGCACGTGTAAATAGCATTTACATATTTAATGATCATTTTATTTTATGGCAATTTTGCATTAAATATTCAGAAATTATGTTCTCTTTACTCATGTAAAAGCCTTTTGGCAAGTGCATTATTATTATTCTGGGAAAAGAAACTCGATTATGTCATTATGCAGCATGTGATAGCATTTAAGCTCTGGTTTGTGTGTCAGTCACCTGGACGTCTTCACCTCAGCCAGCCTTATGGGGTCACCTTTTACTGTAATAGTGAAATGAGATGGCTGGAGCTTCACTCTCACATGAGAAAGGAAAATCATTCCCAATATCTCCATCCCCCACGTGCTATAGGCCAGCGAGTTTCAAGGGCTTTTGTTTCTTCTGGTCTCTTTTTGCTCTCTGATTTATTTCAGTTTCATTCGCAATTTCCCCTGAAGCTCACATTCTGTGACTACTCATTTCACTTTACTTTCACCCCACTATCAACTCAAGTACAGAATACTAACCCTTTTTGGTTTTGCTGTGATTTTCCTTCAAAACACCATTTGCGAAAGCCACTTGTGTTTACAGAGGTTTTTACTGGTGCATTTGGTGGTGGGGTGAGTGAAGGTAAGGCTCTAGACGACAGCAAAGCAAAGTACCGCAGATAACTTTAAATAGAGCATTGGACAGACCTATTCTACAGTGAGCTTCTGCCTGGCAGATTTCTCTCCCCACACCCCAGAGGCACTCATCCTGTTGTCAACCATCCCTATAGCATCTCCTTTTATCTCCATTCTCCAGCAGGGCACGCTATCCATCATGGTGACTTCCTGAAACTCACATCGTCTCCCACTTACGAGACAGAGCAAAGTGGGTCCCTCTGGTTTACCCTGGTTATCTAGGCCATGCCCGGGTGCTCACTCACTCTGACCAAAACTACTCGTCAAGGTATCTTGATACAAACAACAGCAACAACAAAATTCCTCATCCCAGTAGGAAAGAATTCTGCCACCTGCTGATAAACACCAACAATCATTGTGTGGTTTTTATTTTTCTGCTCTATTCTCCTCGCAGCAAACTCTTTACAGCCCCTGCGAGAGCATCTACCCTTCAAATTTTCCCCCAAGTGACATTTGGGGATGCAGGAAAGAAAGAAACACATCATTTATTTGCGGAACCTGAATAATTGTTCACATGGATCCTCAAGAGAAAATGGTTTACACACATCAAATACTGTGTGTGCATCATCCATATCTTGTAGCCCATGAACAGTGTGTGTATTTAAGCATAACTATGAAGTGAATTTCTTATACTCCCCAAACAAGATCTCTTCTATGGCAGCTTTTATTTTCTTTTTTTCTTAGGGGGTCCTAGTTTCATATTAAATGGGAGTTTTCATCAGGTTTTCTGTAAGGGAAGGTTGAGTGTTCACTGGGCTCGGAGCCAAGAGTATTCCTCACGTAGAATATGGCTGGCTCTGTCTCCCCCTGACACTGTCCTCACATCCCATTGCCAGCAGGACAATTCTCTTTGTGCTCTAAGGTCTCTGTCTGGCCAGCATTCCTCATGCAGAGCTCTGCATGCTCTCTCCACACCTGGAACCCCAGCCAGCCTGTTCTTGGACCATGCTGAGTCCCCAGGCCCTGGTAGTCCTGTCCCCATTCTCCTGACTTTCTTCTACTCCATACAGACTCTGGTTCCTAAGGACAGGATCACGCAGTGAGTTACAGCTCTCCTACTTATCGGCCTCACAGTTCTAGTAGAGTGTGGACAGTGCCTGGACTGGAGGTCAAGATGGCACAGCATCTCTTCCCTCACTGACAGGAACATAGTCTCCTATCTCTATATTTTACCTACAGTGACTCTCACTTCCTGTGTCTGCTTCAGACTTTTCATGCTGAATCAGCTGTTTTCAGTTTTTCATGAAAGTGGTCAATTCTGCCTCCCAAATTCCCTCATCCAAATTTAATTTCCCTGGCAAGGGATTCTTGTAAATCTCTTATACCACCCTAGTTCATTTTATTCCAAAGAGTTTCACAGTGAAATAGTCTCAGGAATGCTTTGTTCCCCTTCTATATTGAACAGTTTTTCTTCTGTATTTCCTGTTGCAAATATCTCTCTCATAGAAGTGAGATTTCATCAGTGGTTTTCCATCTTGCTTTTGGTCATGGAGTCAAACTTTACACCTACAAGTCCTGATTACATTTCATCCTAACAAACATCCATGGGCTATGGGACAGATGCCTCCTTACAATGAGGCATTTGAAGTTCTGTGCTCAAGACTTTGATTCCAGTATAGGGGCTCCTTGCTTTACTGTCTAAGAGATGTGCCAGTGTTGTAGCACATCCTTGGTATATTTTGTCATGTTTCAATAACATCTTTCCCAATTTCTGCCATTCCTAAGACAATCCCCAAATTGGGGTTGTATGCAGTCTGTATCAACTGGGCTAGTCCAGTGGGGTTCCTATTCCAGATCAATCTGAAGCTTTCTATTAGGTTGGTGCAAAAGTAATTATGGTTTTTGCAATTATTTTTAACCTTTAAACAGCAATTATTTTTGCACCAACCTAATACTATCAGAAAAGGATCTTTTTTTCTTCTGTAAGAAACTCTGTGTCTATAGATGTTGGATTATACTATAACATCAGAGGAATTTGTGAGTAACTTCTTTCTTGGAATTTAACTGGGCATTGTGTTCTGAAACACAGTATCCTCTGCAAAGTTGGAAGACCAGTTTCAGAGAGGATCACAGTGTTCATCTCTGGATTGAGACAAAGGTGAAACAAGTGAGGTATTTGCTTCAGGCACAATATTGGAGGGGACGCCAAACTTTTCACTGGTAAAGATGAATCCTGTTTTTGATGAATACTACATAGTGCAATATATTAAACAATCAAAATTAATGGAAAAATCCATGATGAACTTAATGCCAAAGTTTTAAATAAGGACAGGATCTGTATTACTGATTTTTCCTTCTGCCTCAGTCTCTAGTATGGTTAGACACACCACAGGGACTGATCCTGTCTTTGATATTTTGTTGCTCATAGATTTTATTTGCTTTCATTTCAATTTTTAAAAAATATTGCATTAAAATATTATTTATCTTGATTACTGAGTTTTTTGGTGCCTAAGACAAGTACCACACTTGCCTTCCCTTAATCCAGGCTCTGGTCTAGCTTCCTTTTGGGCAATAACTCAAGGGCCAGCCTAGCCCGGGCCCGACAAGTTGAACTTCAGAGAATTATGATGGAGTACATATTCCTTAAAATTTGGGAGCAACAGCGAGGTACGGCATTGAAGAAAAATAGAAAACTTAATATTGAACATCTGACATCTTAGTTTGAACCAAAGGACTACTCATTATGCTTGGTCTCCCACATATTGCTGACCATTTGTGTTCTTTCTTCCCTCATCTTGGGGATGCTTTAGTAGTCATCTTCCCATAACCAAAATGGCAAATGAAGAAATATAGCTAACCAAAAGATGTTATTCCACTCGGGAATTAGACAAGCAGTTTTCAAGCAAGCATATATATTTTTTACTATGGAACATTAATTTAGCAAAACTTTGTGCCTGCCCACTAGTGACAGGCACTAAAAATGCAAAGATAAATAAAATTCACATCTGGCCTTGAGGAGCTGGCTGTCTCTCTCCATGGTCCTCAATCAGATCTTGCCGAGGTCTCACCCAGACAAAATGAAATTGAGTCTTTAGGGGCAGTGCCTGGGCATCTGTATTGTGTTAAGTTTCTCAGTTGATTCTGAAGCACAGTGAGGATTGAAAATCACCCTCCTACCTGCAGAGGAGTCAAAAATAATTGCCAAAAAATGTGCTTTATAACAAACGGCCAAGTGGGATGGGAACAAGATGGAAGTAAGGATTAGTTCTACCTGGAGGGGTTGGGAAGTTTGTCACAGAAGATGCAACACTTGAGTGAGACCTTGAATGGTGAAAAGAAATGGCTCAGCGAGACCACATAACACTATGAACACTGGGGAAGTGTTTGCTTAGATGTGGCAGAGCAAAGTGACTGCATCAGCCAGAACCAGAAATTATGCTCAGTTTGCTCAATAGGATGCAGGTCATACTGAATGCCTCTGTGTGTGTTGGAGTGGGGGGTGTGATTCTGTAGCCTGATGCACCTTAAAAAGGCTGCATATTTATTTCTTTTCTGGGAGAATCAAGTTCTATAACAGCATATTGAAGGTTCTAGAAACTCTACAGTGACGCTTTTGAGATCAAATGGATTTAACATTTATTTGGTCAAAGATCTTTTGTTTGTTTGTTTGTTTGTTTGTTTGTTTGTTTTGCTTTGTGTTGTTTTTCTGGAATGCCTTCACATCCTAGACCTAACTAGTGTATCACAAGACACATCTAAGAAGCATTGGAGACCAGGGATTCCCACTTGCCTCTCTACAGAGCAGGTCTTCCAGAATTAGACTCCAAGGAAGCCACAATAGAACAAATAAAAACAAAGATCAACCAAATTTCCAAAAATGAAAATATTGGTAAATATTTTTTCATTTTTCCTCATCCTGGTACATATAAATACATTATGTAATATGTAATCATACCACAGGCAGTTTTTTGTGGTTTTGATATTTAACTGTAAATCTCTTTTCTTCCTGTTACATGGTTTTAATAATTACTATTGTTAATGATCTATCAAGGAAATAGCAGTTAACATGCCATTCCCCTTGTTTGATACTAAGATTGTGCCCAATGATCCTGCAATTATAAATAATTTTTCTGCAAAGAACAGGTAAAATGATATTTTTTCTCTAGAATATTTCCTTAAAATAAATTCCCAGAGGTGTGATAACAAAGTTATAGGATCTGTATTATTATCCTGATGGAAATATTTGGTCTTGATGGATTTAATAATTTTGTATCTCTGGAGTAAAGTTAAGAAATGGATGAGAAACAGTTGTCAAGCCACCTCCTACATGGTTTACCTGCTGAAATCAGATTTCCCAGTGCTCAGACTGACGACACAGAAAGAGGGAGTCCTCATATTCAGAATAGTTTTACAATACTTTTTCTTCTGCTATTTCATCTATAGAGACAGAAAGAAACGTATTTGAAACTGCATAATTCTCAGACAACATGCCAACCTCTGTCCTTGCTTTCTTTTGGTCTCCTTGACCCCAGGGGCCCTTTTCTGTTCAGGCAGGGAGGCACTTACATGCTGCTGCCCACCCCTTAACGCTGGAACTAGAGATAAATGTCAATTTGGGATATATCTTCAAAATAGGAAACTACCCGTAGCTGGAAAAGGTTTAGCACTGTCAGTCAGCGCTGTAGTTATTGAATTTCAGACCTTAAAACCCAAAAGAAAAACAAAAACCAAAAACATGTTATATCTCCTTGTGAAAAATCAATCTCAGCAGAGTATGTAGGTACATGGATATGGGCACAGTTACACTTTAAGCTTGGGTTACCAGTAAGAAAGTTTGCAATTTCAATTGACAATTCCAAGTGGTCTTTCTGAGTCTCTGGAGTTGGTGAAAGTGAAGCATTCTACCTTATAATTCCAGAAAAGCGCAGAAGGATCAGGAACACTGATTGTTTGATAGTCTGAGTCAATATTTAGAAGGCACTACTAGTTCATGTTTTGTCCACTGATTTGGCTACAATGATTGCATACACCTTATAGTTAAGGATTCAGTGACAACTCAGTTCTTTCCTGAGACTTGGGTTAAATCACAATTTTTGAGGTAGAATAAAACCTTGAACATGGGCCACTAGAGCCACAAAAATTTCTCAGCCCACATGGCCACAAAGGGGATATTTAAATAGAAGAGTATCATGTTTATTTCAAGAGTTTTAAGACATTTTTGTAGTCTTGCAGGATTTATCTGTTTGGTTTGTTTCTTTATCCTTCTGGAGAATCTTTTGACTTACAATGACTAGTGGAAAGAAAAATGCATAGACTGAGGTAGAAAAGTGAATAAAGAAGTTATCACTGAAACATTATAAATTCATGAGAAATTAAGAAAATGAATGTCCAGCATACTTAAAGCAAGGACACCACTAACAAGAAATCTTTGCCTAATTTCAAAATACCACCATATAATTAAACATTCCTAAATACTCCAGGGACAAAAAGCAAAGGATAAGGAGTCAAAATGACTTTAAACTTCTTGACACTATCATTACAAGCTAGCAGATAGTGGAGTATCACCTTCACAATTCTAATGGAAAATTATTTTTCACCCAGAATTCTATACCCACTGAGTGATGAATAAAGTGTGAGTAGGTAGCATAAAAGCAAGTTCAGACATGCAAAGTTCTAATTTGTCTCTCATGCTGCCTTTTTTAGAAAGCTGCTGGAAGTTGTTTACAGCAAAAGAGAGAGGCAACAAGCTGGATAAATACTAAGATAATAAGACAGCTTCTGCCCTCACTGGACTGTAAGATTCTCCAATGATCGGGCTTCTGAGGCAGCATCAGCCTCATGTTCTCTGAGCAAGATTTGTGAAGTGTGTTTGGAAGATTGCCATATTACCACAAACACTGGAAGGTTGACAACATGTCGACTTAGATTACAGGTGCCCAGATGAGATATCAAGGCTCCCTCTGAATTGCAGACAGGGGATGCTGTCAGCCCAAAGTGGGTCTGCACACACACTCACTCCCATTAACTGAGTGTGGCACAACTTGAGCCTTCCCTTCGAGTCAGCTCACAAAGTAAAGGGTAGAGAAAGAAGGAGGAAAGGTGGCAGATAACTGAAGGGTTGGGAAATTCAAAGACAGAGGAGCTTCTTCCCTTGTGGGTAGTGTTTTCTGCTCTCAAGGTCCAAGGTTCAGCCGTGGCTTTTGTAATGGTACTAGGTCTGTGGGAGGAGAGGTGACTCTTAAGCAAATTTGCTAAACAATCATATGTGCCTTCATTGTCCCTCCTTCATCAGTTTCTCCCTTTCAGTCCCAAATACCCTGGGAAGTTTGGATGTCCAGGCTTTGACATCACACTCGCACATACCTTCTCAGCACAACCCCTGCCCCTTTCCTATCCTCAGTTCAGTATCTTGGATCAAAATGACCTCTCACTCCTTTCTTTTTCACCTCTCTTTCCTCCGTGAAAAATTATCAACATTCTAATTCATGAACTGATAGCAATTATCAGAAAGAAAGCAATTCAATTAAATTTATTTCCACTAAGTGGTGAATATTTGAAATTTCCCACTCTCCTCCATTAATGCTGCCTTGAAAAGGAGGATTGTTGATGGAAGTGAAACTCCAGTTAGCTGTATGTCCTTCTTGGTTACTTACGAAAAGTGGGGAGATCTGCTTAATTCTGCCCTGCGGGAATCCTAGAAATGAGAGCCGTAGAACCTGAGGACCTGAGGGAAGCTTCTAGGTTTTGCTATTAATCTTCCTTATTTTATAGCTGAGAATAATGAAGTCCAAGAGGAAACCCCAACCACAGATAACTGTTTGGTGGCAGAATCAAGGCAAAAATCTGTTTCTGACTGTCCCGTGCTCTTTTTTCTTTCAATGCCATCTCCACTTCCACTACTCAAAACATTCGTACCCGCCCATTACCCCTTACCTGTCCCCAATATCACTAGAGAAATGTTCCCACAGATGCTTATATTTACAAAAATATTTACATATCACATAATATAATTATCCTTCTAGAAAATTATTTCAAGTTATTTCTTGAAAATGAAAAAAATAATCAGGTACTACTCTTTGTGTTTTTTTGTTTTTGTTTGTGTGGTAAAGAATAGTGACTACCAAAAATGACTGAGCTCCATAAGGAGTAGCTACTCACCCAGAACCTCACCACCAGCTAATAGGAAGAGCATGTTATAAATGCTAATCCACATGCAAGGCATGTATGAAATCAACATTAAGCAAGCAGGCAAAAAAATTGCACAAAATATTCAATAAACTCAATGAAGTTCCGGCCCTCAGTCCGTTTAAGTCTTCTGGCCTGACTTAGCGTGAAAGGTTCTCTTGAGCCAAACACAACAACATTACCGAGATTGTATTCGGGGCCCTACAGTTAAAGTCAGACACCAGACATTCTCCTAACTAATGGCTGGGCCAACGACCATTTAAGGATCTCAGGTAGAGAATGCCTGCACAAGCAGACTACAGACGTTGCTGAGTTTTACACCCTGGCCATGCAAGATGTGGGGGATGAAGGGCATGGAGGGGTGTCTCTAAAATATTTTAGCTCATCTACATATCTTGGAAATCTTGAATTTTACCAATGAAATCCCATTTCTAACACTCTTCACACTAGTCAACGCATTAACATTTTTCACCAATAAAAACCCATTGCTGACATTCAGTATACAAATGAACACAGTGTAAGTTGATTGAAATTTGGTGACCAGAGGTACATGTAGTAGCTGTCTCCAAAATGTGTCATTTTCCAATATAATGCCAGCTGACCTCCCGCAGACTGTGTACTCTTCAGTAAAGCAATCTATTGCACCTAGAGTTAAAGCTGTACTTTACTAGCACATTCATAAGTTCTCACTATCTAAGATGAAGTAGTTTAGAGTCCATTTCAGACTTCCTGACAAGGGAGAATCTCTTAACCTTAAGTCCTGTCTCCTCTACTGCACCCTTCCAGCTTGTTACCTTGTTCCACTGTTTTGCTGCCATGATACTTACACTGTGATCACTAGTTGACCTTGATCTGTGGTTTCCTTTCCCAAGGTCTGAGCATGGGATGGGCCTCCCTTAAAACACAGCCCAAGGAAAGCCATCTCCAAGTTTCTACATATTTTACCCAATTGGGAATTTACTCCTAGGAACTAGCATAAGTTCTTAGGCAGAATGTTAGAATTTCTGACATTTTTATCAAGCTGCTAATTAAACTCTTTTCATCATGATTCATGTTGGCAGCTCTTTGCTCATGATGTAGAATCATAAGCAGGGAACTGAGTCAAAACAGAATGTAGTGGCCACAGTAGGACACATGGTCTAAAAGGAATGATCTGTAGCATTAGATTCAAGTGGGCCTTAACCCACTTTCACATGCATAGCAAATTGTAGCCCAATATCCTTGGACCTTGGCCTGCCAGGCTGAAGCAAGTACCTCCACCACAAACTAACTGATGGAGGATTATACAGCCAGAAATGTATTCCTTCAACTTAAATTTTCATGATGACTTGAAATGCAAATACCCCCAAAGGGTAGCATTTGAAATCAGACAACAGATCAATAGTAGCCATAGGTTTTGTGGAAGTTGGGGGGTTGGACAGAAGCTCTTCTCTATATCCCACAAATCAAACTTCATAGTTGCCTAGTTTCTCAACTTGCTTGTAAGATTTGCGCTGACAAGAAAAAAGAACCAAATCCTCTTACACTGACACATCCAAGTGCCTTGAGATAAGGGATCAAAAGGAGTTCAGGTGGATTTGTACTCCTTAGGTATAATATTTGCCTTGACTAATTTGTCATTGTACACAAACATTGGATATTATTCTTATGGCCAGTAGAAGGGCAGAAGCCTAAGCTCTGGCAGAGAGTAAGTAACATATTCTACAGTAACAAGAGAAGACGGTAAAAGCTCATAAACAAGTAGCTGCTGCCTGTGAAGCCCACCCTTATGATTTACCGAATTAGCGCTTGCTGTATAACCCCTCCCTGTAAATGGAAGCTGACCCTTCTTAAAATGGGAAAATTGTGGTCGTTTTACAGGCTTTATTGTGTGTTTGAGGTGTACATTTGAAAGACTGAGGCCTGGATAAATGGTACTCCCGGCCCACCGTGCTCAAGAGTGTGATTATCTGCACAGGGCTCCACAACCCCTGCCTTTGAGGCAGCCCCACGTAGGGTGTGGGAGAATGGAAGGACCAATTCAGACTCCTCATGCCAAGTTCACACGCTGCTCTCTCCATGCTCCACCACTACCACATAACAGACCTGTCCACTACCACAACCCACCCCAGGAGCTCTAACTGGATTTATCTAACCTTCAGATAGATACCTTCAGATAGTTCAGGTGTGGGAGGGGTCCCTGTTTGCCATCCTGCAGGTGTCCAAGGAATTCTGGGAATGTGTGTGGTTGTGGGTTGAAGGGTAACACAGACAGCAATGTGCCAGGCAGTGTTCTAGGAATTTTAAACATATAGACGCATTCAACCCTCACACTTTTGTTTGATCCTACAAAATGTAGATCAACTACTCTTAGAGGAGGAAGTAGAGCATGGACAGGCAAAGCTAGAAAGTGAGCGGTGGAGTCAGTATTAGAACCCAAGAAGTCTGACCTCAGGGACTGGGGCAGACCAAAGGCCCATGGCATTGGTGGTCTGTTGCCAACATGAAAAGCTAGCTGGTTCCTGCTGTCTCTAAGTACAACGTGTCTAGTCAGCCGATGACTGGGTGCGTAGTTGAAAAGGAGTTCTGAAAACTTGAACAAGGCCCCAGGAACACTATACGGCAACCCTCAGGCAGCAACCCCAAATGTGGACTACTCTTTCATCTGGGGTACAATTTCCTATCTCTCTCCTCTTTGGGCTCCCCATAGTCTCCCCTTCGTCATCCAATATTAAAGCTTTTGTCTTCATTTCCATGTCACATAAAGGCCCAGGAGAAAGACACGATTAGTCCCTGATGCCAACAGCTGGTCTGGCACACATAGCAGGCTTCAATATTCTCTTGTTAAGCATAACGCATCCCACAGACCAAAGCCTTCAGGGAAAGCGATGAAGTAAGATAAAAATAAGACCAGATTGTGATCATATCAGAACACAGACCAAGCCACAAAAATGGTCAAGCATACCCTTCTGGCAAACTTGAGTAACCTCTTCTTAACCTCGCTCCATTTTTTCTGCTTCTAGATAAAATTCATTAAGATACCCAATCATAGAATTACCCCTGTTTTCTGACAGTGTCCTATTCATAGTATATCCCCACTTCCTTGAACTCTCCCAAAAATCATCTTACAGAAGCCCAAATCCTTACTGAGATGGTCCATGGTCCGCCATGGTGTGCAGTCTTGTTTGCTGCATCAAGCATCTATTACCATTGTTTGAATACAGGTGCATTTCAGATAAAGTGTGCTGATGGAGAGCCTCCACAGCCATTACAACCAAAACCCAAGTCATTGGGAACAATACGTATGTACAAAACACCTAGTTCTCACTTCCTCTAAGGGCGACAGTGGCTCAGTCTTCAGTAACACAATTAGATTCTCCACTTCCTGGATGGGAGGGAAGAGTTGTTTCTGATTTATGTTTTGCCCTAGAGAATGTTACCAACACCCTAAGACCACGTTGCTAAAAAGGGAAATGAGTCTTAACTGATTCCTTGAAAAAGCCAAAGGGAAATGACTGTATTTGTTTTCCACACTGGCATTAGTGACTGATACCCTTATGGATTTTTCAAATATCTACATCTAGACATTTTATCTGTACCTAATATTTTTAAAGCATTTGACAACGTTACTTGCAGGTATAAACTCCAAGTTGTGATACAGTGCAATAAGTAGTATGATAAAAATGAACCCAAACAACTAAGGAGCACAGATGAAGGGAATTTTTGTTGACATGGAGAGCTCAAGGAAGACTTCCCAGACAAGGTGATTATTTTGCAGAGCTGAGTAGTTCTCAGCTAGACATGTGAACTGCAAGGTAAAGGAAGACATATTGTTAAAGAAAAAAAGGTCAGGCTCCTTGGAAAAACTTTCCATGGATCAGTTTGCCTTCCTTGAGAAACTTCCCAAAGCCCTCAGAGTGAGTTAGTCTGTTTTTCTTTTAGGAAGCATGTTATATATTTACATTATCAGTGTACAAGGTCAGACAACTAAGTTCGTGAACTCATCCTAGAAAAAGTGCTACATACCTCATTGCTGAATATCACTACAGTCACCTTCGAAGTATTCCCCTTGGGAAGCTATGCACCGATGCCAGCACCTTGTCCACGCTTTAAAGCAATTTTGGAACTTTTTTTTCTGGAATGGCCATCAGAGCTGTCATCATATTACCCTGGATGTCCCGAATGTCATCCAAATGTCTTCTTTTCTTTTTTTTTCGAGTTCAGCTCTTTTATTTTTTTAATTAAATTTATTGGGGTGACAATTGTTAGTAAAATTACATAGATTTCAGGTGTACAATTCTGTATCACATCATCTATAAATTACATTGTGTGTTCACCACCCAGAGTCAGTTCTCCTTCCATCACCATATATTTGATCCCCCTTACCCTCATCTCCCACCCCCCACCCCCCTTACCCTCTGGTAACCACTAAACTATTGTCTGTCTTGTCTATGAGGTTTGTTTTTTTCTCCTTAGACGTTTATCATTTATATCCCTCACACTGTGGACCCCCCTCCCCCATCCACTCTCTCTCTAACATCGCACCGAGCCATCCCATTTCCACTATCTCCACTCCCAATGTTGTACTCTGCCTCTTGTAAATGTATACATACCTATATATATATACATATATATAGGTATGTATATATATATATATAAAATATTATAGTTGGCATTCATTATTGTTCAAATGTCTTCTTTTCAATATTTCCTTTATCTTTGGGTAAAGAAAGAAATTATTAGGGACCAGATCAGGTGAGTAGGGAGGGTGTTCCAATACAGGGATTTGTTTACTGGCTAAAATCTCCCTCACAGACAGTGCCATGTGAGCTGGTGCATTGTCGTGATGCAAGAGCCATGAATTGTTGGCGAAAAGTTCAGGTCATTTTTGTCTAAGTTGTTCATGCAGCCTTTTCAGCACTTCCAAATAGTAAACTTGGTTAATCGTTTGTCCAGTTGGTACAAATTCATAATGAATAATCCCTCTAATATGAAAAGAAGGTTAGCAATAGCGTTGCAACAAGTTCGCAAACATAATTGTCAGACCTTTTATTTATATACAATGTACTAGGATAATTTTCTATGTATTTGTCTCTTGACCTAGAGGGAATTTTCTGGAACATTCCTGCTGACAGTATGGTATGAGACTGAGAACAGAGCTTTGAGTCATATAGAAATGGCACTGCCATTTATTTACCATGCAACTTAAGCAAGCATCTGGCAACACAAAGACGGTGCTCAGAAATACTTTTGAATAAATATATAAAGTCACTTGATCCCTTTGAGCTTTAGTTTCTTCATGTTCAAAATAAAAATAATACCTGCATGGAAGCAGGGGACAATCGAAGGGCTACTGGACTAATCTGGAGAAGTAGATGGGGCTTGCTTTCAGATGGTAGCATTAACAATGGAGAGAAGCAGATTGATTCAGGATGTGTTCTGGAGAAAAGGCAGTCAGAACCTTCTAATGGATTAGATACGAGGAATAAGGGGAAAAGAGAAAACAAAAAGGATTCCATCTTGTTTTTGACTCTCAATTCCAACTGTCATTGATATGGAAAAACTGGAAGATATTGCTAAGTAAATGTATCTACCCTCTTTCCCCGAAAATAAGACCTAGCTGGACCATCATCTCTAAAGCATCTTTTGGAGCAAAAATTAATATAAGACCCGGTATTATATTATATTATATTATATTATATTATATTATATTATATTATATTATATTATATTGTTATGTTATATAAGACCCGGTCTTATTTTACTATTTTATGGTAAAATAAGACCGGGTCTTATATTAATTTTTGCTCCAAAAGACGCATGTGAGCTGATCGTCTGGCTAGGTCTTATTTTAGGGGAAACACGGTAGTAATCAATGCATTAGATGTAAGAGCTAGCTCTATATAAATTTGTCTTTTCTACTGCTGTTGCTATTGAATGTGCATTGTCTGCACCCTGTTGCCTGAACTTGAAGTTCTCAAATGCCCTCTCTCAGCACGTACTTGTGAAAAAGGCACACATCACCTCAATGAGTTAAAGTAACCAAGGAGACCAAAATGATTCTTGCAAAAACCTCGAATGACATTTTTAGGGATGCAATCCTAGCTTCTTCCTAAGATGGCTGTATAAATTTATAGGTTTGCAGGGTCAGAAAGCCCATCATTACAAGGTCTCAGAACCAGAGTGTGGGAGTGGGGAATGAGGGAGGTAAGAGGCCAAAATGTAGAAGAGGAATCAGAATAGGCCACCACACCCCTTTGCTGTTTGAACCCTCAGACAAAGGGAAGTTCATCTGCTGCTCCTCCCAGGTTCTCTGGCTCCTTTCTTGGTCCCCATGGCCCCAGGAACAGTGGTTTTACCACAGCTCTCTTTTTGATAACAACTTCCGGTGAGAAACAGGTGAGACTGTTGATTCCAAAAATCTTTAATGACCTTCTGTAATGATTAGGAACTTTCATTACTCTCCATTACAATTTTTGTTTTCTTCTCCTACAGATGTGTTCAGTTTTTTGTTTTGTTTTTCAATGCCCTCCTGCACACAGGACACTTGCAAATAAAAATAGTAAACACATAGGCATCTGTGTCTCTGTTTAGAAGTACCATGAGTGAAAGAGGGTGCTCATTGCCTGGGGCCCCTTTTTATTCCACTTAGCCTGACTACTGAACTGGCAAGTGCAGGTAACAGCTTTCTCCCAGAGTCTCTGAGCTCCGTGACTGTATAATGACAGCTGTGGTAGGAGGTCCCAAGCTGCCACACAAATACATTTGCTGTTCCTGAGAAAATGCTATGTGAATTGGATTCTTTGAGTCCAAGAAAGAGAAGACTGAAAGGTCCTTTAATTTCAAGTCTTCCAGTATGTGAAAGTGGGTTATTTTTTTTCCTCCTACAGAAAATAATCACTCTGACTGCCTACAACACCACCTGAAATAGTAAACTTAAAACAGGAACTCTTTCCATTGGGCCAAAGAAAGCATCTCCTAACCCCTATTCCTTGTGGAAACACTCAAATGTGCTCCTGAGCAGATTTGCATGTCTCTGTCTCCAGATACAGCAAATGTGTGCTCAGTAAAGGTAGCTCCTCACCTTTCTGAGTGCAGGAAGCAGGGCCACATGCTGTGCCAAGGCTCTTCTCAGGGCCTCTTTCCAAGTGCACCCAACTATTTCACTCACCGTCGAGTTAGCATGTACTTCCTCCCCCTCTAGGAATGCCCATCCACCTCTGTCCAATCAGCATGGCCTACTTTCCTCTCCAAGGAGAGGGAGAGGGGTGGGACCTAGATTTATTAAACACCTATAAAGTAGGAGGCCCTGAGGTGAGAAAACTGAGATCAAGAGGCATGAATTAATTTGTTCAAGGCCTCTAGCCAGTCTGACTCCAAACACTGCTATGGGCCACTCTGCAGCACATTTCTGAAGCCTTTAAAATTCGCAGCCTCCTGTTTTTCAGAGATTCTCTCTGCCTGGCCTATTTGTTCCAGCTTGATGGCGGCTTTATTTAGGTGATAATAGAAGAACCCTGCTGTTTTATGAGGCGATAATCCAAGCCCTGTGTGGTAACTATTCTTTTAGGTTGAGTGGTTTATCCCTCTAATAAAAAGAGGTAGATTATTGTTCGGGAAATCCAAAGTCTTCTTTTCATTCCTGTATTAGATAAAGACACTGGCGTATTTACTTTTAGCAGAGGCCTCAGAGGGAATTCCAAACTGAGATGAGGAGGCTGGGCTGCCAAGCAGACACATGGGGACTGTTCTTCCTTAGCTGTTAGCTGAGATTGGAGGAAGTCACCTGCAATTGTTGGGATTGATTCCTTTTCCTTTTATTTGAACTTCTACAGGGGTCACAGGGTGATCAACTGCCCCATCCCCCCCAGCCCCCAAGAATCTTTCTGGCTTTAGAACTGAGAGTCCTGCATTCTTGCAAACCCCTCAGTTCTTAACAAACCAAAATGGTGAGTAGCCCTAATTCAAACTTCACCTGGAAGAAAATGTACAAAGACAAAAGGGACTGGTAAATAAAAACTAAAGCAGAAGTTTGTTAAGAATAATTTCCTGTCCCTAGGCATTTGAAGCCATTTGCACATTTTTCATACATTTGCTAGTGACACAAGGTGAACTTTTGAAGGTCCAGAGAAACCAACTAAAAGTCCAATAAATAAATTTGGTGACTCACTCACTGAAGTACAAGACAGCCTTAAAAGACAGGAGAATAAATGGATATATGACCATATTGAATAATTTCCAAGATTGGGAAAAATATATGTAAATCTTTTGCATATGTATACCATTTATGAAAGGGTACTATATTAATTTTCTATTGCAATATAACAATGTTAGCGCAAACTTAGACAATACACATGTATTATCTTGCAGTTTCAGTGGGTCAGGAGTCAGAGCATGGCTGAGCTGGGTTCTCTACAAAGACACAATCAGGTGGCAGGCAGGACTATGTTCTCATCTCAGGGTTTGAGTGGACAAGGATCTGTTTTCAAAGTCACATGGTGGTTAGCAGAATTCACTTCCTTGTGGTTCTAGGACTCAGGGCTTTACTTACTCAGTGGTTGTCATAAAGGCCGCCCTCAGCTCTTAGAGGCTGCCTGCAGGTTTTTGTCACATGGGTTTCTCTATGGCTGTTTGCTTCCTCAAAGCCAGCAAGAGAGCAAGAAACTCAAACAAGCTAAAAGCTACAATCTTATATAACTCAATCATGTACTTGGGCAGAGATTGACTTTCTTTTTCCAAAGTTTAAATTTAGTTTGCCAAGAGCATGATTTACTTTTTTTATTAAAATAAAACACACACACACACACACAACAACAACAAACTTTCACTAATGAGTTAAGAGAATAAAATATAAGATGAGGCACAAAGCATTTTTGTTCACTAGGCACTCATCATCACACCCTCTTACCCCAGCACTGTACGTGCTCAGTGACAGCTGGGCATCACTGGCCAAGACTACATGATTTCACCTATACATGAAAAATCAGTGTCTTATGGCAACTTTAAGACTTCGTAAGGAAACTCTATTGTATCTCTTAAAAACACTGTTATGGTTACCAATTGAGTGGAGAGGGTAGGCTGTGATAGTGGTCCATTCACTATTAAAGAGTAGAAACAGCCAATTCCATTCACGGAGTATTTGAGGAAACTACAAGCTCGCTAATGGATGGGCACGAGGATGCACTAAGAAGCTGCCTGAAAAGCAAACAGCTACTAACATCTCATGAATCCCCAAGGTGGTCCACAGACCAGCAACATGGCCATCACCTTAGAACTTGTCGGAGATGCAGCGATTCTATTCCCATCACAAACCTACTGAATCAGAATCTGCATTTTAAAAAGATTCAAATACATATTAAAGGATGAGAAATTTGGGGCTGGACTACTCCACACTAGAGTACAACACACCTGAAAAAACTCACCCACATCTTCACAGGAAATATCTACATAGGAATGTTTATTCCAGAAGTATTGTTTATAATAGCCAAAGGAAAAAGAAGGAGAAGGAGGAGGAGGAGGGGAAGAAGGAGGAGAAGAGGAAGGAAAAAAACAGGAAAAATAAAACTAATTGGTCATCTGTAGAGAACTGAAAAATAAATTGCAGTGTATTTATCAGAGGAGCACTATAAGAAGTTAAAATGAACAAACTACAGCTACATACGTCATGGCTACACCGAGAAGTGGATTTATGGATAAATCCTAAAATGATAACGATGATCTGAAGTAAAACAAAAATAAAACAACCAAGTTGCCCGAAGGAATATACAATTTCATTTCTGTAAAGTTCAAAGACTTGGTGTATAAACGCATATGTAACTAGTGAAATACTCATTAGAACGACAAACACCAAATTCAAGACAGTGGTTTCATCTGGGAGAAAGGGAATAAGAAGGAGAAACATACAAGGCATTTTCAGTGTGCATTTTTCACACTGGGTGGCAGATGTATAGATGTTTGTTGTATTTCCCCTACTTCTTTTATATACTTGAAATATCTCATAATTAAAGAGAAAAAACATTCAGCTTTTCCAGATGATGCCATTTCCCCCCCAAAATGCACATGCTAATTTCTAATCCAACAAGCAGTGAGTGGGGATCCCATTACTCCACATCCTCAACTAGTCTTGACCCGTCAGACTTAATTTTTTGCCAGTCTGTTAGACAAGTATGAAATGGCATCACATTGCTGTTTTAATTTTCTCTTCTCCCTTTATAAGTGAGATGTGCTTATTGACTACCAGCTTTCCTGTTCTGTGAATTGCAGCTTCACATGCCTTACACATTTTTAAATTTATTTTTCCCCTATTGATTTGTAAGACATACTAATTAAAAGCAAAGAATGTAAGTTGATGTTCTTTTCTGTTTTAGTTTAAGTAACTGTCTCTCTTAAACCGGAGAGAGCAAAGGCTAATGGGAGATGTCTAGTGAGACTGGATACAAATTTGGTCACTTCTTAGGTTTACCTCCCAATATCTATGGTATCCCCACATTTATGTCACTCTTCTTGCTTTTAAAAATACAATAACAACACATAATAAACCAACTAAATGCATAGGATTAGAAACTCTTTCTATGTTTCTCCATGATTACCTTATTTTACCTTGCAGAGCTTCATGGTTTTATTTGTTCTTGCTTCCATTTTTTTTTTGGCGGGGGGGAAGGGGTGAGAAACAAAAGTGAAGTAAATTAGCAACATTTGAGATTTTCGCAGTCAACTAAAATTTGTATTAGTCTTTTTTGGGGGGAGGTGGGGGTACTTTAGGAAAATGACAATCTCTGGAAATCACTTATTGGAAAAAATTCCTTTTTGTGTTTGATATAGTACTTCTATAGCTGTCACTGTTTATATCTTAAAAGAAAGACACATTTTCTTATTTAAACTGAGAGGAATCGATTTCTTTAGAATGCTGGAAAATCCTTGTGCTTAAACGATTAGAAAATCTCATTTATGTGATGGATGTTCTTAGAAAATTTTTGGTAGCGACCCAAAGAGAACTGTAGTTCCATTTATAATGGGAAAGGTGGTATTGCCTTGGTAAGTGAGACCTACTACTTTAAGGAATAATGGGCTTTCTCTCGGCACCATAGTGTAAGTGAGATTTTTAAGCATTGCAAGAGAAATCCCACAGATATGTGTTACACTGCTTAAATCTGAGGTCGAACCCTGTTTTCAGGGCCTGGCTACATTAAGATTTCAGTGATGTCCACAGACTTCAGGGACACTTGGCCTCAGTCATTCAGTCATTCTCATCCTTTAGTACTGACCAATGAGGGTTTTGTTGTTTTATTTCATTTGTGTATTGTTGTGATTTTTGTTATCATTGTACATTCATAGATTTAAATATATTTACTGTGTTTTACAGACTGAATGTGTTCCCCCAATATTTGTATGTTGAAATTCAGCCTCTCAATATGATGGTATTAGGAAGTGGGGCCTTTGGGTGGTAATTAGGAGTAGACGAGGTCAGGAGGGTGGAGCCCTCACGAATGGGATTGGTGCCCTTGTAAGAGGCACAAGCGAGCTGGCTTCCTGTCTCTGCTATACCCTCTCCTTGGATCCTCTCTGTGCCATGTGAGGTTACAAGAACACATCTCAGCAGACCTGACCATGCTGACACCCTGATTTTGGACTTTCAGCCTCTAGAACTGTGAGAAATTTCTGTTCTTTGTAAGCTCCCTTGTCTATGGTATTTCAGTTATAGCAGCCCAAATGGACTAAGACACTGTCTTAATCCATGATACTTAGTCATAGTCAAATTTCCTCATATTTGGGTAGGAGGAGCTAATTCAGTGAGGTTCTTTTGGTGTGAAAAGATATTTCAGGCTCATTTGGAGCATAAACTGCCTCACCTAGGATAATTTATTTCTCCCAGGACTTCTGTTTACTTTTAGTATTTCTGGACCACATGCTAGACATTAGTGGTATCATGGCAAATGGGTTGCTCATGGTTTCTAAACTTCTCAGTGGACACAGTAGGAAATAATCTGTTTTTAATAACTGTGGCTTAGATTTATAGTAATACTTCCACTTCAAATTCAGGCTTATAAACTTTCCATTTAACCTCATTATCGTGTATTTGTATCTCCTTTCAACTCTGCTGAAAAACTTACATAATTACTTATTTGATATTGTTCACAAAATACACAGAAAAATCTCAGAATAATTAGTCACATTTCCTCCAACAAAATGATTGCTGAAAACAGCTTAAAATTTTTTTTCTTCCTTTTTTTTTTTTGCAGTGCTTTTTTTCCTCTGGGTGTATCCCACTAGGGTCAAACAATCATTTTTTTTTTTTTAAGTCATTTGGATTAACTCATCTCTGTGTAATTTTGTCACCAACCAGACACATAGTTAAGGTCAGTCATTTCATTTTATTTTCAGTTCTAAGTAATTGCCTTTTAATTTATTTAAATGCTATTGAGATAAACTATTTAAATGGTTCTAAAATAAAAATTATAATGTAGGGGATATTCAAAGCAGTCTCGCTTGTATCTTCCCTCTCCTGTTGTTCCCCTTAAATCTGTCCAGACCTTGCACTTTTCAAAATTCAGATCCTGTCATCCCTGCCCCCTGCTTCCTGCTTAGAAATGTTTACTCATGGCTTCCACCACTTCACAATGCTCAGCTGGGCTCTGCATGAGTGAGGCCTTGCCTGCTTCTCCACACTCATTCTCTACCCTTACTCCTGGTGCTTCAACTAAATGGAATTCATTCACAGCTTTGAAAGTACCAAACTCAGCAGTTTGGACCCATCTCAGACACTTCCATGGCCTGCATGTTGTCTGTGAGTCTGTCTAAATCCTATTCACCCTCTGCTCTCCGCCTGTTCCGTCTCCTTTCCAGGAAATCTCTACCTGGATCAGAGTCCCTTTTGTGCGCCTGTGGCACTCTCCGTACATAACATCCAACACACTGTTACATGATTGCCTGCTAATGTGTCTGCAACCTCCACTGAAATATAAGTTCTTTTAGGACAGGAACATTCTCTATTCTGTTCATCATTTTGTCCCCAGAGCTGAAAATGTTTTCTGACTCTGGGCCTCCGCTAACCCACTTGGTTTCTTCATGAGTAGCCAGGTACTTTTGTGCAGCAGACATACTTGCACAATTGTACATGGCAGTCCTGCCTGGCACAAAGTATTTACTCATTAAATATATGTTGAGTTAATTTAGCTGTCCCTGGTTTTGACATTTACTTACGAATAGCTTCACTGCTGATCCTTTTTTCCTTTTTAAATTTTCTTTTTAGAGTTTCGAGCATCTTTTAACAATTAATTTCTTTGAAGATGGTGGCACGACCATTTTCCAAACAAACAAATGGAGACTTGCAGCATAACTTCCTGAGGGAAGGCACACAGCTCACTCCTCTTCACCAGGGTGCCCCCTAACCTACCAAAACAAGGACTTCTGCTTTTTGTTTCAACTTTGACTCCTCCTATTCTCAGTTCTTTGAAGGAATAAGTGAGTGGTGTAGGAGAGGACACAACTGGAACAATGACCATTTATTCTGCACACAGTAGGCTCTGAACTTCATCTACTCCAAAGTGTGAGTTTGGGAACAGGAAGTTCACAATCACTACTATGCAGTTTGACCCCCATTGTTCCTTTTTTTATTTTTTTTAAGTTTCAGGTGTACCAAACAATGTAATAGATAGACATTTACACTTGTCTTATTAGGGAGGCCACTCCATTATTCCTTTTGTAAAGCACCTTGTTGTGGCTAATTTGTTCTGTGGAACTCAGAACTGCCTCCTTCCTCCTGAATTCCGAAGTGCCCTGCCTCACGCTGGGAGAAGACCCTCTCCACATACAGAGTCCCTTTAGAAAAATCAAAGAAATAAGTCATTTGAACACAAAATCTCCTTTCCTCCATGTTGTTGAAAGAATTGTTAAAACACCACTTTTGTCATAATCAAGGTTCTTCAAAATACCAAGATATTCAGTTTGAATGCTTCCTCCCACCTTTCGTCGCAACATAGCCCCGCCCTATAATGAGAATGTCCGGCCCCATCACACGCCACAGTCTAGAGACAGGGCTGCTATTCTGTCAGCCCCTGGCGGGGCCTGTTTTAGGCCCTCTCTAGAGTACATTTCAAATCTGGAGAGATGGCACTGATGAACTATTATCGGAATGGTTTGGAAAGAATACAAAGAAAGATTTTAAGTGTTGTAAAGGAAGAATCTGGAGTTCGCTCCTCTTCAAGAATGTATTCTGAGGCTTCTTGTATTGCTTCCAGAAATATAATATCTTGACTTATCATAAAAAAAAGTCTGGGATGACATCATCAAACAAGCTCATCTCTAAAAGAACATAAAAACTCCCATGGATACTGAGATGGCCAGCTGCCATTCTACATTTAGCTGTGTTAACAGCGGTAAAGAAATATTGTTGAAAGCAGTTTTTCATTGACTTCAAGAATTGGGCAACGACATGATCACAGAAATAGTTATCTAAGGAGTAGATTCCAACAAAAATTTTAATGGTCAAGGAACAATCATAATTTTTCCTGTTGATTATTAAAACCACTTTACGTGGTTTCAGTTTGCATCTGCAAAGTGAGGAGGACTTGCATTCAAAGGAATCTCAAAAGCGAATGAGTGAATAGTATACGTGCTTCAACTATGAAACCCACACTTAGATGATCCAAAGTGTTAGACAGCTCTTTTCAATGCATGTCAAGGAAAAGGCTTTAAGGCTATTTAATTAGCTTCCAAGTCCCACAGAGAAAAGCTGATGGCATGAGAAGAGGAAGGCGCAAGAAGAGAGCTACCATTGGAGAACCAAGAACCTGAACTAAATATTAGCTCTTTCACTCATCTATTCGACAGTCGTGAGCACTCATTCAATAGCTGAGGCTTTTGCCTTATCTGTAGAATAGGGATGGTAAAACCAACATGGCAGGGTAGTTCTGTATATGAGAGAAAAATATGCATGTGTGTGTGTACACATATGAAAAATACTGTGCATAGTGCCCAGCAGATACTAGAGAGCCAGCGAACTGTTGCTATATTTTATACAACCACAAGAATAAAAAATATAACTTGTAAAACTAAAAATCCAGTGGCAGGAGCAGAACAGCCTTTGCCACACTCAATCAAGGATGGAAAGCTACTATTCATTATGGGCTTAGAAGATGGCAGGGACTTTAATGGACATGATTTCGCTTCATCAGTACAACAGCGTAGCAAGGTGTGGCAGAGAGCACTTCCTAAGGCAGCCTGCTGATGTCAGTGACTGTGAACTTCCTCCTTTAGGACATTGCCGGCTCTGGTGACTACGGTTAAGCCAATACCTAGGTTAATCTATGGGTACCTTGGAATTGCTAATAAAAATTTTCAGATATTTCAGATTTAAGTTTCAAACTCCACAGTTTCTTTGTACGTCTAATTATTTCCCTTATTCCACATTCATAGAATATGGACTGTAGCTTCTCCGCTTCTCATTTTGTTTGAGTGCACTACAAAGAAAATCAAATTTTAATAACTACTATTATGTATATAAATATAATGAGGCTATTTTCATGTTCTCACAGATGGTCTAAAATAACTAAATGTTATTGCAACCAGTTCTTATGAATGTGGAGTGTCTCCACGAGTTTCTTTGATCTCTACCAATAAAATATCGTTATTTTGATATTTATTTTTATAATCAATGTTATGCTACACTGGAAATTTGCTAGAATCGTATATTGTTCATGTTTTTTGCAGAGGGGAGTGGGAAGAAAGGTTTAGATGGTGAGAATGCTCCTTTCTAGATGTTAAGTAAATAGATTTGGATAGATCATTAGTTATCTGGGATCTAAAAGAATTGAGTGAATACAAAGTTGACCTTGGAAAGAGTCTTGGCTCCTGCTTGTCTCTCCAGCTCATCTCCTGTCACTTCTCCACACATTTTTATTCCATCCTGAGTTAACAGTTCGTTTTCTTAATGTATCATGTTCTTGCTGGTGTCGGTACCTCAAAACAACATAATAGTCTAAGAAAAAGATATAGCAGCCTGGACTAAGGTAGTACCAGACTGGATGTAAGTTGATTGGCAGAGGAGTTAAAGAACCAGAGGAAAAGGTGGTGGTACATTGTGCTCCCCATCTAAATAATTTATCAGGACATAAAAAGAAAACCTTTTGCGATCTTCTCCTACACTCACATGCCTATGATTTTCTCCCACCATCATAGGAACCATGAATTTCAGGAACCCACCATCCCTTCCAATTTGCCACTTGTTCTACATTCACCTCCAGGTGACTATTTGCCTGATATACTTGGCTCCCCAATCTTGCCTTCTTCATTTTTCAGAATAAATGTTGCCTTACTTACCCTTCCCTCGTAGAATTAAGTACTTTTGCTTCGTTTATCAAAATGCCATTTAAATACATTTCAGTTATGATATAAATAGGTAAAAAAATATATATTATTTTGTTGTTGGTACCAGAGTTCCTATTAAGGTAAGAACAGTTTTTATTTAGGAAAATACACTAAAAAACTGTAGTTAACAGAAAATAAAGCCTCAAGAGGATGGGTTAGCAGGAACAGCACAAAGACAAGTTAAAGAACTGTGACCCCGAAAAAGCAGTGTGGAGCTGGGAGAAAACAGAGGGGGAAAGGTTGGGGGATAGGCTAAAGAGATGAACAGCACGTGGTGGAAGGTAGAACTATACATTGCCAGAATTGACAGGGACTTGTATGAAAAGAGGAATCTAATCAATTTAAATTCATCTGCCATATGGCCAAGAGATACAATCCCCTCTGCTATTACTCCCATGTATCCCCAGTGAAAATCTACTCCTTCTGGTGGCGTCATGTGAGTGGAACTTTTAGAGTATGAAGGAGACAGATCTGTGATCCATATTTCAGTTGACACCAAGACTGAGAGAAAGGGACAGAGATCAAAGAAAGCAGAACAAAGAAAAAACATTCCAAAGAAACTAGGTCATCAGAGTTGGCAAGGAAATTTAGAGAAAGAAATAGAAATACTACCCTTCTTCCTTTCCAAAACCCTGACTCCCTCTCCCACTGTGAACCATAAGCCAGTCATTCCCCCCCTGTTAAATTAGACAGATAAGCTAGATGATCCCTCAGGGCCCTTCCAGTTTTAATATTCTATGAATCTAAGCTTTTCACTGAGCTTGGGGAAACTAATAAAAGTTATGTCCTGGTGTAGAAGAATATTTGGTACCTTGAGTTAACTTGATTAGGCACTGGAGATGACACAAATAATGATAGTCGTTTAACACCTAGGTGAGAACAAAAAACAGAAGCAAATTAAGAGAAGTATTCTCTTGGCACCAAACAATGGCTTGTTCAGATTCTTCTGGCAGTTGTGTAGCATCTGTTCTAAAAATTACAATATGTTTTGAAATTACTATTTGAGTGTATATGCAGTGTGTGTCAGACATTTATGTAATTATGTTATTTTAAAAAAGGTTCCAGTATCTGTGGATAGAAACATGCTGATATGAACAAAAATATTATGGTACCAACATCTCATTCTCTCCAACCCTGGCATTTTAAAGATGGTCAACATAGGCTGGCAGGTAGCAATTGAAGATGAGGGCTTAGTCCACTCAACTGATTAAAATGCAATTATTTGGAAGGAAAATATTAAATTATTTCTGTTTCTCTTCCAGAGTCAATTATCTGATTGTGTTTAAGAAACTTACAAGTGAAAGGATGGAGAGCTCAGGAGTGCTAAGTCGCTCCGCTGAGATCACAGCGATAGTGAGTGGGTGTCAGGATCAGACTCAGGTCTGTGGACTCCAAGCCTAAGTCTTGGCAGTGAAGCCTGGCACCCTCTCAGGATAAGGCATGGAGGTCGGACCACTAAGGCCAGCTGTCTGAAGCAGAAATCTTTAAACTCTTTGGTCTCAGGTCCACTCTACATGCAAAACTAGTACTGAGGACTTAAAAGAGCTTTGGTGGGTGTGGATAATATCTAACAATACAAAGAATATTCAAAATTAAAGCTGAAAAAAATTAAGGTCCTTTATTCAATGAAAAATGACAACAGTAAACCCATCATACATTGCCACAAATATATATGTTTCTGAAAAATAACTTGTTTACCAAAGCAGAAAATATCAGTGAGAAGAGTGGCATTGTTTTACAGTTTTTTGCAAACCTTCATGTCTAAAGTATTATCTGATTGAAATGATTAGAAAATTTCAGGTCAATGGTCGGCTAAACTCAATAAGCAAAAGGTGTGAATTTATATAATTTGACTAAATATAAAATCTATATTTTAAAATGTTCTGTTTGAGAGGAGGTGAGATAATAGGTAAATTATGCCAATACAAAGTGCCACATCAGTTTTTCCTCAAAATTTTCTGGTTGGAGAGTGTCTTTAGTTTTAATCAAAGTCATAGAATTTTTAATTAAGCTCTACTGAAAAATGGTTAATGGGAAGAAAACTTGTCTTCAGAGAAAGGTGCAACACTCCATGACATCAGTCCTGTTAAAGTTTCTGAACTTCTTGGTGAGAGCAACTCTTATACAATAATAAGTATGAGGACAGACCTAGAAAAGGAAAAGAGAGATGTGAGAATGAGGTAAAGGGGGCGCTGAGATGTTGAATTGGTGACACTAGTAGCGGAACTTGCCTTTTTCTTATTGCTCCAAATAAGTCTTTCCAGGAGACTAGGAGTCTGAAAAATTATGGAATACGTATTTCCATCAAATATGAAGAACATTGTTGATATCTGTTTCCTTAAAATTAACTATTTGAAGGACTACTGTATACTTAAAGATGAACAATCCGGATGAAAATGTGTACAGACAACAAGAGCTGACATCTATCTATGCTTAGTTTTATATGAGGCATTCTCTTAATCTGCGCAGGGATACAAGTCAATTGGTGGAGAATACCTCAACTGTGTGGGGTTACAGATTACTACATTTCATTCACACAACACTAAATGCTAATGGATATTATATCATCATATCATATCATATATCATATTACATTATGTTATAATAATGGACAATACAAATGCTAGCTAAGCACATTTATTGGTCAGGGAAGCAGTTCAACCATTGATTAAAATTGTAACCCCTGAGACAAATTGCTTCATTTCAACTCCATTTCCACAGTTTACTATTGGACAAGTCTCCTATTCTCTGTACTTCAATTCCAACAGAGGTTAATGATAGTCACTTCTAATTCATAGGGTTGCTGTAAGGATTAAATGAGTTAATATATGTGAAGTGCTTACAACCAAGCATTATGAAGAATTTGCTATCATCATTGCCATCATCATAATCATTGCCATCATTATTATAACCTGATTTCATGATTTATCTCAATAGTGACTTGAAACTTCTCCACTGTAGTACATGCCCAGCCGAACACACAGTCAAGAATTGAACACAGGACTGCCTTCTCAGGAGGGATCTTAACCCTCACAATTTCTCCTCATCAGGGACCCCTCTGACATCCAAGGGAATTGTAGATGAGATGCCACTGAACTCTTTGGTCTGGAAACTATACCTGTTGCTGGAGATGAGCGTCTCATCCAAAAGCTTCCACCTGCCCTTTATTCACGTTTCTGTTTCCAAAGACAAAAGATAACAGCAGTCTCCATGAGGAGTGTTATGAACATCCATTCTGTTATAATAAGGTGTCTCCTTTGGTTCAGTTTTCATTTTTTCATTCTCCTTTTACCTTTTAATCTGCCGCAAGCTCCATTTAACCAAATAACTCACAAGATAACTTCTAACTCTTCCTTGTCAATTTCTCCCTTGACTTCCATTTTCCTGCAAGTTTAAAACTAATGATTATCTGTTGGAATAAACAAAACTTCCCTCAGCATCTCCTCTCCAGCCCACACACTCAGCTCCATCCTTTCCCAGGCAGGTGCAGCCTCAGGCTAGGTTCTTGTCTTCTTTATGCATCAATGCTTATTAAGAGTTAGCTTGTAGCTCACAGCTGTTTTGGTAATACAGAGATATGTTGTACCTCAGTAGACATAGAGAAAATGTGGTTGGCAAATGAAGTTGTAGCACAACCTAGCAATTCATTTCGATCACAAAGCAGGGCTGCAAAGCTGATGTGCGTTTCTTACATTCTGGAGAGTGACACACAGACACTAGCTGAAAACCAACAACAATGACCACCACTGCAACCATGAAAACAAGGGCTGGAAACCAGCCAGTTGAAGGCTCAGCTAGTCACTGATAGTTCTCTGATATCCCAGTGAGCCCAGGGCACAGTCAGATTCCTAGAGCAGAGGGTCCCACTTTTTCCCAAACAAAATCTCCCTAGACGCCCTGTCTTCTGGCTCAGGGCTCCCTTAGAACCTTTTCTCAGCAGAGTAAGTTACGCAAGTGTTGATTTTGTAAGCCAGCAGTACTGCTACTTCATGCATTTTTTTGTAAAGACCCTTTATGGATGGGAATTAAAGAAGAAAAACCAAAATACTGATACATCTGTGAGCTAATCTAAATTGTAAGGCAGGTTAGAAATTGCTTCACGTCAGTGGGAAAATATGTACATTTACTAATTTTGCCAATTTAATTCATATTCGAAAATGAGAATCATATTTCATAAAGAGATTGTATCCTCATTTTGCCTTTCCTAGCTATATTTGGCTAAGATAGAATTCAAGCTTTTTATTTTCTTCAGGTACCGATGGTTTTCTCTGGGGTGCTTTTATTTCTACTAAGGTTTTCTGTGCCCTCTAGTGGTTGTTTTGTTTACAGCATTTGAGGCGAGGTAATGTACTCTTAGGGAACAAAATGTCTGCTTGAGGGGATGGATAAAAGTGCGGTTGCTGTCCTCTCATTGTAGTAAGTGAAGTGGTTTCTGGAGTACCTTCACTGAAAGGGGGGTTCTAGGACAAATTCACCTCATGTTCCATAAAGACAGGGTCAAACTTCCCTTTTATTTTTCCAACCTCTTTTCTTGTGCTCCCCAGCATAGGACTATTGGAAATAGTACCTCATGTAGGCTACATTTTACAGTTAGTTATAAGGATTGTTTATTTTAGTTTCAAAAATTCACAGAAAAGAGCCTATTTCTGTCCTTAAATTCTGGCTCTTGGAGAAGAGGCATTCGCTCCTCTGAGAAATGGAAAATGGGTCGTGTCAGTTTTTAAGGCCACTGAGTAGAGCCATATGGCACTTTGTGGGCCCTTCTTCCTGCTTTTGAGTCCAGTGAACTTGGTAGGAATCAGGCTCTCTTCATGCTCAGGCTTTCAAAAAGCCAAGGTGATTGGAAAAAAATATGTTCTGAGCTGTACCAGCTGCAGCTGCATGGTCAGAAGCAGATTTATTTTGGTACCGCTGCCAGGCCCTCGTCGTGCCTTCTGTAAATTCTGATCCCTGGTAATTATTGGAAATGACACCAACTCTTCTTAATTAACCCCTCTGACACAAACAGAAGGTGTGCTTCTTCCGTGGGTTTCCTCCAGAGGACTGCGTGTTAAAATGGAAAAGATCTCATAGCTCTGCACTCTCACTCTCTTATTCACTAATTCTCAAAAGATTAAAATGATGAAGTGGATGTATTCAGATTGGCATTTCGAGTTAATCTAAGAAGTAGGGTTATCATTGCTTATACAGTGACGGAAGAAAGATGCAGTTCTAAATAGGTAGACAGGATGAAGAAGCAGTATGATGTGTCACAAAATGTGTCCGGTGCAGTTCAGGTGTGATCACCAAGACCATCTTTTCCATAATTCTTCCATTACATTTTTCAAAATGTCATTGTTTTAAGTGTTCATAAACAGATCATGCACACACGTATGCATGTATATACAGTTAACTATTGACTAAAGAGAAAACAAATGCCCCTGTACCCACTACCTGTATGAGGTAATGCCAAACTGTTTTACAAATGAGTGTGTAAACGTGTTTTCCTAACTGCACTGTAAAAGAATTCACTGCGCTATATAGCCTTACTGCTATATAGTACTTCATATTACCCAACTTTTAAACACCTACCAACTGATAGATGTGAAATGGCGGCTCATTTTAGTTCAATTTTGCATTTTCCTGAATTCTAACAAGTTTAAGCAGCTTTCCCATATGTGTGGGGGCCATTCGTACCACTTCTGGGATATACCTATCAGTGTATTTTTACTTATATGGTTTTTAATTAATTGTTTGTCTTTTTACTCACTTCAAAGTATTCTTTGTATATTCTGGATATGTAGGTTCAAGATGTTTATATAGCAAATATCTTCAATAGCTCTCAAAGATCATTTGAGGATTGTATTTTTGTTCCCTTTATGCTGTATTTTGATGAATAGATGCTCTTAATTTTTTATCTAGTTGAATTTATCAATAATTTATCTATGGTTTATATTGTTTGTGGCTTATTTAAAAATTTATTTCTTCACATCTTTTAAAAAATAGATTCTTATATCTTTAAAGTGTTACTGTACTTTTTATACAAGGAAGAAATGGTTAGCTTGAGAAAAGAGATGGAAAGGAATGGAGAGAATCCAGAAATTTAGAGTTTCAAGGATAGGCAAAGCTGTTTCTGCCCTCTAAACGAGGATTTAAAAATTAGAATGAAAAGGACTTTGAGCAAAAAAGGTTCATTAAGAATTCTCAGTTATATAAAGGCATTAGGCCCCATGGCAAAGATCAGGTTAAAATTATTTCTTTCCAACTCAAAGTTATTTTGTGAGATGACCTCATGGTACCTGCCATTGTGCAAGATACACTGAGAGAGGCAAATGCTAGAGTTGGGGAGCAGAAAGCAAGCATATGAATCAGAGGGAGGGCTATGTCTAGGGGAAAACTAATGTGGTTATTCATGCATGGAATTTAATGGAAGCAAATAGATGAGGAGCCTATTAAGTATCTGTAGGAATTATCTTGCTAAATAAACTGCAATCTGACTTTAAAAAGTCTATGACTATAAAATAGCCTTCATGCATCCAAACTTACCACAGCAGGAAGTTGGTATTGAAAATGGAGCCCCCTTAAGGAGGACCTATTCCTGCAGGCCGTTTCAGATGGGTTGTTAAGGCAATGGTTCTCAGTAAATGTGGTCCCCAAACCAGCAGCCTTGCCATCACAGAGGAACTTGTTAGAAATGCAAATTATCCAGACTCACTGAATCAGAAATTCAAGAGATGGTACCTAGCAATTTGTGTTGTAACAAGCCCTCGAGGAGATTCTGATTCTTGCTAACACTTTAAACCACTGCCTTCGAGGAGAAAGAATCAGGAAGAATATCCTGGACAATGGGAAACAGTGAAAAGGAAGTTTCTTCTAGAGAAAAGGCTTGCACTAACCAAGAAACTTCCACCACATCCAGGGAACAGGGTTTTCACAAAGCCTACAGTAGGGCAAGGTTTCACAATTCCTGTGACTATTGTCTCCTTTTCTTTCCTTTATTCAAAGGAGCTTTTATACTGAAGTTATCTTTAACTCGCTGTGCCTTTATATATTGGGGTTGGGAACAGTCACCAGATAACTTGCCTTTAGTTCCTAAATAACCAGATAATGACGATCTACAACCAGACCATTTGCGCTTCCATTTTAACATGCAGGTAACAACAAATTTACGTAAGAGTTTGATGCCGACTATGATTTCTCAGGGGAAAGTTCATTTTCCTTCTAACTAATAAGTAAATGTAAGCTATTTTTGTCTTCTGTTCCCTTCTGCTTCATAGCTTTATCTATCATTCACCCTAGCATGAAGAGTAGAGCTTATTGATGTGCAGAGTTTTGCAAGGATCTCCCTACCTTTTTGAGTTCCATACATTATGTGCTCTCTCTTATACTAGGATGACCGTATATTATTCCAGACTCTTTTAAGAATAAAAGTGGGTGCTATTAATAATTATACCAGGGCAACAGGCATTAACTAGTACTGTCCTGGGTAAACCAAGAATGTATGCTCACCCTTTTCATCCCCACACAGATATTGAAACTTAGTTTCAAGAATACCAGGATTTTGCAGATACAATTTGGAAAATTGCTGCTTTTGTTGCCTGTTGACTTCTGGTTTCCCACCTTTATATTTATTTTTTCCCTTTGTGGAGTCTTTGGTTTCTTATCAGTTCAGTGAGCATTTTTATAGATGTTTATGAAAGTATTTTATTCAGCCGTTTCTATTGTTTCTGATGAGGAGGTTGTGCAGTAGGTTTACTCTAGAATGTTACCAGAAACAGAAGTCTTTTCCCTCATCTTCAAAGGCAATACAAACATGAATTTTCCAAAAGTAGAAATTGGCTGAATAAGAATTAGGATTAAAAAGCAGGTATTTCTCATTCTAAAAGAGGCTTATTTTTGTTGTTGTTTCTATACATCATACCTCCTAGTATATTGCCAGGAGCTAGAAACACAAATAAATGTGACCATGCATTAGAGCACCTAATAACACCTGAGGAGAAAAACAACACGTAGACATAGAAGAGTGGTAATCCAAGTCCTATATGATAAAATGCCCAAAATGGCTGAGGAATAAGAAAAAGAAGTTGTGGAACTGGCTGCCCTGGGCTGGGCGGATGGAGAAAGATGTACCAAAAGAATTTTAGCAGTACTTTTACGAATGATTAAAATTTATAGGGACTTTGACATTGGCCTTGTTTCAATTCTTTAATATAAATAATATTTTTGATTTAATATAAATAATAATTTAAGGTAAACAATAATTTTAATACATTGATTTGCCCCTGAATTTAAAGAAAAGAAAGTACTATTATTTAAACTTTTAGATGAACTCAGAAAATGTTTTGCAAGGAGTCAGTTTGTTATTTGATAAAACAGCATCATTCGTGATGCCTTTGTAGATTCTTTTTTTTGCTTTCATGGTACACGATTCAGATACTTATAATGTTGCTTGTGAAAATAGGATAATACTAAGTATATAATACCAAATACCATCATATTGTTCATCTCCTAAGTGGATTAAAACAGGTAAATGGGGCATTTAACCATGCACAATTAGCACCCTATGATATTTCTGTGGACTTACTATTTAAAACATACTTTAGGGTTATTGGTGAGAGAGATTTAGATAATTGTATATGTTCCTGAAATGCTCCCTTTGGATTGAGCTTTTTAGAATATAACTAGCATAATGATAAACAGTAACGGCAAAAAGATCTGAATAAACATGTCATTGAATTTGGGTAAGTATATGCAGCATTACTTTAATACTCAACCTAAAGGGCACATATGGATAGTGAAGCTAGTATGCAAGATTGTAGTATCTTTGAAAGTTGAATTATTTATTACTAAAGTTTATATCTCCAGGGCATAGCACAGTTCTTTGCGCATAGTAGGGGTTCAAAGATGCTGGTGTTAGTTTACTGAAAAAGGAGTTAAAACTGATATTATAGTCCTAAATATGTAGGCCATACACTTATTTGTTCTATAAACACCCATGTTCAACAAAGATCTAAATTGAATGAAAAATATTTTATGCATTTACATTTTACTTTTCAAGTGTTTGTGGAAGGTATTGTAGTTAATCAAAAAAACATCATTTAGAAACATTAATGTAGTGTTATTGAGCATTTCCAGAAGAAAAACAACGTGTTCAGGCTATGCATGTATTTCCAAATCATGGAAAACCAATTACATGCTATTATGTAATCATATAAAATACATTCCTATATCATATAATATGTAATCATAGAGACAAAGTAAAAATAAGGAAATAGAGCAACTCCAAAAACTGGTACTTTAGGTTCATTTTAAAAAACCCCTACTTCCTTCACACCTCTGAAATGCACAACGAAAATCAAAGAATGCTTTACCTACACTGAAATCAGGAGAAAGCTCTAGCATCATACTACCAGCCTCTAAGAGTTTCTTCTAGATAACAAAGAGTTAGAATAAACTGAGAGAAGATGCCAAGAGTACTCCCAACTTCTCAGTGAAAAATATTTATCAAGTTGTAGGTAATTTGTGGAGGGCAATTGGAATAACCCCACTATTCTCCCTGGTTTAATATCCAAGAGCTCTTTTTTTGTTCTTAGAATGGTCATTCCTGTAGAAACTCCTGGTCCATTTCAAGGATGTCTGTGAGAGTATTAATTATAATTTTTTTTGAAAATTTCTTATGCTCCCTACAGTTGTATCTGTATTGCTACATTTTCCATTTCCCTAAAGAGGAATTCACCAATATTCTGCTAGGAAATGTAAGCATGAACTACCAGTATGATCAGAGTCAAATTATTCCATCCAGTATTTAGAGGCTCAATTTTACTCTGTCTTTAATTGCATTTATTGTCTTCAAGTCAAGAATCTTTCTGGTTCAACATCCCCAGAATGAAAAGCTTAGAATTCTGTTGGTGTGAAAAGGAGCAGTCATTGGCTTACATAGGATAAAGGAGAATACCTAGGGATGTTAATTGTTTCTTATTCAGGCTTTAAATCAAGTCTCCTGTTTTCAGTTCCACTTATAACCCTCTTTCAGAAATAGCTGGTAGTTCTAATTCCTGAGCATTTTGCACTTAAGCAGAACACATTAGCTTACCTCTGAATTCCCCCTATTACCAGCTTTGTTTTCGCTTGGTTTCACCACTCATCCACCCTTTTTCAGTTTCCAAAATTTCTAGTACCTGTATAGTTATATTCCCATTGTCATTTTAAGGGAGGAGACAAGTGGTTCAACTGCCATGTTTAAAATGAAGTTTCTCCCATATCTAAAACATTTGGAGCAAGGCATCAATGATGAAGTAATCATGGAGAGAGTAGGGGTAGAAACATCTGGAGATTCCCTGTGATTCATGGGCCACAGGCTGTTTTTGCAGGGAGAAACTACTTGAGATTAACAAAAACGAGGCTGTGATGACATCATACATACCATTCAGTCAAGCAGTGCTACAGAGGAAAAATACCCCACTAACACGGCATTAACTCATTTCAGTGAGACAGCAGAAGACTGTACCTTAGAAGTAAAGACAGCATCCCAGAGTAAGATCTATTCTACACATTCTTTGAACAAAAGCCTAAAACCAAATCTGGACAAGACCAGAGGAGAAACAGAATTTGGCATTTGGGTCCTGCTGTGTTAGAAGGGCTTAGAAAACACCTTGGACTTCTCACAAATTTGTTCTTAAAAAAATTATAAAACCAAGTTAATGCTATTTCAAGGTGATAAGCAAAAAAATTACTGTGTCTAGTAGAGAAAAAGTCAACAATCTTCAGGGAACAATAATAGAATCTAGAGTCTCTACAATGATTTATTCACAATATCCACTATTCAGTAAAAATCATTAGACACACAGAACAGAAAAATGTGACTCATAGCTAAGAAAAGAAAACCAATTTAAAACTGACCCCAAGGTCACCTTATATTGTTATTATTGTTACTTTAGCTCGTTGTCCTTTACGAACCCAGTGTGGTAGGCTGCATAATAGCTTTCCAAAAATGTCCTCTTCCTAATCCCCAGAACCTGTGAATATGGTACATTACATAGTAAAAGGGACTTTGCAGATGTGATTAAATTATGGATTTTGAAATGAAGAAATGATCCTAGATTATCTGGGTGGACCCAATGTAATTGCAAGAGTTTCAATTAAAAAAAAAAAAGGTAGGAGAATCAGAGTCAGAGAGAAGTGATATTTCGATAGAAGCACAGGTCAGAGATATTAGAAGATGCCATGCCACTGGCTTTGAAGATGAAAGAAGGGGTCAGGAGCCAAGGAAAGCAGGTGGCTTAAAGAAGCTGGAAAATGCGAGAGTGGCTTCTACTCTAGAGGCTCCAGAAGTAAGGCAGAACTGCCAACTCCTTGCCGTTATTCCAGTGAAACTGAGTTCAGACTTCTGACCTCTGGAAGAGAGTAAGTTGGTGGTGTGTTAAGCCACTGGATTTGTGGTAATCTGTTATAGCATTCAGAGAAAAGTAATACAAAACAGATGCTGGATGTAATAGACAAAGATGTGAAAACAGCTATTCAAATATGTCTAAAGAGTTAAAGGAAAATCTGTATTTAGTGAATAAGAGGAAGTTTCAGAAAGAAGTGGAATTAAATGGAAATTTTACAATTGAAAAGTAAAATAACCAAAATAAAAACCTCTCAGGTAAGCCTTAGTGATGCTTTCATACGCAATTTCTGTCATTCAATCAAAAATGTATAGATATGCAAGGAGACAGGATCATATGACCAACATGAGGAAAATGGTAGACAACAGAAGAAGAGAAAAAGGCAATCCAGATATTGAAATGCACAGATAAAGACTTTAAAATAACTATGATTATTCAGTTTTAGAAAATATGGGAAAAGGCAGACAAAATAGATTAGAAGACAAAGAAATTCACTGAAATAGTAGAATTCATAAAGAGAACAAAATGTACATTCTATAAATAAAGAAATACAATATCTGACATTAGGAATTCAATGGATGAGTTTAATAGCAAATTGCGTACAGTATAATGCAGGATTAATGACAAAGAGATCAATGGAAAATATTTAGGTGAAAGCGCTGAAAGGAAAATAAAATTAAAAAACAAAAAACAGATCAGTGCATATTACAATATACTTTCTTCCTGGAAACTCAATAATGGAAGGAGCTCTCAACTTTCAGGCATTTTTTTACATTGCTGGCCTTGTATCATTTGATATCATTTAGGCACATTGTATAATATCTCAGAGATTATATTGAATGGTGTTGCTGGGTAAAATTTGAGAATAAAATTAGAACAGGAAGTGATGTTTGGCCTCAAGTGCTACATGGCCTTGTAAGTTATTAACCCCCTCTCAGAGCCTTGTAGGAAAACCAAAATGACCAGTAGTCCAGGAGGCACTGAGGTGGGTTTGGAAGAGAAGTATGGCAGCTGTAAGGCCAGCTCCGCTGATAGCGTCTTTCCCCAAGGGTGCAGCTCCAACTGTGTGGATCCTAGGCATTGCTGTTAATCCCAAAGACTTCAAGAACAAAATTTGGTCCAGATTGAAAGGAAATTCTGTCAACACTTATATACTCTCAAGGAGGAAGTAGTGGAGAGGCAGCTCCTCTATCTCCTTTCATCCCTTACTTTAGCCTTCCCAAAGGAGGAGGAACAGTTAAATCTCATCAATGGGAGTTATGTTCAGAGTGGAAGGAACGAAGATTGTTGATGAGTCAAAGATCTTTATAGGAAAGCCATAACTATTATAACAAAAGCAGAAGAATGCTAAAATTTTAAAGTCACCGTTGTGAAAGCCCAAGCAGATTGAGAAAACAATAAGCACTGAACAATAAACTATGAAGGCTAAGGAGGTTCAAGAACCTTCTGATGGAAGGATCCGGCTTATGCATCCGGAAACCACTGCTTAATCACTAAATGGAAGGTAGTCAGACACTACACATCTCCTCAGATGGATTAGTGCTTCTGAAACAGAAAAGAGAGGAAGGAGAGAAGGAAGGAGGGAGGGAGGGAAGAAGGGAGAGAGGCAAAGAGGGAGGGAGGAAGGAAGGAAGGAAGGAAGGATGGAAGGAAGGAAGGAAGGAAGGAAGGAAGGAAGGAAGGAAGGAAGGAAGGAAGGAAGGAAGGAAGGAAGAAGGAAGGAAGGAAAGAAAGGAATCTGCATCTAATCTAACCTTCCAATTTAAAGCAAATAAGGGCATGGAAGATCACGATCAACAATAAAATGGAATTCAAATAGCTAAACCTACAATGTGGAAAATCCTACAAGACAAACAACTTGATTTCTTCAGTAAATAAAAAGCAATAAGTAAAGGGAGGGGTAACTCTGATAGATTAAAAGCAATTTAATAGATATATCAACGAAATGTAATGCCTAAACCTTGTTTGGATCCTTATTTGAACTGTAAAAAGACATTTGAGGCAACCAGGCGAATGAAAGTACAGATTAGGTATTAAATAATTTGAAGGATTTATTTTGTTTTGGTTTTGTGTGTTTTGAAGGAGGTCAATGTTGAAGCATTTATGAGTGAAATTACTATGTTGTGTAATATTTGGCTTTAAATATTCTAGAGGAAAACAAACAAACATGGGAAGGGATAGATGAAACCAGAATGGTAGGATGAATTATTGGTGAATTTAAAGCACAGGTACATGAGGTCACTTTGCTACTTGATCTAATTTTGTGTCTACTTGAAAATGTCCACGATATAAAGTTAAAAACAAAGTGGAGGGTTTACTGTGTCTCCACAGTTGGGAGAAGGTTTTTCTGGAGTCCCTGCACTTGGATGCAGTGAGCCTGACTTGAGCTTCCAGTTCTTATGTGGGGAGCAGACCACGCAGCTCCCTCTGGCAGACAGTCAGAGCTCTGGCTTTTGTTCTTGTACTTTCTCTGCCTACAACTGGGTGTCTGAGGCAAGGTCATTCAGGTCCCATTGTAGCCTTAGAAGTATCATCAATCTCTTTTTTGGCCTCAGTTCCAAACTGCATCCTCCAGCACAATTAGCCCTGAACTCTTTATTTTAGAAAATAAAACTTACCCTTTGAATCCAATTTAGCTTGGATCTTTGTGATTATATTCTATCAGCAGAACCCTGGAGGGCAGACAGTCATCTGAACCTGACCCATAACTGCAGGGTACTAGTCAGATAAGAGGATGACAGAACAGCTGAATCGAGGGAAGGTATTTTTGAGGATAAAGGAAAATTATACATGTTCCCAAGCTAAGGTCAATTATCCAGGGTAATAGAAATGTTAAAAAAAATTGAGAAAGTAGAATTACGTGTCAGAGGAAGTTCCTAAGAAAGCACAATAAGGATCAAAGGCAAAGTGGAAGAATTAATATCAGAAAGAGAGATGATTTATTGTTCTATAAATTGGTAGAAAGAAGGAAAAGGATTAAAGAAGCTACAGAGACAAGTTGAAATAGACATGAAGGAGATTGAAGTGTTTTTTTCTCCACTGGATGAAACCTTAGGAATAAAAAGGAATAGAGAGAGAGAAAGGAAAGGGAATTGTGCCCAGGGCTAGAATAATAACAGCAGTGGTATAAAGGCTCATCTGGCTACACTTTGGTGATGGCCCAGGAGCTGGGCTAGGAATTAGAGAGAGGAGGGAGGAGAGCTGCCCAGCTTCCAGGTTCCAAGAGGACCCTTGAATTCTACTCCATACTGTGCAGTCACATGGATGGGCAGCTCAGGCCACCTAATGAAATTCCATATGCTATAGAAAGGCTCTGGAGAAGATGCCTCAGTAGGTGATGGGTGGAGAGAGCGCTATCATGCAGAAAAGTTCACATGCAGAACCATTGGCTTTCCTGTTTCTCCCTGCCACTCCCCGCATCTCCCAGGATGCCTAGCAGAGGTTCCCGAGGAACATCCTCACTTAATTCTAAGTCGGAGGTAATGTCCTAGAAGAACCTGAAAATCACAAAGAGATACTACGGTATCCTTTCTTCTGCTCAAATCCTCTATTCCAGCCCTATCTTATAACTGGTTCTTCAAATTATTTTTGTTCTCTAAACACGGAGAACATAAAGCTTCACGTAAATACAATTGTGGCAAAGCTGCATTTTTACAGAAAAATCTTACCGGCTTCTTCAATGATTTTAAAATGAGTTTATTAATGATATCAACACATTTGCCAGGGTTTTAAATATTCAGACTAGGCAGTTTCTCAAATATTTATATTCACTAAATATTGCACACACACAATTCAAAAATAGCTTTAGCTCTTACAATAGAGAGCGTGTTTTCATGATAGTCACAAAAGAGAAAGTTATCTAAAGAGAATTAGTGTTTCCCTGAATATTTTCCCACAGACAGAAGTCAAAGTTATGTTGTATTTTATTTAATACCCAATATATACATGATATTTAAAAGTACTTCTGTTCCCCAAAAGTGCCCCCTTTTTCCCCAGGGCATGTTGATAATGACAAATATAACTTGATAATTTCAATAGCAACTTTGAACATGATCTACAACAATAAAAACATAATACCCCACGTATCTTGCAGGTATTTATTTTAGCTATTTGCATTGATATCTTTGAATTATCTCAAGTACATTGTACTGGCTTACTTTAATCTACAAAACTGACTAAAGCCTAGTGAAAAATACAGTTTAATAATCTCAAAATGCAGATTGAAAAAACGGCTTAAAGATACAAAATGTAAAAAGACAAAGTGAATACTGCAAAAGCTACAAACGATGCCCTGAATAGTATGGCGGTTCAATACAAACAGGACCCAGTGTGGAGGTGTATGAAACTACGAGTGGGAAATTAGCTTTCTCCTGTCTTGACACTAACTTACTGAGAGACCTAGGGCAAGTGTTCTCTGACGTGGCCCTGAGTTCCAAGAGTTCCAGTTTTACATTTGAAACCTTTACTGATATGCATGTATCCCATTCTTATATCTACCCATGGGGGGCATCCCAATAAATGGATTGCAAAGCACTCCTAGCAGTTCTGCCCTGGCTTTGGCACAGAATTACCTGAATACACAGTATTTACTGAGAGTCCCATTGAGGGAGATAGTCTAGGCTCTTTTGAAATTATAGGGAACGTGTCAGCAGGCTTTTCTCTTTGGTTGAGTAAATGAAGTATGTCAAGGGTTGTTTGAGCAACTGATTTTCTTTGCTTGCTCCAGGCCCCCATTTGCTTTGCATCTGACCATTGAGCAGATGGCCTGCTGAAAGTTGTCACTGACCACCACATACAGCAACAGGTTCCCAAAGGTGTTGAGGGCAGCTAATGGTCTAGAAATGATGTAAGCTTCATGGATCTGATTCTCAATGGAGCAGCTGATGGAAAGCAGGCGAGATTCAATCCGAATGACCCTCAAGATATGGAAGGGTAAAAAACATACATAAAACACCAGAAGTAGCAGAACGGTGAGCCTTCGAGCTTTCTGCTTAAGGCAGCTGTGCGTCTGAGGTCCTTGGGTTAGGGTGTAGATAATCATTGTGTAACAAAGTGTCACGATCACCAGGGGAAGGCAGAAAGTAGTTGTGGTCAAGATTAGATTGTACCATTTGATAGTGGTGAGGTCATCCGAACTGGTGATGTCCAGGCAGGCAGATCTATTGGTCCTGGTGGTCGCTGTGATCAAGAAGGTCATGGGAATGACAGCCACCAGCGAAATGACCCACACCACAGCACAGGCTCCCACTGCCCACCGCGTTTTGTGAATGGAAAAGCAGCTCATCGGGTGACTGATGCCAAAGTATCGGAAGATGCTGAAACAGGTGAGGAAGAGGATGCTGCTGGACAGATTGAAATTGAAGCTGAAGCGGATGAACTTGCACATGAAATCCCCAAAGACCCAGTTTTCGCCGCTGGCATAGTAGTGAATCAGGAAAGGGAGGCTGGTTAGATACAGCAGGTCTGTGCAGGCCAGGTTCAGCATGATGACGGTGCTGCTCTTCCAGGGCCGCATTTTGAAAATGTAAGTGGAAATTGCCACTGCATTCCCTGGAAAGCCCACCAGGAAGATGACGCTGTAAATAACAGGGAGGTAATGCCTCTTGAGTGGGATTTTTTCGTCGGTGCAATTTCCAAAAGCAGCTGCATAATCGGGGAAATCAGAAGCATTTGCAAAATTGTCTAGTGGCTCATTCATGGTTGTCTCCTTTCATCTTGCAAGAAAACAAGAGAGTTCAGTTTGGCAATATGAATTGACTGAGAAGTAACTCACTGATAAAAGAAAATAGAAAACATTAATGATAGGGTAATGAAAACAATGATCCACTTTTAAACGAAAAGTGCTCTAACATCCTAAATTTGCCACTTTTTTTTTTCTCTTTAATCTCAAAAGAGATCCTGTGGAGAAGAGATTGAATTTCTAAGAAAATGGCTGTGAGGCGAGTTACTAAAGACATCTAATAATAATATGAAAGTTAAATTACCATGGGAATTGAAATGAAGGATTGGCAAAAAACCCACATGGAGCTGTGGGAAACAATTTGGCAAGGTTGCTGTTTGGGCACGCCATTAGAGACTTAACAACAAGACCCACCATTAATCAAGTGTGAGGCCCTTTACCTCTAAACTTGACAAGACATTGAGAAATATTTCTTATTATCTCTCTTTCACAGAAGAAACTAAGACTGAGGGAGGTTATGCAACCTGTCCCTGGTAATACCTCTAGTGGCATGGCCCAGATATGAACCCATGCTTATCTGAGTGAAAAGCTATTCTCTTTATACCTTACTTCACTACGCTGCCTCTGAATCTGGATTACCCTAAATAACTGATGGAACAGGATATGCAAAGGCATGAAAAGACGGAAAACTGGGAATTTTTTAACTGTAGGATTTTATGCATTGCAGTATTATATATGTGGTAGATGACATTTCAAATGTCAGTTCTTCCAACCTATTTTAATAGTTTGGAAAAAATGTAATTTGTTCTTGGGTTTGGGGTGGAGGGGTTGCAGGGACAGAGGAGCAGCTATAAGAGTTTGGGTTCTAGCACCAGAAGGCCTGACCTTGATTCTCAGTTTAGCCAGTGAGTAGTCATGTGTCCCAAAGCAAATTATTTAAGATCTCCGGGGTGGGAGGAGTGAGATTTTAACTTCCTTCTTCGTGCTTATCAGTGTTTTCTAAAAATTTGAGAGCGAATTTCTGCAATGAAAAAAACATGAAGATTATATTTTAAAAGAATGACTTACAATTATCTTATGATTTGAATGTAAATAGCTATTGGCAAAATGCATCCACTTACACATTTATGGAGTGCCCACTGTGTATTAATTAGGCACTCTGTCAGGTCCTGGAGATACAAAATGAATAACACACACAGATGTACAACCCCTATCACAGTCTACTGAGAGAGATGGACATAGAAATAATTTTAACAAAATATAACTGTACCTCATGGAGCTGTCAATATACTAAACAAATGAACAAACAAACAAACAAAAACACTTAGAACACTACGAGGCACATAATAAATCCTCAGTAAATGTGAGGCGGTTGTTAATCACTAAGTCCTTTGGTAGATAAGTGGTACAAGGCTACTAAGATCACAAAGAAGGGAGGGAACCTGGAGAATAGTAGAGGGCACTGAAGGAAGGTCATACAGGAAGAAACATTTAAGCTGACACTAGCAACAGAATGAGAAAGGCATTCCAGGCAAGTGAAAGAGCATGTGAAAAGGCACCTAGATGTGACAGAACTGAAGAGGTCCAAGGGAGATCTGAGTAGCTAAATATGGCTGCCATACGAGGGGGCTTTGGGAAATGAAGCTGGAACAAAAAAATCACTAATAATAAAAATAATAGTGCCTCCTGTGTACAAAGCACTCCTCTAAGTGTCTGACATATATAAAAGCATTTAATCCTTATAGCAACCAGATGAGAGGGAGCTGTGATCATCCATCCCCATTTTACAGATGAAGAAACTGTGACACAGAGCAGGCAGGACTTGCTTAAAGTCATACTGCTACTAACAGTTCATAGTGAACCAAGTTACAGAATGGGACAGGCTATCTGCCGAGCTGGGATGCCTCTCACAAGTAGGCAAGAGGCAAATAAGTGCCCTATAATAGCAAAGATGAATTAGACTTTATTCCAGAAGAGCTCAGTAAATCAAAGTCCTAAAATGTATGAAGTAGGACTAAAATGTCAATAATAATAGTACCCACCTCATTGGGTTGAGAGAGGATTAAATGAGATAATATACATAAAGTATTTTGAAGGATGCTTGTGCCTGCCATCATTACTATCACTACTTGATGCTAAAATCTACACTATCAAGCTTTTCCTCAGCATAGCACAGAGGTGTATTTCAGATTGGCCCAATGTAGCGAATCTGAAATTAGTAGACTCCTTCTCTGTTTATTTGTCTGCAGTGCACTCTTCCAGATCGCACTTAGGGTACAGATCAGAATGCATTTAAACATTTCTTACTTTTCTTCTGAATGAATTGGAAAAAGAATAGCACAGAGAGGTGAAACTTGCCATTGGGCAGGTGTTAGGAGAAGCCAGTGCTTTCTGGGACCATGTATTACCTATAAAAAGTGAATGTTTCTCTCCTTGTCAGGTTAAGGACTCTCTTTGGCAATGCTATTCGTAGAAGTATCACCTACACAGCACTGGAGGGGATAGGAGCCAGGCACTGCTAATCGGCAAGGGTACAATGAGGCCATAGCTCTTTCCTGGGCCAACGCCTTAAATGGGCTCATGCACAGGTAGGAGGCTGCAATTTAAACCTAAAGAAAATGGTCACGGTCATGGTCAGGGAGCCCCTGAAGTGGTACTTCCTGAAGTCATTTCTTAGCAAATCAAGACTCCAGTCCACACTGCTTGCCTGTCAACTCCTTGAAAGCAGAAACATGAAGTCATGTTATACCCCAGGGTCCTAACACGCAGAAGGTATTCTATACATACCTGCTGTATACATACAAGAACAATGGTTACCATCAGCAAAATTTATATTGTGCCGAAGGGCTAGTGAAGCAGAAACTATTATTAAAAAAAAAAAAGTTTTGCTCTTCAATGACTTTTCGAGTAAGGAGCAAAATTAATTTCTGCCATTGCCAAATGAACCCCTGCTGTGTTATGGGGCCATTTTAAACAATAATCCTATCAGGAAAAGACAGGTTGTGGGTAGAAACAACCACCTTATTATTTTGAAAAACAACAGTTCAGCTTGGGATTTAATGAAGCTGATTGACCAATTGTCAGGGAGGAGGGGCTAACTAAGAAACTTAACCCCTCTCCCATAAATCTCACCGAAAGAATGGTTTGAGTTTACAAAATATGTGTGACATTAAGAACAGCAGACAAAAACTGTTCTGGGCTGTGAGCCAGGCAGAATGAGGCCGTTTCTTTCCTCGACAGTCCCAGGGTCCTCTGCGATTCCCTGCTACCACCCAGAGCACCAGATGTCCACAAAGGAATCCTTTACATTCAAAGGACATTGAAGAACACTGTGGTGTATTCCCTGTTCTGTGCTACAACAGTGGCTCTCAGTTGTAGGGGGATTACTGACCACCGAGGCCTGATGGACTCTCTAAATTAGAAATAATGATCTATTAAGCTGCAACACAACCAGGTGCCACACAAATAAAAGCAAGCACCAAAGATTTACAAAATTTTTATATAGGCAAAAAACAATTTCAGCCTCTTTTTTCCTCTGACATTGGGAAGCGATTGTGATTGTTTGAGGCTAGCTGCAAAATATCAGTGTTTTGGGAGCACACAGCTTGAAGACCGCTATCCTGATGCCAACTTGCCCATGAACCTCACACAGGGATTCCAAGCTTTTGTGGATAAAGAAAGGGAGGACCAGAAATGGTATCTATTCAGGTGACAGTATATATGACTTTATGTCTATAGAGTATTCTTGCCCATTTAGTGGGAACAAGTAAAGTGGTCTTAATGATGAAGTGATTGTTCTAGGGTATTTGCTAATGTGGTAGTAAACTACTTATCTAACACTCCTCCTGCTCCACTGCAGCACACACACACACACACGCACACACACACACACACACACACACACACACACACACACACACTTGCACTTCGTTTTTCTGGTGCCCTCCAACGCTGAGTTAACATCCAATCTCTCCTCCTTTTCTCAAGCTGCCAGTGGACCAGAGAACTATAAACTTAGAACACTGCACCTGTCACCTTCCTCAGAGTTCTTGGAAACTCCACAGCTGGGGTCACATCTGGTTACTGAGAAGAAACTTTGATAGACCTTTCATTCATAAAGATTCATCTTGGTTTCCTCCTCTACATATTTGTAAACTGATTTGATTTCCTAGTGGAAAACAGACCAATTCTTAACCTAGACAAATTTGTGACTTGGACAAAGGTTTTTCTCCCTGAGCCTTGAAGGAATCCCTCCAGCCAAGTCATCCCTGAATCCCAGCTCTCAAATAAGAATCTGCAACTCAGGGACCCTGAAGACTTTTAGGACTTGCCATGTTGATGGAGCCCAAAGCTTTCATTTTAGCTATTTGATCTTTGGGAGAATCAAATAAAATAATGGAAGCTCTCCTCAGAAAAATGCACAAATGGACACAAAAATATACAATATACAGTTTGGAGGTTTAGAGACAATCCAAAACGAGTTCTCTTAATCTATAGCAATGAAACAAGACAAAAGAAAGGGATTTCAGAGGACAAACTTTTGTATGCTCCTTGGAGGATTGCGGGCAGTATCTTTGGGCATTGATTAACACCAGAAAGCTCAGAACCATACAGTATGAACTAAGAACGCACCAGAAGGCGGAACCAACTGAGGTCAGAGATGAACTCTCTGTTTGTCCCCAAAATCCCCCCAAAGACTCCACATTTTGTCATGAAAAAGGCACGAGATGAGATCATAGTGCAGAACTTCTCCAGATCTCCCTGAGACAAATCTCTGGCCATCCTAGGATTTTATTTTCCCAGAATGCGCCCCTGCCCCATCCCCACACAGCATGCGGGGTACTCCTGCTGCCTCCGGAAGAACAAGTTGGAGGCTCCTGCTCTGGCTACCCTCCACCCCCAAGCGGCGGCAAGGACTTGCCCCAGGCTTTCACCCAGGCTCTGGGTACTCCAAGTTCCCACTCCCGGATCAGCGAAGGTCCCCGCACCCGGCTCCCTCAGGCCTGCAGGGTCCCGCTCCCCAACCTAGGCTCACCTGGCATCCCGGAGCGGCCGCCATGCGCCCCGAGTGGCCGAGTGGCCGTGGGACCTTGGCTGTACCCTGGCGGCAGGGGTCCCAGCAGAGGCCCGTGCGCTGCGCCTGCCCCTCCCACCCCTTCGGCCTGGGGGCAGGTGAGTGCTGAGGTCCCGCCCCAGCAGACTGGACGGCATCCTTCCTCGCCTGCTTTTCAGTCTTACCGACTTCCAAGGATTGCTGGGCATCCTCCAAGCCGCTTTGGAGCAAAACTGCCCAAAGATAGTATTTGCAGAGGTGCAAAAAGAGCCTGGGAGGAGAGCTCTTGCCCTAGGAAGGTTGCAGTCCTGTTGTCTGGGTCCAGAAATTTCACCTGCTTGCCCACAGTACAAGGCCTTTTGCTTAGCAAGAGATGAAAACAGATTAAATTCTGGCTCTCTAAATTAGAAACGTCCGCTGAAATGTCTTTTCACTGTATCCACTTAAGGGCATGCCCTCCATTGCTCAGCAAGGTGATTTTAAAACACTCCATAACTGTGTGGGGAGGGCGTGTCTGCATCTCCAGATCTAGGACATAGCCCTCTTGCCATAGGACTCGGGAACAGCCTCTTCCCTTCTCTAAAACTCAGCTATATCATCCCAGAGAATAGGGCTCTGAATCATTGGACTCTAAGGTCCCTTCCAGCATGAAAAGACGTTTTCTGTATTACTTAGAGAAGACGAGTGGAGAAAGCCACTTTTATGCTCAGCCATGGATGAGCATTGAATGTCCCTTCTGCCCTGCTATGTTGATGGACATTGAAACAACCAGGGCATCATCTAGGCAGTCCAGCGTGCAGGAGCAAGAATGTTAAACCAGGCATCCCAAAGCCCAAGTGAGAAACTCCTTGCTACCTAGCTGATGGTTGGGAGAGCACTGTATTAGGTGTTTTTATTATTATGCTTATCGTTATTATTTGAGTCCCAGCCTCTCCTGGGAAATATTTAGAGTAAAATTATTCTCCAATTTTACTGTTTTTAATCACTTTCTCAGTTTGTCATTTGGAATTATTGGACACTATTTTGTTCCACTCTGTCCACACATTCACTCAACAGCCATTTGCTGCTTGATTATTCTGCATTGGGCACTGAAGAGACAAAGAAGAATAAAACGTGATCTCTGCCTTCCCAGAGCTCATGTCCTTGAAAAAAAATTAATTTAAAAAGTGAATAGGGTTTAACCCTGGTAAACAAGGATGCTGTAAGTGAACATAACCCAAATGTAGAGAAAGAGAGGTCATAAAAGGCTTTCTGGGGTGAAAGATATTTGAGCATTTCCCTTGATGATCAAGATTTCCAGGCAAAGAGGAAATGACTTAAAGAGATTCTTTAAAAAACAAGTATTGGTTCCTAGAATTTTATAGATGTGGAAGGGACATTTTAAAATACCCACTCCTGTTAATGTAAAAATAATAGAACCTCTATGGAAAAACAGTATGATGATTCACCAAAAAATTAAAAATATAATTACGATGTGATCCTTCAGTTCCACTTCTGGGTATATGTCCCTGAAAAAATTGAAAACAGGGACTCAAAGAGATATTTGTACACCATGTTCATAGCAGCATATTCACAAGAACCAAAATGTGGAAGCAACCCAAGCATCAATAGGTGGATGAATGGATAAACACAATGTGATATATATATATATATATATATGTGTGTGTGTGTGTGTGTGTGTGTATGTGTGTGTGTGTGTATATATATATATGAATATTATTCAGCCTTAAAAGGAAGGAAATTATGACACGTGCTACAACATGGACGAACTTTGAGAACATCATGCTAAGTGAAATAAGTCAGTCACAAAAGGAGAAACATAGTATGATTCCACCTATATGCAGTATATAGAGTAGTCAAATTAGTAGAAATAGTAGCATGATGGTTGCCAAGGGCTGGAAGTAGAGGGAATGGGAAGTGTTTGTTTAATAGGTGTAGAGTTTCAGTTTTCCAAGATGAAAAGAGTTCTGTGGATGGACACTGGTGATGGCTGTGCAACAATGAGAATGGACTTAGTGCCACTCAACTGTATGTACCCTTACAAATATTGAAGATGGTAAATTTTATGTTGTGTGTATTTTACCACAATTTGTAAGTTTTGTTTGATAAAACCCAGTCCTATGGTGTCACTTTAAGAAGGAAGACACTGAGAATTATAGCGGTCCAAGTGACAAGCCTGGGAGGCCTGTGGAAAGCCTCTGCTCTTACTCTCTGGCTGGGCCGCATTAGTGAAGCCATTTCTCTATCAGAAACAATGTGCTATAATCCAGCACTTCAAACTGGCTCCCTCCACATAATGATTTTTATGAGCTAATTGTTTTTTCACATTTTCTTGCTTATCTGTAAATATTACTTACTACAACTCGGACCCCTATGAAATAGTCATTTACAGGGGGAAAAAAACTAAACGATATATAGATCTTAAACATCTCTGAATAAAGAGAATAATGTAATTTATGGACAAGTATATTTAAAACAACTTGCATTAGAAAATTATGTCACTAATTTAGACTAGGTTTTAAGCTTCAATTGTAGTACCTTGAAGTTGTGTTTTAATAACCCTAAGTCAGACTTACATAAGGCTAACATTCAACTTCCATTTAAAATTGGTCTCTTGCCCAGATTCAGAAATGCACTTTCTTCTTTAAAATGAGCACCCAATAGAACAGAATTCCAGCACTTAAATTCACAGCTATTTGAGCAGCCCAGGTGTCACCTGCAATGTGCTGCAATTGCTCCTTTGAAGCAGGCAGAAAGGCTCATTTCCAGAATAATCTGAACACTCAGAATTTCTCTAATTAGGAAGCACTGACATCTTAAAGCCTCCTGCTTCAGAAAGTCCTGTGAAACGCTGCAGAGAAGGCAGACTCAAGTAGCATTCTCCAAAGAGCTATTAATTATTGAATTGGGGGTCGGCTGGGGGGGAAGAAGAAAGAGTAACATTAGTGTTAGTTCTTACTCAGAGTTGAGTAAGAAAGCAACAAATTACTGGTGGCAACGTGGACCATTTTGTTTCTTTCTTCCCTAGTTATCATGTCTCATCATTCCTGCCCATTTGTATTAATCAGGTCTATTATTTTCTATATTCTGGTGCTTTGATACCTGGGACCTTAGTGACATCAGAGAGACTGCCCTTTCCCAGGTTAGCCAGTTCTTAGAGATAGTAAGTTCACTGGAGTGTACTGTCAAATGCAAACCAACCACTGCAGAGCCCATCTTCCCAACCACCTCCTTTATTGGCCTCTCATACTCTGGGTCACTATCCACCTGCCCTAATCACCCCAGATCCAGGTTCCGGACAACTAGGGAGGCAGCCTCGATGTCCCAGAGTCCAGAACAATTATTCAAAATAACCAATCCAAAACCTGATTTATCTGCTTCACCTATTCTTACCCCAGAAACCACTCAAGGCTTTTGCAATAGTTCCCCCTCGCCTTCTACCCCTTGACCAACCCGAGTGCTTCCCCACGCACCCCCCTGTGGTGTGGCACGCCCTATCTCTTGGGATCTGTGAGTATAACAAAAGGAATTTATTCAATGGTACCATCTCCTGTTATGTTAGCCTCACCATACCTGAATAATAACAAACCTATTTTGAAACACCATGTATGACCTTGTCAGACTTTTGTAACTTTGGCCACAATAATAATACGTCTTGGCATGATAGCAGTATTCTCATGAGATGAATTGCCTTGATTTAAAAAAAACAACAACAGTTAACTTGTTTTCTAAAATTGATTGCTCAGTAAAGATCTGTTTAAATAAAGAAAAAAATTAATCTATACTCTACTAGGCAACAAATTCAACTATCGCAATACCTTACAGATTCCTACAATATTTCTTCAGTGAGGAGGAAGACAGCATGGCATAGTAGAGAGAGTCCCAGAAGTTTGAGGGCTGAATTTCAGTGTTTGGAAAGGAACTCAATTAACTGGGAAAGGAAATTCCCTTTCTAGTCCTCCATCTAGGAAAAGTGGAGGTTGGACAAGACACTCTCAAAGTTCATTCCAGATTAAAGGGACCTTAGTTGTGAAAACATAAGGGAAACAAACTCAAAGCTTAGTCTCTTAGAAAAGTGTGTATGACATTGCTGTGCCAATGTGAGTCACCTGCTGTGGTTCTATGTAAACATCATTTGATGATTTGTAAATGTTACCAAAATTATGTGGTATTGTGGACATTTCTTTGAAACAGGGCTTTTCTGGGGGATTTAGAGAACTATTAGGAAAGAGACTGACTAGATTGTTCATCTTTAGATCCAATCCCAGGAAAATCTGGGAGATGGTTAGAGTCTTTTAGAGGCGCCTGAAGACCCAGGCGTTAATAGAGCTAGACTGGTGGGCTCAACTAGGATGGGATTGCTAGTCTGCTCAGGAAGAATTTTAATGAGAATTATAGTGACCAATGGAAGCAAAGCGAAATGGAGATTGGAAACTAAAGTAAATGTAGTAAAGAAAAGGAGTATAGAAAAGCCAGAGGATAGAGAGAGCCATCATCAAGAAGTTGAGCTCTTTGCCTCTGCTGGTGCAGGGTCCCCTGCTTGGACCATCCTTTCTATCCCATCTTTCTGACCAGACTATAATAACTATTCGATGAGTATCTTTACCCAGAAATACTTTTTTTCTCTTCTGAATACCTGTTATACTTGTAGTCTGTAGCTTATGATCCAGGGTTTATTCATTTTGGAACTGTTTAATAATTTGACAAACTACAATAGTTTTATCAACTTTAGTCTTGCCTAATCAGCAAGATTGTCTACATCTCAAGAGAGATCCACTTTGGATTTTATACAGCACCTTAAATGGGTACATAGTAGGCAATAATAATTGCCTGTTGTTGTTAGGCAATTATTACTATAACCGTGAATTGGCTTCCTCATTTGACATTAATTAATATTAAGTTCTCTGAGGTTTTAGTTCCTAGTTGAATCCAAGCTGTCTTCCACTGGCCTCTGTCCAAGCAGTTGAGCATATAAAAAAGAACGTGGGGAAAGAGTGGTCAATAATTTAACAGAATGAAAATTAAGCTGAAAGATTGCATGAGGCAATTAGGAAATCGTTGGTGACCTGAGAACCGTTTCAGCAACATGGTAGGGGCTGAAGCTAGTTTGTACTCACATAGAAGAGTCAAATGGGAAGTTACAAGTGGTTGGGAGTGATGGGGGAAAAAAGAAATAAGGATGTAGATTGAAGGCTGACATGTTTACATAAAAGTTTTTATTAAGCATATAGTAAACACTCATAAAATAGTAGCTATTATTAGGTCAGGAGCACAAATGAAAAGGAGAAAGACCACCAATTCCTCTGAGACAGGAAAGAAGGATGGGGAAAGATCTACATGAACTTGAAATGGAATTCCATCATCTCTGATGCTAGTCCAGAGGTTCTAAATGCTGGCAAAATATTAACGTCAATTGAGGAACTTCCAAAAATACCAGTGCTTGGCTCTCACCCCAAACCAATTAAATCAGAAACTGTGAAGGTGGGCACAAATATTGGTATTTTTTAAAGCTCTCCAGGTTGACATGCTATACAAAGTTGAAAATAATTAGGATGAATTTTGATTCTCAAACTTGACTATACAGTATAAAAACTTCAAAAATTTTAAAGACTAATGACACCAACCAAGGACGAGTCTCAAAAGCATTATATTGAGCAAAAGAAGCCAGAAACAAAGAAACCCATTTTGTATGATTCCATCTGATCCCATCGAGATCAGGTACACACACACACACACAAACACACAGATCAATGAGGATAAAAATCAGAATAGTGGTTCCTCCCGAGAGGGGAGGAGGGTTGACTTGAATGAGCAAGGGAAAACTTTTTAGGCCAATGAAAATATCCTCTATCTTGATTAGGGCACTGGCAACTGAGTTGACTACATTTGTCAAAACTTATTGAACTGTACACTTAAAATCTATGCGTTTTACTGTATGTATACTTTGACTAAAACATAACTAACACCAAAAGAACATTTGATTTAATTGGTGTGGGAAGTGGGTTGGGAATTGGGATTTTTATAGGCTCCCCTAATGGTTGTAATATAAAGGAAAGTTTGAGAACCACTGGGCTAAATCATCTGCTGAAATTGAGGCAAGAATGAAGGTGTAACCTTGAGACATCTGAGAAAAATTTGAAATTAAAAAGTGGGTTTGAATAAGCATAACCTTGTTTCTCATGTTGTGATCCTGGATTATCTGCATGAGAGACCCCTATGGTGCTTGAAATAAATTGGTAAATTCCTGGGGCCTACACCACATGTACTGATTGACACACACTTTGGAAGTGAGGCCCAGGGATTTGCATGTGAATGAGCTTTCTTGGTGATTTTCATACTCTAAATTTAAAATAATTCCTGAACAAACGGACCAACTGAGGATGAGAGCCAAGCATTTCAATGGCGAGAAGAGGATTGAACGGAGGGCAATTCCCAGCAGGTGAGGGCAGCTCCAACTTGGAGCAAAGAAAGTATTTGGAAAACCAATCACAAGACAACCTGGGCAGCCAGGTAGCCGTATGAAACTGAGGAGGTGATGTAGAGCTATAATAATAATTAAAAAAAAAATTCTGGAAAATCAGAGGAAAGGAAAGGAGTAATGAAGTGAAGAACTGGTCTGCAGTCTGGGGCTCAATCCACAGACCAGTGATCTTTTGGGATGTACCTTGTGAGCAGCAGTCAGTGCTTCTTAAAGTTGATTCCTCTGAAATGAACTGAAAATAAGTGTCATTTTGGTTTGATGATTGTCATGGGCAGTATTAGTAAAATGTTACATGTCTAAAAGGAATACAACACGCATTTGAGATAGACCTTGGGTTGGATTTAGAGAAAGTTAGATGTTATGAGGAAGGAATTTCAGGAAGAAGCATCAGTTTATGCAAAAATGTGGAGGCTGAGAAATGAAGGAAGTTATGGAGATAATAGCAAGAGGTCTAGTTTTCATGGAATATTAAAGAAAGAAAAAAGTACATCTAGAAGAGTAGTGGGAACAGGTAAGTCCTAAAAAGTAGAATGAGAGTATATTGTGGAGAGACTAAATTCCCTCTCTCCGATCCTGGCTCTGGGGAAGCAAGCTGCCATGAATCATGAATCCTGCAGTTTACAAGGAAACTATTTCTGCCAATACCCCAGGGAGATTAGAAGCTGATCCTTCCACGCTGAGCCTTTGATGGGAACCCAATGCTGCCCATCAGCTTCATTGCAGCCTGGTGAGACAGGAAGCAAAGGACCAGCTAAGTCATGCTTAGACTTATGACCCTGGATTCACAGAAACTATAAGGTAATAGTGTGCATTGTTTTAAGCCACTAAGCTTGTAATAATTCGTTATGCAGCAATGGGTAACTAATACAGATTTTGGTGAGGAGCCTGTATCTAATTACACAGGCAGTGGGGAGCCATTAGAAGTGTCTGAGCAAGAAAGTGTAATAAAAGCTAACTCAAATGGGTTTAGTACCTTATTGTCCACTAGTTTTTCTGTTGGGCAGGCACTTCATTTAAATATTTTATCAGGAGGTTTCTACTCCTGATAAAAGAAAGAAGGATATCCCAGGAAACTATTTGAAGAGAGTAACCAGGTTGTTGCTACCTTAAAAATGTAGTCTTTCATATTTCTTTTATAATTTATATATCAAGTTATATTTATTATATATTATGTTTTGGTTATTTGTTCAGGTTTTCATCTCCTGGTGTTTACTTTTGTAGTTAGGTTTTATTTCCTCATTTTCTTCTTTGGACCTTTTAAACTACAAAAAGAATGTTGGATCAGAATCCCACGGTTCCTTAAGCTATTTTCTCATTTTATGGAAGACAAATAGATTCAGGAGTCAGTGCCAAGTCTCTTGCCAGCTTAAGGGAAACACTACTATACCAGCATATCACACAAACATTATCTTTGTCTTCACCTCTACAATCATGAAGGACCACACCCCCTGCCATGCACATGCTCAGGCACTCACCATGTTAAACTATTCTCTCTTTTGCTGAGGTACCCATAATGCAACTTGGGACTATTGTGGGCCCCGGTGGCATTACTAATGACCAGCATAAGATGGTTTAGTTTGAAGCAAATAGAAGAAAATTGTCCCAACAGTGTTCTCAACTTCTGTATCTCTACCTTGTTCTACTCACCATGTGAACAGAACATTAATCACTCTTACACTGTGATGGAAGTTCACAGATTCAAATTCTTCAGTGCTGAAGTAACAATTATTTGCATTTTCTATAACAGCCAATGCTGATTGCATTACTTTCATCTAACATTAAAAAATAACCATTTGTTACCAGAGATTCATTTCCCTTCTGACCTGTTAGAATTTCTCTTCTTTCATTAGACTCTTTAGAGAACATTAGGCCATCATGAGCTGTTGAAATTTGAATGCCCACCCTGCTAGTGTCTTACATCACTTCCCTTTCAGCAATGACATTCAGCAATATCATCTTATTTTCTTTGTCATGCTTCTGAGTTTGAATTAAAGTGCCTCAGAAAAACACACAGCAGGCTCTGTAATTTCTTTATTATAGCATTTTCAATGTCTTCCTTTTGACCTTTGGAATTGCCTTCATGATTAATTTTTTCTAGGGCCCTGTTGACACAACAGACCACTGTACAAACTTATTAATCTCTGAAAAATCAAAGTTGAAATCTGATTTGAGTAAGAAACCCCAAATAGTTTTCAACTAGCCTGGGCTTTATGAACAATATGCAGATAAGATTATCTCCGTAACGGGCAGGCTCTGTGTTTGGAACAGTTGTTGTGAATAAGAGGAGAGTGAAATGGAACGTGATGCATCTAAGATACAAACGTAGCAGTGTGTTTAATCTCAGAGTGGTTTGTCTTAGTGCTCACATTTAGAAAAAGTAAAAACGCAAGTAATATGATTATAGCAGGTGTTTCTTTCTTTGACTAGAGATACTCTTCAGGAGTTTTCTGCTTTGTGCCTGATGTATGATTGTTAGTTAAAATCGTTAAGCTGTTTATTGTTCCTCCCTTCCTAATTATATCAGATTGATATTTCTTTAGATTGAAAAAAAAATTGAAACCCTCTTTCATTATAAATCCTGCTTTAATCCCAATCGTGAGATTAACTGTATCCAGACTTTTGTGAAATTCTTATAACCATCCAGTGACAATTTTAGAGACTCTATGATCCACGTTAATCTCTACTTTAAAAAGAGATGACTCACTCATCTGTACTCCATCTTCAAATGTAGTGTATTCCGGCCTTTCCAAACCTCCTTCATCCTCCTCTCCATATCAAAACGTACTGATCACTGGTCTTGCTGTTTTAGATGTCTTTTGAGTCCTTATATCTGAGCTTTCTGCTTTATTTTATTTTTAACTGGGGGCAAATAGGTTGCCAAAATCCCAAAGTGTTATTCTTTATATAGATCCATATTTGGTTATTTTATTATAGATTTATTGGAAAAAGAAATATAGCCTCTCCCTTCCCTCAGAACTGCTTTCAAACCTGATTTTCTTTAGTTTCTGTGGTCACATCACAGTGGTGCCGGTGTGGGCAGAGAGCAAATGTGTGAAAGTGTGCAAAGATGGAAGCGAGTGTTGGGAGACTTTCCTCCTTAAGAGCAACCCTGTGGACCAATTATGATAAAAGAGCAGCTAGGGGAAAACTTGTACGTATCATAGATTAACCCAGGGTTTTAGTCACTTGTACTTTGAAGGCTGAACTCTTGGACAGTATTCTCTCCTGACATTAGCACCTGGAGTAGACACCTCTTTTTGCACCACAGATCTATGCACTTAGTAGGCCTTGAGCAGAGCCAGCTATGTAATTTTCAGGGCACATTCCAATATAAAAATATGGGGTTCCTTGTTTAAAAATCAGGAGAAGAGTGCCTTTAAAGGTATTAAAATATAAGCTTTTTCCTTTTTTCCTCAGTCTCTCTCTTGGTTTGTCATGGTGTGTTGTTGTTGTTCTTGTTGTTTTTTTAATTTGCTATTTAATATCATTCTAAATAAAGAAAAATTAACATTTTAAATTATTAGCATAAGTTTTACCATTCATCTTTGTATGATGTAGTGCCAGTTTTAAATGCAAATATAAGAACATATGAGTCATCTTCAAAATTATACAAGCCATATTTCAAAGCTCATACATGTATGTATATTTTGGTTTTACTCTAATAGTAAGAACACTGCACAAAACTAATTCAGCTGTTTTTATTTTACTTTTTTTACACACACACACATTCTATGAACTTTATGCTCAGCTTACTGATGAGTAACAAAAGACTGAAAGAAAAATGAACTATGGGCTGTGCTATCTTTTTCTTTCTTTTATGTCATCATTTTCAATATAAGTCATTGGCTTATTCAGGGAATTAACACTAGTGAAAAATAATATGGTAGGGTTCCTTGCTCATTAGTGTTTATTAGAGCACTATTGTATTCTTTCGGGGTCCGAAGCAAGTTCTGGTTCAAACAGAAAGCACGACTTACAAAAGCTGTTAATGCCCTCTCCCCCAGTACCCGGTCATAAGACTAACACTTACCTTACACTTGCTTTAAATCACTAAATTCCCACACTCTGTGGATCCACCAGTAGTCTTTTGTAAATTGAGTGTTATGAATGCTTTTTGTACTTAGATCTGCAAGGAATGGCAGTGGACATGAATATTGCACATAACTCTTCTCATATACATGCTCCATTGTTCCATCATATTTCACTTACAAAACACAAGTTCAAAGATAACATTATTAAGATTTCTAAGATAGAAACAACAGAACATTAAGCCAAATGAGGGACCCTTTTGAGCATCGGCACTGGAATACTGCAAAGGTCACGTGCCCACGAAGTCGATCTGTGAACCGAGGCCAGCTGTTGCTAGTGCCAGGTTTAGGGCTGCTCAGCCAGAGGTACAGGACATGTTGAAGCCAGATTCTGCTTGATTGGGTTTTTGAACCTTTCAGAGATTTTAGAAAGTCCACAGCATGTTAAAATAGGCTTTTTTCTAAGGAAAATCCAATGAAAGCAGCTTGGCTGTGCCCATTGAAGAAAGTTTGGTGGGGCAGGGTCTCAGGTAATCACTAGGGTGAGGCAGATGAAAGGTGATAGCCAGTTTGATGAAGACTCAGATATGGCGTCTGTGTGTATGTGTCTTCACACTGGGAGAGGGAGGGCTCAGCAAAGAAACAATGGCTTCCATCAGCTCCTCCATCCGGGAGAAAGTTGCCCCTCCAGCCTTCACCCTGCAGCCAGACAATTCCATTCCTGCCCATTGGTCCCTGGTGCCTTTGGAACTGCTGCCCCAGCACTGGAGCTCAGAGCAACTGATTCCATCAGCGAGTAAGTCTATGTGCGGTCCCTTTAATAGGAATGCCTGGGAGTGCAGCCATCTACTGTGTCACTCAGTGATAATGTCTGCTGGTTTTCACAGCCAGAATTTATGGGGACTTCTTTCCACTGGAACCCTGGGCTCAGACACTTAGTATGGGGCTGGGACCCCTTGCTCCTCTGCGGGGGAGCCTCTGCTGAGATATCCCTCCCCATTTTTAATGGTCACATGTGGGTGTGAGACCAGCCTGTTCCGTGTCTCTGCCCCTCCTACCAGTCTCAAGGTGGCTTCTGTATGTTTGTAGTTGAAAGGCTTCAGATCAGCTAGACTTCAAGTGATTCTCAATGATGGTTGTTCTGTAGTTTAGTTGCAATTGATGTGGTCCTGAGAGGAACTGAACACAGCATTTACCTAGTGTGCCATCTTGACTAGACAATCTGTTCTTTTTTTTTTTTTTTTTTTTGATTGTGTTCATCAGGATGGTTTCTATGACCTCTGGTTCCATGTTTTATGCCACAAAATAATTTAATAATATGCGAATAAACCAGATTATCTCTAGCTTCTGGTACAGATTATCTCTCAATGACTGCATCCACGATAAGCTTCTCAACTCATGGAGTCTCAGGTGCAAAGCCACCATCTTTTACTCAATCCAGGTCATTCTAGTTCAGAGTCTTGAAAGAGGTTGTCTTTTGGACATAGGATTTGTACATGTGTAATTTATTAATGGATGGCCCTCCATCTATACAGGGGCAATATGTAGATAATTGTGCCTTGAGAGACAAAAGGGGAACTGTGGAGAAAGACCTTCACAAATTTGCCCTAAAAGAGCCATATAGTCATTCTGCAGTATTGTGTACACATTGAAAAAGAGAGACAGAGAGAGAGAGAGAGAGAAGCAGTAACATGCTTTCCCTCTTCAAGGATTTAGATAACAAGCTATCTATTTTAACTGACATTTTTTGAAGCTGTCTTTATGCACAGTGCAAGCTTTTCTCTATTAAATTACTGGAGATAAGGAGGATACTAGGACTTTGCAAATAATCTGTTCTTCTCAGACATAACAGGGCATTGCCAAGCACTCCTAACTTCTTTAACTTATTTCAGAGATTGAACTTGTTTCATAGTCACAGAAATAACTGTGGGCCACATGTTTCTCCATTAAGCTGCATTCAAGCCACAGTTTTCTCTTTGTGTACTGTGGAGGTCTTAGGAAATAAATCCTCACCCCTCTGCCATTTTCTTGCAAGCAAGGAATGCAATCAATATGTTACATTTAGGGGTGCAGTGTGCTGGGCTCTGAGGTCCAAGCAGTAGCAATCATCCTTTCCTTCCTCGTCCTTGTGCACTGACCTCAGCCACATATGTGTGCAGGGCTAAACAGAAACCAGCTTGGACCTGCCTCTGCTCGTGCTGTCAGTTTCTGTGTGTGACCTATCATCAGTTGTAGCAGGGTGCCAGAGGCATTGTACCTGAAGCTGAGTGTCAAGTGGGCAGGTCTGAGTCTAGAACAGTGGAGGAATGCACTATATCCTCGGTGTCTTGCAAATCCTTTTTGGGGAATCTCCCCAGGCACCCAGCATTTGCCATGACATGTGTTCCCATCAATCAACCAAAACAGGCCACAGATCTTAAGAGGGAGCCTTCTTGAGAATATCCTTGTGATACGGACAAGGGAGCCACCAAGTTGGAAATAACAACCGTAATTCAAAATTTGGCTCTGGATCTTATTAACTGGATTAGCTTAGAGAAGTTATTTAATTCTGGAGTCTGCAGTTTTCTCAATAGTAAATTAGAGATAAAAATACCCCCTGGTCTACCTCAAAGTTTGTGGAAATATTGAACAAGTTTTAAAATGCCATAAAGGAAACCGTGAAGGGCTATTGCAAAGTCAGGCATTACCAGGAAGTGCCCAATACCATGCCAGGCAATGTGGAATAACAGTATCTAAGATTCCATGCCTACGCTCAGTCTAGTTGGGAGGAAAGGCTCTATATGTGATACAAACATGTTCTTATATCTCCACATTATATATTGTTAACAACAAATACCACTTTATCCTACGAAGCTGGTTCTATTATTTTCCCATTTTATATATGAGGTAGTGAGCTGCAGTGATCTTGAATAACTTTTTCAGGCCACACAGCTGTAGGAAAATGGCAGATCCAAAATTTGAAACCCATGAAATCTCACTCCAGAGCCCAAACTTCACAGACAATAATTAAGTGGACTCAGTTATGGAAGAGATCAATGTGGTAATCCTCGCAAAGACCCTATGTGAGTCTCTTTCCCTCAGAGCTCTACCTTTAGCTTTATGATAAGCCATAGTAAAAGCCTAAACACAAAAACGAAGCCTTCTTAATGTGCTCCCCCTCGGAAAGTTCTCAAAATCTATCAGTCTATTTAAGATGTAGAGCTTCTAATGAATACCTTTATGGAACACTCAAGACTGGAGACTGACACCTGCTGGAGAGGGTGTCTTCCAGGAAATCTCCAGGCATGCCCAATAGATGCCAACAACTCTGCCCACACTGGGCCAGGTTCTACCAATGTACTCCATATGTACTGTATATTTTATTAGGACTCTCATTGTGTCACCTTGCTCAAAAGTATTGATCTATTGCATAGTTCCTTTGAAACAATACTGGTCCCATGCATAATGAAATCGAATTTAATAGCATTTCTGGCTTTTGGGGGTTAAAAATATATGTCAGATGATAAAGAGCAATTTGAATACACCAAAGGGAAGCACAATTAAAAAAAGGAAGAAGAGTCCTGAGTGAGAAGGCTGTTCTGGAGCAGAATGTGACAAACTTGAGTCATCCCCTATTCCTTCTTCAAATATTGTAGAGAACTCCCTGGTTCCTGAAACTTCATTTATGTCTTTTGATGCCTCCTTCCAAAAATAATGGAATCTTGACATAACTATCCCTAATTCTAACGCTGTTAATCTGTTAACGACTATCTTGTGTTCATTTCAGCTCTGTCACCCACACTGCCACAGAAAAAAAAGAGGCCATATTCTAACTGCTTGGGATAGTAATGCTAAAACTTCATAGATCTCTTAATATCAGAAAATGGGTATTTTTATTCCTGAATGGCTTTTTCATGGGTTTTCATTTAATGTTTTAGTATTGAAAAGTGGTCTGTTCAATCAGGTTCCCAGCACACTTTATTGGATACCAATCTTGTACAGCTGAACTCGGTGCTCTGGTAACCACTTATGGGTGGACACTCACCATTGGACATCTCAGAAATCTCTTAGAGACCTTTACCTGGGGAGAATGCTCCCACAGAACCAGACATCACAGGGGGTGACTCAAAACCAGATGATTTCAGAGTATTTTCTTAGGTGAATTTCTAAGAGATATGGAGCAAGTGGACACTTGACATTCAGCCAGGGTTGTGACCAAAGAGCCTCTGGCGGCCAGCAGAAGTCAGGTACCCTGCCGTGTGCAGCCATATGATACATGCTGAGCTTTGGATGTTTGTGCTCCACAAGAACAAGCTTGGACTAAGACAGGCCCTTTAAGGACCTAACAAGGAACCACAGGCAGTCCCAGGATGACCTGAACACTAGTGTTTTTGGAAATTCTAAACACAGCTAGATGCAAAAGGATCGTCACACATGCAATTATTGGTCTGGGTTTATCTTTCCCAGTAGGCTATTAAGTCTGTGTCTTGTTCTCCACTCTTTTCCCTATGTCTAGTACAGGGTCTGGCGCACGATAACCACTCAATAAGCTAAAGATGTTATTTCCGGGGATGGGTGTCAGTCAGGACCAAGCTACAGGATCTGATGGGGTGACATCAGGACCCAGCCATTGCCCTGCAATATACAGAGTACATTCACAGAACCTAAATTTTCATGCTGCCCCTCTCGTTGGGATCAACTCTTGTGAATTCTGAGCATGAACATGCTTAAGGAAGACAGAGACAAGTCTGTATTTCTGTAGACTCTTTGAAGTTGTTTCCTTGAGCAAACTTGCTCCCACTATCTTCTAGAATGAGCCCCAACTTGTTTTTACTTTTTTTTTTTTTTTCCATTTTAAAGCTTAGCTCATTGACATAAATGGAAGGGAGTGAAACAGATTCATTAGTGACCCTCAGTTGTATGGGAAATGTGCTATGTATTCAGGGAGCAATAAAAATTTCCAACCCAGACAAGTTGAAGGCAGAAAAAGGCATTCTCTGAAAGAACTACAGCAGCCCAGTATTTTTGGCGCTGGCTTTGTTGATGCTTGTTATATAACATTCCCTTTTTTTTTTTAATTGACTTGTTTTGTTTTGTTTTGTTTTGTTTAAGTTCAATTTGTTAGTAAAGATGCTGAATGGATTAAGGATTTGTGTTAATTTAGAGATTTTGGGGAGTTATTTCAAATGTATCACCTTCTGGCTGGGCAGATTTGTGGGGATTACAAATGTGCACCCACCACCCATCTTCAGATGCAGGGACTTGAAATTGTCATGAGAGTTGAAATTTTATCATGCTGTTATTTCCCCAAAAGAAGAGTATGCGTACCATAGATTCCCTCAGAAAATCAGGCAACTTTCCCTTTGGTTTAACTCATGCTAAAAATATGAAGCATCTGAAAAGCCATCTTATTAAGGGCTTGCTTTTTGCAGATACGAAACTCAGCCCACTATATGCATTTTTACGTTTATTCTCACAACACCCCTATGAGGCCCCACGGTATTATTCTCCCTGTTTTACGTGTGGGGAAACTGAGCATCATGGAATTCTTTGACTTGGCCATGGTCTCCAAGCCTATACAAGTTATTATTTTAGTGCCTCTCAGCAGCTCCATTCTTACCCTTCTTTATACTGCTTTGGGGACTTCCACAAACCTCATGTCTGCTTTGCCTGCTAACAGGTAGTCCTAGAAGGAGGCAGCAAGTCTGGAAGAGGAAGAAGAGACTCATACCGTGTTTCCCTGAAAATAAGACCTAGCTGGATAATCAGCTCTAATGTGTCTTTTGGAACAAAAATTAATATAAGACCCGGTATTATATTACATTATATTATATTAACTATATTATATTATATTATACCCAGTCTTATATTATATCCAGTCTTATATTATAGTAAAATAAGACTGGGTCTTACATTAATTTTTGCTCCAAAAGATGCATTAGAACTGATTGTTCAGCTAGGTCTTATTTTCGGGAAAACACGGTATTAGTTTTCTAGGACTGTGGTAACAAAGTACCACAAACTGGGAAGCTTAGCACAACAGAAATGTAGTCTCTCGCAGTTCTGGACTCTAGAAGTCTGAAACCCAGGTATTGGCAGGGCCATGCCCTCTCTGAAGTTTGTAAAAGAGAATCTGCTCCAGGCCTCTCTTTCACTTCTGGTGTTTCTGGCAACCCTTGGTGTTTCTTGGCTGGTAGACGCATCACCCCAATCTCACACATTGTCAGATGGCCATTTCCCCTCTGTGTGTCTGTGCCTTCACCTGGTACTGTTTTCTTTGTGTGTGCCTGACTCTGTGTCTCTCCTTCCCTTCTTGTAATGATACCAGTCATATGACGAAGGCCCCACCATACTCCAGTATGACCTTGTCTAATCGTACTTTTTAATTACTTCTGCAAAAACCCTATTTCCAAATAAGGTCATATTCACAGGTACCAGGGGTTAGGACTTCAATAAATCTTTTGGGAGGATACAATTCAACCCACAACAGGACTATTCTTTTTTTTTTTTTTTGCTTTTGTTTTCCTTGTGAGATCCACTCACAAAGTGAACAGTGATCTCAGCAAAGTTCATGAAAGTGGCTGTTGCTCTCAGGGTTCCACAGCAGGTAGTCTCCAAGGACTGTCTCCTCTCAGGAGACACCCACCACGCCTTCAGCCCAGGGGTCGGAATCTCTGCTCTGCAAGGCTCTCCTCAAAGTTTCCAACTTCCTTCCTTGTTCATGTTTCTCTCAACCGTCATGTTTGTAACTGCCATCTACGTTGCTGCCCCTGTTACATCTTTAAGTTATCTTTTATTCTTTCTTATAGTTTACCACTTTTTACTTAGCCAACAATTCTTTCCATTAAATTCTCTCTGTTAAAATGTCAGTCTCCTGACTGGCCCCTGATACACAGGTGGTGAATTGGAAGCTCATCCGAAAGGCAGTGTGGTGTCGTGCTTAAGCATCTGAGTTGTGTCTCAGGAGAAAGCACTGGAACTTTGAACCAATCCTCAATTTTCCCCTGTCCTTTGAAATGACATAGATGAAAGTCACCTATGCTAGCTAGTTCTGAAGCCAGGGAAAAAGCAAATCATTCTTAGAACCTTCTTGAAATGTTTTTCTAGTCTCCAAACGTCTACAAGTGGTAAACAGCACAACTGCTATCCTACTTCTACTTATTACCAGCTACGCACTGTATGCTACTCACAGGTACCCTGTTTTCATCTCCTTCTAGGAACCTGGCTTACCTCTTTTGACACTAGCTGTGACCCTGAGTTCCTTTGGCCAATCAAATGTGAAAGGAAATAGCCTATGTCATTTCTAAGCAGAGTTTTAAGAGCCAATGCATGACCATGACGTACCTTTTCCCTTGCCCTGTCAATCATGGATGTATATATCAAAATAGAACTGCCACCAGCCCATGTCCAGGAGTAACTACAATGAATGGAGCACCCAGCCAATGAGCTGCACATGTAGCAGGAGAGAGAAATGAATGTGGTTGGACCATTTGTTCCTCCAGCTACCAGAACCTGGCCTGATTAGCACACAGAGACTCTACGTCCAGGGGCAATCTCTCAAGCTCACGCATTTTTAAAAATAGTTTATTCACTTATCTCCTGGGACATTGTGCTTTCCTGGTGTTCCTTCAACCCCACTGGCTTCTCCCTTTTTGCAACTTTGCTGGATCCTTCTGCCATTCTGTTTTTTAAATCTACAGCAGGATTCGATCATCAGTCTTCTTTTCATCTCTATTGACATTCTCTTCTTAGAAAATCTTACTCAGGCTCATGGAAAAAATTTACATCTGCCCAGAAATCTGTCCTAAAAACCTAAACCCATGTCACGAACTATCCATTAATTATCTGCACCTTGCTCTCTCATGGACAACTTTAAATTTCAGATACCTAACAGAAATTCTGACTCTGCTCCACACCTGCAAAATCATCTCCATTTCACATAATCACACCAACATTCCTCCAATTGCTCAAACCCCAAATCTAGAAGTCATTCATGATGCGACTCTTTCTACCACCTCTCCCAAGTCCCATCCAAACCATCAGTAAATCCTATTGAGTCCAATCCCAGAATGTTTACCAAATCTGATCTCTTATCACCACGTCTCCCTCAACCTCCTAGTCAGACAACCCCATCAGACACTGAGGAAACTGCCATAACCTCTTAATCAGGCTTCATGGTTTCATTCTTAGACCACTAACCCCTGTTTTACAGACAGCAGCTCCAGTGTTCTCTTAAAATTACGTCATATTGCTCTCTACTTTAAAAACCTCCGATGGCTTTCAGCCACACTTAGAATCAAATCTAACTTCGGTAGAAAGAGTAAATTCAAAACCACATATTTGTTCATTCAGAAAATGTAACTGACTTTAGAGGCCACAGGTCTCCTTTCAGTTTAATAAAAAGCCCTGACAGAATGAAAGACGGTTGACATAGGAGCCTTGAGGAGAAAAACTGCTTAAGTGGCATTATTTGTTGGATAAATAAGAGAGAAACGTAGCTAATATTTTTACATATTAGTTACCCACAAATTCAAGTGAACCCTCCACTTATTCTTTTGTCTTCATGAGTCAGTTTCCATTTGTCTATTTGATAAGGAAGTCAAAGAGCTTTGCTGAGTCTTGAAAGGGTTCTTAAAAGTTCTTGGACTGACATGTGTCTTTGGAACTAAAAATATCTATTATAAGATAACACATATGTAAGATTGTTTTGTTGCAAAATAACCGTGTTTGTTCACCTACAGTTATTAACTTAGTTTGTTCATGGGAGACTGAATTTTACCCTTGTGATAAATATTTTGCTTTGTCCTCCATCATCTAGTTCTAATGAAACTATCCAATATAAAAGAACTATACATATTCTCCTAAACCTGAAAATAAATCTAAGAAGACTTTCTTCCTTGTACGAATTTGTAAGTAATAATAAATTGCTTTAAAATCCATTAACATGAAAACACAAAGTAGAATCTCAGTCTCTCCTGCCTTGATTCACAAGGCCCTGTGGGATGAGACCATCGTGTACCACTGTGGAATCCACGCCTATCATTCTTTTCCAACATTCACTCTCTCTAAGCACTCTGGCCTTGTTGATGTTTCCAGAACACAGCAAGTTCATTGTAAACTTAGGGCTTTTACGCTCATTGATTGTTCTGTCTGGAACAGGTTTTGCCTCATCTTCCCATGACTTACAATTATTCAACCTTCAGTTTTGATTCAAATACCACCTCCTCCAAAATGTCTTCCCAAATCATTCCATCTAACCTTCCTCATAGGCCTATTAACTCACTTTCTCATCATCCTGGTTTTTTCCCTTTATTTTATTTGTTGTATGAAAGGGTGTTATTTGTTACTTGTTTATTTGTCCCCTTCCATTAGAATACAAATTCCATAAGAGCAAGGACCTTGTGTGTGTTGATCACCCGTTTCTCCCTGGCATCTTGAAGTCTGTCTAGTCTACAGTTGGTCATATAAGCAATTGTGAAATAAATGAATAAGCTCTTTTTATAACTGCTTATAAAAAATATAAAAAAAGTATTATCCTGCATATCTTGATTAATGCCAAGGACAATTCTCTAATAAGAAAGTTGCCTGGTTTAGACAATGTTTTAGCGCACATCATTTGTGGACCACACCTGTAAGTAGATTTAGCTGATGTGTTTTATATCAAAGACCAGTTGCAAATTGCCTATATTGATCCGCCAATGAATTAGTAAGAACTCAGCTCACAGTTCCAAGGTTGGCAGGTGATTCTTGCTGCTGTACATTGTGAAATTAGCCTGAGCCGGTACAGTACATAAGTGCAGTTTGTTGAAATTAGGATTCCGTAAAACCCTCCTGCTAAGAAACTTCTTAGTATGTCTGTCTGCAGATCAATAAACTGAGCGTGAACAGAACCTAATAGATGCACAAGGTTGTGGTCTCATCTATTGGCTTTAATTGGGTCAGCAGTTCTAACACAGGACTCACTCCTTGAAATGGACCAGGTCTGAATAAAGGAGACATAAGTCCAGGCTGATGTTTGGCCCCCAGAGATGGATGCATTAGTTGAACTCTGAGACAAGTTGTAGAGAAAATGGGATAATCTTCCAATATCAGTTAAAACTTATATTGTTGTTATTACTAGTAGAGATTCAAAAATGGCTTCATGAAACAGTAAAAGGAGTACTTGACTGCTATTTGCAGAAGACCATGAAGTCTGTCTGCTCCTTAAAAACTTGGTGGAATGTACCTGTACAACCATTTTGGCCTGGTGTTTCTGGTTATTACGTCAATATTTAAAATGGTTTACAGTACGTTTGTATTTTATATTTCTATTTCTCCTATGCCAATTTCTTTTAAAAAAATCATTTTGCTAGAAATTTATTTTTTTTTTAATCTAGGTTTTCAAGGTTGTGGTGATTTAGTCATGATACACACACACACACACACACACACACAATACTCTATACACACAGAAGGTACCAAAAACATGTATATGCATTTTAAGAAAGGAAAAAACTATTAAAATTATAATACCCAATATATACTGATAACAAAAGATGAATAGAAGTCATGTGTATAAATTTTTTGGCACCCCCCCCATATGTGTCTTTATATAACATGTATGTACTATGTTCATATGTATTATATATAATATTTAATATATATATAAACTTTGAATATTTCTTATGTTTTTAGTTATTTCTCTTTTGAGTCAGCATTTTGTATCACTCTACCTTCAGAGAGTCTCCATCTCTCTCCTGGAATCTTCAGGGCTGGCCCGACTGTGTAAGGGAACTGTCAGCTATGCTTAGTTGAGCATCTCATCCAGCGATATTTTTGCTTGCTTTTAGAAAAGTTTTACAAATTGTTCTATTTTTTATTAGCCATTGAATATACTAAAAAATCAAGAGAGACATTTTCTGATGGATGAAGCAGTGACTGCTGGACAGTTTGATGCAGGGTTTCCTGTCATAGATGAGTCTTATCTGTGGATATCTCTTTTCCTTTTCCCATTTGAAAATGAGTTTAATTAGAAACAAACAACAAACCCATACATTGGGTATTTTACCATGAAATTCTTTATAAATTGATCAAAATTATTTTATATTAAAAAAACAGTAAAACACTAAGTACTTCATTTCCATGTTTTCATCGAAATACTGTAAAAATTGGATTAACTTCAGTTTATCAGTAGTTGTTCAAGTATATCCTTGGGGCACAATTAAAATTAAAATTTGTTGTTTGAGTTTTTTGGTAGGACAAGTATTTTTTTGAGAGCCTGCCTCTTTTGGACATTTTTTAAACAGATTTGAAGGCACTTTAGTGCAAACTTTCACCAGTTTTTGCCCTTTTAAATGTTTGTCTTTCAATGTAATTCTGAAACTGACCTGAATTAGTCCATTAGACAATATGGAGATGGGCAATTCTGCTTATTTTGTGCAAATGTTTAGTAAAAACTTAAGAATACAAAAAAATTCCCCAAATTGCTGACTTAAAAAAAAAATTAAAGTGTTGACAGAATGTTTTTCTGTTTCCCTGTAAGTATGTGTACCTTCAACATAGTTCTACCCTTAGGGGTGTGCGAACTTCTGTTTTAAAACAACAAAGAGCATAGGCTGAATCTATACTGGCAGCAGGGTGACTCTTAATTTGGTGGTTATTGTTGTCATTGGGTTTTTTTTTCCCCCCTCTTAATATAGGGTACAAAATATTCTTAATCAAGAAACACTCTTGCAGTGGTTGTTTGTATTAGGTGAAGTTGCAATTATTGTGAATCAAATGATTCCATTAAATATGCTGGCTTGGGGGATCTGCTTATATTTAAGATTTTATATTTAATTTAGAGTTTAATATCTGTTAATATTTAAAATATAAAGCTATTTTTTCAATTATAAAATCAAACCATTTGGAATTCTCAAAGAAATTATCTTAAAGCAAAAAATGACTTTCTATTTTTTCTCTTGATTTTTTTCAGTATATTCAATGGCTAGAGAATATAAAACAATTTGTAAAACTTTTTAAAAAATAAAATATTTCTAGTTTGAAATTGGCAAGGTTTATAATTTTTACAATTGCTTGGCAGATTCATTTTGCTTTCATGTCAATTATGATGAAATAACTGACATTTCTGAAGTTCTTTGTTTTATTTATTTCACTCCCAACCCTTCTCCAGATAATCATTCAGGATTAATATGAAATATTACATAACACTATTTAAATAAAATAATAATACTTAAAACTCATGGAGTGATTACTATATTCCAAGGACCGTATTAAGCACTTGTACATATTATGCTCATTTAATCCTCATGACAATCCTATTAAAAAAGTATTATGATCTTCTTTTCTACTTTATAGACAAGAAAACAAAGTCACAGAGAAATTCAGTTACTTGCCTAAGGTTATAGCTGGTAAGTGGTGGAGTTGGAATTTGAAACCAGGGCCAACAGGTCTAGAGTCCAGATATCTAATCACAATTCTACATCACCATGGTTGAGTGTGATAGAGATGTATTGTTTGTTTTGTGCTGTTGTAGAACTGGAGGTTGCAACTTGCTCTACACAGCAACTCGGGCACCAAAACAACTGGCAAGTTGATATTTTTCGAATTTTTAAAAATAAAAAAAAATGTAGCATCCTCAAGGCACTTCCCTGACCTGCTCACTCATTTTGGTTAGAATCTCTTATAGTGACTCAAATAGTAAATATCATATACTTGGCAGTGAATATACACAGTTTTCGCCAATTAGGGATGAGACAGACCTCTTAGTGGTCAGTGTTTTCTGGACCTGACTACAAAGAGTTTCATAAACTCTACGAGGAAAAAATTTAGCTGTGGCTGAAAATGTTTCCGTTTGCCAGCAGATGTCACTGTTGCGTCTTAGCACTGAATGTTTAGTGTCTGGAAGATAAAGATAGAACTCATGAAAGTTATTTTACTAAAACCACTGTAAGTCATTGGATTCAAACAATACTGCTTTGGCATGAAAAAAGACAACGACATTTGCAAAAAGGGGAGAGACTCTGTCTCCCCATTCTACGGAGAACACAATCTGGTACCCCTCTGCTACCTCAGAGGCAGCAAGCCCCTGGAGGAAGGCTGAGGAATGCGGTGGAAGGAGCTCCTCGGTGATCAGCGGCACAGAGCCATTCTCATTCCCCCAATCCAATAGGACTCAAGGAGACAAGTGCTAGAAAGCAGAAAGCCAGCGCCACAGGGCGGTCGTGAATAGAACTTGTTTGAGAGCTCATGCAAGGCACTCTCTAGTAATGCCTAGAAATAACTGGGAAAGCATTTGCAGTGAAGGTCCTAGATGGGCAGGTGAGACCAAAGGCAGTGGACATGAGGCTCACACAAAGGTATTCTAAGCCTCTGCCGGCTCCGGGAATGCAGAAGTAACCAGACACGGCTCACCCTGCAGACAACAGAAATGCAAAAGCAACTCGGGCACACCAGAAAAAAATGACTATGACCTGTGTACATTTCCCCTCCCCTCCAAAACAATAACGTACTACTCTGAAAAACTGCTATGATTATTGCTTTCAGTAACTTTAAGATAAAATCATTAATTATTTGAATGATCCCATAATCAAGTAATAGGATACCTGTTAAATTACAATTGTCTGTAGATATATCAATTATTTGGGGGTTTTAAAAGTTATCTGTTCCTCAAAAAAAAAACATTTATTTATATTCTAGTAAATTCTGTTGCTTAGGATAGTCCGGAAATAGATGCTACTTACATTTTAAGATGTTATTTTAGGGTTCATTATGGAAAACTTTTAAGGTCAATCAAAACACTCTTTTAACGTGGTCCTGTAATTTCAGAAACTTGTTTGAGAAAAATAATATGTCAATCTTTGCTCCTGTATGTGTGCTATGTTGTGGTGAAATTGGTTGGTAGTAAGAAAACAGTTGGAGCGTGATCCTTATGAAGGTGCACAGAGGTCCCCCTCGACTTAAACTGATACTCAAAATTGTATCTCCTGAGAAACGCTAATTCCTAGGTCATAAATGGTTTGAAACTGAATGATGATGCCTACTTTGTGGAATGATTCTCTAAACAAATTAAAAATTCACGGTTTTTGTCGTGCCCTGGTCTTTAGGCCAAATCTTTCTCTTGAGTGTCCAACCCATACATTCCAACAGCCATACATTCCAACATTACCACTACAACGTCTCCAGGCAGCCTGAACTCATAGGGTTACCAGATGTATCAAGTAAAAACACAGAATCCCCCGTTAAAATTGAGTTTTAGTATTTAGTATTTTGCTAATACTATGCTAAGGATTTTAACTTGTATGTTCTTGGAGGATATTGGCCTGTAACTTTTTTTTCTCATAAAATCATTTCGTTTTTAGGTTTTGGTATCTGGGAGATAGTGGCCTCATAAAATGAGTTAGGAAGCATTTCTTCCACTTCTACTTTCTGAAAGAGCTTGTGTAAGGTTGTCATGATTTCATCTTTAAATATTTGATATAATTCAGTGAAATTATCTGGACTTGAAATTTTCTTTGTGGGAAAGTTTTTGATACCAAATTCAATCCTCGTAATAAAATTTTCTACTTCTTTTGTATCAGGTTGGGAGGTTTTGTTTTTCCTCTGAGTTTTTTACTTTATTGGCATAAAGTTTTCCGACTATTCCCTTTCTATCTTTTTACTTAATTATAAACATTTGTATCCTTTTAATTATTGACAAATTGATAGCTCTTTCATTCTTGATATTTTTTAATTTTTGCTTTCTATTTTTTTCTTGCATAGTACTATTTCTCAATTTTATTAATCTTTTCAAAGAACCATCTTCTGACTTTAATTTTCTCTATTGTTGCTCTTGTTTCTTTTTCAGTGATTCCTACTCTTTACTATTTAATTTCTGATACTTTAAGATGCCATTTTGTTTCCAGCTTAGAAAGGTGTTTTTAACTCATTGACTTAAAATTTATCTCCTTTTCCAATATGAACATTTCTCAACTTAGCATTACTTTCACTGTATCCCTTAATTTTTGATATACTGTATTTTATTATTAATATATTATTGAAATATATTCCAATATCTCTTGAGATTGCTTCTTTAACCAAAGAATTCCAAATATCTGGGGCTTTTTACATATATTATTATCATTGGTTTTAATTTAATTGTATTGTGGTCAGAGAACATACTTTGTAAACTTTTGAAATTTATTGAAATTTATTTAATGGACTAGCACATGGTCTATTTTGGTGAGCACTTTATATTCTTTTGAAAAGATTGAATATTCTTCCATAGTGAGTGTAAGACAAAGTTGGTAATGTTAAAATCTTCAATATCTTTACTTATTTTTTGTCTGGATCTATCAATTTCGGACACAGGGGTGTTAAGACTTGAATTTTGATTTTATGTTCCCTATTCTTCTTTTCGTTCTGTCTATTTTTGCTTCATGTATTCCGAAGCTCTGTTATTGAGGCATATACATTAATGACTGTTATGTTCTCCTGATGAAATGACTCTCACATGATTATGGCATGTCCCTGTGTGCCTCTGGCAATACTCCTTGCTTTGAAGTCTACTTTGGCATTAACACAGTCACACCAGCTTTCTTATTCTTCACATTTGCATGGCATAACTTTTCTATTTTCTTTGAACCTTCCTGTATCCATTTCAGTTATACATGTGGGGGCTGAGGAAATTATCACTGTGTGATCCACAGACCCACTGAGAGCTGACCCTGGACTAGGACTCCACTTATTAAATTACCCCATATGTTCTCATTCCAAGAGGGGCCGTGATGATCCTTCCTATCTGTAATAATATTACCCTGTCCCTTCCCAAAGGAGCCTACTGACATTGCAAAGGTATCCATGCAGCAGGAAAGGGAAGTACCTGCTCATCTCAAGGAGTGTTAGTCACACCGGGCTACATGGTCTTGCAAGACATGACCCCGCCTACCTCTCCAACCTCATGGCCACTCTCTCCTGAGACATTGTCCTCCTACCACACTGGCTTCAGACAGGACTTCGTGTATGGTGCAGTGCCCTGCTGTCTGCCTCTATTATCTCTCTCATCTTATCCTGGGATCTCTACCGTTAGGCACTATTTTATTAGGGTGTTTTGCTCATATGCATACACATAAAAACTTTATAGCTCTCAGTGTCTCTAATTTAATTCAGCAAAATCACACAACTCAGTTTTCCTTTTTTATTTTTTTTTATTTTAATAAGTCACCTAGGGTTTTGTTGTGGTGGTGGTGGTGGTGGTGATGGTGGTGGTGATGGTGGTGGTTTTGCTTCCTTGTCAGTCCTGCAAAAAAATCATTTGAAGCCTCAATCCCATTTGCAAAAGACTCTGTCACAAAACTAGGCTTGTCTGCCCCCTAGTGGCAGCCTCAGTGATGCCCGAAGAGGCCAAATATTGGGACACAGGCTTTTTGTTGGAGTTGACACAAAATGGCCCTGGCAGATATGAAGCTCCTGATGGTTTTAACCACCAAGCCATGACCCTCAATCCCTGTCTAATCTTCCCTCTACATAAAGAGGACTTTCATTTTTCTCTTTATCAATGTGTGCTTTTGTTTATACGAAGAACATACTACCTTTGTGGAGAGAAAATGGAAAATATTTTCAAAAATAACTTTTATAACAGTTTGGTCTTGGGAGGTCTGTCCCACGAAACTATTGTCATAGAGAAGTTGTAAGACTGAAAGTAATAACATGTCATAACACATTGGAAAGAATATAAACATCAAATGTTTTTTGTGCAATTTGGAAATATGAATAAAGGGTCCTATTATGGTCTGATTATTCTCTTTGGACCAGGCACCAAACCACGTTCTAATATTCATCCAATCTATTGAAGTTTTAAATAGGGAGTCTAAAGTATGCAGAAGGTTCCCCTTTCTTTAGATCAGATAGTTTTAATCCCTGCTTCATTTTGAGAAACATGAAAATCTCAGCATCTTCACTCTCTCCTAGAGATTCATAGCTGTCATCCAGAAAGAATTTCCTTTCAAGCTTTATCGTCTATAGTTTGTATCACAGAACAGTAATTTCCTTTTTCTTGTTTAAAAACAAAATTGCATTGATTATTGCCTTGCCTGCCTCTGACCTTTCCCACACAATTCAAGGCATATTGCTCAAATGGCTTTAAAACTCTGGTTACATTAGCTACGGATATCTCTGCCCTTACTGATCTCAGAAGGTACCATGAATAATTCTAACCAAACTAATATGCGCATTCTCAGTTATCATGAATAATACGCATCTCAAAATTTCTGATGTCTCCCAAGGAAGCATAATTCATGCTACATTCATTTTTACTTAGTATATTGATCAACATGCATGGTAGACACATGACTGCAGACTTTGTGATTTGTCTGCCAGATGGTATGTGACCCCCATGTCGTTTCTATCACCACCCTGGCCATGGTGTGAGGCTCAGCAATGATAAAGATTGAGTGTTGCCTGATTTGCATAGTAGTTGGTAAATGCTAAAGAATTGAGAATTAAAATTTGTTTAGTCTTGTACATGTCTACCCATACAGAAATTTCACGTAAGTCAAAGATTGAGTTTATGAAAAGGTGAAAATTTCAAATATTCTAAGACTTGACTGGTTAAATATAAGCTTTCAAAAAAGGGAGATAACTTTTTTTTTTGGGGGGGGAACCTTGTGGAGAAGAAGAGTTACTTAAGGTAAGCTTTTGAATTTTATATTCTAAATTGTAAGTTATTTAAAACGTGAATTTTAGCCCATTGAAAATTAGGAAAGCCACAGATAGGGGAGGTCATTAACAATTACTAAGACTCTGTGTGTGTGTGTGTGTGTGTGTGTGTGTGTTGTCCTGTATGCAGGTAGGGGTCTCATGAAAGATGAATGATTTAGATAATATGATTTGGATAACACATTTTAGGTTAAGGCAGTGAAAAAAACTATATATATCCAAGATGAACTTTAGCTCTTTATGCCTTATGTTACATACGAGAGCCACAAGGTGGGGATACAGCATAATCTTCCTTGTCTCATGCTGCTGACAGTAGAAAACTCGAGAAAGAGCAGGGTTTCAAGCAAGGCAACTCAGTTCCTACGTTCATCAGAGGTTTCCTCCCTGTTTTCCCTTAAAATCTAATGGCAATTGTAACCCTATATCTGGTGCAGAAATGTGCTTGTCAAAGACAGTATATATTTTTAAAAATCACTTGCTTTTAAAAATAATTGACACACTATAGCAACCATAACTTGCCTCCCAGTTTCAGCCCAGGTCAAGACCGTAGAATTCTGGGGTCCCTGTGCTCCGGGCAAAGCCCTGGTGCTTGGGTTTAAAGCTTTAGCACCAGTCGGCATTCTGATGTTACCCAACTGAGTCGTCGTTTCAATAGTCATCCTTCCCTCTTTCCTTCCCTAGTTTTTGCATGAACTTCTCATCCTTTATATGAGTATTGTATTTAATCTAAGAGTTTTGCAGAATATTTAATTTAAGCATTTCATAATGTGATGTAACAATTTTTTTTTTTTTACCACTGTAGCTTCCCAGAGTTTTACTGTCTTTGTGGAGAGTATAAAGAAAAATTAGCACTATAGACAGAGCCAACTTGGCAAACAAAAAATAAAATAAGGCATTTATTAACCACAGGAAAACAAAAATATGTGCAAGCAAAGAATTATAATAATTGCACATTGTGGCTGCCTTGTAAATAATAATTATGTCATAATAATAGAAACCATGACTATTTACTTAATAAAGAATCGTGATTTAGGCATTTTGGGAAAATGGAGAGTGAGGTGGTAGAGAACTAAATTCTTATCTATCATAGTAAGAATCCATGAATATCTACAATTTTAAGAAAAGAAATAACATTGTGACACTATTATTTTAAAATATGAGGTAAAGTCCTGAAAAAATAAATGGCTTCAAGCTTTTTAAACAAAGGGTAAAAAAGACAGAAAAAACAAACAAAAATTCATAGACAAAGACAATAGTATAGTGGTTATCAGAGGGAAAGTGGGGAGAGGGGAGGTAGAAAAGGGTAAAAGGGGGTCAAATGTATGGTGACAGAAGGAGAACTGACACTGGATGGTGAACACACAATGCAATATACAGATGATGTATTATAGAATTGTACACTTGAAACCTATATAATTTTATTAACCAATGTCACCCCAATAAATTTAATTTTAGAAAAGATTAAGGCAACAACAAAAAAAGACAGGACAGAAGATCTCTGTTTTTTCTCATCTGAAAATTTAACTTTTAAGAGCATGTACATGTTTTATTTCGATGCAAATTAAACTAAAATACTTATTTATCCATAAAAAAAATTGAAGAAAGCATTGAAACAGATCTTCTCTAGTTGCAATAAAGGAACTATGAAAGCAAAAATGACTATTTAATGAAGATTTGTTTCTATGATCTGGTTTTCTATTTGTTTGTTTCCATGGATTTTGAGCAAATATTTCTGTACAGTCTGAAATGGGCCTGCTAAAACCCCCTACAAAAAGTAGGTGTTTTGAAACATGAGAAAGGTTTCTGACAGGAGAATTTAAGCATCATATGAGAAGAATTTGCTTGAACAAAACCTTTAAAAAATCTAGCAATATGTATAATAACCTTGTATTTAACTCATGTACTTTCCTTCTTTGGAATACACAATTATAACTGTTCAATTAAACAAAAACTTTCCATTAAGAGACAATCTTCACTCTTTTATAGCTTTTTAATAATTTGACAATAATAATTCTGTAAATTTTATTATCCCTCATATGAAATACTGTTTTTTGAGAAAGTCTCTCATGGAAATTTAGGAATGGTATTGGAACATAATGACCACTTCTATTTTTTTACAATATAATAATATTGAAATTATGAGTTTACGTTAGATCATATGGTTATATTTTAAAATAATATTATATTTTAAAAAGGGATTGAGTGTGTGAGTATGTGTGTGTGAGTATGTGTGTGTGTGTGTGTGTGTGTGTGTGTGTGTATGAGTGAGTGGGTGGGGTGAACAAGCAAAATAATTTCCCAAGTTGCTCTTTCAATTTTAATGAAACACAAGATGGCTAGATATGTGTACCAGGGGTATAGTAACATGGAAGTCAGAATTAATCTTTTAGAAAGTTTTTGCCTTGAATCAATTTAGGTATGCTTCCCTATTCGCTTTTTCCTTCCTTCCTTCCTTCCTTCCTTCCTTCCTTCCTTCCTTCCTTCCTTCCTTCCTTCCTTCCTTCTTTCCTTTTATCCCCATGCAAAGTCAAACATTAACTCTGTGGAAAAAGTATATTCAGTGATAAATTCGTGAAGATAGCAATTATATTAATTATCTTAGTTCATCATCTTAATAGAGACTGGGATGATAATCCTGGTTATATCTCTCTCAGGAAAAGCAATTCCTTGTTCAGAAAAACCCTTGTGAGGGTTCACCACAATAAGCCAGATTTCTCCTAAACAGTCCTATTTAAGAGCTTTGTATCTTTGCAAGAATCTCATCTGGGAGAGTTTTCTTCCTAGTCTACCAGGCAAATCTTAATCATCTTTTAAACTTGGCTTGGCTTGCACTCCCCTGACATCAGATGGTCTCTCTTCACAATCTGCACTCCCCAACTCCTCAGATTAGCCAGCATGCCCCTTGCTCTGTAAAATGCCCGCAGCACACCCAGAGCTGCCTTCTCTGGGGTATTCTTTGGCGCGCCAGCTGGCTTTTCCCATCATCTGGGCATGTGCTCACCAAGACTCACTTCAAACTACTTGTACCAGCGTGTGTGTTATGGTACTCACACAGTTTAATTAAAGCTTACAGAAACCAAGAAAATGTCCATGGGCAGAAGATACATTTCTCTGAAAACTAACTTGAACGCTCTTTTGAGAAGACTCAATGAAGGAAAGTATTCAAATACACAAAAAATATGTGAAAACTTAATAGATGAAATAAGTGTACATCTGGGGAAAAAAATGTAAAATCTAGAGGAATAGAGAACTCAGGTGGTTCATAAGAGCTTTTGGGGTTCAGTGCTATGTAAATATATTGAAACTGGAAATCATTATCAAAGAGTCATTATAAATGTGCTTTACACAAAAAAGGAGGCCTCAGTTTTCCAATCTGTGGGCTTAGACACACAAAAAGACTTGAACTTTTCTCAGAGCAATGACAAAAAAAAAACAAAAAATGATGTTTTATTTTGAATAAGATGCTTATGTTTGTATGTATTCTTTTAACTACTCACTTTGACTAAACTCTGATTAACCAAATGTCCTTGCTAACATATAATAAAGAAAAAGGGCTTCTATTACAAGCAACTTCTAATCTGCAGCACTCTTGTTCATTAATAAACTAAACATTTATTTAATATAGTCAATGCTTTAGGCACTAGGCTAAGTTCTGAGAATATAGCTGTGAAAAAAAAAAATGTGGTGCTGCCCTCATGGGGCTTAAAATTGTTCATAGTTATATTATCTTTCAGCATCTTACTGAACACTAATATAAGCATGTGCTTACATATCTGTCTTCCTTACTGCTTGACAGCCACCTAAAACTCAGAAATGTAATTTCCATTTTTGTATTTTCAATGCCTTACAAAGTATCTGGGATTTAGTAAAAACTGAAAACCAGAAGAAAAAAAAAGTTTGTTGAACTGAATTCATAACTAAAACCTAAAACGTTATTTTATCTAAAAATTCTAATGTCTACAAGCTCATAGAGATCAATATTGTGACATAATTTGCAGATTTACCTGCTGGACAAACCAATAGCTAGAATTGGAACACAAGTATAGCAATGATTTTTAATGGAAAAAAATGACTGCACAATTGCACAATTACTTATTAATTGGGGCATTATTCACCTAGGGAAGTACTTACACAGCAAGCACCTACTTTCAGAAATTTTCACTGTAGTCAGTCCTCAGCAGGTCTTCCACACAAAAGTTCAGCAAGGAAACAACCTCACAGTCGTGCAAGTGCTGTTTAATGAATTTGTCTGCACAAAAGATGAAAAGATGAGTCAGAGTAACAATTCATTTCTAGTTGGGGGTGGGGCTTAAAAGGCAATTCTCCAAATGCTGCTGTGTTTCCCCTCAACACTTAACACTTTAATCCTGTAGTAACAGACTGGAATAGACATAAGGATCCCTCAGAATAGCTTGCACTTTTAACAGTTTTTTCGGCTAAAACAGCTCTTTATTCCCATCCAGTAGAAAATTAATGAAAAATCATATATGAAATCTTAATCAATATCACTGATCATTTCATTGGAAAATCTAAATGTCCCTCTCTGACTCTGTGACAGAACTTGATATTTGTTTCCAGGATTTGTTGCCCGAATGATTACAGTCATCCAAATGTCCTCAAGTATATCTGCTCTGTCATCTGGTTTAAACGTTAGTCTTTGATGTTTCTGTATTATCCATGATTTCTTTAACAGATGGTGGAGTTTCACACTTCCAGTTTTTCAATATAACTGGAGCAGATATCTGGGTAACGTGCAATCATAATTTACTAAAAGTACAGCCATTCTATTGTGTTGTTTTTCTTGAGAAATTTAAAAATACAGAAAAATACAAATAACACATATCAAATATCCATGAATCTACCACCCAGTATTGAAAGTTGTTCACATTTTTGAAACATTTGATTCAAATTTTTAAAAAAATATATAATAAAGTGTTATGAATAAAATTGTAATCTCTTTGCTCTCTGTTCCCAGTCTGAATTCTCTCTTTTCCAAAGGTACTTTCCTCAAAGGTAGTAGCCCTTGTCATGAATTTAGTACATACTTTCTAGTCCATAAAAAGAAATTACATGCATATATTTGCTTCCAGAAGTATGACAGCATTGATTTTTATATGGTATTTTAAATTAATCTAAATACTATATTATTCTTATTTTTCTTTTTATATTCAAAACTGCACACTTTGGATGATCCATGTATAAATATATATATAATTCGTTTCACTGACCGTGGTTTTCTGTTAAATCAACATTCCACAATTTATTATTATCCACTCATTCACTCTTGATGGACTATTGGATAGTTTCTTATTTTTCATCATGACATGCTGTAACTATATATATATATAACATGTTTGTGCACAATGGCAAATTTCTCTAGACTGGTGCTACTTATCGTGTGGCATGGCCCACAAACTAGCTGTTTATCCACAGTTATTATAGTCCATGGCAAGATAAGGAGTCTATGACAAAACAGGTCAACTATGTAACAAAACACACTTTTTAGACCACTTGACATTTCACAGCAAGACATATTCCAGGAAGGAAGTGATGCACGATTTATATTCTGGTGCAAGCTCTTTATCTAATCGAGGATTGAGAGAACTGCTCCAGATCACACACATAAAAGTGGAATTTCTGGGTCAGAGTATGTGGCTTTCCATTTTACTATATACTACTAAATTGCTTTCCACAGAGACTGTCCCAATTTTCTCATCCATAGTATCTGAAACTTCTTATTTTTCCCCACATTCTTACCCATGATTTTTTCTAAAAAAAAAAAAAAAATGAAACATATTAGTTTATATCAGCTTTATTGAGATATAATTCACACACCATACTGTTCACCCATTTAAACCATACAAGTCAATGGTTTTTAGTATATTCACAGAGTTGTGCATCTATCACCATAATTTTGAAACATTTTCACCATCACCCCGAAAAGCCCCATACCCTTTAGCTATCATCCCCCAATCTTCCCATCCCCCATGCCTAGGCAACCACTAATCTACTTTATGGCTCTACAGATTTCCCTATCCTGGACATTTCATATACATAAAATCATACAATATATAATCTTTTGTGACTGCCTGCTTTCACTTAACATATTTTTGAGCTTCATCCATGTTGTAGTATGTATCATTATTTCCGTCCTTTTTGTGGTCAAATATCCCATTAGAGCCAAGCAACCCCACATGGTGCCCACCTGTGGGAGATGTGGCACTGCACCCAGGGCCTGGCCCTGCCTTCTGTCTGCAGCACTTTGCCTGGGTGAACCCAGTACCACTGAGAACTGGCAGCCACGTTGCAATGCAGCCAGCACAACATTGAATTGGAGCACCCCAAGGAGCTGGCTGTGTCCTTTGACACAATGCCAATGTGGGCAAAAAGAGCTGCCAAGGCTGGGCGAGTCCTCCATGAGTAGTCATCCCTTAGGACCCTGACATGGGGCAGCTGCTGCTCTAGTATTGGGACCACCAGAGGGCCACCGAGATGCTGGCAGGCACTCCGGAAGTGTTCAACAAAACTCCAGGGTCGGAACCCTTTGTGTAAACGATGTGTGAGCTCCCCGGCTGGTGCCCACCCCCATCCAAGATATGCCAGAGCGACGTGGACCATGTGTAGAAACGAGACAGGGTGGGGACCTGCGCTGGATACCAATCTCCTGGGCTTGGAGCACATGACGTGGCAGAGAGGCCAGAGGAGCTTCATCTCCAAGTGCCAGGAGGCAGGAGCCTCGGTGATGGAAGTGACCACGACCTGCAGGTGGTGCACACAAAGATGCTGGGGCTCACCCCTGTTGACCGGAAGTGCTGCTGGCCACACTGCGGCCCAGTGAGGAGCATGTGGCCAGTTGCCTCACCTCTACTGTGGTCTCCACCTGCCTGGGCACACACACCATGTGGCTTTCCAGAGGTCAGTTGGGGCCTGGCCACATCAACCTTGAGACTCCTGGTTCAGACATGAAGGAGGCTGCTCAGGTGGGGGAGGGGTCACTGCAGGCTCAGCCTGCTCCCAGAATGCCTGCGGGTGGTCCGGCTCCTGTGGCAACCTTCCAGCCCACACATGCCTGTCTATACTGGCAGCTGTCTTCCTGGGGAAGAGGCTAGGACAGCGTGTCCCCAGGGTCTTGCCTTCTGACCTCACATGTTTTCCCATAAAAACAAGGATTTCGGCTGTGGTTCAGGGCAGCTGTTTACACCAACGTTGGCTTTTCAGGAGTACAGCTGTGTCTGAGCCAGAGTCCTCTGTGGGTAGCCCAGGAAGCTGACCCTTCCCCCAGAGTGTTATTTATCAGACAATATATGCCCCAGTTGTAATAACATATTTCAGAAACAACAATAACAAAAAAAAAAAGTTTTGTTAAGATATAATTTCATATACCTTAGCATTCACCTATTTAAAGTGTATAATTCAATGGTTTTTAGTATATTCACAGATAAGCAACCATCACCACAGTCAATTTTAGAACATTTTCATCAGCTCTAAAATATACCCCCTGCCCTCTAGCTGTCATCCCTCCACCCCTATCCGCTCGTCCACTCCCCCAGTCCTAAGCAACTGCTGTTCTACTTTTTGTCTCCATAGATTTCCCTATTCTGGACTTTCATATGAACGGAATCATACAACACGTGGTATTCTGTGATTAGCTTCTTTCACTTGGCATAATGCTTTCAGAGTTCATCCATGTCGTAGCATATAACTACTTCATTCTTTTTATGGCCAAATCCATTATATGAATATACCACATTTCATTTATTCATTCATCCATTGACAGACATTTGGATTGTTTCCATCTTTTGACTAGTATGAATAAGGCTGCTATAAACATTCGTGTACAAGATTTTGTGTGAACACATATATTCATTTCTCTTGGATGTATATCTAGGAATGGAATTGCTGGGTCAAATGATAAGGCTGTGTTTAACATTTTGGGGAACTACCAGACTATTTTCCAAAGTGTCTATACCACTTTACATTCCCACAAGTACTGTAAAAGGTATTCTGATATCTCCAACACTTGTTATTATTTAACTTTTTTATTATATTCATCCTAAAGGGTGTGAAGTGGTATCTCAATGTGGTTTTGATTTGCTTTTTCCTAATGACTAATAATGCTGAGCATTTTTCATGCGGTTATTGGTCATTTCTGTATCTTCTTTGGAGAAATGGCTATTCAGATCCTTTACCCATTATTTAGTAGGGTTACTAGTCTTTTTATTATTGAGTCATGTGAATTCTTTATGCAGTCTATATACAATCCCTTATCTGATACAGTATTTGCTATTTTTTCCCAATTAATTTGCTCTATTTATATTTTTACAATTGTAAATAAGGTATGATATATATCAATAAAGCTCAATTAATATATAAAATTTAATATACAAAAATTGATGTGCATTATATATATGCATGTATATGTATATATGTAAGATATATACATGTACATCCTGCTAATACAATATGTTGCTGGATTTGATTGCTAATATTTTCTTAAGGCTTTTCCTATTTTCATTAGGAATATAGGTCTGCAGTTTCCTTTTCTTTTGGGCTTGTGTCAGTGTGCCAGCCTCATAAAGTGAGTCTTTTTTCTGAAGAGTTTGTGAAGGATTGGTATCATTTCTTCCTTAAATGATTCATAGAATTCAACAACAAAGACATCTGGGCATGATAGTTTTCTTTTGGAAGAATTTAATTACAAAGTACATTTGTATTGGATGTTAGGCATAGTGGACTTTACATTCTTGAGTTCTAGCTTTTATCTTTCTGTAAAGAAAGACCGTGTTTAAGAAGGTGCTTGAGTTACTTGTGGACCAACTGGTGATTTTGAGACTTACGTTTGTATTTCGTTAGGGTGGGTTTAAAATAGTCTTTACTCTAGTTCTAGCTTAGTCCCACTACTAAAGCTTGAGTCCTCTGGTGTTTTTATTGAATGCCTGCGTGTGCAGCAAGAGTTTTGTACTCTGGCTGGTTGGAATTGTAAGATCTCTCACTCTGAGGTCTGAGACTTGTTCAGCTTCAAGTTCCCTGGTCAATTCATAGTGTTTCCAACACAAGCAAAATTCAATATTCAGCCTCAGATTCCAGGGGAAACCAATGCCTACTGCTAGAGCTTTTATTCCATGTAGTATTTTCCTCTCCATGACTTTGTCCCACAAATTCCAGATGATTCCTCTTTCCCAAACTCCAGTTTCTGTTGCCTCACCTCAGAGAGACAACTGTGTTTGTCTTTAGGTAACCCCACCCCCCAGCCCCCACGCCCACACACACAGATTTATCCAGAAAGTCTCTCTAAGAACACAGCTGAGGCTCACCTCACTTGTTTCTGTAAGCTCACGTATCACAGTCCTGCACTGCCTGTTGTCCAATATCTGAACATAGTTGCCTCAATCATTTTGTCTGGTTTTCTATTTGGTTATGCTGGGAAGCTAAGTTCATTTCCAGTTATCCTGTTATGGCTGAGGCAGAAGTCTCCACATAAAATCTAAATTAATAAGAAAACCAGCTTTTATCCAACTAATCAAAAGAAATCCATTCTTTCTTCCCTGGGATCCTTTTCTTGTAATAGTGTTGCACTCTTGCTCAGTCCAGAGGGTTCAGTACTGATTTCTGTGACCTGAGATAAGAACAGGAAATGTGCTCAATGCCTTGAAGACTCTTGCTCAATCTTCTTTTCTCGCTGCTGTCACTGTAATTGCTCCAAGATGTTACCATTCTAACAGGAGTCTCAGTATTAGTGATGTGTTTCACCCTGAAATGGGTTCTTTGTTATCACCCCTAGCTCAGTACTACACAATTATCTTTAGTAAGAATCAGGAAGGGAAATGGATATATTTCATATGTGAAGTAAAATTTTCACTTATGAAACAAAAATATTCACCTTTCAGTAAGCCACAGTTTTAAATTCTAATAAAATGCCCCAGAGATTATATAATTGATAGATTTGAAATGAAATGCATTTTGTTTCTTTGTCTTTGTAATCACTGCACTATCCTTGTGTATGTATAATTTACTGTTTAACTGCAGGAATGTGTAGTACCACTGAAGTTTGTGATACAAACTGCTCCTGAAACAAGCTCAGAATTTCCAAACCATTACAAACTTACACTTGAAAAAATCCTATGTAGCTAATTCTGCATGTGTTGACACCTGACTGTGTAACTGGAAGACCTCTGAATTAAATTCCATGTAAAATGCAATGTTTATTAAAGGATAGGTAATAAAAATATATACACACACATATATACATATGTATGTATATGTATATATGTGTATATATATGTATATATATAAATATATATGTGCGTGTGTGTATATATATGTATATATGTGTATATATATTGGGGGTGCCAAAAAAATGTATACAAGTGGACACTTTGGTCAACATTGCTCAAGCAGTAGTTCTCTGTAATCAGAAGTGTCTGGATGCTGATGGTAACCACTTTGAGCACCTCTTGTAATTGCAGAAGTCAAACGTGACTTGTATTCATCTTTTGTTATCGGTATATATTGAATATTACAATTTTAATACAGCTTGTTCCTTTCTTAAAATGTGTATACATATTTTTGGCACCCTCTGTATATACGAGGGTGTGTGTGTGTGTGTGTGTGTGTGTGTGTGTGTGTGTATTTCCAAAAGGAACTGATGTTTTTCACAAAGGAGCAGTTTATCACTAACATCGTTTAGACTCTTAGACACATGGTGGTAATATAAAGCAGAGTACCTTGTAGCTGTTTGTATTCCTGCTTTTCAGTTATCCACAGTCAAGGAACTCCCTTATTCACCTGTACTCTGCGTGGACCAATCCCACCACTCCTGTTGATACTCAGTCTTCGACCACCCAGGGCACAAATATACAACCCCACAGTTTGGACCAAGCAGTCCAATCTCAGTCCTGTCCATCGCTGAGACTTCTTTGCTGCCCATGGCCCTCAATATCCCTCACTCCAGCAGAGGTCCTTCAGGCTGTCTGGTGTGTGGGCATTGGAAGTGATCTCCATCACTTCTATGAAAAAGTAGGCTAGGTTCTCACCATCCAATTTCTTAGTGACATCCCTCTCGGACACACACACACACACACACACACACATACACACACATGGCTGGATGAAGTCTAGCCTGCTGAAAATAGTTTACTTAGCATTGTCGTATTCATTTATATTCAAAGTGATTTATATTTATTTTCAAAGTGATTGGTATATCCTTTTTAATAACAAACTGTCTTGTTTTAGTATCCGTGATGTGTTGTAGAATGAGTTGGAGATTTTCTAGCTCTCTGTGCTTTAATACGACCTAAATATAGAAGCTCTGCTCCTCAAAGTTTTATTAGACCTCACTAATAAAATCCTCATGCCTGGCGCTTTTTGATGGGGGAATATTTGACTAAATATTTTCGATAAAATAAAAATAAATGTAGTTCTTGATAATATATGCCATTTATAAAAAATTCCATTAATGCAGAAAAGGTAAAGATGAAAGCAAAATACTCAGATCCTGTCATCTATAAATAAGCATTAATAGTTGTACTTTCATAAAAACAACATATATTTTTCAAAAATAGCATTAAATGTAATTTATCTGAATATTATAGAAGAAAAATAAATTGAAGTAAAATGAGTGAGATCTCTTAACCTTCACATAAATGTTTCTTCACTCCATGAGAGATTTCCCAGCGAAAGATCCCTCTAAAATTAAGGAAAGATACTAAATAAAACATTGAGAGTGTGTTGTCATTTTGTCTCATTAACTAGATAATATAATTTTAGGCAGTATCAGCTAATTACCTGCAGGGCTAGTGCATTAGGAAGAATTTCATTCTTCCTCTTATTACCAAATATTCATTCTGTAACCATCATTCGCAAAGGTGTTTAGTACTTGTTTTATATAGAGTTAAATTCAGTGCTCACCACCAGTGCAGTGTCTTCATTTCTAAATTCTCTGTTTTACTCCATCTCTGGATTTTTGTCATTAAGTAATTTGCAGAAGAGGTTCACACCATATTTTCTACATATGCCCAAGTGTTCCCTTTTTATTAGAAAGCAGGGCTGGCTTCGTTAGTGTGCAACCTGTGCTACTACACAGGGTCCCACCCTGAGAAAGACCCCGTGCTTGGTTCAATGTGATGCTGTCACAATCTTATAATTCTTAATATTTTTTTAGATGAGGGGCCCCACATTTTTATTTGCTTTGGACTCAGGTTATGTAGCTGGTTGTGCTTGAGAGACAAGGTGTTTGGGGATACCAAGTTCTCAGTCACTCTTTCCTTCAGAACATAGCACCAATGTTTTCTGGCATTCATCATCACTGAAGAGAGTTGGAGGCCAGCCTGACAGCTTTCTCTATTTGGGTGAAAGGATATTGCTACCTGGATGCCTAAAGAAATCCTTCATCTTTGAAGTTCAACAACTTCACCAGGATATGGCTCTCTGTAAAGCTTTATTATATTCCAGTTTTTTGGAACACTGTGCTCCTGCTTCAACCTGCAGATTTATTTCACAGGGTAATCCTTCTGTATTTGGGTTTTTTTTTTAAAAAAAGTAAGGAGGCTGACCTGGACCTCCATATGCCGTTTATTAAATTGTTCTCTTCGTGGACCTCACAATTCCAGCAGCAGCAGTGAAGAGGAGTCTCAGAACCTCTTCCTCCAGGAGCAAGGGGAGAGATCCCTTAAAAAAGCAAAACAAAACCAAACCCTGACTTCAAATCCCTCTCCAACTAATTATAGTAAAACTGCTTGAAAAAGCTGGCCATTATTACAGATCCTAGCTTTGGAGGGGTGGTGGCCTCCTGCTGTTGCTAATCTCTTGGCTCAACAATACCCATCTGTCATTGCAACTCATCATCCATCACATGTGTAACCAATTTCTTGCGCTAAACCCCATCACCCCTGTTTTAAAGACAACATGGTTTCTGTTTCCTTGATTGGCTCCTGACTGTGGGTGAATATTTTAGTAATATCCATTAGATCGCACTTATGAGGTGTGTTGTTTAAATCCTACCGTGTTTCCCCTAAAATAAGACCTAGCCGGATCATCAGCTCTAATGCGTCTTTTGGAGCAGAAATTAATATAAGACCGGGTCTTATTTCACTATAATATAAGACCAGGTCTTATAATATAATATAATTTAATATAATACCAGGTCTTATATTAATTTTTGCTCCAAAAGACACATTAGAGCTAATGGTCTGGCTTGGTCTTATTTTCCGGGAAACAAGGTATATATTTTCTTTTTTTTTTTGTCTGCCTGGTCCATCAATTACTCAAGAATTGAAAAGTTTTCCGCTGTATTGGCAGGTTTGTCAATTTCTCCTTATAGTTCTATCATTTTTATTGTTTTATTATTTTTATTACTTATTATTAGTTCTGTAAATTTTATTACTCAATGCATACAGGATTTAAGTTGTTATATTTTTCAAATTGGAAATCAGAGTCAACTTCTGCTCTATGAATTATGTGAGCCCTTTTGAATTTAAGTGGCCAGAGGGCATCAAAAGGGGGAAGTGTGGTTTTACTCTGCACATTTTTTTTCTGTGTGTAATATTTTTCTTTCACTGGTTTCTATGTCCTTCTTATCCACTCTGCTTTTCCTTCTAAACATTGTTCCAAGTTTATGGTTCTCTAGTTTCACACTTTTTTCCCAGCAGGTTGATAGATGCGTTCTTTTTCCTGTGTGTGTGTGTGTGTGTGTGTGTGTGTGTGTGTGTGTGAGAGAGAGAGAGAGAGAGAGAGAGAGAGAGAGAGAGAGAGAGAGAGAGAGAGATTTCCATTTCCATGGAATGACTAATGTAGCTTTAAAGGTTTTCCTTTCCCTCAACTGTCTTTATGGTACTGAAATCATCTGTTTAAAAGGATTGGCTGCTAAAATCATCAAGGCTTATAGTCTCTTTGGAAGTAATTCTTTGATAACTTTTTCATTTTTTAACAGTTATTATTTTTCCAGGTTTTCTATTTTTTCTCAAGTCATTTTGATAAATTATATTTTCTGTAAAACTGAAGTTTTATCAAGATATTTTAATCTACTGGCATTATATTATTCTAATTCTGATTTAATTTAAATAATTTAAAACTCTGCCTTAGTAGTTACAGATATTAACTCCTCCTTAGTTTAATTTCTTTATGTGTTCTTCTGCCTAGCTAAAGAGAGCCAGTGGTATATTACTTTTACTGGAACTTCTATTCTTTTATAAATAAGGAAATAATTTAAAATTAAATTTTAGAAAATATATTTTTATTTATTTTAAACACATTAGTAAAACATGTTTATGTTTCATATGAAAAATACAAGATGCATAAAGAAAAAGTTAATGCTCTCTCCCCATTCTACCCTTTATTGTCCTGAGATAATATTAACAGCTTGGTGATATTCTAGTTCAGTTCTGTTCTGCATACTTGTGCACACACAAACACACATACATAGGAATTTTTGTTGCTGGTTTGCTTTTTCTTATTACAATAAAAGGGGGTACATTATACACAGTACTCTTTAATTTCCTGTTTGCAATATTTAGATATAGTGGACACCCCTTCCAGTTGGTAAGTTTTGTTCAGGCATGAGTTACAGTGTCATTAGCTGAGTTCAGTGTTAATGAATCAGTAATATGTATTAAATAAGGTGTCTTTACACACAACACACATAAAACAGAGTTACATATTAATCAGTTGATGAAAATGTGACCTGAGACTTGCAGGAACCTAACCCTATATTTCTCTTAGGAGCAATGATTCCGTAACCACTAATAATTCAGTGTTCACAGTGACTTTATGAAACATAACTACCAGGAAAAAACAAGAACCCACTGTATTTCAGAGAGGTGCAGATTTTGACAACAAATGTGTGACAGTCTAACCATTTTTAGCAGTATTCACACAAAATAGATAAAACAAGGTCTGGCTAGTTACTTTCTTCGAAATCTCTCTCTCTCTATTTCTCTCTCTCTCTCTCTCTCTCTCTCTCTCTCTCTCTCTCTCTCGTGCACACACACACACACACACACACACACACACACACACACACTCCCCAACTGATAACCAAATTGGTGTTTTAATATTAGCTAAAAATCATCATTGCCTCTTTCCTAGTGGACAAATCCGGGAAGGAGAATACTGGGCTACTGAAGGCACATTTTTCAATTGAAGCTGTGAGAGCAGTTATCTTAGAATTTGGAAGCTGTGAAAGCTGCCTTCTAAAATTTCTTTGAATTCTGCAAAAGCCATCCAAAATGGATCTATTTCATGAATCATTCTTTCCATTTTCCTGATGTTGAAAGTAAAACACAAATTATCAAAAAGGATGTTTTGAGATCTACTGTCTATTGAACAGGCACTATATTAAAAACATGTATGGAAAAATAATCCAGCAAGTCAACACAGAATTAACGACTGCTTTTGGAGTAGAAGAGGATTATTATCTATGGTATCATGAGCATTGCAATGATGATCGTTATTAAGAACATAACCCAGTTATCCAAAGTTCTGGTGAATACATATACCTTCCATTACTTTATGGGGCATTTAATGAAACAATAAATGGGGGTGGGGAATGAGTGTTTCATTATGTCTTCAAAATGTAAGTGCAACAACCACTGTATATTAACTCTGAAGTGTCCCCAGGTGAATTCAAAATGTGGGTGCTCACGTCTAAGTAATACTGATAATAACTGAAAAGATACAATAGATAACTTTTCAAACTATAAACACAATTAGGTTTTGGGTTTGTTTTTACACTTAAACTTTTTTTCTCTGCTATTATAAGAATGAAATTCTCAGTTTAGATGGAGAAGATGCATAGTTCACATTACTATTAATTGTAAAAGTTGATGTGCTTGTTTCAGCAGCACATATACTATTAATTGTAAAAGTTGAGGATTTAATTAAGACTACATTTATGTTCCTCCATAATTCAGGCCCAGCCTTGAATCTCTTTACCACCCTTCTAATCACTTCCCATCCCCTTTATAAATCTGCCTCCCACCACCACCCATTACCTAAGAATGTTCTGGGCTTCGACTTGTTATTATTTTACCTGGATTGTCTTCCTTCTATACTGTCCTTCTAAATCCCATCTACTTTCTAAAGCATTCCAAGAACCAACTGAAAATGTTTTCTCCCTTCACTGACTACCAAATTGTGCCTATAATTTGTTCCGTATATTTTATTTTCAAAAATAGCATTTCACTTTACATGTGTGTGTATGTTTAATATACCTGTATACTTTCACTTGTGTAAGTTCTGCCTGCCCAGTCAGATTTTTGGAGAACAGTCTTCTTGTCATATTTTTTTTCTGTTTTCCTGAGCATTAAAACATGTAAATTTTCAACTATCTCCCATGAGCTGAATTGTATTTCTTCATGGATAATACAACAAATCAAGTATGGGAAAATTTGACTAAATGTGGAGGGAGATTTGCCAGGAGGAAGTGAGAATGAGACAAGAGATTAAACACAAAGAAGAATTGTACTTCAACTATTTAAAAAGAATGATGTGATTCAAATGCCCCAAATACTGTTTCCTCCCTCTGTGGCTTTTCATGGTCTCCGGCCTTTGCATAGTCACACTGTGCTGATTCAAATCCCCATTGCACTACGTAAGAGCTGCAGAACCTAGGATGGGTTACTTGACCTCTCCAAGTCCCAGTTTCCTTATCTGAAAAACAGGGATGATAATGGTACCACTAGCATAGAATTTCTGGAAATAGCAATTAATATTAATCATGTGACCACCCCCCCACCCTCACCATCCTTTAAGGCAATGTTTACCAAATTGTAAACGACAATCCATTGGTTGTGAAATAAACTTCATGGGTTTTAATATGGTTTTGGGTTAAATAAAAATAAGTGACATATGGCAGTCTAGAATAGAATATGACATAGAGTATATTGGCCCATAATAAGGGAAAATATTGCTTCGTGAAATTTTCATTTCATATATATATATATGAATAGATGGTACTGCACTGTGACATGAAATGGATTTCTCACGGAAGGTTCAAGAAGGAACAGTTTTAAAAACACTAATATCAGTTTAAACTGTATGTCATTCATGAAACCTTCTCAGATTATATCTCCCAGAAATGAATTTTCCCCCTTTGATCTTCTTGGACTCCGGTTGTGCAGCCATGTTCTAGATAGTATTCAAGTGCTTTTGTAAGTATCTAATTTTTACAGTTTTGTTCATCTCTCATACTTGTCACGGCTCTTAGCATATTTACTTATACATTATAAATGCCAAATACATATTTTGTTAATAAATTACTAAGTTTTGCCCATATTTACAAACTGGAGGCAACAAATTGACAAGGAAAGTCTAGAAGAGAAACTTGAAACAAAAATTCAGGAATTTAAGTTCAATCAGGAAAAAAAAAAAGAAACCTATCTACTGAATTGTTTTGATGAGGAATACCTACCCAAACCCACTGAATAAAATATTTTCAAACTTTTAGAAAGGGGATGTTGTGATTAGATAAACATTTCCCTCTTAACCTATATAGGGCAAAATTTCTTAACCTGGGCTTAATGGGTTAGCGCTAAAAGTACATAAATTATCTGAAATTGTATGTAAATCTGTTATGTGTATGTACACACACACACACACACACACATACACACACACACACCAGAGTGTAAGAGAGTCCAAAACTTTATATTTTCCAAGGAACCACAAATACAAATCTACGCATTCCTGTCAGCAAAGAATTACCCACCTATCTGCAATTCCCCTTAGCTTCAACCCTCATTCCTGTTATCTTAAAAATCACCCAGCTAGGGTTAATGATTCAAATTCTCTCCCTGGTCCAAAGGGCACCCTCTGTTGTTACATTTGGTACGGAGGGAAGAAGGGAAGCACTGTCATTCTTTCAGGCCATTAGGAAATAATTTAGTCACTGATCTCTTGGGTCCTGCTCGCTTTCGTCATTTCTATTGGCTTTCCGCAGCAATAAATCACCTGTTTGCTCAGCAGCTGGACAGTTCTCAGAATATGTGATCATCATGCTAATCGCCCTCCTCTGGAATTAGAAACCTGATGGGTGGTTCATAGCGTCACTAAAGTTCAGTTTGCTTTTGGTCTTTCAGCTTGACAAGAGATGAGCCCAAGGAAAGCCACTGCAATTAATGGCTATTTGGAACCTCCCACGTAATGGGCTCCCTAGGCAGGGAAGCAAGAGTAGCTGTGCCCAGAACAATTTGCAGACGAATGCATCCTGTGTTTAAGTGGAATTTAATGTCTGCATTTTTGTTTGTAGCAGTGCGTTCTGATTCCCCCCCACCATTGGGACATCTTCCAGCACACTACCCAGAATAAGCAGGCATGCCTGGGTAGCCGTCAGGGGAATGTAAACACTGTGGATATTTGAACAGCTACTTCCCTCTACCTCGAAGCTCATCTTCTCTCCTTCATACTAATTTCCACCATTAAAACTGACCTTGCTTTCCAGAGATGAGATGCCAGAGCCCTGGGGAACCTGACCTAAGGTTTAAAAACCAAGTAAAGATTTCCAGCCAATCAGGAGTATCACAGACAACTGACCCTCTGATTTTTCTAGGGCCAAGCATCCCACCTCTGTGAGGCAACACTATGATTCCATTTCAGTAGTTCTCCAAAGCTGCCCTTTCAGGCCTGCAAGCCATCAGCTGTAGGTACAGGTTGGATGCTAATTCAGGGCGGCTAGCTTCTCCCACGAGCAATTATGTGAAGGGCAAGAAGCATCATTCTGGCAAGTTAAGGAAACAGTGGATCCCTGATTTTTTTTTCTCCTGCATGGGATCTAAAAGCCTGAAACATTAATCTCTTCAAATGCAATACCCCTCTGCCTTAATTGAGCACTTATCGTATGGGCAAACAGTTTAGTGGTGAAATCCAATCACTTAAAAAGTGACTCTTTTTGGAGGAGAGCATCTTAGGACACTACTGATCTCTGCTATCCATTATCCACTTAAGGTGCAGTTTTCAATTCTTGGCTGAGTTTCCATTTTCCCCCACTTCCCATGATACTTCACACTGTTTTACTTTCCCCAGCAGCAGCCGTGTGCCCATCTGAATGTGGCCACTTCTCCTTTTTGCCATCCATGAGAACTCCCTTGCTTCTGGATAAGCAGGATATTAATACTCCACATGTTTCCTGGTGAATTGAAAACACAGCAGGTGGAATCCATTTGCCAATGAACTCGCTTTGACGAATGGTCAGTTTGCAAAGCTGTGTATGCCAGGACCCTGATTTCTCATACAAACAGGAAAGGAGGTTTTAAATTTCCACCCCTATTCCCAGCCCTCAGCAGACAGGAGTCTTGTCTCTCTTACTAGCCAACGGCCATTCTAATCAGTGACCACATGAGCCTGTTATGCTGTGAGCTGATTAAACTTCCATCTGACCTGGAAATATTAGTCATGGTGATACAATGATGAAAGAAGGTTTTTGGCAGATACCTGTTCTTCCTGTTTCCTAGCTCTTAGCGCTCACTTGAAAAACTTAGTAAGCCTATATTTGCTTCTCCCTAGAGGTAGTGATAAGCAATGCTTGACTGCGAGGTGTGCACTTCTCTAACACCATTGCCCCAGGAGCCTCCATGCCTGCCTTGGGCAGAGTGAAGCAGAGCTCAGAAACTTGCCTGCTCCCCTTTCCCCCACCACCCGGTGCCCCCACCCCAGGCCTCAACCTCACCAAAGAGTGGAGAGAGCCTGAGGACTAATCTTATCATGTCCACTGCTCCTGTTTTCTTAGAGCACCACAAGGAGCCTCCATGTGGCCATGTCCTTCTTCAACACCTGGACCCCATCCCCAAGAGGCCCTAACCTGACCCCATCATAGACGCCTGCCCTCCACTATGCCCTCTGAACCGGCCACTCAGTACCAAAAGCCACTGTGTGCTCAGTCTCTTGCTCTAAGGAGATGCCATGTGGTCTCCCCTGAGGATACCACTTCCTGGCAGCCCCCTCTAGTGGCTTTCTCCCTCTCAGCTGTCACAGTCCTGGCCTGGGCTCCTCACTGCCCCTTTCAGACCCTTCCCCCTCTTTATCTTTAAATCCTATGTATCAGACTTTTCCACCAAGTCCTCCACCTGGTTATGCAATGACTTTACCTCTCATAGAAAAGTATAGCTTTTGGCCCATCAGTTGAGTCCTGCAATAGTTCTTGATAATTCGATAGAAATGACTTTTCCAGCCCTCTGTTGTCTCATCTCTCTGGCGTCCTCTTTCCAGTGACCATGTCCTCTACCCTCTCTTAGCCTTCTACTACCCCAGTATACCCCAGACCTTTGCCTGACTAACAGCTGTACGCCTTCCTGACCTCAATTTCACCACTCCACTTTAAGATAACCACCTCTTATGATTTGCCACCTCAATAGAATTTGCAATCCATTGACCCTCTGACTTTTTCACTCCCCTTCATTCCTTCCTAGCATCATCATCCTCCTTCCACAGCTTAGCTTCCATAGTCCATCATGTATGCTTTGCACATTCCCTTAGCTCCCTTCTGATCTGCCATAGTCATTTGGGGAAGCCCAGTCCCTGGGTTAATCAAGCTCCCTGGCTTCCCCTCACCTTCACTGAAGCATCTGGATGTGGCTGGAGAAAAACACAAAACCATGTTGTGTCATGTCACTCTCCATATGTGATTCTAATCTTCAGCATGCCCTTCCGACCACCAGCTATCTTTTGTTCAGCACTCGCCCACTCTACTAAACTACTATTTTGTGCCTTTTCTTTTTCCAAACCTCAGCTGTCTTTGCCCCATCCTCACTCCTGGCAGATAACCCTTCTTCCTATTTTACTAAAATTTAGAAGCAAGGGGAAGAGAACTTTCTTGTGTCCTCAATCAACCTGCTTACAGCTGTGAGGTAATACTCTCACTTTCCTGCTTCCTATTTCAGGGTCCATGCTCTTTTGGTTCTTCTGCTTCCACCCTGCTTCCTTTTTCTTTGTTTCATTTGCTTTGTTTCTCCTCATGTTTCAGATCTCCAAACTTTGGAGGGTCCCCAAGTTTCTGTCCTCAGTCCTTATTTCTATCCATATACACCTGCATGGTGATCTCACCCAGTATTGCGGTTTTAAAAACCACCTATGTCTATAACTTCAGTCTGGACCTCTTTCTGAATTTGAGGCTCGTATCTGCACCTGTTTGCTCAACATTGCCATGATGGATATCGCATTAGCATTTTCAACTTAACAAGTCAAAATTGGAGTTTCTAATTTTCTCATCCTATAAGTCTGTTCTTCCCACATATTTTACCATCTTGATAAATTGCAATACCATCCTTTTAGTTTCTTAGGGGAAAACCGGGATCATCCTCGATTCATATCCCTCCTCCTTTCCACCTATTTTATTTTTTTAAAGATTTTTATTAAAAATATAGCTAACATACAATATTATATGAGTTTCAGGGTTACATCATAGTTGTTCAATGTTCATAGACCTAAAGAAGTGATCACCATGATCCAGCAACCATCTGACACTGTACCATGTTATCACAATATTATTGATATATTCCCTATGCTGTGTGTTTTATCCCTGTGACTTATTTGTTTTATACTTGGAAATTTGGACCACTTATTGCCTTCACCTTCCCCTCCTTTTTACTTAATTTTTCAATTACAGTTGACATTCAATATTATTTTATACTAATTTCAGGGGTACAGCACCCTGTACAGCAGCCCATAAGCTGTGGACATGGCCAACCCCACAACCATTCAGCCTGAGTGTCAATCCCAACCAATTATGTGCCAATAGCAATCAAGGCTCAATTATAAAAGGAGGGCATGCACAATCACACAAGGGACACACCTGGAACACCTAACTCAGGTGACTAGGGAGACTGTGCCAGTGCCCCATAGGACCCCTAGTAAGTAAGGCCACCTGGCCAAGACTGGGAGACATAGCAGTTCTACCTAATACATAGAAACAGAGAGGCAGCCAAAATGAGGAAACAGAGAAATACAGCCCAAATGAAAGATCAGGAGATAACTCCAGACAAAGAACTAAATGAATTGGAGGGAAGCAACCTACCAGATACAGAGTTCAAAACAATTGTTATAAGGGTGCTCAAAGAACTTAGTGAGAACTTCAACAAAGAGATAGTAAGCATAAAAAAGGACACAGAAACCATAAAAAACAACCAGTCAGAAGTGAAGAATCCAATAACTGAAATGAAGAATGCACCAGAAGGAATCACCAGCAGACTATATGGAACAGAGGATCGAATCAGCAATTTGGAAGACAAGGTAGCAAAAAACACCCAATCAGAACAGCAAAAAGAAAAAAAGAATCCAAAAAAATGAGGATAACTTAAGAGACCTCTGGGACAACATCAAGCATAACAACCTTCGAATCATAGAGTTACTAGAAGGAGAAGAGAGAAAGTAAGGAATTGAGAACATGCTTGAAGAAATAATGACTGAAAACCCCCCTAACCTGGTAAAGGAAATAGACATGCAAGCCCAGGAAGCACAGAGAGTCCCAAACAAGGTGAACCCAAATAGGCCCACACCTGGCAAAGGTTAAAGACAAAGAGAGAATCCTAAAAGCACAAGAGAAAGGCAACTAGTAACTTATAAGGGAGCTTCCATAGATTGTTAGCTGAAGCCTATCCCACTGAGTGGAATTCACCCCAGTGGGCTATGGCACCACCCTTTGTGTATCCTGCTTGTGGGGCTAACTGGGCAGCGCTCTGCTGTGGTCTGAAGCCAAACTACAGGTATGTTAGTTCTGTGACCTCTTGGGAGGGGTTCTGGTTCAGGCCTAGGTCACCCACTGCCTGTGACCAGCCAGGGACTACCTAGTAGGAGCTACAAGGCTATCTGCAGTTTTTTGCTGCCTGTGCTAAACCTGGAGACACATGGGAAGTGCCACACCGTGAACCAAGGATGTCTGCCACCAGTACTGGGCCTGGGGTAGCTCCACAAAAGGTCTGGAGATCTGCTGCCACCTGCTGGCTCCCTTAAAGTTCAGCTGCTGATAAAGCCTCATGTGGTATACGAGTTGGGTGAGGCAGGGTTTCAGGGAGTCATTAGAGTGGGAAGAATTGTGTTCACCAGGTTAATGTAGATTCTGGTCTGGTACCAGTGCTGAGTGAGCCTGGAATGATTCAAGAAACATCTCAGAGCACACAGAGGCCAGTCGCTGCCTGCCTGTGGCCCATGGACTCTGACAGTTTTCCAAGAAAGAGTGCAATGCATGCGGACTGGCTACTCACCAGGAAAGTGCCTTGGGGGAGTTGGGTGGGATGGGGTCCTAATGAGTTAGCAGGGTGGAGCCCTGGAGCTCACCAGACCAATCAGATTCAGATTTGGCCATAAACGTAGGGGGTGGGCTCAACACATTAAAGATGGCAGCCGCCTGCTTGACTGCATAACAGAAGGATCCCACACAGGGAAAATGGCAACTGTCCTCCAGCCCTGGTCTCAAAGCCACACACCTCAGTCTGCTGCCCATATGCCTCTGATGTCCACCGAGTCACCATCCCTCTGCTGGAGCCCAAGGTGAGTGCCTGGGAGCAAGTGTGTCTGTGTGTGGGCCCTTTAAGAGGATGTCTACGTTTCCCACAGGCTTCCGTCCCACCCGGATGGTTGGAATCCCCACTGTTTTTCACAGCCTGATGTTATGGGGGCTCCTCTTCCCAGCGCCATTACTCTAGGCTGGGGAGCATAGAATTGGGGCTGGGGTCCTCCACTCCACTGGGGGAACCTCCATGGCTGAGGTATTCCTCCGTATTTTCAACTGCCACATGGAGCTTTGGGACCAGCCATGTTCACATCTGCAGCCCCCTGCATACCAGTCTTGACGTGGCTGCTTCTTTATATCCTTAATTTTAAAACTTCTGTTCAGCCAGACTTCAGATGGTTCTGCAGGTTGATTGTTCTATAATTTACTTATAAGTTTAATGTGTTCATGGAAGGAAGTAGGCATGGTGTTTATCTACTCTGCTATCTTGGATCTCCTCCTCTCCACCCATTTTCAATCCATTAGAAAATCACCCTCTACTACCAAAATATATCCAAAATTTGTCTACTCACTTTTTACACATTGATTCTTACCACTCAGCATTTGGAATATTGCTGCCACATTGAAAGGGTTCCATGATTGTTATTGAATACTAAATACCTTGAGACCACATTGAAGGGGTAACTTATAATTTTATAAATTAAAAACAAATTAAATGACATGACATCATCAAACCTTTCACAACAATTATTGTAGATGCAGAAGTGAGAGAATTTCGTCGTGGGTATAGTTACTATGTCAGTAACTTGTCTCCACAGCAATCTCACAGCTGGCTTCATTCACATTAATTTCTCAGCAAAGCAAGGAGTTCATATTTTTCCCTACTCCCTTATCAACTACCATTTATTTTTTAAAGTGGTATACCATTAACTCAGATATACTGACAGACGGGCCTATAAGAACTGTAGATAATTTGCAATATGAAGCCATGTTTAAAAATTTCAACTTTGACTACTTAAATTCCAAGTAATCAAATATTTATTATTCAGTCTTTACAACCCACTTCCTTCCACACACTCACCCCTTCAAGATGATTAATCAAATGCTTAATTGCATTGATACCCACAAAGGATAGCTCTGCGTGCTTTCAATGTCAGACTGGAGTATGTGTGATAGAACTGATAATCACAAAAGTTACTGTATTTCCCCAGTAGACATTAAATGGTTTTGTCTCTAACTGAAATGGATACTTTACTACTCCTGGACACTTGAGTTATTTTCAGTTTGGGATTATTATGAATACTGTTTTTATGGAGATTTTTGTAAATGTCTTTTTTTGTATATGTGTAAACATATACAGGAGTGGAATTGCAGGCTTATAGGGTGTGCCTACGTTCAGCTTTAGTAAGTACTGCTAAAAAGCACTGTATCAATTTATACCACCATCCACAATGTACATGAATTATTGTTGATCCATTTTGTTATCAACATTTGATAATGTTGGGTTATTCAGTTATTATAGTCCACCTTCTAGGCGTATAGTGGTATCTTGTTTTAGTTATAACTTGCATTTTCCTGTGGAATAATTTTTTATATGCTTATTAGCCTATTGGATATCTTCTTCTTTTTTTTCTTTTTGAGATGCCTGCTCATATCTTTTGTTCATGTTTTGCTTGAGTTGTCTGTGCATCTCTTATTAATATGTATAAATGGTTTAAATATTTAGGATATGAGTTCTTTGTAATGGAAAATAATTATCTTCTTGTTGTGGTTTGCCTTTTCACAATTTTGCCTATTCTTGGGTAATACTTTGGAGTGTAGGATATTTGAAGTTGAAAGCCCTAAATATCACATGTAGAAAAACTATGCCAGTAGATACCAAAATATCTGTTCAACTTAGAGCACACACACACACACAACTTCTATTAATTTGATAGTTTGGTATCATGTTGACCAACTAAATGAATGATTTATTTTATTTTATTTTATTGGGGAATATTGGGGAATAGTGTGTTTCTCCAGGGCCCATCAGCTCCAAGCCATTGTCACCGGTTTTAATCTTTAGTTGAATTGAACTGGCAACCTTGTTGAGAGTTTGCGTTCTAACCAACTGAGCCATCCGTTCGCCCCTCCAGAAGCTCAGCTGCAGCTCTTTGTCTTCAATCTAGTTGTGGAGGGCGCAGCTCACTGGCCCATGTGGGAATTGAACTGGCAACCCTGTTTTCAGAGCTTGTGTTCTAACCAACTGAGCCATCCGTTTGCCCCTATTTTGACATTTTTGACTAAAACGGTTCAGTTGCCAGTTTGGTTTTGGCATTGTGAAAACAGCAAAGAAACTGAACATGCAACCCTACTTAGAAGAAGAGAGTGATCTTGAAATTGGCTTCTGGCCCAGACATAATTACTCCCAAGATACACCTATTAACAAAATTGGGCTTGATTTCCTTAGTCACCTCTTATTATGATTATAAATTCATCATGTTCCTGGCAGGGACCTGAACTGGGTCCGTTAAGTTTCCTCTGACTCTAATATCCAATGACTCCTTGCTTCTCAATTCCAGGCAAACCAGCTGATTAATATAAAATTAAAATACAAATAGGGTTAAATTACCACAGACCATAACAGATCATTTAGATTTTATGAAGGAGGCAGGATTATTTTTTAAGTTCCTTTAACTCTAAGAGTTGACATGTATATGTGTATGAATAAATAAACACACATATATTAATATACCATACTTATAGACATACACACATAATACATTTTGTGTGTATATGAATATATAAATATAACCTTAAGAATTTATTAATAATTAAAAGATTTCTGTGAACCAAGTTGCTTTATTATTTTTTTTGACTTTTACCATTACTAGAGTAACCTAATATTTAATAAAACCTGGAGGGTAACCATCTGTAATTCTACCACTCAGATATTCCCAATTTTGTCATATTAAGAATTTTTTTAGTCTTTTCAAAATGTTTAATGGAGAAATATGTTTAATGGAAAAAAATCTATAAATACATTTTTTTCTACCTGTTGCCGAATTTTGTGAAAATTTGGAGATAGCAGTGGGATGATTTAACTTAAAATATAGGTAATGAAATATACTCAAAATTCACTTTGTTAGAGTTTGGGCATGGGGTGCAACATCTCAGAGAGCTTTATAGTTGTTCTCCAGAATAATTGATACGGAGGCCAAATATAAGAGATATGACTGCCAATCAGGTAAATCCGGCCAGGGTCTGTAGAGATGCCATAGTCCAAGCAAGCAATAATATCTTTTATACATGGGCCCCAAATCAAAGTCATGAGCAGAGATGACAACTCTGAAACTGAGGAGCTTCTTAATTGGGCAGCTCATACAACAGCTCAGAAGCAGTAAGCATTTATTTAGTCAATGGCTGTCAAGGCTTCTGAGAGTCTCTAGGCTACGGGGGGGAGGAGCTGCTTAGTTGCAGAATCACTGGACTAGATAAAATACTAGCAACAGTCCATAATTAAATTATTATCAGTTCCCTCTCATGACTGAATTTCCCTGGTGGTACTCTTAATGCTTGTTATTTATAAAATGAAGAGTTCTAAATATTTGGGAGTAGACTTGGTATCAATTCCTCTGTCCTCTGCCTCCAACCTATTATTCTTGGTTCCAAAGTAACCAACTTGGACAATGGGGCACTTGTTCCTAGGATGGAATTTAGATGGGCTGTCCCTGACTTCTCTTACTTTGACTGTCTGAACCCCATTTTGTCCTTGTTAGGCTTGAAATTTATATAGGTAGTCTGTATTCACCTGGGGCTGAAACCATAGTAAACATGGTATACTTTGTGTATTCAAGTTCTCCAGAGAAACAGAACCAATAGGAGAGATGTAGATGGATATAGATATAGATGCTATAGATAGAGATATATAGATATAGATGATATAGAGATAGAGAGATAGATTGTGTGTGTGGGTGTAAAGAGATTTATTAGTAGGTACTGGCTATACAATTATGGAGGTTGAGATGTTCCACCAACTGCCATCTGTAAACTGGAAATCCAGGAAAATCAGTGGTGATTTACACCACTGTAAAGGAAGAGAGCCAATGGTATAGATTCCAGTTCAACTCTGAAAACTTGAGAACCAGGAGTGCTGAGAGCAAGAGATTGATGCCCCAGATAAAACAAACAGAGAGAGAGGGTGAATTCAACCTTCCTCCACTTTTTAGTTCTATTTAGGCCCTCAACGAATTGGATGATGCTGACACACTTTGGGGAGGGCCATCTGCATTACACAGTCCACCAACTCAAATGCTAATCTCTTCTGGAAATACCCTCACAGACACACCCAGAAATAAAGTCTGGGATACCATATATCTGGGTATCCCATGGTCCAGTCAAGTTGACTCATACCTTCACCATGACACTTAGAAAAGATGAAGCAATCCTTTCTTCTCTTCAGGACTTGTTATCTACTGTACTTTGTACCTTTAGCCTCCCTGCCCTCGCTCATGTCACTTTGGTCAATTAGAAGCAAAACTGCTTCTTATTGTTCCATTTCTCCCATGAGTAGTCTATCTATAGTAGGGCCTCACTTTTTATTGACACATTTCTCCTGAAATTTGTTTGAAGGAGTGCATCCTAGGTCTGATGGAGTATGGCAGATACCAACCAGGTCTGCAATTCTCACTTCAGCTTTTACAGGCTGAGATCTTGGGCAAGCCACTACACCTCTCTGTCCTTCAGTCTCTTCTGGAAACTAGAGATAACATTAGTATTCACTTCACAGGGTTGTTGTGAGCATTTAATGAGTTAGTAGATGTGTCTGGCACATAGTAAATGTTCAATAAATATGAACTATCTTTTATTCGAACTCAACTACTGTTTCTTATTAGGACTACAGTTCATGACAAATAGTGAATAATGGCCTAATCCTACTGATCAATGTGAAGCTACTTCTGATCCACTGAGATTTTTAATGGAAGCATACATATTATTTAAGTAGTTAGTATGTATTATTATGTAGTTAGTATGTAGTTAGTACATAGTTAGTAATTGTGTGTTACCATGTAGTTAGTATGTATTTAGTTAGTATTATTTGAGTAGTTAGTTAGTTAGTTAGTCTAAGTAGTTAGTATGACTTTTGCATCTATTTGATTAGAAAAACCCTAACCCTCCATTGAACACCTGTATTATTTTTGAAATCCCAAATCTGTAAGATCACTCAAAGAGGGTTTTTTGAAACATAATAGCTAAGAATAAGGCAAATGACAATTCACATATAATTGTGTACTCAAAGATAATCATAATTAATATTTTAGTGCATCAGAGTACAGGCTTCTTTCTAGACACATGGGTATTAGTCATGATAATTAAAGTTTGCTGCTACAGCAGACAAGCCCCTAAATCTCAGAGACTTAAAACAATAATGGTTCATGTCTAATCTTTCAAAATTCAGTGTGAATCAGGCAGTCCTTTGCCATCTCATACCACCTTTTGGAACATGTGTGCTCCAATGTAAAAAACTTGAGAGCTAGAAGGAATGGAGGAGCTTATATTGAAGGTGCATTTGAAGCTGAGAACAATGAATTGATAACTGACATAGTTAGTCACCACAGTTGGGTTTGCTTTTTTTCCTTACTCATTTAATTTCTTCAATGGTTACTAGGTCTGACAATTTAGTTTGTGAACTTGTTACAACGATGATGTTAACCTTTTTTGATATCAAAGGGATTATTCATATGAATCTGTACCAACCGAACAAACAGTTAACCAAGTTTACTATTTGGAAGTGCTGAAAAGGCTGCATGAAAAACTTAGATGACCTGAACTTTTCACCAATAATTCATGCCTCTTGCATCACTACAATGCACCAACTCACACGGCACTGTCTGTGAGGAAGTTTTTAGCCAGTAAACAAATAACTGTATTAGAACACCTCTACTTACCCGGTCTGGGCCCCAATGACTTCTTTCTTTACCTGAAGATAAAGGAAATATTGAAAGGAAGACATTTTGATGACATTCAGGACATCAAGGGTAATATGACGACAGCTATGATGGCCATTCCAGAAAAAGTTCCAAAATTGCTTTGAAGGGTGGACTAGGCACTGGCATCAGTGTATAGCTTCCCAAGGGGAGTACTTCAAAGGTGACCGTAGTGATAATCAGCAATGAGTTATGTAGCATTTTTTCTAGGATGAGTTCGCGAACTTAATTGTCATACCTCGTAGAAGATTGTTTTTGATTCAGTATTTTTAGTTTAAATCTTTTCTATGAATTTGTCTATTTCATCTAAATATTCATATTTGGGGCATAAAATCTCATTACAGTATCATTTTATGAAAGGAAAAAAGAAAATGATTCCTTTGTGCTATACTCTGGATAATTTATTCTACTTTATCTTCCACTTGAGTAATTCTCCCTCTTGATATTTCTAACTTGCTGTTAAAGCCATCAATTATTTCTAAATGGGCTGATTTCTTTTTAACTTCTGTCTGGTTACTTTTCAAATGTAAAAATGTTGCAGTTTTACAGTTTTCTGTTTCTGTAGGTATCTTGAAGCTTATCTGGCATTTCTTTATAATTAGCCTAGTTGTTTTACAGTCTGTGTCTAATTGTGTCCAGGTATGAGGCCTTTTAAGATATTTTGTGTTTGATTCTGCTGGTTTTGCTCATGAAGACTAATTCTCTAGGGTATCTGCTTACCTTTGGTTATGTGTTATATTACATGAGAAAAATTATTTGTCAGAATTACTTGAGGCATATAGTAAATGTGCTTCCCTCCAGAAAGAATCTACTTTTACTTCTCCAAGGTGCCTGGTGTTACTATAATATCATGACCTCCTTAAACCAAATCCAGGCTTTACATTACCTGTATAACCAAAGGATTGAAGCTAGTATGAAATTCCCCACAGGCTTTGCCATTTTTATTTGCCCTTATCTTTGAGTAGATGGCCATTTGGAGTCTCAGGGCTAATTTTTTGAGATGATGGAGAGAGTTGGCTGCAGAGAAGTTCCTATAGCACGCTCCATCTGTACAGACCCTGGGATTCCTTTTAATCTCTTCCCACTTAGAATTCCATCAAAAATAAGATTCTAATATATTGGGATTGCCAAATCCTCAAGGTAAAAGAGACTTCCATGCTTCCTTAACTTTGGAGGTACTCACTTATTATTCATTTAGAACTTTTAATAAGATACTTTAAAAGTTAATCCAAATTTCTTTTAGCTCTTTTCAGCAGCCAATGCAAATAACAGAATGAAACATTCCTTGGCTATATTTTGGGCTAAAATTTAAATTTGCAAGAATATTAAATAAAATAAAGGTTTAAAATACATTTTTGTTTTGTTGTGTTTTGTTTTGTTTTATTCGCTTGTTGTGGATCACTTGATATTCTATCCCTGGTCAAAACACTCCTTCCCCATTTTTCATCAACTCCTCCACTCTCCACTTCATATACAGAGATGTGTACAAAAATATACTTATTTCCTGTTACTGTTTTTCTGTGAATGTATGAAAATAACTGATTTATTTTGTGTATATATATATATGTATATATATATGTGTGTATATATATATATATATACATATATATATATATACACATATATATATGTATCACTTGGATCGATTCTCTTTGCCGTTTATATTTTTCTTATAATCATTACTTGTGGGGGTATTTGTTTGTTTGTTTTGTTTTTTACTCTAGGAGGATTTCTCCAGCGGTTTGTCTGATTTCTTGATTTCCTATTCATTTTGATTTTTTAGGGCCTCTACTATATTTGTCATTTTTAGTACAACAATGTCCCTCTGAAAGTCATCTTCCCTGCTCTCAATTTTTTTCTTTTTCATTTATATAATATCTTAGGGAATCACATTGAGAATATAAATTAAATTTGAAAAACTGTTTTCTCCTGGATTTTGCTTGATGCATAACCTGTTTCATCACAGAATGTTTCCTCTGATAGCTCAGATGCTGCACTTCTTTTGAACTACAGGATTTTTTCCTATGTAATATTTTCTTTGTTTTCTTACCCTTTCAGATGTTTATGTACATCCTGTTGTGCCGCTCAAATAACTTGCCTTGGAAATGTATATATTGAATACATGTTTATATATTCAAATATTTTTATCTTTAAAAAGGAAGGGAGAATTATCTATCTATCTATCTATCTATCTATCTATCTATCTATCTATCTATCTATCTATCTATATTTATCTACCTACCTACCTACCATCTATCTTATGTTTTTGCCTAGGTAGAATTTCATCTACCTGTTAAGAGAGTTTTTCAGGAGAGAATCCCACTGCTTGTTGAGAAGTTTCTTGGCTGTGTTTGCGACTGCACTGATCTCACCAGCAGTGCCTGCAACTCAATAAGCACTTGCTCCATCCTCATGATCTCTGTGGTTGCAAAAACAGTTTCTTTCCCCAAACAACCAAATCAGGTTTTGTTCACACTGAACATTTCTGATGATGTCTACCAAAGCCCACTAAAGAATATTTCTCCTGTTCACTTCACGCATATTCTCTGTACAGGGCTCCCCATTCCTGCAGGTCCCTTCTGGAAAGCCCATTGTAATCTCTTCCCTCTGGTTAGACTTTCACAAAAAGCAGGAGGGGTTGAGGCCTTTTGTTTTCAGCTCTTCAAACACTTTTTAGGCAAGAAAATATTAAGGGCTTTGCTATGTGCTTGAAATGTGAGGATTAAAATATACAGGAAGCAAAATAAAACTTAATAGCTCAAGAAGCATATGTTGTTATAAGGTATCTGATTACCAAAATATAGCAAATAGAGGTCATGTTTAAATACATATTGCTTGAAACAAAAAAGGAAATAAGAAAAGAAACATACAGAAAGAAAGTCAGTTATTCCTTTCCTTCAGGGAGCCCTTTGACCAGTATTAGGCCTGGTGACTGTTTTATTTCGCCTGTTAAAAGAAATCAAAGCAAATGAGCACACAGTTATTTTTCAACTATGTGTGCTAAGTGTGATGAAGAAAATACTTTCACCAAATGTATCAAGTTATTCTATCACCATGATGATATTGTACTTTGTAAAATCGGCATACTTCCTTAAAAATAGTATGTTTAGAATTTTTACGTATCAGGTTTCATTTTATGTGTACTTGATAGTTCACTTTAAATGCTCTGTGAAGAATTACCTTCTGAAGTTTAAAAGAAACAAACAAAAATCTTGGCAACTCTGAACTATTCAAGAATTTGAGTTTTGCTCACTGAATGGGTGTGTAAGTTATGACAAAATAATAGAACTGAATAATTGTATTGAAAGTCAGGGATCACCTGTGTGTTTTTGGACATTACAGTGGGAATTTGGGAAGATTCAAAGTGCAACAGTGAATCAAAATTTTAATGTGGCTCTGCCATCACCATTCAAAGCTGTAGGAAGTAAAGAGGTCATTAGGAAAGACAATAATACTGGACAATACCAAGGATGCCCACGTGCTTCTTAAGTACTGGGTTAGAACTCTCAAGTACATATTATGGCATTGCATTTACCTCATATTGAAGTTAATCAGAGACATTAATAAGAGACATCTTCCTAAAAATTATTTGAACACTTGTCTATACAATTTAGGATGTTCCTATAGAAGTGTAAGAGGCAATAGGTGCTTTCATCTTAAAACCATGGCCAAGTCTAATGCTGCCCAGCTATGAGACAGAATAGGAAAGCAGGAAGCTAACTTGAAACTAAGTGCATCTATTCAGCTGTGGTAAGCCATCTTAAATAGCTTTACCAAATAAGTTGGACAAATTTTTGAGATGGTAAGCTACTAGATTATTTTTAAGTGGGAGCATGCCTTTTTTGGCTTCTTAAATTTTGTTGAAAAGTGTAAGAAGCTCAGTTTACCACATGGGTAATTGGAAACTGCCAGTTCAATCTTGTAGATCTGAAAAATTTTGATTATTCAGTGCAACGCCTGGTACCCAATGCATGATGAAGAGGACCTATATATCTGAAATACACAGCCTCCAATCCAAATATTGAACCGTGGAAAGTGTGAATAATCATTGACATGATCTTCATGATCAGAAAAGTTAATAAGGTAATAAGAAAGTTTCAGTGAATAACAATAATAACTGCCATTTACTGAATGAATGCTTTATAAAAGCTTAACATTTGTGGTCTTTCACATTTTTCCCCCTCATTTAAGCCTCATAACAACCTATTACAAAGTGGGAGATTGAGATTTAAAAAGGTTAGAAATGGACGTTAGGTCATATAGTGAGCACGTATCAAAGCAGGGATTTGAACCCACATTTTTCTGATTCTAAAGTTGGCGTCTTTTTCAATTAAATCATATTGCCTCGTGCATAGGCATTCTGTGTAAGGATCTCTTTTACTATAGTGTATTTACATTTGAGGTTTTTATTTTCTCGCCTTGAGGTGGGTGTTTAAAAGGGGTAAAAGGCTGTGCGTAAGGAATTTTGACAGAATATCGTAATCGATCAGACTGTACACCCTTAAGTAAAGATGAAGTCACACTGCGCTTGAGGAAAATAGTGAGCATGTTTGAGTTCAAAAGGTACAATGAATCTGTAATAATTTTGAACGTGTAAGAACTGGTGAATGCTTTGAGTTTAAGAGTTAGCAGTTATCTTTTGTGCAAGATAACCGATTCAATAATATTTACCTTCCTATGACTCTAACTGTGCCTCAGGAGACAATAAGTCAATGAGAGATCTTCCCCAAGCCATGGGGAAGAGAAACTGCAGAATCAAGTAGTGTGTTAGGCACATTTTACACTGTCTTGTAAGAGCTGATGAATAAATTTTCAGGGATTTTTGTGAGCAAGTTAAATGCAGCCATTATTAAAAATCAAGTTATACAGTCTTATAATTAAATTACATTAAAAATAAAGGGGTCACTTCCTAATTATTTTATTACACATTAGTGTTATCTATGGTCTTACAGTTCTTTCTATTGTATCTCTATGATACAAATATTACATATTGCTCTACTACTGCACACTTCCTCCCAACTCTGCATTCAGCGACATCACATCAGTCGTCTGATATTGACCGTGGTGGGAGTATTTGCACCAAACAAACTGGCAAACTCTGCATCTCATAGCTTGATTCTTATTTTGCTGATTATCGAGACAAGGTTTGTAAACTATAGCCAGTGAGCCAAATGCAGACAATAGTCTGTTGTAAAATTTTATTGGAAAACAGCCACGCCCATTTGTTTATATGTTGTCTATAGCTGCTTTTTTCCAATAACAGAGTTGAGTTGTGATGAGAGTGACCATCTGGCCCACAAATCCTAAAATATTTACTATCTGGCCCTTTACAGAAAATGTTTGCCAACCACTGATCTAGACTTAAGAAACTGATGGAGAAGATACTAACAAAACAAGTTAAACATAAAAGGGTATGATGTGGATAGGCAGTACATTGTGACTAGCATAAAAACTTGTAAAACAATTCTTCCAGAATCCAAAACCATTATCCAATTCAGCAAAAAATTTGCTAGAGTGATTGACATTCCCGTATATGAGTGAAATTCCCGTATATGTAGTGCTGAGAAGTTTCACCTCGGTGAATATAATTTGTTTGAGGCTAAGAAATAGTTTTACAGTAGGCTATATATCAGATTTAATGACAATAAATGTATTAGAAAAAGAATTAGCAGATTGGGATGCAACTTTGTCAAATCATGATTGAATTGCAGTAATAGGTTGGCTACGGATACAAGAGTTTGGCAAAAAATCGATGAAAGCATTCTGTGAGAATCAATTGGCAATCGTATGTTTTCTTATTTGTAAATTATTTGCTACATATTTTTAATATCAGTAAAATTAATAGACTTGTATATATATATATGTGTGTGTGTGTGTGTGTGTGTGTATACACACATATATACATATATAATTTTTTTCGGAGAACAAATTGTTAAACACGAGTACACCCACTACCAATCAGGCTCCAACAAGTGTGTAACTGCTATTTGTCCCAATGATGTAAGGAGACCCAACTTTTTGCTAATGATCTTCCCTGTAGACCCAACAAAGCAAATGAAAATTTGACAGTAGGCAGTAGTAAAACTGGACAGTAATAAAAGTGGACAACGTGGTAGACAAGCCCTGGTCCCCAAGGAGTCAAAAGCATCATATTCTTCACAGCTGCATCCAGCTGAAGGAGCACCTGCTGTGATTAACCTACCTTGAGACCAGAAGTGAGGAAAGTTGGGTGTCAGGATACCTGTGTTGATTGGGAAATGAAAAATGCTATTATAGAGAATTCCAGAAGCCCAGTAACTCAATTTTATTTCTTGCTCACTTCACAGTCCAATGTGGTTTGAGGCTTGGAGGTAGAGGCTCTGCTCTACCATGCAGGCTTTTAGATGGTCCCCAGGTTTTCCAGTGCAAGCATGTTGCTTGGGAGACTGTGGGAAGGGTGAGATATTGAGGTTAAAAGGATTTTCTCATTCTGACAGAATTGCTTTTCAACTTTAATTTTACAACATAATTACTCCAAGTACTTGGCCAATTAATGCATATGTTTTTAGGTCAGAGCCTTACTTTATGTTATTGCAATCTCTAATTATTTTTTCAAAACTTTATGTGTATGTGAGGGAGAGAGGAGATACAAAGAAGTATTAGGAGAACTATATAAAGGAGATGTCCAAGAATAGACACCCTACAGACCATAACTGCATTGTTACAATATTGCAAATTGCAAAGACAAATGTTCAACAACAGTGAACTGAGGATAATGTGCTTGCATGTGTGCATTATGTGTTTGCGTGTGCGTGTGTGGGTGTGCAACTGACTGGCAGAACTCTATTTCTGGAGCATGAGTCTAAGAACGGCACAGTAGGCATGTGTTCCTGGAACAATGTCAAGCACACAGGCAACCTTCCCCTTCCCAACCTGGGTGCCAATCATGACATATATGTGAGGGAGGTGCTTCCACATGCCTCTTCCCATCTGCTCCCTGGGCTTTGAACAGAATGGAAATGCTGAGAGGCATGGCAAAGCCAGAGCCACTGCTGTCAGTTGGCCCAAGGACACCTGCCCTCATGGTGTTTGGCACAATCCAAGTCATCTACACTTTGATAAGAGCTGCAGTCTAGGCCTGTCCACTACAGGAGCTGCACATGCACCGAAGGCTGTTTTTATTAAGTTTCTCTCCTTAGTAAAGCAAAGAGGCCATGAAAAATTAAAGACACTTGAGAATCAAGAAATTGGGGTGAAAGGAATATCTAGCATGCAATGGGTCCCATTGTTTAGTCCTGTTTCATAGCCACGGAAAGGCTCCCACCTGTGGAGTGCTTGCCTGTGTTCCTCTTCTGGGTGTTCCTGGTGTAATTCTTCCATCTGTCATATGGAGTATTCTAGGAGAAGCCTCCCTACTCCTGTAGCCTGCAGAGGAATGACAGATGAATGTGGGGGCAGGGAAAACACATGGCCCATCTCTCTGAGTGGGTTTGTGTGATTTCAAGTAAAGCAGAGCACATGGCACAGGAGCTTTCAAAAAGAATATACTCCCAATGTCAAGGGTTGTGTCTTCCCTACTGTTTCTGTTTCCCATCTATCTTTTTTCCTTATTTTTTGGTAAAAGGAGAGAGTGTTGCTCCAACAGACCAGAAGGAAGGAAGGAAGGAAGGAAGGAAGGAAGGAAGGAAGGAAGGAAGGAAGGAAGGAAGGAAGGAAGGAAGGAAGGAAGGAAGGAAGGAAGGAGGGAGGGAGGCAGGAAGGGAGGAAGGAAGGAAGGATAGAAGGGAAAGGAAGGAAGAAGGGAGGGAGGGAGGAAGAGAGAGAAAGAGAGAAAGGAAAGAAAAATATTGGACATATGGGTGGGGGAGAATTTGACAACAAAAGAGCAGCGCAAGGGAATTTTGGGGTTAAGAGAATTGTTCTGTATCCTGACTTTGGTGATGGTTATATATATGACTCTATACATTTATCAGAATTCATAGAACTCTATGTCAAAAAGTGACGCCTGCTATTTCTAAAGTATAAAGTAAATTTATAAAGGTTTTCAGACCTGTCACTAGCCCCAACAGCTCCCTTTATGAAAAGGATAATGATGTCAACTAAGGGGACACGAAAATGTTTATTGAAATTGATTGAATCGCCCTATTCCATCCAATGTAGTAGCCCCAGTCACATGGATGTGGACAGAGCACTTGAAATGGATAATTAAATTAAGACATGCTGTAAGTGTAAAACACACACCAGATCTCAAAGACTTCATACAAAAAAAAGAAAAGAATGTAAATCAGCTACTAATAATTTATATATATTGATTACATGTTGAGATGGTAATATTTTGGATATATAATTAAATAAAATATACTATTAAAATTAATTTCATTAGTTTATTTTAACTTTTTAAAATAGGACTACTAGGAAATTTCAAATTACATGTGTGGCTTACATATTTCTATTGGACAGCGCTGGCTGAAACTATGTACAGGTATAGGTAGGTGCATCATGAAATTAGCTATTCATTTGGAGACTCCTTGAAAGCTGCCCCTACTCCACCCTAATTTTATACTCATTACCCAGAGCGTTGTTCTTAGCCACCAGCTATTTTTTCTTCTAGGTTCCATTTCTTATTGGAACTGAGACTTAAGCATAATCTTTGGTCAAATGACTCCTAAGTTGATATCTCTCAACCAGCATCTTTCTAGACCAGTGGCTGTAAACCAGGTCCAATGTCGCCCCCCAGGGAATAACATGTGGCAATGTCTGGATACATTGTTAGTTGTCACAACTTGGGGAGTGAAGAGACTACTGGCATCTAGTGTGTAGAGGCCAGAGGTGGTGCTAAACATCCTACAATGCACAGGACAGCCCCCACAACAAAGAACTCTCCAGCCCAAAATGTTAATACAGCTGAGGTAAAGAAACCCTGATAAACATTTGATAAAGTATATCTGGGTCCTGCATTCACCAGATTTACAAAAGCAAAACATTGGTTTGAACAGAATAGGTAATTAATAATGTCATAATAGGATGTCTTAAAAAGAGATGGTGGTAAGTGATAAAAGTATGGATTATTTCTCAATTATATTCTTTGTTTCCAAATGCTGACATGATATTTCTACTTGGATATCAACATAGCTAACACTTAACTCATCAACTTTCCCTTTAACAAATCGTTTTCTGAGCATGTCATTACTATTTTAATCTCCTTGGTTAGAAAATCGGGGTGTCCCTTTGACCATCTCCTCTAGTTTCTCCATCTCTTATCAAGATTTTTAAAAATTCCTCTAATTTAGTCAAAATAAAGAATTTTGCTTACTTCTTTTCCGACTGTGGGTAAACAATTTTAGGGTCATATCAGTGCATTAAAAAGTATAAATATATAATGTGGTCCCAATGTGTAATCTAGTGGAGGAGGTATGTTATGTGATCTCTTGTAATGCCAAAAAAGACGACTATCACACAGGTAGTACATAGGTGACAAATAAATAATAGAGATAAATGTTATCAAAATTCTGAGGAAAATAAGGTAAATATAAAAATATGTCTATTCTAGATTTCTGATTCCACTATTACTGAAATAGTTTCCTCTACCTCCTGTTTTAAACCCCCATGATTTTTAGTTTAATTTTCCTGAAACACTTCTTTTATTGTGATATTTCTCCTGCTCTAAAGGACTTCTTCTTCCTTAATGTATTAATACCCAGCTCCTCTCCCCACTTTTAAAGGCACCCTACAATTTGCCCCAACTCTACCTTCATTTCTCGCTATCCTCCAATGTGCTTGCTAATACCTCACAATCCAGCCAGGTGGACCTATTCACAAGTCCCACCCCATGCTTTTTGGAGCTGCCCCCTCCATTCCTTTGCTGATATCAGCCCAAGCCATCTTTTCAGGTCCATCTCAATCTCTGTCTTGAAGCTTTCCTTACCTCTCTAAGGGCTCACTCTTTCCCTTCTTTGAATTGCTTTGTACTCAGACACCATCCAACATTAAACATTCTTATCCTCTGGAAGTTGCATTCGTAATCAACACTATCCAACACTGAATGTTCTTACTCTCTGGGAAGAAGCCATGTCGTAGTGTGTTTTTAACACCTAAATTCACCTCAAACAGTCCCTAGTAGATATTAATGCCTAGGTCCTGCTCAAAGACAGAATCACTGATGTTGTACCTTTGGAGAAATCTTACTAGGATTCTTCTGTGAAGAAAAACGTACATAACTGATTCCTTCAAGCAAACAAATAAAATACCCCGTCCACATAAGTGTTGAATTTCAAAGCAATTAACCTGAAGACTGCACATATATTCTAGTTTTCAGACTTTTCTATTTCTCCCTTTTAAGAACTTCTTTAAGAGCCTGTGGCACATTCTTTCATATATTCAAAAACTGTAAATCTTAATATGAGGGTGAACTTGGTTTTTTAAACTGGCATTTAGAGCCACGTCAGGGAATTAAGATGAGTGAAACTGGGTCGTGTCATAAATGGTTTAAGGAAGAAGAGTGAGTGGAATCCATAAACTCCCTTTTCCTATTGATTTTAATCTATATAGTTTTGCATAAGGGCTAGAATTCTGATTCCCAGTGGAAGAGCTGTGTCCTGCACTGCAGGCCTCACAGATATCATTGGCAAAGCCAAGATTTCTGTCCATTCTGTCGGCTGCTTTGTGCTACTCTTCACCTCATGTCAACTTTCCCTCAGTGATAAAGTGCACCCTTAGGCAAGAAAAATGTGATTTACAACACCAGGGAAAGCCCAGCTAATTCCAGGGCAGCTAGGATAATCGACTGAATGGATGGGAGCTGACTGCTAATGCAGCCCGGTTCAAGTATTTATGGACAAGTTTTAGGATGCAGTGACCTCTCAGTGAAGCTGAAAGGTGGTAAAAGATGGTAATCAAGACTTCAGAGGTAGAGTGAACAATGATGCAAAGTGGGAGCTGCTTTTGCTGGGGAAGATGACAGTGAATCAATCAATCTCTCTCTCTCTCTCTCTCTCTCTCTCTCTCTCTCTCTCTCTCTCTCTCACTCACTCTCACTCTCCCTCCCCCTCTTCCTTCCTCCGTGCGTGTGTGTGTGTGTGTGTGCGTGTGTGTGTTCACAGATATGGGCCAGATAAACTGAATACTATTTCAAGTACCATCATTTAGACTTTTATCACTGCATATATTCAGTGCCCATTTGTCAAACTCGCATCAGAGTTGGCTGCTTTGATATATAATAATAGATTACATTTTAGGTCTTACGTTCCATCCCACTTGTTTTTGAGCTCTGCTCAACCTTATGATCTGGTGCATAGGCCTCAAGCAGAGGGGAATAGGTGCTTTATTATGTAGATGGTTCTTATCACACATTATTTCTTCTAATCCTCACAGCAACTTGTCTGAGGTAAATGCAATTGTCCTCGTTTCCACAAATGGGGGATGTAATCTCAGAGACTTGAAGGATCTTGATCAAGGTCAGGCATATAGTAAGTTTGTGAGTGGAATGGAATGGCCAGATCAGTCTCCCCTCTTCTAGAAGATTCTAAATCCAAATGTGAGAGTCTTCCTGAAAAATCTGCTGATGTACTGTTAGCAGAGTTATGTATTTCTGCTGAGTCATCTTCAGAATGATGACCTGCTTTGATAGACTGCCAGGGTTTAGAACTTCTTTGAACTGGAGGCTCCTTTCATCCTGTAGAACGTTATCAGTCGGTGTCTGGTGATCCTTCCTTGTTTCCTAAGCTCTAAATGAGAGAGAACAATGCAGTCCCATTTTGATATTCTGTAGCTTCTCTCTGCTTAGTCATGCCACTAAGCACCTTGTTGTGTGAGAGGCAACATATAAGCTATTTGCTGAGTGCATGAAAATGAGGCTCATTTTTCTCTACAATTTATAAAGCATTTTCACATGTAACATCTAATTTTATTTCATCTTGGCAAAAGAGAATTCGCTGAGGCCAAACATTTCCACAGCAGTGGTTAATCAAGGGTACTTATTTTAAATCATTATTTATCTTTGCACTAAATGATAGGCACGAAAGAGAAATGCCTTTAATCACTTACTGATAGGGCAAACTGGATTTACTAATCTGAGTCTCTAAAGGTAAAGTCTGGGAATCTGCATTGTTTTAAAAAGCTGTCCTGTGAATCTTTTATATAATATTTTTTACTATGATTGCCCAGCCAGAGTCTTAAGATGGAGGCCACTGAACAGAACGATGCCTTAATGTCCGTCTGGCGCTATTTTCCATGTATCTGCAGCTCACTGGGACGTAGGTGAATACTCTTCCAGGCCCCCCGAAAGAGTTAATTAAAATAAAAGAATTGATTTTTACTACTTAGTGTGCAACTGTCTTTCTGAAGCTGCTGTGATCTGATTAGTTCACTTATAGCCTGAGAGCTGACACTGACATGGATTTGGGGTTATTTTTAATTAGAATTTTTTTTCCATTCATTATCCAAAATTAACACAACTAGATTCTTCAGAAAACGAAAGTGTTTAAATTTTGAAGGAAAAAGTTAAATCCTCAATCACTGAGACATTGATACCCACTCCATCTTTGCATTAGATTCGATATAAAATGAAACACATTTAGTTCCTGGACTCCAGGAGAGTTAATGCAGCTACATTTGGTTACCAACCTAACTAAGCCAACATGTGAAGTAGTATAGGGGGAAAATTCTCAAATAGGGCATTCTATTAGGTAAAGAGATATTTTGACTGCTGAGAAACATAAATAGCCTTGACCCACTTCGCTAACTACAACGAAATGGCCGTTGCCTAGGAAGAACCCGTGAGACTGATGTGCATTGTCTAAGTCTAACTTTAATCTTCAAAACAAAGAAAAAGACATGCATACCAGTCAGCTTTATCTTACTGTAAATCTACACCAGGGATCCTCAACCTCTGCCCCTCCTGATATTTGGGACGACGGGAATATTCTTTGTTGTGAAGAGCTGTTTTGCGCATTGCAGGATGTTTGGCAGCATCCCTGGCCCTCACCCACTAACTGCCAGCAGCACTCCTTCCCCAGTTGGGAGCCCCACAATTATCTCCAGAAGTTGCCAAATACCTTCTGGGGAGCAAATCATTCCCAGTTTAGAACTATTAATTTCTATGCACTAATTTCTTTAATTTTAACTTCGGCAATAACATTAAAAAAAAAATTTAATGGAAGGAATTCCTTAAGATGTGCTTAACATAACTAAAAATAAATTTGTTTAAATATTTGGAAAAAACATTCAAAAACTATTTTAAGATCAAAGATGTAGGAAGAGGGTGAAGCTTTCCAGTTTTGTATATACTGAAACAAATTTTATTACGCAGGTGATGCAGGTTTACATCAGTGGTAAGTGAAGACTCACACTGTTGAGATTGAGAGCAAGATTAGTTTAAGCATCCTAGAGTTCCTGCCTCTAAAGCAATAAGACAAGCCTCTGACATGCAAAATAGACTTTGATATAATCAGAAAAATGGAAAGGGCAGTTGGAAGAGCATGCAGTCTCCCCATTTTAAAAGTGTTCTCTTGTATTTCAAATGTATACGTCTCAAAAAGTATTTTGCATCATCCTGAACTTAACTCCTGAGTATATCAGTGTTTCTGTGCCAACAAGTTACCTCCCTGACCATTCCCACTCCACGCCCCGAATCAGTGCAACCAAGTCACTTCACTCCACGTCACTCCTTACTTCCTCTCCGTTAAGGAGCCTGTAAACCAAGACGTCCCTACGTCCCAAGGCCTCAGGCAGTGGCCAAAGAAATAAACTTCAGGGAGAGTTAAGAGGATTGCAGGATGAGGGGCAGAAAAGGAGGCACTCAGGAATGGAACTGTGCAAGTACCAAGGCAGCCTACTAGTAAAGCCTCTTGAGGAATACTCATCAAAATATGTGTTTTTTTCTTATTATTATTTTCTTTTAGGACCTCTAAGGATTAAAAACATTAAAAGAAGATCTAATTATTTTGCTTTTCTGTATAGTATGACCATCTATGTGGTATAAATTCTTTAGCTTTGCCTGTGTTTGACCTTTATGTGAATAGAATCAATCATATATATACACATATATACATATATATGTGTGTGTGTATATATATATATACACACACACACACATATATGTATATATATGTATAACAACTTGGTGGTTTCAACCAGCATTAAAGTTTAAGATTCATCTATGTTGATGCTTGTAACTAATTTGTTTTCCCTGCCATTTAATATTCTACTGTAAAAATCACATTTGTTTTTATTTATTTATTTATTTATTTATTTATTTATTTATTTATTTATTCTATTGTTGATTTTGGTTATTTCCAGTGTTACCCATTACCTAGATAAGACATCTATGACTATTTTAGGTGTCCCTTGATACAGGTGTTCAAGAGTTTTTCTTACTGCTCACGTGAGGGTGAAAATTCCAGATTTTAGTGGGTGTATGTCTCCAAATGTCTAGATAATGCCAAGTTGTTTCCGAGATTGTTTGTATCATTAAATTCCTCCAGCTCATCATCTTCACCAACACCTGTAATTGATAGGCATTTTAACATTTGCCAATCTGATAGTGTGAAAAAGTAGTTCATTGTGGTTTTAATTTACATTTCCATGATTATTAAAAAGCTTGAAATCTTTTCTATGTTTTCATTGAATAGTTATGTTTCCCCTTTAGTCAGAAAATTTTGTTCATTTTGTTTCACTGTTTGTCTTTTTCTTACTGCTTCATGTGTGTTTTGTGTATATTCTGGATCTAATTCTTTCTCCAGTTTAAGATATATATATGTATATATGTATATATATATACATATATACATATATATACATATATACATATATATATGTATATATACGTGTATATATATACATATACACACACATACCAGTTAGTGATTTATCTTTTTACTCTGTAGAATTTTTTGATAAATAATGGTTCTTAATTCTAATGTAGTCAGTTTTACAATACTTTATGTTTTGTACTTTTATTGCCCATTTTAAGAAATTTACTGTCCCCTGAGGTGCTAAGCTACTCTCCTATATTTTCTTCTAAAAGTTTTAGTTTTGCCTTTTACTTAGAAGTCATTAAGTCGCCTTGAAGTGATTTCTTGAAATGGTTATGTGATATGCAACTATTTCCATTTTTTTTCCATATGGATAACCAATGGCCCGATGTCATTTATTGAAATGTCCATTCTTTCTCCACTAATCAATCTTCAAATGGACAGCTTTGTGCAAATTGGAAAAGTGTGCCCTCTTTCAGACAGTCAGATTGAAAAAATCATCCTATTTGAATGGGCCAATTAGTGAAAAAAAAAAATCATTCCTCTAAGCATGTGTATTAGGAAAAGATTCCCCTTCCTCCCAGAAGATGATTCCTTGACAGGCACGTGGCCTATTCTACTTGGTCTGCTTTCATTTCCACTTGAGCTGAGTGCCCTCTTGGCATGTGCCCTTCTCTATTGGTCAATATGTCTATCTACATACCAACACTGTATTATCTTAACAATTATAGCTTTGTGATAAGTCTTGGGTTTCGAGAGAGCAAATTTCATTTGTTCTTATTCAGTTGTTTGGCTTTTTCTTTTGACTCTTATTTCCACACAATTTTTTTAATTAGATTATCATGTTCAATGAAAAATCCTGTTTGTGATTTGGTTGGAATAACATTGAATTCATAGACCCAAGTGGGAGGAATTGAAGTGTTTTTTTTTTTAATATTGAAGTTTCTTACCCATAAATACAGATGTGTCTCCATTCTTCTAATTCAGTTTCATAATTTTTTCCTTAATGATCTTTATTTTGTGATACTTCTGTCTAAGATTCTTAGTATTTTTGCTGTCTTAATTTGCTAAATTATTTCAATTTCATTTTCTAACTCTTTGTTGCCAGTGTATAGAAACATTTTTTGCTTTTATATTGATTTGTTATTTGGCAAACTTGCTAAACACTTATTCTCATTATTTGTCAATAGTTTGGGGGGAGGTTCTTTGTGGACAGTCTTATCATCTGCAAATTATGACAAATTTGCTCCTTCCCTCCCAATTCTTATAATTCATTTTATTTTATTTTCTTACTGCAATAACTAGTTATTTCCACTCTTCATGAGAACCCACAGCTAAACTATAATACATTTCCTAATTTCCTTTGGGATCAGATAGGTCCATATGACTAAATTCTAGCCAATGGAATGTGAGCAGAAGGGAAGCATACCCACTGAAGGACTGTCCATTAAAACGTCTCATGCCTGATCCTCCTGTTCTTTCCCTTGCTACTAGGTTGTGGCACATGAACCTGTCAACTATCAAAGCTGTGTATGAAAGATAGCAAAATCCACAATGTGGAGGGAACCCCAATCCCTAAAGCAACATACACACACAAAAGAGCTGCCCATCAATCTAAAACACTCATATTGGACTTTATTTAAACAGAATATAAGCTTCCATTATATTTTTATCCATCATACATTTAGGGGTTTGTTTGTTTTTTAAATGCTAGTTTTACCTTCGGTAATATACTGTAAATTCTAGTATAGAGTAGAAGTAGTGACGGTGAACAACCCTGTCATCTTTGATTTTAAGAAGAAAACTTTTAAAGTTTTACAACAAAATATAATGTTTACTGTAGGATTTTTGTTTTCCTAGTTTGCTAAATGTCTTTTCATGAATCATTGACTTTTATCAAGCTTTTTCTGAATATATTTAAATGCCTAGTTTCTTTTCTACATTTAACTCTTTAATAAATTTGGAATTTGTTGTAGCCAATGTTTTTATGTAAAGATCCAAATTTATCTTTCTCTTACCAGCTACTCATATGAGTGAGGATTAGGTTTGGCTACATACAACAGAAGAACCAAAATAACTGTGACTTAAACAAGAGGGGACTTTATGTCTTCATGATTTAAAAAGTGTTTAGAGGTAGGCAGTCCAGCCCCATATGGCAGTTCTGTCATCTCCGAGAATCCCGGTTTCTTATATCATTTTGCTCTACCATTCTAGTCATGACTTCCAACTTGAAAGTCCCCTTATGACTTGTATAGATATTGAAGCTCAGCCATCATTTCCATAATCCAGCGGAAGAAAAAGGAAAGAAGGGTGGAACAAAAGGATCCATTTCTGGCTGAGGCAGTTCTCTTTAATAGTTTTCTCAAAGTCCTACACAGCATTGCCACTCACATCTCATTGGTTAGGGTTACTTTCATGACCACAAATAAGGCTGGGAGACATAGCTTGATAACAAGGCACTTTACCACTCCTAAAGAATTGAGTCTCTGCTGCTAAGGAAGAAGGGGAGACTATATATTGGGTAGCAACTAGTGACCTCTACCACATTAACTAAATTTTCTGATTTTAGCTATTTTTAACAACTGATGAATAAGACTGTCTTTCTCTATTGTCTTGTGATGCTTTCTTGATTATTTATTTACATTTTATATATAATGAACTTACTATTGTTTCATTAGTTGAGCCATATATTTTTTCAATAGTGGCATGCTGACTTATTTACTATCATTTGTGCTATGCTTTGCTTTTGGACAGGAATAGTTAATCCACCATCATTAATTTCCCATTTCCTTTTTTTTCTTGGTTATTTTTAGCTGTGGATTTTTGTACACACTCTAGAACCTTTATGATAAATTGCGAAGAAAATCCTTGGATTTTAGAATTTGATTTGGTAAAAGTCTTCAAATCTTTACAAAATTAAGCCTTCCCCTACAGAAATATATAGGTTTCTCCATTTATTTAAGCCGTAGTATCATACATTCATATAGGTATTACATATTTCTGATGTAACATTATTTTCACATATTTTATGTTTTTTTGATTCAATGAATAGTCTTTTCCTTATATTTTAAATTACCTGTGATATATGAAAAAAATAAATGCATCTTTATACCTTTGTTTAATATGCATTCATTTTACTGTCTCTCCATGATTTATTTTGGATGATATGCATATCCCTCAAGTAATTATAACTTTTACTCTTTTACAATGGATATTTAAATGTCATGAATCAATACATTGCCCATATCTTCCAGAATACTTTTAATTAACTATGACGATATGTGTTCCTTACACTTGGACTGATTTTTGTAGTAATATATCTAGTTTGCACTGTTACATATGTATGTTGTTTTGATGTGAACGCTCTTTATATTTTTGAGAAGTATCCTTCTATTCCTCATGAATTTTTTTAAGAAGGAATCATCAAGCTTTATTGAACACCTTTTCAGTATCTACTATGTTTATATGACTTACTAATATAATGAGTTATATCATTTGATTATCTTATCTTAAACCATTATGATATTTTTGGTTGTGGTGAATTATTATTTTGCTACATTTTAAATTTTTATTTACTAGTATTTTTGGTGGCACTTCTGTAGAAACTTTTTAATTTTGGTTAATAGTTATATTTGCATGTGAAAGACAGGAGGAGAAAAAAATGGAGGGAGAGAAGGATGGGGAATTTGAGAGAGAGAGAGATGTTTGGAGAATTTTTAAAAGATTATTCTGGTTTCATAAAATGAATTGGGTAACATTCTATATTTTTCTGTTTCCAAGAGAAGTTTATGAAAAATAAGAATTGTATAATTAAGGATTTGAAAGAATCCACCTAAAAACATTTTGGCCCAAAACTGTTTTGGGAGGTAATGCTTTGATAACATTTTTAAGAGCTCTGGATAATTGAATTATTTAGGTTTTCTGCTTTTGCCCATGGTGATAAAAGTTTCCGAGATTACAAAGACCTAGGAATGCATTTCAGAAAACAAGAAAGAGAGCAACATAGCCATGTCCATGTGCTTTGCTTTTTCTGAGCGTGTTTCTAGCTTGGATAACTGGCATCCTCCCTTCCCCTTGGTCCAGCCCGCGTGAGGGCCTGGAGACCAAGGCCTCATCTGTACATCTACCAAGAGCCTTACGTTTATTTACACAAGTCTCCTACCCAGCAATTAAGAGTGTATCTGTAGAACAGTCCCAAAATAAATTAAGTGACATTGGAGAGGTAGGCCTGACCTATCAAGCCAAAAGCAATGAGGAGGATGGACCCTGACATGGGGCTGGGATGTCACTGAAATGCAGATTCTTGTTCCCGACCTTGCCACACTCCAGACTTTGTCTCCTTTTACCATCTTCCTAATCTTCTACTCCCCAGCATCACCCCGTGGTCGCCAGTTCCTGTTGCCTTTACCTGCAACCTTCCCTCCGCCACCCTCTCTTCTCTCATACCGCTTTGAATCTGCTTGTTTATCTGTGTCCCTCTCTAAATGGAAAATGCCATGATAGGAGGGAACATGTCTGTGGTTGTACATAATTATACTTGCCACAGGGGGTCCTAATTGGACCCCTGCCCAAGTCGTCCATTTACCCCAGTGCTCAGTGCCTAGCAGAATGCACAGCACATGATAGGAATTCCATTTGTTGAATGAATGAACGAATGAACAAATGACATTCTTTTCCAATTAAGAGTAGCCCAAACCTCAATCGTTTTGGAAACACCAGCAAGTGGCACCTCAGACCCCAGAGAAGAAAACAACAGACTTCCTTCCATGTGATCACTGTCTTGTAGTAAAAGCTCCTTCACATCTGTTATGAATCAGCCCAAAGAGAAGTCTTCTGTTTTCTTAAATGAAAAGCTTAAAATTGTTTGCTGCCAAAAGTAGGCTAACTTAACTCTTGCTGTGGTGTGCCATAGATGGGTTACAGGTGTGATATCAGTCTCTTCAGTTCAGAGTGAAAAGACCTGAGTTAGCTGGGCCCCTGCCCAAGTCATCCATTTACCCCAGTGTGTCACACAAACGTGAGCCCAGGACATCTAGGGTGGGTTTGAACAAGCTTGCAAGCACTGATGACCACTATGTTAGCATACTGGCCTGTGTTATTAATGGTTTTTAGCCATTATGAGTTCTTACCTAGATGTGTCTTGAGATGAGAAGTCAAAGGAAGCACCATATTTTCAAGCTCTGCAGAATTTAGCAGCAGTCCTATCTCCCTGAAGTCCTGGAATTTCTCCAACTTAAAAAATGAAAGAAAGAGAGAGAGAGAGAGAGAGAGAGAGAGAGAGAGAGAGAGAGAGAGAGAGCAGTACATGTTATTATTAGTAGTAATAGTCGTAAAAGTCGTAGCGGTAGTAATTGTAATTGTAGTAAGTAGGAGGAGTGGAAATAGTTGTGGTAGCAACAGCAGTAGTAATCATATTTCCAAAGGCAAAAATTTTAGGTGCAATGAAATGTCTAATCTTACATTTTTTGTACGTGGGACCCAAGATGTCAGCGGTCAATAGCTGGAAGCAATCAGCTACAAACAAGGAATTTCCTTAAAATCTTGTGCTTTATCTTAAAAACCCATGCAAATTTACTTGCTACTCCATAAGAGGTCAGTGTTATCTTGTCCTCCTCCCCCCTTAAAAAAATGAAAACTATTAATATGAGTTATAAATATGCTCCCGGAACATGGACCAAGTTCATCTTGTGGCTTCAAGAACCCCCCTACTCCACCCCCTCACTTCCAAACAGCCTGGGGTGTTGAGAATTCATGTGTAGTTTCTTTGCTGCCCAAGAAGGCATGAAATAAAAGACAAGCTACAGAAGTTCCATGTTAATAGGGAAAATAACAGATGGGACAAAAAAAAAAGACACCCAACAAACAAACAAACAACAAAAAACCAGAATGAAATGGTGAATTTTTTGTTTTTTAAGGAAATAGGAGTAAGTGTTTTCTCCAGGCTGTGATGACAGCATTCTAAGCACGCCGCTGGACCTCCCAGTATCTCCCTGTAATTCCAGAACGGCTGGGAGCCTTGTTCTGACAGCATCTCAGTCTGTCAGTGGTCCATCATTGTTTATCATACTCACGTTCAATTACGCTTGGCATGTGCTCTCAGTCTGGAAACTCTGCCAAATACCGTCTCTGACTGCAACTTGGTTGCCTCTGAGTAAGGAGGTTTGATCAGTGTTTGAGCAGTATTTTATCATCAGTTCAGGGGAGGACATCATTTGGGCCTTCTCAGATAATGTGAAATATGGTGTTTTGATGAGACTGGGGTAGCCCTCCAGGCTCCACGTTCAGAGGAAAAGCTCTGGAAGAGGTGCTAATATAGTGTTGGCACTGGACCTGACTTTCTTAGCTGGTGAATATTGTAATCAGGCTGAATCCTATCTTTCTGATGGCTGCCCTGATTCTGTGCTGACTCAGCTTTCCTTATGCCTTCTTGTCAATGTATGAAAGGTACCATCTAGAGTCTGGGGAAAGAAGATCAGTTCATCTCCTTTTATTGTTTCTAGAGAACTATCTGTATTTGGACAAATAACTCAGACTGTCATCTATAAAATGAAATAATGGGATCATATAATCTCTAAGGTGTCTTCCAGTTTGTGTGTTTTGGGATTTTGAAATTTTCCATTATGCTGTCTCAGAAGTAGAGATGCTTCATAGCCCCATGTGGAAAAAGAGATCCTTAAAATATTTTATGAGCTGAAGGTCCCAATGAACTAGAAGAATGTCATAAGTCTATACCCAAACGAGACAGGACTGAAAAGTCCACCCCCTTTATGCCATCAAAGAACCAAACTAAAATTCCTTGAGAATTGATTCAGATGGAGAACAAGAATGCCCAAAGTAAATGGTAAATGGTAAAACAAAACAAAACAGGGTGGGAGGAAACTTTTGGAGGTGATGGATAAGTTTATGGCATTGAGTGTGATGATGGTTTTACAGGTGTATACTTACCTGCAAACACATTAAGTTGTTTTCATTAAATATATACAGCTTTTTGTATGTCCGTCATCCTTCAACAAGCAGTTAAAAAAATTAAAAAGGTAAATGGTCCCACCAGCTCATTCGGTGGGACCTCAGGGACTCCCCCTGGAGAATATAAAAATGCTCATCTCTCCTGGGCTCTGATGGTCTTGGGGTAGACTGCTCAGTTTGTAATATTTCTTCCCCTGCAACATCAACTGTGTACCTTGGGTGGGCGAGGCTGACTCTTTGGTACATTTCCTCAATGGTCAGATTTTAAAACCTTGTTTAAAGAACACAGCTCTAAGCCTTTGACATAATTTGGAGGAGGATGGAAGCCAAGTAGCATCTGGAGAATATGGGAGGGGACCTGGCATGCTTGGGGCTGCAGGGTGGGTGTGCAAGTTGTCTCCCGGTAGCTTTGCTTGCTGAGAAATGCATGGTCCCCCTGGGGGAGATGATCCCATAGTCCATTTTTTTGCAACAAGAGCAAATAGTAACAAAGGCTTGTACTCAGAATGTGAGAGCTGGAAGGGAACTCAAAGTTCACCTTAGTCAACCCTCAATCTGAAAATGAAGAGACCAAGACCAAACACGACTGAGTATTTGGTCCTGCTCCCAAGCTAATTAATAGCAGAGCCAGCTGTGGAAACCTGGTATCCTGAAGTCAGAAAGGCCCCACTTCAAAATCTGCCTGGGTCTCTCCGGGGTTATGTTCCCTTCACTAATGTGCCCAATCTCCCCTGAGCCTCAGATTCCTCATCTACAAAACAAGAACGATTCTCCCCGCCCCCCCGTTTTTTAGGGTTCCTGCGCAGACTGAAGTCATGTATAATACATACACTAATTGCTCAGTGCCCTCTATGTTGGAGAGGCATTTGGTATTTTCTTGCCCTCCCCTTCTCTTACCACAGATTTAATCGAAGCGCCATGAAGTCAGTGATTTCCTTTTCTCAAATGTGCTCTGGTTGCAATCTGGTGTTGCATAACCCGCTGGATGAGGACACGGCTCCCCTGGGAGCTGTAGCCAAGTGGCCAGACACGCTGGCGCGGGTTGGGCGTTCCGTCCAGCAGAGGGCAGCAAAGCACGGGCTCCTACGCAGCCCCGTTTGCGAACAGCCAGCCATTATGTTCCCCTAAGGGAAAGGCCTAAGGAGCTCTTTGCAGTGTGTTCTTTTCAGTGGAAGCATTTTTCCTGTCTCATTCAGTGAGGACACAGTGTTTTGGTAACTGATATGTAGCCAGACTTTTTTTTTTTTTTTCCAGCTTGGCTTTGTTTCATTCGGTTTTGCTGGAGGGGTAATCTAATCAGTCAATTTATTAGTCATTTTCCTCCCATGCATCAGGCATGGTGCTACGCACCTAATATTCAGTATCACAAGTATTCCCAATTTAGTAATGATGATTGCTATTCCTATAAGTTTAGTAATGTGTAAGAACAAAAGCTGTTTCTTAACCAAGGATGGGGCTGGGATGAAGTCTCTCTGTCCAAACATAATTGCCATTTATTAAGTACAGGACGTAAGTTAGGCACTTTTACAAATGCAGGGCATTGGGAAACAAAAAAGAATATGGCAAGTCATTTTCTTGATTTTGAAAACGATGTACAATTTTCTCCTCTGAGCAATTATTTTGGGAGGAGGCGGGGCTTGTTAGGAATGGGATTCCCAGACCCCAGCCCAAAGCTGCTGGATCAAAATCTGCAGGTTCACAAATTCGTAAGCGAATTCTGAGCACTTTCAAGTATGAGAAGCAAGGCCCTGGAGGGCAGCCAGTAGCTGCCTTCAAATATTTGGACGGCCAATATTTGAAAGAGGGAGTGTATTTGTTTTGCTTTGCCCTAAAAGGCAGATTTAGCTTTAATTAATGTAAGCCGCAAGAGAAGGAGGTTTCCAAATCCTTAAAGAGCAAGGCATTTGGAGTTAGACTTCATCCCACGCCTTACTAGCTCCCTACTAGTCACTGGGTGAGTTTAAGCCGGAGTAGCCCAGCTAAACTGCTTCTCAGTATCTATAAAATGGCGATGTTGCTATCGAAACAACTAAAACTGTTTTTTTTTGTTGTTATTATTCAATGAGATAATTGAAAATGATTTGTACATTTGTAAATACTGTACAAATGTCAGTCACAACCATCAGCAGGGGTGGTCCAAGATGGAACAGACGTGCTGCCCTGTGAGGTGAGCATGTCCTCATGAGTTTAGGGACGGTGAGAAAGGATGTGGGGACGTATGTCTGGGATTCTTTTTAAGAATTCAGTACAGCTGGACCATGTGGTGTAAACGGGGATGGAGTGATGAAAAGCTGGATAGGGGAGACAATGGCAAAATGAGGAGGAGAACCCAACGTTCACTCATATCATATTTATTATATCAGGAGGAAAACCAGGGTCTCCCCCAGCTCCCTACCCTTCAAACGCTTGGCTCTTCGGAACCAATGATAGGTGGCATCGGGTTGAGTAGGAGCCTTAGGAACAGCCTGGACCCTTCGAGTTAACTACAGTACAGGAGAAAGCAGTCTGTTTACTGTTTCTCGCTGTCTCTGCATCCACACAATTAGGAGCAAATGCAAACAATGCCAGGAAGTGTGAGCATGTAGCTTGCTCACTGGGTGACCGCTCATACCCAAAGCTGCACTTATCTTGTCAGCACTGTGTTATTAAGCAGGAAGGGAACAGTGGCCTCTTCTGGGAGGCAAGTGAGCCTAGGAACTCTGAGGCACTTGGCACTTGGGTGCCCCCCTTGCAAGGCAGCAGAGGGCACAAGAGTGAGAAGAACAAGCATGGGGTCCGCACTCTGTGCCTGGGACACAGTAGGCGCTCCATAAATGCAGGTGGAATGAACGAGTGAAGGAATGACTGAAGAACACAAAACTCAGCCAACAGCTTGTTTTCATCCTTGCATATCCTCCTCTACACATCCTACAAATCACCCAAAACAAAGATAAAACTTCCATTAGCCTGGAATAGGTTGACCCTCACAGGCCTTCGATCTGACTTGAATGGCATCTCTCAAACACTGCGATGGTTAAGGAAAGGGCATACTATACAGAAACCCATTGTATCAAGTTCTGCCTCAGAGAACGCTCATTAGTCTGACATAATTACATTTCTCATTGTTTGCTCTTGTCATCCGGTATTGGATACTCAATCAAGCTTAACACCACAATCACTCCAGGTTTGAATTCTGGTTTTTAAGCCATCTCCATCTAGTATTTTGTTTCTAAGGGTGGAGGGCTGGGGTAGCAGAGGAGCTGGGAACTGTAATATTCGTTAATGAGGAACGGGGTAGGAGCTCGAACCATCTTTGGTAACATGGTCCTGGTCAAAACAACTGCTCGTCTATTTTTGAGGCCTGTTTTTCACACTCAGACAGTTTCTTCCTAAGTCAGAGGCAAGCCTTCCTCCCTCCCCTCCTGCCTCACCTTCTTTCCCTCCCTTCTCCCCCTTTCCTTTCCCTCCATCCCTCCCCAGGTTTTCTGATTACTTTTATTAAAGCATGGTGCGGTAAAGAGTGTGGAATTTGGATCAGGCTGTTCGCGTGCTATTTCCGGCCTTGCCCCTGACTAGCCGAGTGACCCTGAGGAAGCCAGTCACTCCCTACGAGCCTCAGTTTCCCCATCAGTGAACAGAGACCTTGCCAACCTCTCGTGATTTCTATGAAGCTGTCTATGAAAGAGCTTTGCAAAAGTGTCGTGCACATGTCTCTCTCATCATTTTTTTTGGTTTAGTTCCTCTCTGTGTCATTCCATTTGCTTTCTCTCATGTTCTTCTCTTTTCTCTCAAAACTGACATTTTAAAAACTGTTGCTGTTAAAATGAGTACTTGCCTCTTAAACATCTTCAAGTTGCTAAGCAGCATCTGCCCCCCCACTTCCCTTTTATGCAGCCTGGTTGCCATAGTATCATCTGAGCATGGTAACAAGAAGCAAAGAGCAATCATTTTTCACTAAATGGGGTTGGGCAAATAGATAAACACACTGAAATATTTCCTTGCAACCCATCTCGAAGAAACAACCTGGTTTCTTTAGTCAGCTGCTACCTGGATTTCCTGCTCACTTATAGCAGTTTGGCACACCTGTAGCTCCCTGGATGTCTTACCACCCCTGGCACGACACTTCTTACAAAGACTTTTGAAGGGCTGCTGCTGCTACTCCCTTATTTGTAGCTATTTAGGGCTAAATGCAGACTCAGATCCTTCTCAGATAGTTGCTAAATATAGAACATTGAGCATGAATCAGTATTGTGACTAAAGGTACTCATGTCGTAGCAGATTTGGAGTAGATAATAAATAAACGTCATCAAAGTGACATCAAGGGGTGCTTTTTAAAAAATGGAAAGGATTAAAACAGATATAAAAATAAAGAACCTTCTTGAAATCTACCATGTATTTAGGAAATATACATCCTGGACTCCTTCCTGTTTTTCAACTTAATGCTGATAATGTCAGGTACTTGATTACCAACAATATAAGCTAAGACACCACAGGAAGTGACTTCTCCCCTTTGCCCCATGTAATCCTGGATGGTCAGGTCTCCACAGCCCCGAGGCACAAGTATAGCCTGACTGGTTGTTAAAGCAATTGCAATATTTCTGTAGTGGTTGGTGTTTCTTTTAGCTCCCAGAGTGTACCTTTGCGGCTCAGTCACCCATGGTCCAGTTCCAGGACCCTCTAGGGCTCCTCACAGTCCAGCATCTAAGGGGTTAAGTCTGGCATGAAAGGGGTCTCCAGGAACCCGGCACTAAGGCCAGTATTTGTGCTGACCGGTCCGTGTCCATATCATACTTGTTAAATATTTTGAGTATCAACTCTTAAAGCTGCCCTTCCGTACTCCAAAATTTTTTCTAAATAATTAAGTCCACATTTTCTTGAGGCAGCACAATTGATTCTTCCAGATTAAGCCATCAGGGAACTCTGCTGCCTTCTAGGAAAAATGTGCCTGCGCTCCGTCTTCCTGGGGAAGACAATGACGATGAACTTCGGTCGCAGGAGTGAGATGGACAAGCCGGTTGCCTGCATTCTCATGCTTGGCTGCCCAATGACAATGCCACACCATTGCTGGGCAACTGGTTAAAACGGGAAGTGCATTCCAGGGCCCCACAATGCTGTGTGTTGATCGCCTGACCTGATCACTATATCTTAAACAAACATGGCTCAGAGGGACTTAGAGAGGCCATTTCAGGCAAAGGTAGGCTTGTCCCAGGCTCATTTAGACAAATCAACTTTTTCCTCAAGTTGGAATGAGACTTCCTTCTATCGGTCTCCCCGGGCCTTTCTTATTCTGTGTGTGACAGCTTCTATTCTCCCTCCACCTTACCGAAGTCTTTCCAGAGGAGTCTGAGGACGCAGAAAGGGAGCAGAGATGTTCCAGTCTTTGCTTTATCCAGGCAGGAGCTGCAGACACCACAGACAGATGGTATCCATCTAGGACCTCTCAGAAAGAGCTGCTGCCACGTCACTCACTTACTCAGGCCAGGGCTTACTGATCCTTGCTCTAAGAAAGTTCGCTGTGATGCCAAAGGAATGTGTTGTTGAAGCCCAATTTTCTTTTGTTTGGACTCCAGCAGAAGCAGAGGTTAGCTGTCAGAATGCCCTGTAAACTAGTCCTTCTGAGTGCCAGCTCTCTTGGCTCTTTCAACTTTTTTCTTTCCCTGCAGTTCTTAGTCAAGTGAGAAATGTTCCCCAAGTCTGAGCAGTGCCTGCTCCCTGGTCCTTCCCGTATGAACTCTCAGATCCCTTGTCCATGGCCATTTCTTTGACAACATGACAAAGGTATGTTTTCCAAGCACTACGCTCTTTCCAGATTCTACAAACTTCCACATAGTCCCTAACTTGACCCTGCCCAGAATGCCAGTGATCAGAGCTTCACAGGGCTTTGGCCGTTTTGCTGGCCAAATTATCTTTGGATTAAGTTCCAGTGGTGTGTTGATAAATGTTTTATAACTGGCTTTCTGGGGAAAGAAAGAAAGACCCTGAGTTGTGGCATTTGCCAATTTCTATGCTGCAAATACTCTTTCTGCGGCCAATTTCAAGCCACTCATGGAGTCACTGAATGTAGAATTGGGAAGAGACGTGCACAATTGTTTCTTGCGAGCTGGTACATACAAGCTGGCTCTAGCACATCGTTGAAGTAATCCCTTCTTCGGGGGAATATGACCAACGGTCTTTTTTCATGTTTCCTTCTGTATCTTGTTTCCATCTAACAGTGGTTTCCAAATTGTTTCTTGGCCAAGGGTCTTTATGTTTATATAAATAAATGAACTACGTAAAAGCAGTACCAGCCTGATTGAGAGATTGGAGAAAGTTTTAGGCGCCACACTATCCTATAGCTATAGAGAACACTGACAATCACCACTTTCAGTTTTTCCCACTTTTTGATGATTTTAAACAGACAGAATTATGTGGAAAATATGACATAGTTCTTGACATATGATTGTTTTCTCGAACTTTCTGGAATAGGTTGAAGTGAGCAATATTTTTGGTCCACTTGGAACCATTTGTAAAACCCATTGCTTTCGGCGGGGAGGGCCTCTCGGGAGCACTATTAATCAGTACCAACAATGACCTCATACGAGCTATCGGACAGGCCAGTGCAATGGGAGCCCATGCTCTACCAAGATGCCTAATTTAAGTGTTTGTCTGCAGTGCTGAATGTTCTCTGGCTTCAACTGTCTACCAAAAACTGAAAGCTATGAGTCACACCACTTAGCTGGCCTGTGGGTTTTCAGCCCTGCTTTTTCTCTCAGTCAATACCTTTCTCTGTCTTTTGTTTTCTCTCTCTCTGGGTTTTCTCACCATATTATTTCATGTGATTTAGATAGCCCTAAAAGATTCTTTTATATGTTTCCCTTCCAATGGAGTGTTTCCATTTTTATTAATCTGTTTTACAATGTAAATCACCGTTTAATGAAGATGCACCATTCGTTCTTAATGGACTCCTGATTCCATCTGATGAGTTCCTTTCATTTGGGTGGAAGAAATAGACTTGGAATTTTCTGAGATTTCAACAATCAAATTATTAACAAGGAAATAAAAATTCTAGAGCAGAAAAGGAGCTTGTGAAGACAGAAGAGAAATTTTAGAAATGAGCTCTCTTCAAACTCTACAAGTCTCTCTGACTCTCACTGGATTGTGTAAAATTGAAAGGTACTTCTACTCCCAGTTCTTCCTATATCGGAGAGCAGAAGTAACTGGAACATTCAAATTCTCAGTAATGTTTCAGGCTAATGGTGTCGGAACTGGCAATCCCAGTCTCCCGTGCTGCAGGAGGCACAAAAGTGCAAAAGTTTAAAGGGATTTGGCTTTAATCTAACAGTGTGAAGTGCTGATAGTTAGATTACAGACATCAAACTTTGTTAGGAAACAGGAAAATGGAACATCCCAAATCATACGTGTAGGTTATTGTTACTTCCATCTGCACATAAGGCCTACCTTGCTGGTCCACCTAGAATGGGGGAATGGGGGAGACCAACCAGACCTACCATCCCCATCTTCAGATGTCTCCATTTAGACATCCTAGCGTGCTTTGCACTGAACAGATCCAAAACAGAACTCCTCAAATCCAATTTTTAGTTGGTGCTTCGTATTAGTAGAACCATTCACAAGGTTACTCAGACCACAAACCAGGGAGTCCTATTTGGCTTCTTTCTTCTTGCTGCTCTCCACTGATTTGTGAAGTCCTATCCACTTCCTTTTCAAGGTCTCACATTTCTACCTCTTTTTTTTTTTTTCCCAATCCAACACCATTCCTCTAATTCAGGTTATTTTCATTTTTACCTCATCTGGAATAATATTTTCTTTATAAAACATTTTCAATAACTATAAGTTCAATGGCTGGGTTACTATAGAATCTGCCTCCTAACTTGCTTACCCCCAGTCAATTGTGCTTTCTGTCTCCCATTTGTACGTCATACTGCATTGAAAGTTCTAAAACACCATATGGATTCTTTCACTCCTGGAGGTCATAACATTATACCTGCCATATTCCTCCTCCTTGGCCTGTCTCTCCTCACCTGGGCCCACACACTCTTAAGCCATCTTTTTAAGCATTTTCACAATAGTCAGCTGCCTCCACAGAGACTACTGGACTTTGCTTCCCCAGCATCAATCCCACCCAGACTCAGCCATCCCAAGAGCCCGGTCAATCTGACCCATTTCAGGGAATCATTTTAGGATCACATGTTCACTAAGAAGCAGGATATTACTGGTGTTTCTCACTTAGGCCTTGTGTCAGATCATCTCTTCCCCCCACTCCCCTTCTGTGTTCTTCCTGAATCACATGGGCTACAAAATCTGGAAACTATATTTCCCAGGAGACTTGCCAGAGGTTTCCTACTTACACTGTACCAAAGAGAAAATCTCCAGAGAGGATTGAAATGTAGAAGAGAAGTTGCCTTACCACTGTTCCTATAGCAGCAATATGCAGGTTTGGAGGCTTTCGCAGAGGACCTAGGTGAGACTTTGACCATGGCTTCCAGGAGTCCTTCTGTGGATCATCTATGGTGCTGTTGCAGGCATCCGAGCTCATTGACCAAAGTTTCTTGCAATTCCTACACTTTCTCATTTCCTAAATTCTAAAAGTACTTTTCACTGACCTTTTTTCCCTTAACCTCTCAAAGGTTTCACAAGCCTTTAATTCCCTGCATTCAATCTTTTCTTCTGGAAATATCTGGAGTAGTTCCTATTTTCCTGATCAAACCTTGACTAATACAAGTCAGATAACCAGTGATTTGGTTGTGAATTTAACCAAGCCTGAGCTTTAAGCTTACCAAGATACCACTTTTCTGTACCACCTGTAATTGCATGAATCTACAGGATTTCACTGCTACCTCAGTTCCTGGGGTGTATTCTGAATCCTCTGCAAGAATTAAACCCCTGAGGTAGATCCCAGCTCACTTGGCTAAGACCCTGGTACCCTCCTTAAAATTTGCTGGCCCATCACATTAGGGAACCCAACTCTGGCCCTTATCTACTCTACCTCTTGAACTTGTGCCGCAAATTAGACAAACCTTCTGGAACCCAAGAGCTCCCATCACCCAACTTTGATATTCATTATTGCCTGGGAACTTCTGCTCTCATTATTTATTCACTTTTTGGCTTCAATCTGTTTTTTGGCTCCAATCAATGTTAGTTAATCATTGAATCTTTGCCCCATTTCTCCAGGGGACAAATCATACAGCCAAGTTTGTGCCCGTGGACTGGGTCCTACCTCATCACTGTTTTGTCCTAGATTTTTTTTCTTTCTACTGCTAATCTCCTCTTATAGTCCCAGGATATCCCTCAGTTGATCCTGTCATGGATATTTAGCTAATAACATACCAACTGCTTAAAAGTATACCATTTTGTTATCCCTATCATTTCACTTCGAGTCCTATAGTACCCAGCTTCAAATTAGAGTATAACTCACAAATACAAAAGGAAGTCACTAGGGTCATAATGAATAGCTGTTATATTATTTGTCATAGAAACACAGACTAGTTAGTCTGGTCAGAGCTACTCATGACAGATCTTCAAATTGCTGAAGTCACCTGTCCTTTTATCCCTATATATTACAATGTGGCATCTTGCATCTTGTTTTACTTTTTTCTCATATATATATATATTATTTGCTGTCCTGAAGAATCTCTTATTCCAGTTTCAGGTATCAGAACTTACACATATACTTTGCTTTTGAATCAGCTCTCTGTAGTTTCTGCACTGCTGAAAGAGTTCTTTCTTTTCTCTGGCATGCTCTCTGCTTTTCCTCTCTGGAAAATTTTTGTAACCACATGTGTACATTTAGTACTACAGAGTCTTCTTTAAGAGGTAATTTATGGAAAACCAATCCATGTGCATTATGTATGCCAATGTTATAAGTCCATGTAATCATATAATTTTGGAATTTGTTTGAGCCAGAAACCAGGGAAATCAATCTTTGGTATGCTTGCACAATCCTCATGTCCATATTCAAAAGGGAATACTTAGTGCAAAAAAATCATAGAAGCAATTGTTTTACCTTTCTCTACCCTTAATATTGAAGTGGAGAATTAATTCCTGCTAAATATCAGATATGGATACACTACCTATTCTTTTTGGAAATCTTTTAAAAGAGATTCCACCCACCTGTCACATTATTCTGCAGGATGAGTCATGAGCACTGCAATGCCACAAAAGGAAGATTCAAACATTTACTCATAGATCTCCTGGCTGGACAGACTGGCCTTTCAGATCTGCCATGCTCCAATCATGTAACAATGATGTGTAGTTTCATAGGTACAATGGCGGCATGATGACTCCATCCTTCTTCAGTGTCTGACTTTATTCTGGAGCTTCAGCCTTTCCCCCTCTCTTGCCATCAAGTCTTGCTTCATCCAGTTTCCAAAATCCAACTGCCTGCTTTCTAATGAGGGTTTCCATGACAACTTCTGTTTGTGGTGGTGTTGACTCCAGCACTTCATTTCATCTCTCCTTTGTGGCACTGAGCTCTTGTTTCCTAAACATCCCTGCTTCCTCTTTGTTCTTATATTGAGCTTGATTTTGACCCCAGCCTCTCTCAGTTCAATGTACATATGGGTGAGTTTTGTTCTCAGATACACCAGAGAGAATCAGAATCAAAGTCATAGTTTTAAATCCACCCCATCACAGAGAACTAGATCAGCTCAAGAGTCTCCTGCCTTATAGGAGTGGTAGCCATTGATTTTCTGCCCTGGAAAATAAAGACTAGATATGAAAGAATCCAGAGAACTTCCCCCACCACAAAAAGAACATATATATTTACAAGGTCACATTTCAAAATAATTCTACATGTTTTACCAATTGAAATCTCATTTAAGGTCATAAGTCTCTCTCTCTCTCTCTCTCTCTCTCTCTCTCTCTCTCTCTCTCTCTCTCTCTCTCTCTCTCTCTCAGGTACATTCCTCTAATAGGGAATGTCTATTAGTCATTCACTCCTTAATATCAAATGACTTTATTACTCAATGACAAATTGGCAGTCCTATATAGAGGTGGGAGATCGAGGAGAAGGGAGTTTATTTTTAAATGTAGACGACTGAGAGGGAAGAAGGGAGATGATTCTGTAGGGAAATGTTCCAAAAACATAAGGATCCTGGAGCCTGAGGAAATGAGACAGCACTTTGTATGAGCTGGGGTGCTGTTGATAAAGGGAGGTAGGGGGGCAAAACCGCGTATTTTGTGGATTTCTTCAGCACGCGGGTGGCAGCACCAGCAACTGACCACTGTGCAGCATTCCAGCCCTTGGCATGTGGCAGTAGGTTGCTGATGACTCTGTGTGTGTGCGTGCTGTGTGTGTGTGTGTGTTTTATTTTACCATATGCAATTTAAATCCTCTTTTGTTAGTATTCTTAGAGGACTAGCAGACATACAGGTGCAGCTCTATGACATTCTACTTAGAACATGGGCTCTGCTCCTTTCTCATTCTCATCTTCCTTTTTCCTCTCCACTTTAATCTCTTCATACAAAGGGATCATTAGGAATCAATCCCTTGAAGTTCCCTTGGATGCCTTAGGGGTATGGTTAATGATAAACATAAAAAGGAGAAATAGACACACAGTCTACATAGTTACATAGGATAAATACATCTTTTGAAATCTTTGAAATATAAAGCATCTTAATATACTGGAGGGAGTAATAATTCTGGATTTAGTGGGGTCTGAGTGTGGTCCTTATCCTGACTCTTATCTCACCAGATGACCTTGAGTAAGTTATTTAACTTCTTGGAGCCTGAGGTTACCCAGCAAACGGGGAATAAAAATATCTCCCTCCGAATGTTGTGAAGATTATGAGATAAAGTTTATAATGTGTCTGGCAGAGGGCTAAGCCAAATTAAATTTTAATAAAGGATATCTTTAATGTATATATATGATGGGGGTCGAAATGAACACATTTTTTAGTTTTCGAGAGCTTTTGTCTAGAAAACTTTCTGTCAATATTCATGCAAAAATTCACCCAATAAAATAATTATTGAGTGATTATATGTGCAAACTAGTGTAAAATGTAATATAATTTCTTTTTATGGATTTCAGTTGAGAATGTGACATAGATTTATTTTGAAACTAAATCTTTGTAACAGAGCAGCTTTATTAGACTCATGATATCTGTGCTCTTGTTGGCTCCCTTGGAATTCTATGCGTGCTTACTGTATTTGAATAGCCAGTCGTGTTTCACTTTATAGTTCAAATTCTCTTCAGAGCCCTCAAACCCATTTGCTTCAATGCAATCAGTGTTTATGTGCTGCTTTCCATGTACAGAGGGCAGTGCTAGAATCTGGGCGTAGTTAAGGAAGAATAAAACACTGTTCTGTTTCAAGGAACAGTAAACATGGCTGAGAGCCAAAGCATCAGGCAAATGACTAATAGAAAACAATGAATTGAATGCAATGAGCAAGTGATAGGAGAAAGGTGAGGAGAGAGGTCCATTCTGGCAGGGGAACCAATTAGTGGATGAGGTAGCATTTGTACATGGCCTTGAAGAATGAGCAGCATCTGACCAACAAGATGGGAAGAAAGAAAGACCTGTGCAAGCAAAGAAGGTCGAGCGTCTAGGTCGCATATTTAGGGAGAAAGTGAACTTGGCTAAAGTGATAGCTTTGGGGCAGCTGGATAGCCCAGTTGGTTAGAGCACAAGCTCTGAACAACAGGGTTGCCGGTTCGATTCCCACATGGGTCAGTGAGCTGTGTCCTCTGCAATTAGATTGAAGACAACAAGCTGCCACTGAGCCTCTGGAGGGGCGGCCGGATGGCTCAGTTGGTTAGAGCACGAGCTCCCAACAACAAGGTTGCCAATTCGACTCCTGCAAGGGATGGTGGGCTGTGCCCCCTGCAACTAAAGATTGAAAACGGCTACTGAACTTGGATCTGATGGTTCCTGGGGAAAAAATACACTGCTCCCCAATAAAGTCCTGGAAATACATACTGTTCCCCAGCAAAGTCCTGGTCTGCTTCCCCAATAAAATCTTTTAAAAAAAAGAAGAAGTTATAGCTTTGGAAACATAGAATCACTAAGTTTTATAGCTGAAAGAGACCCAAGAATTTAATCCACTTATTTTAGCAGCATGTGTTGAAGGGAAGATGTGAGCTATGTTTAAAATGACATGTTGGATTAATTCATGGAGGACCTGTTACTTGAAAAGTCTGGACTTCTTATCACAGGTGATTGGTATTTCTAGTAGATTCGAATGCATTTGCAGCTCTTATTCAAGTTTTGGATTCTTCTATAGCTGTGGTTCTGGATAAATACTTGGAGAACTTGTTAAAACATTGACTGCTAGCCCCCACTCCCAGAGTTTCTGATTCAGTAGGTCTGGGTGAGGCCCAAGAATCTGCCTTTCTAACAAGTTCCCAGGCCATGCTGATGCTGCTGGTCTGGAGATAATACTTGGAGAATCATTGCTCTACAGTATTGTACACTATTGGTTCTCAACTCTGGATGCCCATTTAATTCATCGGAGGGGCTTTTAAAAAATACTGAGTCTCATGCTTTAGCCAGACCAGCTGACCCAGAAGCACGGAGAAAGGCCATAGCTGTTGGTAATTTTTAAAAATTCCCAGGTACTTCTTAATTTGTACACCTGAAACCTGTATAACTTTACAAACAATTGTCACCCCAATAAGCTTTAACTAAAAAAAAAAAAATTCCCAGGTGCTCTCCCAGGTCAGCACTTTTCAAATTTTCTTGTATCTGTGAATCACTAGGAACCTTGTTAATACGTATATTCTTTTCTAGTAGGTCTGGGTGGAAGCTTGAGATTATGCATTTCTAATAAGCTCCCAGATGAAACTGCTGCCAGTCAATGGACCACATTTGGGGAGCAAGGTTCTAGAAAGTCCAATATTATTTTTTTTTCTTCTCACTTTTCTCTCTAAGTTTCTATTCAGTCTCTCCTTCTCTGATCCCAATGCAATATAAGAATATTCCATTCCCAAACCCCTGTACTGGGTGAAGAACCTGGGTTTGGGTTTGGTCAGCAGGTGAGTGGACCTGGAGATGGGACTGGGGCACCCTCCTGCTGGGAGGCACAGAGCCCGATGCAGTGCAGGTGAGCATGTGGCAGCAGCTCAAAGCTGGATGTGTCCATCTGAAGCCTTCTGTCCCTCCCAACTGCTGCGCGTGGCAGGCCACCCACACGCCTGGTGCTCGCCTGCCTCACAGTTCTTCCTTACGTGCGCCTGAGTTTCTCTTGCCCACCCTCTCTCAGCAACTTGCTTTTTTGCACAGATTACTCTTTGTTGTAAGCACAATTCCCAAAGAGAGAATAAGATGCTTTCTGGCGTATCTATTAATCATGAAGGAGATGGAAAGCTGGGAATAAGGAAAGGGAGAAAGAAATATATAAACTAAATGGAAAATGCCCGTTTGAAATGAAGATCCCCTGACAGTCCCCTTTGTATGACCTGATGTCAGGTCCGTTACCTTAAATGCCTCCTCCCTTTTCTTTGTGTGTGTATAATAGGGGCTGGGAACAAAAGGGGGGTGGTCGGGGGACTTTTTCCCTTTACTTTCTTCAGGGAATTCTGACGACAATTGGAAGCGCTCTTGGCTAGAAAACTAAACTAAAACTGAATACATTCCAAGGTTATAAGGCAAATCTGCTACAGCCTTGGGTAGATCGACACTAGGACACCTAAATTATTTCAATTAAAGGAGGATATCTGAGTACAAACTGCACTGTGCCATTATTGAACAAAGAAAGAAAACAGTAATTGTTTTGCTAAGCTGTGTTTATATTAACAAAAGCTTCTGAAAGCGTTTACCCCTAAAATTCTTTTTCCTGAGACCTTGGGATATTACCACTTAGAAGCAGGAATTGATACTTTATTTACTGATTACATGTGGATGCGGAAATTTTTGCAAGGGTTCCAAGAGTGACTTCCAAATGGACATTAATATAGAGACATGCAGAAGGTGCAGGAATTCAGGCCAATTGTGATACTCTGCAATACTCACAAATTTAGGGCAGTCTCTCAATTAGTTTAGCTCCTCATCTGTGTGAGCACAGAACTGAAAGCTACTTGGAGCCCTTGTGGGTTGGCAGACCATCTTAAAATACCGTCCTAAAGAGGCAGAGCTGTAAATTCAAAACAGACTTCCAAAATAAACTCCGCTGGGCAGCACTCTGGGACTTAGCCAGCCAGGCCCCGACCACTCCCAGTTCTAGGTGTTTGAAACTTCAGTATTATTGACTGTTACAGTCCTCCTCGTGCAGCCTGCTTCTCCTGGGAGGAATCCATCATTCTGAAATACAAGACTTCGGCCATTCCAGATGCAAGCTTTCATGAACCCTCCACACGCATGACCAAGCTTTTCCTGGTGGTGGAATTAGGCGTATGTGGTGTGCTTACGAGTGCGTGCTCACGTGAAAGCCAAGCATTGGACACAGGAAGTCAGAGGAGGACTTGAATGTTGGAAGTTGCCCAGGACATGGGGTGATGTACAGTAACAAGTACCATTCTGTCAGAACTAAATCCAAATTCTGGATTGTTTCAGCCATTTCTGCCACCAGAGCAAACTTTCATGTTTGGGAGCATAAGTACAGATCATCTGTCGTGCTTTAAAGTGGGAGTGTTTTTTATTTTTTTTTTAAGAGCTAATTTAGTTGTGCAATACCATCAAGAGGAGCCACTTGTAGATTATATTTAGGTTTGTATGTTCTTCCACTTGTGGTTGATGCTGAATCATATCCATCTTCATTTGATTATGTAACTCCACACTTACAAGAAGAGCTCCAAGACCCTGCCGTACAGGAGAGGCCGCTGGCCATCTATGCTCCACCCAACAGAAGGGTCTTAGCTCTTCCCTCCACCTGCCCTGGCCTTACAGTGGGGAAGAGAGTGGAGTGGCCAAGTCGCCGGGTTTGCCTAGAGGTTTCCTGGTTTTAACTGAAAGTTCTGTGTCCCGGGAACTACCTACTCCACTTGCCCCTTAGTCCAAGGCAAACTGGGACAGCTAATCACCTTACCAGTTTTGGCTATTTGCCCCTTTCTGGCCTCAGTGTATGGATGAGTGTATGGACATTTGCATTGGGTCCTGATGGCTCTGGGTTGCATGGAAAGGTCTGATCTGATCATGGAGAGGAGGACAGTTCTCTCCCTCCACAGACAGGTATTAAGGAGCTCCCCTTAATACCGAGGGAGGCGATGGCCCCACAGGCTAAAGTGATCTAATTCTATTACATTGCAGTAAGAGTGAGGTCACGACTCACTGTGTGTGGGGTAGGGGGAGCTCAGGGGGTGGCTACAGATAGGGGATGGGAGGGAGAACACAGGCTTTGGATCCCCACTGGGTTCTAATATTCGTCATGGCACTCATTCATTCTGTTTCTGGGGCAAATTATTGAGCCTCTCTCAGTCTCAGTCTCCCTGTCAGTAAAATAGAGACCATGACTCTTAACCCTCAAACTTCTGGACAGTATTTTCCCTATGAAAGGGAAATCAAATTCCAATTTACTTGTCCTAGATTTCAGAATAAGGCAGTAACCTTGGCTTTTTAACAAAAACCTTGGTTTTTGTTATCTCTGGAAGGATATTATATACGTTTAGTGGGCATAAAATTTATGCACTGTAATTAGGATGTGTAGGAATGTAAATTTATTTTTCTGTAACTGAATTAAATTTCCTCATGAACCTTCATTTCCACTGAGGGAGGGCGAACAAAATCTTGCCTCTTGAGGATTGTTCAGCTTAAGACTAGACTTTTCCAGGTGAAACCCTTAGTTTAAATCCAGTCTATTGAAGACCATGCTCTAATCCTCTGTATTTCCTTCTCCTCTGGTAAATCAAGGTATACGAGTGTATGTACCACTGCCTCAAGAAGCGATGTCTCATCAGAGCCCTCTTTTCTAGCTCATCCTGGAGTGTCCCCTACCGCTGGGGCTTTGTGTGAAGGCCACTGGACCTGCTGGGGGTGGCTGGTCACGGGTGCCGTGCATTTGTATCTGCTGTTGACCTCCATAGTTCTGCTGCAAACCCAATCCTGGGGTCCATGTATTTCTTCTTAGCTTGACCCCAGACCTCTGCAGCTCACTGACCTGCTTAATACATTGGCTGCCTTTCCTTACACTTAACAGGGAAGAATCAATGAGCCTATCTCAAGCCCTTTTTGCCTACACATCCAAGGCCAATACGTTGGCTCAGAGCATAATACAAAGTGCTCCAAATCTTCCCGTGTTCCAATTAGATGGCAGGCATAGCACTGGAGGTTATGGATTCTCTCCTAACCTAGTTGGCATTTCTAACCTCTCATCTATCCGTTCCCTGACACAATTTTGACTATGAAATGGGGCTAGATCAGGGACATCAATCCCGTTCCAATGCTCTTCTATGAAACATTCCTCATGGTTCAAACCCCAGCCATTTTTATGCAGAGGAAACTGTTTATATTATGCTGATATAATGCCCTAGGTATTTACCTCTTCTAGACTTATTGTAAAAATCCTATGATCTGAGTCTTACAAGCTTGCCCTTTCCATCTTCCAAATGAAACTCTTTTCAAAACAAAACCAGCTCTTGCTTTTTCTTTCTCTCTCCTCCCCTCTCCTTTCCCCTCTCCTCCCTCCCTCTCTCTTTTCCCCTCCCTCCTTCAGCCTATCTCTTTCAAATCTAATGTGGTTTGGCATTTAAGTAATTCTTACTTTGTGTACGCATTAAGTAAAAGCAAGTGTCATAACAAATAAACCCCTAAACATCAATGGCTTTAATGCAATAGAAGTTGGTTTCTCACTTTTGGAACAGTTTGATACAAGTGAGGAATGGGGTCTTCTGCTCCACATTGACATTTAGGGACACAGAAACACTGTCATCTTCAGCACAAAATTTCTACGCTAGGGTGGAGAATGGACATCACTTGTCTTGGAAGGGACATGTAGCAGTAGAATTCATGTTCAGTTGGGGAAACCAGTCACATGGCCCCACCTAGATGCAAGAGAGGCTGGGGACTATAGGCCTATGCAGCCACTCTCCAGCCACAGTTCTCACTAGGAATTGTCCTTCCATGTGCTGACTTCTTCTGCAGAATTCTAGAATGTATGAGGCACTGTCCTGGCTGTACAGAATAAAAAGATGATTAAGACATGGTCCTTAACCTCGAGAGGCTTACCTTAAATATAGGTAAGCTATTAACTTTTCTATACTGCTCTTTACTGGCCTGGAGCAGTAAGATTCAGCCTTTTTGTTTGTCTTTATTGATTTAAGGATGATGAATACAGAGTGCGGGGGTGAGGGGGAGAGAAACTAAGCTAATAATCGAATTAAAAGCTGAGAAGAGTCTTGGAAGTCATCTGTACAAAAACTTTTGTCCATGGATAAGAAAATGTGAAACCCAGAGAACTGAAATGACTTACTCAAATTCTCCTGCTGATTAGTGCCAGACCCAAGTTAAAGTCCTGTTCTTTTCATCTTCTAGTTCTAAACACTTTTCAGAATCTGATGACTGAAAAATATAAGAGTGTGTGAGATCAGCTCTTTTGAAAGATATTTTTAGGCAAATGGGGCTAATGGTCAGTGGAATTTCCCAGTGTGGTGTGCTGTTCATAGATAATGCAGTCAGCATTCACCATTATACCTATGGAAACATACGGGCATCATTGCTTCGTTGGGAAATTATGGTGCCCTTTGGAGTATTATCTTGAGAATCCACCTTGGATTCTCCCTGCATTCAGCGACATCTCAGTTCATATGCCCAAAAGCTGTCAACTTCTCCTTAGGTAATAATATCTACCAGGTTAAATTTGTCCAACAAGCAGTCTGATGGGTCTCAAAAGTTGGAACAATGTTTTGTTTCAACATAGAGGGCTCTCTACCATGTACCCAAACCTACTGGCCATCTATATAAATTTGTTTAGCTTGTATTTAATAGCATAATTATTTCCACTTCTCCCAAAGACCCAAGTGCATGGCTACAGCATTATGATCTGTCAGCTGTGGTTGGATTGGCATTGTCAGCTTTTACACAAAGATATAAGGGGGTGTAGGGATTTCTGAGAATTAACCCGGACCTGTGAATCCCTGTGCAGGGGGCATACCCAGTATATAATGTAGTATTTTCCCTAATGGAGATTTTCTTTAATGGACATGCTTCTGACCTGAAAATCTTAACTCCAAAAACTCTCAGACTGATGTATACTTCTCAGATGGACATTGACCTATGAGGCTGGAACTCAGGCCATTCCTGAAGATTCTCACTCTCCATCCTGGAGAGGTGGTAGTAGTGGAGATATGTCAGAATAAAGTGGAGAACACAGTTTATCAATATTTAAGGTAAGTTCCTTGACAAGAGAGGCCATATCTGAATTGTCTTTTTATTCTTAATACCCCAAAGTGGAGATATTCAGTGAATTCTGATTCTAGTCCTGAGTCTGGCAATCAAGGCCTTGGTGAAGCTTGCTCTGGGTTTTTAAACTGAAGGCAAAGTTGTATATACTGTGCAATTATGACAGTAGCTCTACTTTGAACCAGAGCACAACTAGAATTTCTAGTTCCTTGGATACTCTGGAGAGTCTCAGACTCTACTGCAATTTAAAATCATGCACTCAGCTCTTCAACTTTAAGAAACAGATAGAAAACTTAATTTCTTAATATATAAGTAAAATAAAATTTTCCTTCAGTCCTGGATTTGGATATTTTAGTTACAACTAAGTATTTACCTATATTTTCCCAGAAAGCTACTAAGACACCAATTTACATTTCACAGACATATTTTAGATTGGCCAAGTTTCTTCTAAGTTGACCAATCAATCAATCAATCAATCAATAAAAATTAGATTGAATTAATAAATAAGTACAAATCCATTCCATGTGGCTGGAATCAGGCCAACTGAGGTTTTTCACCAAGGGTAAAATTACCTTGTGTATATATCAAAAAACAATTGGAAAGAACTGGCTATATGTTTTTGCACTGATATCATCAGACTAATGGCATTCCAGTCAGTTGACATTGTTCTTTTTGGCGTGAATAGGCAGAGGGGCCCAAGAAAACTGTCCCTTCTTCTGGATTCTAAGTTTGAATATATAGTTTAGGTTTTTGTCCTTTCACGGTCTCCTGGGCTGACATTGGAAGACTTCATCCTACTGTTCACTCGGTCAATTATTGAGCAAAGAGTTACTGAGAGCTTATCATATGTGGGGCACTGTGCTGGGCATTAGAAATTCAACGATGAGGAAGGCATGCCCCTTACATTTAAAGAGGTTATTAATGTCTGAAAGAAGAGACAAATGTTACCTGACTATATTTGTGGTGGGAGAGTAGTCAAGATCACTTAGGACGGCGTGTGGTGCTGCTGTATTGCACACCTCCCGAGATCCTGTTAAAGATTTTCTTTGTGAATGACAGCCCATAGGGTTATATTCTGGAGATGTGTGACGTGACGTGGCTGCTCTGGAAGGAGCAAAAAAGGATTCATAGAGGATGAGACATTTGAGTTGAACCTTGAAACAATGAGTAGGTAGACAAAACATAGAAGGATAATTCAGGAAATTACCTAGACCGAGGGGCAAAATATGGATTCGGTAGGACTAGAGTTAAGTAGACAAGAAGGGGTATGTTGGAGATGAGGTTGTAGGAGAAGCCGGAAAGGAAATGTCTTACATACCATGTAAGGAGTTTGAAATGCATTCGATTAGTGCTGGAGAGTCTTTAAAAGGCTTTTAATATGGCAGTGACTTGCATTTTCGAAAGTTTCCCTTGAAAGTAATGTGGAAGATGGACTTGCGTACATTTAGGTTGGAAGAGTGGCCTGGAGAACAGGGAGATAAATTAGGAGGCTATTGAAAGAACCCGGCCAAAAAGTGATAGAAATTTGACTTGGGTAATGAGGTAAACAATGATTCCAGTCATTTAGGAGGTGAAATCCATAGGCCTGGGTGACTAGTAGGAAGTAAGGGACAGGCAACGGGAGCTGCTGGGATGAAAGCCGTACGGGTGAATCATAAAGCACTGAACCAAAGCAGAGGGTCCAGAATGAAGGGGACTTGGATCACAAAAGTGACTGGTGTGGGGTCTGTTGAGTTGGAAATTGGGACCACCAGGAGAGCTGCAGAGATAAGATGGAAGTTGGAGAGACGCGTGGGTGACAAAGAGCAATTTAGAACCATCAGCGTGTAGAGTATGTTGAAAGATATTCCCCTAAATTCCTAATTTCTCCCTTTTCTCCACCCTAAAATGACCTCTGATGAACTTTCCTGACAACTTCACGTTTTCAAGCCATCACTTGGAATCTTGTAAGTCTTAGCTGTCAGATGGAATTACCACAGACACGGCCCTCCACTTGATTGTTACAACTCCAAGTCCCTTTCTAAGTTTTTTCTGCTCTTCTGTTGCCCTGATTGGTTCTACTTAAATAGTTGAATAGGCTTTCTCCTGGGCTCTGGTCCAGCATTATTCGGTGAAAAGATCGTAAGTCTGATTTTCTGCTCTACCATTTTCAAGTCATGTGGTCCTGTGCAAATTGCTCAGCTTTTCTGAGCCTTGATTTATTTGTCTTCACAAGTGACTATAATAATCACCTGATCACAATTCTTTTTTGAAATTTAAATGAAGTGCTTAACCTACCACATCAATAGATGCTCAACAAACATTAAATTTGTTTATTCATCAATTTTGTAAATTAGAATCTTTTAAAGTTGGCAGAAAACTTCGAGACTCTCTCACCTAATTCTGTCAAATTAAAGATGAGAGAACTGGAGGATGAAAATTACTTGACCAAGGTTACTTAGCAAGTCAGTGGCAATCTTTGGACTCCACATTCTCATGTTTAACTTTTTACCATACTCCTTCCTTCCAACTTCTTTTGGAAGAGTCTGGCTCCCAATATATCACCATGGCTCAATTGGGCTTCCTTCGGGGAGAAATGAACATGAAGGCTGTATTGGCTAGCTATTGCTGCATAACAAATTACCACAAACTCAGTAGCCTAAAACAATGCATATCTATTAGCCACAATTTCTGTAAGTCAGAAATCCTGCTGCAGCTTAGCTGAGTCCTCTGCTCAGAGTCTCCACAAGGCTACAATCAAGCCAGGCTGTGTTCTTATCTGAAGGCTCAAATAGGGAAGAATCTGCTTGCAAGCTCACTTGGGATGCAGGAAGAATTTATCTCCTTATTGTTGTAAGACCAAGGTGCCTGTTTTCACACTGGCTGTCAGTTGGGATCCACTGTCAGGAAACAGACCACTCAAGGTTGATGCCATCTGGCCCTTTCACAGGTCCTCTTATAACGCAGCATCTTACTTCTTCAAAGCCAGCAGGAGAGAGTCTCTACCTGTGTACTAGCACGTCATGTATACATAGTTATGGAACATAGTTGCCGAAGTGACATCCCACCACTTTGCCATATTCCATTGGTTAGAACAAATCCAGGTCCCATTTGCACCTGAGAGGAGGTAATTGTACAGGGCATGATACCGGAGGTTGGAGATCATGGGACCATCTTAGAATTCTGCTCTCTGCAGATACCTTGGCAGGTTTCATTGTGAGAGTGTCATACTCATAGAGCACAGTCTGGTTGGCTCTCAGACTCCTCTAATCACAAGCCAACACATTGCATTGCTTTCAGGGGAGCTGGATCTACAAGGGCTCTGAATGACTACAGGAGCCAGACACAAGGTGTCCTCAGAAGACCCTGTCAGACCCCTAGTGGCAATTATAGTGGCCGAGAGTGGTGCTGTTGGGAGGAGAAAATACATGTGTGTGCGCATGTGTGTATGTATATATGAGTGTGTGTGTTTGACAGAGGGTCCTTCCTGAGAGTACATCAAGAGATACTGCCTGCCCTTCTGGCATTTTCTGAAGTGGCTTTTCCCTGAATTGTTGGTACACTCTGTGACATGAGTCATGCTGCCTCTTTATTAAAAATCCATCTTCTCCAGCTGAGGCAAAGCAAATATTTACCCACGTCTAACTCTTGTTTCAGCCATGGCAAATGCCTGTGCCTTCTCTATGGACCTACCCCAACCCACTGGATATGGCTAAAAGAAGGAAGACATTCTGGTTTTCCTTAATCTTTCTGGAGACTGCAAAGCTGAAAGGTGCTTTCACCATCTCCAGTCCCCTGCCTGGAGTGAATCCTGCCCATGACCATCTGACACCATTTCTTGAAACTGCTTTCACCACACTACTCACTTTCTCTTCCTGTGTTCAGTTCACATCCTCATTTTATCCTCTGATCCATCAAGTTTTGTAAGCCACCACCACCCCACCACCACCTTTTCTCCTTACATACTGCAATTTACCACAGCTACTCAACACCTAGGGCATGTTTTGCCTGAACAATATAGCAGGTGCCATACATCTGATAGTGTAGTTCTACTGTCACCCTTCTATCCCACCAAAGTCCCCTTCTTATATTACCAACTGTCAAAAGCATGTCGGGCTTCGAAATCGAATCTTAATTACCCCTAACTCCCTAGCCACCCTGCAGGCAATCTGCACCAACTCTGACCCCTTCAGTCAGTTTACTAACTGAATCTAAGGGCCTATTTTGGGCAATTTATTATATTCTGTGTTGCATTATTACTTATTTCATGGGAGTATGTCTTGTTTCTCTAGTGAGATTATAAATCTCTTGAAGGCAAGATTGACATTTTTCTTCATTTTCTTTCTCTCTCCCTCCCTCCCTTCTTTTCATGGTGTTTAAAATTCAGACCAGGAGGTTAGATGGACCTGTATTTAAATCTCAGCTCCACCACTTTCTACCTGTGTGAAACCCCTGTTATATTCATTTTTCTCATGTTTAAATAAGTATAATAACTACTTCATATGGTTGTTGAGAGTAGTCAGTGAAATAATGTGTGCAGAAATTAATGCACACTTATGTGCCTGGCACATAGTAAGTATTCAACTAACAAAAGGTATTATAGAATCTTTAATTGCATATTAATGAAAATGTTTGTTCTATCCAGCCAGACATATTTGAGCACCTTCCATGAGCCCAGTACTGTGCTTAGGTGATGGAGGGATGTTAGAAAGCCAAATGATCACGCTCTTATGCCCTGTGGAGGATCTTAAGGCTTCCAGGAGTCTGTGACTGCAACCGAAAGTCCTTCAAGTGACCACAATAGGTAGTAATTGTTTTAAACAATTGACAAGACTCCCCTCACTATTATTTCATTTTTAAAAAGCCCTTTCAGTGTATACTCATTAGCATGCATGAGGAGAATGGCACAGGACTCCCAGCTATGGGTTTTTTTGCCACTTTCTCCTGCAATGGAAATGGAGGCTGCCTCTGAAGAACAGGTGACCAGATGGTGCTGGTTTGATGAGCTGTTAATGAGCTGAAAGATGGATGCCTTCCCATCCTGTTATAAGGTGGGGAGGGGAAGGTGAAGAGGGCTTGATCACCTGCAGTGTTTTCTTCACTCCTCCAAGCTCACCCCCTTCCTACTTACGCTCTTCATGCTTGTTGGAGAGACAGAAAATGTCTCATGATTCAATTGCCTTCTAAAGCTCCTGGGAGACCCTCAAATAAGGATGGGCACCAAGGTGGGTAATGGAGTGAGGGCCTAACAAATGTCTGCTGAGTTGAGTGTCTCCTTCTTCTGGTAGCTGATCCCTAGATCTTACAGAACCTCTCCAATGGAAGGGGATCCGCCATCCTGACAAGGCTCTGCTGCAGTGCAAGCTAAAAATGGAACTTGGGAAGGTTCTTTTAAAGCTGAAATGGAAATGTTTATGTGGGCTATTTTGCTTGAACCTGAGCTTTTAGAGGAATTCAAGGCTTCTCCACTCCCTTTTGTGGGTGGCTCAATAAAATGAGAAAACTTCCACATTAATTCCTGTCAGAGTAAAACTGCAAGTGGTAGAATTCATTGGTTTTGCCTTTTACAGAGTGCAGAATGCCTTGATTATTGAAATGAAATACCGCATTATGAAAGTCCCAAAGGAACATGGGATTTCTTGTTTGAGAAGCGCTCCCTGAGCCAGTTGTGGCAGAGGAGAAAGTGGATGCTTCTGAGAAAAGGGAGAGCATTTCAGCTGAGTGTCCCACGGTGGATGCGCCAACCCCTCGCCTTGGCATTTGGTGATGTTGTGGCCTTACTGCCCTTGTCCCGGCTGATTACTAGGTCCACTGATGCCAGTTTGTGTCTTAAACGACCCTTTAAACGGTATTGCCCTTAGAGCTGCCAAATTCAGGTAGTGTCCCCTAAGGAGCTTGGAGGGAGAAAGAACTTTGGGCCCTTTGAATCTCGTCAACTCTGTGGCCACATGGTGAAGAAGAGTATGAGGAAGTTATGCATCTGAAAAGATCCCAGCCCTGTGACTTTGAGGGGAAAGACATTTTCCATTTTAACTGCTCTGACCATCCTTGGATTAGGTTGGGTTTGACCAATTCAGGTTGTGGAATTTGGGACCAATATTCCTGACCATACAACTGCTGCTTCTGATGGCTCCCCCTCATCCATGGCTTTCTCAGGAAGTCTCCTGTAAGAGTTTAATGGACAAAAGAAGGGCAAGCAAATGGCTTCTTAACTCACTGCAGGATTTAGCAGTTGGAGCAACCTCTATAGATTGATTTCTCACTGTGTGCCTGGCCCTGTGCCAAGCATTCTTCACACATTGATTTGCCCAGAAGTCTTCCTAGAAAAGTGCCCTTATTATTGGTAGTTACTGGTGAGGAAACAGGGCCGAGTGAAGTTAAATCAGGTGTCCAAGAACACAAAGCTAGACAGTAAGAGAGCTGGAGTGTGAATCCTGGTCTCCTGGTTTCAGAGTTGAGGTTCTCAGGTACCATGCTATATTGCTCTACGAGTTTAAAGAAAAAGTCTTCCCAAGTTTCTAATTTTTTATTTCGTTTCTTCATCTCTTCATGTCACATAAAATTTCCACTTTTGTGCTCTCTGTCCTGCCTACTGCCCTCCATCCTCCCTTTAAACCAAAGACTAGCTGTTATTAGTTTACTCTTAAATATTACTGTGTCTTGGCACATGAGGTGTTGGAAGTGTATGAATACTTATAGCTATCACTTATTCCTGCCAATCATATGGCAAGTACAGGAAACGGAGAATAATAGTCTCACAGTCTAGCCCAATGGGTCAGGTCCAAGAAAGGAAAGAATGGTGAAGCATGGAGAGCATGGCTGATGGACCCTTCAACCTGGACTTATGTCTGGCGTGAGCATGGAAAAGCTTGCTGGTGGGCAGTTCATTAAGCAGGTAAGGGCATTGAGAAGTGGGGTTTTGCCAGAGCTCTGTACCTCAGATTACCATATCTTAACCTAGTGATGTGCCTTCACATCACGAAAATTGGGACAACTTATGGATCTTGCTGAAATTTTCTCTGAAGCGTGTAGTGTCATCAGTGAAGTTGTTTTGCCAATAATGTTTGAACTGGGTTTTATTTAACATCCAGCTTATAGGAAATGTAGGGGTTAGGAACCAGGTAAATGACTCAGGGAGCAAGTAGGCAGACAAATCTAGAAGGCAGGACATCCCATAGGACCTCTGTTTTTCTCTTCTGTTAGTCAATAACATGCAGAAAACGTTGCAGAGGTAGGAGATGTGGAGGGATTCTGCAAGATTCAAGGAAAACAAAGAAACGTAACAACAAAACGTAATATGTGGACCTTGATTGGATCCAGCTTTCAATAAATGAGTCATAAAACACATTTAGGGGACAGTAAGGGAAATTTGAATATGGAACAAGGACTATATGATAGGCAGGTATTATTGATAATTTTGGTAGGTGCAATACGGGGCTAGTGATTATGTAGGAAAATGTCCTTAGTTTTTAGAGATGCTGCCAAAGTCTTCAGGAATAAATATGTCATTATGTCTAAAATTTACTTCAAATACTACATCAGAAAATACTGCAGTACATGTGGCAAAAGCTAAGAATTGTTCAATCGTGGTGACGGGTATGTGGTGTTCATTGCGCTGTACTATCGTGACTATGATAAATCTAATGAAATGGAAAATTACTAGCTTGGTTTGGCAGTGTAAAAGCAATGTAGTGATTTATCAGACCTATTTGCCAGATAATTGCCCCATGTACAATGGCTATTAGGCCTATTGTGAATATGTCAGATTCATTTTAGTGAGTCTTTTTGATTTCCCAACTTCCGTGCTCAAGTGCACATGATGGTTGTTGTACATGGAGTGGAAAGAGCCTTCTCATGTGATGGGATGCAGCTTAAGAAGCACATGGAAGAGCCTTGTCTGAGGCTCTGAGGACACCAACAACCAGACGGTTGCATGGCCCTTCACTGGGCAGATTTGGGAGGCTGACCACTGCACGTCAGCCCCTCCAGAGCAAGGAGAAGGAGCAGCCTCTACGGCTGGGAGGGAGGGCACTAGTCCCCATTTTGCCCTTTTGTCATCTGCTCCTCTGACCCTCTTACCTCTGCAGTCTCCATTTATGGCTGTTACATTCATCTACTTTCTCACACAGAGGCTGGACCATTCCCTGACAGTTACAAGAAATCTATTGCCTAGCACTTTTCCTGCTTAATTTTTGCAAGTCAGTGCCACTTCTGAATGTCTTCCACCATTTCAACTGTCCTTTCTTGAATCTTTTCTTGTTGAATTTTTATGACTCATCTCGTTTTTTATTCCACTTAAGAATTTTATTGTGATTTATATTGCGGTTCTCTGACAATGTTTTTTTCCCCCTAGTACCATCTGTCTCTTTGTAGAGAACTAGTGATTGATACACATATAGATTCACACACAAACACATGCACACACACTTGGTGACTGTCAAATTGGAAATTGTTCATGTATTAAGTGACATGTAGGAAAATACTTGGGAAAAGGTAAATGGTTCATCAAAACTGGACCATATATTAATCATTTGGATGATGTCAGTGAGTTTCATTTCTGTTTGCGGTGGCAGTATTTTCCTCTCAGTTGTAAGAATGACTGGAACTCACCTTCCCTTACTATGCAGTTCTCCATTCATTTCCCTCATGTTGATTTGTTTGGGATCATTTAGCTTTTGAGCATTCTTCTCTTGCTAGAATCTACAATGCCTTTTCTAAATGCAAATTCTTTCTTCAGGACGCCAAGAGCTCTGAGGCCTCTAAATTTACATCTGGATAACAGATTTGCTGCAAAGTTGGAACACTGAGGTACGCATTCAGTGTTTCAGAAATTTTACAAAGAGTTACATTCCTCAAGGTCTCATCCAGTGCGTTCCTTCATCAGGGACAGATGGTCTATTTTAAGGATGATCAGGAAGTTTCAGAAACATGACAAAATGTTTATCTCTTAAGATTTTTCTTTTTGGTTTAGCATCTGAGAAACAGTCCCTATGCCATCTCATTCTCTCTCTTTCTCTCTTTCTCATACACACAGAGATTCGGATAAAAATAAGGTCTAGAAAGGTTTTTGCATTGCCTTTGATAAGGAGAATATATTTGCTTTTAATAATGTATATTGGCTGTACTTTACCATCTTGAGAGCATAAGAACTCAGTTTTACTCTTATGAAAAAGAATATGCTGTACTTAAAGCAAGCAAATAAACCATAAGCTCTCTGAAAATGACTATTATAGGAAAAGAACCCAAAGGTAATCATTTTGACCCTGAGTTGTGATCGAAATTGTCCTTTATACCTGTCCTATGTCTGACATTTACACACAAGCTCTCGCTGCAGTCTCATGAGCGTCTCCTAGGATGGCATTTAACAGGATGGATCTCATGACATGATGTATGTTCAGTGATTTTTAAAAATCTGAAATGCAAATCAATTTCAAACCATCTTCATAAGAGTAGGAAAATGCCCCCAAACCCAGTCGTGTCAGTTCCTTTGAGGCAGTAGTATTTATTTACAGGCCTTAATACATGTTAGAATTCTTTCGATTGCTTTCTATACTGAGTGCTCTTCATTTAAAAGTAGCACATGTATCTTTTTTCTCCTGTCTCGAAATGTAAACATATTATGCCTACAATTTGTTTGAAGCATCTGTGCCCACTACAGTTTACACACACCGTGTCACTCCTCCCTTACATTCTGTAGATCACAGAATGTAGTTCAAAGTCCTCAAAGCTCCTGTGGGGGCAGGGGGTTGAGAACAAGGAGAGCAATGATTATGCTAAGCCTTGAGTGTAAACTCCCTATCAGTACAGAGTGACTCACAGTCTCTATGACAGGAGTCACTCCCATGCAAAACTGGAGTTGTCAGCTACTACACTGCCTGGCCCATGGCTGTTTGTTTTTTTCTGGAGGCAGATAGAAAAGGACTTCTGCAGGCGCTGGAGAGCTGTGGCTGAGGAGCCAGGGACATTCCCTCCAACAGAAGCAGCCTGAGAACTTGATCCCATTTTCTCCTTGGGTTTCATATCTCAGAGTATTCGGTTCCCTAAAATAAGGTGCTGCCATTGTGTTTCACCCAAGGAAATGAGGGAGAGAAAAGGTGAATTTGAAAAACATACAAGAAAAAATTAAATAACAGCTCTAAGTAGAACATGGATGTGGGGTTGGGGAAGAAAGCAAAATGAAAAAGGTAAATGCCCAAGGGATATTAGTTTATTAGCTTTCTCATTTAATAAGAATTAATGCATGTGATTACTGTACTATTTATTGTTAATTGTATACAAAACTTAGAAAGTGGTTGATGTAAAGGGAAAGTTTGCTAAAGAAAAAGTATTAATAATTTTGCACTTTGCTCATTCATTAATCAGTAGTACTTGATTTCCTACAAAGAATGGAACTTGGCTTGGCTTATTGAAGTAATATATCACCTCTGATTTCTCAATTGTAAATAGAATAATCAAATGCTGAAGGCAAATGCCTTGTCTATTAAAAACAATTCCCACCCCAGTTATGTATTTGAAAGTGTTTGAAACTGCTGTAAAAATGCAATAGTTCTCAGGTCTCAGTTCCTCCAAACCTAGAGTTGACAAAGCCAGACACGCCTCCCTGCTATCTTACTACGCTATCCCCCATTGAAATAGTCAGTGGCTATCTCAGCATGGTCCCACACGCACCCACACCTGCACTGTGCCACCAGACCATCCTGTGAGCATCTCTTCCCAGCCTGACCTGCACTTCAGCTTCCTGTCCTCTGTCTCAGAGCCAATGAGTTGAAGGATGGCTCCCCAGCAAATTGTAACACCTTGACTTACCTAAGGGAAAACCTTGGGTATATCTAGTGGCCAAGGCATAGGACTCACATGCAGCTTTGGAAAATTTAGTTTTGTTTCTGTATCATAGAAAATCTTTCTAGTTTGCCTTGAGAAAAATCAGAGCTGTTCCTCAGAAAAATGAGAAAGTGGTCAGTCAGTCTTGTCTTGGGTCCTTCTGGTTTCCCAAGAAGGATCAAATACCTCCTCTTAAGACCAACGATTCTTCACTTTTCCCCCATAGCTACCTGGTCCAGATTTATGCTGTCAATGAACTCTGCAACATGGTGTTGGTCCATGATGGCTTAAAAATGAGTGTTGCCCCGCCCCATTAATTGTTTTTTTATTGGTTCTTCTGAAAACTAAAATAAATAAATAAATAAACAAACAAACTTTGTTCCCAAAGAAACAATTCTCTAGAAACAGTGTATTGAGCATTGAGGGAGACATCTGAGAAACTTTCCTTGTGTCTTTATCATCTCATGGAAGGATCCATTTGCTTGTTAACACTCCCAATAGTAGACCACTTTGTGTGTGACCATCCCACATAGCTTTTAGCTGATTTGAGTAGGAGCACCCCAGGAAACACCATAGAATTCGTTGAAGGACCTTTCTGCTGTCAACAAATTCCTCAATGGCCCTCTGCTATTGACTGCTACTCAGGAAGGAAGTGTAAGGTACAAAATTGTGAATGACTCTTCAGCAGGTTAGGGCATAGGAGATAGGTATTGTAGTCATATTGGCTTCTGGTTTACTGGTGCCCAGTGCTCTCTGACTAAGCTGATGAAATGAATGCCATCTATACTCAAATAAAACATACTTACTTGTCTTCAACTTCCAAGTAATGTTTTATTGATAGCTACGATGTGGCTTTGGCTTAGAGATTTCCTTGTAATTTTACAATGCAGTGACTTCCTAGAATCACTCTTACAGTAATTGATACTAAGTAAACCCTCCTTCTTACATTTTTTGCTTTGTTTCTTTGCTATGTATTTTTAAACTATAGTGAGAATAGTTTTACCCTGACTTATTTTGGGACAGCTACATCAGATGGTTATAGAGGAAGAAAGTTGAAGTGCATATTAATATGGAGCCACGTGGAAAGGGGAAAAGGACAGTACGCTCTGAGCGAGCCTGAAGCAGCATGGCTTTGAGCATTAACTGCTGGGAAAGACCAATGTCCACCAGGACTCCATCTTTCAGTGAAGAAGGGGCCTGAACCAGGGCCCAGCAGCTACAGGCTCCTGACACAGCCTTTGCTTCTGCTTAGAGGACTATCATCAAGTTACCCAATTACGCCCTTAAAACTATGACACTCTTCTCTCTACCTCTAAGAAATGATTCCTGTGACTGTCCTTGGTGCTGCCATCACATCATGGGCTGAGGACGAGGAAGAAATTAGAAAGGATCTCAAACAAGGACAAATAAAGAGAGCAAGGGACAGGGCTGGAGGGAACTTAGAAGCAGAGGATTGAGGAAATTCTGAAATAGAACTGTGGAGTTTACATAACGACTGTGATCTTTACCAGGGTCACCTGCATATGGTTGGACTCAATAATTTCACAGGCACATGGCAGAGTCCACTTTCCCCACCAACTTGTCTCCATGTAACTTGCTTTGACAATGGAATATGAGGGAGATGATACATATTTTATATCTAGGTGGAAGCTTCTGGACACAATGTATGCTCTGCCACGTTCCCTCTTTTCTCTAGCAACATCTGAGAAATTGCTCTAGCAACATCTAGCCGGGATCCCTGAGTGACTACCATGAGCAGAGCCCCCTGCCAAACTATGATGGATACATAGAAGGATTGAGAAATAAACTTTGTTGCTTTAAGCATCTGAGACTTGGGGGATGTTTGTTATTTCAGTGTAGCCTAGCCTGGCCTGAAGGATACTGAAGAAGCAGATAAAAGCTGAGAAAATGCCAAGCACAAATATATTAAGAAAGAAAATGAAAGAATTGATGATGAAGAAAAAGAGGGAAGAAAGAGAGATCAAAGAAGTTGTGGGGAAAAGGAGAGCACAAAAGGAGTATAAGAGAGAAGAGTAAGAACAGAGGATGGTGAGAAGAAAGAGAATGAGAAAAGTGACACAGGAGAACGAACCCAGGTAACCAAGAGTGTGCTTGCCCACAATATCTGGAGTGATAACTTGCCATATAAAGTCAACGTATGGGCCTTGATATTAACTGTATTTTCCTTTATGCCGTAATTAGTTATTAGCTAATATCCTTTTAGTTATGCCTCAACCTGTATATTAAAACCAGCATTATTTTTACATGGAAATAAACTAAAACACATGGGCATTGGATGGTGTTTGGAACTGGAATCCATCTTTATTAGGAAATAATAGTTTGCAGCAGAAGACAGCCTGATGAATCTAGTTCTGAGTTCTTCAGACCTCGCCCTGAGGTACTCTAAGGCTTTCACAGGGCTCTCTCAGGAGCTCACTGAAACAAGGCAAGGCGGACCAAGAAATTGATCTATCCTGATTTCTACCAGAGCAGTTGTACTTTTATCTGATGTGTATAGCACGCTTGCACATAGGATTTTATTTGAAGACAGTGTTCTCATTTAAAAAAAAAAAAGTTTCTAACAACAGATCCAGTCCATCATGGCTAAGATGTCACACATAACTATTTCTCTAATAGTTCATGTGAGCGTCGTGTAGGAAATTACTCTTCATTCGGAATGACATGAGGCTTGCAGCTTAAAAATATGACTTATTAATGGAAGATGGCTGTTGGCCAGGGACCTCTTGATCAGGGGTCCCTAAGAATGGACAGTAGGGAATGAAAGATCTACAGAGAACATCCTATGGAAACAGGACACTTTATGTTTAGGGGATGACCGAAACAAGAAACAGCCTGAAGCTCTGACTTTACAGGAAGGCTGTTCCCTTTTCAGAATCCAAAACCACATTCTAGCATTTTCATTGGAATGCATGGTGAATCTCCCCTCCAAACCAAGGCCAGGAGCAGCTTCCAAGGATGCCCAGGATGTAGTTGGTGTCCAGGGGACCATGGCCAGTCACCCAACAATTGTAGGTGTTATTGACTTCAGAGGATGAGGTGGATGAGACCAAAGCAAGTTCTCACACGCTTCTTCTAGTTTGGGTATCTCTTTCAAAGGCATCTACACTTGCCATCTCTCGGTTGAAAAGGCAACTCTTGGGTTTGCAGAAGGACTGCGGGGAGGAGAGGGGTCCTTCGTACTGTGGACCACAGCAGACCCCTACTCATTTTGGATAATTTGGTAGAAATGAGGAAGAGGGCAGCAGCCTCTAAAGGAGAGTGTCGGATGCTAGATTATATTGGAAAGGGAACAGAATGGCAGTTATACAAACAGGGAACAGACACAAGAATGGCATCTGGAAATTTAAAGAGTTATATGAACTGCTAGGGTCGTTCTCCTGCTCCTTTGGTTACTTGTAAAGTAGGAAAGTTGTGTGAAGCATGAGAAATGCATAACTGCTTCTATGGCTGAATGCACTATCTGTTCACTTTATATTATCCCAGACTTAGATACTTGCAGGAATGTTTTTCCTGTGGATTGGTGAGATTTCTAAATTCAAAATGTATGAAGGTAATTTGAGCTGTGTTTATATAATACATGTTCATGTTGGCAGTTGTCCCTAACTCTATTTCCATAATCCTGCCTCCCTGCCCAGCACTGTAACTTTGGCAGCGTAAAGCAATAGCCCACCAGCAGCTAGGAATGGTCCCACATAGACAATCTAGAATGATATTTTTTCCTCACTAACTAAAAAAAGAAATGCTCATATGTACCTGGTTCTTTGGCTTACAAATGAAATAATCCATTTCTCATGTTGGTTATAGTTTAGAAGGTGTCTGGCATTGTAAAAATGTAATGGAGCCAATGAAAATTAGAGCTGTCTCTGCCCTTAACATCGAGAGAGGAAAGAAATAGCATTAAAATCAGCCTCCTTTTGGTTACCCAAGGAAGGGTGGCAGAGGTTGCTTCATCCGATGTGCAGGGCATGTTTCTCATAAGAAAAAAGAAGAAATTTGGTTTGAGGATAATAGAGGTGCCTGAAAAGGAATGAGAAGATGACTGAACAGGCAGCAGAGTTAAGGGGCAGTTATCAAAGACACAGAGAATAAGAGAGGAGGGGGACAAGGGATGCTAAGGACTCCCTGGCTCTGATCAGGGACAGAAGGGAACAAGAAAAAAGGAAGGAATGACTGCAAGTAGGCACGGGTGAAGCCCCAATTACCAATGTGCGACCCTGACGTTGGAAAGAATAGGAGGCAGCATGGTGGAGAAACAGGGAAGCTGAACAGCAGGTTACAGGGAAAAGAGAAACAGTGCATGCTCAGTCCCTGAGAACATATTCATTCATTGATAGTGTTTTTGTTTTGTTTTATTTTTGAGCTTTCTGTGAAGAATTTGTGTTGTTGGAGCTTTATTATATCATTAGAAAATGTTCTGCGTAGAGCGGTAGCTCTATGTCTGTCAGCTGGGACAATTCTGTCCATGTAACCTAGAAAGGAAGATCTCTGTATTAGTGTCCTATTATTTCAGTTCACTAAGGCCCAAAGAACCATTAAAATAATCCATGGACACGTGTCATTATACATTCGTCAAAACTTATGGAACGTGCAACACCAAGAGTGAACCCTAAGGTAAACTATGGACTTTGGGTGGTTACGATGTGTCCATGTAGGTTCACCAGTTATAACCAATGTCCCACTCTGGTCAGGGATGTTGATCACGGGTGATGCTATGCGTGTGTGGAGGCACAGGGTATAAGGGAATTATCTGGACCTTTGGCTCAACTTTGCTGTTAACCTTAGACAACTCTAAAGTAAAGTCTATTTAAAAAAAAAAAGAAAGAATTAAAAAAATCTGTGGTAATACAGACAAAGAGGCTGCATGTGGGTCAATGTTACTTTATTACATACTATCTTCCATGAACATTTTCAAGATTTGTATGCTATGATGTATTCCACATATGTGATATTTTCAGTTAGTGAATGTCTTGCATGGGACACGATGGAATCCAAAGAGATTTTCTATAGTACTAATGACTTTTATTAAAAGTAAAAGTGGGCTAAACTGGTCCATTCTCAGTGTGAGTCCATATGCAGTTACGTGTGCACTAGTACACACAGGCTTCTGCACACATACACAAGATGTCTCACCATTCAGAACAAATTAAAACCGCCTAGAGAGGAGCAAAGACTCAAACCCAGCTTTGAACTTGGGAACTTTCCATACAATATGTTTGCTGTGTGTATGGATTTGATGAAACATGCCTCTGCTCAAGCCAAGAAACCCTGTCGCTGTGGCTGTTTATCTTGGAGATGAAAGGCTTTGCCAGTGAACTGTGTGGGTGTAAAACTGGGGGCAGAGAAAGAGATAGGGCAAGATTCAGCCCTGGCAGGCATTAAGAGAATGTAATATGCTTCCCAAGGAACCCTCTCATTAGTGATTAAATGAGGGCATGTTCGTGCTTCAGGTGGATGTTTAATGCCTTAAGTTCAGTGAAATGTTCCTGGAGATAAATCCATCTGCTTTCGTGTATGCTCTAGATGCTTAGTAAATATTTAATGTCAACTCTGTATCTTCCTCAGGTTCCCTAAGTCATTCTCTGCTTTCTCAGGGTGCAGCCCTGGCACGTCCCCAGAGAGCAGGCCCTGCTCTTTGATCCATACCTTCAAAAGTAGCCACTTTGGTACAATCCTGAGCTGACTGGAGGCAGACATGCTACCCACAGTAACAGCCTATAATAACACCCAGTTAGGGAGCTTATGAGCCAGCTGTGGGCTACCTGCTTTTTTTTACCTCCTCCTCCCAGCAGCTTCGCCAGCTCGTTCTTATTAGTACGTTTCATTTTACCGAAGAAGAAGATGAAGTTTAGAGAAGGTCAGTTGCTCAGAGACAAATGACTAGGAACTGGGGAGCAGAGGTTAGGACCCACATTATTTCTAATTCCAAATGCATATTCTTATAGAGTGGACAGCTTAGTCTACTATCCCTAAATAGCATCATTTCTTCCTGACAGAATCACTGACCAAATTGGTTCCCACACTTGAAAGAAAAATCTTAAGGGGATGGATGCCTTTCCCTCTTGATTCAGCAGGGGAGTCGTTTTCCCAAAAATGAACTCAGGGAGTACATTGAAATGGCTGGCCTAAAGTGCGTAACCATAACACATACCAGCTCACTGTGAGCAAGGTCTCCTGAGAGCCTGAGCCAACCATCTAGAGCATGTTTTGCGATTGTACTTTGGCTCTGCATGGCTGCCTGCAGTGACAGGAGTGTTTTTTTGTCTTGGAGATTGTTACCAATCTTGTTACCAAAAGTAGAAAAGTTTTCCAATCCACAATAATCAGCCATCCTACACTCACTGCTGGTGGGTCCGCTGGGCACAGAATGAAAGAAATCAGCAAGGTTTTTTTCCTCGCCCAGCACACGTTTTTGTTAAGTGATCTGCCCAGAAATGCCATTTATTCTTCAGAGTTATTCATGCTGAGATGCGTCCTTACCTCTTAGAGCTGAAAAACTGAATTTAACAAGATGAATGGTGTGAACCTTGAGGCTGCATGGAACAAGAGCGAGATTAGTTATTTCTCAATTGCCAACTAAATTCTAACCAATTTATAGACCAACAGGTAATGGCTCAAATCCACAGGACCGCTTCAGGTTGCCCTGGTTCTTGGAAACTTTTCCAAGAGAAAATATGTATGTGTTTCACAAAAGCCAATAAGAAGGAGTTTTCAGGAAGTCACAATTACCAAGTTCGTAGCAGTTGGCCACGCCCGATAGCACCAGGCAAATACTTAACAAATACTTGGTAACTCCATTCTCACATAATGTGGTTCTGACCCTTCCCCCAGGGGTGATCCTGACCTGCGGATTATTAACTGTAGCCCAAGAAACACCACGTTGGCTCTGGGGCTGCCCAGGGTCTTGAGAGGTACTTCTGGGTGGACCCAGAGTAGGTGGAGTGTTTCTGGACCACTCAGACTCGAGGTCTGCCCATAACACAATGTTAACTCTTCAGTTGGACTTTCAGAGTAAAAGGCGGATGGAGTCTGTGTTTACTTTGCTCCTCCTTCAAACTTCTAATAGAACTGTAAAGGGTTAAAAAAAAAAAAGATATTAGCCCTCAACAAAGAAGAGACAACAGAAACCTAATTTTGCACGTTGGAAAACAGATGGATGAATGGCCATCGACTTGGCAGATCCCAGGAAAGCTGAAACCTAAGCCAGCAGCAGGTAAAGACAAGAAGCAGCCTGATTGTGCTTCAGAAAACTGGAAGTGGTAGTGCCAGGTGCTTTTCAAAATGGGGGTGAAGAGAGGACTGAAAACAGGAAAATGGTTTGAAAGCCTAAGAAGCAGTTAGATACTAGATTCCCTCTCCTTCTCCTATGCTGCACAATCCCATGAGCTTGTTCCCTTCCCCCAATCCTGGCAGGAAACTGAAAGTGTATTTTCAGAGGGGCAAACCAAAGGAGTTCTGGCATGAGGAAAGACCAGACACAGCTGGAGGCAGCTTAGTGTGCTCCACAGAGCACTGGTAATGTTAACAATCGGTTTGGGCAGGGGTGGGGTGACAATTTGTAGTCATTACCAATTTCAGAAGTATAAATACTCCCACCCATGCTAATTTCAAGCCAACAACATAACTCTGATCATGGAGTTTGGAAGAGAGGCACGTGATCACCTTTTTGTGAACTGGAGCAAGCTGGTTCCAGGGTCACCGAAAATGCTAAAAATAGACAAATGAAGTGGAATATTACACAGAAAACTGTGGGATAACCTCCACTTTCATCTCCTTCTGTATGTGATACCCATAATCAAGCAGCCAAGATAATTCCTCACAGACAATAGACTGGAAGTTTCCCCTACCCACCTTGGAGAATCTGACTGACATAAGACATAAGAGGTACCTGGAAATTCTTATATCATCAAAGCCCCCCATGAAACAAGCAACCAGATTGATATATAATGAATTTTATCTGACAACGAGCCCTCCCTACAAAGATTCCAATGGCACTTTATAGACCTGCTCATATGTAAGCAGATATCCAAAGATGACCAGCTATTTAGGAAATATGCCAACTTGAAAGTCAGACATGAAAAAAGAAAACAGGAAAAAAGGGAATTTGGAATTTAAAAGAGACAATGTAGAGAGAAGAACACTTTTAAAAATTGAGATGGATTAGTAGAGTCATGAAATAATAAAAGAAAGCCTTGATAAAGGAACATTCAGAAAACAGCAAGGAATCTTAAAAATTAAAAAAGTCTGATAGGAAAGCAGAAAAATCTCAATAGATGAGTTGAAAGGTAAAGTTCAGGAAAATTTCTAGAAAGGAGAAAAGGCAATTAAATGAGAGAAAAATATTTTTAAATAGATTATTAATCCAAGAGGTCCAAAATCAAATAATAGGAGTTTCATAAAGAAAGAAAGAGAAAATAGAAGAAAATTATCCAAGTGCTACAAATAAAATTTCTAGAATGGAAGTATTAATTTCAACATTAAAGGAACTACCAAATATGAGCAAAATTGATAGAAAAGGCCCAAGGCCATACACATCATTGTTAAATTTCAGAACACTAGAGACAAAAAAAAAAAAAATCATAAACCTTTCAGGAAGTAAAAACAAATTAGCAAGATTCAAAATAGCATTTGACTTCTCAATATCACACTGGAAAGTAGAGATAACTGATCAATGCGTGCTTTCAAAATTCTGAGGGGGTTATGATTTCCAATCTAGTATTCTATACCCACCAGCACCATCAACTAAGTGAGAAAATAAAATAAAGAGGTTGTCAAACATTCAAGGTCCAAAACACTTCCTTTCTTGTACCTTTTTTCAGGAAACCACTGGAGGAGGTAATCCTCTAAAACAAGGGAGTATATCAATAAAAATGACATTGGATCCAGGAAACAAGTTATTGAACACAAATAGCCAAGGGAATCTCCAAGGATGATAGTGAAGAGAAATCCCAGTATGACATTTCAGCAGTAAATCTGAGAATGTTAACTCCAGATTGGAGCATGAAGCCAGAGGGCTCTGGAGGGATGTCTCAAAAAAGAAGAATCAGTATACTGAATGTGTATAGCTGTTAAGAGGACATTTACATTTATGGTAAAGAGTTTAGGGATTACTTAGTAATAGGTACATAGAAAACTAAGCAGCCCCCTCCACTAAAGGAAAAAAAAGAAACAATTACTAACTCTGGGGACATAAAAATGAGTATAAGAAAGGAAATGTAATAACAGTTCACTACATGGTTCAGCTGTGAATAATGTTCTCCAAACTCATAGCAATGTAAAAGACCATATTTGGTTTAAACCAACATTGTAATATAATTATATAAGAAGAATATGGAGAGAAGAGTGTATGTGTGTGTGTGTTAGAGAGAGAGAGAGAGAGAAAGAGAGAGAGAGAGAGAGAGAGAGAGAAAGAGAGAGAGAGAAAGCATGAGCTGTGAGAGGAGGGCTGAAAACTTAAATTCTAGTCTTCTATAAAGAACTAAAAAAAGCAACAGAAACAGTATGAACAAATTATTTAGATAAATGTAAGTATAAGCAAAGAAATATGTCAAAAGTTCAAGTAGCTGGGAAGCAGGTGAGGAGAGGCTATTGGGAATTTTTTAATAAGCCATGTAGAAAAAAATCATTTTAATGTTATGAACACATATAATTTGGTTAAAAGTAAATATAATACAAGAAAGAAAATGAGTATATTTAGAGAAAACAGAAAACCTTTAATAAAACCAGAACTACTTGCGAACACCTGAATATTCTCTGATTGGAATAAAAGATGGTGTATGCTCCCGACAGAAGCAAACCGTAAAATCGTATGCCGAATCCAGAAGTCTGGTGCCCATATTCAGTGGAGTGGTAACAAAACGACCAATGACTTGACAAGATCCTCATAACCATGAGATTTCCTAATATGTGTAAAACTTGCCAATGTGCTGGCTTCCAGATAAATTGTGCCTATAAATTTCTCCTATATACGACGACTACCCTTTGACATACTTCTATGTAGAAGGGACTGAACCAAACTCTAATAACCAATTTCTGTGTCTGCCTCATTCACTAGAGATTGACTCTGTGAATTCAGTTTCACATAGCAAATATTCCTGGAGGACAAATATTTTATGCGAGACTGTGCCGGGTGCTCAGGAATCAAAGGCATTCCTTCCTTCCTTCATTCAATATTTGTGTCTAAAATGTCTAGAAACTGGGGAAATGTGATAAGTGAAACAGGTAGAATTTCTTCCTCCTGGAACCCACAGTCATAAAGGAACTAGATGTGTAAAAAAATTAGGTTGGAAATGGACAAACCTTCTGATTGTCATAAGAATCTTGGATAAGGCTTTTAGTTTTCACAAGAGGAAGTTAACCCTCTTTTTCACCTGGTTGGGTTTCTGAGCATATGAATTAGTATTAGCAGTGCAGAAGAGGGAATGATTACATTTGTCTGAATATAACAAGGGAGGCAACATAGAATTGTGTCTTCTGCTTTTATTCCCTAATGCCTAGCAGAGTACTTGACACATGATTGGTACTATGTAAATGTTTCTTGAATTAATAAGTGGTGGAAGGATGGATGAATGGATGGATGAGCTGATTCATCTGAAATTCACCTTGGCTAAGAGCAGTGGGACCATACATTGGAGACTGTGTGAATAGGTAGTATTGATTCCAAAAAAGAAATCTTTGGACAGATATGTTTCTATGGCTTCTATGCAATAGGGACACGGTTGTTCCAGACCTTTCAGCTTCCATAAATACAATTTTGAGATGAGCCGAGACTTCCAGAGGCCACACTTTTTCTAAAAGGCTAATTTTTAGAGCTGTTTCCTTGTTTTAAATTTCAGGGAACCATGAGACTAATACACACATGGACTTTAGGATATTTTTCAGCTTTTTTTTTTTAAAGAAGATCCAATTGTCTTTATTAATTTTTTGACAGGTTTGTTTGTTTGTTTAATTTATTTGGGTGACATTGGTTAGTAAAATTATATTGGTTTCAAGTGTACATTTTGGTAATACATCATCTATATTTGCATCTATATTTGCATAGTGTGTTCACTACCCAGAGTCAGTTCTCCTTCCATCACCATATATTTGACCCCCTTGACCCTCTTCTACCACCCTCCTCCCCACTTACCCTCTGGTAACCACTAAACTGTTGTCTACATTTATGAGTTTTTGTTTCTTTCTTTCTTTGTCTTGTTCATTTGTTTCTTTCCATTTTATAGTCCACATATGAGTGAAACCATATAGTTCTCAACCTTTTTTGTCTGGTTTATTTCATTTAGCATGATAATCTCAAGATCCATCCATGTTGTCATAAATGGCAGCATTTCATTTTTTCTTACTGCCGAGTAATATTCCATTGTGTATATATACCACAAATTTTTTATCTAATCGTCTCTCAAAGGACACTTTGGTTGTATCCATGTCTTGGCCATCATGAATAATGTTACAATGAACATAGGGCTACATATATCTTTATGGATAATTGTTTCCAGATTTTTTGGGTGGATACCCAGAAGGCAGATTGCTGGGTCATATGGTACTTCTATTCTTAATTTTTTGAGTAGCTTCCATACCATTTTCCATAGTGGCTGAACCAATTTACATTCCCACCAGCAGTGTATGAGGGTTCCTTTTTTTCCACAGCTTCTCTAACGCTTGTTATTACTTGTCTTGTTGATAATAGCCATTCTAACAGGCATGAGGTCATATCTCATTGTGGTTTTGATTTGCATTTCCCTAATACTGTGTTTCCCCGAAAATAAGACCTAACTGGAAAATAAGCCCTAGCTTGATTTTTTCAGGATGACATCCCGTGAACATAAGCCCAAATGTGTGTTTTGGAGCAAAAATTAATATAAGACCCAGTCTTATTTTGGGGGAAACACGATAGCTAGTGAAGTTGAACATTTTTTCACATATCTGTTGGCTGTTTTTATGTCTTCTCCAGAGAAATGTCTGTTCAGGTCCTCTGCCCATTTTCCATTAGATTCTTGGGTTTTGTTGAGTTGTATGAGTTCTTTATATATTTTGGATATTAGCCCCTTATTGGAGTTATTATTTGCAAATATCTTTTCCCTGAGTTAGAAACACATTTTCCATGCTCTCATTTCAGGTTGTTCTCTTCATTAATAGTTTATATATATTTATATTATATATATAATACATATTTATATATATAAATATATATATATCCAGGTTTAAAAGAATTTTCTGTCCAAAATAAAGTTCTGTTCTACTCATTCTCACCCTTGTCTAAATCTAAAGTCATTATATTTGCTGGGAAGGAAGTTATTATTTTTATTTTTAAAAAATGGTATAACTGTTAAGAGACAGATTCCTGTTATAAAATTAACTCAGGGTTGGAAAAGGCCTTTGGAATTAAACAGTTGTCTCTAAAGCCAGTTGTGTGATTTAAGTTGAGTTGTAAGGACATCACAAACTACATTTAGCTCAGGGAACCTTTGCTGAGCCGCTGCTTCCCTGCTACTGTAGCTACAAAAGGCAAGAAGACCCTCTTCCCCTCAATAAACCTCAGATAGCTTTCACTGAAAGGAACCATTGCTTCAAGGTAAGAATAAATGTAGGCTCTCTCTCCAAAACAGGGTGACTTCTGCTTACTAGAAACAAAGAGCAGACATTTCTTAGTTTATCATTATATTTAGTTTGCACTTAGTAACTCTGAAATCAGTGTGGAAAATGAGGTAGCACTAACTTCAGTGGCTTGATGGCGAGGCACCTAAACGTACCACAGACAAAACTATGCAGGTGGATGCATAAATATGCTTAAAAGGGATATGGCCAGCATAGAGGCATCTTTTGAAAATGAAAAATATTATATCCATCAATTCTGTTTTGGATTCCTGCACTTAACTCTCTTGGCTTTGTAGGTGAGTAACTCAAGGCAGCATTTGGACCATTGTATTTATGGAATATAATTTATGAGGCAATAACAATCCATTTAAGCTGGTTCTCAGCCCCATTATTCTCTGAGCATGGATGTGCTTTACCACTTGCTCTAAGGGCACCCATCGAGTGGGTGTTGGTAAGCTGTGCAGCCCTGCCTGGCCAACGTCCATCTGCCTGTAGTATTCAGGCTTTTACCACAGCCTGGGTGGCTGCCCCTCTACTTCGTTAGCGCTGAGCTCACCATATTTATTGGCAATGGTTTTTCATTCTCAGGGGTAAACACCTTGGAATGAGACTCAGGAATCTCAGCTTTCCAAACTTGCTCTTATTAACAAGGGTGAAGCCAGTGATTGGCCTTTCAGCCTGTGATGAGGGATTTATTTCATTTCTCTCAACAACTCTTTATTTCTTTAAAACCTATATTTCTGACATCATAGTTTAGGCAAAAGTGAAAAGAGGCAATTCACACTTAATTTTTCAACGTGGATGTCATGCAAAGTTTTCTCTCAGATTGAAGATGAGATTTTCTGTGGTTTGCTGGAAAATGTTTGTCGGTTCTTGTACTCAAATTGCGGTCTGTGGACAATAGCATCAGCATCACCTGGGAGATTTTAGTAATAGGGAATCTCAAGCTCTCTATCTTCTTTTCACAAAATACCCAGGTGATTCATAAGCACAGTAAAGTTTAAGAAGCACTGGTTAGGATGTTGTCTTTCACTGAAACCAATGCAGATTAATTCTAATGGCATTGGCATCAAAAATCGATCCAGTTGGACTTCTTACTCTTTGGTTTTTAAGAACCCAGCCTCTTCTTTTGTTTATCTACCTGTAGAGACTTTTGAGTACTTGGCTCTGTCCTCATTGCTTGTTCATTATAATCATTATCTCATCTCCGTTTGCAGCTAAATTTTACCTCCCCATAGAGGGTGAAGACAGTCTTTGGGGAGATTCCACGGTAGTGTTGCACTTGAAGGTATGAAATTCCCAGACCACGTTGGACCTTTCAGTTTTGTAGTGACTTTTACTTGTGTAACATCCTGAATTCCAATTGTTTCAGGCAAAACCTGTACAAATAATTATGAGTTTTCATTATAACTAACATAACTAATATTTTTATGTATGAACAAGTAAGCTTAAGCATCACCTTGAAAGTGTCTAAAATATGCTTTTATACAATAACATACTCTAGGTGACCATGAATACTATTGTAACACTCAGTACACTGACAGAATATAAACATTCCTGATAAAACTGGGAACTAATAGCAGCTGACAAATGAGTTGCCCCAACCTGTGAAAATTAGTTGGAATTGATAGAGACATTCACATGGTATTCAGGATCCCTTTTTGACTATAATGATTAACTTTTTTAAACGATAAAACATACATATATATATATATATTTTTAATTAATTTATTTTTTTTTAAGGAGGGTGCAGCTCACAGTAGCCCATACAGAGATTGAACCAGCAACCTTGGTGTTATTAGCACCACACTCTAACCAACTGAACTAACCAGCCAGCCCAAAAGCCCTATATTTTTTTTATTTTTTTTTTTCAAGTCAATCATCTCATCTTTTTTTTTTTTTTTTTTTTTTAATTTATTGGGGTGACAATTGTTAGTAGAATTACATAGATTTCAGTTGTGCAATTCTGAATCACATCATCCATAAATCACACTGTGTGTTCACCACCCAGAGTCAGCTCCCCTTCCATCACCATACATTTGATCCCCCTCACCCTCATCCCCCACCCCCCAACCCCCTTACGCTCTGGTAACCACCAAATTACGTTCCCCAGATTAATTTTCAAACCCCGTGGCCATCCTGTGGTCACCGACTGCCCTCCAATCCCCTCACCCTCCCCCCCACCCCCCACTCCCCCCGCCCATCTAGCAACCCTCAGTTTTTCCTCATTGTCTCCCAAACAGTTTCTGATTAGTTCATTCACTTATTCTTTTCCCAAAAGCCCTATATTTTAACCCAGGGACACAGGGTCTGAGGTGTACATCCAACTGAGACCTGCCTCAAACTGACTCTCAGAATGAAAAGTATGATGGGAAAACAGGAAACAGACTGTGTATAAGGCTCCAACCTTGAATAAGTAGAAATGTTTGGTATATAAGCAATGGCTAATATGTGAATTCTTGCAAAAAGAATGCTCCTATGTGGAAGGTGAGTGTATTTTCTATGTAACACCTGTTACTTTTAATATGTGCTTCCATATACATATGTTTCCTTGTCTTACAACTGCAGTTCCTGCTGCTTATCACTTAAGGGGATTATGAAGCTATGAAGGGCAGGTCCTAAAAGCCTGCAATAGATGAATATCTTGTGTCATGTGGGATCCTGAGAGGGACCTAGAACACATCTGCTGGGGTGAGACAGGGTGGGAACTGGTCCAGGCATCGGCCTCAGTGATGGCAGACTCATCAGATCCTAGAAGGGGACTGACCTGCAGAATTGTGGAGTGCCAGGCCAGGCAGGTGCCCCTTCTCCACACCTCACATTTCCAACTCAGAATTCCAAATCAAGCAGTTCTAAAAACCTCTCAGAACTTTACCACTGGAGGGGAGAGGGAGGGGCATGTTACAGTTCCCAGAGGAAGCCAGTTTGCCTAAAAACCCACCTGGGTGATTTGTGTGGCCAACCTTAAACAAATCACCCACTCTTCCTGTGATTCCCGCAGGCAGAAGCTGTGATTGTCTCCTCGCCCTGCACATACTTGCACACTCTCGGCAACCACCCCCATCCTCTGCCTGGGGGCCCAGTGTGCTCTCTGCATCCTCTTCGGGTAATTCATATTTGCTCAACTGGTCAACAACTTGCAAAAATTTTTTTTTCAGTGGAGGACAAAAATGCTTTGTGTTCCAGTGTTTCAGATATGGGAAGATTCTGAAGTGTGGGACCCAGTGCTACATCGTTCTCACCCAGGTTTAAGGTGCCACTCTGTTCTCATCTGATTCCATTGTCAACAACAAATTATTTTTGCTTATGGTGCTGCCTTTGCCTGGAACGCCTATCATCACCAATACACACACACACACACACACACACACACACACTCACACACACGTTCATCATGCACACACCATTTTATCTTTCTTGGCAATTCCTCCTCATCCATCAGGACCCAGATCAGTTTTTATCCTCTCCATAAAGGAAGTAACTAACTATTGGAGCCCTAACCCCCAGTACCTCAGAATGTGACCTTATTTGGAAACAAGGGCATTGTAGATGTAATTAGCTGACGTCACACTGGAACAGTATGATTGGTGTATGTATAAGAAGAGGAGAGAGACACAAATAGACACACAAGGAGGAGAGTCCTTGTGAAGGCAGAGATGCACCCAGGGAAGGCAACCATGTGACCATGGAGGAGGAGATCAGAGTGACGTATCTACAACCCAAAGAATGCCAAGGACTCCTGGCAGCACCAGAAGCCAAGTGAAAGGCATGCAACAGATGCTCCCCTAGAATTTTCAGAGAGAGTGTAGTCCCGCCAATACCTTGATGTTGGACTTCTAGCCTCCAGAACCATGAGACAATACATTTCTGCTGTTTTAAGCCACCCAGTTTGTGGTACTTGTTTGTTGTAACAGCTAGGGCACTCACACAGTGACCATTCTCCAAAATTCCAAACACAGGTTGTTGGAGCTCCCTCAATTTGGATGTAGTACTTCACTAAGGCACTAATCACGTGGGGATAGTTAGGATTTACACGCCTGTCTGTACAACTAACTTGTGATTCCTTAAGTGCTGCTACCCTGCCTTATCAATTGGTACTCCTAGCACAGTGCCTGGCAAACAGAGGTACTTAAAAAATACAGAATGAGCAGACAAATGAGCAATTGAGAAGGCTCATGCAAGAGGGAAAAAAAAATTTAAATACTTAATTCCAAGTTTTGGTGAGGAAGCAAAGGGAGAGGTGAAAACGGCACCACAAATATTCCTATCGTGCTCTGGCCTACTGGGAACTCATTTACAGTGTTGCCTTAATTTTTAGATGTGCCTTCTTAGAGAGAGCCCAATTTAGATAAATTTTTACAATTAAAAAGCAGGTCATTAATGTCCTGTTTCCAAAATAAATTCCAAGGAGAAGAACGCTTCTTAATTTCAGGGAAACCCAAATTTTTAATTAAATTTATTGGGGTGACATTGGTTAAAAATTATATAGGTTTCAAGTGTACAATTCTATGATACATCATCTGCATATTGCATTGTGTGTTCACCGCCCAAAGTCACATGTCCTTTTGTTGCCATATACTTGACCCCTTTACCCTTTTTTGCCTCCCTTCCTTTCCCTGCAGTAAGCACCATACTGTGGTCTGTGTCTATGAGTTTTTGTTGTTTGTCTTGCTCATTTGTTGCTTTCAGTTTTATATCCCACATATCAGTGAAATCATATGGTTCAACTTTTTCTATCTGACTTATTTTGCTTAGCATGATATTCTCAAGATCCATTCATGTTGTCACAAATGGCAATGATAGTCTTTTATCTTTTCTTAAGGCTGAGTAATTTTCCATTATACCACATTGGTACCACATCTTCTTTATCCAATCGTCTATCGAAGGACACTTCAGTTATTTCCATGTCTTGGCTACCATGAATAGTGCTGCAATGAACATAATGGTACATATATCTTTATGAATAAATGTTCTCAATTTTTTCAGTTTGACATCCAGAAGAGGGATTGCTGGGTCATATGGTAATTCTATTCTTAATTTTTTTTTTTTTACATATAACATTTTTTGTTATTTTAACATATTATGTATAGCATATATTATATATAACATAACCTTTTGTTTAATGGATATGGCCTCTTTTTTTAAATTTATTTTTAATTTATTGGGGTGACAATTGTTAGTAAAATTACATAGATTTCAGGTGTGCAATTCTGTATTCTTAATTTTTTGAGGGACGTCGTACTGTTTTCCATAGTGCTGTACCAATTACATCCCCACCAGCAGTGTCTGAGGACCAGGGGACCCCAGTTCTGATGTGATGCCCTCAGTGACCAGGTCTCCTTGGCCGTGTACAAGGTCTGCCGTGGGCCTCCTGGGAGCAGAATCAAATGGCTCTCTTTACTTCCCACACTTAGAAAAAGAAAACAAGCTCCATTTCCAAAACAAACTCGAAGGAACTAAAACATAGCCTGAGGGAAATAAGAGATGAAGGTTTTGATCATAATCCCTTAAAAGGGGAAATGTCACCTTAATTTAATTGGGGCTTTGCTATTGCATTTCTTCTCTATCTGTGACACAATTAAACTCTATTATCTAAAGCACTGACCCAAGATGAGCTACTTTTTCTTAAAAAAAAAAAAAAAAAGATTCTTCCTGACATTATTTTTCCAATGTCTTTTCTGATTGTGGTTCTGAATTAATTATTCAGATGAAGAAAGAGTGAATCACAATTTTAGCTGGAAGGTGTGGGGCATGCATAGGTTGAAAAGCATACTCAACACTGTAATATAGTTTTATTGCTAGAAAAAAATTCAAATGTTTTAATAATACAAGCTATGAAAAGTAGAGTGACAACTCTTTAAAAAAGGAGCACATGAAAGATAGGCATCTGGGTACCAGCAACTCAGCAGCACTAGGACATTCCCCTGGGAAAGTTGGTGTTTATCAGAATCTTGAACTTGAGTGCTGTGTAATATATGTATGCTTATTGAAAAGAGACATGTGCTTTAAAAAATATACCACCATGTCTAATATTTTTATTTTCTCTTCATATAATTTGTGCTGTTCATGACATACAGAGTCCACCTTTGGGTATCAAGAAGCTTAAAGTCTGTTCCCAATCCTGGGAACTGTAACTATTACTTTTGGTAGACTTCCTCCATCATTGAAATTGTGCTTGCCCCACCCCCTATGGCTACTGTTTATCAGTTTTAAGACAAGTAACTAGAAAGCCCTTCTAATCATAGGGGATAGCTGCTATGTAAACGCAAAGTAACAGTTTGTTAGAGCCAACAGGAATGGAGAAAACATTGCTTGAGTCTCTTTAGAATATGAAAATGGTATTCTATGTTGCTGAAAAAAAAACATTAGGGGCAGACTGGGTGATTTTTTAACTTAAGAGATGTATTGTTTAAAATGTTTCCTCCCCAATTAAATAAATTATCGGGCAGCATATAAGTCATATTAATTTAAAAAGTCTTTTTAGAGAGTCTATTAACATGTTCATGTTCGTATAGTAGCGGATGCCTTTCACCGCCACCGTAGTGTCAGGTATGGACGAGACAGGTACATAAGGCATAAGACATCCACATGCTGCCTCCGTGTTTTCCTCTTCTGGGTAATTCTGACTGCAGCGTAAGGGTATATGGGAATCCCAGCAACCTGAAGGATATGTTACCCTGAAGGTCTACCCTGACTCTCCTCATTGCACTCTACTACCAGTTACAAAGTTGAGATTAGAGAAATGCCTTGGTTGTGACCCAACACAGAGCAAGGGCCCAGTGATATTTGTTGAGTTAATGAATAAACGAAGATTAAAATATCAGGCAGTTACTTACCAATATTAAGAATAGTAGTTGATAGGATAACGTAGCAAAGTATCATTCAATTTGAAATCTCAGGAATGTAGCCAATAACCAAAATAACAAATAAATCAAACAGAACGTATATAGGAGAATGTCTTTCCTTCAAAGAGATAAGTGGAATCCTTGCCAGAATTGCCTCTCAACTGTAGCATTTGCCTATATGCTCCACGATAAGGCCATTATTGTTGTCCAAACATGGGAAGCTCAACCAATTATTTTTAAAAAGGTGGATCTGAGAAATGAGAACCAGAAAGTAGAAATTCTTACAGGAAACCCTAACAGGTAAAGGGAATAAAGCATCACACACACACATACACACACACACACACACACACACACACACACACAAAACACTCTAGGGAATGAATTCCTTTTAGTTTATGAAAGTCTGTATGTTGTTTTCAAAAAGTAAAATTAACTTCAAACTGGGCTCATGCATCATATTTTATTTCAACTGCTTCAACATATTTAGAGACGTTACAGCTGCATTTTATATTTAATCACAAAGCTGGGTATTCAGCCAAAGAGCTTCATTCTACATGGATCATAGACACGGTTTGAGTAGTAGTATTTTTCCTATCCTTCCAGAGTTTTTTGTGTCTCAATAAGTAGAGACCTTTTTGAAATTAGAAAATGAGATTTCTATTTTCTATTAGAAAATGAGGAATGAGTGCATTCTACTATGTCTCAGAAAGTGTATTATTTGTCCCTTGACCTATGCATTTGTCAAATTTTAAATTGACTAATTTCTTGTGACATTAGCATATACATTTGGCAGGAAAGAAAAGAGAGAAGCTTCAAAACTTATCAGTGTGTGCTTTAATTTAAAAAAAAAAGAAAGTGGTCCAGAAGTTAAAAAGATCAGCTTCAAAACTCATCAAACAAAATTAATCCCCAAATCAACTTTATTTCCCTTATGGCTCCCCAGAATTGTGTACAAATGGAAGAGCAATGAAGAAAGAACAGTTATTATGTAAACAAAAGAAATTACAAATATTCTGTAAATATTGTACTCCCCATTCCTACCTCCCTTTCCTACTTTATTTCCCCCCCCCCCATTGAACTTGAGATCTTCTAATATTTTATGTAATTTTTAACTTTATTGATTGTCCTGTCCTGTTCCCCTGCTAAAATGTAATCTCCATGAGGTAATGGGGTTTTTTTTGTTTTATTTTCTGAAGCCTCCTTATGCTTACACAGTGCCTGGCACATAGAAAGCCCATTATAAGTATTTGTTGAATCAAATAAGCTTAATGAAGTACCTCAGATATCATGCAAACAGGTAACAGCCCAGAGCCCCAATTTTTTATCCATGTTTATTTAGAACATGTGGTTCAGTGTTCTCTCAAGGACTACTGAGTCATGCTTTACAAAAACAGTAAGCTAAATAACATTTGTATGACACATAAGCAATTTACAAAGTGCTTTCTCATGCATTGTCTCATTTGATCTCCCAGTAGCCTCTTGGGGAGCGTTTTCCTATTCTTACCATGTCACAAAGGAGGTTATTGAATCTCAGACAGATTAAAGGATTTGTGCCCAAACACCAAAGACAGAAAATGCTAGAGCCCAGATGAAAAGCTATGCCTTTTGAGGGCAAAGATTATTTACTCTCCCCTCAGTCGCATGTCTTCTCATTTCTGGATTCCTCTCAGGCTTATACAGGCTGCACCCAAGCTGTCTTCTCTACAGCATCCCTACAAATGGCCATTCCAGTGACCAATGACTTTTTTTCATAAATATATCTAGGTTAGATTGTTGAATATAACTTTAATTAACTCTTACTTGACAATTATGTTCCTGTAGTTCTTATTGGACATTACTTTGTCAAATGAAATAGAGGGGTAATTATCTAAGGTGGTTTTATTTCCTTTCATTCATATCCCTAAAACAGTGGATCAAAGACAAAGTAATGCAACGTTGTGTCATGTGCTCTGTTATACACCAGGGGTGCGGAGGGTGAATAAGAAAGGCTGTAAAAAATGATGGTTTTCATGATAAAAACTCTCAGTAAACTAGGAATAGAGAGGAACCTTCTCCACTTGGGAAAGAATATCTAAAAAACAAACAAACAAACAAAAACTTATAGCTAACATACTGGATAATGAGGAGCTAAAAGCTTTCCCACTAATTTTCGAGGTAACAATTTGCCTTCTCACCAATCCTGTTCAACATTCTACAGGTAGTTCTACCTAATACAGTAAGACAAGAAAGGATATAAAAGGTACACCAATTAGGAAGGAAGACATGAACTGTCTCTGTTCACAGATGACATGATTATCTATGTAGAAAATCTGAATGAATTGACAAAAACAAACTCTTGGAACTCATAAGCAATTGTAGCAAGATTGCAGGATACAAGGTTAATGTAAAAAAGTCACTCTCCTAAAGACCGGCAATGACCAAGTGAAATTTGAATTTAAAAACACAACACCATTTTCCTTAGCATCCCCCAAAATGAAATACTTAAGTATAAATATAATAAAATATGTACAACATTTACATGAAGAAAACTACAAAACTCTGATAAATGAAATCAAAGAATAACTCAATAAATGAGATAATCCGTGTTTATAAATAGGAAGACTCAGCATTGTCAAGATGTCACTTCTTCTGAACTTGATCTATAGATTCAATGCAATCCCATCAAAATCTCAGCAAGTTATTTGGTGAATATCAACAAATTGATTCTAAAGTTTACATAGTGGGGCAGAAGACCCAACACCCCCAACAAGACATTGCAGAAGTACGAAGTTGGAAGACCAACACTACACGACTTCAAAACTGACTATAAAGCTACAGCAATAGTGTATGGTGTTGGCAAAAAGCTACACAGATTCATGGAAGAGAATAGAGAGCGCAGAAACAGATCTTTGACAGGAAGAAAAGGCAATACAATGGAACAAAGATACCTTCTCATTGAATGGTTCTGGAACAACGGAACATCCGCACGCGCGCGCGCGCACACACACACACACACACACACACACACACACACACAAAATGAATCTAGACACAGACTTTATACCCTTCACAAAAATTAAGTCAAAATTGGATCACAGACCTAAATGTCAAATGCAAAACTGTAAAACTCCTAGAAGATAACGTAGGAGAGCATGTAGATGACCTGGATGTGGTGATGCCTTTTTAGGTATAACACCAAAGACACAAGCCGTGGAAGAAATAAGTGATGTTAGGCTTCATTAAAATTAAAAGCTGCTCCGAGAAAGACAGTGTCAAGAGAATGAGAAGACAAGCCACAGACTGGGAGAAAATATTTGCAAAAGACACAGCTGATGAAGTACTGTCACTCAAAATATACAAAGAACACTTAACACTCAAAAATAAGGAAACAAACAACCCAATTAAAAAGTGGGCTAAAGACCTTCATAGACACCTTACCAAAGAAGATATACAGTTGGAAAATAAGCATAGGAAAGGATCCTCTGCACCATACGTCATCAGGGAATGTCAATTAAAACAATAATGAGATACAACTACACAGCTATTAAAATGGCCAGAATCCAGAACTCTAACAAAACCAAATGCTGATGAGAATATGAAGCAGCAGGAACTCTCATTCAGTGCTGGTGGGAAGACAGAATGGCATCCACTTTGGACGACAGTTTGGTGTTTCTTACAAAACCAAGCATACTGCTACCATATGATCCAGTAATCACACTCCTTGGTATTTACCCAAAGGAGCTGAAAACTTATATCCACACAAAAATCTTCACACAGATGTTTATAGCAGCTTTATTAATAATTGCCAAAGCTTGGAAGCAACCAAATATCCTTTAAGAAGTAAATGGATAAATAAACTGCAGTATATCCAGACAGTGAAATATCATTCAGCACTAAAAAGAAATGAGCTACCAAGCCATGAAAAGACATGAAGAAAACTTAAATGCATATTACTAAGTGAAAGAAGCAATCTGAAAAGGCTGCATATTGCATGATCCCAGATATATGACATTGACATTCTGGAAATGGCAAAACAATGGAGATAGTAAAAAGATCCGTAATTGCCAGGGGTTGATGGAGAAGGAGAGGGGTAAATAAGTGGAGCACAAAGGATCTTTTAGGGTAGTGAAAATATTCAGTATGATAGTATTATGGTGGATACATGTCCTGATATATTTGTCCAAACCATAGACTGTACAACTACAGACATAGGGAGACAATGACGTATCAATGTAAGTTGATCAGTTGTACCAAAAGTACCATTCTAGTAGAGGTTGTTGATAATGGAGAAGACTATACACGTGTGGATAGGGAGTATATGAGAAATCTCTGTACCTTACTTTCAATTTTTCTGTGAACCTAATACTGCTCTAAAAAATAGTCCTTAATAAATGTACACACACACACACACACACACACACACACACACGCACAGTAATGGTTTCATTTCTACCTATCAATGCTTGGGCTCTTCCCCAGAAGTGCCCAACCAGAGATAAATTAGGTTGGAAATTTTGCAAAAACAAGATTTCTCTGCTCTCATAGTTTTCTGAGAAAACTCAAGCTGGCTGAAGCCAAATGTTTTACCGTATTTTGAAAGCTTTTTCTGTCCTTAAATGCCATCATAAATGCAAAATGACCAGGTAATTTTCTTTTGCACTTAAAGTTCTCTATCTTTCCTGGGGTTTATGGTTTGCGTGTCAAAAGTCAAGTTAGAAAGTCTAATAACAGGACCAACAGTCTTCCTTTCACACTACTCCTGCAGCCAGCCCTCCCATATATGACTGGGACCACCCTTTGCAAACTTCATCTCATAGGTATGCCTAAAAGGAGCTGCCCTATTTTACTGGGCTGCTGACCGGGTGGTGTTCTGGGAAGATATTTCCTGGCAATGCTGCCACATTGTAGCCATTCAACATGGGACTCACATGGTGCATATAATTTTATGACTTTAATCCCAATGAGATGGCTTCAATTTAGCACATTTGGGGAAAGAAATACAATTGCTAATAAAGAAGCATCTGGTCATTCTTTATTTTTTTTTATTAAATTTATTGGGGTGACAATTGTTAGTAAAATTACATAGATTTCAGGTGTGCAATTCTGTATCATATCATCTATAAATTACATTATGTGTTCACCATCCAGAGTCAGTTCTCCTTCCATCACCACATATTTGATCCCCCTGGTCATTCTTTACTTACATTGCCACCACATCCTAACAATTGCCTAAATTATTAGAACTTCAAGGCTGAAGTTCTCACAATTTTAACAGGTCACCCTGACATTGCATTTCCTTCATAGGGTTATCCTGACCCCTTTCCTTTGGGATACTATTCTGTGATTAGGATGTCAATTTTCTTCCTTGCCTGAGTTCATTCTAAATTCTAAGTGCTAGAAGTTACATACAGGTTTGTGATACTACTGAAAGCATGTGTGTTTGAATGATACTAATGATTATCATTCCCATTTATTGAGTACCAACTATGAACCCACCATTATGCTAGGTGTTTCATATGTGCCATCTCATTCAAAACTCTCGTAATAATTATTGGACACAATTATTCCCAAAATGAGTAAGTAACTTGCCCAAGGTTTTGCAGTGAGTGTGCTGGATTCCAAATGTAGGTTGTCTGATCTCAAGCCTGACACAGCCCTGCCTCTACCCCAACCCCAGGATTTTCTCCAGAGTTCAACCATGCCCATTCAATGGCAATAATAGTTAAGGCATTGCACTTAGCACTCACCATGAGACAGGCATTATTAATGTTTATATATTATCTCATTTAATACTCATAAATAAGGTAGATGCCGTTATTATAATTGAGAAAACTGAAGCATAGAGTATTTAAGGATTTTGCCAAAAGTCACACAGCTTTTAAGTTCTAGAGTTGGTATTTGAAATCAAACAACCTACTGCTAAAAGCCTTGCTGATAACCACTATGTTATGTTGGCTTCTCAGCTTAACAAATCCCTTTGAAGATAATTTTGCAAAATCATTAGACTATAAAATGTTCTTTGAAATTACCTAAATGTATTCATGTGTACATAGACTACACTACACACACACACACAATTTGCATACTTCCATACTTGACACCCATTTCTTGAAGTGGGTGAATCATTTAGAGTTTGAACTTACCAAGTCGAATATATTCCATCTGTCTAAAGAGAATACTTCTAAAATTTCCCCCCTTTTCCCACCTGACAAATTTACACAGTTTCCTATGGACATCAAAATAAACAGGATAGAAAGGAGAATCAGCCTATCTGCAATTCAGTTTTAGCCTGCCGTTTCATTGTCATTGGTCCATTCCAGGCTGAGGGCAGAGAGCTGTTTCTGTGGCATCTGGGATCACAGATAGTGATCCCAGCTACAGAGCACTCAGGGCACTGCCAGACACGTAGTCAACTGTGTGAGCTCTAAATAGCCCTGCTCCTGTTCCAGTGTTCTCTTCCACCCAGCCCTTGGGACACTCCGATTCTCTGTTTTGTTCTCCATGAAAAGTGCTAGCAATCTATTTAGGGCAGAGCTCTGATTTGGATGTCAAATAAAACTGATTGATTTTATGATTCCGTAAAGGTTACCTTAAAAGGTGAAATGATTTCTGCTGCAGAAGAACACCCATAAATCCAAAGTATTTGTGACAAGCCTCATCCCATAGGAAGAAGATGGCTTTTTAGATCTGCATCTAAATCCTAGAAGAGATAGCAAATTTTCCATTAGACTTGGCTCAGGAGCTCATGCCCTGTAGGTATCAGGGAAGCTTACATATATGAAGACAGCATGGTTAAATGAGAATTTGCTGTCAGTTGGTCCTAGAGTAGTGCCATGAAAACAAAAAATGAAATCATCATGCTATTCCTTTGGCAAAAATGAAAAAACACATCTCACACTTGTGAGTTATCTCATTGCCATTAGTAAAGAGCCCGAGAACATGTTGCCTCCAAATGACTGAGAAGGCCAGTGTGGAACTAGAAATCTTCCAACTCTCTCAGCTCTTCCAAAGCTCCAGGAGGGCAAGGAGTTTCTTTGTTTGGTGTCATAGAGTGGATGCTCAAAAAAATTAAGTTGAATAAATACATAAATTTCTTAAAATTTTTCATACAATTTGAATCCCTGGGTAGAATCAAAACTCTTTGGGATTCTTGGTCCAGCAAATGGAAGATAGAGGCAATGGGAGATGGTGAATATGGTAGTAAAGTGAGGGAGTAAAGGGATGTATATTGTGTGTGTGTGTGTGTGTGTGTGTGTGTGTGTGTATACTTGTCTAGAAAAATAATGTAACAATTGGTGGATTGGTTATGGTACATACTAATCTAAAGCAAGAAGATCCACTGAGCATGTTTACTTACCATATGCGTCGTCCTAAAATAACTACCAAACACAAGACAGCAGGGAAAATTGGAAGTTACTTAAAGACATGGAGTGAGGAAAGGGAATGAAACTAAAGCTGTGTGATAAATATTGTGTTAGGGGCTTCATGTGATTGTCCTCTCTAATGCCCAGAATTACTGCAGGGGTGTGAATGTGGTTTTGCTTTGCAGGAATGAGGTTGAACGTTGTAATGCACAAATGATTGGTGGAGTAATGATTCCAGCTCAGTCTTTGGGTCCAATTGCCACCCTTTTTCCTTTCAATTCCTGCTCTCACTCACCTGGTTCAAATCCTCACTGCCACCTGCCAGTCTGTAGTCCTCATGGCCTAAGTGATGTTTCTAATATCCAAATCAGACCATGTCACTCTTCTTTAACTCCTGGAAACAGTACCAAAGGACTCTCTATGATCTAGCATTTGCACTTTGCAGCTTCCTTTAAGACCACTCCCAACCTCCCACTGTGCCCTCTGCCTTCTGTTTCATCACGTGCAGCCAGTATTTCCACCACCACACACTAGCTATTCTGTCACCCACTTCTGGAATGTCTGCCCCTACCTTTGCCTGCCTAACTTAAAACCATCCAACACTTAGCTGAGACCTCAATTCCTCCAGGAATCTTTCCTGATCCCCAGATTGATTGGGGGCCCTCCTCTATGTTGCCATAGCACTCTAAATTCCTGTGCCATAAAAACGTACCACATTATGTTAAAAGTCATCTTTTTACACCATCTTTCTCACTAGTTTTAAACACTTTAAAGGCAAAGGCCAAATGCTATATGTTTTCGTACACAGAGGGCTTTGTATACAGTACCTGTAACAGTAAATTTTTTTAAAATTCACTTTTCTCTATCCTGCATAAAACACATACGAAAGGGAGATCTCTCTTAAATAGAGGGGAAATGTCATCATACTATAAACAACTGCCTTTGCGAATGACTACCTGTGGCAGATATTAGTGGGTGGGCAGAGGGTATGAGAGAAGATATGCTTAGAAGAGCAACCAATTGGGAGGGCATTCCAAGGAATGGCTTCAAACCCCAACTCTACAGCCACATATTTATCCCTGTGTGTACCCAATTCTTTCTGCCTTTCTTCTGGTCACATGGAAGAGCTGGCCCTTCTTTTGACTAAGTTTTATCACTTCATGTCTAGATCCCATTCTCTCCTTCTTCCCATGGGGCCTCATGGATTATTCCTATATTCTCAGCTGATTGAGGCTTCCCATCACAAATGAAATGTGCTCCAGTCTTGGAGCTGCTAGTTAAAGAAGGTAGATTGTATATATTCTTGACCTCTTCCAAACCCGTAAGAATAAAGGAACACTAATGACCTACTAGGAGAAAGAAAAACAGAACAAAGTCTACAGTGCAGAAGTATCAACCAAGTTTGGAAGATGGACATGGGATGGATAAATGGCCATTGACTTAGCAGAGGAACAATAGCTGAAAGCTACGTGTCTGCACAGGAAATGCTAGCAAGAAGCATATTGATTTGTGCTGCAAACCCTACCATAAATTGAGGGATTGGAAGCATGAGTTGCCTTAGAAAGCAGGTTTATAAAGTTTGTTTTAAAACAGGATTCGTTATATATGGAGTAGTCTCCTAAATTTCACCCTCACACTTTGCAGCCAATTGACCACCCTCCCTTAGCTCAACATTAGCTTTGTTTTCTGGAAAAATTGAAGCAAAGAACCTTCAGACTCAGAAATGCTACAACCAGGGGAAAGAGTCAGTGAGTCATTCCCCTAAAAACAAGGGGACTCAGTAAAAGTGCACACACTGATGATGATATCCTCATTCCCTTCTCCTACTTAGCTCACAGATTACTGGCAACCAGCCTTGGATCCCTAGAAAGGAGACTGTAGAATTCTTCTGTTGAGAAAACGACTACCTGTGGCAGCTATGGAAGATTTCCTTGAAGAGAATGTCCTACGGAGAGCATAGTCACAATGAGATGACATGTCCCTGGGTTACATCTATCTAACGACTGACCATTTCAGGGCTACAAGCACAACAGGGAACATTTCCAATGGGCAGTCTTTGCCCAGAGACTTCTGACAGCCTGGCCAAGACATAGTGAAACTGCACTGCAGTCTTGGGCTCTTCCTAACACTGAAGGTTCTTCTTGCCAACTCCTACGCCCTCCTCCTTTATTCGTCACAGGCATCTCCCCAGTGAATCTCTTAGACATCGAATTCTGTCTTGAGGTCTTCTTCTTCTTAGAGGATCTGAACTGACAAAGTGGTACTAAGAGTGTTCCTTGAAAAAGGGCTAAGATGGAGTTTGGAGACTAGCTCATTCACCACCTGGCTGGCAAGGAAAGGTCAATCCTGAGTGGACCATGGAACACAGTTAGTCTCTGGCATTTTCTGGTGCAATGATTCCAGGTAATCAGGCATTTAAAAGCTAAAGAGGGGAACCGTGCCCACAACCACAGCAGAGTTGGCTAATAATTACTAGTTTGTATTGACACTCTATAGAGGGATGATGAGAAACTGAGGACACTAAACACATAGTTAAAAGCTAAGTGCGAGAGCCAGAGGAACGATCTGGGATGTTACAAAGAGGCCCTTATTTTGCTGCAATTGAAGTGGACACTGCTAATGAGCAGACTCAGGACCTGATAGAGTTGCAGACCTCCAGAGACACTTACATGGAAACCAAGGCAGATTTGTTATGCTAAAATTCAGGCCCTGGTTAGGAAAATCTGGAACCCTGAAACATGGAATAGGAATATCTGGATGGATGACCCCAATGATTTTGGCTCTGCAGATACCCCTAATCATTCACAACCTTCTACACACCCCATCCCTAGTAACAGCTATTACATCTGTCATGCTGGAAGATGCTGTAGAGGCTTTTCCCCTTCAAAGCAACACATACCTTTTTTTTTCCTGTCTACCAGGTGTGTAACCAGAGTTCAATGCCAGCATAGCCTGTTTGGGGAAAGAACGGGTCTGATAATGGAGGGAAGAGATTACTCACTAAAGAACTTAAAAGAATTTAGCTACCATGTACTGGGAGGAGCACCCTGGGTTTAGATTTGAGGGTGATTGATCAAGGGGAGCAAAATATACAGCTGGGTAAGCAAGGACATTGATTTGGGGGCACTTTCTTGGAACATAGGATTAAACTTTCTGGCCAGGATCTCAGGGGTTGGGGCAAACCCACTGTTAGACATGCGTGAGCATCTGTGGCTCACACTGAGTAAAGTGGACATGCCTGAAATTCCCTGGCAGACAGTAGATGAAGGCACAGAAGGCTGGGGAATGCAGGCCTGCTGAAGTAGATATACGACCTGAGGCCCGAGTCCCTCGTGAGGGTTATTCTCCTCTAGAAGGCTCGGAGGATATAACAGTCACCTAGGCCACCAGGAAAGCATTGGCAAGAGTGTACACAGCATGATTAAGTGCAGCTTGTGCTGTGTGCGTTTGCAAATGGTTTGAGGGGAAACGTCATAAAGCATCCAAGGCTTACCTTAAAAAGTTCCTCTCCTCTCAGAGACCTTGGTCCCTCAAGTCCTGGCTGACTTAGTAGCTTATGATACCTCCTAGAAGGTACTTTATGTATATTGCCATATTTTTTCAGTGATGCTTTGTGGAGGATTAGTCTGCAACAAGCTACTTTGCCACTACAGAAGTGGACATCCTCCAAACAGCCTTTTTTTTTTTCACCTAAATATAAATATGAAGCAATAAATAATAGTAGAAGCTCCACAGACTATTGAGAAAATTCACTTACTTGAGAGGCAGAGACCAAACAAACAATAAAGGTAAAACATCTGTGAGAAATGGACATGAAGCAAGGGGCAAGAGAATAAAATCATATAGTCATCTTTATTAGAGAAATAAGAGAGCCTATTGCAACCATGAAAGAATGATAGATATCATCAAAATGGAACACCTGAAGAATAAATACAAGCTTTTGAACTTTAGAAATTATTGTAGTACAAATCAATAACTCCAGAACTTTTGGAAGATAAAGTTCAGGATAAAGTAGAGCAAAAATGTGAAAAAGAGAGTCAAATAAGAGAGAAAAACAAGAAAATAGGAGGTCAATTCATTAGGTCCAATGTTTCAGTAAAAGGAGAAAAAAGTATCAAAGAAATAGGAATATTTTCCCAAAATTAACAGAAATGTGTTCTTAGAAAATGCCTGAAAGACAAAATGACTAAAAATCTAAACAAGACACATTGTCATTAAGCTTCAGAACACAAAGGATTAAAAAAATATAATCTCAAAAATGTCCATAAAGATAAAATATGTCACATATAAAGGATGAAGAATTCGAATGGCATTAGAATGGCATTTGAATTAGTTATGATATTAAGAGCCAGGAAAAAAAATGGAACCATGTCTTCAAATTCTGGTGAAAAATAATTTTCCATCTAGAATTCTTGAAGAAAAATATCAATTAGGTATAAGCATTAATTACTTCAATGTCCAAACATTTGAAATCTCAAAAATGTACCTCCTATTTATGTGTTCTTAGAAATTTACTGGAGAAGTTGCACTACCAAAATGACAGAGTAAACCAGGAAAGAAAAAGACATGCAATCTAGAGAATCGGGCTCCCACAGACAAAGAGGCTGTGGGAAATAATCCAAAGGATTCTGTCAACAAACATTCCAGGATGATAGCCCTTTGTCATGAGGAAAGAGCAACCAGAGTGGGTGGGGCAGGAGGATGGGGCCTGAGAGTCAGGAAGTCTTCAATGACACTAACAACTATGAAAATGAAACTGATTTATTTATGTGTTTGACTGTGCTGAGAGGAGTATACAATTCTGTTGGAGAGGCTGGGGAAGAATTAATGATCAGCACAGGGAAATTTAATGGAAAAAACACATTGTACAAGAAAGAAAAAGCAATAATAGTATATGTTGCGGCTCAGCATGAATAATAGTTATATATAAACACTGGCTATTTATTTAAATGAAAAAATTGTTATATAACTATTTTGGGAATCTAAAGGAAAAGAGATACGTGTGGGGGGTACATAGAATTTCTCTGAAAATGCTTCCACCTCATCTTTCATAGTAGGAGGTCCATAGAAATGTCCAAAATGAGCATTACTTAGAAACACAATGGCAAATATCAAAATAAATAGCTAAAAACATTGAATGTATTTCTAGGAAGTAAGTATTAGAGATGGAAGGTTAAGAAAGGGGAATTGTATTTTATTAGCTTTTGAGCCATTTGATTTTTAAAAACTGTGTATGTATTACTTTGATAAAACAAATATATACATGTATGTAATTAAAGACCTAATCATTTTCCACAATAAGGAAGAGCAATAAGTAAGTGACAAACATTTTAGCACGGAGCAGTCTCTCCCATCTTAAAACAAAGAACAACACAAATCTCCCTTGACATTTTGGCTTCTTCCACCTGCTGCTCCATTTCCTTCTTTTTACAGAACAACTTCTTTACTGCTGATTGTCCTCACTGTCTCCAGTCACTTATCCACTCCCCATTCTTTCTGACCTCTTTGGTGCTCGATCCCATGAATTCTTTCCTTGTTTGCCAATGTTAGCAGACTTCTCTTTTGGCTTACCTGCCACAATTTCTCCTACTCTGTGTGCTCATCTGGTCATTCCTCATCTCCTCATCCCTCTAAAACTTCTGCTTTTTCCTATTTGATATGAAAATGTGCTCAGAAAACTCTCAGCCTATATAACTGAATTCCCAAGTCATTTCCCAGGTTCTTCTGGGGCTGAACTTTCAGCAGAGTGTCTTTTCCCTGCTTCCTTGGACTTAAATTGAAAACTTGCTTGCTTCTTTTACCTGTTCTCATCAAAGAGGAGGTCACCAGTTTCCCTTGAACTATGCCCTGAATCTCTGGGCCATGGCTCTCTCTTCTGCCCAACCCCATCTCCTGAAACTGCTGCCTGACAAGGTATCCAGTTCCTGCTTGTCTGGGCAAGGAGCATATGGAGCAGCCCTAACGAGGGAAGGAGCATGACATGTCAGAGGGACGGAAAAGAAGTTGAGGATGGCTAGAGAAGAGAGAGCAAAGAAAATAGTGACTAAAGATGAGGATGGAGAGGTATGCTCGGGCTACATGATACAAGATCTTTTATTCAACTTGAAGGTTTTTGTTTTTAAGACCAGTAGAAAATCACTGAATTGTTTGGAGCATGGAATGGCTGTGATCAGATTTCCATAAAAAATGAGTTTGGATGAAGTGCAGAGAATGTATAAGATGTGGATGAGAGAAAATCAGTTAAGAACGGTGCAGATGAAAGACAATGGTAGTTGGATGAGGGAGGTGATGGTGGAGATGAAGATATATAATTGAAACAGAGATTTAGAGGGCAAAATGAACAAGATTCCGTACTGACTTGGTTACGGGTGATGAGGGAAAGGCATCAAAGATGACCCCCAGGTTTCTGGCTTGAAGAGTTGAGTAGCTGATGGCAGCAATAAAAGACAAAGAGAATACTGGAAGAGGACCAAGTTTTGGGGCGAGGATTATGCATTTTTGAGTTTGAGAAGTGTTTGAGACACCTAAGTAAAGATTTTTAAGAAGTCATCTGGATATATAGGTCTGGACCATAGAAGAACTATCTGAGTTGGTAGATAAATATTGTGTAGTCACAGTTTCCTACCACTACTATAACAAATTGTCATAATCTATTAGTGATTTAAAACAACACAGATCTATTATCTTACAATTCTTGAGGTCAGAAGTCCAAAACGGAGATCAGAAGTCCAGAATGCATTTCACTTGGCTATCAAAGTGTCGGCTAAAATCAAGGGGTCGGCTCTTAGGGAGAATCTGCTCTTTTGCCTTCCCAGCTCCCAGAGGTTGTCTCCATTCTGCATCCTTGGCTTGTGGCTCCTTCTTCAGTCTTAAAAGCCAGCAGTGTAGCACCTTCAAATCTCTGTTTCTTTCTCTCTGTCTCTGCCTCTGTCTCTGTTTCTCTCTCTCCCCCTGCTCTTCTCTTTTCCTCCCTCTGACTTCTGTTTCTATTGTCATTTCTCCTTCTATGACTCTCACCCTCTAGCCTCCCACTTATAAGGACCATTGTGGTTACACTGAGCCCATCCAGATAATCCACGATAATCACTCCATCTCAAGATTCTTAACTTAATCATATCTGCAAAACCCCTCTGTTACGTAAGGGAACATAGTCATAGGTTCCTGGATTAGGATGTGGACATCTCTAGGGTCCACAGGTATAGAGACACAACTCTGTAAATGTTTATTTAATAGATGATTTAAAAAATGAATTAAGTGTTTTAAAGACGTTTTCTTCTAAGTTGAAAGAATCAGACTCAGAAAGAAAGGGAAGTATAATTGATGAACCAAGGGAATAACAGAATTTACAGTACTGCTGAAATCCAAGTGGTTTTTACCCCAGAAGCTATAGCTATTTTTGCCCCTAAAGAAGAAATTGTCCTTTTGGAACATTTGTAGGAAAGAGAAATTATTCCTGAAACCTGTCATCTTGAGAATTTGTTCAGCTTTTTTTTTTTCTTCTCCTTTTTTTTTTTTAATGAAGGCATTCTAACCATGAGTTTGGTGAGTTGTAATATATGGCATGTCAAGTTCTGTTAGGACACCGTTCAATAAGGGGACTGCTTTTCCTGATCTTCTCACTCCAGGTACTAGTATCTTGACTTTCTTTGACATGGCCTCCATACGCAGAGTACACAGCCACCATGAAGGTAGCATACCTCATGGTTATGAGGTATGCTACCTACATGGTTATATCCAATGAGATACTCACAAAAGTTTTGTTTCCTGCTCCTGTAACTCTGAGATGTACTGCTTAAGAGGTTTTAATACCCAAGAGAGCTATATTTCCATCAGGAGACACAGCATGGTTCCAAAGGAGTAGCAACTTCCTCATAACCTGGTTATTTCATCATGTCACTAGACAAGCAAAAGAAAGGATCGCATTTAGGCTGATGTATTTCACCCTGATTATCAAGGAACAATAGTGTGCAGCCACACAAAAGTAGAAGGAAGATGTACTCGTATAGATGGAACCCAGGAAATGCTGCCTTATAATAACCACTGTAATATCCATTGGATGACTCATCAACATAAGCAGAGAGATCACCTGGGCTCAGAAATATATGCATGGCAAGGGACTCCAGTTAAAGAGAAATTGAAGTAAAACATGGAAAAGAAAGTCATGAATACTCAGTTACCACCCAATGACAAGTTACATGCGTAATTGCAACTATTACTTATTTTTCCTCCTTTGCTATACTATGTACATATTGACTGTTTTACCTGGGTACTCTTCTTCCTCTCCTGCTCCCCACTGTCTTATACAGTACACATTGGTGATATATATGCCATTTGGCTCATAAGTGGAAGACTATTGGTAAAAACAATGAAACAGAGTTGAACAAGAGGAGGCAAAACTTTTGGTTACCTTCCTTTTGAGAGAGGAGCTTAGTGAACTTTTGATGTGTCAGGGCAGTGAACTTATGTTAGTCAGTTTGAGACATTTTTTGAACTGTCAAGATGAGAAGAAAGATGTGGTAGATTTTAGGCAACAAACCTGACTATATTAGGCATATATTTTGCTGTTGTTGTTGCACACCATTACCTTTGAGTTTTTTTCTGGGGAATTAGTCCCCTCCATTGTGTATTTCATCTTGATAAGGAAACTGGGCTGATCTTGGGAAAGGGAGTATGTGCATGTGGCAGCCAAAAACAAAACCAAAAAAAGGACAAACTTCCGTTGCAAGTTCCCCCAAGTATACATACATCTATTTCCATATTCAGAGAATAATTAAGCTCAAGACTTTTACAACGTTAATATAAATGTCTGCTTTTTTTTCACCACTAAAAAAATGAAAGTACATAAAGTTTACTATGCAGTTACGATATAGTTAAGTCAAGCACGAATGCAGGTATACCAAAATCAAATGTTACAGAGTAGGGGTCTCTTATCAACGCTAATCTCTAATCTCTTTTCAATAGGAATTGAAAACAAGTTTAATGTAGACATGGATACATGATACCTCTCCAATTTGGTTTTCTCTTCTGCTTTGATTCTTCAGGACCAACGATTTTCCTGCATGTCTCTGTTTGTCCCAACTATTCCTTCCTTCTGTTATAATATGTAACAGAAATTGCAGCAAATTCTCTCTCTCAAAAGTTACCAGCTATGTTTCTTGAACTCTAGTTACCTCTGTTCTTGATTACACAGAACGTAAGATTCCTTCTGTTTCCGGTGCACCCATAAAAATCCCTTTGCTTTATTTACTGTGTGAAACTAGGTTTTTTTCTATTTCGGAGATGCATTTGGGCAAATACCTTCTCATCATCCCACTGATAGCTTCCTCTGCCTTTTCCTGACCGTTCCCCAACCTGCCATCATACTCTGCCGAATACCCAGTGGGATCCCTTCTCTGCCCACATACCCATTTATGTTTCTCCTAAACACATGGTGGCAAACACCTAGTGTTTGACAATTTCATCCCCAGTGTTGGGTACACCTCAGAAAGCACCTTGGTCTGCTTTGATTGAAAGGTAAAATGTGCATCCTCCACTGTACTCTTTCATTTCTCCCCTTTAATTTTTCTCTTAATCATATTTTTTTTAAGGACATGAAAAGAAAATGATTGGAATCTTAATAGCAATTTCGGATCCTTGCCTAGGTGGATGGTGTTTACTTACATTATGATGTAAGAAAGAGGAGGAATGTATTGTCCTACCTCCTCTGGCATTACCAATTGTTTTTTCTTCAGTTGTTGAATTGCTTGCATGAAAGCACTTCTAGGGAAGTGAGCTAATTGTTTGGCCTGCATAGGAACCAGACAATTGGATATGAAACCAAATCCCCAATCTCTTTTTTACACCTTTGGGTTGGGTCTAATCATTCTGATGAGAGGGTGAAACTAAGACCTTTTAAATGGAGCTAGAGATTTCAGAGTTGGGTATAAAATATTGCAGCTTAAGTTATCATTAGAGAACATCTGATCCAAGCATGCATGCTAAAAATGAGGAAACTGAGACTCATCAAATAGAAATATCTTTTCCATAGTGAAGGAGAGAAAAGACTATTTTCACATTCATGCCACTACCAGGCACTGCTTCTTTCCTGCAAGATATAAAGAGTATCATCTGAGGAAAATTTAAAGTGCATATTCAATATAGCCTAGCTCTTGCTGCACAGCTTTACCTGGTGCTTTGGTAAGGATGGAGTATCAGCTCTCTTCTCTTAAAAAACAAACAAACAATAACAACAACAACAAAAAAAAAACCACTTTACTTGCTTTACTGCTCTCTGGCTTCCATGCTGTTTTGCTCTTATTCTTCCCTCCGTAACCAGTGATCTCCCATTGTTATTCCTGTGGTCTGCAATATAATCTGTTGCTATCTTGCCTTCATTCCTACCTCACCCCTGGAGCTGCTCCTCCACCACCTAGCACCATCCAGTGACCATCTCACTCCCAAATTCTGTAACTCGTCCATTTCCATCATTTCACCTCCTTTCTGCATTTGCTATTCCTGACTTATCTCTTCATATCTTCCCAGAATCAGACTCATGGACTCTTTGGTATGTCACTTTTAAAAAAACAGTTTTAATTATTTTTTTTAATTATAGGATGCTTGAGAATTAGAGAAAAGGACCAAAGTGTGGTTTTTATTCTCATGTTCCTAATGAAACAATTATTCATTTGGTATATTTCATTTTGGTCTATTTTCATATTTTACATATCTCAGTTACTTTTTAGTATGTTCCTGCATATTTTTCATGCTTTTAATTGTTTCATAGTATTCAATTGAATTCATAATTTAATTTATAATGATGTTTGATATCCATAATAAAGAACAAAATTCATATCCAAGATATCCTGAATTACTCTAAGAAAATTTCCAAAATGGGAACTAAGTACAAAGTATGTGACTGCAGCTGACAAGCAATATTATTTACTGAATAAATAATAACTTAATTTTATAGAAGAAAGATTTCTTGAATCTGAAATGCCTCTGAATAGGGTTCAAGTATTTCCAGACTCCCTACCGCGACAGTAGGCAGAATAATCACTTCCCCAAAGATGTCCAAGTCTTAATCCCTGAAGCCTGCAAATATGTTACCTTACATGGCAAAAGGGACTTTGTAGATGTAAGTGTATGATCTTGAGATCAGGGGATTATCTTGAATTATTCACATTGGGATTAATGGCATCAGAAGGGTCTTGATAGAGGGAAGTAAGGAGTGACAGAGGGTAATCTGGCCATGAAAATAGAGGTTGGGGTGATGAAAATGGAAGAGGCCATGAGCCAAGAACGTGAGCAGCCTATAAATGCTGGAAAAGCAGGGAAAGAGATTCTCCCCTGGAAACTGTAGAAGGAATGCAGGTCCTCTAACAACCTGATTTTAGTGTACAAAACCCATTTTGGACTTCTGACCTCCAGTACTACTATAAGATAATACATCTGTGTTGTTTTAAGCTGCTAAATTTAAAGTAATTTGTTACCACAGTCACGGGGAAAGTACCCAAGGCCAGCACTCTAGGAGCTCCATACAAAACCACCATGGGTTTGCTCTGCTTCCTTAGGATCTCTTTCCTAACTCTACCTCCTGCCTATTATTTTACTGCTTCTTCTCTTGGCACCACTTTTGTCCCATGTCTTCTTGTTTGTTGTTTTGTTTTTTTTTATTTTTTTTATTTCTACATCCAGACACTTAGGATTTGGATGAGTAAACCATGTTGACTTTTACCTGGATGCTCTTTCTTGACAACTTAGCTTTTGTCTCATCAATATCTGGCCTTAATACTTGGAATTCTAGGCCAGGAACAGCACTCTGAACTCAGCACTTGTCCAAAAGAAGAGATTAGACAAGAATTTCCAAATTCATAAGACATGGGCAATTTATCATTTGCTTAGAACTTTCCTGAGTTCCAGACCCATATGTTCAATAATTTATTGCACGCTACCTGCATAGATCCATAAACTCAACATGTCTAAAACTGAACTCATAACTTCTCCAAATCCTGCCCCTTGTCTTGTATTCTCAATCCTGGTTATTAGCAATACCCAATCATCTCCCCTTCAGAGTTCTTTTAGATTGCTTCATCTTCTGATGGAGTGTATTCCATTCCCACACTCCAATATGGAAAACTGCTCAATTGTTTACTTTGAGATATTTACAGTTTACCCTTTCATCAAGGACTGTAATTATAGTAGACATCAGCTATTATTTTAATATTATTTAGCTATCATTAGCTATTAATAAAAAAATACATATAATATTTAAATTGTTTTTTCAACTAATGAAACAGGCCAGAGTGAATATCTAACTGTATGCAATGCATGAGTTCTTAGACACATAATGCTATTCCCTTTATTAAGTAGAAAACTTCAAAAGGCCTTCCCCACTCTGATAACAGGCTCTTTCCTCGCCAGTTGTGGGTACTTCAAATTCTTCTGGAGGTCACAGTGAATCATCATTTTAGTATTTTGTACTATAGACAGAAGTTATTCTTCTTTTCAGGTTGCTCTGATAATAACATGAAAAATTATCACTATAAAACATGATATGGGCATTGACATTTTAATCGTATGCAGATAAAGACAGGATGGCCTTCTACACTTGTGACCTCCAGTGCTCAGAAAGTGTTACCGGGTTAAGATGATATAGACATATTGAAATCAGAACCCAGGGGGTCCCCAGGTGATCACTAAAGGACTTAGTCTTGTAGGTACCCATTGACTTCCACTGCCTTATTTTCAACCTCAGTTAGAATGGTATGAGGTCTGTCTCACAAGAAATTTCTGTCCTGTGCATTTTGTCCTAATTGGGATGAGATTTTTAAAGATTTCACCTAATATCTACTAATAGATGACTGCTTAGAACTTAGTGCAGATGATACGGAGATGTACAAACCATGTGCTTTTTGTAGCGCAGGTTAGAGAGTATGTGATTTTTATTTTTCCAGATGGGATCCAGCTTTATTGTTTTTTCTGATATATATATATTATATATATATATATCAGATATGTAATCATATATAATATCATATATAATATATATGATATAATCATGATATATATAATCATATATAATATATATGATATTAATATGTTGTTATTTACCATATGTATTCATTACAAAGAAGTAAAGATAAGTATAAACTAAGAGATATAAAATAAATACCATCTTAAATCCATTACTGAGATACAACCACTGTTTACATTTGATTCATATTCTAGGATTTGTCTAAGTAGAAAGTAACTCAGAGACTTTTGTCTGTGCCAGAGGGAGAAAAATGAAACAGAGAAGCTAAAAGTTTCAAAAATAGGAGAAGCAATCTCCTATTTGTGCTGTGGCAGCAAACAAGCAATCAGAGCCCAGTGCCATGCAGGATATTCCCTAATGTAATTAGGAAGCCAATCCTGTGTTTCCTTCTGCCACTCAAACTATGCAGTATGAAAAAAAATGAAACTGATACAATATACTTCCTTAAATACACTGAGGACTGAAACATTAGTCCTTAATCCATGGAGAACTGAGGTAGCCTTAATTTACTAGAAAAATCTGCTGGGGAACAATTTTGTTTCTCATCACCACCACTGATAGATTCATGCTTAAAGCAAGGCTGCTGTAGGTTGCAGAGGGAATATTTTCCCTAAATTCACCCACAGAGTAATTGTTCTTAAAAGGAAGTTACAAAAGGTGAGAGGATCCTTAGGACACACTTGGGCTGATAAATAGCTCTGCTGCAGCCATTATCAAAGAAACAAGGTAATTGCATCACCTCTCCAGATCCTGACTCTCTCCTCTGCATAGTGGGGCTAGAAATCCATGTTCAAGACACCTCACAGGATGCTCCCCCAAATAACATCCTCTAAGTGCCTATAAGGGCACTCTAGGATGACAAGCGTCATGCACAATAGTCCCAAGTTATCATCACTCCCACGGCCATAATCATACGCACCATCTCAGAGTGGTGAGTGCTACGGGGGCCACGCACACTTGCCTCTCCTCCTACATTTCTGTTCAGGTCACGGGTCCACATCTGTCACACACATATTCAGATACATAATGTCTTTTCCTAACCTGGTCTACTGCTTCTTATAGCTTTCTGAATCAATTGGCGGGGAGAACCAACATCTGCATGCTGCTAATGCATACTCGTATAATGTCTCTAGAATACTGATACACATGAAAACCAAGCCAGCAGCAAAAGAAAAGAGAGTAAAAGATAAGACATACCTTTGAATCCTTGTTTTTCACTAAACTCACCCTGATTCCTCGGGGCCATGCATGGGCCAGGGCTTTCTTGAGCATGCACTCCAATCTCCTCATTGTGATATCCGTTGTTCTCCATTACTTGATTCCTGTTGATCTCTTCTGGCTTAGCTCTAGGTGTCCAATCCTTATCTCACTTCCCCAGCCCAGACCTCGCTACCATCTTCACTCTCAGCCAACACTACCTGAAATTCCTGAAGGAGCCATGCCCCTCAGGCTTCTACGCCATTGCCCACACGTGTCCATCTCTCCCTATGTACTCTTCTCTCACCATCTGAGAATACTATCCTATCCTTTCAACAGCTGTTGCAGCCGTTGACCTAGGAAGCCATATCCATCACTCCAAACTGAGCAATGTGCTCTGTGCTCCTTGCACCTACCCCATCAAAACCCCATCCACTGAATTCTAGGGACAAATTTAGTTGCCCGAGTCTGTCACTGTTGGAATGGGGGATTTGCTTTCTATCGTTGTTGTATAGGTACTTGGTACATGGTGGTACAGTAAATGCCTATTGCAGGGAAGGAGGGAAGGAAGGAAGGAAGGAAGGAAGGAAGGAAGGAAGGAAGGAAGGAAGGAAGGAAGTTAGTCCTAGGTGTAAGAAGTACATTTTGGCATTGTTAAGATAAAATTGAATATTTTGGTAGGAGAATACCCCAAATAGTTCCTTGTTTCTATGGGGAAGGGCACACACAACACACACACAAACACACACACCGTATATATGGGTTTGTATACACATATGCATATATGTACATACATATGTGTATATTGATGTGTGTACGTGCATAGGCATATATGTGTATATAAGTATGTATAAATATATGTATATTGTGTCTTTATACATGTGTGCATTTGTATATACATATACATGCATGCATGCATGAAAAATACATACCTACTGATTCTTATCTTCCTGGATCATCCAGCAGCATATCTATACAACCCACAGTACACACAAATGAAATTAATATGACGGCAACTTAAAGGGACAGATAAAGACTTTTTAACCAATTTTCAGCAAATGGTTATTGATGTTTTCTTTTGAAACCACATGCACAGCATGTGCAGCTGGTGATGCTGTGTGGGCCACCTGCTACCTAGTGCTTCTTCAATCATGTTTGATTACAAGGATGAGGGAGAAAAATACCAGCTAACCCACCCTGATATGTATTGTATCACTTAGTATCACTTGGTCTGTTTGGGCCAAGGAGTGCCAACCAAGCGTGTCAGCAGTATATAGGTGGCATGGGGCTCTGGCCACCTGCCGCAGGAGATCCCTTGCTTAGTTTCCATGTGCTCTGATAGCATGACAGAAAGCAAGTCCAACTGGCCACAGTAGGTGACAGGAGCTAACGGCTCAGCCCTTCCTGAAACCTACCCATGGCCTCACTGATGCTGACAGCGTTCGGAATAAATTTTCCAGTTCCCTTGTCCTGTGTAAATAAATGCTATAAGAGAAACAATTATCAGCAGTGATATAAAAATGCTTTATGAAGATCAGGGTGGTTATACTCTCTTTCCTTTGGATGGCACTTCACAATTTGTTCAGTGTTTCACATACATCATTTTGTTAGCTCCCTATAACAGTAGAGGAAGGAAGACAGAATGAGTTTTAAAACAAAGGAAGAAAATAAGAATATAGAGGTAAAGTTAATTTCCCAGAATGACTCATGATAAGCCTTACAAAGTCATGTTTATTTTGGATCACATATTTCTTACAAAACAAAAGTGCAATGTAGTATAAAAACAATGGGCTTAGAAGGTACATGGTCTTTACATTCATCCACATGCAACTACAGGATTTGGGCAAGTCATTTGCTTTCTCTGGGACTGATTTTCTCATCATTAAAAAGGAAACATCGCCTCTCGCATGTCCAGAGAGATGGTACACATGAAAAAATGTTGTGAGGTATAAAGTGCTAATTCCTATCAACGATGACCACCGCCATGGTGAATGGTTATCATCTGCTCTGATTATTGTTTTCTAAAGGCCACCCTAACAGAGTTAGAGGCTAAATGATGGCATCCCTGGGAGACATCAGCTCCTAACCCCCCCATGCGAAAGGAGCACCGGTTACACATTCATAAATCACAGACTGGTTTAATCTTTTATTATAACTTATCTGTTGGCTAAAATAGCTCCTGTTGCTTTGATTATGGATAATAACACTTAAAGTTTTAATGAGAGACAGACACTTTCATTAAAATTCAGTCAAAGGAAATGGGGGAAAAATTCATTTACTTGGAAATCAGTACCTGTAATGAAGTCATGCTATTGTGTATAAAACAATGAAATGACTAGCTCTGGTACAGGAGTTATCACCTGAGCCCTATGTATGAGCATTTTTCAATTTACATGGATTGTTCACTTATAAGTTGGTGGTTGGAAATTTATAACTCAAGTCACACAGAAAAACATGTTATCCTTGTCAGGCCAACCCACCAATGCCTATTTAATCACAGTGGGGGCAAATGTAAGAGTAATAATTCTATGTTTTGGATTAAAAGGAATTTTGTGGATGAGCACGGTTGTGTATTCATCATTCTTGTGGGAAAATATTCTCATGAATGGTCACTCAGGATGCTTGGAGTACACCTTCCCATTTTCAGAACAGTTGGGGAAGACAGCCCCTGCCAATGAGAAGACTGCCCTGGGGAACGACACTCCCTCTGCAGCTTCACTGGGCACTTGGCACAAGATGAGAAGGCATTTCCACTCTCTGTCTGTCTGCTATGGCTTCTCAAAGGAAAAGAAGAAAACATTGCACCCACGCTTTGGGGCTCAGTACAGGACATGCCTAGATATAGGACATTCATAATTTAGGTGTTTATAGGTCAGGGAGTGACTATGACGCATTTCCTAATTTTTACTCCCTGCCATAGACAATAAGACAGAGAGTCTTTAACTATAAAACTTAAAAAACAGAAATAACGTGGCACCAGGGTGGTCAGCATTGTTACTATGGCAGCTTTGTTGGCCTTTTCAAGCGTAACATTCAAATCCTCAAATGGAAGAAAACAGTATAAGAGACTGACATCTTCAGAAATTGAGGCAGACATGATATTAAAAGATGTTTATTCAGGAATAAAAAGAGAGAAAAATCTTCACTGTTCATGCTTTCACAAAAATGTACCAGCTATTTAATTTAGCTTTGATCTGACCCCACGCCTATTTTTCCAGTGTTATTTTTGCTACAAGGATGGATTTGACCCTTGGCTGGACCTGAACTATTACTGGAGAAGATAAGACCTGATCCATCCAGTAGGTGTGAAGTAAAAGCAATGAGAAGGAGAAGTGAGACTGAATAATTGAATTGAAGGTCGGGCTAATCCAGAGCTTAATAAAATAATTAATACTCCAAGAGTTAGACCAGTTGGAAAGCAGAGGGACTTGAGCCCCTCAGTGTAGACAAGGGGGCCCGAGAGTTGTTGAATCTGAACAGGCTCGTAGGTGCCCAGTTGAGCTGCCCTATTTACTGTCCATGGTTTGGCAATTAGGAAACAAAGATCCCGAGAAGAGGCCAGGAAGACCCTTTCTACATCAGAGGTTAGAATTACCTTAGAATCACTCCACCTACAGAGATTCTGATTCCATCAATTAATGGTGGACCCAGGAACCCACGCACCCCACTTTGAAAAACACTCTACTAAGGCATGGTATTAGATTTCACCCCTAAACAAGTAGGTCAGCTGTGGCACCAACAAGGGAGGAAGTTAAGATAAAGAGGAGATGAATCAAGAGTGTATGGATGTCCAGTATCAATCAACAGTTTCACATGAGGGTTGGAACAAGCCAAGGAAACCAGCAGATGAAGAATAAAAAGTATAACCATTCTGGGCTTTGGTCCCAAGACAATTTAATCAAGAGGGACTTGGATATTTTGATGCGATGACTCTGTCCCAATAGGCTGTCCATTTCCCACCCAAGTCTGAAAAGCCCTGACATGTTTTTCACTGGGTGGTTAGATAGAGGACAGAAACTGCTTTGAGAGAGGGTTGCAGGCAGGGACCTGGTGTGGAGGGCTGGACCAGATGTAGAGTGTCAGAAGAGGTTGGCGGGAAAGGAAGCCAAACTGGTAAGAAAGGAACAGCAGCACCACTGTCCACAGGATGGATATGTTCTCGTAAATACTTTCTTTCCTAGGCCAACCAGCCCTGGGGAAAGATGCACTCAAACAGCTGGATTTGGTTCTGCCAGCTGGGTGGTCACAGAATCAAGATGTGGCAGCAGTCGAAAGGTAGAACACCGAAAGGCAAGACATGTGTCATGTTGGGGACACATGGACTTGCCAGCGTCTACTGGGATTACATCAGACAGAGTGCGGAGGAAGGAGAGTGTAGGCCTTCGGAGACAGGTTTTGCAGCTGACCTCAGTTGGCATCCTTGGTGTTATCGCTCCTTGGCTTGAGAAACTGGGCAAAATACTTAAATCACAACTATTTTATCAGTGAAATGTAGATCATTTTAATTTCTACCTCGTGGGTTCTTGTGGGGATTAAATGTGATCATCAAGGTAAAGTGACTGAAAATTATTGGGTTAGTGCAAAGGTAATTGCGGGTTAAAAGGTTAAAAATAATTGTAAAAAACGCAATTACTTTTGCACCAACCCAATACAGGGTAGATGCTACCTATGATGGATGTTGCTATATTAAGTTCTTTGTCTTCTCAGGCCTTGCTCTATCCATCAACCCTCCTTCTTTTCAAATGCTCTGACCACTGACCCATTCCTCTCAGCATATACTCATGCTGCAGTTTGCTCCATGCTTTAATACTCCAACCCAACCTTGCTTTAAAAGGAAGCTGCTTGAAAGCTTCATCTATATTCTGTCATGTCCTCACCAACAATTCACCCTGCCCATCCCCCTGCAGCTGCTACTGCCAGGGTCTCTCCTGATATAACTGCCAAATCTATAGGCACCTCTCAGAAGTTTGCGTCAGGGCTCTTTGTCACCCACTCCCTTCTTCTTGGGCATCTCTGCATCCTTGCTGGCCATTTCACCAGGACCACCTCTTTCTCCATTTCATGAGCAAATCGTACTTTCTCAATGTCTTGAAGCTATTCCTCCATTGTACCATCCTTCCATTGCTTTTGCCAGGAGTGCCTGACTTCTCACCAAATTTGTCCCTCTTGTAGTCATTTTCCCAGTGTGCTATGGCAGGCTTCTGAAGATTAGAGTGCAAAATCTTCCAGTGTCTGGAAGTATCCCTGCCTTTTCCCCACCTCCCACATGCCCCACAAAGCTTGCTAAATCTACCAAATCACAAGTAAAATTTTATTTCTAAAGTATGTCTTTTTTATGTTTCTTGTCCCACCCTCCCACAGTTGTCCACCTTTGGCTTCATTGCTGACATGGTCATCCAGGCCGTAAAGCAAGGAATCATCTGTGATTAAATGCTTTCCCCCACATCCCACAGCAATGTTATACGAAGGCAGAAGAGTGCCACCTCCAAAGTGTACCTGCTTCTTGCCATCTCTCCTGCCACCACCTCAAGTCCCAATCACCATGACTTCTTTCCTGGACAACTGCCATATGCTTACTCTTCCAGCTTCCATTCTTACCTCCCTGCAATCCATTCTGTACTTAGTAGCCAAAGTCATGTCATGTCACCTCACTGCTCACTGCCTTGAAATGCCTTCTGAGAGCATCTTCAATGATTTGCCCTGGAATTCACATCCTCCCATGATCTGCATTTGTTTCAGAATCTGGGTTCACTCTCCTCTCTTGCTAGGCTTCAGCCTCACTGGTCTTTTAATTTCTGTAGTCGATCTAGCTCTTCACCATCCTTGGGCATAACATTACCTGGAACATCCTTTTGGAACATTCTTCTGTCTAGAACATTCCTCACCCTGTCTGGGTATGACTGAATCTTTCTCAGCGTTCAGGCCTTTCCTTCCATGGCAACTCCTTAGAGAGGTCTCTGAATACCCCACCCAAAGCCCATTCCCGGACCCCCAATTCTCAACATCAGCACTTTATTTCCTTTCTAGCATTAACAATGATTTGTGTTTATTTTACTCGATGAAATTACTTTTCTTCCAATGTCCACCCCACCGCACCTCCTTTAGAATCCAAGTTCTATAAGGATAGGGACCCTTTCCCTGATAGCCTTAATGTCTCACGTAGTACCCCAAACACAGGTAGGCTCTTTCAATACTTGTTAAATGACCAGATGAATTAAATTGATTATAAACTTCAGTGGTCTCCAGAGATTACACAGCACAGATCAAAGCCCTTGCCCACCCATCCAGGCCCTTCTCCTAACATCTCTATTGCCTGGGTACTGCAGCCATAGCAATCGCCCGCCAAACTCTGAATGGAGTACTCGCATGGTAGGACTTCTAGCAGGACTATTTTGCCTGTGTCCTTTTCATCCTAGAGAACTTAAGCATTATCTCCTCTATGATTTTCACCATCCCCCAGCCCACCCCAAAGATGCAGCTCACATCCCGATACCCCCTCACAGCTCCCTATTTGGAACTATTTGTCTCTCCCCAGACCTCCTCCTCTTTGGACTCTATGTGCTTCAAGCACACATTATTTATCACTGTATCACCAGAATCTAACACGTTACATGGCACATTATTGGTGCTCAGAAAAAATTTGCCAAATAAATAAGGGAATGAATGAATATCCCTCTCTGGAAGGTTCTTAGAATAACTGTATTAGACGACTCAATTATTAGTCTTACTAAAGTCAACATGTCGCTAATTTTAGACTAGAAATTCAATATGGCATATAGGGTGAATTGGCATGATATAAACCATGGTAATAAAATTATATATAATAGCATAATTATACCTGGTACCAGATAATTAGATGTGATAAGTGACTTTAAAAGGTTTTCAGGTGCATTTTCACTAATGGTTCATTCTTGGTAATCTTGGCCATTTTTAATATTGCCAATTGACATGTGACTTGCTAATGATCCATTTCAGTTAAGAGAGCCCCATATTCTGCCGCATGTTGTTTTTCTCTCTAACGGTACAGCAAATGTTACTTTATACATTCATTACACTGGCCAGCATCAGTCAAAGCTAAGTGGAAGATCATCTCCAAGGCCTCCCATAGCCCCAGCAAAATAAATGTGTATGAGTGGCTGCATTTGTTTCAGCCTAGAGAACATTTGTTTTCAAAGAATTTTGACCTTAATCTTTCCCTTGCCATGTCCTATGTCAATTCCATAAAACAATAACAAATATAAACCACCTTTTTTGTGCCTTGCGAGGTTGAAGCTCTGGGCATGATAGAAAACCTCAAAGACTGAGAAAGGACTCTTTTGAGGGAGAGGTGGACCCAGTTGATATAGGAAACAAACAGCTTTGCATAGAGCCTATACTGCACCAACAATGTTGGCACAGATATATTAAGATTGCACTGCAGTTGAAGTACCATAGCAGGTGTTCTGGGAAGTATAAGACCATATACAGTCCCTACCCTTCAATGTTTTGTTGCCACTTAAAAATTACTTAGCACTCTGTCATTTAGGGAGGCAGAATCCAATTTAAATGGTTCAGTAGACCAGACAAGGGACTATCTACAAAGGTGAAAGCAGGGTAAAGGCAACCTATAAGAGATGTTGAGGCACCCAGAGATTACCAACAGTGGGAAGCCATTATCACTTTTAAGTATGAAAGAGCGAGGAGAGGAGAAGTGTTGCTGGGGCCATGGAGGAGGTGCCCAGGACAGAAGCTGGAGCTATGGAGTGTTGCAATCCCATCCAGAAATGCGACTCAAAACAGGGAAGGAATACACCTCTTCCTGGGTGTTCAGATGACTCAGTTCATAGCATATCAACTCCAGGGCACAGAAAGGTGGGGATGAGGGAGAGACAAACGGAGAATAGCCAGCTAAATTCCACAGTTTTAATTACAATGATGTCCTCCACACACTTCTGAACCTTCCGCATTTCCAAGATATTTTTTTGCCTCGAGGAAGGTTGTTCATTGAGAACCAGCAGCCTAGAAACATGCAATTTAAATTGAATGTTCCTCTAATGTCTCTTTTGTGATCTTTGTTATTTGGATTGTTTACATAGACCAAAGGTCACCAATTACTTTGCCCCTAGAGCTAGATTGTGGAATGCCAGGAAATTGCTTTCAGTGATACTGCAAATTAAAAAAGCAGAGTCACAGCACCTGAAAAGGCATTGATTATCCAGCCGGCTACTTGACTGAGGGGGTCAGATATCTCCCATATTAACTCTCCTATCTGTAAACTCAATGAAGAGTTTTTTCTTGAGCTTGACTAACAAATACATTTTATTTCATATGTAGATAAATTGTCTTCATATCGTGCTTCTACTTTTATTTAAAAAATTACTGTTCTTTGCATGCACAATCATTCTGCCTTATGTCCTACCTGTTCACCAAATCGGAAGAAACCAAAGAATGAATTCATAATCTCTGCAATGGATTCATGTTTTTATCAGAGAAATTATCCATTACCCATCCTTGGTTGAGACAATGATTTCTTGTGTTCCTACTTACTGAATTTCTATGTTTATTCCATTAGTGTGTCAATCTCAAATTTATGTTGATTCCTTTTCCTGGAATAATATTGATAACCTCTCAAATGTTTTCTGCTACAATTGGTTTTCTTTTCATTTGTCCTAGAGATAGTATTTCATTTGCTCAGGCATTTTTTGGTTAGCCATTTTTTTTCCCAGCCAGTTGTGGTCATTCTCTATCCTTTTTCTTGATGAAAAGCACATGAACAATATATTCTTGTTCTTTGATCTACAAATGCACTACTACTTATAATTTCTCTAATTTTCATTTCAGTAATGCAATGTTTCTGTAGAGGGTAATATTAATGGGTATTTGAATTATGTTGGAATCCAACTAAACTAGTTAAATTTGCTAGCTCCTTAAACATTTGCCTGCTTTTTATTCTTAGTTGTTGGGTTGTTGTTTTGTTTTCCCGCTGTGGTTATATATGGAGCCCCTACTTCTATGCTAGATACAAATGTTAAGCAAGAATAGAGCCTACTCTCAGAAAGATTTTCATATAAATAAGACTCACAAAATTGTATCTCCTGCTCAACACATCCCACTGAACTTCAGCCTCACGTTCTCAGCTGCCTTCTCTTGAGGGCTAATAGATATGTCAGACTGAGCATATCTCTAACCAACCTTTGACTTCCCTCCACTAATCTGCTGCTTCTATAGTCTTCCTTTTCTCAGTAAATGACAACTCTACCCTTCCAGGGACTCAGGCAAAAATTGTTGGTGCCGCCCTGGGCTTCTCTTTTTCTATCACATTCCACAACAATCCTTCAGAAAGACCCCTTGGTTCTATCTTCAAAATATATGCAAACCCTCCACCCTGATCCAAGCCACCATTGTCTCTTGCCGACTGCAATAATCAATAGCTACCTAATTAGCCTCACTGCTCCTACCATTGGCCCCCATTGTCTGTCCTCATTGTGTGTGGGATCATGTCACCTCTCTGCCCAAAACCTTCCAGTGGCTTCCCATATGACTCAGAGTAAAACCAAAGGCCTTACAAATTACTTGCAGAAAGTCCAACGTGATTTTCCCAAGCTACCACTCAGGCCTTACCCACTTCCACCTTTCGCCTTGCTCACATGTCCTGGTCCTACTGGTCTCCTTGTTGTTCCTAAAATGTGCCAAAGTCCTTTGCACATGCTGTTATCTCTTCCTAGAACACTTGTCCTCCAGAGCTCCCACAGCTGGCCCCCATCTGCTTTCACATCTCTACTCCAGCATGACCTTGTTAGAAAACCCTTCCCTTTTCATCCTAGTGAAAGAGCAACCTCTCCACTTCACACTGCCTATGCATCTTATCTTTCTCTGTGGTGACTATTGCCACCTCATATATTATATACGCGCTCTTTAATTTGATATCTTCTCACTAGAATGTGAGCTCCACTAGGGCAAGGTGTTTGCCAAGTATGAGGAACCAAATAGGTTCTTGACAAATATTGGTTGAATGAATGAATAAACATGTGCACAAATGACCAGTGTCGAATGTCAAATGTATAATTGCTACACGAGTCTTATGAGGCAAGTGCTGTGCATGTGGAAATGAGAGATTACTTCTGGCTAGAAAGACCAAAGATAATTCATACCCTAGAAACCTCTGGTCCATTTTTTGATAGCATGGAAGGCTGACAGCACAGGGATTGAAAGCTCAGGCTTCCTGTCAAACATGCCTGGAGTCAAATCCCAGCTTGCCACTTAGAAGTAGGTGACCTTTGGCACTTCACTTTTCTGACCTTCTATTTTCTTAACTGGAAATGTGAGTAATAATGCCTATCTATCCTAGAGATCATGTGATTGAAAGGGTTAATATTGTCATGTTCATCTGGAGCCTGGTGCAAGAGACATGCCTCGATGCATGGTCAATCTTATTAGACAAGCGAAACCTGGAGGAGATGTCTTGGGTGTAGAGACCAGGGAAAGCAGATATGAGAGGCAGGGAAGCAGAGGATGTAGCCTATGAAACACAGAATGGTCTGATCTTTCAGAACATGGGAAGCATGCCCAAGGAACATGAGATAAAGATGAAGAGGAAATGGTTGTGGCCAGACTATTGAGGACCTTGGATGGCAGCCACAAGTGTGAACTTTATCCAAAGACACCAGGGAGACATTGAAGGCATTGCAAAGGAACATGGCTGGAATGTCGTGGTACAAAGAGACTTATTCTAGTTAGTATGAAGAAAAGATGGAGATATCCATATGCAAGTTACTACTGCAGCATGTGATTTAGAATGAGACAAACCTGGGTTCCGGCTCTGTGACTTTCTAGCAAGTTACTTAATCGAAGACCTCAGTCTCCTCATCTGCTTCCTGGAGGCAGTAATGCTGTTGATATGAAGATTAGATGAGTTGATACATATAAAAAGCTTAGACTCTTTTGACATATGGAAAGTACCCTGTTAGCTATTTTCAGAGCCTTATTAGGTAGTGAGTTTGGGAGACGAAAAAAAAGACAAATTCTAAAGACATTTCACAGGTAGATGAAAAAGGAGTCAGATCTTGCAACTGCTTAGAACTGAAGAGGATTCTGTTGTTTTGCTCTTCTTATGTGTTTCCATCAGCCAGGGTTCTTGATTGCAAGTACATAAGAGAATCTGGGGAGCAGACACCACAATACATACCTCGGAACTGGGCAAGGGAAGCCAGAACTTCCATGCTTGCTGTCCTGGAAAGCCAAAAGCATCTGACACCACCATTGCCAGAAAGTGAACTCCAAACAGTGCCTACTCTCTCCCATTCGTCTCCTCGAAGAGGAATTCATGCCTGGCTACACGCCTGTCCTAATTGGATTAGGCACTTACTGTATTTTGCTGTGTATAATGCACAGTTTTTTACCCAAGTTTGTGAGGGAAAAATAAGGACGCACATTATACGTGGATAGTACTAGTTCTGTATCTATATAAATGTTTTTAATTCTTTTATTTATGCTTGTGAGTTAAAAGTGTAACTATAGAAATCAATAATGATATCCATGTGCAAAATAATACTCTGTAATATGATAATCAGTTTTGTTGAACTCATGACAAACTTGCGATGACGAAGAGTTATTGGCCTTCCATGATGCGTAAATATCGTAAATTTGTTACGGGTACATAAAACTTCTTGTACCTTGTCTCTGTTCTTGTGCTTTGTACTTACTTGTTACATAAAATTTCTTCTGCCATAATATGTTAAAAATAAATATTAAAATTCCTTTATGATACAAACAACACGTACCTAAATGTAAAGAAATAAAAATTTGAATTAAAAAATTGAAACGAAAGATTTGGTCCCTGAAAGTTTGGGCCAAAAACATGGATGCACATTATACATGGGAGTGCATTATACACAGCAAAATATGGTAATCCTGCCCACCTAGCTCATAACATCTTCAGAATATCCAAAGAATCAGACTTGGAGATTATTTAACAGGAACAGTGCACAAAGCATACTTCAAAAACCCTTCTGTTGCTTTGGGGAGCAGACACCACAATACACACCTCGGAACTGGGCACGGGAAGCCAGAACTTCCATGCTTGCTGTCCTGGAAAGCCAAAAGCATCTGTCATCACCATTGGCAGAAAGTGAACTCCAAACAGTGCCTACTCTCTCCCATTTGTCTCCTCGAAGAGGAATTCATGGCTGGCTACAACTGCTGGGGATTGCCTATGTCAAACAAGTGTCCCAGAGCTTCAAGGAAGGCCAGGAAAGAAGAGAACTTCAAAGATGCTTGGAGGCTACGAATCATGACATATCAATGTCTACTGCTAAGAAATATTAGGGATTCAGGACAAAGAACACATGTACTCTGGGGTGAGGAGATGTTGAAAAGTTGAATTTGGGGTTGATATTCCAATGGAACATTCAACAGAAGACATGTGGATTTGGGGTTCAGAGTGGCGTTATGATGATGGTCATACAAAAGTAGAAACTGCCAAGGCAATGCAAGTGCATGAAATTGTTTCCTAAACTCCTAATGGGTGGTTTTTGAACATTTCTCTTTGAGTTTTTCTCTTTAATTTTGAGAATTTCTTTATGGTTGGTAGAGTAAAAATACACAATGGAGCTCAAAAATCTATGATTTAGATGTTGTTGTGAGAAGTTTATCTTCCTGTAAACTCTCTAATGGTCAAATAATTATTTAATTAAAATATTAAATAATTTTAATTTAGTGGTCAAATTCATTATTTAATTTTTGAATTAGAATCATGTAATGTTTGATGAAATTATTTAATTTAGAATTATTTCATTTTTACAATTAATCTATCGTTATTTAATTATTGTTATTAAATAATAATTATTAGAAATATTTAGTTATTTATAATTATTTGATTTTTTGTTCATTTAGTCTTAATGAACAGTATATTGATTAATAAACATCTTGGCGCATCAAGAAAGATCAGATACAATTTTATATTCAACATTCAAATCATTTGCCAATTCGAGGGCCTTTATATATATAAATTTCGGAGGATTATTTTTTCCTTCAAGCACTGAAGGAATTTTAGTTTCTGAATACTTTTCCTACCTCATAGGGTTGTTGTATGAGTCAAGGTTTAATAAGAAGCAGAATTGCTATGTACAATAAAACATACGGGATTCATTATAAGGGTTAGGCCCATATGCAAGTGTAGGAGCTGGTGGTCCGGTCCCTGCAGGCTGTTGGCTCTGCCACTAATGTTGAGCCTGAAATGTGGAGCTTTTGGATCAGCCAGACCAGCAAATGGAGAGGAAAGCTGGGTGTGGTTGAGAACAAGGGCGAATGGGAGACTGCTTTGATAAACTGGAACCCCACACAAGCAACTGCAGCCTGTGAGACAAATTGGAACCTGCGTTTGTGTCCCACCATCTCCATCCCCAATACCATGGGGGTGCTCGGGCAGCTGGTGTCTTTGAGAACAGAGGTGCACACACACCCACACCATGCCCTGGAAAAGATGAAGGAGCAGGTCCTACAAGAACTGGAGACAGGATGAGCGGGGGTGCTGCACCACACCAACCAGGCCAACTAGTACATCAGCCATGATGGGTACAACCTGCCCCAGTGCCTGGAGCCTGGCACTGACCTTCAGCTCTGGGAGGGAATATGGCTGTTGTTTCACTTCCACATCTGACATCAGATGTCTCTCGTGGCCAGCACTAACCCAGAACCATATAAGGAAAGGAATCTAGGGGAACATAGTTCCAACTTAGCTAAATTGACACGGCACAGTTCTAAGAATTTCTACTCACAGTATTTGCATCTTATAAGTTTTCTCTCTGTATAGAATATTAATAGACATTGGACAACAAATTCTTTTGGATTACATTTTTCATGATTTTGACGGTAAACAGTTTTAAATATGTTTTGGCCACACCTCTTTAAAATTTGCAATTTATTGAATCTCTTGAATACTACTTGTATTTGAGTATTTTATTTAATAGTCTACACCTACAAACAGCACTGAAGGATGAAGGAAGCAATTGTGGAGCATTTTAAACTAAGTAGACCTATTGAATTTCTGTATGCTAAGGAAGCACACTGCTCTGCCCCTCTATTCCTGGAGACAAGATCTATACACTTTAGGGAAGTGTGCTAAATGGTTCCTTAGGAAACCTAGGCTGCCTGACCTTCCGCCCAAGGTCCTGCAGTCGTACCAGGCTCTTACTTATTGTCTTTGAAACTCTACCTTTGTTTTTTAAAGTTCATTATTCATCGTCCATCCTGTTCTTTTTGACCTCAGACTCTTCTCTCTCTCTGAGATCGTTTCCTCTCTCTTGTTCAATAAGCTAATAGCCGAGAAAGTGGGGGAAAAAGTCCTTCGAAAGCCACTTCTTCCTTGAAGTCTTTGAGTGATGAGCTTTTACTGATCTATCACTTTCTTCTTGATAAAATGAGGCTGGGGGTCAGAGTCATCTGCCCATAAGAAGAAAAGTGGAACTTCAGAGGCCATCTTATCTTTAGAAACATTAAGCCCTCCTGTCTGAGTCTCACCTGAATCTGCAATCATTTCTTTTCTCCCCATATTACATAACAAAGCAATAACACTTATAATGTTATAATTCCCATGCTTGACTGTTTTGTGTTCTGTGAAAAATAATAGTTTCTTTTCATGTGCTATAAAGAACTACTTTTAGACATATGTCTTGGTAGATATATAAGTGGGCACATAGATTGATGGATAAATGGATTCGTGGATTGATGAATGGGTAGGTGGACAGATAGATATACTGAGTGTCAAAGAGGAAGAGACTATTTGAAGCCATTTACCTATTATTCCTTTTTAACACTAGTGATTCCACTTTTCAAGTTTAGAAAGATTTTTTCCACTAAGGAAATCTTATTTATGAAATAAAACCCTTTTCAGGCTTTATATACATATATAAATTATAACCTTCAGAATGTTCTAAAATTTGAGAATTCTGAATTATAACTCACTGACAGTTCAAATCCTTCATTTTATATATAGGAAATGGAGGGCCTAAGAGTATAAGTAATAAGCATACAAGCCAAAACTTGAACCTAGATTTTCTAAGTCTGATTGCTTTCTCCTATACCACTTGAAGAAATATATGGCCTAAGCAACTTGCATGTAAAATAGTCTCATTTGATCAAACACCATTTAAGTGTTAATGCTGGACTACAAATGATACAATTAGTGAGTTGGTAGATTTATTTCTTCATCAGCCACAAATCATATTACACCTGTAAGATTATATATGGCCTTGCAGTTAAATCACAGCTTGAGACTGGACATTTGATGGTTTCGATGCATTATTGTAAATATTTTTAGATGTGATAAAGGTATTATGGGTAATTTTTTTGAAAGTTCTCTTTTAGAAATACATACTGAGATATTTATAGATGAAATGGTCTGATGTCTTGGGTTTGCTTCAAAATAAAATAATGTTGGGGAAAAATAGATGAAATAAGACTAGGCTTATTTAGTAATTATTGAATCTGTGTGATGCACACATAGGTGCTTATTATATCATTACCTCTACTTCTGTTCATGTGTGAATTTTTCATAACAAAAATTTCACTGTAAAAAAAACACACACTACCACTGGAGCATTAAGGTAATGAACATAGGCTCTGGGGTCCAAATGAGGGCGTTTCCAGTCCAGGTTTGCCCCTCACTGGTTCTGCATCTATAGAATGGGTGTAAAGTAGCTATCTCATAGGGTTGTAAAATTAAAGGAGATAATACGTGTAAACCCCTTAGAACAGCCCTCCTAGCACATTTGTAATGACTCCGATTTTACCTAAAACATTATTACTGTTATTGTCATTATTTGAAAAGATGTCTTGTCTCCATGGCTTTCTGTTTCCCTCTACAGCTACTGCCATGGTTAAAAAATAAATGTTAAATAAAAGATGTAAATACCATTCTCCTAGGTTTTCCTATAGAAAGGGTGCTCACTAAAGTTTTCAGATGACAAGCAGAAAGGAATTCAAACGTTTAGATTACAGAATGCAAAAGTAAAAGAAAAATTCTCTCAATTACAAAGATGAATCTTTACAAAAATGAAAAGAATCTGATATCCTACAATTCAGCTGAGAAGTGGGCACCTCAGGGGGCTTTGACCTGGGGCTGGATGATGTGCTGTCTGTCACAGCTAGGAGATTTTACTCGTGGCCAAAGCAATTGTTCAATGTTGGTTGATTCCCTCTCGCTACTCTTCTGTTTCTTCCTCATTTCTTTTTCCCTGCAGATCTTCTTACCTTTTCTCTATAGAGAATTGATAAGGTTAGAGTGATGGGCAGACTAGAAGGATTTATCTACAGTGGCTATGCTGGAGATGGGAAAGCTGTAGAAAAGGATGCCTTCAACCAGAATGAAGCAACCAGCACAAAATTCATAGTATAGACCACTTTTTATAGAAAGGTTAAGACCCATTGTTTTGCAGAAGACGTTTTGGTGACTATCAGTATTTTGCTAGTGCCCATTTTCTTTTTTTAAATAATTGTTCTATTTTTCAATTACATTTGACATGCAATATTATATTCGTTTCAGGTGTAAAACAGAGTGATTAGACATTTATATTACTTATATAGTGACCACTCTGATAAATCTAGTACCCATCTGACACTATACATAGTTATTGCAATATTATTAACTATATTCCTTATGCTAACACTGTTAAGTGCATGGATGTGGAAACAAAAACCTGGTATTATTAATTCACATATTCATTAATAAATGCAAAACAGATTAATAACCCCATGAATAGAAGCCAAAGTCTTTAGAATATTAAATGAATCTCTACACTGTCTAGAACACACCGGCCATCACCCACACCCCCACATTGTAACTACTTTAACCTCTTCTCCTACCATTTCCATGGCCTCTCCTATGTGTTCCAGGTAAGCATGCCCTTATTTCAAGGTCTTGTGCTTCTTTTTTCTTCACCTCAAAAGCAGACCTCTCAGGTATATCTCTATTGCTTAATTCCTTCGTGTTTGACCGAACACAACCTTCTTGGTGTGGTCTCCCATGACAATCAATTAATACTGTAAACCACTGCCCAAATCTTCATTCATTATCCCATTTCTCTGCTTTACTAGTCTACATAGCATTAACATCTTTTAACACACTATTTAATTTATTTACTTAATTATGAATCTCCCTCCATCCCATGAAATGTGTATTTGTATTTGTTTTCTTCTCTAATAGATATCTAATGCCTAGAATGCTGCCTGGAACACAATCAGGATTAAATGATTATCTAGTTAACTCAATGAATGATAATGAATGAATGAATGAATAAGGGAAATAAGTACTGAAAGAAATGTAAAACTTGTCATTACAAGGTATAGCTCATTCATCTTTAACTGATAAAGGCCAGTTCGGTCTCCAGCCTACCTATTGGGTCTGTCTTCTGAGTCCCAGCTATGTTTGAGGATCTGTTTATCCCAGACATTCACAACAGTGACGAATGTCCCCTTTTTGGAATAACTGCCATGTGACCTTCCCCTACAGCCCACAACATGAGATCATCTTCTCAATTCAGTAACTCTTCTTTCACATGAAAGACACACATGTGGGGTGGGGTCTGCAGTTTGTTATAGGACACCAGAGCTTGTCCATGGAGAGCTTTAAGGTCTGTGATTAGATTTAGTGCCTTGATTAGTTATTAAATGTGTTAGAAAAAGCCTTATCTGAAGTCATGAAGCATCCATTTTAAATATTTTGTCTTTTTTTGTATAAATTAAAGCTAATTGGGGTGACAATTGTTAGTAAAGTTACATAGGTTTCAGATATACAATTCTGTAGTACAACATCTATACATCACATTGTGTGTTCACCACCCAGAGTCAGTTCTCTTTCCATCACCATATATTTGGTCCCGTTTACCTTCATCTACCACACACTTACCCTCTGGTAACCACTAAACTATTGTCTGTATCTATGAGTTTTTGTTTCTTCATTTCTTTGTCTAAAAAACTACACCAACAAATTTGCAAAATATATTCAACAGAAGACAATTTTGTTAATTCAAGTACCTAGAAACAATTCAAGCTGTTAAAGTATTGCCAATAAGAGGAAATCCTCGCTTTGTTTCCTGAACACATAAAGTTTATTTATTGTGGAAGCATTTACTTGCATAAACTTTTTAAATTTACTGTTTAAGGAAGAAAAAAACTATACTTTCTTAAGAATGTTGAACAATTTTTTAAAAATTATATAGTAGTTGAATGATGTATCAACTTATTTAGGAAACCTTTTCTTCTGAAGTGGTAGGAAGGGGGTTGCAGCTCAATCCACTTCAGCCTGTCTCCCCAAACCTTTTAGTTGTTGAGTCCTCAGGTCAACGCAATTGTGTATAAAGCAATTCAGTGGTTCCCACAGAGTAATGTTCTGCATCTAAAGTAAACGACAGAAGCACGCTGTTCTCTTCCCTTCACCAGTGTTCTTTCTTAACAGTAAGTCGGGGTCATTATGTCCTGCATTTTATAACAGAGTATCCTCTTAAAAGACTCTAAATATGACATTTCTGTGGATTGCAACCTATCAACTTTCCTCTTATAAGAAGAAAACTCTCACTCAGAATGAGATTTGTCAGAAGGTGACAGCTGTTTTCTTGTTGGAGGTAGATTTAAGTAAACATTTACGACAGTGAAGCTTTTACTAAGATGATTTAATAAAGCTCATTAATGTGGTTAATTTACATAGCTGACCCGAATAGAATGCGAAATTCATCTCTCTGCTGCAGTAATATGTCATCAAAATATACGGTTGTATTAAAGCCATTACCAATGTTAAATTTAATGCTAAATTTAATGAAACTTGTTAAGACAAAAGACAACACAAAGGGAGAAATACTGGAAATATTGGCAAAATAGATTCAATTTATTTTCCTTTGTTTCCAACCCATGTAAAGTGCTCAGTCTACCTCATCGAAAAATATTAATAGCATTTGCACTGTTATGAGAAAAAAAAGCAACAACACTGAGTTATTTTTGAGATTATAGATCAAAGCTATTAGATCAATCAATATAAAAGCCAATGAGTATTTAGAACAGGGCTTTAGCTCTCAGTAAAAATCCTCTCATCTCCATCAGCTATATTCACAGTAATGAATCAGCAAGAAAGCATTTGACCCAGCAAAACTCATCCCAAGTCTGAATTGTGATTCATGCAATTCTGAGTCTCAGCTCGCAAGCCACTTGGATGTTTTTGTTTTGTTTTCTGCTGCCATTCTCAGTTCTTTCACTCTTCATTCACCACACAGTGACTGAGCATGTCATACAGCCTACTTGATAAGCATGTGATTTTTTAATATATGTATTAAAATCTCTTAGTCCTCCTTCAGCTTTACGGGAGAGGAAGGAGAGAAGGATTATGTTTTACATTGGATCCCAGTAGTTCCTGAAAGTTGATAACTAGGTCTTGGCTATGAAATTTGTCAAATGTGACAATTAAGCTATGAATAGTAATGATAAAATCATTTAGCAATATCTTTTGAGTATTTATTTGAATATTGACAGAAAGTATTCAAAGTATTATATTTTCTGAACACCAATTCCTTTAATCCCATCAGCAACCCTACAAGCATTATTATCCCCCATTGCAGAGATGAGGAATCATAGGCACAGAGGACACCAGTAAAGTCATATACATGCTAATCAGTGGGAGAGTTGGGACTTAAATTTGAGAACTACTTGGAGTCTACACTCCACCACTATTTCATAATGCTTTTTCAATAGTAGCAATGTTAAAAAAAAAATAATGTGATATTATGTCAAATGAAATGAAACGAAAGAGCATGGGATATGGACTCAGCAATATGGGTTCAGGTTAAAGCTGTGTACCAAACTAGTAGAGTGAAAGAGAGCAAGTTATTTAACTTCTCTATGCCTCAGTTTCCCAGTATGTAAGATAGATTTAGTAAAACAAGGCCAGGTAACAGGCTTACCTTCCTCAAGTTCCCTTTGTCACCCACCTGTGGCTCCTTTTCCTCTATCCACCTCTGTCTCCCTAACCCCCTGGATTCCTTCTTTTCATTCCTGCAAGCAGACCATTGAGAAGCTCAACTCATTACCCAGGGAAAACCTGTAAAGTGCTCAGGAAAACCTGTAAATGGTAAAGGTTGTGCTTGATATTATGGATGCTAAAAACTAGCTAACCAATGAGGGTGAGATCAGGGAAGAGTCTTAAATCATGTAGAGAAGCATTGTTTGTAGAATTTGTTTTTCTGTGGATTTGCATTTCCCAAAGTTCATTATTGATATTAGTAGGAGTTAAAAATAAATAAATAAACAAGTTTTGGGATAAACAAAATTCAACAGGTTATTTCTTGCAGGACTTTTCAGAGACTTCATTACGCTAATGCGCTATGTGAACCTCCGAGTGAACAACGTAGTATGGAATATTTCTCAAACACATCTAAAAAGGAATCCTTTTTTATTTTCCCAGACTCTCTTGCAGGACTAGTATTTAGCTGGAAAAAACTGGGGAAAGTTTTGGACACCGGTGACACCAATCAATAAATGTAGGAATCAATGCTTGGGATTGTTTCTGCGACTTAGGGAGTTGGGCAATGAGACTAGTCCCATACCTCTGATTTCCTTTGTAGAGAAACTACAAAGGAAACTCAAGCCTTTTGAGGAAGCTGCAGTCTGGCCCAGATCCTACAACGGAACGAGATTGTTCCTAGAACTCTAGAAGTAAAAGCTGATTCATGGATTTATCTCACCAATTTCCTGGGATATAGAAACCCTAGTTACTAATCCTTAGGCTATTAGAGGCAGTATAGAGAAGTTTCCCTGGTAGATGTGTATGAGTCAGGGAGTTCAGAAAGATTTGAAGAAATCATGACAAAATTTACAGAAGACTAGAAAAGAGTCAGAGAAGAAACACAAAGATTATCTAGAAGTGGTGAGTCTGTGAGTATCTAACCACCCTGATCTTAATCTGGAGATGTTAACTGGACAGACATGTGTGGTTGAACAGGTTGTATATTGCATAACTCCAGGGGTGCACATATTTCAAGAGTGATGACTTCTAGAATGTTAGTGATGACCTGTGCTGGAGATTTGCCATCCATAACCTCCCTGGTCATACACAGTGGTCCTGGACATGAACCTCAGTGACCAAATAAACTAACTGAAAATGTGTTCTTACAAAGTATTATTTTTGTCTGTCAAGCTGTAGCTGGATTGTCCATTAAGCAGAATTCTTATATATAGGGGCAGAAAGTCAAACAGGCCACCCAAGCAGATGAAAACATGCAAAACATGAATTCAAAATACCATAAAGATATGATTTGGGTAATTCTGAATTTTTAAATTAATCCTCTATATTTCTTTTAGAACATTTCAGGAAGTTCTCTATATTTCCATGTTTCCAAGACAATCTCTTCCCTTATTATTTTCCTCTACATGAACATGAGAACACACCAAAATTTCCTTGCCAGATCCCTGCCAAAACATGTCAATTGAGTATAAATCTTTGCTGAACTTTCAGGATTAGATTGTGTCTGAGTATTTGTGCCATTGAGGACTAAATTTTACACAGAATCTGGATCCATCACTCACCTCAGCCACTAGATTCTTTAGAGACCCAGGATGAAGTCTTCAGCCTTCTGTGCCTCAGTTTCTCTACTTGTAAAATGAAGATAAAGAAAGTGACCTCCCAAATTGAGTATGAGTATAAAGTGATAAATTAATGTAAAGTGCTTTTCAAAAGAAAGTGTGCAATGAATGCTTAATAACAATCTTTCCAATATTGAAGACATACAGCTAAATTAGGCAGCCCTTTTGTCTCCTCTGAGAACAATGATAGAATCAGTATTTGGGTATTAGTCAGTCTAATTAGGACAATAAGTACTTAATAGTTGATTCAGTATGAAAAAGTGTGTTCTAATTGCCCATTCGGTAAAATTTATGTTTTTCTAAAACTTTGGAAATCTTTTGTTTTGCTATTTTCAATATTAAAATGTCCTTTAAAGGGAAGATATTGACTTCTAACCAAAGCCAATTTCCTTGTTATATTTAACATGAAATCTTGAGAATAAAGAGAGTTTTATAAAGTGTGGTCCAAATTATTAGCTCAGTGAATTATATAACTCGAAGTATATATAAGGCAGAGTTATAAATGCTTAATTATGTTAAAAATAACTTTAAGATTAAAATAGATTAAAAATATCATCTGCACTTCTTAGTCAGGGATCCAGCAAATTAAGAACTTTTAAAATTACTTTTGGAACGCGATGGTTCATGTGTGATGAAAGCTTATGAAGGAAGTCTTTGTCTGCGGCATAGCTTGTGGTTTTGAAAGCTGAGAGTCTGATTTTTGCCAAAGTGTCGTATGGATGTGGAGAGTTTTCGATTCATTGATAGGGAATTTTTCCTGTCAATAAATACAAATGTTTATTACTGTAAACAAACGTAACTTAAATGATTCTACACAACTGTGAATTTTGAAATGTTATTTGACACCAAAGGCAATATTTAAACTTCTAAGTGGAGCAGTCTCAGTCCAGTTTCTGGTGCAGGAGGGATTTCTGGCTGCTGTGGTTCAGTGACCTGGTGTATGGCATTTTTGTGTATGGAGGAGAGCATGGGGGGCGGCGGGGGGAAGGGTGCAGGGATTGGGGGTGGGGGAACGTAACATGTGATGCACAGTCTGACAACGTGTGAAAATCCTTGCTGAAATTTTGAGGAACCACGAACTTCCAGAGGGTTAAAATCTTTTCTGGCTTTATAAAAGACAAGCATTGTGCTTTTGTCTGTTTCCCTGCCTTCAAATAAGGGTCTAGAATCTAGATGAATAGTAAGATTTCTTCCAGCCCTAAAATCCATGATCGTAATCTCACCATAGTCGCCTCAGGACTGGACTGCTTTGCAAAATAAAATAATTACATATGTAAGTGACCAGGCTTGTTGGGCAGGCTGGTGATCTGATGGATTGGGAGCACGGGGGTATCAGCCTGGGAGATCCGAGGGTACAGGCATAGCTGTAGCGAAAATTGGAGTGAGTGGAAAAAGAACAGTTCTCATTTTGTTTTGCTGTAGAAGAGAGAGACCTGCTAATAGAGTTCAAGATTGTAATGACTCAGAGAATATTTAAATATGGTTCTTTCTTTTTTTATTAAGACTTCTAAATGCAGAGATTTATAAAGCTTTGAGATTTTAAAGGTTTGAGATGTTAGAGAAAGAACACAGTGACATGAGATCGAAATGATGTCAGGTGATGACATGAGCATGAGAACGCTGTTGCTAAGGTGAACATGTTTTTCTCTCTGATCCAGATGGAAGGCTAAATAATTGCCCATTTCTGGAAAGGAATACATCCATGACATGATCCCTTTCTGTGGCAGATAAAGCCAGATGCTTTCTCTTTGTACAAATATTTTTAAAATAAAGATAAAGATTGTATTATAAAACATAGCACACGGTCTTGGAAGAAAATTCAGAACATTTTATATACATTTTGAAATGTTATTTTATTAAGACTATATACTGAGATCTAAATGGATAGGAGAATGAGATAGTCTGGTGAATCAACCCGAATAGAGGAGTGTTTGAATTAGTGAAAAGGGAGATGGGGACATATCTAGAAGAGAAAAGAAAAATCTGTCACCGTATGATTGTTGACAGAGGGAAGGCAGCATAGGGAGTCCTGGGTTTGAAGACAGAAAGATAGTAGCAGTTGTTTTATGGCTGTTGACTGATCTGAACTGAATAATGGATTATGCCATTAGTACAGGAGGGAAGAGGGCGTAGCCGAGAAATACCGTTAAAGAAACAAGGGGTGGAACTTAGCAACAGATTGGAGGCCAGAGCAGTTGAACACAGAAGTCCCTCCCACGTGAACGTCTTCCTAGTTTTCCGTGGACTTGGCATCTGCTGCTTGGAACATGTTTCTGCAGTGTTCCCATGACACACTTCCTCACCTCTGCAAATCTCTGCTCAAAGGGTTCTTTCTCAAGGTGTCCTGTTCTGCCTTTACAATGTAAGCCGCAAGTATTACCTCCCAACTCCACCTCAGGTTGTCTGATCCCCCTAACTGTTGTCCTACTTTTCCTTTCCATTTTTTTTTACTTAACACTTAACACCTTCTAAATTACTGTATATTTTTGTTGTTGTCGTTGTTATATTTAGAGCCAGTGTGGTATTGTGGTAAAGAAAACGGACTCTAAAGCCAGCCTGCCTGAGCAAAAGGAATCTACCCCTGGCTAGCTAGCTGTGTGGCCCTGGAAAGGTTACTAAATCACTCAGGTAACTTTTCTCATCCCTAAGATTGGGATAATAAGAGCGTGTATTTCACAGCATTGTACTCAACACATAGGAATTGCTATGTAAATGTTTAATAAATAAATTATTTCTCCCTTTCACCCCCAGGATTATGGAAACTCCCAAGAAACAGTTGTCATGAGTGGCATTTGGTGGAGGAAAGAGTAACACATTTTTCAGAAATTGAGGTTTCGTTGGAACATAGAATTTCAACAGGGTTAAGATTAGGAGGGTAGTTATGCCCCTAGGTTACTACTATACAGCCACCAGGGGCCTCTGCTGGCCAGAAAAACCTGGGCAAATGGCCTCTCAGATTTGACTGAGAAGGAAGATGGTGAAGGTCTGGTCCAGCCAACATATCCTGGAGCCACTTGGAACCCAGGTTAACTGTGGTTCCAAGAAATGAATAGAAAGTACCATTGAGACATGGTAGATGCCTCACAAGTTTTGGCAAAGTTGAGGACCTGGATGAAGTAGGAATATATGGCATCAGATAAAAGATGTTGTGTTGAATGAGGTAAGCAAATATGGACATGGCCCAAAGAACAGAAAAGAAAAAAAACATATTTATCTGGGCCAGTGCTTCCCAAATTGTGTCCCCCAGAATAACATACTAGTTAGATGCTTTTTTAACTAAAAAAGGTCTATGGTAAAATAATCCTCAACATGGCAAACTATATACCTCTTTTTGGAGATTCACAAAGCACAACCACAAAATAAAAGCTCTGCGAAGTCCTTTGGCTTTTAAGAGCACATGTGTAACTGGTTAGCCCAACATCTCCCAAACATAATTGGCTGTTTATCCTTTTCCTCAGGAACATTTTGAGACTAATGTCCATAGACCTGGCTTTTGCGATCACTGTACAGTTCTTCAAGCTCATCTGGGTCAGGTCTGTGTCTCACTCATCTTGATACCTTTTATGTCTCAGTTGGAACCAACATACAGCAAGTATTTGATACATCCTAATCCGATGAGTGGCAAAGTGGATCCAGGTAGGGTAGCAATCCTGGGAGACACAAAAAGAGATGGAGATAGGAATGAGAGCATCGAAAAGAGTTTCATCAAGGAATGCTACATTGTAGTAAAGCATAGTGAATTGCATGTATTGTTTAAATGCAAACTTGTAATCGAAGCTGCACTTACTATACACACATGCCATACTTTATTTCCCACATCTAATTCACACTGTCACTCCACAATGACAGCGTGTTCTAGTCAACACGCTCACATACCCCCACTGTCACAGAGGCTCGCTCGCCCATGATCTCACCAAAATCTTTTTTTCTCAAACCCGCCCACTTCTGAGCCTTTGAAAAAGAGTTTATTCCCAATCCACTGAAGACCCTTTCTAGTGATCTGCACTGCTCCTTGAAACTCAATGAAACAATAAAACCCCAACTCTGCAATAGCACACAACTGTCAGGTAGCAACAAAGCTGCATTTTTAATTGCTGGTTTGGACACTTTCCTGGTTTTCACATATGCGGTTCTAATGACCCTCGGAAGCCCCTTAGGAGGTGCTACTCCAGATTTGATGCTTGCCCTTGTGTTTCAAACATAATTTCCTACTTATCCTGTACTATATTTCAGTCCTTCCAAATTTTATTGATTTGTTTAACAAATATTTATCATTAGTCCCATGTGTCAGGTACTGCAATAGGCACTTGAAATATGCCTATAAACAAAACAGAATAAAAACCCCAAAACACCTGCCCATGGGGTACTTACATTCTAGTAGAGGAAAACAGGCAACAAACAATAAACATCAAGTAGATTATATATTATGACAAAAGGTGGTGGGTGCTATGAAGAAGAAAGGAAAAGTAGAGCAAGGTGACTAGTACATCATCTCTTTCCATCCATTCACTACTGAACCCAGCCTGACCCTTAATTCAGAAGATGGGTAGGAGACAATGGATGGGAAAATCCTTCAAGTAATTCAACAGAAGGTTGAGCATGCCAGCCACCTCTAGCATTTCAGGTTTAGAGGATTCTCTTCTTTGTCAGAAACACGACTTTAATACAAGGACACAGGATCTAAGAATACTCATCCTTTATTATGGGAGAAGGATCAAATTACAGTGAACACAACAGTGAGTATGATGGAAGCATGGTGATGCCCCAACTAGCCTTTGAGAACAGTGGGGATGAGCTGCAAAAATATATGTGTAGTCTTCATGAGAGGGACAAGAGGAAAAAGACTCATTCTTTTCTCTTTGCACTTGTATTTTCAGAATTCACCATTTTGAAAGGCAAATGATCCCGGGCACGTTCCCCTCCCATGAACAGCTGGCAGCATCAGCATCTTCTTTGTCTCACCATGTTCTTCTTTCTTTGGCCCACAAACATCTGAAATTGTTCAGGAACATAGGCTTCCGGCCCATCTCAGAAGCTTTTGAAATGACCTCAGTTTCAGGGCTGGACATGTCCAGTAACCTCTGGCCTGACCTTCTCTCTGCAACTTCAAATGCCCTTGGGCCTCAGGATAGGAGGCCTGATGCAATTACCACACCAGAAAAAGCAATGGGACTGTTGAGGTTGACCAAGCCTTTGGGATGTTTGCCTTAGCGCCACGATTCCCAAACTGTGCTACGAGTCACACTCGGCAACTACAGCGGACTCACAGGGGTTCCGTGGGATATTTTATATTTCCAGGGGAACCATAGCAGTACTCAATATTTGTCAGGCACTGTGAAAACCACTAATTCTAGGGACATCAGTTTCAGTATTAGAATCACACTACATCCTTTTGATGATATGCATCTTTGCAAAGTTGGATTTTCAGCAGTTGCTAAGACAAAAAGCAAATACTGTACAAAAAAAAAAAAGGACTGCAGGAAATGAGAGTAGTGGTTCCAATCTGATTTCAAGTTTTGAGAATTGTATGCGGTGCCCAATAGGCATTCACAGTCTATTAATAACTAAGCAGGGTTATTTAAAGTGAAATAAAATACTGTTTCTTTTCCCAAACATTTTGTCTTAACTTTTCAAACAGCTACTCAGTTGTTAAACAGAAACACTAAGTTGTTAAGCCCTAATTACTTAATAAATAAAACAATTTGGTATTTCTTTTGGCCTGAGGAGCACAGTGAATAAAAATACTGAACATCAAGAGCACCAAAATCCAAGAAATTTTGGAAATCTCTATTTGAGTCCATTACTATTACAGCCATTTTGGCGTAATAGTAATTACTCTTCAGTGAAATCTCATTAGATGCTAGACCCTGAGAATCGTGATGATGACGATAGAACACCAGTAATGATAGTAGTAGCTAACATATATTGAGCATTTATCATGTGCCATATTCTATGTGAAGAATTTCTTAGACATTATTTCTTTTACATGCTTTATGCAATTTATTTTATTTGATTTTCCTTAACCCAGAAATGTTGGTCCTAATTTTTCCCAGAGTCTTCTGACCCTGGACCTATGGAGAAAATTTAAAAGCCAGTTGACCTTTCTTGTGAAAAATTCAATGGAAAACAATTTTCTGACAATTATAAAACCAATTTTCTATTCCTTGCTGCATTTTCAATAACCCACACATTAAAAAAATTACCACTCTTTTCCAAAGTATGCAGATTTTCTCCAGCATCTAAGTAAAAATCCATCAACCAAAATGAATTCAGCACTGTTCCATGCTAGGCAGTGTGGAGGATACATAAAAGACTAATATATGGTCTCCACCTTCAAGGGACTTCCATTAGGGTTTATACTAAAACATCCAAAGGAAAATAAGAAATCGTACATGCTGAAGGACTAAGTGGGGAAATATAGGCTAGAAATATTATGTTCTGAGAGAAATGTGCCACATGACTGAACTGTCACAGGCCAAAGCCACCTGCAACTTGCCTTCCTGTCTCATTTCTCTCTTGCTATAAACAACCTTCTCGTCCTTTCTAGCCATCTCTTCTGGAAAGTCAACACTTCCGTCTGTTCTAGGATACCTATCCTTTCCATTTGAAGGAAAACTTTGTTTTCCTGTGGAAATCACCTACATATTAAACATAATTTTCTTCTTGCTTATAAGCTTGCTAACTTTGGTGTATCCAGTAAAGCAGATGATCTCATAACTGCATTTTGCTTGTCAGCTTTTATATCACACTCCTTTCCCTTTTCTAGTATAACTGTGGGGTGTGTGTGTGTGTGTGTGTGTGTGTGTGTGTGTGTGAGAAATCCATTGTCTCTATGAGTTCACTATCAAGTTTCTGCTTGAGAATTGCTTTTGTCTTTGCCCCTTTATTACTAGTGCTATTTTCAAGTTTATCCATTTATCCATTCCATAACTATTTAGTAAGCATCTGGTATTAATATCACTGCATGTTCTACGTACTGGGGATAAACTGATGAACAAGAAAGACGTGATCACTTCTCTAACAGAGACTAGTGAGGTTCATACACAAGTAAGACATATTTACAATAGACTGTGATCATTGCTACGATGAATAAAAATTCAAGGTGCCAGGGACATCATGGTGGTCAGGAAAGGCTTCCTGGAAGAGGTGTAATATACATTGAGTATTGCTATATGGAAAGATGTGAGATGGGTATCAAAGGTGTAAAAGATGTTTCACGCAGAAGGAATCCAGGCTGTAAATTATATGAAATTCATGTATGGCCAGTAACTGACGACTTCTATTGGATAATCCTGAAGGTGTTGTCTTTTGTTTGTTCTCCTCTGGCCACCTCCTTTATTTTGACATAGTTTAATCATCTTCTTGACACTTGTTCTGTTTTGTTTCTCCACCATTCTCCTTCCTATTTAGTATATCATGACTTTGATAAATATTAACTTTCTTTCAAGGGTTTCAAGATTTTTGATATTGAGTTACAGAAAGGAGAAAAAGAAAGAGAAGGAGGGGAGGGGAAGGAAAAGAGGGACGAAGAAGAGGAGGAAGCAGAGAAAAAAAGAAAAAAGAAAAAAGAAAAAAATGAAAAGTCCAGCTTGGATCTGCAGTTAATGTATTGCCAGACCCTGTAAAAATCACTATAAAGTGAACAACATCTACAAAATTTTGCTACTCAAAAGAGTAGTCCATGGACCAACCGCATCAGCTTCACCTGGGAGCTTGTTAGCAAAGCAGAATCTCAGTATCCACCTCAGAACTACTGAGATACAATGTGCATTTTAACAAGATCCCTGTGGGATTTGCATGCACACTGAATTTGAGAAGCGCTGCTCAGGGCTGTGAGAAAAAACAACAGGTTTTCTCTTCAACTTATCTTGGGGCGTCAGGGAAGAATTCCCTGAAGAAATGGCCTCTGATTCGGCTACCAAGGTAGCAGGGGATGGATAGCACAGAACCTTGTAGGCCATGTTGAGAACTTTCATTTCTTTCCTAAGAGTAACTCAAAGATGTTTAAAGGTTAGATTAGTCAGCTCAAGCTGCCATAACAAAATACCATATAGACTGAGTGGCTTAAACAACTGAAATTTATTTTCTCATAGTTCTGGAGGCTGGAAGTCTGAGATCAGCTTGCGAGCATGGTTGGGTTCTGGTAAAGCGTCTCTTCTCGGCTTGCAGATGACTGCTTTCTTGCTGTGTCCTCACTTGACTGAGAGAGAGAGAAAAGATCTCTCTGCCTGATGTGCTTTCTTATAAGGGCACAAATCCCACCATGAGGGCGCCACCCTCGTGACCTGATAACCTCCCAAAGGCCCCATCTTCAAATACCATCGCATTGGGTCTTAAGGTTTCAACATATGAATTGCGAGGGGCCACAATTCAGTAGATAGCAAAGGTTTTAAGCAAAGGACTGTGGAATAATTAGAATTCTGTTTTTGAGTTCTTATTCTGGCTGATGTACAGAAAAGGCATTGAAGGGGTCAAGGATTTATATAGGAGACCAGTTAAAAGGCTGTTTCAGTAGTCATGGTGAAAGACACTGATAGATTAGACAAAGCTGCATTGGTAGAAATGGAGCAAAGTAAAACACTTCTAAATATTTAAGTGCTAAATTTGACAGGCTTCGATAATGGATTCATATGATGGTTTCGGGAGGAGGGTCAAGAATGACTGCCAAGTTTTTTGGCTTGTGCAATTGGATGGGTATGACATCAATTCTTGAGATAGGAATCATGAAATCAACAAGTTTGTGCATGGCATTTTGCTAAATGCAATGAGTAATAGCCATCATTTAGTGGGCATTTATCATGGCCAGCCACTGTGAAGATGTTTTATGTATATTATCTTAATATACTACATAAACCTAGCCTTCTGAGATGGAAAGATCAAATCATCACTAAGGGTATAATGGTCTGGTAAAATGAACAGTTCAGAGTGCTTTCAAAGGAGAAGAACATAAGGGAAGACAGTGTGAATAGGGAAGCCATAACAGAAGAAAGAGGATACATGCTGAGATCTAAAGGTTGGGTGAGATTTTGTGAAGTGAAGCTCTTGGGAGTCAGGTCTGGGGATGGAATGTAGGAGCCAGGTCCTGGAGAAATATTCATGGCTCCATCAGAAAGTTCACTTAGGAAAACACTGTAGAAGAAGTTGAGTAGAAAGGGAGGGGCCAGATTATAAAGAACCTTGAAAGTTTGTAATTTATATTTTATAGAGAGAAGAATTTAAATATGAAAGGAACATGACTTTACATGACAGGAAAACCTGTCTGGCAACAGAGGAGCTTGAACATGGGGAGGGTTGAGTCACAGAAGCCAACTTGTTAGCGTTTGTATTATCCAGTATATAAGTCAGAGTTCTGGATGAGTTAGGAGGGAAAACTCAGCAAGACTTCTTCATGTCATTGGATGAAAATAGGAGAATGAGCCAACGATAACTAAAATTTCAGGAATGAAATTCAGAGAATGCTAGTTTCAAAGTCAGAATCACGGAGATCAGGAAGTGTTCATAAACCTGTGATCATTCACATAGGTGCAGTATAATACTAAGTATATTGATATTTTAAAATAATTTTCTACCTGTTTGACCACAGAGATCATTTAAATTTCCAGAAAAGCTATAGTAGATAAATGCCTGCAAGCTATGATATATGATGGATTTACGTGGGGATGGAAAAGATTATTATAAGTTTTGAGTGAAATAAAGCACGGTATTCTATTGAAGAAATAGCCTAAAATCATATGAAACATTGTGTTTTTAAAATATTGAATCGGCAACATCAAAAGAAACCATTACATCCCACCCCAACTATAACTTCATTACAGATGTACCAAACAGTTGCTTATAAACAATAGTGCCTGGGGTTCAACCTTTCAGATGAATGGGGCTTTGTTCTGCCTTGGTCTAGTCATACAAGCATGACAGAATTTTGTTTTTAATTTGAAATGTTGTATTTTGTGGAAAGAAAATGTATGCTTTTTGTGCTTTCCAAATGCCATATTTTTTTTTTCAAAGCATGAGAAGTACTGTTGACAGGGAATAAAATAAATAACCTTTACTAATATTTCCATTTCTCTTGCCCTGCTTTATCTCGGGGAACTTCAGCACCTCTAGAACATGCTTTGCGGAGTGGCACCTAATGGTGCCCCTTGGATCATGTGTCAGGTGTCTTCAGCAGTAAACACCCTCCTGTATCATTGCCATGTTGTCATTAGTGACAATATGGGCCAATGCACAGTATTTATCTAATGATACCTAAGGTACCTTAGGATTGAGTTAAAGCACACCTAATCATCCCACGTGTGCCTGCCAAGAACACAAAAGGGTAGTGTATAGATATCAATTTTTGTTCAGAATTCCCTAATTTAAGTCCCCAGTAGCCTGAAACCTTAGATGAAATAATTAGCTACACTCATTAACCACTGCAATAACAGATGTTATACAGGAAGACTGTGTATGCCAGGGGATAAGCATGTTTTGACTTTGAATATGCACTTGGGCTCCCACTTTCTTCCTCACTGATGGAATCCTATGTAAATGTTTTGTAAGATATTAATTTCCACGGCAGACATTGAATTGTTTTTCCTTTAAAAAAATGTTCATGCTTCGTCAAATGGGATACTGACTTAAATTCATGTACAACCTTGATTTCTTTGGAATCTGCAGAGTTTTGTGTTTTCAAAAGTATTTACAGTGCAGCCACAAGCTTTGGGCTGGCTGTCTTCAAGGGTTTTTTTTTTCCGAGCTACCCCTCTCCCAGCTCTGCCAATTATATGCCACTTTGTCTTGGTGCTATGATTGCTTTCTTCTGAGAGGGAAATTCCTCTTTCATCAGTATGGATGCACTGTTTTCACACACTGCAAGTGCTGTGTTGCTGTGTCAGTCATCCTATTAGGGCCAGTTTCAGGCGAGTAGGGCTGACGAACTGGCTGGGGATTGGCTGCCCGCGGCTGGGAGGGATTTGTCGGAAGGAAGGGCTGCAGCTTACAGCAACAGAGTTTAGACTGTCTTTGCTTCATCATCTGAAGGCAAAATTTTCCAGATACGGCAGACGGCTCTCAGAGTACAATAAACAGGGAACGAGAACTATTTACATGGAAATTTCTTCTTCATGATGCAGGGCAGAAGCCTCAGCCGCTTGATTGTGCCAGACGTTTCTGGGGTTACTGTAAAAGCGAAGGAGAGGCAGAGCTAAACAAGGTAGGAGAATCACCCCCTCCCTTCTTCTTCTTCTTCTGCTTCTTTTTTTTTTTTTTTTTTTTTTTTTGAATGTTTAAAGAGTTTGCTGCAGTATGCTGCATTCCATGTGTGTTGCTTTGGGAAGCCAAGGAAACTGGATTCCACTAATTCAAATGTAATACTTGCAGGGGACCCTGGAGTTTTACGTAACATTTTGATTTGAGAAAAAGAAATGGCAAAGCTTGAATCTATGCCGCCTGTGTGGGGGTGCGGCATAAAATGAGTTTATATTCAAAGAATAGATCCGTTTATTATTCAACAAAAATATTTGAATTCTTCGGAGCATTCTTATTTTTTTGTTGTTATAGAAAATTTTCATACAGCCATAGTCAGGTCCTGAATAAATAAAGTTTACGTTGATCCTATTTTTCGCAAACAGACTTGTAATTAAGAAAAAGAAGCTTAGTGGTAAATAATCATCGACTGAATGTTTAGCCAAAAATATGTCTATTTATTAGAAATTAGGGACCTGCCTGGCTCTAGATTGCTATGGCTTTGAGTTTCAAAAGCACATTTTTAACAAGCTAGCAAGAAGTAGCTTCCTGACAAGTTTTCGATACTGTAGTTCAATGTTTACATTTCTTTTCCTGGCATGTCTGAGCCTTTGTTTCCAGCTTAAAAGTGGAACCATTATATTCAAAAGTAAAGCTGGGTTAATAATGCTTACTGCAATTATCTGATCTTTATGCATTTTTAATGAGAACACACAGCCCGCAGAATAATTTAATGAGGGCAGGCTAGCTTTTAAAGCTGTGTTTTCACTATGTCGAACCATATCAACTTTCTTGCCGAGAAGCAGCACTGAGAAATGATGGAGAAGATTTATTTATAACACACTTGGCCCAAGAGGAGGAAAGGATATATTTGTTAAAGAATTCTTTCTGCCCTTTTCCGTTTTAAATTTCTGCTAGGCATGAGGAAACTGTGCTTTTTTGTTAGGCCTCGGAACCATGTGTTTACAATAAATGTGTAACATTTTTAGAATAGTTAGCAAGCATTGAAGCGAAGAAAAAAATCTGACTTGCCTAACCACCTTCACCGTGAGTGTTTTTCAAGAAACATTACTATCCTTTTAAAAGACAAAGGTTACGAGGGAAGATATTTGTTAATTGAGTAATATGTGCATTTGGAGGATAATAAAGTGACAAAGAAAGAGGAAATTCTTATAATCTTTACATAAGATGTTTCTTCAGCTCTCCTGCCTGTTTTGTGAGGAGCAGGAGAAGTATTCATTTAAATAAGGGCAATGCCACGTAGATTCTTCTAGACCCACTGTTTTTACTTTCAAGGAGACGTGCAGGACACTAGCCCAGAACTTCTGACGTCATCTCCCAACTATTTCTGCTGTGTGTTCTTTTATTCAGGCTCGTGGAGAGGACTGTTGCTTTATGTCCTGGCCAGGAACATTCTAACTCTCACTTGGAAGCTCTTGAGTTATGTCTTCATATGTTAGCCTGTCCTTTCTAAACCCTGAACCGATCTCCTGCATAAATAGGACATCTCCTACCTGCCTTGCATCTGGCGGGTCAGAGCAGGTTCTCTGCAGGGTTTTGGCTGCACTGGCAAAAAGCAACCGGGAGCAGAGCGCAGCCCGACTTCTCCTTGGTGCAGCCCAGCACTGCCACCTGGGTGGACAGTCCCTGTGGCCTCGTTCTCAGTTCCCCTGAGCCACCATTGAGGACCCACGTTATGCCACCAAGCTCATGGCTGGTTGTGATGGTGGGAACAGCTGCTTTTAGATAAAGAGCAGCATGTCCTGGAAGGAAGGCCAGTCCAATACTGCAGCCTGTTAGTCCCATGTCACAGGTAGCAACCTGGGCCCTAAACATCAGGAGAAGGTTCATTTTTAATAAGGAGCCTTTTAAGAAAGAATTTCTATTAGAACAGAGGAGAGTTCTCAGGAGTTCCCGGTTCTAGTTTGCAAACTGTTTGTGTAGCCTAGAGCAAGTGCCCGCCTCATTTTTTTTTTTTTGTCTCTTAATAGAATTGAATAATACTTGCTACATTTTCCCTCATAATTCTAATGTTTTGAGAGGCCTTGACTTTGTACAAAAAAAAAAAAAAGTTGTTTGTCTCTTGGCACAATGAGCTATTTAAAGTACAAAAGGATAAAACCTCATATTAATGAGCCTGTTGGCAAACACCTTAGAATATTAAGACATACAGTCATATATACAAAACCCTTCATTCTACTCTGTGCTCATGTAAATTTTCTAGGGCTATTTATCCTTAGACCAACAAAAAAAATTTCCAAGGAAATCAGAGCTTTGCTGCTTGCATTTCTCCATCGATCTAGTGTAACATACTAGAAGCTGTGCAAAGCAGACTGTTTCAGACACAGGCCTTGTCGTTCCCCAAAGCATTTAGTTATTTTGCTTTGACTCTTGCATTACATTTGTGAGAGTAGAGTGAAGAGAGAAAATAAGATGAAAGGAGAAAAATATGCTTGCAAAATATACCGGTTATGTAGCTTTGCTGGTTAACAGCCTGCCTGCTCTCTGCTAGTTGTTGTAATTTGCTGTTGCTATGGTGAAAACAAATCAATATCACATGGCTACCAGCCAGTCCCGCGCTCTGGGAGCGCCACAGAAATTCAAGATCAGGTACTCAAGATTCCAAGCAAGAACTGGGAGGAGAGGATTTGGATACTGAGCTTACGAGAATTCTTTATGGGAGCCTGCCTAGGCTTAGTCTTGCGTGCCTTTCCTCTTCCTTTCTTCCTGCCCTTTCCTACTGATAACCAGAGAAGATAGGAAGGAAGGCATGTTGATTTGTTTACATTTTCCAAAATGACAAAACATATTATCAACATAGAAGCAGGTTGGTAACATTACAAGGGTTAAGGGATTCTGGTTAATGGAAAGGGTGGTGTAACTGCAGGGAAGGTTGGTTGTCGAAAACATAGTTTGGAGGCCTTTACTATCTCCAGGTACAACCACACCTGGGAGCTGGCAGGGTCAGAAACAGTTACTACTGTCCTGTCGGGCAGAGAAATCAGGCAACTCTAAGGAGCAGGTGGGCAGTGGAGGCCAGGGGCATTATGGACAGTAGGGAGGTCTGAGCCTTAAGTCGGCGGGTAGCGAAGTCAAGGGAAAGCTATAGGGCCAAGGTCAGGCCAGGAGAGCATGAAACCCCAGGGGCAGAGCAGAACAGGTGAGAGACACTTAGCTCTTTTCATAAAATCTGCCCGAGGGCCCAGCAAGGAAAGTGAGGAAGTGCCTGCAAAGGGAAGTAAAGGTGTCGTGTGCCCGACCAGGCATCCTTCCCAGAATGGTTGACGGAACCTGATGGGCACAGATGCCCACTTCTGTGTGGAGCAAAGACCTTGATGTTTCATAGTTTGGTTTCTCTTTGAAGAATGAAGCAGGAAGACTTAGCTGGGCTTTGTAAATTAGTTACAGCACTGTTGTGTTTTGTTTTTTTCTTCTGCCTTTTACTCAGCTCAGTTGGTTTTTGTTGTTTAATGTTAGCTGCAAACTGTTCGTTGCCGCTGAGGTCATATTCATAGTGTGGAGTCAAAGGTGGCGTCCTGGTGGTGTCGTGGCTGAATCCCCATCAGGGCTGGGCCTCCAACTGCTCAGCATTGTTTAGCGGAGGTTACTCCCTGCTCTGTTGCTGAGAGTAAAAAGAGGTGTGAAAGGTAAGTCCCCAGGGCTTCTTTGGTGAGCTGAGCCACAGAGCCAACGGACAGGTTTTCAGCTATCCTGCTCTCCTCAATATGACAGAAATGCTTGCTAATAAAAGTGGGTCCACCGACTTACCTTAGTGCTCTGACAAAGAATGCATTGTCTAGGAGATCCTCGGTTGGTATATTCTGTCAATCAGTCAACAAGTGTTTATTAAACACCTCTTGGCTTGTCTGGCTTTTGCTATTTGGTTAGAATAAGTCAATTACCCAATACCTGGCTTTGTGTGTGTGCAAAATAAAGAAAGGACAGAAAGAAATAATGAGAAATTATAAGTTTCAAAGCCTTTAATAAAAACTTTATTGACTAATGGTCATTTAACATAGACAACTATCAGACACTAATTGTAGGTTTGAGGCAGTTTTGCTGTTTGGGGGAGAATAAAAGAAGGAATTTTGAGCTTTAAATATCTATGTGTACTTTCTTCATCTCTATTATATTCCTCAGCATAAATACTATTTAAATAACATAAAGATGTAAGATGAGCAATAGACATATGAGAATGCTACCAAAACCAAACCAAACCAAACAAAATATAAGGTTGCGGAGAGCAATCACCCAATCTCAGTAAACTGAGATTCAGCCCCGAAACTACTGGGGAACGTGGGCACATCATCTAAAAAGCCTTAACCATCAGTCAACAAAAGGAATTCCTAGACCCTCCCTCACACTTCTGAGCCTGGGAAGACCCTGATGCAATTATCTCACCCTCCCTATCCCACCAAGGAAAGCTGACTCTCGATCCTAGAGAATTAAACTTTCCCCCTTTTTTTCTTAAAAGCAGTTACTTTCAAAAATCTATTTCCCTCTTTTAACGCAAATTTTTGTTTTCTTTTGCGTTGTTACCCTACCATCAAAATCAGTGTGTATTCTCCACATATAGACAAGCTGCAAGGTAAGGGACCCAGTTTGGGGAGAGCTGGGAGAGGAGACTGAGGATGTAACTTCTTTTCAGCTCTGGGTCTTGTCAGGCAGATAGGCAGGTTCTAAGGTCTGTGAGCATCTATGACAAGCTGATTGCTGTAGAAGAGCTTTGTGGGTGGTAAGCCACTTCAGAGGACCCAGGGAGGGGCAGGAAACAAGGAAAACACTGCAGGTCCCTGGTCCTAAGCAGTTTGCAATACACAATCGCTGAGGAACAAGATACTTACAAACAAGATAAGAATAGGTCAGCACACAAATGTCTTCGGAAGGATAATTAACATATGTATAGTTCCTTACTCTTTACAAAGGGCTTTCACAGACATTATCTCAATTAACAGTTCAAATAAAGGGTTAAAAATCAGGAGCCTAAAATTAGAGCACTCTCACCAATTTGTGCTAGGTAAAGCTCCACGGGGACATGAGTTATAAAGGGGATCTTAAAAACTTTTATTCATTTTTTTTCAGTGGTTAATTAATTTTAAACTTGAAGAACAGGAAAAACTTACAAGTGTCCCTGGTACATTTTGCATGTCATTATTTCTTGTCCCCAAATGCTTTCTTGGACAACAAGTCCATTTATAACTAGTACTGTAGGCAGCCTAGCTGCCGAGGCAGAGCAAGAGAGTTGATTGGTTTTGCTTTCTCAGCTCTGACTGCTCAGAAGGCATTAGAGGACAAAAACCTATAGTGCTTCAAACCCCAACCCATCCACACAGTAGCAAGGTGAGAGTTTGGCTGTTCATGGCAGGGAGGTGCTTCTAGAACATAAGATTCATGAATAGTTGTAAATGGCCTGCAGTTTGGGGGGAAAGAAACAAAGTTAACAATGAAACCAAAATTCAAAGTATTTCATTTGCTCATGAGAGTGTCTCATTGCGTTCTCTTAAGGGGTGGGGGAGAGGAGAAATTAATATTTTAGTCTGGTGTGTTGTAAACTATGTGCTTTACATGCATATCTCATATAATGTGAATCTTACAAGAACCTCATGAAGTTAATATTATCCCACTATAATAATAAGTTAATATTATTCTATTGGCTAAAGTTAATGTTAGCCAATAGAAAAGAATTCTGAAAGGTTTGTAACACACCCATGATCCCACTGCTAATACTTGGCAAAACCAGGTTATAAACTGAGGCCCAGTCATACTTCCAAGTTCTACAGGTAGGTGACACTATTTTCAGCTGAGCAAATAAAGTTGAGAAAATAAAAATAATTCATTTGCAAGAAGAAATAAAAGCTCAAGGTGGAGGTAGCAGGTCAGTTGTTTCAGAAATCTCAGATACACTTTATATACGTAGTTTACATTGTAATACATCAATCCTGGGTGTAATAATAATAGTAATGTCTTATATCATATATCATTTTTATACTTGTCATCTCTTTTAATGGTCACAAAAATCCCCTTTTTGTCCCCATTTGATAAATTAGATAGAAACTGAATTTTAGTGAGGTTAAACAATGTGTTAAAAATCTCACTAGCCAAAAAGAGGAAAAGCTAGTTCTCAAAACTATGGAAATCTATGCATATGATATTTAATGAAACAAAACCATCTTTAAATGAAATTACACTGCAGTCTGACTTGGAGTTTTCTTGTAATGGATGTTGCATAGTCAAGTAGAGTCCAATCCAAGCAATTTTGGGAAGACAGTAATGTTTTTAATTAAGATATTGAATTATTTAAAAAAAATCTATAAATTTCTGGCATCCTAGATGCAAGTTTCAATTAATCAACTAAAAAGTATTAGTGAAGCATATATTATATCAGTGATTTACTACTTGTAATTTTAAGTGCTCTGAGAGTTCAGGAAGGTAGAACTCCATTTGGGCTGGAGCAGCAGATAAGACTTCATGGGAAAAGAGATACTTCCTCCACATCTGAATGCATCTGTTTTGTCTAGATCAGTGTTTCTAAAATGGGATGTCTACACTTCAAGCCCAGGGCAAGATCATCCTCTAGGTGAGGAAAAGAAATAGTTGAACTTATATATTATTTATCTCATCCTTTTAAAATGTCAATTTTCACGTGCTTGGTAACATATGTAACATAATAGTATTGTTATACAAGTATAACATTTATAAATAAGTAACTAGCCTTATAATGGTTGTCCCTGCTCAGAAGTAATTTTTCTGATAGGGGTATGTGATCAAAGAAGTTTTGAGAGTACAATAGTCAAAATTAGAGAAATGAAGGTGATCTCAAGAAGAAGGAACAGCACGATGTGATGTGGTAGCCGGTGTGAAACGACTTTGGAGAATAGGGATTAAATATTGGGGTGCAGTGGGAAATAAGTATAGATAGAGTTGGGGGAGTGAGAATATGGGAGACCTGAGGAGCCATGTGGAAGGGTTTAAATTTGTTATTTACATCACATCTAATACTGTATAAGGATTCAATTAAGACTTGTAAGGTAAGATTAAAGGTTAGAACGTTTGTAACAAGTGGTGCCGCTGGCCATAAAACTTTTGAAATACTCCACGCATGATGTGGCAAGGACTTGGATTAGAATGGCAGTATGAGGATGGAGGAAAAAGGGCAAATCCGAAAAGTGTCTTGAAGAAAAAATAGTAGAAGCTAGTGAGAGCTTAGATGAATCAAAATGACGTTGGGGTTTCTAGCAGGAGAAATATTGATGGGATCCTAACAGAAAGTGAGGAAAGATGGAAAAGGGGACCAGTCAGTGGGAATGGGGTCAGGAGCGGGGGAGGGAGATGATGAGTCATCCTAGTGGAGTATCCCATAGGCATTTGACAGCGTGGGAATGGAGAACAGCTTAAGACACCAGGCTGTAAATGGAAACTGAGACGTGCGTGTATTGAAGCCGTTGTTGAAGCCATGGATGCTCACTACCTCCAATTAGAAGACAGCATACATGCAGACAGGCAGATGACTAAGGATGAGCCTTGGGGAAGGCTGCTGGGATCTAGGAGGGAATGAGAGCTAGCTCGCAAAGAATCAGGAGAGCGAATACACACACAAGAGCAAAGTTGTCAACCAAAAAGTGAGCAACTGAGATGGTGAGCATCGTCCCACGATCGGTGGTTCTGGGGTGATGGCACAGTCTCCTCAGTGCCTTATCCGACTGCACGTACTTTTACTTCTCAGACATGAGTGCGCAGGCTGTGGTCCTCTTGAACGCAAATACTGGTTCACCAAATGTTTAGAGCCACAGAATATTAGATGGATAAGGAGAACTTCATAGCTGTATCTTTCATATATAGTTCACTTTTGAAAGAAGTAAATCTTCACCAATAGGCAAAAGAAAGCATTTAAAACCAACAGTCGTCAAGGTTTCTGCATCTGTATCTCAGAATGCACATTTTGGATGTGTGATTGGTTAGGTCAGGACAGTCATTCCAGAGTGATTGGATATATCACTGGAGCCTGGTCATTCCTATTCTCAGACCCAGCTATCAGGACTACTCTGAAGAAAATGAGAGAGTTCTCAAGGTGTGCAAATGGTTGCCGCCCTCATGCCAGTTACCTACAGTGACCAAACCAGAGCAGCACTTCCTAAACTTTCCTGTGCTTAGCAAATCGCTGGGGATCTGATGAAAAATGTAGGTCCCGATTCAGTAGATGTGGTGGAGGGGCTTCAGATTCTGCATTTCTAATAAGCTCCAAGATGATGAGACGCTGCGCCTTCGCGAGGCTCTAGAACACAATGGTGGCTTTACTTGCATCAATGGAGTTGGCAGCAGCCCAGTGGTTCTGAGATGGGTTAGGGCGGGGGGCCACGACCTACCGCTTCAACGCAGTTGGCATTCTCAAGTTGCTCAGGCTCAGAGTGGAGCCGAGCTTGAGCTGATTTATCCCACGAGCCTGGCACCAAAGTTTCTGGGGTCGAGGGCACGAAGGCAGGGACTTCAGCAGTTTCAATCACTTCTGTGGACATCTCCCCATGCCTGCAATGGCTGTCTTCTCTGTGGGTGCATATTCTTACCAATTCCTCAAGATATTGGTTCACCACCTCCAAAGAAGGCTAGTGTGTTTGTTTCCTTGCCTGTTCCAGAGAGATTTTTTTTCCCTATAAAATACATGTGTTCAAAATCAGCTTTAGGTTTTTTTCTCTAGATAGTGGTCAGAACTGGAGTCTGTGAGTCTGATGAGCCTACTTCAGCCCACACCCTCAATGGATTAATTCAGGGAACTCTGAAAAACTCATTGTTTCCCTTAAGATGTAGGTAATGACATCCTCTCCTCATTCTCTCCAAAGAGTATGAAGAGTATAGACGAAGTGTTATATGCAATTAAAATTGCATTTGTATAAAAATGTCAATTTTAAATCTTGCAATATGAATGAAGAAATCATTAGAAACGATAGCTGTCTAGTGATAGCTTAAGTGAAATGTCCAGGCCTGATGGTGGATGGTTTTAGGTCTTGTTATAAGTCTTACATTTTGTTTTGTGTCCATTTGCCTTCCCTCTTCTCGAGTGCTTCATTTTTCTCTATGTCCCACATGTGGCCCCCACTTTCCTAGAGCCAGGAGTCCAGCTAAACCGATTTGCAGGAAGTCTTCCCTGCCCAGATGCCCATTTAGTCCAAACACAGATGGCTGGTATTTTTATGCATTTTAATTTACCAATAAGCTTTTAGGAATGAAAGGGAACAAGTGTTTATTGGGTTATTGAGTGTCAACTAGATGCCAAGCCCTCTGCTGAGAGCTTTATATACGTCAACTCTGTTAAACCTTTATAACAAAGAAAATAAAGTCCAGGTAGGATGAGTTTCTTGCCAAGGTAACACATGAACAAGTGACAGAACAAGGGGTCAAACCCCAGTAGGGGTCTCCAAGCTCCCAGACCTTTTCCAATGGTCCTTATTTGGGGGTTGCAACCAAAAAGGCTTCGCTTTAGAAAACCTTCTCTTGCATTTACACATACTGTTGGCAGAATTCACTAAATAGTTAAATAGAACAGTAAATAAGCAATTACTGGCATACAGTACGGGCATGAGCTCAGTTTTAGTTGGGAGTTCCTTCTCTCAAAGGGATTTGGTAAATCCCCAGGGATGGTTATAGCATCGTCACCACTGTGTTTAGCTGGCCTTTTCCTTACTTTTGAATCTCCGTGTGTGTGTGTGTGTGTGTGTGTGTGTGTGTGTGTGTGTGTTTGCATGCGCACGGGTGTGCTGAAAGAAGCTTAAAGACGTTGGTATCCAAAGTATCTTATAGATACCTTAAATAGATGACACATGCAGAAGCTCATTATCAACTCTAGAAAAGTGAGATGTTTTGTGCCGTTGTGGCTTTGCTACCTTCTCTGAGAATTCTTAGAAATCCTTTTTTTTCTCCATCTACTTCCCTCTTTAGGTGCAGTGCGGTTTTCCTTTATGCACATCACCCCTTCTCTCCCAAGGGCATGTGGTTGTTCTCTGGAGCTGCATCTACTGATGCTTCTCTCTCTCTCTCTCTCTCTCCTCTCTCTCTCTCTCTCTCTCTCTCTCTCTCTCTCTCTTTCTCTCTCTCTCTCTCTCCCTCCCTCCCTCCCTCCCTTCCTCCTTCCCTCCCTCCTCCCTCCCCTCCCCTCCTGCTCTTCCTCTCCCTCACTCTCTCTTCTCATCTCTTCTTTTCTCTTGCTCCGCTGGCTCCTGAACTAACCCAGGGGTCTCTTTTTCCTGGTTCTGCCTTCTCTGCCAACGCTGTACCTGGCATCCCTACTAAATGGCACACATAGATGCCTGGTATTTCTGGGGTTCTCTTCACACCTGCCTCTTCGCTGATAGAAAGGATTATTTATTTACCCCCTTAGGAAGCCCATCATTTGAACCCTAAAGTATCAGCTTCCTGGCAGCCACCACAAAGACCATCCCCTCAGGAAACAAAACAAACCCTATCTCTAGAGTTTCCCTGTTTCTTTTCTTTAAAGTTCCCTTTGCAACTAGGCTGCAATTACTAGGCAGGATCAAAGGGACTAGCTGCCTCTGGGGCTGTTGGGACCTGCAGAGAGTTTAGGTCTTTTTAACTCTTTCCTTCCCATGATCTGCTACTCCAATTGCCTCTTTGTTCTTCTGGGTGCTCAGGTATCAGTATGAGGGTGAGCTGTGTGCGAGGAGACACATCAGAGCCAGCAGAGGAACTTTTCACACCACACAAGACTGTGATACCCCTCCTCTTTCAGATCCACCCAACTGACAAAAACCACAAACGTAACATGAAAATCAGAAGGGAATCCTGAGTTGGAAGGCGTGGAAGGGCTGGCCTAGCACAATTCACGTCTACCCCTGCCACAGTCCAGACAGGCAGTTTCCGTGTTGACTGGACAGTCACTACCCCAAAACACTTACAATCATAACATTTCATTATAAAATTCTTCCTTGTGCTGAAATGAAAAGTGACGACTCCCCATGACCTTCACACCTCGGCCCTTGTTCAAGCCTTTGAAGTGACGCTAAGCAAGTCAGACGCCTCTCCAGCAGGCAAGCCCCTCACCTATCTAAGATAACAATCAAGCCTCCTCTTGTAGGAACCTTCGGTGCCTTCCCTATTCGGGATATATGACTTTATTGTGCAAACTAAGACACTGAGTTTTTCTGGCCTTTTTGTCACATTGTTGACCTCTATCGCTCTTATACTTGAACCTTGAAGTGTTAGAGAAAGGGGTGGGACTCTCCGTTTTCCCTCAGCTCTGTTTAGGCCTGAGCACAGTGTAATGGATGGAGATGAGGAGGGGACGGACAGACATCTTCCCCAACTGTATAAAATTGCCTTCAGTCCCAACAGTAGGCTATGGGCAACTCTGGACATACTTGGCAAGATTCTGGCCGTGCAGAACTACCCATAGGATGATTGATAGAGAGATACACACATATAGAGAGCTATAAATATACATTTATATATATATATATATATATATACACACATATATATGTGTATATATGTGTGTGTATATATATATAGGTGTAGAAAGATACTTAGATTTAGGTTAATACATATAGATCATTATCAGTATAAATTGATATTTATACAGAAAGAGAGATAGGTAGATAGAAATTTAGATTAATATATATACAGAGATAGCTTTAGATATTGATTAGTATATACAGGTATAGATAGATACGTAGATAGATAGATGAGGGAGAGATAATTTTCACACAATTTGAATACCACACTAAGACAGTTCTTAGAGGTAAATTAGATATTTTTGGTTTTCTTTTGTTTTTTGGCTCAATAAAATAGTGATATTGTAGCAGTAGCTCTGAGTCCTCCGGAGTTTCTCTGTGGCTCTGAGGACAGTCCTCTGCAACTTAGAAACCCTGCCATCGGTAGATGCCAAGGTCACCAAAGGAACTAATTAATCCCAGCTCCAGTCAACAGCAGGCTGCACTAACCTGCTCTCCTTCCTCAGAGAGGGAGAAACCAGGAAGGATTTTCTCCCAGGCTTACTCAGGGACACCCAAGCAAACAAAGGAAAGACACAGCTCGGCACCGGCACCGAGGGGCTTGGTAAACCATTTTCCCACTAGCTGGCCAGGTTTGCATCTCGAGAAAGCTTGAGAAGGCCTGTTCTAAAGCTTTCAAATTGAGTTGAGACAAGCCCTGCAGTTTTTCTTAGGAAAATTCCCAGGTTGATATTTAACCTAAAGATCCCCATGCCTCGACTCTGTCACAAACTCTGCCGTTTTTTCTTTACTACTAGTTTTACTAATGTCCTATAAAACCAGCCAGCATTCTTTGACATGCTGAAAATTTGCCTTTCTACTTAAAATTGCACATTTTCTAGCTGACCACTAGGAAGAATTAACTTTTCCCCCTTTATTGGGTAAAGTTTATGTTGTATAACCCAGAACACACATAATAAATAATTGATCAGAAAAAGGAATTGCAAGGAGTGATTATTTTTGGAAACATTGATGGCCAGTAACCCAAGAAGTGAATATGGAGAGCGCTGCCGTCTAAAACATTGTGGGTACCTGAGTTAAAGTTAGTTCCTTAGCCAGATATAAGTTGCGTCTTGAGTTAATGGTTCTGAGGCTGTGAATTCTTATCTGATGTTCTGATCTCTCCCTTCCAGCTTGATAATTAGTGCAGAAAGTCGTGGAAAAGCCCCTACAAGGCCTGTGTGCTTTGTCAGGTCAAAAGTACAACTACGGAGCCCTTCTCTCTCTTAGAGCTATCAGTGCCAGTGTGTTTGCATTTTAGTCCATGGCCCTCTGTGGGTCCCCCCTGGGCCCCCTGAAGCTGCTAAAGCAGGACGGATATCGGCATGGGAGTTAGTTTCCCGTTACAGTTTGGCACAACCAGCAAATCCTGGAGTTAGGTTTGTGACACTCTCCATCTTGCTCACTGCTTAAAAACAGAAAAAAGAAATCAAAACCATATGTTCAATACAATATCAGGCTTCTAGTGAACACTATGCGATTAAATAATAACCATCGACTGATCCACGTATTGGAAGGCCGCAGCAGGTAGAGAAGCCGAGGCTGCAGCAGGTAGAGAAGGTGATTCTGTTTGCTTCCTTTCTCAAAATGGCATGTTGCTGGACTCCTTCCAGCTCCTAATGGGGAAAGCAGAACGAGATTGCATTTACTGACTTAGTTCCCTTCTTCTTCACATCTTCCTCCTTCCCCGCACATTTTCAGGATTGGAAATTAGAAACACTTTTCTCCTACACACAAAATTACGCCCTCACACACTTTTTTTCCCCCTGCTTTGAAATGGCAATTGCTGCCAGAAAAGGCTTCTCGAAGAACACATGCTTTCCTGGCCCGAACAGTCAAAGGGTTAATTTAAAATGTAGCCAGCTAGTTAGACATAGTAGCTAGTTAGGGAGAGGGGTCACCCTCTGGGGAAAGAAAGGTGTGACAGAAATGGAACCCGAGGGGGCTCCCGGGGTCCTGATAATTGGTTATTTCTCAGTCTGGGTGTGGGATATACAGATGAGTTCACTTTGTAAAAATCCAGTGAGCTGACACTTAGGATATGGAGTCCTTTCTGTCTTTAATAAAGTTTTAAAAATGTAGCCAGCTGCCTAGCACTGTCTATTATAAGATAAAAGGAAAGTTAGTTGAAAGCTTCTCCCATATCCTTCTTCTATTCCCATTCATGCCTCCCCCCTCCTTATCTGTTTCTCTCCTAAATAATCTCTAGACTCCAGCAGTGTGGCTTCACTCCCACTATATAATGAGAACCATGAATCACTGTAACATCCTACTCCTGGACCAATGAGAAGTTAATGCTTCAAATTCAAATTGGACAAGATAGGAAATCATCACGGTGAAATAATGATGATTATGATAATAATAACAGTAACAGTAATAATATTATCATTTTGTCACGGTGTTCAAAACATCTCCTTTACTTTCCATGTTTTTATGGTTTACAACCACCTGAAAATTTTGCTGAAACGGTTTTAGGTTTTTTGTTGTTGTTATTTGTTTTTTAATTCTATGTGGCAATCAAGACTAGTGGAAGGAAGGAACAATCTGGGAACCACAGATGACAATGCCCTTTACCCTTTCTTGCTTTGTAACCCTAGATTCTGTTTAAGTCAAGGGAGTGCTGGTCTCAAAAAATAAATAAGGGTGCCTAAGGACGGTACTAAGCCAGAGCTTGCAGGTCATCAACACAGATTTGAACCCCGGGCTCCGTGATTTAGGATGAACAAAAGTTACCAAATCGCTTGGCACTTTGATCTCCTGGTTGGCACAAATCAGGATGGTCATGCCACATCTCAGCGTTTTTATGAAGATGTAGTGAAATGATGCACCGGAAGTGCCCCACCCACAGTGAAAGAACCCAGGTCAATGGGAAGGTACCGATCGTTGTGAATTTAATCTTTACCGGCTCTGCCACGGCAAATGTGTTCCACTTAGTAAAGGTTTCTTGGCGACAGCAAGTTTTCAGGAAAAAACGAACATCCTCATGGAATGGTAGGTGTAGACTTCTGTAGATTGTAGGACTAGAGGTGTATTTGGGATTAGTCCATAGCAGAGTGGTATTTGAAATTGTAAAGGAGTTGAGATCGCTAAAGAAGCAAGTGTGATCTAGAAAATGGTGGATGTCACAGCCTTGTGGAATGCTTAGAAATCCAAGGTGAAGAGCATTTCAGAGAGGGCAAGTGTTCCTGGGGACAGGTGTGTGGGCCTCAGGGCATCTCCCAACGCCTTTGAATCTGTGTGTGAGACGGGAGGGATCATGCTATTTACTATGTCCTAGAAATAATGCTGATCAGTGATATAATATGGACATGTCCTTGGGTTTCCTAAAACCAGGTAATAATGGGAAATAAAGCCAGATCCTAAAGAAAGTTCAGTAAAGATGAGAACTGAGCCTGGTGCCGTGACATATGGACGTTAAGAAGGCACCCCTGACCTGTAGGGGACACTTTTGGAGAGTGGTGACTGGGAGCTGTGTGACAGGGAACCAAGAGAGTGGAAAGTGAAAACATTTAGGGAGCGCGGAATATTTAGAGCAATCAAAGGAGAGATGGAGTTGAGTGGAGAGGAAGCAGGGTTAAGATAAGACTGGGTAAGTTTGAGGGAAGGTGGGCTGTGCTGGCACATGGCACCTGGTGCAGCTTGAAGGCTGAGGAGGCTACCCGGGGCAGGTGGCTGAGCGCGCCAAGGAGAAATGATTTTTGAAAATGTGTAGGAACATATTTGATTCTCCTATAACAGGAAAGGTGAAAAACATTAAATAAATTTGAAGGAAGGTGGAAGCTGAAGTTCAAGTGCTTCTTCAGGAAGATCCCCAGCGGCCTTTGCCTTGAAACAAATCCTGCTCTATTCAAAATAACTGGAAGAGAGAGGAGGACAGCATACTGCATCAGTTCCCAATTATTAATTAAAGATGAGCTTTCCTTTCATGCTTTACTAAAATATAACCATGGCGGCTGCCCTCTAAAGTGCTTTACCAATGTTATCCGTTATTCCTTTGTTACTTTATCATTTCCTTTAGCTTTTTCCTTCATCTCACTGGGTTCAGCAAAAGGATAATTCATGAGCCTAACAACTTTTCCTAACAAAATCTGCCAATATAGATGTCACAGGTGGAAGGTTGTTAAAGTCTCCTTATTGTAGCAATCCCCATGCATTTTAAAGTTGAGCCAATGTGTGGTAAGTAGTAGGTACTCAATAATTGTTTGTGGAATGCAATGGAATGATTGAAGTGTCTTATTGGTCAGAAAGGCATTTCTATAGATGACTATTAGCTATGAGTCATACTTACAGAAATCCATAGTCTGCCATCTACCCAAATACACCCAGGAGCTTTCATTACAGATGAGGAGAGAATGTATTTCCCCCCCAAAGTCTGTATACATAGCTATGAAATTGTACTCCAGTACTGAAGAGAGGCCAGCTGAACCCCAGTCTCTTTGACCAGGGCTCTTTTTTGCATTTAAACTTCAGAGAACAAGTTTGGCTGATGGAGGCAATGGGCAGAGAAGAGACTAAAGGCAAAGTGCATAAGCTGGGGAGTTATCTGCAGTGTCCTGACTTTTAAAATACATTTTAGTGGCTTAATTGCTGTAGGACAGATTCTTCTAGTTATGTTTGGGTCCACAAACTGTACAGCACATCTCACAAAATGGGTTGACCTATTTATTTGCCTTTGAGGGCCACTTGAAAACTAAGTGAAAAACAAGCACACCACAGTCCCGGCCAGAATGAACTCTTACAGCCATTGGGACAAGGTCGTGTTTCTGTACTACATTCACTCTCCTACACAACTCCAAGCCCACAAGAAGAAAGAAGTTGTGTTTTCTTCCCAAACCCATTTCAAAAGCCCTTACGAGTCATTCCAAATGCTAGTTTCTTTGGCGGCACAGACTCTTGGGAAGCTTGTTAAAAAGACAAACGACAGATTCCTCAGCCCCTGAGATGCTGACTTAGGATGTCTGGGGCGAGTCCCGGGAATCCACATTTATTGCAAAAACACAGAGTGATTTGAACACAAATTATTAACAGACCTCCTGGCACAGGGTTTAAGAGACAATTCAAAATCTGTATTCAAATCCTGGCTCTGCCACAGATTAGATGCACAACTTCAGGCAAATTTAAAAATGTATATGAATTTCAGTTTTCTCATCTTTAAAATGAGGGTAATAATGCTTACTTCCTTGGGTGATGATTGGGATTAAGTGAGATCACCTGTAAAGAACTTTCTATATAAACACTCAATACATAATATTTGGATGTATTTCTCTGGGTGAACCTGAGGCTATTAGAGAATCATCCCAAATTAATGCTACAAACCCTCTAAACAATTCCAGAAAGAGGGGGGACGTCAATATGACTATTCTGCAGTGATAACAAAATGTTGTTATCACTCACAAAAACGTTACTGTTTTTGCAACAAGATGCAAGAAGCCTGTATATTTTGCAAAATAATTTCATGCCAGACTCTTGGGAATAGTTTTATTTGGTAGGGATAATAAGGCACTGGAGCATGTTACCCCAGACTAAAGGAATGCAGTTGCTTTTGAACAGAGGAGGACTGGGGCACATTTGGAAAGTTTCATACAGTGCATGTGTGAGAATGGAGCACTTGACCCAGCTCCATTGCTGCCTGTGCTGTTTTGGCACAGATAAAAGTGATTCTGTCCCCACTCAGGCCATTTTTAGGTCATTCAAGCAGATGGTAACTGGCTCACAGTGGGACCAAATTCCTGAACTTAAACTTTTGGAAGTGAATGAATGAAGGCATGAATGAATTTCCTCTGCAGCCAAGAAACACTCCTGACATCTGCCAGTCCATCCTGGCCCTCTGGTTCCTGAAGAAAGGTTGGCCCTTTGTTACATAGAGAATAAATAAGGAAGGATTTCTCCAAGGTGTTTCCTGAAACCATGTGCTCCTTCCTTCCTGGATGTAGTGACCCAATTGCCCGTGTTGGAAGACTCACTGTCACATGTCCTTTTGTCCTTTTCTTTTCCCACCGAGAACCCATCAACAGTAGAGATATTTTTACAAGTTAGGTGCTTGCCGGTGCCCCAGGTCATGAGATTTGGGTGACACACAAACAAGAGGAAAGAAGTGTCGTACAGAGCCTATTTGATCAGCACACAGGGAGAAATAAAAACAGAAAAGTGAAAAAAAAATTCAAAAATAGAGGCCGTGCAAAGAGAAATTTATGATACTCTGGGATAGGAAAGTCTGTTTCAGCTTTCAATTGCAAAAGGTTTCCAAATGTTTCCAAATCAAAATATATCTGCAAATCTTCAAATCCATTGTGAACCATTTTCAAAGGCTCATTCCTTCCTCCATTCGGAGAGTATTGATTAAAATCCAACTGTGTGCCTAGTACACTGATGCTATCTATATGTAAAGCAAGCAAAACAAAGATGCGTGGTAGTCAGCAATGCACTGAGATGTTAAGACGCACACACACACACACACACACACGTGCACACTGCAGAAACCAATGGATAACCCTGGCACTACCCCTCTTTGGATTGGGAATCCCAGACACTTAATGCCTAATCTCAGGCAGGAGGGAGGAAGAAACCATCAGAGTTGGGCCGGTTGGGCCTGACTCCAGTACAGTGAATGTTGAGTTTTTGAGTTGAGAAGGATGCCTAGATTTAGATAACTGCAAATGAGAGCGGAAGACAGCCTATATCAAAGGAAACCGTTCAAACAAAAGCCAATAGGAGGAAATGAGCCCTTATTGTGTGCACACATGGGTTCCACAGAAAGGAAATTGCCTGATTTGGGATACTTCCGATGCCTCTTGAAGCTACAAGGAAAATCTGAGCCTGTGTTCCCATAACCTGGAGAACGTGTCTTCCTCAACCCACGGTGGCTGCAATGAAACTGGTAGGATTTTAGCCAAACCACCCACTTCCAGAAACTTTGATTGCCAAATGTGTCATTGGGAACCCAAAAGGCAATTCCTTCTGCATTAGCCTTGTGCTTCAGAGTGTTCGGATCTAGGGGAAAATGGGGAGCAGGCACTTGATTCAAATAGCTCAATCTTTTTATGGGTGAAGCTCATTTATTCTTCAGTGTCCATCAGGTACCTGAGACACAGCCTGTGCCTGGCAGGGCCACCTCTTTACAGGACCCTGGTTGGCTCCCTAGGGTGGCTTCTTGGGATAAGACCCTGTGATCGGCCCAGAAGGATTTCCCATCAGAGCCCTTCAGCTAAACGATAGTAGCATCTTCAACAGTCTTGCTACCTGCCAATCTTCTATCCCAAATTAATCCTGAGCACAAGCTTTTGATTTTGCAGGGCACACCCTCGTGCCTGCCTGGTGCTTGTACTGGGCCCCATGGGGAATGCAGAAACCTGCACGATGTCCCCAGTCCCCAAAGACTTCAGCTTCTAGAAGAGAACCATTCCAGTAAACATAATAGAAAATAGGAATTTCCCTGGCCCCCGGGGTGGGGGGTGGGGCACCTAAGAGTTGTTAAAGAAATGTGGAATGAGCAGGACTTGTGTTTTCTTTCTCCTTTGTGTTGCTTGATTGACAGTTTGAGTACAGTTAAGCTTGGATCTGTGGGGATGCTACTTAATATAAGTGGCATGTATTATGGAGTCATTTTCCACTGACGTCATCTTCTGAAAGTGGTGCTGGTGAAAGGAGAAATGAAAGAAGACTAAGTAGGGCTGCACGCTCCCTGCACAGGCCAGTCCCCCTGCCCTGGTTGAGGGGATGTGCTCTTGTCGCCGGTGTGCTCTCAGCCTCTGCTTCTGCCTCAACTCCAGAGGTTTGGCACCAGCTCAGACTGTTGCCACCCCTGTCATCCTCTCATCCATTCTCACCCAGCAGCGGCCAGTGGTGGGCATGGGCAGTGGATGTCAGAAAGAAAGTTGATCACAAGACAACGCTCCTTGAACACATCAAGTTTCACTGCAGTTTAGGTAGATGGATTTTCAGTTTACTCGGGAGAATAAAAAAATTAAGGTCTTAACTTTTCTTACTGAGACATTTATTTATTTAGTCAGCCAGTCAGTCCACAGATCTTAGGTGAGTACCCAGATGCCGTTCTGGGTGCCGAGCTGGAAACATGCATTAGCCTGACACCTGGGCTCAGTTGGCTCATGTTTTAGCCAGACACCACAGCAGCAAGGTCAACTTCAAGGATGTGAGGACTCCAGTACGGGGGCAGAGTAGTCAGGGATGGTTCTAGTGGCTCTCTGGGGCAGTGAGGGTGGGGCGCAGGGTTGGCAATGATTTTCCAAGAAAGGACATTCGAACTGGGCCTTGGAGGCTGCACCAAATGACAGCAAGCAAAGACAAGGGAGAAGGGTCTCACAGTCTCCTTCTAATTAGCCTGCTCCTTCTAATTAGTGGCTTTTGAGGCTTATCATCTCATCTATAAACTAAAACTAATAGGCAGTTTAGATTTTTTTTCTTCTTCTCTACCCTTCAAGGGAAAAACATATGAAGTAAGAGTTAATTTGCCAGCAAATAGCATAATGTGTATGCACAGAAATGTGACCATTTTATGCCATGTGGATAGGACTGGATATTTAGGGAGTTAGTTTTATGCTCCAACATAGACCTTGTTTTGTTACTGGTCGTAGGTAGAAGCAGCAGGAGAAAAGGGTCGGGGAAAACTCTACCAATTTCTCCTTGTTCTCCTCCACCTCTGTCTCCCACAACATCAAAAAGGCAAGGAAAAGAAGCGCACCACAACATCAAAAAGGCAAGGAAAAGAAGCGCACCTTTCTCCTCAGGCCACAGGGTGGACAGTACTTTGCCCTCCCACTGGCTAAAGATGACGAAATACAAAAACAATTCGTCTCACATGACATTGGATAATAGTGGTTTCAAAGTTCCTCACAGTTTAAAGGCTAATTTACAGCATTAGGTCATAGCAATGCTTGTAAAATTCCAATGTGATCCTTCAGTTATGTTTCGTTTATTTCCCATATCACCACATGCCCCAAGGAAAACCCCACTCGTGAAGATAGTTGCAATGAATTTAAGTTTGCTTGCATTTCAAGCATCATGACCTTTTTTTTTTTTTTTTTTTTTGTCCTGAATACAATCTGTAATTTTGAAAGCAACCAATTGAGGGATACAGAGAGAAAAGGAGGCCAGTGCCCAATAATGCTGCTGAATAGATCATGATCAGGAAATCTACGGGAACCATGTCATCTGCTAAGGCAAATATGGAAACTAACAGAGACAAGTCAACTTATAGTCAGGATGATCCTGCAAACTACTGAAGTTCACTAAAAACCATGAAACTTTGGCTTTTTCATGTATTAACAGCGCTTTTGTGCCTTTGTTTTACAATGTAGACCAGCTGATAATGTGCCTTGTTCTTCATTGACTTTGCAATCTCATTCTTTCCCACAAATATAATGGCCTGTTTGTTTTTCCGCCGATGCACACTGGCCGAAGAATCAGACATTTGTTTCACAGTGCTTGTTTTGAAGAAATCAGTTCTGGGTACATCTTTACACTGCCCATAAAAACAGAGGCTTATCTGGATGAAAGACACCCCAGGTCTGTGCTAGGGTAGACTTACATTTATCTAGTGCTATAGAAAATGAAATTGAAATATAATAAAACTTCATTTCAATCTAATTACTGAAGATCCTGAATTGTAGACTATTCATGAAGATGTACACTTTTATTAATTATAATGACATACAGCAATTTGAACTGGCCGAAACTATTTTATCGCATAATGGCTTTTAAGACGTTCTTATTAATGAAGAGATAAGAGTGATTTATGAGTAGTATTACAGGTATTTATGTCTAAATGAATGGTAGTGAAATGCATGAGAAGTTTGGTCTCATAAGTCGGGTAAATATTCCCACTAGAATTGTGTTAAGACTGTTAATTTATTCAGCAAGCAACACCCCCCCTCCACCCCCACTTCACCCCCACCCCCACCACCTTTTATCATAAGTGGTTCAAAGGTAACCTTTAGCCTGAGGCTGGTTTCAATTCATAAGGGAACTCTGATCCGTTGGTGGTGGCTGCCTGCCTGGAAACTTGTTGTTCTGAGAAATTTTTGAGTGCTAAGTCTGGATTCACGGGGCAAAAGTACTGAGATCAATTAGCCATAGATCTAACTGATCGGCCAGACAAGGTGAGAAGATGGCTGGGTGGGGGGAACCTGAGTGATGTCCATTTGCTATCCTTGGCATAAGACTCTCCAAAGGGTTACAAAGTTGGAATTCTCACAGAAATCATCCCTGGAATAGATTGCAAAATGTAGTAACTTATATGATGCTGGTAACTCAGTTTCTAGGTGTCTCCAAAATCCAGCAGTCGAAGGTTCTTTCTGCAACAGGCGATAGCCACTGAACCATCTTAATTCACTTAAACCTGAAGAAAACGAAGTTGAATTTACTAAATGTAACTATGGAAAATGCATTTTTATTTTTACTAAGCTTGAGGAACAAAATTATTTTACAACACTTCTTTCTTCTGAGTGTGATATTAGGGTGGTGTCTATTACACTGGAAGGAGCCCCAAAATGATATTTTGATATTTTGTTTTAATTTGATGTGTAGTCATTATTACTGCCGTTTTTGAAAGAGATCGAGCAAGTGCTTATTTCTCTCCACTAACACAAATCTGAAATTCAAGGCCAGGTCCACACAACAGCACAGTGTTCTTTCATTTCTAAGTTCAGTAACAGATAATGAGTAGGACAGAGGAACCCTTTTAAAGCACCCACGATGTTCTAGACAACTTGACAGTGACTTTCAAAATGTTATTATTTTTTTTAAATGTAACGTTCTCATCTGACTTGAGAGATATATAATACTGTCCCATTTTATAGATAAGAAAAGTAAGGTTTAGAAAGGTCAGACTGTTAGTTCGATACGGAGCTTAAATTGCACCTAGCCTGTAAAGCTGGCTGAAATTTCTGTTTGGAGTTCAGAATTTAAACATACACTTCTCATCCCAACTTTCAAACAGAACTTTTGCAGGGATGTTTCATGTGTTGACAAGTAAGAATTCTAGAACTTTAACATGTTGAGAGCCCCCTATAGATAGATGTTGGCTACTATTACATCTCCTTCTTCTTCCCTCTTCTCCCCTCCCTTCTTTTCTCTTTCTCTGTATATACTTGGATATGAATGCTTCTTGAACTTCAAATGTTTATTGCAAACCACTTTGCCTTTTTATATCAAATAGAAATGTGAATGTGTACTCTTTATGTCAGAAAATTATCTAAACCTAGAAAGGGGAAATTTTTATAGGAGGATAAAAACTGTAAAGTATACAATAAAATCAGCAGTGTGTAAGGAACGAGAGCATCGTCCTTACATTTTATACAGTGTGTACACTGCAGTTCTAATCCAGAGGAAGTCTGCTTTTAGTTAAGCACTGTGAATAAACTCCTGTTTCTAAAATTCTCCATCTCTGTCTTTTGGTGGGAGGGGACAGGGGGGTTGGCAGTAGAGAGAGGCTTTTTTTTTCCCCCTGTGAGAAGGCTTTTTATTAATTTCTTTTGCTGAATTTTTGACCCTGTAAAGAAAAAGAGAGCTATTGTACTGAATCATAGTACAGGGCACACTCCCCCAGACGGGATGTTTCCTTCCTGCTGAAGGACACAGATATCAGCTTTAGGAGCTGGTTACAGTCAGCTTTATCACAAAGCCAGTAGATTTTCTTAATATACTTATTGCTGTTCTGTAAGTATTATGGGGGCAATCATGAATCTGAACCACTTATGGAGTCAAAATAAGACGGATACTGGTAATCATGGGAAGAAAATGTTGAATAGTCTAAATAATGAAACTAGTAACTGGAATTCTTTCTAATTGTGTTGGCTGACCATCTCCAAACCAATCCTTTGAGTACCTGTTGACTACCTCTGAAATTTCATCAGACAGTGTATGTTGGAAGCATTTTATTCACTGTATAAAACTCTATGTAAATCCAGCTGATAATATTAATGATAATAATTGTATTAAGCTTTTTAATTAAGACATAAAGAGAGCTCTAAGATTGCCCGCCATGTTTCTTTAGAAAGATGATTCATTAAAAAAATGCAGTATGCTTTGTTTCTTTATGTTCAAGAATATTTGGAGGAACAGGCACCTGAATCCTGGCTGTCTGTTAATAATATAAAAGCCCTCAGAGAACAGGCTGAGTTGTTATTGGTTTTTTTTTTTTAATGGTATACTACCCTGATTTTTTAATTTCTAAATTGTCTTTCAATTCCCTTTGAAGGAGGGGCAGGAGAGGAAATATATTTCAAGGTTTGGGGCAGGAGAGAGCAAACTTTTAATTCTAGAAGAATGTTGCTATGGTTCTTTCAGAGTTCTGAGGGAAGGTGCCATTTCCCTCATATCTGTTTCTCTCATTTAACGGTTGAAACTAATGACACAATCTGGGACACTGATGTATGGATTCAACTATAAAGTGTTATGGTTATTGAGGCAGTGATGTTGTTTATATGAAAACTGTTTAGAACAGTAGGTGTTTTCTTTAGTTTACTCATTCATCAGATAGCTTAAAAAAAAGCAGAATGAGTGGTCAATTAACAATGTCACCTGCTCTATAATATTTTAATCACATTTTGTTTCAGTGGCATTGTTTTTTTAAAAACAAAAATAGTTTACAAGCAATCATATTTGAATCTGCAGACCAAATGCTCTCCCTGTGATTTTTGCTCCAAAACGTAGGTGTACTCAAATCTAGAAAACATTTAGTCTGAATCAAGTCTTATATGACAAATCTTTCATCGCACTTTCTAAACTTAAAATAATTTACTTAAAAAAAATAATAATAATTTACTATCAGAAATCTCTTTCTAGTTTAATGTTTTTATGTTGCACTAGAAAGGATGTTTCTTGGCAAATATTTCTTCCCATATTTATTACCCCGGTATTTAACATACAATTATTTATTCTTTGCATAAAAATGTACTTTTCATAATATTTCATAGTCATGGTTGAGGGTCTTGTACGTGGTTGAATAGCTTAGTTGATTAAAGCATGAAACAGTGATTATGGGTCTCTGATACCACGGACTCGTGCTTCATCCCAAACCGTAGACAATCCTTCTAAAAATATGTGCTACGAGTCCCCAGAGGGACCAAGGCATCGCATAATATCTTTAACCACTTAAAATACAAAAAGAAACTCTATGTTCATTATTGCTGTTAAGAATGATAAAATCCAGATACCATTTTTTCCTTAGAATTTCCCCCCTTTTTCTTCTAAAATCCTATAAAATCAAAGGCAGTAAAGAGAAGGTGGAGCCATATTCTAACATGTAATGTTAAAATTGTCTCACTTGGTGCCTTAGTGGTTAATTTTATATAACTTATGTTTTATTATTAGAAGTAATAATAAGCAGTTATAATTTAACATTTTTATGTTAAGTTCCAGGAAGTGTTATGCAAATTTTACTATTATTAGAAAGCTACAATTTGCAAGCTATTGTTGCTCTGTTCATTCTTTTATTTAATATCTTTTCTTAAAAAGTTGGCCAGCCCCCTACCACAACCCACTCACTGTGAGTTTGAATTATTCAAATTAACTTAAGTTGTTTAAATATTAAACTGTATTTTACCTTGTGACTTATTTTTCAGTAACACTTTATTATTATAATTTCTTCTAAGCAACTTAGATAAGGGGTTATGATATGCAATATGCTTATTGTATCATCTAACTGGGCAAAGTTCACAATAATGAAAATGTATCCAGACTTAGCAAAATAATGCGATTTTCCCATCTTGCTACTTTCTTGCACTTCAGGATGTTCAGTCTCTGGAAAATGTATCCACATTTTGTAAATGATTGTCCCTAAATCTTCATAACATTTGACCTATTGTTCAATTTAAAATGAGGAAATAACATGGTTTGCAAACCATGTTAAAAGCGCAGGGCGCATTTTTAGAATCCTTGTCTCTGAATATTTTTGTTTTATTTTATTGTATGAGGATAAAATATTTTCTTCCTGAAGAAAAAAATATAAAATATTTAATACCACATTGTAAGCATTTCGACTTGACGTACTACCTTGTTAGAAAACATAGTGTTGAAGAGCTGCTTAATGTCTAATAATATGAAAATACCGTAATTTATTTTAGCATTCTCTGCTACATTGATTCTAATTGCTTATCTTCATAAATTATGCTGTGATTAACATTCTGGTACATACATATTTAATCCCATATCCATTTTCCTTTAGTATATATCCCTCAAAGTAGGATTCCTGGGAACTGTTATATTTTTATATATGTTGCATATTTGAGAATTTTTTTCATTTTCATGTAGGAAATATAATATGATTGTGTATATTATCTGGAGTAATAAGTTTTTCCCTCAAAATTCTATAGACATTTTTCTATTGGCTTTTAGTGTTTTATAATGCAAAAAAAAAGTCAGAGCCAATCGATTCATTTGTAGTTAACCCCTTTTTAGGCAGAGGAGCTAAATAATTTTAGAAATCTTCCTTTGTCTTCACAATTGTTAGTTAGCATGCTAATTCTCAGAGCTTTTTATTGGTTTTTGCCTCAGTCACGGAAATCTCTTTGGATCTTAGCTCCTTTTTGAACCTCCCAAGATTTCCTTACCAATATCTTGTAATTATTGCTTCTATTTCATTTATTCTCTCTCTCTCTCTCTACACCCCCCAACACCCTCGGGTGTGTTAATCATTCTGATTTTGGATCTTGGTTTTTCTGACCTCCGTACCTGTCTGTAGTTCTCTGATCATTTAAATCTCTTTCCCCTTTTTCTCTATACTGTGTAAATATGTGTCAAGCGCATTCTCCACCTCATTGATTCCATTTGGTACAGAGAGTGCTTTACTGCATAAAAGTCAGATTTTAATTATGTTACTGAAATGTTGGTTTCATCACACGCTTTTCTATGTCAACCAACTGTCATTTTTTATTTCTGGTTATCTCTCAGTCCCTTTTCTGTTCAGTCTGTTGCCTTTTCTTCTCATCCTTCCTTTCCTGTTTCCTAAGTTCATGGAGCAAGGATGAGCTTTCTAGAACTTGACTGAAAACACAAAGCAAGATGCTGTCTTAATATTTCTCCATTTTTTAATGATGAATCTTGAGCTCTCCATCTTGATTCTCTTTTTAGTTTGCAGAATCTTTCTGTTGGTGTCATACTGGATCTTTGTTGCATATCTACTTTTTGTTTGTTGTGTGTTTTTTATTCATTCATTCATCATGAGTGCGAAGAAGTCTATCCAGGTTTGGTTCTTTTTATCCAAGACAGGGCAGATAAATCATTTTATAGCTCCTCACTTGCTGCCTGTCAATTGAATCCTTTCCTCAAATATTAAGTAGAAGATTCCCTAGTGTAAATTTGATTGAGTTCCGTGGTGCAACAGCTTCAGTATGGTATAGAGTGAGTTCTGGACTTGGGGTACCCAGTAGTGATAGATCATCTCGACTCAGTTTCTTACCATAGAGATTACTTCTCTCTACCATAGAGATTACTTCCTTCGCTTAGCCTGGATGCCAAGTATACAAGTCATCTAAGCCTACTTGCTGAATGTAGCTATTGAGCAAAATTTTGGGGTTTTCAGAATAACTAGTAGTAGCATAGAGACTTCAAAACATGTAGCTGATACATTTTCCTTGTTTCTAACACTACTTAAAATTTCTTTTTTCATATTTTTATCACTCTTTAGTTATATCACTGGGGATTTTGTAGGGGAGTTTAGATAGCTATTTGTGCTCAAGTTGGCATTATACCAAGAAGTCAGAAGTTTGTCGTTAACATGTATTGAAGCCATTAAAAATGGATTGACCCTTTTTGTTCTTATTCTTTGTTTGCAGTTTTTCATTCTTAGAAATATTTGCATTCCTGTTATCAATTAGAAAATTCACACACACACAAACACACACACACATATTTGCCCCTTTGTGAATTATCTTTTTAATCGAATCAATGTAGAATGTATTTGGGATAATAGTGAAGTTGAGTTTATGAATTAATGTATTTTCTATTTTTTTCCAATTTTTCTAAACAGTACATGTTGAATAAGTGATCCTTTCTTCATATGTAGTACGTACTTATTATCTTGGATCCTAAGTTCTTAGGTATACTGAGATCTCTTTCAAGATACTTTTAGTCAATTCCATCGATTTATTTGTCTATTCCTTCAGTAGTAACAAACTTTTAATTGTTTTAGATTAATAGTACATGTATACTAAGGCCAATTCCATATATTGCAATTCTTTTTCAGAAATTTATGTCCTGCCCTCATCCATTTCTTTTTCCAGATAAATTTCAAAATCATTTTTAAGCTCTTTCCCATACTCATAAAAAGCTCCTCCAACAACAAAAAATCCTGACACTTTATTAAAATTGTGTTGAATCTATAAATTAATTTAGTAAGAACTAACATAGTCAGAACTGATATTTTTAAATGGTAAGAATGCTAATCTAGAAATATCTCTCAATTTCATTCAAATCTTACTTTCTATCTCCAGGTAAAGTTTGTTAATTTTTATGTCTGTCTGAGTACATTTTCAGTTAGCATTATTTGCAATTGTTTTATGTAGCTATTATGAATGACATATTTTTCTCTTATATATTCTACCTGCTTATTGCTAGAGAATAAGAAAAGTATTGGTTACATTTAATTTCATTTAGTTATCTCATTTCTGGCAGCTTAACAGAACTCACTTTTTCCTTGTGAGAATTAAATTTAATTCTCTTGAATTTTCTGGGAATATAATCATATCTGAAGATAATGATAATATTTTCTCCTCTTTTCCAGTAGTTATGCCATATATCCCTGTTATATATTAATGTATTGACTGCACCATTTCTTGACATTTTGAAAATTTCGAACGACTGATCTGAAAATTCTCAAAAATAGTTAGTGACAGAGGATTCTTTGTATTTTATATCCTGCTATGAATGCAAGTTTCCCCATGGAATTTTAAACTGATAATAGCATCAAGCAGTAGATTTTCCATCTTGCTAACTGAAATCTGAGATACTTAAGCATCTCATAAATATTAGTTTTATGATATTACAAAGCAAAATTTAGACTGATTGCACACCTTCATAGAAAGTACAACTTTGATACACAAATTTCAAATAAAAAGAACAGACATTTTTGCTCTGTTTCGTCCATCTAGCATCCATCTATTCATCCATCCATTTATCTACTCAACAAATATTTGTTGAACTCTGTGCTTAAAGCAAAGAAATAAAAAAGTCTAGTCCCAACTCTATAGAATTTCAGCCCAGACTTATTAGAGATGCAAAGTTCTGTTCACATAATTGTACCTAAAAATATTCATGGCTTGATTAAATGATATTGAACGAAAAGTTATATACTTATTATTACATTCTGGTTTTCGGCTTATGAATTAAAGCTTGATCATTTGAAATAGACACAGCTGTGACATGTGAGTAAAAACAAATATCACTTGTGGATCCTGTTTATTCATTACCCAGGCCCTGCCTCTTGACCTCTCCAGTTTCTTGTATCTTTATAAAGGTTTCTCAGTTGAAGAAAGTTTGGAGCTATACAGATAAATGCATGGAAATTAAATGTGTTCCAAGTTTACTGGTTTTCACATCCCTAAGAAAAATCGTTCGCTAATCCTCCTTTAATAAAATAGTGATACACAAAAATTTTCTTTTTACAGTAACACCAGACTTACAATACTTATTACAGAAATTATCATGTAGTGTTTTTTGGAAATTGACATTTTAGACAACGTCCTAGTTTTTTCTTAGGAGTTTTCCAATTAAAACTTTTCAGACATATAAAATTTTGACTGATAAATGTTGCTAAGTAAGAACCATTTAGATATTTAGGTTAAAATATTATAACACTGAATCATTTCTAAATGTGTTAATATTTATGATTTGCCTTTAAAAAGTAGATTATAATTCATACCTAAAACTCTAGAAAGTATTCATTCTAATTTTTGAAGCACGATAGAGGATGTTGTCACATTCCGATGACAAGGAAGGCCTTTAGCAGTATTCTAGGAGTAGCTCATGGAAATGGTTCTAGCAGTTCAACTGAAAACAAAAACCAATGTTATTAACTCACTCGACCATTCCTACTCTAATTCATCTCTCAAATGCCTTCTGGAAAACATTTGTCTCTATTTTGAAAATACTTTTTTCATTCTAAACAATTGATTTGAACTTGCATTTTGACTTCTCTGGCTCTTAAACCGAGTCTCCCCTCCTTGTATATTTGATTCTTAATAGTTGTTGGGATATAAAAGGATCACCATTCCAAATCTGCTTTTTATTTACTGCATTAGCATCAGTCATAATGTAAATTCCTAAGAAAAATTGTTAATGCGATGCATTTTGTAGAGCAAGATGGACTCTCGTCAGTTGTGAGCCAACACACGAGAGACCTGTGGAAGCTACTTCTCAGTGGCATGGACAGCCAGGTACTCTTGGCTGGGTGTAATATGGTAGTAAACAAATTGGTACGTGACATTTCCCAGTGCCAAGGGTGACAACAAATCCAGAGTATAGCATCTAAATGGTCTGGAGGAGCACCGTTTTCTTCTCTGAGGAACGGTAGTGATTCCGATGAAATCTTTAGCTCTAATGAACTTTGTGTTTCTGCTGCTAGGTAACAAATCACACCCCAGTGGATCACAGGTATCTCCCTAAAGATCCCTCTCACTACTAGGCAAAAAAAAAAATCAACACCCATGATTCCTAGCATGTCTAAGGTAGAAGGGGCCCTGAAGACCCTGTCACTCAGTTTTTCTCAAGTTTTCCTTTCCACCGTGGCATCCTTATAGCAGAGAAGAGGAGGTGGTCTCCTGAGGCTTAGAAGGATTGACAGAACTCTATTTACCTTAAGTCTTCTAAATCTTGCCTTCTACTGCATTATATTTTTGCTTTAATATAAAACAATTAAAATTACTTGCCCCATCAGTGATTTGACTTTCCTTTTTACCCCCAACAACTTTTTAAGTAACCATGATGCTTCCTTAAGCTGCACTGTATTTACCTTTGGCTCAATAGCTACCCAAACCCACGTTTGATAACCACTGTTTGGTCAGCATCTTCTTTTTAAGGTTGAGTAAACTGAGGCCTGGAGAGGGATTATGACTCACCCCAAATCTCCTGGCTAACATGTGACTGTGCAAAAACTAACACTCAGCTCTTCTGTCATCCGTATCCATTTTCTGACGGTTGGACAATTAGGTTACTCCCAAAGGGCAATCAAGTGTATTTCAGAGTGCATTTACTTTTTACACTTTTACACTTTGAAAAAAAAATGCTGGCTGCCCATTCCTTATAGAAACTGCTTGTAACCTAATGAGATAAATGTGGCTTTGATGGAGGATGAGAAGAGCTGAGCCCATGAATTGCCTATGAAGCATCCATAACGTACCCCTGGACTTGTGTATGCAAGTACGTCCATCTTATTTCTGACTCTTGATAAACCAAAATGTGTCTCTTTCTGAAGGAAACCATTGGGGAAGCCTAACTCATCACTTAAGACAGTTAAGAACCTTAAAGCTATTGGTTTGGGGTCATGGATCTTTATTATCAGTTTTCTTTGAAAATACTGTAACTACCATTTGAGTAGCTGGATGAAACCTCAGAATATCAGCAGAGTTGACGGGGAGTTGGTTATAGCAACTAGAACAGTGAAGAACTCGTAGCCTGGCTTAATAAATATTTGCTGCTGCTGAGTCATTCTTACTGGAAAAGTGATGCAGACAGCATCGTCTCTGCCTAGTGCTGCGGAGGTTATCGGAGTGGCCTTCACCAAAATTTCCACCACCCATGTTGCAATCTTTTGCCATGGCACCGTAAGGATCCCAGGGATGGAATGCTGTATCCTAGTGTTCTGCCTTAAGTCTTTCAAATGCTTTCATAGACAGGATGTCAGCAGGCTCGGCAATAACCCAGCATAGAGAGGGAGCAACAGAAGTTTCCAGTTATATGGCTTGCTCAAGGGCACGTGATTGTATGAGTTGCTTTTCTTAATTTAGCAGTGAGGATTTAAGTAAGCTGTCCATTTCTCATTGAAATGCACACTTTTGTTAAAACCCAAAGACATTCATTTTTATTACTACAAGAAGACACATTGCAATAATAAGCAAAACATCATTTACATCTGTATGTAGAGTTTTCTTGTAATCATAAACATTATTTCGCATTTCATCCCTACTGAAAAAAAAAAAAAGACAACTCTAGCAAAATAATGTTGTAGATGTAAAAGCATTACCACATGGTCAAGTGGCTTTCTCATACCGTGTTCGTGACAAATGTTTCTGTTTTGGTTACTGCAATAAACCGAGAGAGTAAGTAGGTAGCTCTGTGATGATCTGCATACTAGGAAAGGTATTATTCAGACTCTGCCTTTTTCTCTCTCTCTCATTTTATCTTGTCAGATTTGGTTTGATTCAAACCTATTGGTTCTCGTAAAGAAGGAGGTCTGACCAGTTGGCGGAATAAGCAGCATTAGGAGAGCAATTGAAGCGTGCACATGGGAATACAGGTGATAAAAATCATTTTGGAAAATAATGAACAAGTAACTTGAGAGGGTGTTGTGAGGGTGGTATCACAGGTTATGCCAGGTTATTAATTTTCCGACTCAGCAGTATGCCTCTTAAAAAACACTTAAAGGAAAATGGATACTTTTCTTTAAAGAAATGCAGTTGGTAGGGGAGAAGTAAGGAACCTGTGAAATCCACAGATCGGTAGACCTGCGGAAGCGCAACTATTTCCATTTCAATAAGAATTGCATATTTGAAAAACTACACAAAACATGTAGTTAAGAGAGTACATTACAACAGATAGCTAAAGATTTCTTGGTCCACCTACATAATACCAAAGCCCCTGCCCTGCCCGCTGTTTGTTTGTTTCTCTTACATTGGATGCTTGTTGAAATGGCCCAGTCAACTCTGGGTCAACAAGGGAGCACAGCCCCATGTGTAGGGTGTGCTCATCAGGTTTTACATTTTGCTCCTCCGTACACAGGAATCAGAGAGAGCATTTGGCCCATTCCTCAGTTTCCCCTTCCGTAAAATGGGAAGAAGCACATCTGCGAACTCAGACATTGCTCATGACCAGGAGCAGTTCAGCCCTGGACTGTTGCTTTTCCTTTCCCCCAGTTTCCCTATTGCACTCCTCAAAGTGGTGGCCTACTGTTGCCATGGTGACACAGCACAGGGTAATGTTGCTTAGAAATAATGACAACTGGTGGCAGCAGGGAAGCAGAGCCCGAATGGTGATTAGCCTCTGAGGAGTGCCCTGTCTGGGCAGAGAGGTAACAAAAGAAGCTGTTCTGGGCATGAAGGAAGGAATGGGAGGGCCAGCTTGATTTAATAAATCAGGCAAAGATGCTACCTGTTTCCTGCAATTAGCAATCATGTTACCTGATAATGCCCTGTATCAGCGCCTTACATTTTTATGGAAGATACACGTTTGCCAGGTTTGTCCTTTTTTATTACTCAGAGCTCCGGGTTTTAAGTGCAATAAATACTTGTTGTTGATTTCGATCCTAGCTGTTAGCTCAATTTCCTGAAAGATAGGAGGAATTGTTGACTCAGTCTTATTTCTGTAGCCTGCTTTATACTTGAGGCTTGAGTCATTCCTTATCAATGGCAATTAACAAAAGTGTAGCAGGAAATTGATTTTTTTTTAACTTCAATGGTGACTGAAATGACAACAAAATAAAAATCCTGTTTTAGTAGATGGACCTCTCCCCGATCCTGAATTCCTAGGTTCTGCTTTTCTGCTAAAGTCAAATGGTGCTCTGTAGGTAATTTTTTATTTTGTTAAGTGTTAGTGAAATATCATCACCTGCATGTCTGACCCTGCTGGTATCTTTCCCATAGTGTTCAAACACACAATTAGCATTCTGTATCCTTCTGGGGTTTTCTGAACCCTTGGAACATCCAATCCATGTACCCCATATCTGGTTCCCTGCCAGAATAACTGTGTTCTGCAGTTAGTGGGGTGGGATTCTTCCCAGCAGAACTTCTCTGGGATGTATGCAACGGCTGGATTACAAATCTTAAGAAGAAGGGGACCTAGCTATAGTCACTGCCTCAGGGGACCAGGGCAGAAGACCTGCTCTCTCTGGTGTCACTTCATAGACATGTTAACACTGCAGGGTACTCTGTGTTGAAGGTCCATGTGGCTCAACAATTGGGCTTTTACTTGCTAGAGAAGACGAGGGCCAGGGATGGGGCCTTTTGAAGCCAGTCTTATAAAGGAAGATATTCACATCCATCTTCAGCAACCTTTTCTGCTGACAACCTTCAGGAGACAGTATCGCTCCCATTCAGAAAGACCCTCTTCTAGATCTGAAATCACAAGGGCTCCCACCACCACACCATGAAGACGGGGCTCACAGGGTGTTGGTGGGCTTTGGTGCACACTAGCATTTATGTGCTGTTCTAGTAGAAGAGAAAATGTAAAGAAGAATTCAACCTCTGAGGTACCAAGACCCTAAATCTGTGTCCTTTTTGCAGCCAGGGACGTAAGTATTCCTCACCTTTTCCTTCCTGGATGCTGAGGGCAAAGCCCTGCCACCTCTCCCCACCACCTGAATGCCCCCTCAGATCTGGACTCTGGAGCAGGAACTCCATGGGCTCCCCAAATGCCTCCTCTCTCCATACAGATGCTCCTGTTAAATCCCACAGCTCAAATGGCCTGCTAACAAATCTAGGCCAAACCCAGCAGAGCTGATAAGATTTCCAGAAGAGTTCCTAAAAATATATTTCTCCTTAAATCAGCCTTGCCAATCACTGTAGAATCACAGAAGTTTAAGGAGAGAAGTGGCTTTAGAAATTGTTGCACCCCTATTTTAATGCTAAGAAATACAAGTCCCAAAGTGCTGAAATAATAGCAGGAACACAGAGGTTGAGAAATATTTTACATCACATCGTGAAGATGAAACAAAGCAAGTAATAAAGGCAGGTAGAAACTGTGAGCTGTATAGTATATTCATTCACTTATTTGTTCATTCATTCACTCACTCAACAAATATTTATTGAGTGCTTACTGCGTCCTAAAGTTTTGCTGTTGCACTAGATGTCAGGGATACAGACCTTGCCCTCACAGATATTACATTCTGGTTGGGGGAGAAAGTGAACAGATAAGTAAGTAAATATGTGAGTGTCAAACAATGATAAGGACTTTGGAGGGAAATAAAGCAGGGTGCGTCAGAGGGAGAAGGTAGGACTGATGCAATATTACATCAGGAAAAGCCTCCCCATAGGCTGTCATCTGAGCCTATGACTATCTGGGAGAGGCACATTCTCACCAGAGGGAACAGCGAGGTCAAAGCCCTGAGGTAGCCCATGTTTGGCTAATTAAGGACCAGTCAGAGGTAAGGGTGACTAAAGGGGAGGGAACAAGGAGAGAGGAGGTGAGGGAAGGTTGGGGCTGATCATGGAGGTCAGTATGGGCTGGGGGAAGCTCTTGGCCTTCACACTCAGAGGTGGGAGCCATTGATAGTACCTGGGCAGAGAAGTGACATGACCTGATTATATTTTCAAAGGATCTCTCAGAATCATGTGTTTTGGTGGCACTGCAGGGGGCAAGGGAAGAAACAGGGGAGATGGGTGAGGGGGCGATTACATCAACCCAGGTGAGACAATGGTGGTTTAGATGCAGGCAGTAGCAGTTTCGGTGGTGAGAAGGGGCTAGATTCTGGACCTATTAGAAAGGTGAAGCCAATGGAATTTCCTAATGGATCAGATGTAGACTATCAAAGAAGGGGAAGGAGGGATGGCGAGAGGAAGAGGTGAGAGAGACGGAGTCGGGGACAGAGAAAGGATTCCAGTTTGGGAGTCATCACTGTCCAGTGGGTTTAAATCCATCAAACTGAAGGAGAGATGGTGAAGCAGAGGCCTGGTGGCTTTTGTTTTCTAGCTCTTTCCCTCCACAGTCACCACCCAGATATGCTAGCGGCCTCCTCCTGTAACACTGGCCACCACGCATAAACTCTGATCTCTCTCATCTTTATTACCTTTCACCTTAAAAATATTATGTCAGTGGTTCTCAATAAATGTTTTAAATGTCTGTTCTAAGCCAGTACCTGGGGCTTATCTCGCCATTACAGATGCTAACCCCAGGTTGGTGCTGTCATCTCGGGAATGTGTCAGTTGGCTGTACACACCCACTTCCTCCAGCACCTGCCGTTTTCTTCTCATGGAGACGTGTGCACTTCTTATGGCACCTTCTCTGCAGCTGCTCATTCTCATCTAAGGGAAGCCGCGGGCTCCTCGCTGATTTGCAGAGCACATGTGATTATTAGGTGTTGATCCCGTCCCTCGGTCGGTCCCTCTTGGTTGGGGATACCAGCCGTGCCGGCTTCTGAGATCAGCCACGCCTGCACACATACACACATTAAGATACTTTGTGATACACGCAGAATCCATTACGTGATAACAGATAAAATTTCCATAAGGAGAGAAGAACGGTGCCTTCCCCCACCTCCTCGCCTTCAATCACCTCCAGGGATACTCTGGTGATAACTCAGGCCTCTTTGTTACTTTAAACTGTCCCGTCTCTGAGGCCTTGACCTGTGGAATTGGTAGCATCCTTTCTCTGTCCCTGCCCTCAGCTTGCCCGTGGAAGCTGGAAAAAGCCAGGAAACCATACTTGCTCATTTCAGAATAACATCATACCATCTCACTGACATTGTGCCTCCTGGGCCACTTCTCATTCGCTGGCTTCATCTCTCTTTCTCTTCTGTGCCTGCCTGAAGGGGCCATCCTCAGCTTCAGGGACTCTCTGTAAGGTCCCAGCCCCGTCTCTGCCTATCTCACCCGTTAGAACCTCTATCTGACTGAGATACTAAGGGCCACAAGACAAAAGCTGTCCCATTTCATTTCCCTGCTCTCCAACTGACAACCAGTCTGCCTCTCCCCTCCCCCCACTTTCTTTCAGCCCCATGTTTGGGAAAGGAGCATCTTATTTCTCATCGAGGCCAAGCCTCGACTGAAGCTAGTGGTTTCGTCTCTTCCCCTCCTTTGGGTGCTTCCTCTGGCAGATTCCAGCTCTCTGGCCCACACCTCCATCCTCCTATTTTCCCAAGCTTCCGTTGTATTTCTCTCCTTCCATTCAGAAAAGAAAGGTGGGAGGTGTGATGGGAAAAGCAGGTACTCTGCCACTCTCCTGGGTCCTTCCATAGTACATCCTTCCAATTCTGTCAGCAAACATCAGGTTCGAAAAGGGTAACTGCTCCAGGAGCACGCAGGTAATCAGCGCCCGTCTGACAGCAAAGCACAGAGAGCTCCAAACTTTCCTTGCTGCTCCATGGCGTGCTTGTAGCCCGCAGTGCTCCCCAGGGCTCCAGGTGCTGAGCGCCTCCTTTCCCGCTCCCCCCACCCCCTTCCCGCAGCTATAGAAACCGCCACCTGGAAAGTCAGCAGTAACATCCTGGTTATGACATCTAGCCACCACTAATTGTGCACATGCCCTTGGTCTCCTGGTGGCAGTGGGCGTTCTTGGCTATTCCCTACGTCTTGAAACTCTAAACCTCTCTGCTGGCACCGTGGTGTTGCAATAGTCAGAGGATCTTTTGTCTTGTTATTCTTTTTCTATGGTTTTGCTTGCTCTTCTTTTTTTCTGTCACCTCAAACTGAATGAACTGTCCTTGACCCTGTTCACGTCATTCTTTTTTTCCCCTAAATATATACACAGACATAGATATAAAAATCTTAATATCTCTCTCTCTCTCTCTCTCTCTCTCTCTCTCTCTCTCTCTCTCTCTCTCTCTCTCTCTCTCTCTCTCTCTCGCCATTCTGGGGTTTTAGCTATCATTTCTACGAACAATAATTCCAACTGTGTATCCATGACCACAGCCCTGTGCCCCCATTTCCAGCTGGCTTTCACCTCCTGGCCTCCTTCCTCCTGAGCAGAGTGTCAGTGTCCTGCCCACACAGGGTCCAACGTTTGGATCCTCTTTGACTAATCTCTTCCCTGCTCTCCGCATCCCCAATCCCCAAAGATTGTTCATTTCTAACGAATTTGCTGCAGCCATGATCTGGAATCTCCCTCTTCCATCTCCTTCCCACTACTGCGATATAATTTTCAGCCTGGATTGTTCCTTTTCATGGACCATGGCTGAAGTCTAACCAATTTCACCACTCGTGAGCTCTTCTAATTCTAGTGCATCCGCGGTGATGCGACCAGAGAGTGCTCTCTCTAGTTAGAGTCCTATCTCGATCTCTCCTGTGGCCCTAATATCTGTCGTACTGACTATCCTGGTATTTTATACCCATATCTCCTCAGTCAGACTCGTGCAGCCTAAGACCCTACAGCACTATTCTCAATTCTCACTGTTCTTATACTGCGCCCTAAAGAGCACTTTGGAAATTTAAAGGAGCATTTTTACCCATTGTCCAAATGACTATGGAGCATCTCTGGAATATGATGGGCAGGAATAAAGAATTTTGACATCTTGCCATGGATATGACTCCCTCCCTCAGAATGAAAAACCGGTTTGTATCTCAGGACTTTTTAGTGTCCTGCTGGATAGTCACAGAGACAAAAATCCTGTTCATTGTGATCTGGGTCAAGATCCAAGCTCTGTTTCAGATATTGGTACACAATGTTTTTTTAAAAAATCTATTTTGTGCTTGTTAGACAGTCTTAATATGACTGAAGTTTTTAAGGATGCAACAACTGTGTAAATTGAGGCAAGATTATTCTTGAACTTGTTAGGAACTTTAACAGGAGTTGTTTCACATTTTGAAAAACCACATCACTTGTCATACCTGTCAGTCTGCATTTGTGCCTGTCACATTCAAAATAATGTTACATACACACAGCCGTGAGTATCTGACCACTTCATTCTGTTTTCTAACATACTTATGCCTGAGCATAGACATTTTAAAATATACATTATTTATTTTGTAAAAAGTTACTTCCTTTGATATCTTAGTTATATTTCAGTTATGGTAACATATTGAATTTTTTAAAAATGTGTGCATGTTTTCTAGATTATTATTTTCATTTAGAGACAATAAAAGTTATGTTACAAAAACCTTGTCCAAAAAAAGGAGGTACTGGCATTTATAGGTGTACAGGCCAGTGAAATAGATTCAGCTAGGGATAATGGAAGAGAGAGAAAGGAAAGGGGTCAGCTAACAAGCAGTCCTGTCCACCAGAGGCTGTGGCCAGGGAAGGAAATGGAAGTTCTGACAAAGACTTCTCTGGGAATTCAGGGCTAGATTGCAGCCTGCAGCTCGATAATCGTTCTTTCTGACTACAGCCATTGGGTCTTGGACATCCAGGAGACCGGTAAGTGCTGTCAGACTTAAATGGTTTCTAATACAATTGCTTTTGTTCTAGTAAGAACGTCTCCTAACTGAATTATAAATGTTTAGATAGAAAACACAGATGCAGGAAAAAACATAATTTGAATACAAATATGTGTTGAATATATTATATCTGGTTGTAGTTTCAAGAGTATATTTAGAAATTTCTCCTCTTCTAATTGAAGATGGGATTTCTTTCTCGGCTCATTCCTGGAAACTGCAATGAAAATGGACTGGAAATTTTCATGTGTTAAAACGAGCTCTGATTTTATGAATTTTTCACTTGTACTTGACAAGATACAAGAGAAAAAATTTAGTTGGAAATTTCTCCTTTTATTACTGTTGTCATGAACATTGGTTTATCTGACTCACCATGTAACCCTGGTTATCCTGGAGTTTTACTTCCCCTATGGAAATGTATTTGAAAGTACGGTCAAAAGAACAAAGTACCATGTAAAATGAAGACATCACTGTTAGCCATGCTTCTTTCTCTGCTTTGAATGAATGTGGATTTGGAATTAGTCTTAGAAGAGCATCTATCGAAGGTTTGCCTAACTAATATTCTAAGGAGGATGGCATAGTGCGTACCACTTTCACAGAAAGGACCTTTCTACCTTGTACTTACACTTCATGTACCTTCTAGGAGTGTATAACTTGCAGTGAATAGAAGTTATTTCCATTTCTTACTTGTGTGTGTGTGCATGTGTACATACACAAAGATGTAAGGCATGTAGATGTTTTATGTCATGTTGATAAGATTTAGATATCATGTAGAGAGTACTTAATATATTGCTAAATATATTTTGGTTGCGGTACATATGTTTACGGCTCATGTATTTTCAATCCCCTTGATTGCAAAAAAGGAAACTGAAGCTCATAGAGCTTAAGTGACATTACACAGCCATTCAGGGTAGAAGAGCGACTATAACTGGGGTAGAAAAATTGGTTCTTACCCCTAAATCATGCAGAAATTTCAAAGCACCAGTCCATTTATATTTTCAATAAATTAATTTTCAATAAATTAAAAAGAAACCCATGTAAAGGTATCCAGAAAGAAAAATCTTTCTAAGGACAATCACTTTTGCTGCTCCCTTCACTCCTTTTCTTCGAAAAGTCAATTAGGTTTTTATTTCTTTCATAGTGGGACCTCTCTCATTTCTGCACTTTTATTGGTTCCTTGGGCTTCCTGTGGGAAGACCTAGTGAGGGACCTTGTTTCAGTGGCTGTGATTACAGGGCAGGATTACACCCACTCCTGGAGGTCAAGTGGCTCTCAGCCCAGTACTCCAGCCACGGCTCCTCTCGGTCCCTTCTCCAGCCCAGGCGTCTGCATCTGATAGGTGCAGGATGCGGCCGGGTCATTGATCAAGGAAAAGAGCACATTGAGAGCTATTTTCAATTAAGCTCCAGAAATAGACATGGGATGCTCAAACATGAAGCCACTCACAGGAAGGAAAAATCCTTTTTTAAAAAAAATATATTTTAAGAATTTAAAAATGAAAGAAAGGAAACACGGCGATTCTCAAAATTAGAAATAGGAAACTCAAAGAGACATAGTTTCTTTATTGTAATTAGATTTATGCAAAATAAAATTAAAGGCATCCCATAAATTACTTAATGGATAATGAGTCCTTGACTGTCTGACTCAGAAATCGGTTTGTTTTGCAAGGATCCTTTAATCAGCTCCCTAGGAGGCCGATGTCTGGCAGACAGCTAAAATACCATAGATGACCAAAAGTAAGCTGGAGAAGCTGTGTGCCGCAGAACTATTTTCCTTAAGGCAGTCTTAAATTTTGAACAATCTCAGTCTCAAGATTGGACATGATTGATGTTTTTCCGCTCAAAAATGTACAAACTAGGTACAAAGCGTTGGCAAGTCCGGGACACCTGTGGTCCACAGCCCAGGCTTGTCTGAGGGGTGTAGAATGAAGGGAGGTGGGCTCTTGGGTTGTAGAATGAAAGGCCATGCTTTCCAAACTCACCCTCCTGCATCACTGAGTGGCTGTAGAAGGAACATGAGCAGCAAATTCTTTTATACAGTCAAAAGTCATAGCTTTCTGAAAAAATCTAACACCTTGCAGATTTTAAATATATTTGAAAAATGAAGTGTCATGTAAGTAAAGACCCTAAAAATAGCTTGGGATTGATATTTGGTAGAGTTGAATGGCAAGTCCTTTGGCATTTCAGAAATACTACAAGGGCCTTGTTTCTTGATCCTTGAACTTCAGTCTTGCCTTTCCTTTGAACAGGAGTCAAGCAGTGAACCTTGATACTTGTTCTGTCTGGTGTTGTCTTGAGAGGATGGTAGCTCCTCTGTAAAGCAGCCCCTCTGTAAAGACTTCTAGCAGTGGGGGATGGACGACAAAGCTGCTGGTCACCAAGGACCACCAGCCCCCGCAGACCACGGTTCTAGAAACAAAAGCCCCATACACCCCCACCAAGGCCTGGACAAAGTATACAGGCGAGGAGTTAGTCTATTTTTTTATTCTCATAGAATGAAGTCTTATCTGGACAAATCTCTCAGGTGTTTTCTGTTTAGTCTAGTTTGGCTTTGTTTTGTTTTCATTGATCAGAAACATATCATTGAGCGAAGTCCCGAGCCAGCCCTCCTGCAGTTTGTTTCTGTGAGAATCAGTGACCCAAGACCCCGTGATTCAACCGGGGCAGACATCTTGGTTCCCTCTGTCTGCCACTGGATGCCTGGCACACAGGAGGCTGGCAAGAAATGCTTACTACTGTGGTTCTCAAACTTGAGATTGCTTCAGACTCACGCCCTGGAGGGCTTGTTAAGCAGATTGTGAAGCCCCACACGCAGGGTTTCTGATTCAGTCCCTCTGGGCTGGGGCCTGAGAATCAGCACTTCTAACAAGCTCCCAGGGGCTGCTGCTGCTACTACCGGCCCAGGTCCTAACTACACTTTGAAAATCACTGGGCTTAGGAGTCTGGATTTTGAAGCTCCAATAATTTATCACTGGAGCAGCTCCTCACCCTCACCTCCAGCCTACTTGGCAGCAACAGGGTAAGCCGGTGGCACCTGCTGGAATTTTCCAGAAGATAATACTGAAATCCCCTATTAAATGCCTGATTCCCTCAGACTAGACTTTGGTTCATGTTAAAATGCAAAAATGCTCGTTGGAGGAGGATCAGGAGTTCATTTGACAAACATTTATTGAGCATATTCTACATACCAGCCACTAAACTGAACTCTGGAGATTGGAAAAATCAATACTTACGGTTCTTGTGAGTTAGGGAATAATGATGCTACTTAAAATAACTACCAGCCAGTGTTCAAAGATGGCCCATAGCGAGGTCATCAAAAGGGGAATGATGGAGGTCAGGCGGGAGCACACTTCAGGGTGCAGTGCTGGCATGGCCTCGCCAGTCTGGTGACTCAGCTGAAACTTCAAGGGAATGATCCTCTCCTCCTCTGTGAGGGGCTTAGAAAGGCAGGAGGGGGAGAGGATATGAGGTGCTGAATGCCTGAAGAGGATGAGGAAAGGGCTTCTCAGTACCGCCCAGAAACTTCTACAAAAGGTAAATGGTGCCTTGCAGATAATCAGGGCCAATGCTGTCATATATACGACCTTCTGAGAGTTAGAAAAAGGTGGCCTCTCTGCACAGATACATTTTTTTTTAAACTTTTGTTTATGTAAGTGTGTTTTTCCAGGACCCATCAGCTCTGAGTCAAATAGTTGTTTCCATCTAGTTGTGGAGGACGCAGCTCACAGTGGCCCATGTGGGGATCGAACTGGCAACCTTGGTGCTACTAGCACCACGCTATAACACACTGAGCTAACCGGCCGCCCCCTACACAGACACATTTTGACAAGGGCTCCTCTGGGTAAATGAACTAGAAAAAGCTGCCCGTCTCTCCCCCACTCACCCAGGGCACTGGGGAATGAAATTAGTAGCTGCATTTTCACCAAGCCTTCAAACCAAGTAGGCTCTGTCAATGCTACCATCATATTCAGGTTATACATCACACCCAGAGTGACTGTTTGGCCCTAAAAGTATTTCATTCACTTCTGGGTTAGTAGAAGGTGGAGAAAGAAAGCAGTCTTCAGGCCTTTGTAGTAACACTGTGGGATTTGTACTTGAGGAAACTTCTCTGTGGGTTCCCTTTGGTTGCAAAATAAGGCGGTCTGAGAAATGAGGGACGCTCCAGATAAGTGGCCCGAGTGACCCATGCAGTCAGCTCTTTGAGGTCTATGGCACTGCCCTGCTTTCAGACTCTATGGCCGGAGCAGATCCACCCAGGTGCAATCCTGGTCATTGATATAGAACTACTGCAAAGAGAAAAGAAGCCTGAAAGTAAATTTGTTCAATAAATATTTATAGAACAACTCCTCCTTTTATCACCTTGCATTTGGATAGCACTTTACTATTTATAAAGTATTTTTATATTTCCTCTATAATCTTTCCTTCTTGGCAGCAACTGTGTAATGTAGGTAGAGACTATTATCAGCATTTTACAAATGAAGAAACTGGGTCTCAGAGAAATTGATTTATCCAAGGTCACATGAAGGAACCTTTGCAAAATGAAGGCTAGAAAGCTGGCTCTTAGGACAGGGTACTTTCCACCATTCCAGAAAGTTCTATGTTGGCTGGTAGAAGAAATGCGAAAGCCCCTAAGATATTGCCATCAATAGAAATATAATGTGTGCTGCATAGATAATTCTGAATTTGTGGGAGCTAAAAAGAAGCAAGTGAGTTTTATTTTAATAATGATATTAATCCAATTTGTTAAAAATATTATCAATTCACCATGTAGTAATTATAAAACAAGATTAATGACATGTTTTCAAGTTCATTTTATTCATAGTAAGTCTTAGAAATCAATGTGTATTTTACATTTAGAGTACATCTCTATTAGGATGTAAATTTTAATTGGAAATACTTGATCTGTATTTAGATTTCATTTAATTTACAACTGAAAAGTAGATTTATGTACTCAAGTCCATCCAAGCACACTTAAAAGTTTTCCAATAACTAAACTGAGGATCAGTTTTATTAAATTTACATTAATTAAGAATACATAAAAATCTTAAATTTAGTTCCTTAGTGGCACTCGCCACATTTCAATAGCCACATGAGCCTAGTGGCTTCTGTCTTGGAGAGTGAGGCCGTAACATGTGACCCTTCCTCCCAGGAACCTGTAGTCCGGTAGATCCGATATGTAATTTGGTCTATGTGTTAGCATAGTTTAGTCTTGTCCCTTGATAACCACGTTAAAAGTTGGCCTTCTCTATCCTTACCCATCGTTGCCCATCTCTTTTGGTGGCCTCCTCTAACTTAATTAAAATCTGCTCTCTCTCTTCCTCATTCCCACAATTGCCTGTCTGTACCCACTCCAGAAGATGGATGTCGTAATGGCCCAAGGGAAGAATGTCTTTGATAACAGTAGCTTTACAACTTTTTGTATAGAAACAGAACAATCTGGGAGAAACAGTGGATTTATGGGAGGTTAAGATAGCAATATATTTAGGTGCAATATCATGCACCTTCCTTTCCTTCTGGGACATCTTTGATGTACACAGGACTCGCCATCAGAAAGGTTGGCTCTTCTGCTTTTAAAAGTAAGTTCATCTTATAAAGTTCTGACCATCTAAATTCTGGTTCGATTTTCATAGTAACTACAAATGGCTGTCTGTTTCTCCCAGGGAAAAAAAAAAGTCTTGTTATCTAAAAGTATAAGCAAAAGTGTACCCCAGTCACTGGATTGGGTTGAAGGCATTATCCCGGTTTTAGGAATACTTGAGTAATTATCCGTCTGCTGCTATGCATAGTAAATACATGTTTGCCTTTTTCCCTTCCTACATGTGAAGCCTTGGCAAAGACTGCCGCTGCCTTTGAGGATGAACGTCTCCTGCATCTTTGTTTTCCTGTAACCTCATCAGACCTTGGTCTGTAGGATTCAGGGAGTCTATAAATATATTGCAAATATAAATTAGGTGTATCCAAGCCATCGTTTTAAATCTCCTTATTATTAGTGCCTCAGCTCCACTGAAAACACAGGCAGAAATGTTTCCTGGTCCCCTGCTTCCCTCATCCTTTGTTCTCCATGGGGGTTGGAAGTGGGGGCTGAGGTAATGAGGGTGCAGGTCCAGGCTGGTCTGTGAAACCTGACCCAGAGTAAATTTGGTTATTAAACTCGTCTTCTTAAACGCCCTAAGTTAAGCTAGTTGATGTTAGCTGCTGGGAACACAACACTGCCAAACAGACAAGCAGGAGCCTGTCTGTCCCCTCAAATATTTTACAATTGGAGTTAGGTATGTGTCATGGCTTTCAAGGTTACCAATTTCCTTAAAAGCACATACAATTAAAACTCATTCAAACACTTCTACTAATAAGTAAAAGAAGGATTGGGATGAAGTAGCATTTCCCACTAGTGCCGAGAGATGTCCTGCTAAACAAATGTTCCACGATCAGATAAGCTCGAGGGATGTCCTTGCTTCTCTTCCTCTAGTTGAGATTCATTCAAGGCTGAAAAATAGCTCCATTGCCCAGAAAGCCTGTTCAGCTTGGTTTACCTGGGTTTAACGAAACTTAATTGATTGTGAGACCTACTTTTTCAGGGAGACTTTGCAAACCACTTAAGAATTATTGCTCTCTTAACTTATTTGGAACATGCTGTTTGAAATAATCTACTTCCAGTCTCCATTAAGTTCTTAGTTATAATTTTTTTAGGACAAGGCTAACTAAGCAAATATCTAAGGTAGCTAGCGGCATATACAATTCATGAAAATGATCAACTTCTGGTATTTAGTTCTGTATTCATGCCTGACCCAATGATGTTAAATTTTAATGTTTTAACAATTTCACCATTCTTGAAAATATTAAAAGAAATGAAATACGCTGATTTTTAAAAATCTGAATTTACTACTTATATTTTTGTTGTAGATATTTAACTCCATCATTCCGCAGACCAGAGCATTTTCTGATTGTGACTCCATTAGAAACTAAGCTGAACTAACCTAACACTAGCTCGCATTCATTCAGTTAGTCAGTGAATCAATCATCAGTTAAATAGGTCAATACATGTTTTCTGTGGACCTAATAGCCATGAACTAAAGCACTAGGGATGCAGAATTGAAAAATACAAATAGTCCTTACCCTCCTATTCTTGTAGCATGGAGGGGAATACTAACATTAAGCAAGTAATAAGAGTAGAGAGAAAGCATAAGAGTCTAAGAATAAATATCAAGAGGCTTCTACCTATCCATCTCTAAATTCAAATCTCTGTAAACTAGAAAGAATGTGCAGCACAAGGAGCCCCAACCTCATCCACAATGAGAATATCCTTATTATTTAGGAAAGACACATCCCAAATAATGGTTTATAGCATTTCCAACAATAAAATCAATGGCCTAAATGTGAAATTAATTGAAAGCCACAGTTCTAATACATTGTTTTGGTGATTAAGCACATTAGAGTGAATTGTTTCAGAATGCCTAATTATTGTGTCTCATCTCTTTGAGTCATTCCTAACTTTTGGACTGCTGCTTACATCATGTCTGCAGTTGCGTATTCTTCCTCTTTCGCTCCTTTTTTAAAAAAAAAAAAAAAAAAAAAAAAAAAAAGCATATCTTTTCTCAATGTACTCAAAGGGCACAGCTCTAAATTGCATTTTTGAAATTCTAGCTAAGAGCTAAAGAGTTTCTTATAGTGTTGATGCCATTGAATTTGGGTATCAGTTGATATTTTATTGGTGTTTTGCAGGTTTATGATTTTAAAGTGCCTGTGTGAAGTCACTTGCTGAAAACTGCAGCCCGGGAGCGCTTGCTGGTTTCAAGTCTTGTTTTTCTGTCAAATACACATTACCCTGACTTTATGAGTGGATGAAGATACCTCAATTGTCTGACGTTGCCAATTGCTTGATTTCAGAATTTTAAAAGATAGAAGGAAAAAGAAATCCTGCTGAGATCTGCACAGCTAAGTGGCTTATTTTCCAGCATTGTCAATAGCTGTGAGCTTCAGAACTAAATATTCTCCCAAGGAGTGCCATGATATTGAAGTCACTTTATTAAAAACACTTGTGTCTGCAAAACAGTCAAGAGACTTGGACATTTACAGCCAGAGATGACACTGAGCATGCTTTTATTCCGGCCCGCAGTTTTCAAGTGGGGCATATTGATGGATGAGTGACTGCCTGCCAATAAATTCTCTCCTCACTCTGTTTCTTGCATTGGATTTCATTAAGCAATTTATCACTTCCCTTCAGACTTCCATGTGGGGTTTTTCACAACAATAGTTTTGGACTCATTGGAACTTGGATTGATTTCATCATTTACCAGAAACTAACACAATCTAAATTACTTTATCATCATGGCGTTGAATGTTGCTCCAGTCAGAGATACAAAATGGCTGACATTAGAAGTCTGCAGACAGTTCCAAAGAGGAACATGCTCACGCTCTGATGAGGAATGCAAATTTGCTCACCCCCCTAAAAGTTGCCAGGTTGAAAATGGAAGAGTAATTGCCTGCTTTGATTCCCTAAAGGTAAGATAATGCATTTTATGTGTCACATCAGTGCCACATTCAACTTTCAAATGAAATGTTTTTCATTGTACTTTTACAGAAGTTTGACAATTGCTTTTAGATTCTGTTTACTTGTTTGTGGTGACTGTTGGGAGATTTTTCACTCCAATTTTTTCATATCAGGCACATATAAATTTTTTACAGATCCATGTTTAAATTAAAAATACATGATGGTGTATTTTTGGTCTGGCATGACAGTCATGTACCCAAGAGTTTTAAATCAAAGTCTGGCTTGTGACAACTAAAGATAAATATTTTATTAACATTTGATCTTCTGGAGGTTATATAAAGGTGAAGAAATTGAATGTGTCACTTTTATGTGCCAGTGACTCTGATTCACCTCTTAAAGAATTTTCTACTCTGTGGCTTTCTTTCTTGACCAAGGGCTTCCTAAAACACTTCTTAATACGTTTTTCATTCTCTTTGACAATTTGATATGGCTCACAGAAATTACTGAGTACATACTCATTACTCCCTGAGAACCTACTATGTGAAAATTAAAACATAGCACTTCACAGAAAAGAAATAAATGTGATTCAAGATGGTATCCTTGATGATCTCACTGTCTAGTAGGGAAAACACAGCACTTCAGCAAATAACTATAATGCAAGACAGAAAGGGAAACGTAGCTTAAATGAGGAATAGAAAGAAGACTTCTATGGAGTCCACAGAAGGGAGAGCTGGCTTCCAGATGACTATTTCAAGAAATGTTTTTGGGGGCTATGGCACCTGAGTTGTATGCTGAGTTGGGTGGAGTTTGGACTTGAAGAAACGGGGGAATAATAATGACAACTCTAATTGAAGGAAATGGGGTTGATTTAGCCCACAATTCTTTGAGGTTTATTTTGCCCTGAAATTATGGGTCCTAGAAATCCCAGATGGTCTAGGACAGTCCTAACATCATCATGATATTGTTTACAATGGAGATAAGTAAGAAATATAGCTAAAAGGAGCTTAATGGTTACACCTCTGCAAAACTTTATTTAAATAAGCTTACCAAACAGGAAAAAAAATGTTGAGCTATGCTTTGATATATGATTTGGGAAATCATAGTGCTTTGAGTTTATAAAATAGTGACTTTAGCCTATTCTTGGGTGTTGAAGGGACTGGGTATGTTTGAGGGAGAAATTTTCATCTTAAAGTAAAAAATTATGTCTTGTGAGGCTTGTAAGTCAAAATTAAATATAAAAGTCTTCAAAACATATATTTAAGTATACCTTAAAGGGAAAATCTGTCTATACACTAAAGGCAGAAGAATACGTTTATAGCCCAACAGAAGTCTTTTAAGGATTAAAATTTCAAAAATTAGATATGTTATTTACCTCACTAACTACAAGCATTTATTATTTTCTATCATAAAAATGTATTAGATTAGACTTTAAAAGTATAAAACATTTTGTCTACACAGTAATGAATAGATTGATAAATCACAATTCATGTGAACTATAACAGTATAAGCTCATTTTTTATCTTAGCTTTTATTTTGCTTTTAGTCAAAAAAGTAAACTAAGTTTGTATTCACTTCCTTGATTATTACCAGTAGAAGCATTCACTATAAAAAGCGGTGTAGATTAAAAACTAGATCATAAGAACTTCGATACCAAAACAGGTCTGAGATGAGAAATTCATTTTCCAGTTCATTCCCAATTCCTTCATTTTATTAATCCAAGCCTTCTCTGGTTGCATATTAACCATTAAACCTACATTTTAGCAAGTTTCTTAAAACTTAATTTTTTAAAACTAGTTAGGGACACACGAGGGAAGTAAACCCTACCTATTAAGGCTAAGTATTTCTTGAATATCAACAGGGCAACAGATCCTTATAATTCATTACCTCACTGTTGATTCACCTGGCCCCCAATTGTTTGAGAGTTCCAACCAATGGAGAAAGACCAAGAACAGTTATATTTAGTGTAAAAACATGAATCAAGCTGTGATTATGTTGAGCACTGTTCAAATGAAAAGGAGATTTAAAAATCATTTTCAGAAGTGTCTAGTAGAACTATTTTCAGGTGTTTAAGCATAGTTATACATATTGCCTCAAGTCATCAGTTCCCTTTAGAATTGTGAATTTTCAGGTTATTTAATTTGATTGTGATGTTTTATATATTTTACGTTGTGAAACTGTAAAAAAAATGTGAAAAGAGCCCAAAGGCACAGGAGTAAGACAGACCAGAGTCCAAATACCTGCTCAACCACTTCTCAGCCTTGGGTAGGTCATTTATCACTTCTTGTCTTTGTTGTCTCTTCAGTAAAACGAGGACAGTCATTTGTGAACTTGGCTCAAGTATACCCAGTGTCTGGCGTAGTGCTGGCGTATTCACCTTGTAAAGCAGTTGTAAGAATGTTGTGTCCTTACAACAGGGACTATGGTAAATAAAAAAGTCACTCAAAAATAGTAGCCAAAAAGGGCAATGGTGATGATAATAATGAAACTATTTGATTTTATTTCATTTGATATATTGAAAACGACAGTGTTGCCCAGTGGATCCAGCCTGTAATAGACAGAAGGGCAAGGGCTTTGAAGTCAGACAGGCCAGGGCTTGAACAAGCCCTGACTGCGACACGGGCTAGCTGTATCGTTTGATACATACTGTTTTACCTCCTTGACCTCCTCTTGTTTAAAATTGATATAATGATTCCTGCTTCATAAGATTACTTCCAAGACTAACTGGCTAAAATATGCCAGATGCCCAGCAAAGGCCGGACATTGTAGGGACTGGCAATATTAGTTTCTTTCCCTGCATAATAAAGTATCACAGTATAAATGCTGATTTTGATGACTGGCTTTACAAACAAGGTATGTCCAACTCTTAAAGTGTCCAACTCTTAATGCGTCCAAACTCAAGAATCTGCTGTGTGATAATGCCTCAGTGATACAAATTAGTCATGACATTAAAAGAAATCAAGTTTGAGGCAGACATCTTTTTTTGCTCTTGTTATTTATTACAAGATATTTTCTACAAACACTGTGGGGTATTTTTAGTCATAAAAAAAGGTACAAGGAATTGGTGTCGGGCCTGTAAGATAGAGACAAGTCAGTCGTGAGCCTGAGATTTTGTTTGTTTGTTTTTTGTTATGTGTTAGTTGTATACATAAGTAAACTTCCATAAATGCATGCTAAACAGATTTGTGGGTGTTTGGAAAAGAGATTTTGCTGAGGTCTTTGGAAAGAGAGTTATACATATATACCATTAAATACTTTTACAAAAGATGCTTCAGAAAATGTAGCAGAGTTTTTACAGTGACATTTGTACTTTATTCACAACTCTTACCTTGTTGCATTTTATGTGATACTATTGGGCATACAACTATTTGTGATTTTTTTTAAGTTATTATATTATTATGAACAATGGAATTGCTTAAATCTTTTCTGGAAGGCTAGAACATTCTGGAACGCTGTGTTCCAGAAGTTAGGTTAACTTCACAAAATACAAATTGCTTCATGAGCAATTAATGTCCCTGTAGCAAAGGACTTGACCACCCATCCCTACATTTTTATGTCTATAAAACAGTTTCTCTCAGAGTTGAGATGTTTGAGATTTTTCTTTTGAGGTTCTTCTTCCTGTGACTGATAGAAATTAATCTGGATTGTTTTGTAAATTGAAACATCCAGAAAGGAATAAATGAATTAGCTGTAGTGCTTATTGAGACTAAAGGTTTTGGTATTTACTACTTTTATCAGTTATTTAATATATTTGCTTAATCATTTGAATTTGAATTCAGCTTAAAAAAACAATATTTTTAAAGTATGTTGCTAATTTTTGCAAAACAAAAAACCCATACCTAGAATATTTGGGAAAATTGTTTAGACCTCACATAACGTTTCACAATAAAAATCAGTTCACAGACTGTATGATTCTTTTTAATGCCTAAATCAGATGATGTCACTCTATTCCAGTGGTGTCCCATCTTGCCCAGAATTAAGACCGCACAATCCTTATAAAAGCCGTCTAGGGCCGAGGAGATCTGCTTCCCACCCTCAATCCCCTGACCTCTGTCCTACCACTGTTCCCTCATGCAGTCCATTCCAGCCATCCCGCCTCTTTGCTGTCCCCTGAATGTGCCAAGCAGGCTTCCTTCTGCCTTAGGGTGTTTGCGCTTGCTCTTTGCTCTGTCTGAAATATTCTCAGTTCTATGAACATTCTGATAAAAAATGCCAACAGTGAAGTCTTTCTGCCAACCTTGTTTCAAATAGTAATTTCCTTATTGCTGGGATCCCTTTTCCTCGTCATCTTGCATTGCTGCTCTCCCTAGCACTTATCCCCATGTGATAAAGTATGTACTTTATTTGATTTTTGTTCATTGTCTGTCTCCCTTCTCCACTCTGCCAGAGTGTAAGCGCCATGTAGATGGAGATCATGTCTTTTCTGATGTATTCCCAGAGCCTAGAACAGTATCTCATGCATAGTAGATGTTCACTAAGTGTTTGTTGAATAGTAGAGCATGTTCATCAGGAAAGTATTCACGTCTCTCAGACAGGGCTGTTGCAAATGGTTGTACAGGGATGCATTGCACACTAGGGATGCATTTCTCACCGGAGCCAATGTGATCAGCAACCCCACCCTTGAGTTGTGCAGTGCACAACCTGTGCAGCCATGTGCTATGGCCCTGTTCTCAATATCCCCATAGATTTCAAAATCAGGGATTGGAGACACAGGTGTGACTCAGGAAGTATAACACAACATTGGAAAATAGACAAATAAACTTTAATTTTCTCTGAAGCTTCATGTGATGCAGAAACTACTTTTGATTACACTCCTATTCTTTCTGAATTTCAAAAATGTAAAAAAAATGTAGAGATCCTGCTCATTTACCTATGAGATGCTGGCTGAAGGTTGGCCAATGGCCAATAAAATTTTAGTCTTCATATTTATGGATGAAAATTTTGAAATTAAAAGTGGTAGGTGTGTGACCATGTTGGACAGTTTTTAAGAACTTATCAAAAACGCTATCAGTATATGTCATTGGCCTTGACCTCAATTTCGTGTTCTTGAATTGCCACTGGGCTCTTAAATAGAGGCTAATTCTTTACAGAAATTGCTTGGGTGTTTTCTAAACTATACGCGTAATTTTGGCCTGATTCAAAAGTATAATGTCAGACAATTTTGTTATCAACAGAAATCACTGTAGTCATATAGAGCTTACTATCTGCTAGGTATTTTTCATGCGTTATCTATTTCTTCCCAAACTTCTGTAAAGTAAATATTATTTAATCAACCATTACAGATATGGATACAGGTTCAAAAAAGTAAGTAGCTCCTGTGTAACTTATAAATAGTGGAGAAGGGACTTCATTCCATGTAAGTGTGAGTCCAAAGTTGGCACCATGATTTCCCTCCTCCTAACTCCTCCTACAGAATAAATCATTGATGTAAATAATTCCAAAACTCCTACTAGCTTAATAATATTCATGTTTAACAAGTTTAGCATATTGAAGTGTAAAAAACATTCTAAAATAGAAGCCCCCAGGAATAAACCTGTTCAGGTACTAGAAAATTAAATATTTTTTAAAAAGAGAAACTGCGAGAGAAAGCAAGCACATGTTGTATTTATTTTTGTTTGTATCTATATACAAACATTATACCATCACTTAGGTCTCAGTAATATAAATGGTTTTGGTCCAAGGTGTGTGTGTGTGTATCCATGATTCTGAAATCGTGTGATTTCAGATGTTATGATGTAAAAAATGACAGACAGGTTTATATTTTAAGGATTCTTGGACTCACCAATTATATTATCTTCATGAAAGATTCATTTCCTTTTCACCTGACTTCCGCCCGCCCGGGTAAATCAACCACTTCCCCTTCATGTCCTCCCTCAGCACTATTCAGATCTCCATATAACAGTTTAGTCCTCTAAGTATGTGACCCAGTACAAGCCTGTAAGCTTCCTCCAAATAGGATTATGTCGTATTCATCTTTGTGCCCCAGCCCCTAGCGTGACATCTGGCACATAGCAGAAACGCAACAATAACCATCCACAGAATGCATAAATTAACAAAGGAATCCCCCAAAACTTTTTAAAAGGGACTTATTGATGATCATCAGACCCAAAATTGTTCTGCATGACTATTCACCATTTTCTTTCATATCTCTGTTTTGTTTTGCAAGCCTGGTCACTCTCTCCTTAGAATTCTCTCCTGCTCTTTTCCCCATGATATATTCCTAGTTCTTTTACCACTCTAACCTTCCTTCCTATTTTTACCTCTAATGCCACCACTTCTTCCCCTTGCTCCCTAACGTGGAGTCTCTCCAAGACTCAGTGTTTGTTTTTCCTAGGTCAAGTTCAGTGATAAGTTCTGAAAGGATATCTGCACTCATGTATTGAATTCCTACCCCAATTTTGGTGTGTGCCCTTTCCACGACAGCCCTGTGCCTCCAAATGCCTACTGAACATCCCATATAAATGGTCCATTGTCAGCTGCAGTGTAATATATCTAAATCCCAACTCTTCATCCTGTCCCCACCCCAAGCCAACACCCTATGCCTTGTTCTTGAGGCACCAAACCTTAGTTTGATCCTGACCACCATGCCAAGGACTTAGTCTTTTTTTTTTCCTTCTCATTCTGATTGTATGGAAGTATAACATCTTTAACAATTAATCGAAACTATGGGATCTTTACCCAGAAAAGTAGTCATACTTAGAGACTACTGCAAACAATCTCAAAATCCCAAGGGTTTCATGTTGGCCTCTAAAAAGTATCAATGAACTGCAAGTAAAAACCCCTCATCCACTGAGAAATCTGACACATTAGTGAGAGCGCAAGATACCCAGAGGATCATTAAAGATACTTTTGAGTTACTTCTCAGATTTGCCTGGAGCCAACTTTAGCACCAAATTATTCCTAATCAAGTCACATTCTGAGGGACAGGGTCTTAAGACTTCAATATATCCTTTTGTGTTTGTGTAGAGAGTGGGGGACAACACGCCCTGTAACAATAACATCTCAACCTAGAAAACGTCAGAAATAAAATGTAGTCTAATTGAATAAGCCCTAACCGGCTTTCAGAATCCATCTCTACACATTACCCTGAATAGCTACTAGCCATCATGAGAGTTGGCAAGAGAGAGGAGACTTAAAAAACTCCGGTCTTTATATTAAGTAGAAGAAGGAATGATGATAAACTGGTATTCTATGATTACAGTATTCTGTGGTTAAACGTGTAAGAATAGGTAATAATTCACAGAAAAAAATGGTGAAACTTATTCTCCCCAAAAAGCTATGGAGTGAAATATCAATTTTAACCTTAATTACATTCTTTAATAATTACATTTGTTTATTATTCACTTTGCCTTGGGCAATGATGCTAACTTATTAGTCTGTGTATTAGTTCTTAGGAAACCATTTTTCACCAAAGCTTAGGGAGAAAGAAACATTTATCATATTAAAGAATTTGTTTAATATTCTATTGTTTTTTCTGAAAATGGAAATAGTATCTGGTCAGTACCCTTCTTCTTTCATTCAAACTTGTGTTATTTTAATTTTAGAATGTTTTTAATACAGTGACAAACTAGGAAGCAAAGATTTAAAGTAAAAGCCCTGGCCTGAGAATCTATGTCAGATCCCTGGCTTTCCTGCATGTAATATTATATCATTTCACCTCTATGCGCTATGAGGTAGCTCAGCAGTAAATATTCATTCATTCGTTCATTCCCTCTTTAACTAACAAGAGGTGCAAACTCAAAATCTGCAGGGACCAGCAAGTAACATGAATGAGTGACTCAGTTCTCACTGTTGGCAAGACACAGGGATCACTGGAGAGTGAAAAAATTAACTAAAGAGCACATAACCCTTCTAAAGATGGCAGCTGCCAATCAGCCACAAATAGCTATTGCCTGCCTTGTAAGAATCCTGCAGATTTTTTAAAAAGAACCAGAGATACAAATTTTGATGTGAAATTTCCCAATTTTTATTTTTTATTTAATTTTTTTTTTAATTTTTGAAACTGTTTAATAAATTAATTTATGAAGGTAACATTGTTTAATAACCTTATATAGGTTTCAGGTGTACAACATTATAATTCGATATAACATTATAATTCGATATCTGTGTACACTATGGCGTGCTTACCACCGATCATCTAGTTTCCACCCATCATCATACATTTTGACCCCCTTTACCCATTTAACCCTCCCCCAGCTCCACTTCCCTCTGTTAACCACCAGTCTGTTGTCTGTATCTATGTTTGTTTTTGTTTTGTTTTGTTTCTTTTTTTGTTTTGTATTCCACATAAGTGACATCGTGTGGTATTTGTCTTTGTCTGACTTATTTCACTTAGCATAATACCCTCAAGGTCCATCCAAGTTGTTGCAAATGGTAATATTTCAGCTTTTTTATGGCTGAGTAGCATTCGTGTGTGTGTGTGTGTGTGTGTGTGTGTGTATATATATATCATCTTCTTTGTCTGTTCATCCATTGATAGACACTTAGGTTGTTTCCACCTCTTGGAAATAGGAGTGAATGTATCTTTTTGAATTAGTGTTTTCACATTCTTCCAATAAATACCCAGATGTAGAATACATGGGTCATATGGTAGGTATATTTTTAATTTTTTGAGAAACCTCCATACTGTTTTCCATAGTGGCTACACCAATTTACAATCCCACTAACAGTGTATGAGGATTCCCTTTTCTCCACATCCTTCCCTACACGTATTATTTCTTTTCCTTTTGATAAAAGCCATTCTAACAGGTCTAACATTGTGGTTTTGAAGTTTCCCAATTTCTAAATCTTGGCAACCAATTAAAATATTTTTAAATCCTGAAGTTCAAACAAAACATATCTGAATCCATCCTATAGACTGCACATTTAACCATTGAAATAAACAAATATTAATCATGTGACAGGCCCTGGGAATAGAAAAGCATATACAACTTCTACCATCATTAGAGATAACTGAGGGCAAACTGTATTTATAAGCTGCTCTTAATCATCCTTGAAAGAGTTTATTTACATTGCTTTGGTGATTCACTTTCTGGTTTTCCCCTCACTCCACTGGCCACTGCTTCTCTTTCTCCTTTCCTGAATCTCCCTCCTCCTTTTGACCTCTAAATGCCGGTTCTCTCTGGCTTGGTCCTTGAACGTCTCCTCTACGTTTCCTTACACCCACGTTGGACACCTTACTCTTTTCACAACTCATCAAGTATGTTGTTGTCTCAGAGCCTTTGTACTTTCTGGCCTATCTGCCAGAAAACTGGACTCCCTAATTGGGTGATCTTACCCAATCTGTTGATGGCCGTAAACATTTTCTATATGCTGAATATTTCTTAATTTCTATCTCTAGCCCTGATTTCTCCCCTGAACTCTAGACGCATGTGTTCAATTGCCTACCTGAAATCTCTACCTGGATACTTAAGAGATATCTCAAATTTAATATGTCTGCTAATAAGTTCTTGATTCCCCCGTTCAACCTACTGTTCCCATTGTACCTATTTTCAATAGATGGTATCATCCATTCGGTTGATCAAAAATAAAATATTTTGAAACCTGGCTTAAATCTTCCGTTACCTTTACCACCATATCCAATCCATCAACAAGTCCGATTCTCTCTGTCTTCAAAAGATATCCTAACTCCGAGCACTTTTCAGCACAACTTTCATGACCACATGGTCCCAAATCACTACCATGTCTCCCATGGACTATTATAATAGCCCCCAATAGCTCTCAGTTTTGCCACTCCCTACCCTGGCAGACAGAGTGACCCATAACTCATATCACTCTCTTGCTCCAAACTTTCGGATAGATACTCATTTCCTTTCTGAAATCCAAAGTCCTAAGGCCTGGCCTTCTGCTGCATTTCTGGGCCCGTAGGTGGATCATGCTCGCTCACACCACAATCTCCCATCACATTCGCCTCTTTGCTCCTCAGGGCCTTTGCAAGGGCTGTTCCTGCCACCTGGAATGCTCTTCCCCCAGATCACTGCAAGACCCAGTTCTTTACTTTAGCCTGGACTTTGCTTAAATGTCACACATCTATCCACAAAAGCTATCCAGAACTATCCAGAACTTATCCTGAAAGGATGTTGTCTAATTACATATACCTTCCTTGCCTGTCTCCACTGCCAGAAGGAAAGGCTGTAAGGCAGAGATCTCATTGCTCTGTCTCTGTACGTGGCAGCGGCTGGATGCTCAGTCATACTTTCAAGTGCATAAATATATCCATAAATCCTACACTTTTAAATATCACTCTTCCAACAAAATTCAAATCACTTTTCTGGTTACCTATTGCTCAAGTTTTTCCATTAACCCATAGGCAGAAAAAAGCATCAAAGTTAAAGGCTTTGTACAAGTAAGTTCTCCAGTTTCCAACCCAAAAGGTGTTTCTGGGTCAGTTCATGTTTTTGGCTGCTGATAGGCAGGTCACGTGGAGATTTGCCCACAGGTGTTAGCGAAGAGCTATTCAAATTCATGGAGTGGCTTGTTGGGCCACCGTGGGCATCGCAGCAGTTCCCAAAAACCTGGCTGTAGACTGATGCTGGTGTTGAACATTTTCACTAATCTGCTGTAAAATAAGGACACTGAAATACCTTTGTTTTGTTTTTTTTATTGTGGTGAGCACACTTCACATGAGATCCGCTCTCATAACCAATTTCTCAGTGCACAATACAGTATTGTTAACTCTGGGCACTGTTGTAGAACAGGTCTCTAGAACTTACTTATCTTGTATAACTGTAACTGTACGAAATACGTTTTTTGTTTTTCATGAAGGTATATTCGTCAAATTAAAGGTGCTTTTTATTCCACGATTGTTTCCCTCTTATTTTTTCTGATTTTGGTAATATTTCTTTCTTGACTAAAATGATCGTCTTGATACCTGTGTTTTGTTGTTCTTTTGGGTTTTTTTTTTTTTTTTGCCTTAATGTTCTTACTCAGCAAAAGAAAAAGTGGGCAACTCTATGTCAGCTTCCCATTCTTCTTATGAAATATTACTGTTCTATAAAGTTCAAAGGTAGGGACTTGTCTGTCCATACTATTAGGTTGGTGCAAAAGTCATTGCGGTTTAAAGATGAAAAATAATTGCAAAAACTGCAATGACTTTTGCACCAACCTAATATTCGGCCTGAAATCCCCGCCTTCGGATGCACTCCTTTGAACCATACACACAAGGAAAGCTTTGTTTTCAGAAAGTCACTGTTGAGTTTACATGTTACCCGAGAGGATCCTACAAGTTCTGTAAGCCTTTTCCTTTTAGCAAATGAAGACAGCTTGATTCATCGAATAAGGTAATTTTCATTTTGGCAGGGTAAGGTCGGAAGAGTCTGGCCAGAGACTTTGAGACCTAGAACATGTTAGTTCCAACATACAGGAGCAAGTCCCCAAACCATGGTAGGTGGCTCATCCCTGGGGCTGGGGAGACCAGTGTTGTTCTGGGGTAGCTTCAGCAGTGACGAACTTTACCTGTCTTACAGTTTCTCATGAGTTGACCTGCTGATACTAAATAGCATATTCTTTCCACTTGGTTTGGTTCAATTTCCTCTGGCTCAAAGATTATCGTCTAGTGTGTATTACTTTCTCAGCACTGTCATGGCCAAGAAGAATACAACTGATAGAGGACAAGTCCTCCCCGTGAGCACCCACCTTTGGGATTCAGGGAGTGAGTTGGTGTTGACATCCTTATTTCTGATCAGCCTTACCTCGCCATCCTACCTAATCAACCAGTATTTGGGAGCTATGACTGATGAGACCATTGTGTTATGACTGAGGTAGTACACCCAAAATGAATATTAAGCCCTGTGGAAGATGAGATATTGCCAAGAGAAAGAGGAAAGGACAGTGACTCAGATGCTTTAGCCTAGTTAAAGCCGAATAAAATGACTAGATTCAACTCTAGGCATGTTTATATTTCATCTTACTGTTGCATTTCATATTCAAAAAAAAAATTATTGCATATCATTTTTGACTGAATAAGTCAAAATTTGGATATCGCTACTAAGGTACATTAGTAATCAATATTAATATAAAAACTTACTTATTGAAAAGTAGTATATATAAGCTTTTTAAAAATGCCCATCTGGTCCACATCTCAACTTGGAAGAATATTTCAAGTGCTCCCAGCCCTTAGTAAAATCATTAATAATGACACTAAAGATATCATTTCCACACCTGCCATGAAACTAAGCACTGACCCAGATGCTCAGGATCTAAAATTAATCAGCAGCAGCCTCATTTGAGAAATTTAATTCACATTGCTTCTCCTGTATTCCCATTGGGCACTCAGTTGTTAACAGAAACTATGATATCTGGAAAATATTGGTACAGCAGAATTCTTAATGAAGAATTCTAGTAGAGCCAGACATTCTGGGTATAAAGCTGAGATATAAAGTGGTGTATAAAGCTGAGGAGTCAGAAATTTCATTTCCCAGAGAATTTCAGTATCTGTATTCACTTATTTATTCTACGACTAGTCATTGAGCCACCACTAAGTGCCAAACACTAGATTTGGTGCTTAAACAAGACACCGGAACCTTGTTCCCGTGGAACTCAGAGTAAAGGAAACAAGAAAAGAGTAAACAAACTAATCAAATAGTCATCAGGACTGCTATTTATTTTATCAGTTTATCAGGACTGCTATTTATTCACAAAATACTAAGTGCCCACAACATGGCCGGCATTGGACCAGGCACTGGCAATGCAGCATGTTATAAAAGGAGACAGTTTCCTTGACCTCACGGGATTTTCATTCTAATGGGAGTGACAGAAAACAAATGGGTAGAAACACTGCCCCCCCCCCCCCCGCCCCAAAGCTGTGAGAAGTGCTTAGAAGGAAATAAACAAGGTACTTGGATAGAAAACAATACAACTGGGGAAGAATTTAAGCAGAAAGAGTGGCCTGGGATGCTTTCTCCAAGGAGTTGCTTTCTGACTTATACTTGAAGGATGAGAAGGAGGCGACCATGTGAAGAGAAGAGGCTTCCCCAGGCACAGGGAAAAGAGAGCTCTGAAACTTTGAGATAAAAGCACTTGGATGATTTCTGGAAACAAGGCCACGGTGACTAGAGTATGCTCAGTAGGTCAGGGGAAGAGAGGCCTCAGACAATGAATAAGAGAGAAACTGTGTAGGAGTTTGGATTCTATGCTCCGTACTAAGATTTAAGCAAAAGGATGACATACTCCAATTTGCCCTGTAAGAAGGCCACTCTGCCTGGAGGAGTTGCAGGAGGAGGCCAGGCCAGGAGATGAGTTCGGGAGTCTTTACATCATCCAAATTACTGTCAATGCCGTCTGGCTGGAGTGGTGGTGGCAGAAATAGAAAGGAGCATGTAGACATAAATTATGTTCTGGAGGTAGAATATTAGGAAAGGTGCATCATGACAGGTTAGTAAAAAGACCAGTCAATATGCATCCTGGCCCTACTTGTTCCTGACCTTTGTGGTACCAGGAACTAACTGTTTAAAGGGAGAACTTACCCTTTCCTCTTAAGAGTGCTTCTCCTGGCCCTATTTGCCTTGCCGGTTATTTTATTCTTAAAGTTCTCTTAAGGTTATTCTCTCTGTGGTCACTCAGGAGCTGGGTGTAAACCAGAACTCCAGGGAAAACTTGGCTTATTACCTGAGCAGACATGCAGCTATATGAAATCAGATTATTAATATAGAAAACCCTTCTCAATGTGTCTTCTGCAATTGAAGTTTCTATTACTTTCAGTTTTTCCTTGGTCAAGTCTTGAGATTGGCTTAAATCTCATGAACTTTTTCTTAGATGTTTAAACAGAAACTTCTATTGGATAATTTGTTTCTTAGAACGATTTTTTTATATATAATTTCAATCCTAAATTTAAAAACGTAGATTATTTTTACCCACTTCTTTAATGACAGTGTAGAAAATGTTTCCAAGATCCAAATTCAGCTCTCAGAGAATCCCAAAATTTCTAAAATCTCTAACTGAAGTAAAAGTAACTTCCTGATAAGTGGTATGATTTCTTCTCTATTTGTACGTTTTCTTCTCATTAAGTTCATCTTGATGTACATTTTTTCTCAGATAATTACTTATTTCACCAACGTTTTCAATTTAATCACTCAAAATAATTTATTTTACTCTGTTATAAGCCTCAATCTTCTAACTTTAATAAATGTATTAGTATATTTATTAATAAACTATAATTTATTTGTTTTCTTCTATATTATTTTTTAATTAAATTTGCCACATTTGCCAGAGGTTTGTCAGTATTATCTGAAGAACATTTTCTTGGTCTCAGCTATCAATTTTACGTAAGATAGGTTTCTCTATTCTCAGTATATTTTTTATTTTTTTTATTTCTATCTTTATTATTTTTCTTTCTCTCCAGCTTTCCTTAATTTCTTTTGTCTTTTTTTCCTGAATTCCTATATGTAATGTTTAGTTCTCATCTTGTACTGCTTTTCTTTAAAAAGCATTTATGGCTGTGAATCTACTACATAAAACATCTTTGGCTGTATCTCACAGGTTTCTGTTAAAAAATGTTCTCACATTTGTTATTTTCTAGTTTGCTTTATTCAGTTATTATTTATGTGACTGCTTCTAAATGTCCAAGTAATTTGGGATGTTTCTTTCCTTTAAAGTTTATTATATTATTATATTAATGTGTTATATTGTATATTAATATATTTCTAGTAATATTTTATGAAGATAAGAAAGTTATCCAATTTCTACTTTAGAAATGCAATGAAATTTTTAGGGTCCAGATTAAAATGATTAGTGTTTGTAAATAGTGATACTTGAGAAGATACTTTTCTTGTTCTTAAGTGCAAAGTTATATCAATGCATAGGTATTTATTCAAATATTAAATAATTCACATGCTTTATGTCATTAATTATTTATTTTTGTCTCCTTGACCTACCAGAGAATTATAGAAATGCATGAAATTTGGATACTACTCATGTGATTCCTTGAAATTCTAACAACTTTTGCTTTTCATAGGATGATGTTATGTTATTCTGTGCTTAGTGTCTCATGACTCTCATGACTTTTTTAGGGTTCTATCTTATATTAATATGCAATTGATCTTTTGTCCAATTTATTCTTCATATAAGTATACCACTCCTCCTTTTTCTCTTCATGCTTTCCAAATATATCTTCTCTTATTCTTTTATTTTCAACTTTATTATACTTTTTTTATGTCGTGTAAGCATAATTTCTTTGAATTTGATTTTTAATTTCAGTTAATTTTGAAATCTTATGTATCTTTGATATAAAAAAGTCTCTCTCTCTATATATGTGTATATATATATATATATATATATATATATATATATATATATATATACATACATATATATATGTATAAATAAGTTCCTTATTTTGGAACTTTTATCAGGGGCCTACAGTAACTCTCATTACAGACTTTGTCAGATGACAGAATTGCACCAAAAGAGGTCGAATTCATTGACCTCTGGTGTTCCAGATGGGATAGAAACACAGGAAATAATAGACCTGTTGGCTATATTTATAAAGATCAGGTTTGATGGGAAAGGAGAAATCAAGCATCTACCATGAACTCTATTACTTACACCTGGTAGCAGGCCGCAAGAACAATGCAGAAGAAACTTCTTTCAAAAGAAAAAGGCTTCTTTAATCTCCCTAATCTTAAACTTTTCCAGCTAGACTTCCGTATCTGTCTCCCTTTTGCCTCTGACTTCATCCAAAACCCCTCACCAATCATTTAATGACTGTTCAGTGTTGTGCCATATTCCTTGGGAGAGACGTGAAAATGTAAGACTCAGTTCTTGCTCTGACAGATTTTACAAAATAACTGAGGAGACAAAAAGCCATGCAAAATTAACAATTAAATACTACTCTATTTGAAATTAATTATTAGTGAAAGAGACTTTTATAGAAAAGATAGAGAATTATTGGCTGCAATAGGCAGCCAAAACATGCCATGGAAGGGAGCTTTATAGGCCAGGGTTGAATTCAGCTCAAAGGAGTGACTGATTGTCACGTTGTGTACCCTACCTCCGTGGTTCCCAAATGCTTTTCCCTTCAGGACTTCTGGAGACACCTGTTCAGTAGGTCTGGGTATGGGTCCCAGGAATCTGTATTTTTCAAATATCTCCAGTGATTCATATGAATGGCCAAATTTAGAAAAATATTGCTTTGAATGATCTCATCATACACTCTGAAACTGTTTGTTCCTGTGCTGCATAAATCTATTAGGCATCCCTGAAGGTCTTACTTAAAGTTTCCATTTGTCTTCCAAAGATCCAATAAGACACAAAAACTATGGTATCTTACAGGTAGCATTTTCCAAGTCAGGGTAAAAAATATCAGGCATGTATCCCCATCTTTTGATCCTGTGACAAATTTAATTGCCATGTCCAACAACATAACAGCCTATAAGTCATTAGCCATCACTGTAAACTATAAACAAGCAACAACCAATCCCAGTTATTGCCAGTTTAAAATATTATGGTGCCATTGGGTGGGGAGAGCAACCAGGATGTGAAGTAATGGGAATGAATAAATGAATGAACTGGATATGTTTACGCTGGAGAAAGAAAGATTCAGAGAAGACATGATAGCTCTCTCCAAATATTCAGAGTTGGCATGTTGAAGAGGAAGTAAACTTGCTCTGTGTAAAGAATGGAGCCAATGAATGAGGTCTACATACAGGTATTCAATATGAAGAAGAAATATATAAATAGCCTGGAGGAATAAAGGTTCCCATCTCGGGAGCTCTTCAAATAATGCAAGCCTGGCATTTGTATTAAGCATCCTTTAAGAAGTTCTTCCTATGCCAGAGATACTAAGGGATAGTCCCATAAAGAAATACTAAAATGGCCAATCTTAGCTTAGCAAGAGACATTTTCCCTGGTGTCAGTGTTGGAAAATTTGGTTGCCTGGCAACCAGTAAATATCTATGATGCAATAGAAAATCATTAGTTTGTTGTCTGAGTTGATTGTATAATTCCTAACGCCACACTTGGTTCATTGCATTGATGATAAGTATTCCCGTTATAGTTTGTTACAAATCAAGATGGTGTTGAGCTGCAACTTGCACAGTTCCAATCTTTATCAAACACTAGCCAGCTGCACAACTTAGTCATAAGGCACACACTAGAAATAGATGTTTGGTCCATGCAGGAGGTGATAGGATCAGATAGTGAGAATGGAATAATTTGGGGGTCTGTAAAACTGTTAAATAAAGTTAAATCCGGTAGAATTCTTAGAGTGAGTGTACAAGTTTAGTCACAAACTCTTCAACTTTGGAATTCTGTGGATTTTTAGTAAGTGACTAATGCCAGCATTTAAGGTATAGAATAAAGTTTAAATATATAACACACTTTAATCATGATTTTCCACTCATAGTTTCCTGGGAAACTGACAAAATATATCTGGATAGTTTAAAAGTTTGATCTCATTTATAAAGGTTGCTTTACATTATAAGAACCAAAGAACTGGTATTTGTCAAACTTCCACATTAAACATCTGCCAAGATATCTTATTAGGTTTTAAGAATAATGACTCGGTACATAAAATAAACCATGGAACCCTGTCAGATTCTATCCACACTAAATAGCTGAGACACTCATTTCCCCTCCTTTGTTTGATCTTTCAAACCCAAATCATAATTTTAAAAAGTAATTGATTTTGATTAATCTCTCTTTCTCCCTGAAAGATTTAGAATTGCTTTAGGTACCTTCTTATTATCCAGTCCAGGACATTTGTACAACAATATAATTAATAGCATTTTTAATGAAAATGATGGCATATTAATTGGTAATCTTTGGATGAGTGTTCTTCCTAATTACTTATTAACCTTTAAATCAGATATACACAAGGGAATCAAGCAAGATTCATATTTTTTAGTATCTGAAAGCTTTTTCAAGGTTCTTTTTATAAAAAGAATCCAGAGGAACTGTTTTTTTCCCCCAGAGGAAACTCAAAATTGTATCAGGAGCTAAGTGTGGTATGATGCTTAACACATTAATATGCTATACAAGTTTTCAGTGTATCTATTCTTGGCATTTCAGTGAATCATCATTAACAGAAGTATAGTTTAATAAGATACTATAGATGATGCCATAATTTTTTCTTTATCATTTAAGTTTGTAGCTGGTTGCAAAAGGTATTGAAAAGAAGGAAAAAAAGCTATTATTAGTTGAGATGGTCTACTTGAATATTTCAATATATATACTAGAAAATGAGGGGGTCTAGACTCACATTAGATTACTAGATGTTTGGCCCCAAATATCAAGTTTGACTTCATGGAGCTGGAAAAGCTTTGTAGATAAGGCAGAGTGAATCTGACTCATTGTCGTTTAAACAGTAAGTCCATTTTAATGGTTGAACATAAACTAGATGAAGAGACAAATAAGTGGTTTTCAGAGGGCAAGAGTCCAATTTCATTTTCTCTGATAAAGAAAAGCCTACTCCAGGGTCTTCTCCGTGGTTCTGCCTTTCTCTGAGTTTATTTGGCCTTTCTGTCTAACACTGTTCAATGAGAGTTACCATTTGAAGGTCAAAATTGCTTTACACTCCTTCTGGAGATTAATTTTGTACCTGTCCCTTACCTCTAGGCCTTTACCCCTTTACCTTTTTTTCCCCCCTCTCTCTCTCTGTCTCTGCTTCAATTCATTCATCAAGTGTCTTTATTGAGATCCGGTATGATCCAGGTTCTATCTTTGGCAGAGAGGATACAACAGTGAAGATATCATACGTGCCCTCAAGTTGCTGATAGTCTGGTGGGGGAGGAGGGTCAGAGATGAGTATCAGAGCACTGACATACAGTATGATAAGTACCAAGAAGAGTATCTGTGTGCCTCGGAGCATGGTAGATTCTAGCGTGTGTGCTCTGGAAGCACATTGCGAATTAGCCAACTCAGACTGGGGATTGGGGGAGATCAGGGAAACTTCTCATCAGACTTGACTGGAAGAATGGAGGTGGTGGTGGGAGATAAAAGGGCGGAACATGCCATCTCTGAATCTTCCTTCTCTTAACTCCACAAGGCCACCTATTTTCCAGTTATTTCATCTGTCCTTTTGCCCACTTTCCTATGTCTATCTTCCATGTCTCCCTATTGGATCATTATCTGCTTAAAGAGTAGGCCCTGTGAGGACCATCTATCAAACAATTACACCACAATAAAAAATAAGGCACTGCTGAAAGATCCCGCTGCAGACTGGAGGAGGCGGCAGGTGAGAAGAGAGTCTGAATGTTCTTTCTCCTGCAGTGCTTTGCCGCCCAATTCCAAGAGGTCTGTATGCAGTTGTAGATAAAGTTATAACTGTGACTCTGCTCACCGTTCCAAAGAAAAAGCAAAGACAAAATCCTAAACTGTAGAAAGATCCGCGGTAAACACATAGATACATTCGGAAATATATTTTAAAATGGATAGATAAAATGTTTTTTGAAAGGAAAACAGACAAATGAAAGAAAATATTAACAATAACAGCTGCTGCCAGTTACTGAGCACACACTATACATTGTCAGCTGTGCCAGCCATTTTCAGTATATAATATGTAATTCTTAAAACAATCCCGGAAGGCAGATTCTTAAAACAAGTCCTACAGGAGAGAGAGAGAGAGAGAGAGAGAGAGAGAGAGAGAGAGAGAGAGAGAGAGAGAGAGAGAGAGAGAGAGAGAGAGAGAGAGAAGGAAGGGAAGGAAAGGCAGGAAGGAAGGAAGAAGGAAAAACAAATCCTGGAACAGTCTTTGTCACCAAGTTTGAGCTTAGTAACTATTTCTTGAATAAATCAATATTTCTTCTGTTTGCTTGGTGTCTGTCTCCTCTCCCCCACCTCTGGGATATAAGTTCCTGACAGCAGGAACACTTTGCCTTTTTCTATATCCCAAGCATCTAACATGGAGGCTGGCATATGATAGTCACTCAATAAATACACCTTTTTAAAAAAAGACAAGGAAACTGAGACTTAGCATGATTCAGTATTCTATGCAAAATCACATATAAACTGGGATGATTTTGAATTTGATGCAGGTCAACCCATGCCCTTCTTCCATCCACATCACAACAATCTGTCCTTTCCTTCTGCAAGTCATTCTCAATCTCAGGCCTGCTCGTATTCCAGATACTTTTCTGTCTATCATTCACCAATATGGTTTTGTTTAAGGGACTTGGCACAATAGCACGTATTGATGCATACAGTTGATCCTTGACCCCCTGCGCAGTCAAAATCCCCCATTTAACTTGACTCCTCAAAAACTTTACTACTAATAGACTACTATTTATAGGGAGCCTTACTGATAAACAAACAGTCAATTAACACATATTTTGTATGTTATATGTATTATATACTGTATTCTTACAATAAAGTAAGCTAAAGAAAAGAAATGTTAATTAGGAAATCATAAGGAAAATACATTTACAGTATTTATTGAAAAAAAAAATCCGCATATATACGAGTAAGGAGACCCGTATAGTTCAAAGCCATGCTGATCAAGTGTCAACTGTATATAGGACATACTTATTTATCGTAGTGATTATCAGATTTCCTCAAACATAATTTAGGGGGAAAGAAGAATGGAAAATTTTATTCTTCCTGCTTTTCTGAAAAAGCGCTAGAGGAACACAGAGGCAGAATGGATTGCCTCTCCCCTGCAGAGGGAGTGGGGCTTCAGCTATTGAGATACTGTACTTCATTACCTCATCGGAATTTATTTATATTATTAAAAGGTACAGACAAACTTACTGATGCCTCACGGCTCATTGTTATAATTACCTAAGGTCATTATGGTAACCTAGCATGTGGCACAGACTGTAATCTCACGATGTAAGACCGTAGTGAAGTACAGAACTGGTAGTGAGCCTGGCTGATTTGGGAGAAAGGCAGAAGGAAAGCAATGGGCTGTTAGGAATTCCAGGATGAAGACCCACAATTATGAGCATCAGAAAAATCCAGGTGACTCATTTCACAAAGAGTGGTCATTGATGGTTTGGGTAGCTTATCATGCTGGATTCCAGCTCCTTTCATCTTTCTAGTTCTAGATTTTTCTGATCCTTTCTGTGATAATCCTTTATCTCTATTTTTTTTCCTATTAGCTGGGCAAAATTAAAGATTGCTAATATTGACAATGTTATTACAGGGAGTTATGCACTCTCATGTACTAGGGAAGTATAAATTGGCTTAGACTTTTTGAGAACAATTTGGAAAAATGAATTATATTCTTAAATGTTCATAGTTTTCAACTCAGCCATTCCATTTCTAGATATTTATACTAGAGAAATACTTATGTATGTGAACAAAGAGGCACATACAAGGGTGTTCATGTCAGTAGTATTAATAATAGTCAAAAGTAAAAACAATCACAAAACTAATCAATAAGGTAATCCAAGGAGGGAATTGGTTAAATAAACTATGGTGCTATGAAATACATGTGACATTTAAAAAATAAGGTAAAATTACTCTGTCTATCTATCATCTACGTCATACACATCTGACTTGGAAAAATCTCCAAAATATATTATTTAGTAGGAAATGTACATAAAATGCTGCATATAAATTGCAGCAGCTAACCTGTACCAAGAGACCCAATGATGATAATGGCTTTTAACCATATGGTATAGACCAATGACAAAGAAGCTATTTCTCTCTCATATAAGATGTGGTAGGTATTTCAGTCATTCAAGGCTGGAATTCCTTCCACATCAAGGCTCTGCAATTCTTTAAGCCTTAGACTCTTAGAATCTTATAGTCAAGGCTGGGTCACTTGGTCACTACATCCAAGTTCCAACCAGCCTTAAGGGAAAGGAGAAAATATGGCAGATCTCACTCACCATCTTAAGGGTCCCAACTTGGAGATAGCACACATCACTTCAGTCACAGTCTATTGGTGAAAACTTAGCCAAACATCCACCACGAGGGGTTGGAAATGCAGCCGTTGGCTAGATGACCACATACCCAACCACAGATTATTCTAGTGAAAAGAAAAAGGGAATACATCTTGGTGGACAGCTAGTTGTCTCCTCCACCATACAGAGAATATAAACACAAATAGAAAACAGAGGGGAACATGATGTTTTGCTCTAAAGTGATGATGGGGCAGCATATCAAAGGAAATCTTTACTTTATCAGTGTTCTTCAAGTTGTTAAATGTGAGGAGGAGAGATGATGACCCCCTCAGAACTGCTGCTGAGATCAGTTGCCTAATCTCCTGTCTAATTCTGAGTGGGTGATAGCCCCATGCAGCCCATTTTCCCCCCAGCTGACCTTTTATAACTCTTGCAATACTGCCTATCTCTTCATCTTACTCTTCACCTTCGATATCTTTACTCCACCATCCTTCCTCCCTGCCCCTGATGCTAGCCACCATTGAAATGCTTCCAAAACTTGGATGCTCAACACCCACTGGATTGTAATTTTATTAAAAGGACAGGTTGTCATTGGCCTTTATCCTTACACTGGGATTTTCTCATTCACTCTGTAAGTCACACAAATATATGGAGCATTTATAACAATACCAGATACTGTAGGAAGTTGGAGTAATGAGACAGAATTTCCATTGACACCACCTTTCCCCTTCAGAAAGGCCAATGTAACTGTCCAAAGAAGATATCAGTGTCTGAATGAACGAGTAACTGGCAGTTGATAAGTCCAAGTTAGTGGTAAAGCCATTAAAATAAGGACTTCAGAATAGTAAATAGTCCCTGGGAAAGGAGGTTTAAGTGAAGATTCCTCAATGAGCTGAGACTAAAATTGTGCCCCCAGTCATATGTGATATTTGTCTAGACATGAAAACATTAAACATGTATTGGGAGGATAGAGTGAGCACTTACTTATTGCCTGCTATATGGTGTGTACTTTGCCGGTCATTTTGCATTCATTATTCATTCCATGTATCCTTACAACGTATCATGAAGGTAGATGCCATAATTTACAGATAAGGAAACTGAAGCAAAGAGAGCTTATATTAATGATTCAGGATCCCAGAACTAGTAAGTGAAAGAGGTGAGATTTGTGTCCAGATTTATTTATTTTCTACATAGATTTAGATCTATCTGGTTTTGAATCACCTCACTGTGTCTCAGAGCATTTCAGGCAGGAGGAAAAGCAGGGGCAATCGAGTGGAATGGAGATGAGTCTGGTCTCTTGAGGTGCAAGGAGGAGAGCAGGTTGAGTGGCAGGATGTCATTACATATGCTTTGGGGTTGAGGTCACCCTGGTGTCTGAGTGCTCCAGTACAACAGGATTGAGTTACTTGTAGGAAGTGCTGTATCATGCTTCACTTGGCATTGAGTTCTCCCCCAGCCCTGGGGGAAAGAAGCTTTAGAGTCAGTCCAGCTCCACTGGCCCAATTTAACAATTTAACCAGTGCAGGAAAGGGATTTATTAGCGGAAAACACCCCCAGCCTATATTAGTTCATCAGTAGCAAATAGTGATGAGTCCTGCATGATTCCAGGTTATTTGTGGTCACTAGAAACAAAAACAGTCAGGATCTTCCTGTCCCAGAGCTACGTGGGCTTGAGAGCAGTAAGCTATACATACTCCAATTTCTTCCAGTTGGACTGCATTGCAGTGTTTCTTAGAGACTGTGCCCTCCAGACTTCTGCAGCCATTCTTTAGCACATCCTCAGCCATGGAGACTGACTGCTCAGCTGTTTCTCCCTGGAACTGAAACCATCTTAACTTGCTTCTTACTCCTGAAGGCCCTCTCATCTGGAAAGCCGAGCAAAAGTTCTCTTTGTAGGCTATTTCCCCTTCTTCAATTCTCTGACGCAGACCGTAGACAATTCCCAAATGTTTAAAGAGCTTTCTTCTAGAAGTGCCTCACTCTGATCAAATGGGAGGAAAAGAATCCCAGTCAATTAGACAGATATGGCAAAAGTATCCTGTATTCTGCCGAAGCTGAATGGGGTAGTTCATACTTTCTCCTGAAGCTATTTTGGTTGTGGAGTGTGATCAGGCAGAGAAAGCCTTGGAGTTCCTTGAGTAAGAGAATGATTGGATAGGATACAGCTGAAGTTTACAATGTGTAATCTAGTAATAGCATGTAGACTAATTTTGAGTGAAAAAAAGATTGTCTCACTACTATTATAAAGTATTAATATATGCCCAGCAACTATGCCAAGCGTTTTTTTTAATGGACTTCTTTTTAAATTAAATTTATTGGGGTGACATTGGTTAATAAAATTATATAGGTTTCAACTGTACAATTCTGTAATACATCATCTGTATATTGCATTGTGTGTTCACCACCCAAAGCCAAATCTCCTTCCATCACCGTTTATTTGACCCCCTAGCATTATTTCAGTTAATCCTCACAACCAGCCCTATGAAGCTGTGCCAATTTTGTGGATGTGGCAACTGAAGCTTAGAGAGTTTTGTTTTTCTATGGCTGGTACGTGGCAGAGCTGAGTCTCATTCTGATAATTTCCATGCAAATACAACAGGTGCAAATATGTCACTAGAGTGAAGACAGAGAAACTCCTAGATGTTGGTGTGGAGTATGTATTTTAAAAGGGTCCAGACTCTGTTGGATCCAGGAATAGAATAGAAAGGAAGGAAGAGGGCGTTCACAGGAAAGGCCGGCAGACTGAGAGTAAAAAGGAAAATGAAGAAGAGAGGACACTGAGTGAGCGCTCTGCCCCCTAGGCATTTGTGAGTGATTATGTCATCAATCTCCACAATCACTCTGTGGAAAAACCTTGCTTTGCCCATTTTTTGGTTGAGGAGACAGGTTCAGAGATTTGAAATAACTCTAGCGCAGCTCCTGAGTGGCAGAGCAGGGATTCAAGCCAGGCCCAGTGGACCCCCAATCTGGTGCCTTTTGCACCTCATTCCACTGCTTCAAACATGGCTTCAGTCTTGACACTAGGGCATGAGGAGGAATCACAATACCATTCCCAGAAACAGGGACATTGTTGGGGAGAAAACATGTGAGAAGGCACGGGAATGATAAGTTTGTCAGGGGTGAGGTGACAAGAGTCTATTCTGATACAAATTTCTTGAGTATCTAGAGCCTAGGGTTGGCAATGCCAATTTGGGCAGCGGAAGTTATGAGGCCAGTGCCAGCCCTTCAAGGGAAAACAAGTAGAGTCAGAAGAGGAGGGCACTGGGAGCTGGGCAGGGGTTTGCCCACAAATAGGGACCAGGAGAAACCATAGACTAGGAGCCAGCAAAAGACATGAGAAAAGGACAGCACCAGAGGGAAAAACAAGAGTGTGCCATGATCAGAGACACTCAACATGAAGGAGAGAAAGTTCTGAACACAAGTGTGTCTCAGCCAGCCCGCTGTCAGTTTACTCTAACCTGTCCAGGCTGCTACGATATTTTAAATCATGTCAAATTTATTAACAATATATTACATTCCATTAAATTCTGTAACTGCGAAGGGCAATGAAGTATCTGCTCTCTCAGACACCACTGCTTTGGGAGACAAAATGCCCTGTTTTTATAGCAGCTCCTTCTAACTGGTTTTTGTTTTCCAATAAAGTATTTGCTGAACATTTGCCTTATATAAACAAATAAAAAAAACAATAACAAGGTATACTCCCTCTGAACATTATAGGAAAGTATAGGCTTCCATTTAATGAGGCTTGGAAACAACATAGCAATTTTGATGTCCTGTCAAGCTTGTTAAATTGAGATTCTACCAGAATTTTACACTGAGTCCAAACCAGCACATCCCAGGGTGTAAATTAGGCATAATTGGATATGCACCAATTCTTCCAGGTCCCTGGGATATAATGTAATGCTATAATTAAATAAATGATACTGTTATGGCCTGAAAAGTTCTCTCCCAACTTCTAGCCCACTCTCCGGAAGTAACTGGGGATGTTGAGTCCACTGTATGATTTGTTTCACAAACCTAACCCCATATCTGTAGAATGCCTCCAATTCAGTTGTATTGGTGTATATTTTCAGTTGAGGGAGCAGTAATTTGCATTTTTAAAAAGTTCTTTGACTAGTTCTGTTGGAAAATAATATTAAGAAAACACTGTTTATGTTATTCAGGGAGGAAAGCTTTGTCACATGTTTTATCCACCTAAACATTGTCAAGTTGACCTAGGGGAGGTGAAGTAGGGAGGCGTTTATTTGATCATTATGTATACCAACTATGAGTTAAAAAATAATGTTGAAAAACTTTATGTACCTTTTACATAAGTGAAAAATATAAAAAACAGATTTGTTATTGTCCTTTGGTATGTTATCCAAATTCTTTAATATACACTGACCTGGGCCAGGAGTATAATGATATGAAAAGTGAAAGATTTTATAGTATATCAAAACATAAGATCTCTGAAGACCTGGTTTTGGATCCCAGATCTATCATTGGTAAACTAGCTGACATTAAGCAAGTTATTTGCACAGTAGCAATAATAATGCCAATATCTAGGCTGCTTAGATCATAGAATTTTCATAATCGTCAAATAATGTGATGAAAGTGACAGTTTTGCAAGTTAAATGCTTACACATAAATGTATTACTATATATAACTATAATAAGCTTTATGTTGTTACCTCTAGGACAGTCCCCAAGGGGAGGAAAAATGGGTGGAATTCCAGCTCTGCTTAGAGAAGCTCTGTTTGACTTTTCTGCCTTATATCTGAGATAGATAGATAGATAGATAGATAGATAGATAGATAGATAGATAGATAGATAGATAGATAGATAGATAGACAGATAGATAGACAGACAGATAGATGACAGATTTTCTACATAAGGTTTCCTTGGAAGTCTGATGCTTAAAAAAAAAAGAAAAGAAAAAAGGTTGAAAGTCACTCTTTTGTGTTCTCTTTGGGCTTTCTGCCCAAATTCTTTCTTCTTTAATTGCAAGCCCACCCTTAAGCAAGTAACTGCTCATTATCACCTTCACAGAAGTTTATAGAAGGTAAAATTCCAGTTTGCTTCCTTCCCTGACTTATTGGGAGTTTGGGTTAAATTCTTCAGTTGAGTTTAAAACTAATGGTTAAAGTGTTTTTAGATGAATTACTATTATTCACCTCAATTTTTTTTCTACTATCCCCATGCATAATTAAGAAATTACTATAGTAAAAGAATTCCTTCTTAACTAATTACAGTCTACTACTTGGAAAAAAGAGTAGACATCTTAGACTTACACATGTATCCAGCGAAATAAGCAAATCAGAAAACTGATTAGTCCGTAATGCTCTACTACTATTGGGTTGATACAATTTTAGGTTCACGGCTTACGAGCCTAAATTACTTCAAAATCTCAAATGACATATATGCATTCTTTCTATATTTTGTCAGATTCTTACGTTACATTTCTCGTGAAGAGTTCAAGACATTCACACACGCGCGTGCACACACACACACACGCTGGTTAACGGAAAACAAAACAGAACAGAATACCAGTAGGGCTTTCTCTGCCCCAAGCATGGAGGCATGTGACATCGTTACTGCCCTGGCTAAGCAGCTTCTACTGCTAGTCTGCACCTATTCCCTTTGTCTACTACACAGGGGAAGGTGGAGAAATAGGGACATTTTCTATAACCACTTCCCAGCCCTTGTTCACTACATTGTAATCTGATTTTTGTTCCCAACAACTCACCAAAACTGGTTCACCAATAACCATTTGGTAAGATCACCAATAACCATTTAATAACCATATGTGATCACCAATAACCATTTAAATTCCATATTCAATGATCATTTTTGTAGTTCTTAATTTTACTTGACCTCTCAGTATTATTTGACAATGTTGGGAACTCTCACTTTTCCACCAGCTAATACTACCCTTTTCTCCAAGCCTCACCTTCTCCCTTCTTTCATTTCCTTCAAGACCCATATTTGTGGAGCCTTTAATTACCATCTGAGACCAAACTGATGATGGCCTCTTCTTGCCACCACTGTAACTTAAATGACACATGTTACATTATGTTGCAATGATTTGCTGACAACAGTAGGAGACTGGCCTTGAGCCACCAGTGTGAATGCCTGAAACACAAATGGGAAGCTCATCCCTTGCTGATCCTCATTTAACTTGCTCCCTCTAAGCAGGAACAAAGCAGCAAATGCTTCTAGAAAATCCTGAAGGGATTCCCAACACCAGAAAGAAGGGAGAAATATAAGTATCTTATTTATTAACTCATTTTCCATGTGGAAAAAACATACATGGGAAGTAGAAATCCTTTGGACATTGTTCTCCTGGGCTCCTGATGTTGGTTGCCAAGCAACAAGAACAAGGTTCAAAGACCAGAAGTTCTTCTCTAGTTGAGAAGCAAATTTGGATGGGTTCTCAACAAGATTTCTGGAATTTGTAAGAGGCTCAACCTTGGTGAGATCGCTCAATGTTCATGAGATCCTCCGGCATGCCTAGCTCTTTAGATTTTTGATGATCGTTGTCGACTTATTCATTAGTGTTCTGTGCAGGTTCCCGTTATCTCCTTAGGTAAACTGAAAATGCTTTTGAGGGATAGAAAGGATAGCTAAATCTTATGGATCCTACCTCCCAGTATCCAGGATACGAAAGGTTGGACAATTAAGTTTGCGAAACACAGTGTACACGCATGGTAGAAAGTTCACAAACTTAATTGTCCGTCCTCATACAGTATAAAAATAAAATAAAACCTTATTGATTGACTCAATAAGGTTCAAGAAAACCTTACTGATTGATTGATTATTTGACCTACCATTCTGTTTGGTTGTCAAAGATCCTCTTTTTATTTTTCTTAGTGGACACAAATTTAGTGATACTTGTAAAAGGAAACTTTGCCTTTCAACTTTTAACTTCCATTGATTTTTCCATTGTGTGTGCCAAAGCCTTAAATTGATTCCAGTTGCTTAAAAGAGATGTATATTTTTCCTCTACACATTTTTAAGGAAAAAAGACTTGAATGTATTTTACCTAGACTAAACCAAAACCAGATAGTTTTTCCAGAAATATATGAATGAATAACAAAGTGGTTACCTTGGAAACTGACATGCCATTATATTGGATTTCAGAGGAGTCGAGTAATAGTTCACATGACTCCAGGTGAAAGAAAAAATATTTAGTCAGCAACAGGAAAGGGCAAAATAAATCCAAAAGGTCTCTTGTGCAGATTTGTGGTATAAAACCTGAACAATTTAACGTAGAAGCAATATGGCAAATTATATTAGTCAGAGAATATGAATCACTTTTTAGACAAAAGAATATTCATGACATTTTTGCTGTTTAAAAATAAAATAGTTCTCTTTCTTGACCATTGAATCATAAACTCTTGGATCTGGAAAGACTTTAGAGAATTAAATTAGTTTCCACCCAATACCAAGACAGTGACTCCCTTAGGGCAAGAATGGTATTTTCTGCTTCCTCTTCAAAATGTCCACAGTGCTGAGTCAAGAGCTGTGCACCCAATTCCCTTAAATAATCATCAAGGATGTGGATGCTGCTCATTCATAGGTGTAGGGAGTAAAAAGAAAATCTCATCTGCATTTTCTGGAATTGTCTTTCTCTTTGATGATGACACATTTTGAGCCATAAAGCTCTTATAGTAATAGGGATTACATCTTTGGAATTTCCCCTGTGTCACTCATTAAAATGTCATGCAAAGAGCTACACTGGTGCTTTTGTAGCCTGACAAGCATTGGCCAGCTGCCATAATGCCTGCAGGCCCCTGTTTATAGAGAACCTCACATGACTTGGCCATTCAAATATTGTTTAGAGGGCCTTACCTTTATATCACCACAGTGAAGTCACTAACAATGATTCCAGATCAATATTCCTCTCAGAGTTGTCTAAGAAGTCCTACCAGCTGTCACTTAAGGGTAATTAACACATCTCTCTCAATTATGCATGCTGGTGGAAGAATTTCAAACATTTGGCTGGATAACAAATCCATCCCCTCCGTTAAAGAAAGGTCATTCCTCTGTCCATCTGGATATTTACTTTTCTTTAGAAATGAACTTCATGGAATTTTCTGTTGGGAGGGGAAAATGATGAGGACAAAGGGAATTTCCTAGTAAAAATAATGATCTCCCATTCAACACTGCCCACACACCAACAATCTTAAATGTTACATCGAGCCCTTATTTTATTTACTCCACTATTTATTCCACCGTGTATTAACATACATCATGCTTAGTCTGCATAATGTTATGACAAGAGCTATCTTAGATGACCCTAGTAATTATCGATTCCTATAGCAGAATATCTCTTTTAGCTTCTATGTGTTCATAACAGTTACCAGGTACCACTTTGAGGGAAGTTGGAAAAGAAAGGGCACTGGGAGATGAGCAAGAATGGGTAAGCCCTGACTCTTCAGGAGGATGCAGGCTAGCAGGAGGAAACACAAAGTGATTATATTACAATGATCAGAATCTTTAACTACCAGCAAGTTACCAAAATAAAGCCCTGAGGAGGAAACATGTCAGAGTGGGACTAGGAGGGCCTAGTGGAGGAGAGGGCATCTGAGATAGGGCATCTGAGGTGGAGGAAGAGGGTATTCTAGGCAGAAAAAGCCACATGATCGGGGCGTAGAGGCAGGAAAGTGTGGGATGTTTGGAATCCCAGAGTAATGCAGTTGGACTCCAGTGTAGAAGAATATGGGGGCATGTATGTAGGGAGATGAAATAACAATGATACATTAAAAAAGGGTTGTGGGAGAGCTTGAACACCAAACTGAGGAATTTGGACGTAATTTGCTAACTCAAAACAATGAACGATTTTGAGCAGGGAGATGAAAACTTAGAAAAATGACCTTTGTGGCTGTTAGAAGTTGAATTACATCCCCCAAAAGTCACATGTCGAATCCCAAACCCTTACTACCTCAGAATGTGGCCTTATTTGGAGATAGAGTCCTCATAGAATTGATCAAGTTAAAGCAAGGTTATTAGGGAGGGTCCCTAATCCATGTGACTGGTATTCTTATTAAAGGGGGAAATTTGGACACAGAGATACACATAGAGGGAAGACAACACAAAGAGACACAGGGAGAAGATGGCGATCTCCAAACCAGAGAGAGAGGCCTGGGACTGATTCTCCCCTGGAGCCTTCAGAGGGAGCGTGGTCTGCCGACACCTGGATTATGGATTTCCAGCCTCCAGCACCGAGACAATAAATTCCTGTTGTTTAAGCCACCCCATCTGTGGTACTTTGTTAAGTCAGCCCTAGCAAACTAATATAGCTACAGTGTGTGAGATGGAATAGAGTGGACGGATCTGTGTTGTAGGAATGAAATAATGTGTGCCTCTCTGAGGATGGGATATCAAAGGAAGAGAGAAAGATGAGAAGTGTATGGAGAGAGACACTTCATGATTGAGCCCCTGGCAGAACTGCCAAGGTGTGAGGTACAGCAAGTAATCGGTTTCTCGTGCTTTGTTCAGGGTTCAGATTAGGCACAAAAAGGCCTAGGTTCTAGTTAGTCTTGAACCTAAGTCCCAGTAGTTCTGTGATAGAAGACAAGTCCCATTTCTCTCTCCAGCTCAGTGTCTCTGTTGTAAAAAAGCGGAGATTGGACTAGATCATCCTAGAGATTCCAGATCCAGGAATTTTGATTTTACCATACTAGTTCCATGAAGTTTTTATATTAGATACAGTGAATACACATTTGTATGTACGTTTATGTGTGTATGCAAGTGAGCTTTATTTTATAATCCACTTGTTTCTAAAAGGAATTTGAGGTAACTTTCAAAATTCATCATCATGTTTTTTAAAAAAGGACAACAAAGTGGGAAATCGATCCAAAGGAAATGAGATACATATCATGGGGTCACCTGAGATGAACTCATTATTGGATTTGAACTTTAGCTCTGAGTTTCCTGGCAGTTAAGGCAAAAAGAAAAACATGTGCTCGTTGTCTGATAAAAATCAGTGTAATATGATTAGTTCTTGAGAAAAACATCTAGACATGCTGAGTGCTCAGATAAAATTACACTTAAGAATACACTGATTCGAGATACCTTAAGAGCCATACAAAAAATCCATATTCTTTAATCCAATAATTCCACTTAAACTGAGGAAATAAAAATGGCAGGGGGGGCTATGTGTGTGAAAATGCTTCTCACCAAATTATTTATGAAAGTGCAAAACTGTAAAGAACCAAAATAGGAGAAATAGTTAACTTAATTATGATGCATCCATTTAGGGAAGTATAATGGAGACATCGGTAACAAGACTCCCAGCTGCTGAGGGAAGCAAGTTGATGATAGGCTAAATGAAAATAGTCAGCAGAGAAAATTATTTGTTCACCAAGATTATAACTATATAAAAATATGGAACATCAAAGGGAGTCCTCAAACATATTAATAATTATACTATCATAATGGTGCCCTAAGGAGTGATCCCCCCACATATTTCCCATTAAGATTGTTTACAATCAAATTTAAAAAAAACAAGCCAACTCCCATACTTAAGTTTTACTTGCTAGCTATGCTTTATGAGATTACATTTTTTAGCTAAAAGAAAAGGACAAAATTTCAAAAAATACAAAAATAGCAAACTGAAATTGTATTATTTTGGGGAAAAAAAGCTGTTAATTTCTTGAAATAGTTTTTCTTTTTTAGAAAAACATGGTGGTGGTCATGCAGAAGCCCTCCTTATTTGCTTCGGAGGTTATAGAAGCTGGCTGGATTAAAAGTGGGCTGAAATCCTGTAAAGCGGCAGCTAGTGAGGGGTTAGGGTCCATCAGTCCTCTGCCCATAACACCTTGGTTTAATCTCTTTTTAATCTGGGCCTCCACATCTTGGTAAAATCTCTTCTAGTGAACTCCCAGGCACCAATATTCCACCTTTCGGTGCCATTCTCGATCTTGTTATTTCTTTGAAGTAAGAAAAAGAGCTTCTACCCCTGGATTAATTCGAATGAAATGAATTATGACCAAGAACTAACTCCTAGTGTTGAGTTGAAACACTGAAAAGTTTTTAATTTTGAAATCCCCATGGCATGTGAGAACAATCTAGAAATGAGCCCGAGTAGGCAGTGACTTGAAAAAATTGGTTCATAGAAAAAATATATAGGGGCACATGTCACAAGGGGGTCTAGCCTTTGGCAAAGTGCTTCCAAACACGAAAATCAATCAATGTAATACAGCACATTAGTAGAATGTAGGGGGGAAAATAAACATCATTTCAAGTGATGCAGAAAAAGCATTTGATAAAATTCAACTGCCTCTCATGATGAAAAGAAGTTTCTCTCCTACTTGCAGCACTTTTTTCACTTCTCCTCTGTGGAAAAGCCTGGACCAGAAAGAGTAGGAAATAGCTCCAGGAAGTGAGTCTATAATGGTGGGGTTCACAGACCGGGAGACACTAGTAGGCTTCTTTTTCCCATTGGTCTTACTGACTCGTAGTCTGCTCTGACAACTGCCACTGAGTTGAGAATTGAAACACCAGTAGCCCATGACTTACATTCATTTATTGTTTATCATTTACTACGTACTGGTTTTTGAAAAATTCAAATTCCTTTTTTAACATCGAAAAATTTTTTCTGAGCCCCTATACTACTATGTTTTTATTACCTATTGATTGAGAACAAATCTTACAAAAGTTACTGTGAATTCAGTTAACCATAGTGTGCTTGCATTTGTGTTTTATTCCTGACAACAGCATTTTACAACTTTGGAGACTATACTACATATATTTGCAAGACACAAGCAGTGTTTGGTGACACACACATCCATATTCCCCTGGCAAAAACTCCCTTCCACTAGAGTAGCAATGCTCTACAGAGGGTAACACTAATAATTTCAGAGTAAAAAACGTTCTAGAAAAGTCTTAGAAAGAATTGCATGTATATATGCCCAAAAGAACTAAATACCTTAGGACTATTAACTTAAAATGGAGGTTCCCCATGGTATACCCTAAATTCTAAAGGTCCAGTGGCTCTTAGTATCTTAACATTTGCCAGGCTAAAGGTAGGTCCAATGTGTTCACTTTAAATCCGGAAAATAGAAACTGAGCTGTCAATCTTGTTTTTTTCGAGGCAAATTTTCAGTAGTTTTCCCTGCTTTCCTTCCTTCCCAAACATCTAGCTGTACCCTGGCCCTCTCGCCACACATTATGAGGTCCAGCCCCTTCACAGAGGATAGAGTAGGTAAAACTCATGTTCTAATCAGCCAATGTTCTCTTGGTGATATACTCATCAAATGAGAAAAAAAGAAATCTTCCTGAACAGAAGGGTGAAACTGGGGAAATGAGATTTGAGGATTACTTTATAAGTTGGGTTGGCGTAAGTTTGACCAGGACTTTTCCATACTGTGTCACAAAGCCCTTTGCTTCTCCTCTTGCTGTACTGTGAGGAGCATCTGCAGCCTGTTGCTTAAAGGGCCTTTGATGGGTGGCTTTATCTCCACATTGCAGCTCCAAGAGGTGGTGGCAGAGACTTCCTGATCCATTCCCAGCTGTTTGGATTTTAAGGAAGAGGTGGGGGCCGTGGGGATAGCCACCCATTTTCCTTCAAGGGGGACAGCAGGAAACATCTGCAGGCTAACGTGCTGGAGATAATTGTGGTCCCCTCACATCTGGGCCTCTTGTATTTAAGCCCTTCATGCTCTCCTAGCCTCTGGCCTGCTCCCTTATCACAAGGACAGTGCTAAATGGAGAGCTGTATGAGATCAGCAATATTTAGTGATTGGGAGTCTGACATAATGCACTTTCTCATAATTTATTAAAGTTGCTAATACATTTTTAAAAATATGTGGCGAACATGGAAACTTCTGGGTACTATCGTCCAGCGCATTAACCCTCCATCGATTTTGCATCTCAATCAGAGTAAAAGCCCAGGTCCTTCTGATGACCCGGAAGATTCTCTACCCTCAGTCACCTCACTCCCTTCACCTCTCCCATCGTAGTTACTACTCTTACCTTCACTCTGCTCCAGCTACACTGCCCTCGTTGCTCTTCTGGAATACTCTAGACACAATCCTGCCTCAGGACCATTGCACTTCCTGTCTCCTCTTACCAGGCTTGTCTCTCTGCCTCTTTCCAGTCTCAACTGCCATCTTCTTGAGACCTTCTCTGGTCACCCGAACAAAAATTGCAAAGTTCCCCACCCACACCCACACTTCCTATCCCCCTTAGATTTTTCTCCCTAGCACTTATCATCATACTCACTGTATATTTTAGTTATTGATCTTGTTTAGTGTCTGTCTTCACCCATTAAAATGTAAGCTCCCCAAGGAAAGGGACTTTTGCCTCCTTTGTTCATTACTCTATCTCCAGGCTGACAGCAGTGCCTGCCACAGAGGAGGTGCTCATTAAATGTGCATTGAGTGAATAAATTACTGAAAATGGTAGTGAATTCTGTTCAAGGACATGATTATTGGAAGCATCTTGTCATGATATCTTTCCTCTACTAAGATAATCAGCAGCTTGGACACTAAGATTAATGACTCTAGGTCTGAGGGCTTCCGAGTGTTGGGGAGGAGGCCAGAGGATTGCCCTTGGACTTCAAGATAGCTAAGTTAGAATCCTGACTCTACCGCCTGCTAGCTCTGTGACCACCAACAAGCTATTCAACATAGGTGAGTGACTTCTCTTAATTCTCTCAATATGTAAAAGAAAGATAGTGATAGAAAATTCCAAGGTTATTATGAGAATCAGGGTTGATGTATGTAAAACATCTGGCATGTAGCAAGCCTTCATAAAAAAAAAACAAAAAAATCTATTTTCATATATGTAAATCATTTGTATTAATTTGTAGTTATTTGCATTATTGGTAAAAGTCGGAATTCACATATTTGCTGGCATTTTCATTTTAGGAAACACATTGAGACTATTTTAAAATTCCTAAAATACTATTTTCAAGTAGTATTTTTTGTCCATGTAGAAAAAAAAAAAAGGCCTACTACATAACACTTTTATTAGATTCCAGTGCGTATTTGTACTAGAGATCGTTAAATGGGAAGAAATAGCCTCTAAAGCAGTGAAAATCGCCTTCAAGTTATACTTGTTCACCCCCTCTATGTCATCCCACAAGGTTTACAAGGGTCTTGCCTTGCAAAATCTGTCTCTTCCAAAGATTCATTTGTTAAGCAAACATTGCTGGTGTATGTGCTCTCCTCCCGGCACTGTGCTCTACATTATTGGCTATTTGCAGGTACATGAGAGAGCTTCTGCTCAGGAGCATCTTAGAGGAAAGCCCTGAGATTGAGTCCCGACAGCCCTAGTGGTAAAAGCAGGCATTCGGTGTTCCGTAGTATCGCCAGAGAGGTGCACATTGCTAAGGAAGTGCAGGGAAGGGAAAATGCTTTCTCAAGGGTGTTTGGGGAGAGGTTGAAGAATGATTCATGTGGAGGAAACTGTGACGCTGGACCTTGGAAGAGAATTGGAATTTGGACAGTTTGAATTGGGGAAGAAGACAGAGGGATGGAAATGGCTTGAACAAAGTCATAGAAGAGGCAAGAGGGCATCAGGCCTCAGGTTTCCCAACTCCAACTGGACTTGGATCTATGTTGCACGAAAGGAGGACAGTGGGGGTGAGACTGGAAAGGAAGGAAACTTGTTGCCTGACAACATAGGATGCCTTACTCACGGATAAAGACATTTGGACATGATTCAGGAAGGAATGGATGTCCTATGAGGTTCTGAGAGGGACAGTGATATGCCCAGGGCCATAATGGAAGAGGTTTGTATGACTGTCCATAACTTCCACGTAGCCAGGCCTTCCAAATGTTCATCTCCAGACCCTACCTCTCTCTTGAACTTGAGATGAAATTGCCTACTTGACACTTCTAACTAGCTGTTATAGGCATCTCAAACTCAATGAATTCAAAATACAACTCTTGCTATTTCACTAAAATCTGCTTGAACCGTGCCTTCTGCATCTCAATTGATGTCCATTCCACCTTTGCAGTGGTGCAGGCCCAAAACCCTACTGTCCTCCTTGACTGATTTCTTTCACACTCCACATCTAGTGTGTCAGAAATCCTGTTGGGTCTACTTTGAAAATATCACCAGAACATACCACTTCTTACGACCTACACTGCCACCAGCCTGGTCTATGCCATCATAGTCCCTTCCCTGGGTGACTGCCACTGGTCTCCCCATGCCTCTTCTGCCCCCCACTGTCTGTTCTCAACATAGTAGCCAGGGCAACCCTTCTAAAATGTCAGCTAGATCATGTGACTCCTCTACTCAAAATCCCCATTGTCTTCAAAGTACAGAAGTCCTTACAATGGCCTACAAGGCCCTCCATGATGAAGCCTCTCCTACTGTTCTGACCTCCTTTACAACTCTGCCATGGCTCAGGTGCCCAAGTTCATGGCCTCCTGGTATAACTCCCAGGTCACTGGCCTCAGGCATGCCAGCCATGCGTTCTCCTTGGGACATTTGCACTGATCTCTCCACCCAGGATGTGCTTCTTCGGATACAGGCCATGCCCAACTCTCTATCTACTTCAAGTCCGCTCCAAAATTACCTGCTCAGTAAGGTGGTCCCTGCCTACCAAATTTAAAAGGGCAACCCAACCCCCTTCAGCACTCCCCATTCTACATGTCTCACTCTTGTTTTTGCCCTGTACAACTTGGCACATTCTACTCTTTAACTTATAATACTTATTGCCTGACTGCCCTAACTACAAGCTGTTCCATGAGGACAGAGGTATTTGTGAATTTTGTTACTGATAATTGCCCGTGTTCCTAGAACATTACATGGCACATAGTAGATGCACAACCAACATTTGTTGAGTGAATAAACAACAGAGTGCTGCTGGAGGGGAAACCGATGAGGGGTCTCTTGTCACCACCAGGACACATCAATGGCTTGCACCGGCCTGACGGTGGCAGTGGGAATGAAAAGCAAGGGATGATGCAGGAGACAGAGTGGATATTATCCAGGTCCAGACAACTCCAGGCAGGAGACATGGGGTTTTGTGACAGATGAAACAGCAGTCACAAGGGTGGTCCTGTGTGGTCCTGTAAGAGTCACTGTGCCCCGGAGCCAGAGACTGCGTGTTTCGCTCTGCTCAACTGTCGTTACTGATCACACAAGCAACCGGGTGAAACTGAATAGATAAGAATGAACAAAATACTGGCCTTGCAAAAACATTTCAAAACTGCTTGCCCTCCCAGTGGGTCCCACAAAGAGTCAGACTCTACGTGCCCAGGACAGGCAGATATTTCATGCTGGGGTCACTCAAAGAAGGTAGAGAGTTCCCCATACTCCGCCCTACACTTTTTGTGGAAACTGCCCTCATCGGAAGCTTTAGGCCTTTTCAATAAGCAAAGTATAGATATATGCTAAAACGTACATGCATAATTCTCCCACTATAGTTTGATATATGTGTAATCCATTCATCTCCCTGAAATCCAGGGGCTTCTCCTGCAGATTTTGAAAGCTTTTGATCTCCCTATCACAGGGCCGTCCCGAAGGCTGTTCGTGGTGCCTCCTTCTGCTCTAATACCTGGAGATGTGTTGAGAGTAGCCTACTTTGGTTGTGCCCATCAATTATTAGGTTGATATATTAAAATTCAACCATATTTATAAAATGTACTCAATCACTTTAATTGGATTTGTAAAAATGTATGATTTATGAAACATTACATGGATCCTTCTGGCTAATATTAGACTTAAGTATTACTTATTGCTATGGTTTCTTCCCTTTCTTCTATTCATGTGTGTATGCATTGTAGATCTGTGTATCTAACGTTTCTCAAAGATAGGAACAATTTATCTTTCATCTTTGTGTCCACTTTTGCCTAGCATAGCACCAGACATATGGCAGCAATCAGTAATTTATATTCTCAGAATGTGGCAGTTTTGGCTGAGCCAGGCTGAGTAAATTCAAATCTTGGATCTTCCTCTTATAAGGTCTGTGTGACCTTGGGCAAGTTACTTAACTTCTCTGAAGCTTGGTTTCCATAACAAAATAGGGATAAAAAATAAGACCTACCCCAGAGGCATATAATGAACATTATCATGATCATTCTTGCAAAGTAGTTAGCACCATGCTTAACACATCAAAAGCATTCAATATATGACATTTTTATAGTTAGGTGAACATGTGAAAGAAGCACAGTGATTCAGAGCAGTGGCTCGGGTCACATTGCCAGGGTTGAAATCCTGGTTCTACCTCTTGCTACTTGTATGACCTGGGACAAGATCATTAATCTCCCCAGGTCTCACTTCTCCCATCTATCCAATGGAGACGTTCATAGAGCCTTCCTTTTCCATAGGTTTGTCTGAGACGATGCATGTGAAACACTTAGCACAGTGCCTACATATATAGTAATAAGTAGACAATAATCATAATAATCTTGCTATTTATTTGTACTCAACAAATGTGACTGCATATTATTTCCATTACATGGTAGAATCTACAGGGTAAGCCCTTTTTAATATCTCTTTTAAAAAAACAACATTGGACTCTCTAATCATGGATTGACTCAGTTTAAAAATAAATTTGACCAGCAGTTTTTGGACGATGAGGAGCTTAAGTATCCAACCTGTGGCAAGGAACAGGGAACATTTGGGGTTTGCTGAGGGAACACACTTCTTCCACAGTTCATGGCAAGGTCCTAAGAGGAAGAGGGAGTAATGCCACATTTCAGTGTTTGGCTGTATCTGACTGGAAGGGACCCCAGATCTGCCCACTGGACCAAAGCGATGCTGACCATGAGCCCAAGGGTGTATCTCAATGTCTCTACCCTCCGAGGTCCATTTTGGAGAAATGTTCATCCACAGGAAGTCAGAAAAATTAGCATGGTATCTACTGAGGGTGAGTGACAGTGAGGGCAAATCCAGGAAGATAATCAATCCTTGGTGGGTCTGTGGGTGGGCAGCAGCTGTCCCTGGTGGGCGGGCCCAGGCTGTGGGCAGGCTTTTCCGGAGGAAGAGGCCAAGCTGAGCTCCCATCTGGGAAGGAGCCTGGAGGGAGGCAGGTTCTCAGACCTTGAACTTGGAGATGAAGCAAGAAAACCTGTGGTATATTAGAACATAAGAACTGGGACACCCAGTGGGTGAACAAGGTCAAGAGGAATGCAGAAATTTGGGGCTTGGGACAAAGCAGACATCGAGCCATCAAAACTGGGGTACTGAGTTGGTATCAGCCAGAGGCAAAGACCCGGCCTCAGTTCAGGATTTGTCCTGGGAACCTGGGAAAGAACGAAAAGGTGAGATGATTGGGAGTGTGGGATTATGGGAAACCTGAGCTGATCACAGCAGGCCTCTTCTCTGTACCCTCTTCTCTGTACCCTCTTCTCTACCATTTTCCCTTGATGTGTCGAAGTGCCTGTGAAGGTGGCCTTAGGAGTGACACCACAGAAATGCATATCGACCTTTGTAAAAGCAACTTCAAAATCCTGCTAAATTTACACATTTTCTTTGACTTCCTTCTTGCTTGACTGAATGACTTTCACCCACCCCACACTCCATGCAGTTTTAATATCAATGACAATTTTTATCAAGTCTTTCTCTGTAATCAGGATATAAAAATTATCTCAAAATTTCCCTTTGAAAATGGATCTTCAGAGACTCAGTAGGCCTTTATACATCACTAATGAGTTCTTTAGTGAAACATTTTGTCTTTTACTAAAATAAATCTCTCCTATTAAATCTTCCATATGAAAAATCTGATAGCATTTGAGCTGACTAGTTTCATTTGTAGAAAAATCATTGTACTTGCTCACGATTTGGAAGTTGTTGTAGTTTATTTTTTATCAGCCAAAGGCATCTCATTACTGGAGTTCATGAAAAAAATTAGAACATGCATTTGCAGAACCAAATCTATGTTGGAAGATAGCATAGTGTTTTGCTGGTGTAGCCTCTGATCTCATGAAAAAATATAGCATTTCTTATGTGTGACTGTATTAGTTTCCTAGGGCTGCCTGTCACAAATACCATAAACTGGGTGGCTTAAAGCAACAGAAATTTATTCTTTCACAGTTTTGGAGGCTAGAAGTCTGAAATCCAGGTGTCAACAGGGCCCTATTCCCTCAGAAGGTCTAGGAAAGCTTCTGTTCCAGGCCTCTCTTCCCACTTCTGGCAGCTCAGATGTTCCTTGGCTTACAGACAGCCATGTTCTATCTGCATCTCTTTACATCATCTTCCCTCTGTGCATGTCTGTCCCAGCGTCTGACTTCCTCCTTTTTATAAGGACACCAGTCATACTGGATTAGTACCCACCCCCAGGACCCCATCTTAACTTAATTACCTCTGTAAAAATCCTATCTCCAAATAAAGTCACACGCTAAGGAACTAGGACTTAAGACATCAACACATCTTTCCAGGAAGACACTATTCAACCCATAACATTGACCATCCAGTGTCACCTCCCTGGCGTTCCTTATCGCACGAGGCTACCCATTTGTTCTAAACAAATCTTCCATATGTTGAACCAAAAATGTGTTCCCCATAGCGTCTCCCACTGCTCGGAAGGGGCAGAGGAGAGAGCTCATTTTCCAGTAATGGGGGGACTATAATTTAGCCCTGGTTGACTTTAACAACATGGCCGTGGAAAGTACCTCCAAATCTCTCTGAGCTTCGTTTTCCTTACCTTTAAATTGGGGTAACATATTACAAGAATGTTGTGAAGCTATAATAGGATACTGTGTGTGAAGAACGCTTTCAAGGTGTGATACCAATGTTCCACTGGATTTCAAGTTTCTTAATAACAGCTCTGCAGGAGGCAGTGACAGCGGAGACTCTGCAGCCATTCTGAGGGTGTTGGATGCCCAGGCCTGCCGCTTACTACCTGTGTGACTCTGGGAAGTTACTTCCCCTCTCTATGCCTCCCTTTTCATCCCACAAAATTCGAATATTAACAGTACCTCTATTAAGATCTTGTATTGAAGATTAGAATATGAGCTACGGAAAGCACTTAAAAACTGCCTAATACATGATAGGTGCACTATTATATAAGTCTTAGCTATTTTTTATTGAGGGCACGACCACATCTTAGTACCCAGTTTCTGGCATAGAGCAGATGCTTCAAAAATGTTTGTTGAATAAAGGAATGGAGGCTTGTGGCTTCTGCCCTCAGGAGACATACGTGCTAAACCCCACACCTCCTCTGGGTAATGCTGCTCAGCTTATCCTCCTCCACGCGGCACATAACCAACCGCCCTTGCAGTGGTGCAGGGTGACACGCCCGACGCCTTCCCAGGCTGCTTTGTTCTCAACAATATGCAGCTTCCTCCTGCCGCAGTTCAGCTTGCAGGTCAGCCTCAAACTATGCAGTCCAGACCAGCCTGAGAGGAGTGTTCTTTTCTTGTGTTACTAAAAGTGAATGCACTCTTTTTATTATTATTATTATTAGTTTCAGATATACAAAACAATGTAATAGTTAGACATTTATACCCCTCACAAAGTGATAATCCCCCCACCCCCAATCTACTACTCCTCTAAGATCGTTTCCCCAAAAATAAGACCAGGTCTTATATTAAAGTTTGCTTCAAAGGTGCATTAGGGCTTGTGTTCAGGGGATGTCATCCTGGAAAATCATGCTAGGGCTTATTTTCTGTTTAGGTCTTATTTTCGGGGAAATATGGTATATAGCTGTTACAATTCCACTGACTCTATTCCCTATGCTGTACTCCACATCTTGTGACTATATATATGTTAAACTATAGTTGACATTCATTATTATTCAGCTTCAGCTTCAGGTGTGCACTGCAGTGGTCAGGCATCTACACCGTCCATGAAGTGGTCTCCCTCATAAGACAAGTGTCCATTGGGTACCCTACAAAATCTTTACATTATTGATTATATTCCCGAAACTCTTTTGTATCCCCAATGCACTCTTTGAAAGCTACTCTAGCTTTCCATCTCCTTCCAGTGCTTCTTCACCAAATCACCCTTGTTTTTCTGGTCTTTTCCCCAATCTTCTTCCCCTTCCTGCCCAGCCCTGCCCCATACCCTTATCTACACTTCACCAACCCCTTCTCCCACCTCCTCCTGGAAGCCTTTCTAACTTGACACCAGCAACCAGGGTATTCTGGCTTTGTCATAAGCATATTTACAATCAGGTGTGACATGCAAAATATTTTAATATAAATACCTCCCAGGCAGGCAGCAATCAATCAGGAGGCACCACAGCTGGGTGAGGGAGGCCCCCTGCTGTGCTAGATTTGACTCTGATTCCTGGGATCCAGGAGGGGGAAGGTGGTAGGATTTGGGGAAAAGGGTTCAAGTGACCAGAGAAGTAGGGAAAACACCTGACACTTAGTACAGTGGCTATTTTCTAACTGGGGCAGAAGTATTTCCATTATTTTGATAAATGGCACAGCTGTATAGGAACATTCCCACTGAATGTCAGACTTGAAGGCTGATTGTTTACCTGTGTCCAAATTCCAGGAAGCCCTCCGTGAGGGTAGTTGATTTACTACATGGCTTTCAAATTAGGCTGAAAAAGACCATACAATCACAGAAGATGCCTAATAAGGTTTTGTGTCTTTGGATAGATTGCCCTTATTTACAAAATGACCAGCTTCTGGAATTGCTAACAACTGATGATAATAAAAATAGCAGCCCATATTTACCGAGCATTTATTCCAGAACATTGATCAAGGTGTGAAGGCCTATACAGCTTCAGGAATTAAACCTTCACAGCCTGGTTGTGAATTAGCCTGGCTTGTCCTAGTTTTCCCAAGTGCTACCTCTTACTCCGCACCCACCTTCCTCTCCATGTACCCCACTAGATCATCTAATAAAGACTGTAGGTTAGCTGTGGAACGTCCCTTCCTGTGGAATCGTCCCTGGCCCCTAACCGAGATAGAGCTTCCTGCAGTGCGTTTACACAGCAACCTGAATCCCCATCATAGCATTGAGTAGTCTGTGTTTCAGTTGCCCATTTACCATCCCTGGCTTGGCACATATAAGGGGCTCAATCATCGGATTTGCTGACGGAGAGAAAGGAGTGAAAACATTGTAGAACTTGCACTGACTGCCCCCTGTGAAAGGGTCCCTGCATTGTGGGCTGTGAGGACAAGTGTAAGACGCAGACGAGAAAGGCCTGCCCTCCCCCACAGGAAAAGTCCCAATGCTGGTGATATGAATACGTCATAGAGCTTCTGTTCCACCCATGGCTGTGGCGATGCTCACACTCGTAAACGTGATGTTAGGGAATCTAAACACAATGAAGCCAAACAGCCACTAGACTGGTTTCGTATCATGTTGCTATATGATCACTATCCACCCTAACCACTGTACCTCTGTGACTCAGAAGACATTTACCTTCTGGTTAAATAAAATAATTTTCAAATGAAGCATCTGATGCCCAGAAATCAGTTTCCTGAAATCTCTGGAGAATGGAGAGACTATTTCTGGTCTCACTGACTTCTCTTAACTGGCACATTTTCAGTTAACATATAAAGCTAACAGGATAGATAATCCTTACCAGTAAAGACAGAGCTTGGATCCTTAATCAGACTGACAAACAGCTCTTTCCAGACATAAAACCCAAGGAGTATGTAAAATGAAAACTGCCCAGGCAACCAAAACCCTTTAAAAAAGAAAAAAAAAAAAAAGGTTTAAACATGCTTTGAGATGGTAAACTACAAACAATTGACCCTCTTTGCCTGTCCTCTCCATTTATTAATTTTATGTTTTGCCTATATAAAATGGTCACAAAATTAAGTCTTAATTGCATAGGCCAATAGTGCAGAAAGGAATAGGGCAGTTGTGTTGGCATAATAACAAATGAGTCACAAAGCCATTCACAAAGCTCTGGTGATGGCCCCACGGATTTCTCTGGTGATTATAGGCTGCGTAAGTGCAAGTCTAGATGGGAAGACTCAGAACCATTTGCAGATCCTTCCAAGAAAGGTAAAAGCACTACCATTGGGAGACAGCTCTGGGTATCACCGCCACCATCCAGGTGCGGCAGTTGAATGATGTATTATGCCTGTTCATATGGTTTTTTAGGGAGAAATACAAACTAAACTACAGTTTCCATTATGATTTAGGCCATCTATCTGCACAACTTGATTCACGCTTTTCCTGATCCTTCCCTAACCTCATAGGTGTGCGAAGATTGGTGGTATGTAAAATTGGAGGTATTGGTAACTGCCCGTCAGCAGATTTTCCCTAGTTTTCCCATCTGGCGACTTCTCCAATCTTCCTTATATCTTCCTACACATTTCCTCTGTACCCCGGGAGCAACAGAGAAAAAGGAACACACTCCAGAAAACAGAAGATTGTAAACATTCCCTTTTTATCTGTCTTCAATAAGTACATTTTATGCTATTTACCAAAAGAGTATTGCATATACAGACTATAAAAGATGAATTGTACTATAAATCGAACTAAATTACTAATAAGCAGAAAGTGCTTATTATAAACTCATACATAATATTGATGATATGGGCAATTGTTCATTTTTATGAAAGTTCTGGTTATCATTTGCTTGTAAGGATTCTCCAAATTCAGTTTCCCCTCATTCTGATGCCCTCATGGGATTGTATTTTATTTGCTGTATTATGTAGTTGGAACTAATAATACAAAGAGCTCATGTGGTTCAATTAGTTTATTTAAATTCGAAAGAAACCTAAAAGCCTAATTTGTCATTTGCCTTAGAGTAGAGCTATTTTGGTCCCATAGTTAATGTTATAAATTAAGGCCTGATGTAAATAACCATTTCATTTCCGTACATTTGTACTTGCCCATATCCTTCCAGAAATGTGCTGGAGAAGGAAGAGAAGGTTCAGGCTAAATGTTAAACTCAGCCTTTACCACCTGACTTAGAACCGTCAAAAATGATGAATAAATATAAATCTGCTCACCTACTCAAATCAAGGCCTTAATGTTTTCCCCCCACTTTCAAAAACCTTGAGAGATTTTGAAACTGTAGAGAAACTGAGGCTGTGAGCGTCTGATTCACCCAAGCAGTTTAGTCATTTAGAAAACATCTGCTGTACAATTTATGTGTGACAAGGACCAAAACAGTGGTCTGTCTGACTGAATTTTTCACTTTCAAACTGTGTACACTGTAGGTCTTTAATAAACCCTCCTGGACTTAATTCATTTTGACTTAATTTGACACTTTTGCTGATGTGCCTCATCACGCAGACTTTGCATAATTCTCAGACCATATCGGGACTGTTGCCAACATGTACCCCTGGTGTCACTTTCTGCTGCAACTGTTGGTTTATGTTACTAGATCAGGAACATTCATGGGGAAAACAGGGATGCCATAGGCCATGTACAGCAAAATACAGTTTTTTTCAGAGCAACTTTTGCTGTCCGTGGAACTCTCACCACCATCAGAAGGGGTTGGATGTAGAAACATAATCACCCCCATTTGACAAATGAGAAAACTGAGTCACAGACTACCACAAATTATTTGTTAAATTCCATAGGACCATTTTGGGATGAAGCCACAATCAGAATGCCAGGATTTCCCCCTTATAATGCATAGCAGCTTTAAAGTCTAGATCAGTCAGACCATATTAATCAGCCCTGGCAACTTTCAGCAGGAAAGATATCAAAGGAAAACAGATGCGAGGCTGTTCTGAAGAGAGAAATCCCAATGCTGGCATTGACTGTGAGAACAAGACTAAGAAAGGGGTAGAGAGCTCGGTAGACAGGCCGGAGAGAAGCCCGGTGACAGAGAAACGGAACGAGTGTTAGTAAAGTTGTTTTTCATACCATGGATTTTCAGCTACGGTGTAGAGAAGGTGTTCACAGTGATGGTAATAATGAGGATGATGAGTAATAATGGTACTTGTAGAGAGCTTACTATGAGCCAGGAACTGTGCAAACACTTTGTATGTGTTAATTCTTTAATCCTTACCGAAGGTCTGTGAGGTAGGAACTATTGTTACCCTCCTTTGACAAATGTGGCAACTGGAGGCCACAAAGTGCCACAGCAAGAACAGCAGAGCTGGGTTTTGAGCCCTAGTAGGCCAGTCCCAGAGACTGTTCCCTTGACTACGAGTTTAAACTGCTTCTCCAGGAGAGGTTCCAAGACAGAGCAGGTTTCAGGAATATAACGGCAGGACGAGAGCATCTGTCATGGCGATCAGGATTTCACTGAGTTGGTTTCACAAGGGTGGAATGCAAGGGAATCTGAGAGGTTCTTCCAGGGCTTTTCCGTGGCCAACGTTGGGGTCCCAAACAGGTTCCTGGACTCAGAGTGTCCCTGCAGGCCACCTTCAGAGCACGTGCTATCTGCCCTCAATCGTTAGAGTCAGGATTCTCCATTTCACAGCCTGGCCTGCTCATTTGAAAACACCATCCCATGCTGAAACCGGTGAGTGGCTACGACCCAACTGAAAGAGACAGAATTCAGTAGGTCAGGCTGTGACCCTGGCCCTCAACTAGCATAGTTATCTCCCAAAAGAGCCTTTTCAGAAACTGCTAATCCATGATCTGACCCACACCAGAATACAATTCAAATGATCCCCGAGTAATACCTATAGCAAGGGCTGTTTGAATTGTAGATCATATAAAATCCATTGCCTTTCCCATGTAAAACTAATGGGATATAGTTGTCTATTTGTTATTCCTATGGGCAAAAACGCCTATTGATAATCCCTCTAACAATCTCCTAATTAATGTTTTCTCTTTTCCTTCCATATTTTAATTGACTTTTTCAATTAGGAGCATATGAGGAAAAGATTCTAAAAATTACTTGTTTTAAAATAAGCAATTAGAAAATCTCATGTTCCAATTATGCTTTTTCTGTCTCACACCGACCTGATTCTGAAATCTTTTCTTAGCCAAAGCTGCATTAATTCTATCCCACGCCATGTAATGGCCATGTAATTCTGATCGCTCTGATCTGTTGTTCTGCCAAGTATGTATTACAGTTATTTAGCATCTTTCTTCATCTTGTTGAGAATCAACATGGGTATTCTGTATTAGAATTTTCCATGGTTGCTTATTTTAATAAACTCAATTCAGTTTTAAATTCTTACTTGCTTCTAACCATCCTCCCTCATCTAAATATTCTTGGAGTAGAGATTATTTCTGGAGGTACAATAAACTGCACAAATCCTATGTAAACTCAGAATTATGTTAAATAAGTGGTCTCCAAGCAATGTAAAACTATAATAAAATTAGAGATATAAAATCTAGTAATGAAGGTAAAATGTTACATGTGGCATAAAACATAAATATGATCTTGATATTCTCCTGCTTAAAAATTTTCAGTAGCAATGAAGTTCATACCCCTTAAATTCACCCTCAAAGTTGTTACCTAGCTCCAGTCTCTGACTTCGTTTCATTGTATCATCCCCTACGCCACTCCAACCCACACCCCATTCTGTATTCTAACCTTGAGAAACTTCAGTAGTCTCCAGATGGTACATTCTCCTAGCACATTCTCTTCCTCTTGTTCTCATTTGGTATTCTCCCCCTCAACACACACACACACACACACACACACACACACACACACAGACACAGACACACACACACACACACACACTTCGACTGTCACTCACTGCTTTGCCAAATTCATTCTCATCCTTTAGGTCTCAGTTGAAATGGCACTTCTTCGGAGCCCTTCCCTGACCCATCAGTCTCACTTTTTATCCTCTCCCACCATTCTCTCTTAGCATTCTCCTCCACAACACATATCACAATTTGTAATTATACATTTATCTGTGTCATCATTATTTGGCTAATATCCATCTTCACCATTAGACTGCAGGCTAAAGAAGGGAGGCAGCATATCTTATGTTTGCTCACCTTTGTGAGCAAATTAGCTAGCATTGTGCTAGCAATTAGCACAATGCCTGGTACATAGTAGGGCCTCCGTGGGGACAGAGCCCCAGAGAGCAGTTTCCAGACTCCCACCTCATGTGGAAAGGTGCTGGCTCGGGTAGTAGATGGCCGTCAGCTGTAACTAGTTGGCCGTTAGCTGTAACCAGTTAGCCAATTGGCCACTGATATAACTGCCGTGGCTACGTTGGTTGATTGGTTCGTTGGCAGACAGTTTGCCGGGAGGCGGGTTGTGCATCATGTGGATCCTGCTTCGTGTGTCTCGCCTGGCCGCCAGTGAGACTGGGGTGCAGGAGGACCCCTTGTTGGGGTACTGGTGGACATTTTCTCCCTGTGTCTCCAACGTAGCCGCCAACGAGACTATAGTGGTATGACTCCTCTATCTATGGCTCCATGGGTGTTTCTTTTTGGCCTCACCATGTCCTGCGTTCTTATGCGGGTAGCAGGACCAGAGACCCTGAATGACAACCTCAATAAATACTTGTTGAATAAACAAATGAATGAGACCCTAGCCTGGCAGTATACCAAGGAAATGGTGAGTGTGATGCAGACCACTTGTTATTTCCACGCCTGGTATGTCCTACCTGGGGTGAGGGAAGGCCCTGAAGACCTACGTGACTCAGGAGCGGCAATTTCCACGTTAGGGTCTGGTGTGGGCCCATTTCCCTGGCCTTCACTGGGTCCTGTTTTCCGATTGCACGGGGACTCCTCACAAGGACTCTGGAATGGCACCCTCTTGTCTCCACCCCTCATAAGTTGTGCCAGTCCCCTTCTCTAGGGCCTGGACCCCACCTCTCTTGTCTCTCTGGAAACAATGCTTAATCAAGAACTAAAAGGAAGGAAAAGTTAAAATAAACCAAAAAGCAATCCTAGCAGCCACAGTAAGACTTTTCCAAGACATTTTTATCTTTATGTCTTGGACTAAAACCGGGAGACACTATTTTTAACACTTCTGTTTTGTTTCATAGTGATATACAAAGATTTATATTTCTGTACACTGCCCTCTCCCATTCGGTTATGACAACTTGCTTTGATAATCAACCGTTTTTGTGCAATGATGTGTATCCTGACAAATCTTACACCTTAAAAACTGCCTTACAAATTGTTTACTGTGTCAACTAGCTTGTTATATTTTGACAGAAGCTTTTCCTTTAGGATTTTAGGATCCTATAAGATCCGTTACTAAAATTCAGCTGTCTAGAGTTTCCCAGTGCTTGAATTATTATGCCTCAGACATCCATGGTGCAACACACTTCAAAATATTACTACTAGATTGAGCTGTGTTTCAGGGATGTCTTTTAAATATGGGTACATACAGAAGTAGTCTGTGGAATTGAAAATAATGTTAAATATGATATACTTGGATAAGTATAAAGTAGCTTTTATCATATTTTGAAGTGAAAGTCTTCTTTTTTTAAAAAAAACAACAACAAAGTACAACTAAATCTGTGATCAGTATTTACTATAAACAAAATGTCATATATAAATATTTTTCTTTCTTGGTAACATTAATAATATTTACTCAGAGCTTACTCTGTGAAAGGCATTTCTACAAACATTTTGACTTTTTGCATGTATTAACTCATGTAAACCCACAGCAGCCCTTAGAGGAAAACACAACAATTATTTTCATTGCAAAAAAAAAAAAAAAAAAAAAACTGATACAAAAGAAATTCAAGTAATTTGCTCAGAGTTACACAGGTAGGAAAGGGCAGAGCCAACAATAGTTACCGTCATCTGCCTCTGGAACCTGTGAGCTTAACCACTGCTCTATTCCCCCTACCAATGGATAGACTCAGGCAAAGTTCTTTTTCCAGTCCCAAATCTTCATACATATTTTATTATATTTTAGATTGTGTTATGTATCCTATGATACTATGAAGGATAATGCTAGATTTTTATCCTCCCTGGATTTTCATTATTGCTAATAAATAGCTTGGTATAGTAATGTAAGTCAAGTAGACCTGGATTTAGAATTACCCCTTACCAATGACATGACCTTAGGAAAGTTCCTTAATCTTTCTGAACTCATTTGCTATTTTGAAAAATCAGCTTCATTATAGCTGTTGTCAGGAGAAAATGATATAACCATGTATAAATTATCTGACACATGGGTAATCAATAACATACCTTACCCTGGGTATGTATGTAAGAACACTAGGATATTATATTAATTCTCGTGAAAAAGAACATCAATAAATTGCTAATTTGATATTGTAAATCATGTTCTATTTGCTAAAAATAGTTTATACAGTTCTTTAAGAGTCCCAGTCGTATCAAGAGATAAGAGCATTTCCAAGAAAACCATACTTTTTCTAGTTTAATCGAAATTTTATATGCAGCTACAAAACATTACATTAGAAGATGAGCGATCAAATTGACAATTATATGAATGAGCAAAATTTAATAGCCACACCGGTAGAAGTATGGACGTGTCACAAATCCCATCTCCGTTCTGTGGAGCTCCGCGTTCCCAAATCCTCCCATTAGCCCCATCTGTACATGTCTGTATATAGGCCTGTATGTGAGCCTTTCTTGGGTCAGCTCCCAAGTGAATGATTATGACTAAGCAGAGTTTGGATTGAGGTTGTCAGAGAGAAGCCTGGGGTGGCTTAGCCTCTGGACAAGAAATGTCATTCTGTTTAGTCTTCCCCCACCCTTGCTGATGGGTGGTAGTTATCTCTCGTATCCCATGACCACCTCCCATCATAGGTACTTGGGCACCTGACGTACAGGCCGCCAACCCAGAGATTGGTCACACACCTACGTTGAATGAGCTGGCCCAATCTGAATGCTTTCCTGGAGATTGATTTTAGCACACTGAGAGACTAATGCAATTGTCAAGGGAGGGCAGAAAGGGAGGGAAAATAAGAGATACCCGAAGCAAGTTGGTAGTGCTAGAGAGACCCTGGGATGTCACAAAACAATGAGCAAAGTAAAGTTAGGATCAAAACTTTATCTCAAAACTTGCAGAGAAAAGTAGATGGAGAGAGAAAGAGAGAGATTCCTAGACTGCTTTGATTTAGATTATTTTTAACTGTGGTTCCATATAACCTGGAGCTTGACAATAGACCTTCCAAGTCTTGACCATTGAAAGCTGAATGAAACATCCACGATGTCAACTTGAGACTAAGGAAACATGCTGACACTGCCCATTGTTATAAAATGTTATTAGCAGAAACATAACCGATGTTCCTAGTACCCTCCTCAGAGTCCTCCGTGCAGATGGCGAGACTCAGTCTCCCCTGCTTTTAACAGCTGCGCCTCAGGGCAGGATGGGTTGATGAGCACAGACCGCCAGGACTGAGCCTGGGACATGTCTGCTCTTCTTCAGGAAGATTCACTCTGGAGAGGGAGCCTGTGCTTCCAAAAGTGCAGCTGAAATTAGCAGGAAGCAGAGTGAGAACTCCAGATGTTTAGAATTAGAATGACTATAAACAAATTTGCATCCCCAGATCCAGCACACTTGCTTTTTAAAATTATTTTTGTATCTCGTAAACAAACCTATATTCTCTTCTTTGGTTGCAAATAGACTAATTCTTTGGGGAAAGATAATACTCATAACTGGTTAACACAGTTTGCTGTTCTTTCTCCAGAAATTTCGTAATTCACACACCGACACAATTCTCTCAGTTGGTAGTTTTGAAACCCTGGGAATTCAGTATAAAAACTACCATTTGCAATTACTCTTCATGACTGGTTTTATGCACACCTGTCACCTAATCCTTTTTTTTCACTTTGCCAACTTTCATGCCAAATGTTACCTTTGCTATACATGCTCTTCAGTATGTCATATCATGACATTAAAGTTGATACAACTGTCATGGGAGTGGGGCAGAGACCTGGGGTAGGGTAGCAGCTTTTATGTAGCAAACTAATCAGTTGCAGGTGATTATCTGAGCTTATGCCTGGAAATTTCACCTGTGCATCTATGACTAAGAAATGTCCACTCCTATGTTATCATTGCCTCTTCAATCGTTTGGATTGGGGATGTCTTCAGCCACTCTGGAACACACATTACAAAGAGTTATTATTATTATTCCCGCTTTGTCATCACTCCAGCATGCACAGACCAATGTATAGCAAGTTCAAAGTCTCCTTTTGATAAGTCACGATAAGTATGCCCCTCTGATTGGCTTCCACACTGCCTAGGAGACGTGTCTTTACTCTCAATAGTTGTATTTCTTCAGAGTCTATTGTCAGAGAGAGATCCCATTAAAAACAACAACAGCAACAAGTCTCAGGAAGTTTCTCTACTCAACAGGTTTGAGCAAGATTGATAGTCACTCAATTCCTGATTCACTCCTTGTATGTTCCAACTCTGTTGTATGTTCCAGCATATGCATATGCACACACACATGCACACACACACACACACAGATACACATGGGATCCTTGCCTTTTTATATATGGAGCAATTGTGAAATGGTTGTTAGTAGAGTTGAAAGCTACTTAAAGTTGAAAGTCCTAACCCAAAATATTCATTTTACAGGGCCGTTGTTCAAGAGAGAACTGCAAGTATCTTCACCCTCCAACACATTTAAAAACGCAACTAGAAATTAATGGGCGGAACAATTTGATCCAGCAAAAAACTGCAGCAGCAATGCTTGCCCAGCAGATGCAATTTATGTTTCCAGGAACCCCACTTCATCCAGTGGTGAGTACATCACATCTAATGATGAGCTTGATGATTAAAGTGTTGGTACAGGCAATCCCACATTGACCTAAAACGGCTCCCCTCTACTTTGTCTCTTCGGCTACAATTAAAGCAAGTAGCTTTGAAGCTAAATAGATACCGAAAATAGTGTTTTAAAAAATTACTTAAATGGAAAAATGTGTATGGAAACAGGAGGCAAAGACAATTTCTAATCAATATCTGGGAAATCTGTGTCACTTCAGCTCTTTCTCACTGGTAAAGTCTATATTTGAACCATCTTAGAATGGAAATAGTTCTACATTTTCATTTATAGTATGAATTAATGATCTATGTGAAGAAGAGGTTTTGGTACCTAAAACTTTTTTGGCAATGTAGCAGACAGATTATTTAGTTCGATGGCATCATTTTAGAATGAGAAAAGTGAGAAACCAGAGAAGTTGTTAGGTTGGTGCAAAAGTAATTGCGGTTTAAAAGGTTAGAATTGCAAAAACCGCAATTACTTTTGCACCAACCTAATGATTTAGCTAGTGTCATGCAGCTAATACGTTGTGAAGCCAGGACTGAGACTCGGACGTCTTGACCAGAACGCTTTGTGCAGTCTGCTCCACCCAGAGCCTGACAGCAGCCCAAGGAAGGATGCCTTAGCCACCTACGCCTCCTGTCTCTCAGAGGCGTGGCAGCTGTGGCAAGGCCCACAGGGTTAAATGCATCATATGGTGTAATATTTTCTCCTTGATTTCACAGTATTTCAAAGGATTTCCTTAAAGGTCTGCAAATTGTTTTAGGAATGAGACCCTTGGGGAAAGAAGTACATTTGGCTTTCATGGATTTCATTTATGTTTGTGAATTATTTGTCAAAAACAAGCTAATTAAAAAAAAAAAAGCCAGTGAAGTGAGTTAAATTTGTTTTTTTAAAAAATACATACAGAAAAGACTATTGTTTAAAAATCAGTCTTTATTGTATGAAAAGTCTGTTACTGAAAGCTGCTAAATTAAAAGGGATAGCTACCAGTGAGTCAAATTTGCTTATTGTGTATCTGCGAGATGGGAGCGGGTGGCAGGGGCGGCTCAGGAAGATGGGCGATGATCTGGGTAGATTGTGAGCAATTCTGCTTATCTCAAGATTTCTGCTCCAGAATTGTGGCATGAAGTAGCCAGCAACCAGCTCTGCCCACAGTAAAAACAATAGTGCCAGATGCAGGGGTCTCCAAGGTAACTAAGATACAGTCTTTTGGGTGTTGACAGACTCATGGAAAGGGCAAAGTAAGATTCAGGCACAGGGAATCCTGATTTCAGACAAAGGAGGAAAGGCTGCTTGGAGGAGGTCCCAAATAAGTGCGTCCTAAAGGATGAGTAGAAGTTAATCTAGATGTAAGGACAACTAGATAGAGTTCTGAATGCATTTAACACCAACAATGGGCATTTCAATGGATCTATTTAAAACCACATACATGTATAATTGATTGTTTTTTTTATTGGTGCAGGGATATAAATTATTTTATTAAATTACCTGAATGCTAAAATAATTTGGTTATATAATATTAAATAATGTCTATGGGTATAAATTTAGAACCACTAAAGTCAGCATAGTAACACTCCATCATATATCTCACTCATTTTAGTCATTCACTTCTTATTTATTTAGAATTCATAAGGATTGCCCCTGGTACTCATTTCTGGGAACGTTAATAAGAAAATTCCATTCTTGTTATTAACTAGTAGTTGAACTTTTTTTGAAAGTTATGTTTCTGTAGTCTCTCAAATAGTAATTAGAAGTTAATCATGATTATGAAAAACGAATATTACATTTAAATATTTTAACAGAAGTTTTAAAATCACAAGAAGTATTAGAATAAAAAGTGTAATAAACTTAAAAATCCTCAGCTCTACAAACAAATAACTTCGGAGTCTCAGGAATTAATTAGCGACCTAGTACAGTGTGGTAGCCCAAATAATGGCCTTCACCTGTAAGCATCACCTAATAAGGAAACAGGGTCGTTGGAGATGTAATTAGTTTGTGTGTCTTAAGATGAGGAAATCCTCCTGGGTTAGATACAGTCACAAGTGTACTTACAGGAGAGAGACAGAGGGAGAGTTGACACATACAGAAGACGAGAAAACCAATGTGCCCGTAGAGGCCGAAACTGGAGTGATGTGGCCACAAACCAAGGAATGCCAGCAGCCACCAGAAGACGGAAGGGACAACGAATGGACTCTTCCCTAGAGCCTCCAGAGGGACTATGGTCTCGCCAACATCTTAATTTTGACCCAGTGAAGCTGATTTCAGATTTATGGCCTCCAGAACTATGGAAGGATAAATGTGTGTTGTTTGAAGCCACCAAGTTTGGGGGATTTTGTTAGAGCAGCCACAAGAAACTAATGCATGCAGAAACTGTGTAAGACAAATAATTTGATAAACATGGAGTGACAAGTACCACTCTACATGTAGGTTTCCTTCTAAATTAAACTTCTCTAAAGAGCTGTGGATATTCTTCTACTCCCTCTGTGTCCCATCCACCCTGAACCCATTGCCCTGAAATATCTCACCAATGACCTCCATATTGCTAAACAAGTGGTCATTTTTGCTTTCATTGTATTTGTTTGACCTCTTAGCAATATTCAGCCACATAATCAGCCTCTCCTTTGTGGAAAACGTTCCTTTCTCCTCTGTGTCCGTTGCCCATTATGTTACTCAACTATATGTGGAGGCTGTTACGTACGTTGAGGTTCCCAGCACTGGACATCGCTCTCATCTTCCCTCTCCTTCCTTGGCTCATCCATTCCTACAAATCATCTACAGGCCACGAACTCCCAAATGTATGTTTCCAATCCAAACCTCTCCTCTGAGCCCCAGACTCACAGATCCAACTTCCTATTGGACTCAGCTTTAAATTTCTCACACGAACTTGACACGTTGCAGACTGAATTCTTTGTTCCATTACATTCCCATTTTAGTAAATGCAACCAATAGTTTCAAACCAAAACCAAGCAGACTCTCTCATGCACACTTTCTCAAATCCAGTTCATCAATAACTCCTGACATAACTGCCTTCAAGTCCGTCTACGTCTCTACCTCCCAGTACCCTCGTCTAAGCTACCATCCACCTTTTTTTCAAAGTACTTTATAAGCATGTCCTTTCTAATCTCTCAGTTTCCACTCTTGCTTTATTTCAATGTATTCTGCATACAGCAACCAGAGGAATCTTTTTACTACATTCGTGGCATCAGATGACTCCCTTACGTGAAACCTTCCAATGCTTTCTTGTTTCACTGGAGACAGAGCTTAAATGTGTAACCGTGACTATAAAGTTTTCTGTGATGTGGTTCCCACCCAGCTCACCAACTCATCATGACCCACCCTTCCTGTATCCACTGAGACCAAACTGAACTTTCAGTTCTGTGAACACACAAAGCTCTTGCTTGCCTCATGGGTTTCCTCTTGCTGGAAGCATCCTGTTACCCTTCACATGTTAACTTCATCTCATTCGTAAGGACTCCAAATCTGTCCCCTGCGATTTACTACCAGTCTCCATCACTATTCGTTAAGTCCTCCTCATTTCTACTTAGCCATAAAAAGAAATTGTAATTTTGCTTGTTCTTGCCCATTAGGGTTTCGGTTCAATAAATGTACACACAGTGTACTGGCACCATCTCTATACTAATAGATATTCATTGAAAGGATGAAAATGTAAATCATTCTTTCCTCTTATAACTCTTCTGTCTCAAATTCACTATATTTGAAAATTCCCCTTTACCTTCTTCCTCCTAGCAGTTTTTATATCTGATGGGCTATAACAGTAATTCTTCTTTTTCTTTTCTCCCCAGCACACTGTCCTCCACCCTCCACCCCACCACACACACACAATCTTCACAGGTTCACTCAAGATAAAGAAGCATGTGGGTAGCCTTTAGTAGGATAGAGATTTAAGAGCCTATACAAATCCAGTCCTTGGGGACAAGGTCTTACATTGAATATTCTGCCCTCCAGAGATGCCTCTGGGAGTAAAGTGAAGAGGCTTAAGGGATGCCATGTTTTAAGTCTTTCAATTTGAGTACCAAATATCTACCTTTTGAAGTCAAAGCTTTCTAAATGTATGAACTCCCATGTTCTTGCTTTAAAAAGTAAATTGATGAACTTTAGAGCCATAAATATCCCAGGCTGCTTAGTCATTACTCCTCAGCCCTTCCTGCATTACTCTCCGGCCCTTTCTTGTCACTACAAAATATCAGAGAATACATGTGGGGTGTGTGTGTGTTTGTGTGTGTGTGTGTGATCTTAGAACCTTGATCTACTGATGAAAGAAGAAAGGAGAGTGAGAAACTAAGCCAAGTAACACAGAAACGTGAAGCACAGAGAGAAGAAATAGGAAGATCAGCATTCCCGAAGCGATTTTCTTCCAGAAGACTTTCTGTGGCTCTTGTCCTTTGGCCTCTGTAGCTGCAGTTAGTGCTGAGAGATGATGAGGACCAAATGAATCCCATGTCAGATAGCCTGGCAACAGCCCTCCTGCAGAAACCATGGGGCCAATTGTCCCGAGCTCTAGCTGGTATGCTTCCAGGAACAGGATCATTTGCAGGTGCTGCCCTTCTCTTTTCCCAGCTGCCCACTGAGAACCACACTGAGACACCGGGATATGGTATCAGCCTAGACTCTGCCTTGGGAGTTTAATTTGAATCCAGGATCCGAGAACTGGTTTCCCGAGGCAGCAGCACCCCACACAGCTATTCAGAGCAGCCCCATACCTCTTGTCTGTAGAAGGCCCTGGATGATTGTGGGACACAGCTCCTTGCCAATGCTCTCTCTTTACACTCCTAAAACATAAGGGCAGCGGGTGTGGTTTTTTTTCCTCTTCTGTTTTAAGAAATTACCAACAAAATCTAGTGAGTGCAGAGGGGTGGAAATAGCCTCGGACTAGGAGCCAGGAGTCCTGAGTATTTTGTCCTGACTCTGCCTCAGCAGCATTGACCTTGGGTAATCCATTTAGTCTCTACTCTAAATTACTTTCACCTGTAAGACTGTGCACACTTGCTTCTAGTGGAAATTGATGAAATTAAAGTAGACAATGTGTGTGAAAATACTTTGAGAACAGCCGAAACTTGCACAGATGTAAGGAATTACTGTTAATAATAAGAAGAAGAGGAGGAAAAAGAAGAGGAAGATGAAGAAGGAGAAAAAGAATAGTGTCCATCTCTGAAAATTACCATTACTGCATTTTTTACCAAATAACTTCAACAGAAAATACTCCCTATAAAAAAAACAGAGAAAATATCCAATTAAATCTATATAAGGTCTATGAACTTTCAACTTTTAGTTTCGCATGAAAGAAAAAATATATTAGGTTGGTGCAAAAGTAATTGTGGTTTTTGCCATTTTTTTTACCTTTTAAGCTGCAATTACTTTTGTACCAACCTAATATTTTCCCAGCCCATATTTCAAAAAAGAGAAGACATTTGCTATATTAATAAGATTTTATGCCTCTATTACTGTATCACTATACTGATTACATTCCTGTTACAGAATCAATGGGTAATTTTTGGAGGAAAAATTTTATTGATACTCATTTTTATGCTACTGATGATAGCTACTATTTACTGAGGTCTGACCATAAGAGCGTGTTCTCCCTGACTCTTTAAGCTGAGTGCTTTTTACTTCCCTTCTGCAGATGAGGAAACTAAAGCTCAGAGAGGTTAATTTCCTGTCCAGGATAAAAATTAATAACTGGCAGAGTTCTGGATTTGAATTCAGGTCTCTCTTAGTCTAAAGTTTGTGTTTTAAATAATAGTTTCTGTAAAATATGTTACAGCTATCATCAATAAAACAAACTGAAATACTTGTTTTAAATCAATGAATTAGATGAACAAGTAATATATTTTGGAAAGCAAAATTTTGCTAATTGCAATAGATTTGTTGATATCCAAAAAGGTGTTGGGAAATGTATTTGAGGTTCTGATATCCTCTTTGACAGTCAAGGTACAGCTTGTTTTTGTGTCACCGTACTGACCTAGTCTTTAAATGATCCACAAGAGAGAAGGTTTGGAATTTTCTTCTATAAAAAGTCAAAAATGGAGGTGAGAGGGAGGACTCTTTTCTCTAAATGTTTATGTTGATAAAGAGTCTCTGGGTGAAATTACACATTAATACAAGTTTTTTTTTTAATACTTATTTTCACTCCTCATCTATGACAGTTGTCCCCAAACTGGGCCACACATCAGATCATGTAGTAAATTTTTTTAAATGCAAATTTCAGGGCCCCTGCCCAGACCTGTTGACTCAGAACTTGTGATAGTTCTATTTATAAAATTCCCCTCCCCCAGGCATTTCTGATATATCTGGCTCTTTGAATTACTGATCTGTTGTGATTTATGACCTTTCAGAATTGATTATTTTTTAACCCTAACATTATATAGTCCTTATACCATTTAAATCACTTGGCTTTTTTTCAATAGTGCTAAATTATAAAAGCTATAGTTACTGAAAACCACAACTTTCTATAATTATGACTCAAATGGGTTGAAAATGGAAAACATACACATATGAAATTTTGTAGAAAGTCAAGGAAGAAAAAAATCTTAACATCCAGCTATTTCCCATGTTGAGACCTCATGTTGCAGCTTTCTTCCAAACTGAATTTTATGTCTGCGCCATAAAGATCTAAGAGTCCCTCGTGGGGGTACTGTAGCACCAGCCCTCTACGATCATTAGAATCACCTCTTTCAGCCCCCAGTCACTTCAGTAAAGACTTTCAGCCTCTCCAAGGACTCCCTGCACAAACTATCAATAATTCACTGTTTTCTAACATGATCATTTGTAAGAGATCTTTTTCTGTTATTGCTGTCAACAAAAAACTTGTTTAATAAACATAGATTGTTATTTTTCCCATATGTTCAACAACTCATTCAGAGCCATAAATAAACAAGAATGTTACCCACAATGTGTATAAATAGAGAAGTAGCATGACGCAGACAACAGTATAGTTCAACCGCATCTTAAAAGTACATAAGCATCATTGCAAATATCTGAAAACTGGTCCTAAAAATAAATAGGTTAAAAGTCATCCAATAACTGGAAAACAAACAAACAAACAAAAAACCCATTCAGGTCCAATTAGGTGTAAAGTTTATTCTACGAAAAATCTTTATCTAGCATCTTAAACTTTTAACATTGTTTCTTGAAGAGTGAAGCAAAGTTTGTTCTCTTAAATGTACATTATTTCCTTTCCAAAAGGCATACTTGTAGGTGGAGCTTTTAAAAATAATCATCCCATCAACCTCCCAGCATATTTCTTCTTATCCCTGGTCAAGGAGTGCAGTGATAGAGAAGAACTTTAATAAGGTTCTGTTTATCTTTATCACTACTGCCTTGATTTTGTGACCTAGGACACCAAACCAACTTATAACAGCCAATTGGAAATTTGGCCCATTGAAAAATTCAAGCCCTTCTATCCAACCTTTTAGGAAGAGACAGCTGACCTAGACATACTTGAACTAGAGCAAGAAATAGCAGAGCTATAGGAAAACTGCATATGGATGTGGGAACATACATGCTAGTGATAGAATATGGAAACATACTGGTAAGTTTGTATCAACAAAATACAATCCCAAGAAATACCCACATTTTGAGAGTGTAAACTTGGTCAGCTTGAAACCAGGCTATAATCGAGGTTTTTCTTTATTCTTCTCCCTTTGAGAAATATGTAGGAGGAATCAAAGATTATGTGTCAGTATTCCATAGGTTTTACTACTTTACTCTTATTCAGTAGTTTGGAATGATGTGCAATTAAACTGAAAATTATTTTCTTTTCTTGAGAACACTTTCATAGAAATAAAGTTTAATCTGTTCCCTGTAATTAGGTTTCTGTGATGTTTTGCCATGTTGTAGTATGGTTTGGGGAAGAGAGGACCTATATGGATTTTATTTTTATTAAGCAAAACAGAACAGGGAAGTTTAATGAACTTTCATAATTCAGTATTGATGTGTACAACTAACACAGCGTCTTGTATATGATGAATAAATTTTGCTCAAATGACACTTGCTGGTGATTTTTGAAAGTTTTATTCTAAAGATATCTTTGTCCTCTGTTGTCTTCCTTTAACAGCCCACTTTTCCTGTAGGTCCCGCTATAGGGACAAATACGGCGATTAGCTTTGCTCCTTACTTAGCACCTGTAACCCCTGGAGTTGGGTTAGTCCCAACGGAAATTCTACCCACCACACCTGTTATTGTTCCCGGAAGTCCACCTGTCACTGTCCCGGGCTCAACTACAACTCAGAAACTTCTCAGGACTGACAAACTGGAGGTACTTCAATTGTATTTGTGGTTTAAAATGCATTTGTGGTAGATGTGAATTTCTATGTAAGTGAATACTTGTAAGATATCACACACATTCATCTAAAGGCCATGCATTCATGATTCATTGGATTGGATCTAAGACCAAGTATAAAGGAAATTATCTGTGGTAAAAGAATAAGTTTAATACAAACAAAATTCAAGGGTAGGAGTGGCCAGTTAGCTCAGTTGGTTAGAGCATGGTGCTGGTAGCACCAAGGTTGCCAGTTCTATCCCCGTATGGGCCACTGTGAACTGCACCCTCCTTAAAAAAAAAAAAAAAATTTAACAACCTACGAAATGTTGAGTCAGTCACTGTGCGGGCCATAGCGATGGTTCTGGAAGGCCTCCAGCGGTGCCAGGCATTAACCTTTGCTGGACCCTGGAAATGTCTGGGAAGGGGCCAGTCAGGAGCCCAGTATCCAGGGCAATGGGGGACATTCAGGGACAGGGTAAGAGTAAGTAGGACTATGACTACTGACTAACTGGTATGGTCATATTTCAATATTTTAAGAACGAGTATGGCTGCTCTACAGTCTTCCAGAATATCAGCCCTAATTGTGTTGTTGGTAAACTGTGGGAGGTAGAGGCTGGGCAAATTTATTGATTGAGATAATTTCTTTAACTTAAATTCAAGTGTTCTACAAAATTCAGAAAAACAAGTATATGTATTTATAAAATATAATTCTTAAGTCACAAGTCAAGTCAACCCATCTGTACTTTACTGGGTAAAATTTCCCTTTAATCGAAGTTAGAGGATTCATCCATTTATCTCTACTATATCCTGTGATATTTAATAGAGCATTTTATATGGGTGTGTAAGGATTTTAATAGATTTTTTTCAAAGCACCCCTTTAATTCCACTACCAAATAAAGTTGTTAGGTAACATATGTATGGTTAGGATTTACGCTGAGTTTTATGTTTGATCTTTCAAGAATGTTCTGTCCAATATGCATTTGTTTAAATATTTACCCAGTAAATCTTGAGGGCAGTACAATGTTGCCACCTAATATCACCTTCAATGCAGAGTATGTGGATCTCAAAATGAAAAGACTGCAAACTAATCACTACTGTTTTGATCCAGCCTATCCTTGTGAATGTTGAACAGACCTTGCAAAGGACTAGAAAAGTGTTTGGGGCTCCACCTGCTGGACCCATGGAGTCTTAGCGATTAGTACGTGACTGATTTAGAAAACAAATTAAATCAACTACGTTGGGAACAAATTGTCCTTCCCAACAGGACTGGTGGACAAAGACATATGTAAAAATGATTCACAATGACTTAAGCAGAACAGCTTTCAATTCATTTCAAATCAGGAATGAAGTCGGCTGCCCGCAGAGACCCTTGGTAAATGCTTACTGGCTGGTCTACACCTCCGACGCAGTCTCAGATTGAAGTCATTCCATTTACAGAAGAAGGCTTACTCAGAATCTGTGGGAACAGCTTAGTAATTTTTATTTTGTACATTTTGTCAACTAAAGATGGAACGTTGGCTAATGTTCAAAGTAAGAAGAAACAATTAACAATTTTGTGATTTATCTGTTTACCCTTCAAATTTTCCCAAATAGGTATGACTTTCACAAGGCACTTTCATATTACGTCACTGACCCTTCATGTAACATCACTGAGGATGTAAACCACCATTTAAATATATTGACTTTGGCATTGGAGCCTAAAAAGAAAATAACTTAATTTTGTTCTATTAGGTTGGTGCAAAAGTAATTGCGGTTTTGCAAGTATTTAACCTTTTAAACTGCAATTACTTTTGCACCAACCTAATAGTAATTCTTCCCTGATAATGATATTTATATATATAAGTATTATGTATATATGTTATTCATGTTATTCCATGTTATCAATATTCAGGGCAGAATTAAGAATACTTTTTAAATTCTAAAGAAAACTTTCTTTATACAGTAAGCTCTTAATCCATCAGAATTCTCAGACTATGAAGCACTCTATTTACTGAAGATTTCAGGATAACTAAGGATTAAGTAATAAAAAAGAAACAACAACATGCCAACACTTCAAACTCTATTCTACTTTCCTCCATGTATTTCTTTCCCTTTATCTCTTCCCATATTTCTCTCCTTTTTATATTTTCTTTATATCTTTATTGTGAGTGCTGTCAAAATATAATATAGTGATCTTAAATGAAAGTTTTTGTGTATTAGATATTATAATTCTTCTGACTTATGATTATAAGCATAAGTTATCTTTGTAGAGCAAGGGAGACCTAGGGGAGACCTAGATTCAACCCACCCCCATTTCCTATCCTCAGAGAGGAAGAACAAGTCTGTCATTTCCCCTGATTCTTTTTGGAGTTGTACAGCTATGACCTGGTGGCTTAAACTATGGTGAAATGATCCCTCCATGCAAAAAAACTACAGCATCCCAGAGTTGTCAGGGTAGAAGATTTGCATATACAGAGATTTCCAAATTATATATTTATATATGTATACACTATATAATCTCATATATATATATATATATATATATATATATATATATATATATATATATATATCCCGGAGATAATGGTGGAGGTCTTGTTGATTTTTCTGTGATTTTAGCTAAACTGGAGATTTTGACTTATTTTCTCAGGATAGTCTCACCCCAATAAAGAGGGAGAAGCAAAATTCAAAATAGTGTTTGTCAGGGATTCTGGTTACTTGCGTTCTGGATAATCAAATTTTTATTGTAAATGACCAAAAAATCACCATTAAAAGAAAGAAAAAGCCTTTATTCCTTAAAAACAAAACATAAATGGCTGCGTTGGGAGAGGTAGAGTTTTCGGCAGCCATCAGGCTTTCTTCTGCATCGTCTGCTCTTGTTCCCCATGTGTCCTAGGTATGCAGGGAGTTCCAGAGAGGAAACTGTGCCCGGGGAGAGACCGACTGCCGCTTTGCACACCCCGCAGACAGCACCATGATCGACACAAATGACAACACCGTAACCGTTTGTATGGATTACATAAAGGGGCGTTGCATGAGGGAGAAATGCAAATATTTTCACCCTCCTGCACACTTGCAGGCCAAAATCAAAGCTGCGCAGCACCAAGCCAACCAAGCCGCGGTGGCCGCCCAGGCAGCCGCAGCCGCGGCCACAGTCATGGTAAGTGGGGCGCGCCCGCCGCGCACCTTGCTCGGCTCGGGGAGCCGCGGAGTTCCGCCGGGCGCGGAGGAGGCGGCTCCCACCGCTGGGACTTAGACGCTCTCCAAAACAGTTGAGAAATAGGGAAGGCTGCTATTCCTGCTGCTCCGCTGCCTAAGTTCTGTTGTTGTTTTCCCCCTTTTTGTTTTGTTTTGTTTTCCCTTCCTTCCCTTCTTCAGCACAATAAGTAAATCCCTCAGGCGCAGCTAACCAAAGGCCAGGACCCGTGCCCAGGTCCAGTTCTTCTCCGAGACTGGACTGGAGCCTGCGTGGGTTCTTCCTCAGAGCCTAGTAATGAAAAGGAAGGTGCACACCAGAGCTTAAGAGAATGGAAAATAAAGCTGGAGTACTGCAGCTGAGCAATAGACAGCAGCCTTTCAGAGCGCAGCCCTTGGAGCAGAGAAGGGAGCAACAGGTGACCAGTCCGTGACTGGCTCTTCCCTATTCCTATTATGTTTTCTTCTCTTCTTTTACTCATCACAAGGGCTATGCTTCAAACTTTCTCTCCCTAAATGAAATTTTATGCAGAATATCAAGTCATGAAACAGTTGAAAATGGAGCTGTACTGGCTGGTGCAAAAAACAAACAAAAAACCCCGCTAACCCATCTTCCCGGGTCTGAGTCATTGTACTGCCCCTTAGGGGCCCGCAGCAACCTCATCATCATCACCTGAGAGCGGGTCCCAGCTCCAGACTTTCAAGGTCCCACCTCAGACCTTTGGAATTAGAGTTCAAATTTTAAAATATCCCCAGGTGTTTTGTATGCATAGTAACATTTGAGAAGCAACTGCTTAGAACACCAGTTCCCAGATGTGGCTCTATTTTGAAATTACCTGAAGGGTCTTGAAAAGTTGTAACATCAGTTCCTTCCCCCCAAGTTTCACATTTAACTGCTCTGGGTGTGGCCTGGGCACTGGCTTTCCTTTTTTTGAAGCTGATTCCAATGTGCAGCCAAGTTTGAGAACCACTGCACTGAGTCATAGAAGTTTCTAATTAATTTTTTTAATATGAGATCTCTGGCTTATCAGAAGTCTATTTGAATATATGATAGGCAGTGTTCATTCATTCATTCATTCATTCATTCATTTATTCAAAACATTTCATGAGAGTCCCCGTGCATCAGGCACTTGCTGGGTAGAATACATACATTAGACAGGTTTCCTTGCCTTTGAGGCACATGAAGTTTAGTAAGTAAGGGCAACAATACGCCTTTGTGACATGATGGCAATGTATCATGGGGCCTTGTGGGACATGAAAGACTCAGTAGTTGGCTGCAAAAGACAGATATGGCTTTCAAGATAAAAGGTAGACTTGAAACATATGTTCTAACTAGTGAACATCACCTCAGACATTGATCACTGATCAAAACACACATATAGCCATTATACAAACAAGTTCATATGCTTCAACATTCTTTCCCCAAATGTTTATAAAGGCCTGGCCTGGTGATAAGCAATAGGGAAACAGAGAACACAGCCTAGCGCCTGGTGTGTGTGTGGTTATACAGACCTTTCCAACCTGAGCTGATTCCCAAGCATCGTCAGCACTGGGTCCTTCCGCTCTCTCACTGTTGCTTCTCAGAGACCCTGTCCCTTTAGTGCTTTTCCCTCATGTCCTTTTCATTTTTATGTCACTGGACATAACAGTGATTTTTCAGAATCTGTGAGTTTCTATGTACTTGGGGATGTATGCATCCAACATAAGAAAGTTGGTACAATACAGAGAAATTCTCCCTCTTTTGGTTCTAGTAGAAAGAATGGTTTTCAAACCCGATTATGATTGGGAATGGGGCGGGGTGAGGTAGAGCGGAGATGAGAGTACGTCAGTTACTTAATGCTGGTGGAAACAGAATTCTTTTGGAGAGCAAATGAGGTCTCTACATTCCTCTGGGGTGGACTCCATCTCACCATCTACTTAGTGAAGATCTCATCCTATGAGAAGTCAATTGTTTTCATTATAATGATTCTTAAAGCCAACCCCAATGTATCCTAACTGTATGTTGATTGTTAGGCACAAAGAACACATTTTTCCATTGAACTAATGTTACAAATCATCCCCAGGTATCAAGGATATCCCCAAGGCTAGTCAGGACTCTGGTTGCAAGAGACAAAAACCCAACTGACGTAGTTTAAATGAAACAGTTGGACTTTACTAGATCACGTAGTGCTCTGAAAGAGAGTAGAGTTAAAATAGGGCTCAGGGGTGCCTGGCTCCAGAAACTTGAAAACTAGTGGGTATTTCTCTTTGTTCTCTTTTCTGCTTCTTGTGGTACATCAGCTCCATTCTCTAAGACCAGCTTCTCCACACAACACTGGCCATGGCTTTGGACACCCACATGGACACATTCTTACATCTTGGATTTGATGGGGATGGGAAGAGATGGCCATTTACACAAACAGGTCATTCTTCAGCCTGGTATCTTTAAATCAAGAACTGTCCTCTCATATGTGTGTTTCAGCGCATTTTCACATCAGACTCATCAAGCTGCATAGAGGTTATTGCAGTGGATGTCAGTCTGTTTAGTTACCATAGTTTCCTGGATTGCTACACTGTGCCCAAATTTGGAGTTCTGGTATTTCAGGGGATCGTGCAGCATCGTCAAAGACAACCCAAAGGAATGCAGTTTCAGAACAAAAGCCAGCTTCTTTCTGACAATGACATGAAAATTACTGAATCTGTCATGTCTTTTTAATTGAAGTGAGAGGTTCATTTGAAACCAGCCTAGGTGCACTTGGATAAAGTCAAAGTATTCTTACTCTAGTAGCACGATTATTCAGTACTGAAAAAAAACTATTTATTTCATTTCCTTATTTAAAAGAACAAATGGAGTAATGATTGCAGTCAGAGATATTAATATTCCATTCACCTGGGTTTCATATCTGAACACAAAGAATTTCCATAGTGCAATTTTTATTACTGTCCAGGGATTTCCCCTTCTGTTGATTAATTGGACCATGAAAATGAATTTAAAGCTTTCATTCCAGAAAAAGAGACATGTATTTCCTTTAGAGCCTTATTTTTTTTTTACAATTCCTCTTAAAGCATAAGCCTCCTCTTCACCAGAATTTTTAAAACGTGAAAATAAGCCAGACAGAGCTTCTCTTTCGTAATTTTAACACAAAGCGTATGTGATCTTAAAGCAAGCAGTCTTTCTTGACACACACAAAAATGGAACTATACAAGAAAATACCTATTTTGTACAACATGTACAGGAACTTTGAATTCATCCTCTTTGTCTACATCCTTTTTCACCCACATGAAAGCGGCAGCTCAGATTATTGTTGTTAGGGTTTCCTGACTCCTCAGATGTGGTCTTTGCCTGTATCGCCTGGCATGGGCCCTTGTTTTGCTTGCCTCAATGCATAGTTGGATGGTTCCTCGATCCAGAAAAAGAAAAACCTGGCTGCATGTACGCAAGCTGGAGGAGGCCCAGAGCGGGTAGAGGATGAAAAATGCTGGTAAGGCCAGCAAGATTGAATGCCAAGTGCCTGGCACATAGTAGGAGCTCAATTAAAGAGAATGGCTTTCTCTGCATAGGTGCCTAAAGAAGCTCCCAAGATACACTGGGTTTGGTGATCTCTAAAGTCTGTTCTAAGCCTGAAGCTTTTTCAATATAGATAAACATGTGCCAGCAGTCAAATAATATCCTCTAAAGCAGGACATCTGTGTACTACAACGCTGTCTTATAAGATGATTATTCATCCATACGGATTTTTTAATACATTCTACTCATGTGCCTCGAAGTGTGAGTTGTGTAAGATATTCATATGTATTCTCAACCCTCCAAGACCTTAGTATTTCCTCCAAAAGACAAGACATTTGCCTCTAATAAAGGATAATCCACAACATGGAGTGGTAGAAAGGGAGATGCCGTCACTGTCTAGCTCAGTTTAGAGCTCTCCGTGTCTTTACATTCCTAGATTATTATAATTTCTATGACAATTAAGTTTCAGAAAACTAAGATCAGAAAAAAGAGAACATTAACCTTCCAGCTGATTATCCTAAGGAGAAATAGTTAATATTTCTTTTCCTCCTTGGAGATTTCACTAAATGATCCTTTGTTAAATCAAAAATTTGTTCATAAATACCAGCCTTTGGAGACCTAATCATTTTTCTAGTTAGCATATCAGAAAAGATCAACCCAATAGTCGATTTGTTCTGTAACTCCCAAGGACTGAAAAAGTGAAGGGTAGAATGGAAGCCAAAATAATTTGGGGTTTAAGCATCCAATCAGTGTTCTCAGTGCACTCTATGAGAACAGACTGCGTAGCCATACATTAATTTAAGCTAAAGAAAATGCATTGTTTAGCATTGTAAAACTATACAGGAATGAAAGATTTTAAATGAGAGTGGTGTCATGGAAGTTACATAATGACACACATTTGAGAAAAGAACATCCAGTATAAAGAAGCTTTCTTATTGTGGAGCTTGTTGGTTTATAAAAATGTTCACAATACTAGTTTCAGAACAATGATTTCATAGTATTTGATGGCCTCTGTCAAGACTGCTGAACAAAAAAATTTCCCCATTGGCCACTCTAAATCTCTTCTCTACCTCTAGTCCTTTCCACTTTATTTCTAGTCCTTTCCCCCCATAGTTCTTCTACAAAATGATCTCCTATTATGTCTATACTTTTAATCCTGAATCATCAAATGATGATGAACAACCCTTTATTTTCCAAGGAAAATATCATTTACCATTTCCCATTTTGAGGGTTTAGTACTATTCCCATTTTATTTCAAATGCCATAGTTTTAATTCAGAACTTTAGAATATAATGTTTTGTATTTATTATATAAACCTTAGGGGTTTACATATTGTGCTAAACATAAAAAGGGGTATTTCATTTTTTATTTGCATTGGAGCTATTCCTTCAAATTTCTTTATTTTCACAGAATTTCATCATAGAATTTTTAGATCTTTTACATAGGAAAATTTTTTCATTGGTCAAAATCAATATTTGTTATTATTTTAGCTGTTTAAATGAAACTATCAGCTCAAAAGTATGATTATAAGTTAAAGATATTATTTTACTTCTAATATTTCAAGCAGTTTTTTGCTATTTTTTAGTTGTTTGCTATTTTTAGCTATGGTATTTGTTCTAGTAAAGAGTTCCACATCTCATTAACTGGGTTGGTCACTCATCATAGCTCAAAGTACAAATAGAATTATTAAATATAAATTATTTTGATACCTGAGGACACTAAATACCTTTTTAAAGGGTATTTTCTTAGTGTAATCTGGTAAGTTGTTGAGATAAATTGAATTATAATTTCAAATGTACTGGAAATCATAGAATGGATGATAAGTTAGTCATCAGAAACAGTACAATGGGATAAAAGTGGAGAAACTTACTATTCAAATTAAAAACGTGTTAAGTTTGGAAACTTATTCCACATTGCCAGATCCATGCTAGCAGAGTGAAGAGAAGAACTGAGACAATGATCCACGATTCAGACAAAAAATTAAGATCCAAACCCAAACAGTTTTGCCTAAATAATCTTGTGTTTGAATATTTTTTTGCCTGAATTTTTTGTCTCAGTTTGCCACTTCATTTTGTTAGGCTAGATCTTCATTAAAAATTATTTTTATACAAGATATTATCTTTTTTTTTGACTTGGATATTGTCCTTTTTTGACTTGGATATTATATACTTAGTTCACTGATTATTTTATATTTGAAAACTAACTTATCAGAAGTTCTTCAAGCCTATGGCCCTCAAAAGTTTTCCATTTTTTTCTGAAGCAATATAAAAAATGCTTATGGTGTGTATGCAAGCTGCTGTTTTAATTAACTTTCCTGAATTTCAAACATCTATATTTTACTCTCTTATATGCTTTTAACTAAGGTATAGTAGATGCATTTTTGCTTCAATACTAATTTAAGGTGTAATATTCATTTCTTTAGAGAACATTTTTGTTGTTGTGCATGCCTAGTGTTTTGTACGTTGTATATTGCATTCAGAATATTTTTTTCCTTCTCACCTATCCACAATGCAATGCCGTTCCCATGATGCACCTCTGCTTGCTGTTTACCTGTATGTTAATTCGCTTGAATCCCATTGGCCCACTGCCATCATGTGCTCGCTGCCTGTTATTAAAAGACTCAGTCGACTGCCAAAGCAATGAAGCGACCTCTCGAAGCATCTGTAGACCTGGTACTTTGACCTTTCACCTTTCGCTTTGCATGTAGCTTTTCAGAGAACCATCTGAGAGTTGTATTACTTGTAAACTATTGGTTGCAAACAATCATTATTATTAAGTAATGAAAAAAATTCAATAAGGTGTTTAGCCATCTCATTTTCATATATAATATGTGAAATAAATTAATCCTAACAAATTTTAATATCTTTTCCAAAAGAGTGAAGCAAATTTAAATTACTTGGCTCAGAAAATGCTCCTTATAATTCTTATTAACCTTTAAATTCAAGAAATAGTCATTTAGTTAACGAAAATAATAGGTATTAGTAATAACACAAATGCTTCTTTTCCCCCTTAGAATAGTTTAACTCATTTTAAAAGCTGAAGGCATTTTTGTTGTTGTTGTTGCTTGATAGTTTTTCTTTTCCTTAGTTGAGATGCTACCATTTGGGATTATAGAAATCATGCTTTCGCTCTCAATAACAAATTCTCACTCATTCGACATTGCCGCTGTTTAAAATAAGGTGCATGGCAGAGGCATCTCCTTAGCTGTCATTTTTAAAAAGAATGTTGCAATTGATGATCTCTGTGGACACTGAAGGTGTGTTTACTTTGAGTTATACATACCTTATCCAATTCTTCACTTACAGGCCTTTCCACCTGGTGCTCTTCATCCTTTACCAAAGAGACAAGCACTTGAAAAAAGCAACGGTGCCAGCACGGTCTTTAATCCCAGCGTCTTGCACTACCAGCAGGCTCTAACCAGTGCACAGCTGCAGCAACACACAGCGTTTATTCCCACAGGTATGTGCCCTGACAGTTCCAAGTCCTGTGTCCGTGTACCCTTCTGGTCATGTGCTTTCTTCTCATTCCTTTAAGCTGTTTGGTGGCATCTAGTTTGCTTTCAAAGGTACAAGAAATGTAGCCCAAAACTCATTGTCCTAGCTATCTAGATATATTTACCTTGCTTGGAATGATAGCTAAAGACTGTTAGGATTCTAAAGCCAAATATTTTATAGAGTTAAGTGACAGCTTGAACCTATGAGAAGCAAATAGCAGTTAGGTCTTTGGTTTCTTGTATGTACACATGCGTGTAAAATTGTTTGTGTAAATAAGTCCTTTTATGTGTGACAGTTGAAATTTATCATTAACCCTGTCTGACCTAAAAATAGCAATTCCCATAAATACTAACCTTTTTTTTCTATTCTTATTCAGAGCACTAAAAAAATGAGGCTATTCAAATTAAAGCAATCTTCTACTCATATTTTTACATTCATTCTATCTCTTTTGCCATCCTTCTCAACTTCCACCAAGTTCACAAATATAGAGAGCTTTCATCCTTGGTTTCTAAGTCAATGCCTGATAATATTAGTTACTAAGGTGTATTAACTCTATCATTTCACTAAGAGATGAATTACATTAATCATTTAATCTTGAAGTTTAAAGGATTCTTAGTGATCTCCTCATCCAGTTCATTGTTTTACAGATGAGAAAACTGAGGCCCCCTAAATGTGAAGTGACTTCCCAAGGTGGCACAACTAATGAGAAAAAGACCTACAACCTAGTTTCCCTGTAACCAGTCTAATTTACATGACATGACACAACCTGGACCTCCATATGTGGAGGCCACAGAATTCTTCTTTAGAGCTTGGCATAAAACAGCAAATAAAAGTGAAAACAAGTAGAATGCATTTTAACCTTCCTCCATTTCTTACCCACCTCCCTGACCATAGATCCACATACACCATGTACAAACACAAGGAGTCACCATAAATTGACTGTGGTTTTGACCTTTAATCTGTGTTAGAAGCAGGGATAATATTCTCAAAATAAATAAAATTTGCTGGAGTGTCAAAAAAAAAAAAAAAAAAAAAAACCCAGAAAAGAACCAGAGAGAGACTTGGGCCTTAGTGAGAACCCTGTCCATTGTATTCTTAGTTTCAAAGTCAAAATTTTCATCCCACGATAGTGATTTAAAGGTAAATACAGATAAATAACTATTTTTGTCAAAAAGAGCTTGATGATCCTAATCCATGTGGTTGTACTTTTTTGGGCTTGTTATCCATTTCCTTAAATCCCATAGCATATCAGGCGTTAACGTAGGAGGGAGTTGAATAAATATTTCTATGGTATTCTTTGTATAAAACCTATACTTTGAAATGAATTATTAACCTGTTAACAATATTTATTATAGTAGAAATATAAATTACATGAGTAAAATGGTTCTTAATATTTAGTTTTCCTGTTTTAGTCTCGCTGTATTCTTACAATAGACTCATAGACCTGTAGAGTCAATCTCTAAGTCAGTACTTCTTGGGGCTTCACTCTTGTCCTGTTACAACCTCAATTAGTGACATTTCAGTGCAGTTATAGCATAGCAGTATTTGTACTTGTAATCCACTTGATATAACATGTTTGTAAAATAATTACTAGAAGGTACGCTTACCTAGAGGTCCTGTGTGATTTCTACAAGTGTCTTATTTTATAGACCTCATCACTAGATATTTTAAGATTAAAAAAAATGGGAAGAATATACTGAGGGGAAAAACAGAAAAAGACAAGTCTGTTTCTGAAGATTGGGTGATAATGCCACTACCATTTTTCTGGGAAAGCCATGCAAAAGACCGAAGGCCTCTTGACTTCAATCCAATAATGATTGATTTGTTAAATTACTGAAAGAACCTTCATTTTAAAATATTTCACGTGGAAGCCATGTAAAGACTTCCAAAGCAAGAACCAATATCATCCCTTACGTAATGACTTGATTATTGTTGATGAAATTCATTGTATCGAGGATCGATATAGGCTGTGCTAGCTTCTGTGGTTGTGCACTTCCGCCCTCTGCTGGATTCCTTAAGAACTGTTCAAGTGTGTCCGGCAAACCTCCATTGCGTGGTCTTTGGGAGCCGAAAAGTGGGTCCTAGCCCCCTTAATTCTGTGAATTAGAAGTGTTTCCATCTATAACATGATACAAATATCATAGTGAACAAACGTGTCTCTCGTGCTCTGAAATGGTATTTCACCTTCTAAAAAGTTTTCATGTTTCTCAGATGATGAAAGAGAAAATAATTTTATTAAAAGGAAATTAGTATAATTTCCCCCCACTTAAACCTATAGAAGAAATTTCAGTGTTTATTTTGGCTCTAGTTTTTGTTTCAGGCTTTCTTTCTCAACAACGTTTTCAACCTAATTTTAAAGTGATAGTAATCATTCATTGCTAATCACTGTTGTTTTAAACCTCTGCAAATTAAGTGATGATGTTCAAAAATACTTTTTGTAACTTGGTAGATGGTGGGCCCATTATTTTTAAACGTACATATTTTGATTTTTCCATAAATACTTTAATAAGTTTCGTAAATACGAAACAAAAAGCATTTTATGTTCTCTCAGAGGTTACCCTTTATTGAAAGGTCATTCATAGTGAAGTTTTGGATGTGCTACTAAAATTCTCCTACTGACACAATGTGAATTTGGATTTTACAAATTCTGCCTCCAGGCTGTGGAGATATTAACATAAAATATTATGCAAGATATGGAATTCTTCTCCAAAACCATGCTAATATAATTATCACCCTGGTTGATGCCCTAGCACATTTGCAGTGGGTGGAAGTTTTCCTTTTTTGTTAGGGATTATTTTAACCTACTAGTTATTCTTCACTATGTTAGGAAAGTGGCAAAACCACACACACTTATAAAAATAGCAGCATAATAGTTCTTGGCATTTCTCTGACAGGTTTATTCTGAGTTACTGTAAGTAACATTCTTGCATTATTCTTCAAGATAGCTCTGCCAGTGGCAGGCATAATTATTTGCATTTTGCAGATGGAAAAACTGAGGCTGCGTGTACGCTGTAAAGTGGAATGTATAAGTAATGGAATTATCCAGATAATTCTGACTCACAGTTTCTAGAGTTGAAATATTTGTGCAACTGAAGCAGAAAACATTTGAGAAGGCTTTGTTGATAGAATCAGTGCCGTAGTGAAATACTTCAGCTAGTCAGAATCACAATGACCCACTGACTTCCTCCTTGAGTTATTTCATTATATTGGAAATATAGAATACGTAGAACAGGAAAAGTGCTAGCACAAATATTGCCTAAGAATCAGAAACCATAATGTTATATAAGGTTGTCACAAACCTTTGTGAAAGATTTGTTAGTATTTCATGGAAACTATATCTATATAAAATCACAGCAGAATGTATATATCCCATTCAATTCAGCAAACAGTTCTTAAACACATAATATGCTGTGGGTTCCAGAGGTAGCAGTGGAACTACAAAGGAGTTCAGAACTAGGCGAAAACCAAATATAATGGAAAGTATTAAGGACTACCTTAGGATATGAGCAAAGCTATTTGCGAGTGAAGGAGAAAGGCTTTGTGTTCGGCCATCAGCATGTACAGCTGCTGGTTGACAAAGGATATGGAGAAAGACAGATGGTCCGAAGGAGAAGAAATTTGCTTAGGACTTTATGAGGAAGATTTTACCAATGGGGAAGGGCATCCCAGGCAGTAGGAACAGCATGAGTTGGGTAGAGTATATTTGAGGAAGTTATCTATTGCAGCTGTAAAGTACTTAAGCAACTGTATGTGGCAGGGGGATAGGAGTGGGGTGAAAAGGCAGAGATGGGGCTCGAAAGACAGGTCAGGACCAGACTCTGGCATTGAGTAAGACATCCATCCACACATGGCAAAAGCTATGTGTTTCCAATATTCATATCACTTTTAGACAACGTAGAGACCGAGGCTCGTCAAAGTAACTTGGTTGAGTAGATCAGCCAAATCCTGAACTGAAGCCAATGTGATGTTTCCAATCCTAGCCCAGTGTGGTTGTGGGAGCTGCTGTTGATGGTTTGCAGCCCAATGACATTCTCATGTACGACACAGGAAAGCCCGCCAAGAAAGCCCCTCCACATTGGAGTGAAAAAGAATAACATGGAATTTTGTATAGGAATAACTCTGAACCCAGCTATGGTTGACTTTAAAATGAAATCATTCACAAAATGGGTACTTTAATGAATTTTAGGAACAAATAGCTCCCACCACACTCTTACTAATGGCTGAGAACATGCATTCAACTGATTGACCACCTACCATGTGCCCACAGACGTAGACAGACATGAACCCTACTCTGTTAGAGTATACAGTAAAGGAATAGAGATGGATGTTCCATAAATACCCCTATAAATGTATAATTAGAAATTTTCTGAACGCTTTGAATGAAAAAAGTAAAGAGTTCAATAAGGTTAAAAGTAGAAAGCTGATTTAATTGGTATGTGGAGGTAGGTAAAAGAATAATTCAATAGTTTTCTAAAGAAATGACATGTACTTTAGACCTTGAAGATGAAAAGAGTGGGGTAAAGATGACTCAGGCCAAGAAGACAACTTGCAGGAAACCCAAAAGTAGGATAAAAGTGATGTATTCAGTTCAAAGAAACGAAAGGCTAACCTGTCTGGATCATGGTACGGGGATGAGCTGGGCAAATCGTCAGAGATTGGGCCATAGGTGGCCTGTATCCGAAAAGCAATGAGAAGGCAATGAATCATTTCCAGAAGAGAAGTGAATGAACTTGTATTTGGAAAAGTTTATTCTACCAGCAGAGTGGAGACTAAGTGGTGGGGCAAGAATGGAAGCAGGAAGACCAGTTAGGATGTTATTGCATAGCTGAGCCTAGAGATAATGGTGATCAGGACTTGAGAAGTGGCAGTAGAGATGGACAATCAGACAAACACAACCTGCATTCTATAAGCAAGATTGCTGTGGCTTATTGTTGACTTGGGCCAGGGCATTTCACAAGGGAATGTGACGTCAGGCGTAACTTTCAGTTTCAGCTAGAGCTACTACACAGATGGTGATGTCCACATTTCCTAAGGTGGAGTAACAGAGTCTGTGGGAAAGAGCGATGTTTGGACATGTTAAATTTGAGACGCTTGTCAGACATCCAAGTTGAAAGGCCAGTTGAGCAGATAGATGAAAGGACCTAGAGCTCAAAGAGAGATCTGTTCAGGATACATAAATTTGGTAGCCTTGAGCTCATAGACAGTATTTAAACCCTGGGTTGAATGATATCATAGATTGGATTATATGCCAGGAAAAAAAGTATAGAGTAGATGAAAAAGAACCAGAACTGGAAATCTCCAGCATATACAGATATAGTGTGTGTGTGTATTTTATCAGAAAAAACATGAAAAAGAGTGGTTTGTTATGGACAGAGTGGCCAAGTGCTAAATGTTATCAAAACTCAGGAAGCTACGTTAAGATGTAAGAGCTCCTACTGATTGCAGAAATACGGAGTTCTTTGGTGACATTAGCAGTTTGAGTCAAGAGGTCAAAATGAAAGCCAAATTGGAGAGAACTGAAGAATAAATGGGAGCAAGGAAGTGAAAATTTATGTCTAGGTAACTTCTAGGAAATTTGATTGTGAAGGCAAGAAAGATAGGGCTGGAGAAAGATAGAGTGTCATGAATGGGATTTTGAGGCGTTGGTGTGTGTGTGTGTTTTAAATTGGATATATTAGCACATGTTTGCTGAAGAATCCAGTAGTAGCCCAGTGAAATAGCCTCTTTTCCTGACTAGTTAGGAAATGTAGATCAGGCAAAAAGTCTCCATCAGGTGTGAACAGTCGAGCAGAGAGAATAAAGACCTACGCGTCTCAGATTCTTCATCTAGTATTTCAGAAGGCAGTTCTAAATCTAAGTTGGTACACTTACATTCATTAAAAACTAATTCTCTGGCACCCACATGGCACCCAATCTTCAGTTATGTAAATCCTTCTATTACCTAATGTTCATTCTAACGAACTGAACCAAAAGTAGATAATTCCTTTCAACACAGTTCTTTCTTCATCCTCCACAACATACATTAGTATTCATGGTCAGAGTTTTCTAATTCAAGTACATTAATAACACCACCCATATGTAAGGCAACTATCTGTAAGGAAGGGCTGAAATCCTCCCTCCACACTTCCCACCTACCCACTTAGACATGAAGTTGAGATTTCCTAGGAATTTTGCAAAGATTTCTCTCAGGGTTGACCTTAGAGCAAGCCATGACAAAATTCCCTAGTCCTGCTCCTAACTCAGGCCCAGCTCTGCACTATTTTGCCTCTACAGTGTTTAGATTTTATTGCTAAGCGCCACTCCTTTATTATAATGAAACTGGTAGCAAAAACTAGATCAAATACACATGCTGGTCACTCTTTCACAGGAACTTCAGGCTTCCTGCATTGTAGGGCTTTCGATAGTAATCTACAATTCACCTGACCTGCAAGACTTTGATTTGGAGGATCCAGAATCTTAATTACTGTTTTTATTATCATCTTGTTACTGACACGAAACATTTTACAACCAACGTTTAATGCAATAAGGTCATTGTAATCCAGTGAATACAAAACCTGACCTGGATTTAGGAATAGAATTCTATTTCTAGCCTTACCCTTGACTCACAAAACAAATGACCTTGGAGTAGTTACCATGCCTCAGATTTTTCATCTGTAAAATACCCACTTCCTACCTTGGAGGATGAACTTGATAATGCCTGTAAAGTACTTTGAGGTCTTTGAGGAAGGACACTGCAGCATTATCACATGTCATTCTTATTAGAAACATGTTGATGTAAATGAGTAGAAAGTGTGAAAAGTAGTCTAAGAAATGAGCTTCGAATAATATTGGCTTAAAATAAGTCAGGTATATTTGTGTCAGTACTGAAAATGTGAATGACTCTAAAAGACTGTTACCTAACCCTACTTATTTCTGGTTGTGCTTCAATCTCACTTTGAATGTTAACTCTAAACCGCTAACCTGTTTCTTTCCCTTTATTCACTTTTTCCACCTACCATTGCATGACATGCAGGGTCAGTTTTGTGCATGACACCCGCTACCAGTATTGGTAGGTTTCAACCTTTTTTTATTTGTCTTTTATATTATGTACAATACCTTCACTTGCTTGAAATTTATTTCAGAGATGGTAGAAATGCTTTAGGAAATGGTAGATCTGAAGGTTTATTTGGCTTTAGAGTTAATATATAGGGTTTTAAAATGTACTTGTGTGTTTAAGAAAGTGACCATTTTAATGTGCCTAGAACAACCACTGTGTTAGAACAATCACTACAGAACATAAAACCACAAGCACGAGTCTGCTTTTTAATGATATGTATTTTATTGTATTTATAGTTTATATGGTTTAGCATAAGAAAAAAAGCTTACTTTATCAGACAGGCAGGCTAATTTCATCAGTGTTTTAAAGTTTCGTAGTGGTGTGCCTTTATCTCCTCTTTGCTGTGTGTTAGAATTATCAGAGTTTCCCAGAAGTACTTATTTTTTAAAAAATTATAAACGGATGTATTTTGAAAACAAATATCTGACCTGCCTTTCTTATTATTCTTTTTAATTATAAGTGTTGATTTATTTGTGATGATTATTTGTACCTTAGCATTCCCTTAGATGTTAACTTTTAATAGCATGTAGTTATCCCCATACATTCCAATGCCTTGGTGTAAAAGTCCGTCTTTAGGCTATATGAATTAGTTCCATTTAAAGAAAAATAGACATTGGCAAAATTTGGCAATTTCACAGTAACTGCGTTAGTATTTACATCAAGGCCATGATTTTTGCTCCACTGTTTATTAACCCAAATAAACTACCATCCCCAGTAATTCCAGTTCAAACAAGCAATACTAAATTGACAAAAAAAATTCAACTTAACCACAATAAATTGTAAAAAGTATCCTATCTCAAATTAGGCCTACAAATTGAGCTTTTGATGTTTTAGATTCTGATTGAAAATGAATATCATATACTCTTACTTAACTGGACATTATATTTCATGTTTTTAGAAGCAACCATTATTACAGACACTATAGACTCTGAATTGGGAATGATCAATTGTTAGAAGTAAAATGTTTGTAAATACATCAACCAAAGTAATCTGCTTTGGCCTTTCTGGGAATCACTGATTATGTTTTAAAACTTCCTTTAATTGTACTTGTAATAAGCTATTTTCCCTTTTTTATTTCTCTCCCATGCTTCCTTGCTTTGCATTGTGATTGCATGCCATCTGCTGGTTTAACCCATGATGGCTTGCTGCTCTGATATTCACCATGCCAAAATACCACTTCTATTACCATAATGCTACACCCTCCTGTTCATTGCTCCCATGGTTCCCCTCCTGAAAGTACCCATGATGCACAGCGCTACGTCAGCCACTGTCTCTGCAGCAACAACTCCTGCAACAAGTGTCCCCTTCGCAGCAACAGCCACAGCCAATCAGGTTTGCTCCTTTTAAAGCTTTCTTTCACAAATCCCAAACTCTAAATGAGTGCTGATATTTAAAAAAAAAATTCTCGGTGAGAATTTTTTTTTCATGTTTATCCATCAAATTTTATTTTTTTAATTAGTTTATAGCAAGCATTTATGGACAGGTTGCACTTATTTAGAGTTAACATTTACTGCAAATAATGATGTAGCTATGTTTTGTGTTGCACTGTTTGTTTTCGTACCTAATATTGTGTAATTAACCTGACAGGCTTAAATTCCTTTTAGTACAGCATTACGTATCCAGTGGTTTGTGAATTGCCACAGAGAAATTACAGAAGCTTGCCCATGGGTGCTTCAAAACTGGCTAATTTTGATTCAGTTCATTCAGACCCTATGATCTGTTGTGGGGGAAAAAAATTCTCCTCTTGGAAAAGCCTCCCCTTTTTTCTTAGTATCAAATTTGAGGTCTGAATGATTCTGTTAACATTTCACCTTGATCATTTGTGCTCCCAAACTCACTTGGTTCGCACTTTACAATCTGTTCAGATACTGGCATAAGAGCCAAACCATCCCGGAAGAAGAGTTCTAGGCACCGAGTTCACAAAGGCTGGATATGACTGATTAGGGATGTTTAACTCTGTTGGTTTAATGCATGTGCCAATAAAACTGTGGATGTACTATTTTTCAGTGAGGGCCAGTTGGCTATTTCCCACTCTGTTGTCACAGGCTGACTGTAACCCTAACCCCAGCCAACCAACTTGCACACATGTGCTCCTGGTTTGGAAATGCGCATGAGGATGAGCGAGCAAAACTCTTACCTCGCCTAGAAAAACACTCTACTGCGCATGCCCTCCCTTCAAAGAAGAGGAATTTTAGTTTTGTTTTTAGCTTAGTTTTTTGTTTGTTTTCTTTTGTTTTGTTTTAGATAAAATCTACTGTACTAATAAGAGATGAAAACAGAGGAGTAGGCTGAAGGAACTGTCCAAGATAATGAGAGAAATTGGAAAAAGTTGTGTCAGGGCATAAATGGTAGATTCCAAAATGAATTCTGCAGGTGGTAAGGGCTGATTTACACTTCTTTTCATGTTCAAGTGAATAAGTGATTCCAGTGCTTAGGTCTCATCACTAAAAAGATAGGTGTTAATGCACTTGAACGAAGGAATAAAAGTAAAATCCATGACAACTCTTACTGTGCCCTCCAAATTGTGATAAAGCAGGAAAGAGTAAGGGAGAAAGGAGAGACCAAGTGGGCACTCAGAGGCAAATGTAAACCATTGGCAATTCTTCATTTCTTTATTCACCTCCTCAAAAATGCGAATTTACCTCTAAGGAAAGCCCAGGTCAGCATCAAAATAGATATAATAAAGAACAGCACATAAGGGTCTTACCTGGAGAGAATTTTTCTTTTTTTTTTTAATGATGGGATAGGAGAAGAGAGAGACAGTTTGCATCCTTCCATTATTAGGTTCAAAGCACCTCTTTTCACTTGTTCATTCTTAATAGGAAAGTTGGGTATCTATTTCTTTCAATTGTAAGTCCTGCCTTCTTGAACCATGTTTTTGTGATTTTTTTGACACAATTTTTGTTACAAAGTCCCCTCATAAGAAAACAAGTTTCAAGTATAATAGAGCAGTATTTATTACAATGGAATTTTACCAATACTTTATGGCAAGTTAAGCATGTCTAATACAGAGAGAGCTTTCCTAGGAATGGAAAGGAAGTCAAGATAAAGAAATACTTTGGAGTTTTAGGAGAAATTCCTTTATTATAATAAAAACTTGATCATGTATCATAAATATTTTTCCAACCTAGTAATTTTTGGCTCTGTTTGGTAAGAAAACACTTGGAGAAATTGCACAAATGTATGTAGGTTTATGTATATGTATAGGAAGGCAGAGGTAGAAAGTCTGAAGTATTCACAAGCTAAAATACATCACTTTACAGCAGAGTGTAATTAGTAAAGGAAATGACAAGTTTAACTTCAATTAAATCCAGAGAAACATAACAGTAGCTTCAAGAATCCTTGATTCTGCATTTTGCGGTTTGCCGATGTAATAGTTGCCAATTGCACTTCAATGATGAAGGGAAATCCTTTAGCAGTTCTTGAGGAAGGTCTGCTTGCAAATGAAAACCAGAGAAAAAAGAAGTAATAGTAAACATAAATTTTCAGATGTGATATTCTTTATTTTCTGCAAATTTCAAAGAGCCAAGCAGCAACCAAAGAACTTGGAAATTTCCTTAGTGCCCAAGAATTCAGAATTCAGAGATTGTTATGACTCTGAAATAACATCATCATCTTAAAATTTCACCCTTGGAATTGGAATGCCAGACTGGAATTCCTAAACTCAAATCGAATCATATCCTTGTGAATTATATGTCATTTAAATGTAATGAATCTGTTTCCTCATTTGTGAACAGAAGACTAGAATTAGATCACCTCCGAAACCCCTCTTTGCTCTAAGATTCAACAAACCTATGTATGCTTCCTTAGCTGTTAACACTAGGCCCAAAGTATGATATTATAAAGATAAACATAAACAAAATGGAAAGTGGCACTGTTTCAGAGTTCGGTGAATGATAAGCATCCTGCCTTCTTCCTTCATTGAGAGATCTGTCTTTAACACAGAATGTGGTAGGGTTTTGACAGTTTTTCAATTCATTTGATCAATTTAGACTGTCACTTCAAATACTTCAAATATCTTAGGTATTTGTAATTAGATGCAAGTCATTCATAGAAGAAAGAGGATAGACCAAAACATCCCATGACAGATCTTCCAGTTCAGTGTCTCTTTACATGTTAACCCCCTGGTGAGCCAAGATGAACAAGCAACAAATTATAAATTCTATTCTCAGGGCTTAATCAAAGTGATAGTAATGAAAGTTTTAATTGACTTACACTTGTAGTTTGAAATTATATGAAGACAAAATCCAAATACTTTGGGGAAATATAAAATAATTTGATTGTTTAGCTCTGAGAGTAGATATATAAACAAAAATACAATGAACAAATTTACTAACAGCTATTTCCTGTTTCAGTTAAGGTCTTTGGGCTTTCATAAATAAATTATACCTATTATTATTATTATTATTTACAAACTATTATGTACAAGATATTATTCTAAATGGTTTCTCTCTCACATATTATGCATTATATTATATGTCATAGCATATATTTTATATTACATGAGAGAGGATACATATGTACAGATAAATACTCAATCCTTACAACAGTCTTATAAGTGTCGTTATCTAAAAGAGAATTTGTCATTCATCTTAGTGAAGCCAAGTTCGTGGGCTTTTTTTGTGTGAATCATTGTGCTAGACTTTACTCCTGGCCTCTGCCAATTATCTCACAAATAACGTGGTAACAAGGGAAATCAGAATTGAAAATGAGAATACCGTATAAATCAGCCAATTTAAGCCTACTAACGAATGGTCAGAATGTATAAATCTATAGATGCCTATATTGAAACAAATTTAATCTCAGAGTATACATTAACAGAGGTAGAGGTAAACAGCTTAGTATATGGATTACCTAGTTTTTTTTCCATATTATAAGACATTTTATTTAATAAAAGATTGTAGATTGGAATTCCTATAACTTGAATTATTATTGTGCGCTATGCTGTCATTGCTTTATTATTTTTTTTGTTTCAAAACTAAATTCTATTTCAAAAGGGGAGAAAATAATTTCCAAATAAATATATTTTAAGTCTTAGTTTCTTCATCTATATACAAAGATTATTCATTTTACCTAATAACATCCTTTAAAGCCCATTAAAATCCAATATATATTCTAAGTTTTCCCTGAACCCTGCAGCTAGAAGGGCTTTTTCTCTCCTCTGAATTCTACAAGGACTTTATCTGCATGTTCCTTAAAGCATCATCACTAGATAGAAAGAATGACAAGCACAAATGGAAGAGGTGGGAAAGTGTAGAGTTTAGAGACAAGAACTAACAATAGACTGGTTAGAGCTTCCGTTTGCAGGAGCAGCTACAATGCAGTTTTGATTCCAGTTGTGCGGGACCTTAAATGCCAGGTTAAAGGGTTTGACCCTCAGTTGGCCACGCAAGGGTTTTCAAGCCGGGTAGACCTCTTGAAAGAGTGAGCAGATGGATTCCAGGTGGGAGAGTCTGATGAGACCATTGAGAGGTTTCAGCAGGAGCCTAAACTGGGACTGTGGCAGCTGGCAAATGGCCTACTTTGTCTTGCCTTTGCCCGTGACTTAGGGAGAGTTACTTTTAGCAAAGAGAAACATAAAAACGATTTCATACCATGGCAAAACCTGTCCAAACAAATGTCCCATGGCAGAAAAAGAAATCTGGGCTGACATGAAAGGTTAACCACAGGAAGCTGCCCCTAGAGAATCTGAACTGAATCCCCTCAAGGACAGCAGTTGGGTGGACTCAGAGGTCAGCTGCCTCCAGTGACCTACCGCTAACACGCGGCTTCCCACCTCCTACCCAGGTGAGACTTCAGAGTCACAGATGCTCCAAGATCTCCCAGGCCTTTGCTCAAAAGAAAGAGTGCCTTCAGATTCGGAGTAAATACGTATTGCCCACGTTTCCACGGTTAGAGCTATGTGGACAGTGAAGGCACTTATTCACCTAATTCACTCTGGGTCATGAGTGAGGCTAGGAAGAAAAATTCTTACACATTGGATACCGGGAATTTTTCTACGGAGCACTCCAGCACTACCTTGAAAGCTGGCAAAATCAAATTGTATTTCTGGAAATACGTTAACCAACACTTACTCACATCTCCAGAAAGTTATGGTTCATTTTTATAGTCATAACCTCAATGTCACATCTTTTGAACTCCCCCCCACCAAAGATTAAATCCATTTAACAGAAAGTTGGCCTTAGGAAGAGCTTATTGAAAAGTCGTTAATAATATGTCATACACACACAAAACAACCCTCTATTTATTGGTATATTTGATACGTCAGAAAAGTCCCGTTTTCCAGACATGCCTGATACAAGTTTGCTATATATAATCAATTTCAACAATATATTATCAGAAACAAAATAATTACATGTAACCAGATTCATATGTTATGCTTTATCTGGCCTGCTGCAAATTACTAGAGAGGGAAGAGAAAAGGAAATCATCAGATTTCACTTATGTCTTATTTATGAATGTGAATACAACTTCAAAGCTATTTGTATACAGATTATTGGGTATGTAAATTAGCCTATACTAACCAAAAAAATCTAGAAAGGTCATGTTTTACTTAAACTCTCATCTCAAAGAGTTGTATAAAGCGTCTATTATTCAAAGCTATCCATCAGGACTATTTTCAGACAAATGTAGGAGGCATTAAACATCCCCCTCATTCGCCACTTGACCAATTTGGAGCCTGTCTCTCCATAAGAAAATTTTTCGTTCTGCAAAGCCTCCATGTGGGAGGAGCGAAGTCCTGCCAGATATCTGTCCTGAAATATACAGTAAAGGGGCTGGCCTCTATATATGGATAATCAAACTGTGAAAAGACTCCTTTCTCGTGCTTTCCTGGTTCCTGGGAACAGATTACAGAAAGCAGCTGGGCCCCAGGTACGCTGTGCTCGAAAAAGGTGGAGACAGCAAGTGTCAGAATGCAGCCCTTGTGAATCGTACTCAGGCTGAGACATCTGTCTCAGCATTTCACCACTGCAGCTGCTTAGCCACCTTTAACTTTTTGCTGATACTCTAACCATAGAGGGGGTTCTGTTTCAGTAATGAATCTGGCTGCTTCAAATGAGGCAGAATTGCCACCTTAAATATTTTGTGGAGCGAGGTAGGAGTAAGTGTGTACATGTGTGTGCAGGGAAGGAGGGAGAGGGAGAGGGAGAGGGAGAGAAGAGAGAGAAGCCTGCTGTATCTCTTCAAGTAAAAAAGAAAAAAAATCCATAAAAATTGCAGTATTTGCATTCAGTTAATGCTATTAGTTAAAACTGCTTGCCAGTGTGAATCTAAATTCATGGTGCAATGTGAATATGGCATTGGAATCCAGACTTGCTAGTGTGGCCAAAACTTTTTTAGAGGAGAGGTGGGAGGGATACTCTGTCTTAGGTGGACTTGGCTCTATAAGAGCCTTATAGAGGCAGATTATTTCTTGTCTTCAAGAAAGCAGAAAATAAGAAGACAATAAGGCTTTTATTTTCTTGTCTCAGAAGCAGCTACTTTGCAGGACTACTGAGGTTTAATTAATAAATATATTTGCAGATTCTCTAAGGAAAAGCTGTTATGTAAGTGTTGTAATCTAGTACATTTTCATTTTTCATGAATAACTTACACCTCATGGTGAGAACTTAGGTAGAATCCTTTTGAATTCTTTTGTAGCAGCTAAAGACATAATATCAGTTCCAATTTTGTGCAGCGGAAGAGAAAATGTCAAGGGTTCTTATGTGGAACTTTACTGCCTGGTGGATTGTCCTACTTATTATACCTCAAATCTCATCCTCTTTTGCATTTTGATGGAATTTGGGGGAATCTTTTTAGATTGAAAGGCCATATTCCCCATAGTATTTTGACTGTTGTTGACGGTAATAAAATCATGCTCACTTTTTCTAAGTTTAGGTTTTCTCTTTTGAGTGGAACGAATATACACTTCATTCTATATGTGTGCTTATTTCCAGCTCTAGAGGAAAGAGAGACTAGCTGCAATGCGGGAATTCAGATTCACTGTCAAGGGCTGAAAGATGAATGGGGTCTCATTCTCAATAAAAGTTGCCTGAACAGAGCAAAATTTTGATTCATAAGTATTTATCTCCCCAAGTTCTGTCACTGCTGCCTCCCTTCTCGCACTGGTACCTGCATATTTGGGGAAGTTGTCAGTCTTTCTGTGTGGGTGGATGGAGATAGCTTGACTGTTTTCCAATAAGAACAGCAAGCTAACCTGACCATCACTCCAATTAACCAGATATGATGCCACCATATGTCAAAGACACATTAGCATTAGGTCTGGACTCTCAACCTCTTCTAGCATTTCCTCTAAACCCCATCTCTGGAAGCAATGGCTTCCAAGGTCAGACCTGTCTGCGTCTGCTGATCATTCTGGATGCTACCAGTTGGGGAGATGTTAAAGATAGCTAGGAAGTAAGCTCCACGGTAGGGCCTAATCCCCAAAGTGGGGAGGCGGGTCTTGAGGGACGTGGAGAAATTAGACAGATAAAGAACAGGCACGGTTGTTCCTGACTAGAGTGAACTGTAGGGGGTGAAGTTAGGGGTGGAGTAAGGGGAAAAGGGAGCTGGCATTATAAATGTTCCAGCATTATGCTCTGCATGTGTTCTCACATTTAACCCGATCACATGGGTCCCATTCTGCCTCTTGTGTGACACAAGCAAGCCTCAGATTTGGCCTCAGCTATAAGCAGTAGTAGAGCCGGCATTTGATCTCAAGGCTGTCGGACCCTGAAGTCAATGCTTCCCCCTTATCCCACATTCTTCCCCGGTAGCCTGTGTGGTTCAGACGGGAGTTTAGAAATCAGTCTCAGACTTTATCCCATGACAGAGGCAGATAGAGCAGCTATTACTACGTCAGATCTAAAGAAGTGGGGACCCTGTGGCTCACATGGGCTAAATGACTTGCTCTAGGACACACGGCAGTGAGTGGGAGAGTGAAGGGGAAGATGTGTTTGGGCCATGCTAGAGAATTCCATTGAGTAGGTGAGGAACAGTTAGATTACTGAGGGCCTTGAATGGCAGGGTGAGAGCAGGACAGAAGTGTTGAATGAGAGACTTGGAAACACGAATCTCCTGGCAGTGAGTGGGTAGATACGAGCTGAGATAGGCCACGAGCAGGTTAACTGATGCTACTTCACTGATGAATGATGAAGTTGGGACAGAGATTAAAGAGAAAATATGGGGGAGAGTGAATAATCAAAATCAGGACAATTCCGGGAGGCATTCTCCTCCTTTGCTCACCCAATGGTTCTTCTCCAGTGCGTATAGTATCTGTGGATTTCACTGACTTTCCCCCTCCTCGCCAGGTCAACCTTCTACAAGACAGCTCTCCCAATGACTTACAGGAAAAGAATGGTTCTTGTTGACACATCTTCACTTCCGTTTGTACTGTAAAGGACAAATTTGTTGACTGGTATTTTCTGACATTGGTTTATGAAAAACTATAGCTATTCTGGCATTTAGAATCCATCACCTTTCGACAGGTATAATAGGCTGCAGCTTTTGATCTGTCTGTTTTATTTTAGGTGGTCAAATTATATTATTCTTATCATCACTCCCCTTGCTCTGGAGTTTTCAAAGATCTCAGAGCTTATGTCGATAAGCGTCCTGTATACAGACCCTCTTCACTATTCATCACAATACATTTCTGGAAGCAACATTACTAAGCTGGTTGTTGTCAAATGTCACTTGTTTTCCCCATAGTCACGGTTACACCAGGCCTTGCAGGTCTGACCCAAGACCAGCATCAATTACATCACAGTTATGAAAGGCAACAGATCGTAAGAGCAAATTTACCACACTCATGCCAAACTTCTACAATAACATTAAAACTAGAAAATGATGATGCAAGTTCCATTACAAATTGGAACAGGAGCCCAGGGGAGCAAGGTGGCTTTCCCAAGTCACATAAATAGTAAGAGAACCAGGATTAGAACCCAATTATCTAGGCAGAGTCCTTTCACCACACTGCCTTCCTGAGAAAGTGCTTTAAATGTTCATTTAAGGGGCCCCAGGGGACGGTGAGTGTGCTGGCAGACAGCACGAAGGTAAGAGCTCTCCTTCATTAAGCACTTACCAAGTGCCAGACGTTGTGCTGAGCCTTTTATATCAATTATCTCATTAAAACCCAAAATGGCCATGTAAGAGACCCTTCGTATGCCCAATATACAGATGAGGAAACTGCAGTTTTGAGAAGCTGAGGAACTTGCCCAAGATCATCTATGAAGTGGCAACACCAGATGTAGAACTTTCCCCAAACTCCTAGCCTTCCGTTATCCAATGAAAAGAAGGACCTTGAATGGTTAAGTGACTAGCTCAAGGTTCCATAAGGGTTAAAAACCCATCTCCTAATACCATGCTAAGTCCTCTTTTCCCATGATCCATCATGAATATATAGTTTTTCAAACAATCAATAGCTTTGTTTCCTCCTTAGACTTTAGAAAGGTTTTGAGTCATCAAAAAGATACCCAGGGATGTTAAACTTGATTTGTTCTTTTTCTCCAAATATTTTTTCCAGTAATAATTTCATAGCTCTTCCATTAGCCATTCTTTCAATATTTGTCATTGTTAATACTGAAATATTTGAAAGGGCCAGGGAACCACTTTAGTTATGAGGATTCAGGAGAAAAGGAATTGCTTGAATCAGTGCCTATTGTTCATCTTCTTGTCTTTGCTCTTCTCTGACCCCTGCAACATTAGGGGTGACCTTGAACAAGGATAAGAAGTTAAAATAGAGAAATCTAAGGAGTGTGGAAAGAATAAAGAGAAAATTCTATTTTATTCCCTTGCCTTAGAAAAAGGTGTTTGAGTTGCTTTTAAAATATATATATATATATATATATATATATATATATATATATGCTCATAACATAAGTTCCTGCATTCTTTCTGCTGTGTATGTGGGACCCATGTGAGAGGAGGTGAAGACCTGAACATTGAAGTAAAAATGTTTATGAGACGAGACTGGATATGCAGAAGTGTTCATAAATTGTAGTTTCCTCTAAGCACAGTGATCTGAGAATTATTAGCAAATGCTGTACCTTGTCAAAATATCCCTATTTTGTGGTTTAGCCTAGGAAATTAAAAGAGGTGAGATATTAACACATGACAGCAGTAGCATTATGTGCTTGCTGTCACCAGGCATTTGTTAAATATATTATCTAATCCTCACCACAACTTTTAAGTTAGGGACAGTGTTTAATTCCCATTATAGAGATGAGGAATACTGAGAATAAACAATGTTGAATCACTTATCCATGGTAACACATCCATCAGGCCTAGAAACTGGGTTTTAACTGGGTATTACTCTAAGAATGGGGACCCCCGCCTCGTATGGGGTGTTCTTTCTACTGTTTGACGCTGATCATCACACACTAATGGCGGATAATGCTTTTATGATCAAAGATTTTAGATTGAAAATGTTTAATATCAATGACAGGACTTTCATGAATAGAGAAACTCAGTCTATATATATTTAGTTATCAGTGGCAGGTCAGGATATACATATTCAGAAAAGGAAGGGTGTTTGATATTTTTAAAAAATCTTAATCTCATCAAAATCAAGTTTATTACCAACATTGTATGGAGTGCCATGCAGATCATATAATACTTAAATGCATAATATGTGATTATCTGGATGCCTATTTAAATAGAAGCTGAAACCTAACTTTGTTTAGGGTTGTGAATCATAGACTAAGAGAAGGTAACCAACATTTATCATAAACCACTATTACTTGTCAGATGCTTTATATACATTATTTCACTTAAAACTCAGAACTCTGTGATGTGTCATCCATTTTCCAGAGGAGAGCAAATCTTAAAGAATAATTTACTTAAGATTCAAGCAGTAGGAAGTGGCTGGACAGTTTTAGAACTCAAGTTTCCCTGCCTCCAAATCCTGTTCTCTTGTGTCTCTACCACATTTGAATTAGATTGAAGCTTATGGTTAACATACGATTGGGATGAACCTCTTTATATGGTTCCCTTCAAAACTTCTAACTACCTAATTCAGTTAGTGATTTTAAAAGTTTTAACCATTTAAGAAGAAAGTTCTAGTAGAAGCAAACCTTTTTAAAGTCCAGGTGCAATATGAGAAATGCTGTGAAAATGTTGTTGGTTAATGAGATCAACAAGGAAATTCAATTCCAGTCCAGTAAGAAGAGCTAGAAAGCTGATGGGCAGGGGTACCATCTCGCCCTCCCAGGGTGGTAAACTGGCAAGGAACTTCTGGCTGACAAGAGTCTACCAAGATGAGTCCTCTCATCCAGGACTTTTTTTTTTTTTAATTTTTTAAGCAATAATAATTTAAAAATAGAGATACTATTGTTTCCCACTATCTCCACAGAACCTTACCTTCCTATCTATCTCAGGTTAATTGAACATCACTAGTAGAGAATGAATGTTTTGGGCAGCCTGGAGGAGGCAACTGTGAAAGGAGTGACTAGAAGGTGAATGTGAAGTAAAGTCCTAAGTAAAACCATGGAGCTAAATTAGAAAGTGAGCCAAGGAATTTAATAACGATTCAGATGCACAAACAGAAAGAGCCAGGGATTCCATTTTGAAGCCAAACATAGGAAGGAGGGAAGGAGGGCGGGAGGAAGAGAAAGAAGGAAGAAGGAATTAAGTGTTGGCAAGAATGGGGAATAAGGAGTTATTGTTTAACGGTTACAGGTTTCAGTTTTGAGTGATGAAAAGTTCTAAAATTGGATAGTGGTGGAACAAACGTGTGCGTTTACTTAATGCCACATTCATGAACTGTACACTTAAAAATGGTTAAAATGGCAAATTTTATGTTATGCCTGTATTACCACATTTTTTTTAATTGGGCAAAGGATCTGAATAGATGTTTCTCCAAAGAAGAAGGGATTAGGGTTGAAAAGATAGATATCTAATTGTACTTAGGTTGTTTGTTTTGTTACATCAGTAGTATAAAATTATTCTTTTCACATTAAAAATTCTGTATTGTAGCTTTGTTTTCCTACAAGAGTTCTATTTTCATAAAGCAGGTACCTGAGTGCAGCATGTCAGTGAGAGGCTGGGTCTGTTCTGAGGTGCCAGGCCATACAAATGCCCACTGTCTACTCAGTGGCAACATATCTTCTTTTCTTTTCTCAACAAATGTCTATTAAGAGTTGACTATGTGTCATGTAAAACTCAAAACTCTGGGACTATAGTATTGAACAAAACAGGCCTATTCTCCTGGGTCTTCCAGAGTCAGGAGGACAGGAAATAGACCAACATGCAAATAATTACAGTCATAGTAATTCTCATATAATAAAGATCACCTCAAAAAGTAGAGATGCTGAAAGAATGGGCCTCACCACTGAGCTTTGAGGAAGGATAGTTAGTATAAATAAAAAAAATGTGGGAGCTTTCTTTCTTTATATATTTTCTTCCTTTGGTTTCCATTTTGTCATCTATTGTACCAGGACATTTTGGCACTTCCTGGGGAGTTACTAGGGAGGACAGATGGTAACCTGGTTTCATTACCCATCATACTGTAGAGGTGCCAATGTGGTACCAGCAAAGGGAGCAACGAGCATTCAGAAGGGTCACAGAAGGGGGGCGAGGGACCCAGACAAGCCTCCTGAAATTCCACTCCAAGACTCCTTTTGATTTTTCCTTTGCACCATGATTTTATACACAATTGAGCGGTTTCATTAATCATTGCCCCCCTCCAACACACACATACAACTATGCAAAGAACTAAAAACAAAATTAAACTAATTTTGTTGGAAATTTTGTTAGATGGCAATGTCATCCCATCAATTCAAGAAATGTGCAAGGTGATCAAAAGACATACTTCACATCCTGTACATAACATTGATCTTACCATTCCTTTTACTGAATCTTAGCATTTGGTTACTTTTCTGCCATAGTGTCTTAAAAGCCAATTCTTAGCAGGCTGAATTATACATTCTGCTCCACTGCTAAAATGAATACTAAGACCAAAATGTGCCCAGGATTCTAAATCTAACATAATGGTAGCGGATACAAAAGCAGGGCATTGAGCTGGACTGGGGACTTTATGTTGAATCCAACAGGATCTTCTTTCTGTGATTTTTCTTGGCCTGAATCTTCGATTTATTACTGGGAACAAAACCCCATATTGAAAAGAGCAGGTATAAATGAATGCTTTGGAAATTTCTTTTTAGTTGCTGCATAAACTGTTTCATAAAGGATAAAAAAAGTTTCTTAGATTCTACCTTCATGTCCCGAGGTCATCTTGAATGAAATAGCCTCAGATATGGGCAGCCTATTTAATCCCAGATAGCTTCACTGCCTGTAGATCATTTCACTGTAAATATTCTAAATATCGTATTTTTAGAAAAATATTTTATATTTTCTATAATGTTTTAGAATATTTTATTAAATCGTGTGGGCCCAAATACTATGTATGGTTTCTTGATATAGTAGAGAAATTTAGCCCTCGTTAATATTCAGGATGTCCCTCATTTTAAAATCGTTTGTTCAAAATTCCCTTTGTCACTTGGTTTGGAACTCAAATAATTTTCCTGTAGAGACAGTGACAGCCTTGATGGTTAGGTCTCTAGACTGGTCAACAATAGCTCATTTAAGTCATGACATTGCTCAAGGATAATACTGGGCTAATAGCATAGAACTGGCCAAAAACTATATTCACAGATGTGTCGGTATCTTTGAGAGTCAAGAAGGATGCCAGCAGCTCATGCCTACCTCCAACCACCAGATAGCTGTGTGACAAGAAAGCCCTTCACTTTCTCCACCTGCTGGAGGTATAGGAACCATTATCCACGGTGAATTCCGGGATTGGAATGTTCCTTGGGGAAGGCGTATGGATTAGTAATGTGATGTACAGTGTAAAGCCAAAAATGTCAGGCCATGAGGAAGAAGGCGAAAGCTGGGACCTATTCCTGGGTGACCAGCAAACGCATTCACGACACCCTCTGGGATGCTAATGGCTTGATCTGCCTACTTCTTTTTTCCTGGTTGTCATGTGGCCCTTCCAGTCTAGGGTTTTGTTTTGTTTTGACCTCTGGCCCCTGCAGCGCAAACGTGGTCTCATAGCTCCTCTCTTCCTGAACAATCACACAATACTCCTGAATGTGTTTTTGTTTTAAACACTTCTATAGTAGCATCAGGAAAAAGCACGAGCACTAAAAAGTCTCCTCTCATATGCTTTTATCTTCTTCCTCATTTGTAGCCTATAGGAGAAAAAGTCACCCTTGGACAACGTACACATGTTTAGATGATTTGAGGACTAGATTCCTATCTCACATTGAAAGCAACAGAAATGGTCCTCAGATTTCCCTCAGGGCAGTTGGGATTGAGAGGGCCTGGTCTGGGGTAGAGAAAAGGGTCATAATCAAAGCCTCACTACAATACTCACAAGAGTCTAGATTTTTCTACATGTGACATGGACTCATGTGAGGAGTGGGATCTTATTCAAATCAAGAATTTCCATATGTATATTTTATCCAGGTAATATACATGATCAAATGCTGGTCAGTCATCTTCAGTAAGGCCAGTGTCATTGCCTTTCATGCAAAAATTCAATTATTAATATTTTAAATGATACTTGTTCATGTATTAGAAAGTATACCTGAAAAATCTTTTTGTTCAAATAGCACAGAATGGAAAATGAGACAGAAATGGGTCATCAGCAAAATGATATCTCATTGAAAATAGAGGAATTAGCGCTATGAATGTAAGCTTTCTATTAATGGCAGAGGGCAAAACAAGAATCCTGACGAAATACTCTTAAAGGTCTGCTAAATATTGCAGACATTCCAACCAACCTTACGGTGCTAGTCTCAAGAGTGAAACTGATGTTCATATTTGAGAATTTTTCTCCCACAACCCCAATTTAGGCGTTTTCCGTATAAATAAAAATCCCTTTTGAAAACAAGTCAAATATGGCATAAGACACTTCCCTCGCTCAAAACAGTAGCCCCCAAATAACAAATATTATTTTTCAAAGTTTCTTTTTATATACCACTAATTATCTTCAAACTTTTTACACAATTAAAGTTTACAAATAGTCTTAAAATAGGCCAAAGTACTTGAAACTGTTAGTTCATTAACACATACCATATCATTAGAATTGCTCTAATAACTATGCTCATCAAAAGACCAAAGACATTTGCTTTTGGCTTCAGTAGTCCATACTATGTTTAAATACAGAATTATTTTGCAGCCCAAAATGTGCAAATGTCCCTCTGCTTTTATACAGTTTGCTTCAACCAAAAGACTTCACAAGTTTCGCCTCTCAGACAAAATCAGGCGATTTCAGACAGCAATGGCTGCCATGGAGAAGATGTGTGGAGTGCTAGGGAAAAGACGGGGAGAATATTAAACAGTGAAGAGACAGAAGGAAGGAGGAATGCCAGTGGGAAGTAGTGAAGAGGAACATGTATGACAGAAGAAGAAAACTGTGACTAAAGAAAGGGACATTGGGATGGGGAGCAACAGGCAAGCCTCTGCAGTTTGGCCATATTTTTAGGAATTCCATTCAGTTGTCTATTTTTAAATGAATAATTAGTTTTGTTTAAAGAGACAGTGAAACATCCTTTAATCACTTCCTGAGGACCTTTGAACCATGGAAAAAGATTTCTAAGAAATCAACCAAGTCCAGAAGTTTTCTTCAGGTGGCATGTTTGTTTATCTGCCATGTTTCCATCCTCTGTATTTCCGCCCCCCAGCCTAGAATAATTTTCCTCTTATCTATCATAACAGGGGAATGAGAGGAAATGTTTATTTTTCTTGGATGTTCCTGAATCCTTAGCTGCCCTGATAGGGGGCAGATATACATAATGTTGTTCATGGGGCTCTTTTCCTCCCTCCGTTGCTACCTCTCACTTGTGAGTGGCCCCAGGGGCTTCTGTTGATGCCAACATTGTAGCATTGTATCCTCAGTAAATCCTTTTTTATTCAGCCCTCTGTGCAACCAACAGTTAATAAGTGCCTCCTGTATATCCAGCCCTATCCTGGACACTAAGGATATAAAGATGCATGGGATGTTGCCCCATGCTTAGAACACTCAGTGTTGCTGTGGACCCAGTGAAAGCAGCGGCTCTGCTTGGAAATGTCTACTTGAGCAGCCAGGCTAGTGGTATCCAGGTCCATTGCAATTCCTTCAGATTTCAGCAAGGCCACACAAATATTTTATAAGGTGTATTTTGTTTACCTCTTCAAACTCAACGTGACAGAGACATTATTGGATGGCTTTTCACTGGAAGATTTAACTAAAACATCCATTATTCCTCTTTTCTAATTGTTTTGTGGTTTGGATCCATAGGAACAGTTTGTCTTTTCACTGAAGTCTTTTTCCTATCAATCAAGCCAAGCAGTAAGAGTTCTTACCGAAGTTAATATTGAGCTAACATTTTAAAAGATAACTCATCTGATATCCCACATCTTTGCAACCAATATATTTATATAAGAAGTGTGAACATTTCTACAAGTCATGTAGAAGCTCCCAATTTCCAAAATTATTCATATGTTCAGTTCCTGGATATCAACCCCAAGGGAGAAAACTCAGAAAGTACTAATACTTGGTACCTCTGAAGCATTGAGAAAATTCTGTGTTGATTTGTCTTCTTTTGTACCCTGTTGCATGAGAGCTACTTAGTTCAGCTGTTGAGTATTTGATGCTGATGCACTCAAGTTCGATGTTTTAGCCTCTACAGACTATTTTGCTTTCAACCAAATGCATTTCTCACTCTGGTCAGCTCTTTTTCAAGTGCCCACAAAGCCTAAGGGCATACGGATGGCTCAGCCTAAATCCATCATCATCTTGGAAGAGAAAAAGCAACATGTATATTTCAATCAGGCAAGAGAGGAACCACATTTTCTTCTTGGGTGGAGGACGCCTGTTGGGCAAGTACCTATTCCTCTGGGCAAGAGCCAAATATCTGAAAGTTACAGGATTCACTTCCCATCAGACCTACTCTCCTGATCCCGCCCAGCAGTGGTGACTGGTGCCTCCCTCTATGTTGCCTATAGCCTTGGCTGCTGCCTTGCTCAGGAAGCTAGTAATCCAGGCTTAGTGGATATCTCTTCCAAGAAAGGCTCAGATAGCACACAAACCAGCAGCTCCTAGTTGCATTCAACCCAGAGACATATTTGACCCACACAGGGTTGTTTTGTATAATGTAATTATAGAAATTTCCAGCTCCTTTTGGAAAATGGAAAAGTCAAGCAATGTAGAGCCCAGATTTCTGCAGGTAGCAACTGGCTGGAGCTGAGTAGCTGCTGTTCCATTCCGTCTGGGCACAGGCCTTTCCATCTGCCATACTCCCTACCTGACCCTCTCACTTACATGCCTTTCCTGCCTGGTCCCAGTAGGCTTGCTGTTAAGGCAGTACCTAAACTAGTTAGTACTCTTTTCAATAAGCTCGACTGCCATTGAACTATGTATGGGTCAATGGTCGGTACTTCACTGAGGCTGCAGGATTATTAAATAGCTGCTCATAACACGTTTGATAGTGGAGCAACCCATCTGATGTTCTTTGGGGCTGGTGATGCTTTATCTTCAAAAAGTAAATATGAGACTAATTGTGTATTGGGTTTATGGGGGAGTAATTTAAGGATGTGGATTATGCAGAATCATTAGATTCTTAAATCCAACCACCTGGAGGAGATGCTCATTGATAAGTAGAATTTATTGCAGCGAGTGGATATTGTTGCATCAGATACTTTTGTTTCAACTAGAGGGTCCACTAAAGATTTATGAATGCACTCATGATTTGAATCAAGTGTGCCTTTGTCTTAAAAATAGAATTGCTGATTTTGTGGGCATCAGCTATTCTCATTTTTGTGTGTTCTCCTTTTAGTGGAAAAGGAATTGAAAATAATGCTTTCTGTTCAAGATTTTGATTTACCACATTAGATTGGCTAGCCCTATCTAATACTGTACCTTCCTTCTTTGTCATGGTTCTGTTATACAAAATAATACTTATTTGAGGGACTAGTCTACAGGGAGATAGACAGAAATACATCTTATTCAATATATTTTATTTCTTCCCTGCCCTGTAGTTTGCCAGGTTTCCTCAGAAGCGGAAGCAGTGGACCTGTGATTGGGTAGGGGCTTCGGCTGCTGTAAGCAGACACATTTCCAGCAACCATATGGAAGAGCCTGGGGTAGGAGGTGGCTGGGCACCCAGGCAAGGATATCCTGAGGGGTGGCCTAGCAGCCCTCCAAGTCCCTCATCCATTTGCCCCAATCTGGCCCCTCCAGATAGTCACTGCCACCTCCCACCCAGTGCTCCAGGCCCCATCCCATTGCCTAGCTTTACTCTGATTCCCCAGTTCCCCGGGGAGTTCTGAGCACCTCCTTCCACTGGCATCAAAAGAGGTACAGACATGCTATTTGGAATCACTGTTTCCCCTGGGCCCATCACAGACTGTCACTACACCCGGGAGGGGACTCCCATGCCAGTGAGCAGAGTGAGCTAACATTTCTAAGCCCAGTCTGGCTTGCACAAGTACCTGCTACATCATGCAAGCCAGTTAAAACCTTGTGCTGTCTTTTCCATGTCTACAAAACATGACTGGCAGTACTGACCTAGCACATAAGGCTCTCGTAAAAATGTCTCAGCACCTCCTGGAAAAGCAATCTATTAAAATTAAAGCAAAGACAATAATGATGCTTCACAGAGGAGACTTTAGTGGACGCAGTGTGGTGGCTATTTCTCTGAGTTACACATAGTGTGGCAGACCCCAGAAGAGTTTTCGGTTGCCCTGTCCAAGAAAACATGGGCTGCAGTGCCTGGAGGTTGAGGAAGGAACGTGATCTATCATCTTCAGCTTTGAGGAGTGTAGGGCAGAAAGGAAACCACTTACTGCTGAACTGTCAAGGTCACTTTGATGAACTATGGTTTAATGAACCATGTTTTAAAAAGCACAAGCTCAGGATTAGGGCTTGTCAACATCAGACTCATAGGCCATGTTCCTGGGCCATGTATAAACGTATTCTGTTAGCAATGCATGTTTTCTACCTATACTGAAATATCCAGGTCCCTTCTGAAGCTTTGGATCCTCCTGGTCATTAAAATTGCAATGGAGATTGAAGAAGTTTTTCTCTGTAAAGAACCTATTTTATATTTCCATAGAGAATTGCTACGGAAGAAAATCTCTCAGGAGAGGCAACAGGGAGATAGACAAAATGTACCTATTCGTCTTATTTTAAATGATGTTTCTTTGGTGTGAATTAAAAATCTAATCTGACTAAAGAAAAGCCATATTAAAAACTAAACAGAAGATCCCTCTTTCCCTCAAAAGAGCTTCTCCAACACCCTTTGCCCTCAACACACACACACACACTTAGCTGCCCTCTTCCTTCCAGAGGTTTCCTCCCAGCTGGGAACTGTCCTACCCTCCCCGTGGGCCTTGGTGCCTGTAACACGATATGTCTTCTAACATCAGAAGCAGCAACCGAATGGGCAGTCATTAAATCAGAGGCACCCCGCCGGTAACTGCTCCTCTGGATTCCTGTTTTGTCTGTGTTTCCAGAATGCATTTTACGCCAGAGTACACTTAATTCAGACTGTACTAGCAAGCTATATTTTTCAGAAAGAAAATTAATAATCAAATGGTAATTTCATGAAAAATGTTATCCCCCAAAAAATGAAACACTCAAAGCTTTCCTACCTTCTAAGATCAAAGCTCTTGAATCTCTTGAAGTTCACAGCTGCTGGAATCACAATTCATTTTTTTAATACCACATATATAGTCCACAAGATAGCCAAAGACCTGGCCTAGAGTATGGCCAGACTTCTCTGGCCTGGATACCAGGCAGCAGGAACAGCTGAGAGTTCAACAGTAACACAGGTCATTTTTATGTACGTCCTTATCCATATGATGGACCGGTAGGCGAGGGCAGAGGGGAAAGGCAGTCTGGGTGAGCAGTTAATGCTTTTAGTTAACTTCAAGGCTGATTTACAGTTCAGTTAAACTTGTGTGGCCATACATTTCTTTGTCAGATACAAGTCTAAAGCATTGTTGTAACTAATATCTAGTGTATAAATTTGCTTATTCCTGGGCTTTCTGTAGAATACTTTTCTTTCCAGGTGGTGAGGAATTTTATTCCATATGAAATTTTAGTTTCAGTTAATTAGCAATTATGTGAATATATTATAAAATATATAATTATATGTCAATTTAAAGAACTACAAGATTTTTTTCCCATAAATATTTTAGAGAAACTCTTGCTAAAATAAAAGGAAAGAATTGAAAAGAAAAAAGAAAACAGGACATGATTTGATGTCCTGGGGCACATTCTTGTTTAGAAACGTTACAGGCAGCATTGAAGCGAAGGGATGAAATAGAAAAATTCCTATTTAATAATAAAATATCTGAATCTAATAATAAAGTTATAACATCACCATCTGAAGAATTTGAATGTCAGCTATTTGCAATGACTATTCAAAAATACTGTGATAATATTTACATATAAAATTGTATCTCATTATTTGTATTGGTCTATCAGTATAGGAGACAAGGAATTCTATTTTTCCCTATTAATTTTAAATTCCAGGAATTTTTTTTTAAAAAAAGAATAATCATCTCTGAAGTTCTGGGTTTCCATTTAATATAAATAACTTCTATTTTTATCAATTCCATACACATCTGTATGTTCCAATAAAATAAAGGATACTGATATATATTTCATGGGGGAAACTATTTAAGCGTATATACTAAAACTGTTTTATATAAACTGCAAGAACAGTCACTTAAAGGGAAAATAGACACATGTATGAATTCTAACATAAAGAGATGAGAAATTACACATGTGAAAACGAGGCTTTCGTTGAGAATTGGATCCCCGTGTGTAGGAATATTAGCTGACCTTGACCATAAAGAATTTTTACTGATTATTTCCTAAAAAAAGACTCTTGGCTGTTTAATAAATAAACATCTTGTTTATTCATTGCACAAAGTTTGGTGGAAGCATTGCACAAAGAATAGTTTTGCTAGACTGTGTTAAAAGCTTGGCTTTCAAGCTTGACATTTAGTGCACTGGATCACACAGGCCACGCTCCCTGTCCTTTGGAAATGAACCTAGAGATCAAGCTCCAAGGACCACGGTTCGCATTTGATAGTTTAGCTTTATCTGTGCTTTTAATTTGATTAAGAATGTTTGAACTGAACTGCTTTATTAGAATGTTATCCCCTTTTCTCTTTAATATGGGACATTTAAACATGCTCTGAATTTGAAACTGGTTGTTTTTGTATCTTAGGAACAAAATTACTTTTGATGGGAACATATCTTTGAATTATAAATGCAAGTTAATAAATAAGTAATACTTAATTTATTATGCCTTTGAAAATATTTATATTTACAAATAACTTCTCACATACAAATAAGTTATTTCATTAGACTTCCTTGATTACCTTAGCAAACATTATTTGAAGGATAATGTGAACACATAATAAAGAGATGTGAAGCAAAAACTAACAAAGGAGATTAGGTTCTAAACACACTGCATGGCCAGGTACAATGCTGTCACAGTTTTACAGAAAATACTGTGCACTTGAGTCATGATTCTTCACAGTGGCCACATAGCACAAAGACAGAAGTATAAAACTTTTCAACATGAAGGGTGGAAATTGTGCAAACTTATAATTGCATCAAAATTATGAAAAGTGGAAGAAATTTCCTATTTTCAAATATCTGTTTTCAAAGAGTAGAACTTAAGCTCGTTCTTGTCCCTCCCAGAAGGCTGTCTAAATCCCACTTATCTTTTCTTTAACAGATAATTCTGAAATAATCAGCAGAAACGGAATGGAATGCCAAGAATCCGCATTGAGAATAACTAAACATTGTTACTGTACATACTATCCTGTTTCCTCCTCAATAGAATTGCCACAAACTGCATGCTAAATAAAGGTGTAGTTCTTCTGGACAGACCACAACTCTAAGAAGCTAGTGCTGCTATATCATATATGAGTATTAAATATGGTATGCTTAGTATATTCCAACCTAAGATAGTTAACTACCTGAGACCAGCTGTGATGTTTAAAAGACATAAAGGATAAAGTTTACTTTTAAAGGGTTTCTACACATAGTTTCTGTCCTAGGAATATTGTCTTATCTCCATAACTATAGCTGATGCAGAAAGTCCCACCAATTTTACTCATTTCGACTCCGAATATCTCAAAGTTAGCAATAAACAATTAGCATTAGTTTCAAAACCTATTCCAAGGGCAGGTTCAATTCGAACTCTAATCACTGTCATTTCATTTACCCACTGGATCACAAGGTATGTTTCACTTCTTGAGAACATGAATGCTGCAGCAAAGATGAGAAGTGAAGTAAAACTGATACCTGTCCTGCAGGTCTAAAATTTGAATGGAAATTCAAGCACAAGTACTGGGGACACATCAAAGTGTGGTATTTGGTTTGCCTGGAGATGCCGCATTGAATCATGTGATTCTAGAATAACATTAACTAGATTGAAAAAGAAACTTTGCACGGTATGAGCTTCATACCCCACCAAACAAAGTCTTGAAGGTATTATTTTACAAGTATATTTTTAAAGTTGTTTTATAAGAGAGACTTTGTAGAAGTGCCTAGATTTTGCCAGACTTCATCCAGCTTGACGAGAGTGAGAGGCCCACGCCAACAGTCTAATCTAAAGGATTAGTCTTTCCAACTCACCATCCGTTTGCCTGTTGCAGAATAACTCTTCTAAACTAAAAACATAGTCAAACAAAGAAGCTGTAGGTGAGGAGATCTGTATAATATTCTAATTTAAGTAAGTCTGCGTTTAGTCACTGAAAATTTGTGACTTTAATCTAAATTACTATGTAAACAAAAAGTAGATAGTTTCACTTTTTAAAAATCCATTACTGTTTTGCATTTCAAAAGTTGGATTAAAGGGTTGTAACTGACTACAGCATGGAAAATATAGTTCTTTTCATTCTTTCACCTTAAAGCATATTTTATGTCTCAAAAGTATAAAAAACTTTAATACAAGTACATACATATTATATATACACATACATATATATACTATATATGGATGAAACATATTTTAATGTTGTTTACTTTTTTAAATACTTGGTTGATCTTCAAGGTAATAGCGATACAATTAAATTTTGTTCAGAAAGTTTGTTTTAAAGTTTATTTTAAGCACTATCGTACCAAATATTTCATATTTCACATTTTATATGTTGCACATAGCCTATACAGTACCTACATAGTTTTTAAATTATTGTTTAAAAAACAAAACAGCTGTTATAAATGAATATTATGTGTAATTGTTTAAAACATCCATTTTCTTTGTGAACATACTAGTGATTGAAGTATTTTGACTTTTGAGATTGAATGTAAAATATTTTAAATTTTGGCATCACCGCCTGTTCTGAAAACTATATGCACCAAGCATATCATTTTTGTTTGAGAAAAAAGAAATCCGCCATTTTAATTAATGTTGGTCAAAGTCTAATGCCCATTTATCTTATATCATAGATTTGATAACCCTATCAAAAGAAATCACATTCTAAGTGTAATCTTACATAGTGCTTGTATCGTTGCATTTGTTTTATTTTGTGTAAAAGTATTGTATCTAACTTGTATTACTTTAGTAGTTTCATCTTTTATGTATTATTGATATTTGTAATTTTCTCAACTATAACAATGTAGTTATGCTACAACTTGCCTAAAACATTCAAACTTATTTTCTTTTTTCTTTTTTCTTTATTAATTCACTTACACTCATTAAAAACATAGTATACATTACTAAAAGGTAAATTATGGGAATCACTGAAATATTTTTGTAGACTAATTGTTGTAACATTGTCTTTTTTTCTTTTGTTTCATGATTTTGATGTTAAAAATTATTAGCACACAACTATTTTCAGCCCTTTAATAATGGAGCATCAAAAACATCACCTGGATCCCCAAGCAAATATAGAGGACTGTATTTTTACTATGATATCCATTTTCCAGAATTGTGATTATAATATGCAAAGAGTCATAAATATGCCATTTACGATAAGGAGGAGGCAAGGCAAATGCATAGATGTACAAATATATGTACAACAGATTTTGCTTTTTATTTATTTATAATGTAATTTTATAGAATAATTCTGGGATTTGAGAGGATCTAAAACTATTTTTCTGTATAAATATTATTTGCCAAAAGTTTGTTTATATTCAGAAGTCTGACTATGATGAATAAATCTTAAATGCTTTGTTTAATTACAAAAACAAAAACACCAATATACAAGACATGAAGATAGCAATTCAACAAATACTATAGTTAAGAGACGAACTCGCCACTTGTATGGGAACTACATTTCACTCTTGGTTTTCAGTATATAATAGCACTTCACGGATATATTCATTCAATCGTACACCACTGGTAACATTTCTACTAAATCTTTCTGTAACACTTAAAGAATTCCCTCATTCATTACCTTCCAGTGTAAACAGGAGTCTAATTTGTATCAATTCTATGTTTTGGTTGTAATATTCAGTTCACTCACCCAATGTACAACCAATGAAATAAAAGAAGCATTTAAAAGGATTTCTAGTCTTCCTCCTTTGTGTGTCCAGACAGATTGATAATTAGCCAAACACACGGTTTTTACATTCACAAAGATAACATTGGTAACTTCAAAGAAGAGGAAGCTCTGGTCTTTAAATGGGAGATTGACAGTTTTTGCTTTTGATGTTGGCTTTTTAACAGTAAGAAAAACAATTTAAAAGGATCATTTCAGAAGTTTTTTTAGTATTCTTTGAAATTAGAAGTAAAAATAAATTCTACTACTCAGCCCTCTTCTTTAGGATTTTGCCTGAATACGAAGAGATGTGAACATCAATAACCAAATGGGGAACAAAATAGAAGTTTAGTTAATGGGCAAGAAAGTGCCCATTGATCCATAAGACAGGCTTCTGGGAAGAGCCTGATTGGACACACGTCTTAGACCTGAGGCTGCAGAAAGAGCCAGAATGATGAGTCCTGTTCTATCCAGACATTCTGGATCGAGGAGAGAAAAAGAGCTGAGCATCATACCTGAGGGCAGATGTTCAACAAAGAGTCTCCCTAGAGGTGTTGTACACCTTCTCAGACTTCTTCCTCAGACCTTTGGGGCCCATGGTATTTCTCAAGGAAGGTGGTATTAGCTTTTGGATGGGGACGTTCCTTGTCATGCAAGAGATGGCAGAAATTGCCTCCTCTGTGGGCCAAGGCAGGAATGGAGAAGAGAAGGCTTCTCCATGACAGGTTTAAAGCTTCAGCCCTTCTGAGTGGTTATGATATACCTTATGAGGGTAGAAAACACAAATGCTCAATAGATTGGGCATATACAAATCAAGGAATAAAGGCACTTGTATTTTTAAACTATGTCATCAGGATTTCCAAGGTTAAAAATACTTTCACGCTTGTGGATATTTGAAAAACTGTCTATATGTTTCGACAAGCAATTTTTTTACTGTAATACAGAAGAAAATGTTGCTATCCTATCAGTTACTCCTTATAAGCTGTTAATAGTAAGTTCAAAGTGCCAACTTTAGAGAATAAGTTGTTACGTGAAAAATCTAAGAGAAACTGTACTTAAAATTTTTCACACCTGGTCTTATGGTGTGTAATTTTCATCAGTAGATTGACTTTTTGTGGTACGACATCAAAATCAAAAATGAAACTTAAACCTGAAAAGATAAAACTAGTTTATCTCTTTGGCCTAGAAAATAAATATAAAATATCAATTATTCTATAATTATCTTCCAATAGAAAAGTATTATTTCAATTTGGGGAGGCTAAAACTAAAAGTAATATTTCAAACCCCAAAATATACTTTATTACCAACCAAAGTTCTTTTGTAACACTTTAAAGACTTGAGAAGCATCCAGGCAAACCAAAATACAGTTTAACATTCTGATATTTCGGGGTGGGGGAAAATATTAGCTACCTCAAGAATGATTTCTCCCCCGCAAATACCTTACCATCCTGAAAATATTAGGCTAGCATTGCTGTAGGACTAGTCTAGCTCCACAGCAAAGATTGAGTCATGATGAATAAGTATGATATATAAAAAATGAAACGTAACAATGACTTCTCTACATGCTCTTAGTGGGGGTGGTGGATGATAGGAATGGAGATGGGGTGAAACTGAAAATGATCACCAGCGATCCACTGATGCACCACGCTCTATGCCAAACAGGCTACGAGGTTTCTTAGAAGCCTGTGCCGTGCGTTGGAGAGAATTACTCATAACTGACAAGTACCATTCAAACTGTTACAGAGGTTCTTACTTGAGGTATAGAAGAGATTCTGCTGCGGGAAGTAGCTCGGTTGTAGATCAACACTACCTTTCAGTGTCTGCCCTGGGGATGGCCAGATCCACAGCGCAGCTGAAAACCTATGGGTGATTTAAGTTGCATGACCAAAGGTCATGGGGCCTCCTTTTCTCCCTTTGGTTCAGCTACTCAGAAAAATGAAGGCAGCCTATTTGAGGTGTTGTCTGTGCTACTTAGCAAGTATTTTAACCACACTGTTTCAGATATCCTGTCCACATTTGGTGAACACCACATAGCTATTTTCATGAAATAGGTTACAACCAGAAAGTAACTTTGTTTTGTTCATACACCTTTTACATAATCCTTAGCATTATGAAAGAGCTATTATACCCATAATGTAGAAGAGAAATCAAGATTCATAAAAACTGAGTAACTCTTTCAAGATCACTAGAGCAGTAGTATAACTCTCAAGCCCTAGCTTGTCCTAACCCGACGGTCATGTTGGCATGAGCTCTATTTGTGGCATCCTTCGGGTCAAAATTTCATTCAAGAATTCAGAGTGAAGCATTCATCTAGGTTTAAGGTAAAGCAATAATAAGAAGTCTTTACGAGGTTATGTGAACAGGTTTTCTTCCCTATCACAAGAATACAATTTATGAAATATTTTGAAGCTGTTGGTTACAAAGTACTACTCTAAATTTAAGACAGAGCCTAATTCTTTATTAGGACCAGAGGCTACTGGAAGGTATGTCACATTTCACCATCTCTCCAGTGTTTCCAGTTTCTGTTTGTTTTTTAATCAAGCTTCCGTATAGTTCCCTTGAAATAAAAAATGAGAGCCATTGAATTTTTCCTAATAAGGATATGTCATTAAGTCATGATGAAGCAGCCCCTGAAAAGATGTAAGAAACCACATACAGCCAGAGAGAATGAATTTCGGGATAAAGGTCACACATGGATCACATGCCCCTGAAGTCCAATTATGTACAGAGAATCTGAGAAGTTAGGTTTGTTGTTGGTCCTTTCTCTAACTTTACTGTGGGTCCTTCTAGGACGCTGGCTTATATAAACAGAGGAAGAAGTTTATCAGTCCTCATGAGTACACTAAAAAGTCTAAATTAGGAGACTCTAATTTTTCTTCTACTAGAGAACTCTTCCTTCAAACATAAGGGTCAGCCCCACAAAAGTACATAAGCAGAACAGTAGCAAAGTGCTCTAGCTGCATATGAGGGGCTCCCTATTTCTAATAAGCTCTGCAGCACAGAGATGGAAAGGCATTCGGTGAAATGTAAAACCGGTGACTTTCCAGAGGCAAATAAAGCATATTCAAAGTAGCATAACAGCTTAGGAAAGCCTGGCTCATAAATTCCAAATAGATCTCAGCAAATTGATTAGATATATACAGAAGTAATAAATACCGGTATACTACAAAATAAATATATATTTAACACTCATACATATACCGGGGGAGCCAAAAAAATGTATACACATGACTTGAATTCATCTTTTGTTATTGGTATGCATTGAGGATTACAATTCTAATACAGTGTTTTTCCTTTCTTAAAATGTGTAGACATTTTATTTGGCATCCTCTGTATTGGTATGGCGAGCAATCTGAATACATTATCATCCATAAACATAAAGTTAAGGCATTTTCAGTTCTGCAGAAAGGAAAGACCAGGGCTTGCTTTTCACAATAGTCTAGTGGTGAAGAGCTAAGTTTCTGGTCATCCTGCCCAAGTTTGACTCTCAACCCAGCTTTCTACAGCTGCTAAGCTTCAGTGTTTGTTTATCAGTAAGGAAGATGGGTTGAACAATAGGCTCTACCTCACTAAGACCTTATGAGGAGTAAATGAAAGAATATACCTTTACTCTCTCCCCTTTTATGTTCTTGTTGTCTGGATGGTGAACACACAATGTGATATACAGACGATGTAATACAGAATTGTGCACCTGAAACCTATGTAACTTTACTAACCATTGTCACCCCAATAAACTTTATTTTTTTTAAAAAAGGCACTTTGAATAACAATAAAAACACAAGTGAAACATTTTGATTAAAGTAAAAAAATAAAAATAAAAATATATTGAGGGTGCCAAAAAAATGTATACACATGACTTGTATTCATCTTTTGTTATCAGTATACGAGCATATTGAGTATTACAATATTAATACAATTTTCTCCTTTCTTAAAATGTGTGTACATGTTTTTGGCAACCACTGTATGTTGACCACATACAACAGAGCCTGTCACGGAGCAAGCTGTCAGTGAATATCAGTTACTGTTCTTAAAATAATAGTAAAATAAGCTCTGAGGTTTCCGTATCAGTATTTATTCCTCGTTCTACCCAAACATCTCTTGGCAACTAAGAGGCACTTCTTCTTCTATTTCCTCGACAATTCATGTCAAAAGCTGACAGGAAAATTATAGGGAATTTATAATAACAAATAATGAGCCATATTATTTCTGTGGAAGCCTGCAATTACTTTAGTTCAACAAATGCTCGGTGAAGCATTATGAAGCCGTGCAGGAGACGTGAATAGGAGCAAAGTCCAATCCCTACCCTCAAGAAGCTTTCCGCGTGGCAGAAGAGGAACAATAAACCCCTGAAAAATGGAGAAAGGTTGAAGATGGCTGTATTGCTTTCCTAGGGCTGCTGCAACAAAGCACCCCAGAGAGGTTGTCTGACTTCATCAGAAATGTATTCTCTCTCAGTTCTTGAGGCTAGAAGTACGAAATCAAGGTGTCGGCAGGACCAGCTCCCTCAGAGACTCCAGACAGAATCCTTCCATGCCTCTTCCTAAGTGTCATCCATCCTTGGTGTCCCCTGGCTCACAGCTGCCTCCCTCTAATCTCTGCCTCTGTCATCACGTGGCCTTCTCCCATTGGGTCTGCCTTTACAGTATCTTCTTATAAGGTCAACAGTCTAATGGGATGAGGGACCACCTGAAAGATGACCTCTTCTTTACTCGAATACATCTGCAAAGGCCCTTTTTCCAAATCAGGTCACATTCACAGGTACCAGGGGTTGGTATGTCAACATCTCTTTTTGAGGGACACAATTCGACCCACAGTAAGTAATAGCAGCTTAAATAAAGATTGGTTTCTATAGATATCAAAGTATTAATAAAAGGGTTACTACTGCCTTTTCAGTAAGGGGATCCCAACTACATGCTATGTGGTGACCAGAATAATGACCCCGCAGGCCTTTATGCATTTGTTTGTTTCGTTTTGTTTTTCTCTGTAGAATGAAGGCTTTGGACTATAAGATCTCTAACATCTATTCTAGATGCAACATCCTGTGATTTAATCAGCAACCTAGCAACATTCCTGACTGGTCGTATTATTTACTTTACTTGCTAATTTTGATTTGTAAATATATTTTATTGTTTATAAGCTTTCATTGATTGTATTCATTTTACTTAGCCCATGCTAAAAAGAAAAAAATTACTGGGCATTTACAATTATCCTGACAGATAAGCATCAATAAAGACAAGGTCCTCTTGCTTTGAATTTTATGCATCTGATGTCTAGAAGAATTTTCCACAGACTAGCTTCTACCACATATACTTAAAATTCTTTTTTCTCTTCTACTACCTGCTCACTTCCAGGGCTGGGTATTGTAGCATACACTCAGTCTGCAATGCAAACCTCTGGCCCTACCACCTTCATGCCATTATGACATGTGAGCGAGTACTTATACCGAGATGGCTAGCAATAATATAACCACATTCAAAAATGGCTGTGGGCCATATAATTTGTATTTCATGAAACTCAAGCTAGAAGTTTTCCCATTCAACTTCTTCAGAGCCAGATCCCCCAAAATGGTCACGGCCACTCCAAAGCCACCCCACAAAAGGGAGTGTGATAGAAAGTTAGTGTGAAAACAGAGAGTGGTCTTCAACAATTGCAAATTTTATAAAACCAGGACCATATGAACACATTGCTAGGGTGCAAGTGAGAGGTCCTAACATGTAAGCTTCATTAGCTTGTACTTCTCTCCCTATTTAAACAACAACAACCACAACTAACAAACTCTAATATTCACCAGTTTCCTACTGCTCTTACGAAAAAAATCCGTACTCTTCACCCTGGCCAACATCATCACCAACCACGTCGGATGTCATATTCTACTGTGTGAACTACTGTCCAACCCCTCAGACCGCTTTTTTGTTTCTCAAACACACAGAGTCCTTTCTGCCTCCTGAATTCCCAGTCCTTTTGACAGAAATGCTTGTCTTCTTCTTCTGGGCAAGGCAGAATCATTTTATCCTGAAGAAAATACCACCTCACCCCAGCTCTAACATGGCTGATTCCATCTCACCACTGTGTTTACTGCCTTCATAACACCTGTCACACTGTGTAAGTACTTTGCTCATCGATGTTTCACTTGCATGATCTGTTATCTCACTGGAATTTACGCTCAGTGATGGCCCCATGTCTTGCTCACCTCCATATCCAGTCTGCTTAGAACAGTGTCTAAGAACATAGTAAGGGTTCAGTAAGTATTTATTCAATGAATGACTAATAAAATTATGGTGTCAGAAGAAACAGACATAAATGAAAATATAAAACTATGGAATTCAAATAGTTTCTCATAATCTTTGCCTACACCCAATCTACATTCTTGACAAGGCACTAAACAAACTAGAGATCCACTCAATTAACAAATATTTTTGTATTACAAAATGCTAGAAAACATGAAAAACACAGAGCATATATACTTATTAGATTGTAAATAATCTGAAATCATCACGATCTAGTTACAATCTAAAGAAAAAAAATATGGATGAAAACAAAATATATATATTAAAGTATTTCATGATCAATTCCAAATTATTTAACACTCAGTGATCCTTTGTATTTCTGTGGTAACTTCTCTTTCATTTCTGATTTTGTTTATTTGTGTCTTTTCTCTTTTTTCCTCAGTGAGTCTAGCCAGGAGTTTGTCCATTTTATTAATCTTTGTCCAGCTCTTTGTTGCATTAAATTTTTTCTATTGTCTTTTTGTTCTATTTTTCATTTAGTTCTGCTCTAACTTTTATTATTTCCTTCCTTCTGCTCACTTTGGATTTCATTTATTCTTCTTTTTCTAGTTCTTTAAAATATAATGTTAGTTTGTTTATTTGGGATTTTTCTTATTTCTTGAGATAGACCTGTAATGATGTAAATTTTCCTCTTAATACTGCTTTCATAGACTATTATGAAGGACTATATGCCTCCAAATTCAAAAAAGAAGAAATGGACAAGTGCTTAGAAATATATAACATTCCTAGATTGAATCACAAAGAACTGGTAAATCTAAATAGACCGATCAACAGTAAGGAAATCATTCAAAACCTTCCCAAAAGCAAGTCTGGGACCAAGTGGCTCGATTAGTGAATTCTACCAAACATTTAATGATGATTAATACCTGATCTCCTCAAACTCTTCCAAAAAATTGAAGAAGAGACAACACTCTCTAACTCATTTTATGAGGCCAACATAACCCTGATACCAAAACCTGGTAAGGATAACACAAGGAAAGAAAACTACAGACGAATATGTCTGATGAATGCAGGCACAAAAATCCTAAACAAAATACTAGCAAATTGAATACGACAATACATTTAAAAAATTATACATCACAATCAAGTGGGGTTTATTCTAGGGGCACAAGGGTGGTTCGACATACACAAATTGATCAATGTGATACACCACATTAACAAAATAAAGGATAAAAATCATATGATTATAACAATAGATTAGAAAAAACACTTGACAAGATACAACACCCATTTATGATTAAAACACTTAATAAAATGGGTATAGAAGAAAAGTACCTCAACATAATAAAGGCCATATACAACAAACCCTCAGCTAATATCATACTTAATGGTGAAAAACTGAAGGCTTTTGCTCTATAATCAGGAATAAGACAGGGTTTCCCCATCACTACTGTTATTCAACATAGTATTGGAAGTCCTAGGCAGAGCAATCAGGCAAGAGAAAGAAATAAAAGGCATCCAGACTGGGAATGAAGAAGTTAAAATATCACTTTTTGCAGATGACATGAGTCTTTACATAGAAAACCCTAAAAACTCCACCAAAAAAACTATTGGAAACAATAAATAAATATAGTAAAGTTGCAGGATACAAAATCAATGTACAAAAATCCACTGCATTCCTACATACTAATAATGAAATTTCAGAAAAAGAAATGGAAAAAAAAATCCTTTTGCAATGGCAACAAAAAATAAATAAATAAATAAAATACCTAGGAATAAACTTAAAGGATGTGAAGGACCTATATACTTACTGAAAGAAATTGAAGAAGACACAAAGAAATGGAAAGATATTCCGAATTCATGGATTATAAGAATCAATATAATTAAAATGGCCACATCACCCAAAGCAATATACAGATTTAATACATTCCCCATCAAAATCCCAATGGCATTTTTTTTAAAGAAGTAGAATCACAGAAGACCCCGAATAGCCAAAGCAATCCTGAAAAAAAAAAAAAAAAAAAGGTGGCAAGTATCACATTCCCTGACTTCAATTATCTGTCTATATATATGTGGGTTTATTGTTACTACAAAGTAGCAATAATCAAAAAAAAAACAAAAAACATGGAATTGGCAGAAAAACAAACAGACCAATGGAATAGAATTGAGAACCCAGAAATAAACCCACATATATATATAGACAGATAATTTTCAACAAAGGAGCCAAAAATATACAACAGACAAAAGAAAGCCTCTTCAATAAAGGTACTGAGAAAATTAGAAAGCAACATGCAAAAGAATGAAACTAGACTGCTATCTGTCACCATATTTCACAATTAACTCAGAATGGATTGGGAGGAGATCCAAGATGGTGGAGTAGATAAACACTGTGTCTGCTTTCTTCCGTGAATGCATCAAAATTACAATCAAATTACAGAAAAATCAATCTGGAGAACTATCTAAAGTCTGGCTGAACAGAAGTTTTATAACTAAGGAAATTTTACAGTAAGAAGTACGAATTGGTTGTTACATAGTAATCATGGGGATGTAGGGTATAATATAAGGAATATAGTCAATAATATTGTAATAATTATTTATGACGTTAGATGGATACCAGATTTGTTGGAATGATAGATGGGAGGGGGTTGGGGACAGGGTAAAAAAGAAGGGATTAAGAAGTACATACTGATAGTTACAAAATAATCATGGGGATGTAAAGTAAAGCACAGGGAATACAGTCAATTATATGGTAATAACTATGTATAGTGCCAGGTGGGTACTAGACTAGTCAGGGGGATCACTCTTAAATTATATAAATGTCTAACCACTATGCTGTACCCCTAAAATTAATATAAAATAATATTGTTAATGATAATTGAAAAATTTTTAAAGGGGGGGAAAGGTGAAGGGGAGTATGAGGTCCAAATTTCCAGGTATAAAACAAGTAAGTCATGGGGATGTAATGTACAGCACGGGTAGTATAGTTAATGATATTGTGATAGTGTGATTGGTGTCAGATGGTTGCTGGACTTATCGTGGTGATCACTTCTTTAGGTATATAAATGGTGAATAACTAGGGTGTGCACCTGAAACTAATATAATATTGCATGTTAGCTATATTTTAATAAAAATCTTTAAAAAAAATAAAATAAATTGAAAAAAAAAAGAAATCTAAAAAAAAAAAAATGGATTGAAGACCTAAACATATGACCTGAAAAAATAAATTGCACAGAAGAAAACATAGGTACTAAACATATGGATCTTGGATTCGGAGAGGATTTTATGAATTTCACCTCAAAGCCAAGGGAAGTAAAAGCAAAAATAAATGAATCAAACTAAAAAGCTTCTGCACAGCAAAAGAAACCATCAACAAAATAAAGAGGCAACCAACCAAATGGGAGAAACTATTTGCAAAGAACACTTCCAAGGGGCTAATATCCAAAACACATAAAGAACTCATACAACTCAACAACAACCAAAAAAACAATCCAATTTAAAAATGGGCAGAGGACCTGAACAGACTCTTCTCCCAAGACGTATAAATGGCCAACAGATATATGAAAAAAATGCTCAACTTCACTACCTGTTACGTAAATGCTAATCTAAACCACAATGAGATATCATCTCACAGCTATTGGAATGGCTGTATCAGTAAGACAAGTAATAACAAGTGTTGGAAAGGCTATGGAGAAAAAGGAACCCTCATATGCTGTTGGTGGGAATGCAGACTGGTGCGGCCACTGTGGAAAACAGTATGGATGTTCCTCAAAAAATTAAGAATAAAATTACCATATGACCCAGCAATCCCTCTTCTGGGTATCTACCCAAAAAAATCTGAAAACCTTTATATGTAAAGATATAAGTGCTCCGATGTTCATTGCAGCATTATTCACGGTGACCTAGACATGGAAACAACCAAAGTGTCCTTTGATAGAAGACTGGATAAAGAAGATGTGGTATGTATATACAATGGAATATTACTCAGCCATAAGAAAAGATGAAATACTGCCATTTGCGAAAACATGGATTGATCTTGAGATCATGCTAAGCAAAATAAGTCAGGCAGAAAACGTCGAGAACCATATGACTTCATTGATATGTGGGATATAAAACTGAAAGCAGCCAAGAACAATGCAAGTAAACAAAGAAACAAAAACTCATAAACACAGAGAACAGTTTAGTGGTTACCACAGGGTAAGGAGGGGAGGGGGGTTGTAGAAGAGGGTAAAGGGGGTCAAATATATGGTAATGGAAGGAGAACTGACTCTGGGTGATGACTCACAATGTGAGATATAGATGATGTATTTATTACAGAATTGTACATTTGAAACCTACATTTGAAACCTGTATAATTTCACTAACCAATGTCACCCCAATAAATTTAATAAAAAATTAAAAAAAAAAACACACACACACACAAATAAACAAACAATGAGCGCCCTGGGAGATTAGTGAGAGCTGGAGAAGGCTCTCTAGAGAAGGAGTTCCTTGAGCTGGACCCCGAGGAGTAGTAAACACAGTACGTGGCAAAGCAAGAAGCATGAGAAGCAACAGGAATGAAGATAAGTGGTCTGTGATTAGAATGGATGGGGACTGTACACTTGAAGGAATGAGAGGCACACAAACACAGAACAGGGCATTGCCTTTTACAGGACAGCCACACTCAGAAAAGGATAGCACAGCGACTGCTGCAGCGAGCTGTCAGATCCTCCTTCGAAACGAAGTACTTACTCCCGTGTCTGGGAGTGCTACAGCAGTTGGCCCTTAGCTGTTAGCCTTCTTCTGGAATTGCACTGGCTGAGGAGAGCGGCCTGGTCCAGTCTCACTCCCTCATCCAGCATGCCCTTATCCAGTTGATGGACAGAGGAGTATTGATGCCCACAGCTTTGCCCAGTTGGAGGTAACTCTGAGGGGTCATCCCCAGCTCCCCGTAGGGCGGGCTGAGGCCTTTGTGGAGACTCCATCTCAGCCCAGCCTCTCCTTCTGCCCAGTCATGCTTCCTTCCCTACCACATGGCTTGGAATCTCTACCTCAGAGGCTGCTTCTCAGGGAATCCAAACTGTGATACAGAGGCAAATCTACCACTGATTAATTCATTCAAAAGTGTGTTGCCTGAGAGAGCACTAAATTAATTACAGAAGGAAAAGGAGAATGATAAGGAGAAACAAATAAAACCTGAAATATTTTTTTGTATTATGGATCTAAAAAATGGGAAATGTTCACATACTTTTAGGGGAAATATCGCTTTTATTTCTAAAAGGCACTAATGAGTCATGTTTCACTTTGTCCAAATTTTTACTTAGTCTTTTATATTCCTAAGCCTTATGTCTCTGCTTCTTTGAAAAGAGACTAGAAAAATGATCATATTGGTTCTCATGGAAGCCAAGTGTCTTCATATAAGATTAAAACAAAGTGCATTAAGTTTGCATTTGGTAAACACAATCCTGGGGCCAGATTTGGTTATCGAGCACGAGGATTGTAAAACTCCAGAATGTAGCCTTATCGGTGCATCAAAGCCATTTCAAAGCTAACTGAAGTGGTTCTTCTCCAGCATTCATTATGTTTGTAAGCTGAAATGAGTCACACGTGGGAATTAATGCAGTTTATATGCATTATTGATAAAAGCCTCCATTAAGACAGCAAGGAGTAATTAAGGAAACATACAAGTGATCAGTGCTGAAACTATTCCAACTCCTCCAAGAATCATCAATATGTTTTAAATAAAAAACACATATTTTGTGGTTTTGCTCTGGTTAAAATCTTTACAGAGAGCGATTAACGTATCTGGTGCATGAGTTGATGACAAGCAGAGAACACGGGGACGGTAACTTTCACATACTCTCCCCATAGGAGCCACTGCGGAAGGTGGGAAACTGCGTGACTAGGGGGGCGTTTTGCTGGTCCGGGGCTAACACCAACCACACTGCATTCTGCAACATTAAAAGGCAGTGTGCACAGTGGTTAGGAGCCTAGCATTGGGAGCCATGCCAGCTGTGTTCAAATCCTGCCTCTCCTCTTTCCATGTGGCCACAGGCAAGTCAGTGAACTTCTGGTCTTGTTTTCCTTTTCTGTAAAAAGGAGCTGATAAAAATAGTATCCACCACATAACACGGTTGTGAGAAGTAAGTGACCCAATATACACACAACTCTTAGGACTGTGCCTGAAACATAAAAGCATTAGCTATTTTTGAAAAACAAACTGAATTTTTACAAGTTTGCTGTTTGACAGGAGCTCCCTTCTGTATATCATTTCTCCAGCAAGGTGTCCTCTCAGCACCGCTCCTGGCAAGGGTAACTGGGATCGTCTGGTCGCCTCACCATGGAATTAGGGAAACTGGTGACCAGTCATCAGACACCGGCTGAGCTCAGCAGACAACTCATGTTTTTATATCTTACAGTAATGAACCTTCCAGACTCATTTCTGGGAGCACAATAGAGTAAATACAATGAAAGGGTCTCTGGAGGAAAATAACAAAGACAGCTGGATAAATTATTACAAACACCTCTTTAAGTGCACTGTGGAGTTATCAAGAAAGTAAGAAATGCTCAGAGGCTGAAAAAAAAAATGGGACACTTCAATAGGAGCTAGCACCAAATCTACCCCATGCCTGGTGGCAAGTGCTCAACTCCAGTAAGCTGGAGTCTTCACAAGGCACAGGAGGCCACAGGCAAGACTGGGCCTGTCCAAGGCAGAGGGGGCCTGCAGCTGGAACCCCAAGGCCTGCACTGGCAGCAGAGCCAGGTTACTGTTCACAAGCCCACCTCAGGCTCTAAAAAACCCAGTAATCAGATAGAGAATAATGCTAAGGTAATATTGAAAAAACCCAAACTAATGGGAAATAGCCATTGATGAGCAAAATATCAAAACTGTGAACAAAGACCAACTCTGTTGCTGTTTCTTTCACTTGCCACTCTGTGTCACTGTGCAACAGGAACTGTCCTTTCCAATCAGCATGCTCGGCCGTCGCAGGGTGGGCTTATGAGGGTAGACATTGGCTGGACATCAAATTGGGCAACATAGGGCTTTAGATATAGTCATGCTGTTTAACCAAACAAGAGCAAATGCATGAGGAAATCCCTAAGATAGTTAAAGAACACAATTTACATACCTGACCTAATGAACATAGAATTCAAAAATTAATGTGTATTATTTTCTTGCACATAGGAAATATTCACAAAAATTCACTCTGTGCCAGGCCATTAATGCCGGCCTCAATAATAAATTGCAAACACTGCATAGCCAATCATAGCTTTCTGATAAAAATTGCAATTCTTAGAAATTAATGATAAAATAACTAGAAACTTCACCTGTTTAGTAATTTTAAAAATCTTCTGAATGAAAGCATAATGGAAATTAGAAAATATTGAACTATAATGAAACATATATATGTGTATATATATATATATATTTAAATTTTAAAGATGTAAATAAAATTATAAAGGAAAATGTCTAGCCTTAAATGTTTACATTAGAAAAGACTCAAAATTAATAAATCAACATCCAAATTAAGAAGTTAAAACAAAAGCAGTATAAGTCCCAAAATATATAAAGAAGAGAATAATATGTGTAAGAGAAATCTTCCATAAAATAAAAATATATATAATGTAGAGAATCAAGAAAGTGCATTGTGGTACCATAAAAGAATAATGCAACAAACAAATCTTTGACAAGATTCATCAAGCAAACAAAGAAAGAAGGCATAAATAAGTATTACAATGAATGTAAAATGACATAACTAAAGATGCAGTGCAGATTAATAGAACAGGAAAAGGATAGTATGCACGATTATGCCAATACAATCTCAAAGTACAAATTGCCAAACTACTCCAAAAAAAGTAGATTCTACAAATCAATCAAGCTAATTTAATCACACACACACACACACCCCTGAAACTAATAAAAAAAAAGAAAAAAGAAAAAGAAACAACAACAAAAAAAAACGAAAAAACAAAGAAACAGAGAATCTAACTTCATACAAATTCTTTCAGGTAACAGAAAAATAGAAGCATGGCCCAACTCATGTTAATACCAAAGAGATAACAAAATCAGAAAAGGACAACAAAAGAAAGCTAAAATTATGGAGAATGTTTGTCATGCAGGGTCTCAGCTCCCGCTCCCCGCACAAGAACTCAGGATATGGTGAGGCCAAAAAGGAACAGCAACGGAGCCATAGATGGAGGGGTCATACCACTATATTCTCGCTGGCGGATGGGTTGGAGGTACAAAAGCAAACATCTGCCAGTACCCCAACAAGGGGTCTTCCTGCACCCCAGTCTCGCTGGTGGCCAGGTGAGACACACAAAACAAGATCCACACAATGCACAATCCATCGTCTGCTTCTCTGCCAACCAACCAACCAACCAACCAATGTAGCCACGGCGGTTATATCAGTGGCCAAGTGGCTAACTGGTTACAGCTGATGGCCATGTGATCACAGCTGATGGCCATCTACTACCCAAGCCAGCACCTTTCCACGTGACGCCTGGAAACTGCTCTGTGGGTCTCTGTCCCCACAATGTTACTCATTAAAATAGATATTTCAGCACATTATCAGTTTAATGGAGAAAAAAACGTGATCTTCCCAAAGATGCAAATATATCATTAAGTAAGTGTGATGTGGGGTCTCCGGTCCCGCTCCCCGCATAAGAACGCAGGATATGGTCAGGCCAAAAAGGAACACCAACAGAGCCAGGGATAGGGGCTTCATGCCACTATAGTCTTGCTGGCAGCTGGGTTGGAGACACAGGAAGCAGGATCCACATGATCCACAACCTGCCGTCCGCTTCTCTGCCAACTAACCAATTAACCCCCTAGCGTAGCCACGGCAGTTATATCAATGGCTAATAGCTAACTGGTTACAGCTGATGGCCAACTAGTCACAGCTGATGGCCATCTACTACCTGAGCCAGCACCTTTCCATGTGAGGCTGAGAGCCTGGAAACTGCACTCCTGGCTCTGTCCCCTCAAGTGTCTACCAAGTACCTCACACTATGTGGGGCCACATGTCCTCCTGCCCAGTGTCAGACACCATTCCTACCTGGCCAGAATCCTGCTCGCCATGTCAGGTGGCCGAGTGGGTGTTGGTCTCGGTGCAAGATGTCCACAATCCTTGGAGCCAACAGCAGCAGCGGATTACCAAAAGGAAGGCGACACCTTCTATGGCCAAGAGGGTGGTGTGCCATCTGGAGGCTCGAGTCTCCCAGGCAGACTGCACCTCCCGTTCCTATCTCCTCATGGGCCTCCCGAAGCTGAGCTTTCACACGTATAAACGGCTCCATTACCCCTCTGGGCATTCTGGCTGATGCAGTACCCTGTTCCCTGCGCCATGTGTCATTCGGGGTCTCAGCTCCCGCTCCTCGCACAAGAACGCAGGATATGGTCAGGCCAAAAAGGAACACCAACAGAGCCATAGATAGGGGGTTCAGGCCACTATATTTTCACTGGTGGCTGGGTTGGACACAGGAAGCTGGAGTCACATAATCTGCAACCCGCCGTCCACTTCTCTGCCCACCAACCAACTAATCCCCTAGCATAGCCATGGCAGTTATATTAGTGGCTCATGGCTAACTGGTTACAGCTGATGGACAACTAGTCACAGCTGATGGTCATCTACTACCAGAGCCAGCACCTTTCCACGTGAGGTCGAGAGCCTGGAAACTGCTCTCGGGGACTCCGTCCCTACAGTAAGATATCCATTTATGATTAAAAACGTCTTGAGAAATTAGTAGTAAGAAACAAATTTTGATATCCTGATAAAGGACATATAAAATTACACCAGACATAGCAATTAATGGTACAATGTTAAAAGTACTTCCTTTTAATATTAGGAGCAAGGCAACTTGCAAACCATTGCTGCTTTTATTCGATATTATACAGGAGGTCCTAGCTACTACTGTAGTACAAAAAAAAGAAAAGAAAACCTATAAAAAAAATGGAGAAAACAAGCAAAGCTCATTATTTTTGAATGATGTGATTTTTATGCAGAAATCACTAAACCAACAGGTAAATATTTAAATTAATAAATGTACTTATCTAATTTTTAGAATTAATATGCATTAATTAAGGTCATCTTATTTATTGTAATAGATATACCTCAGTGGCTTAACAAAATTACAATTTGTTTCTCACCATATAAATTTAATTTAATGGGAGCAGGTGAGGGGCAGGGCTCCACTCCACCAAATCACTTGGGGACCCAGATGATAGAGACAGCACCCTGTTCAACATGAGGCTTCCAAAGTCTTCTGGCATCAACCTTCAGCAACTTACAGGGAATGGTACAATTGTTTATGGTACCTGACAAGCTGATTCCAAAATGTGCATGGAAACGCAAAGGACTAAAAATGACAAAACCACCCCCAAAGGAGAATATGGTAAAGGATTTCCCAATCGACATCAGAACTAATAAAACTATAGTAACTAAAACAATGTGGAACTGATAGTCTTAGACAAGGTAGACCAGTGGCACAAACCAGAAAGGCCAGAAACAGTCCAACTTATAAGAAAACTTGAGACATAACAGAGTGACAGAGGGACATGAAAAATCACCGGGAGTAGGGAAACTATGCAACGAATGGTAGTTGGACATTTGGCTACTCAATGAATAAAAAAAAAATTTAATTAGATCTCTACTTCCCACCATACAGGAAAATTATCAATTTCAATGAAATTAAAGGCTTAAGTGTAAAGAGCAAAACTATAATTTTTTTTTTAATTGGGGAAGGGGAACAGGACTTTATTGGGGAACAGTGTGTACTTTCTGGACTTTTCCAAGTCAAGCTGTTGTCCTTCCAATCTTAGCTGCGGAGGGCGCAGCTCAGCTCCAGGTCCAGTTGCCCTTGCTAGTTGCAGGGGGCGCAGCCCACCATCCCCTGAGGAAGTGGAACCAGCAACCTTGTGTTTGAGAGGATGTGCTCCAACCATCTGAGCCATCTGGGAGCTCAGCGGCAGCTCAGCTCAAGGTGCCATATTCAATCTTAGTTGCGGAGGGCGGAGCCCACCATCCCTTGTGGGAGTCTAGGAGTCAAACCGGCAAACTTGTGGTTGAGAGCCCGCGCTCCAACCAACAGAGCCACCCCGCCACTTGGGAGCTGAGCGGCTGCTCATTGACTTCATTCTAGTTGCGGAGGGCGAGGCTCACTGGCCCATGTGGGAATCGAACCAGTGACCCCGTTGCCCAGAGCTCGCGTTCTAATCAACTGAGCCACCGTCTGCCCCAAAACTACAAATTTTTGAGAAAAGAATACATAAGAATATCTTTACCATATTAGGGGTTAGGGCAAGATATATTAAATGTTTTTTTGTTTTCCTTAAAGCTCAAAATCATAAAGGAAAAAGATTGATAAATTTAAGTCTTTTAAAATTAAGAACTATATATCAAGAGGATCAATGAGAAGATACAAACAAAGAAAAGACATTGGATACACATAAGATTAATATCTGCAATATGTAAAGGACTCCTACAAATCAATATGAAAAAAGACAAACAACCCAATATAAAATGAGCAAAAGACATGAACAGACATTTCATAGAAGAGGAAATATAAATGGCCCAAAAGACTTGTGAAAAATTCTCCACTGCATTAATAATCAGGGAAATGCAATTTAAAATCACAATGAGATATCATTTCACACCTATCACATCAGCAAAAAAGTTAAACATAGGACGAGATATTCTCATACAGTGTTGTTGGGAGTTAAATCAGTATTATCATTTTAGAAACCTATTTAGATTTACCTAATAGAATATGTGCATGGGTAAAGGGCCGGGGATAAATATCTGAGACCAAACTTATTAGTGGTAACAACAGCCAGGAATGATTAACAGAAACTGACTATATCAGTAACTCACACCAACACCCTGGTTTAATATCCTCACATATGGCAAGAAATACAGCATGGCTATTAAGCTAGTGGCTTTGAAATCAGATCGTCTGGGCTTAAAGCTTGACTCTGGCCACTTATTGTGGACTGTTGCAAGACCTTTAACCTCTCTGTGCCTCTATTTTACCATCTCTAAATGGGGACAGTAAGATTGAACATTTAAGTGAGTGCTATTACAATTACCGATTCTTTTAAATTTTCATTGGAAATGAGAATGAAAATGTAAGGGGGTAGGAATGGCCCAGCACCTGCTGAGAACACTTAAGAGTTTACTTCTCTTCTGGGTTTACTGTCTCCTCAAGCCTATAGATTTGTCTTCAGTGAAGGCTAAGTTTGGTATAACTCTATGTTTCTTAGCTAGAATATGGCATTTTCCTAACAATTTCATGCAAATCAGAAGAAAACCCACCAAATTCACATCCAGCTTCCAGGCATAAATGAAGAAAATGAACTCGCTGCTACTTTAATAGCTAATTACTAGTAAAATGCTTTCAGATTCACATTTCCTGTGAAATAAAATTCTGCCTTTTAAATAAAGGTCTCCGGCAATGCTATTCAGCAACACCTTTGTTCCAAGCAGGGTTTTCCTTTAGTACAGAACACACTGTGCTCTACTCAGAAAATGACTGATTTCGTTTTAAAGGGGGAGACAATTAAAGCATCTAATTTTTAAAGACATTTAAAAGTATCTACCCCATGTCACTAAAGAGATACGGATGTTGTTGGTGAGTTCCTTCATTTTTGAAAATATGCTGAATAAATGAAATAAAATATGTAAAGATGCTTAGTTTAATGTCTGGATTTGAAAACAACAAACAAAAAAATTTTAATCACAATCTATATTTGGACCGTAGGTTTTAAGAAACCTTCAGATCGTCAAATTTCAGCTTCTTTGGAAGACTGTTCTTCTAAATATTTTCAATAATTCAATCATTTCAATTTTGATATTGTTGTACATGTATACTATGCATTCTTCTCAAAAAGCTATCTTAGAGAATAAGAGAGAATATTAAGAAAATGTCATTTAGAGCTTTTTGCACTCTAATGATTGAATTCAACATAACTCCAAATTGTGCATAACATGATTCAGACCTTGTACCTTGTACCACTCAAATAATAAAAATTACTTCACAAAGTTGAATATTTTTGTGAGTTTGAGCTCATAATTCTGCAGTTTCACATGTCAGATTACCTACAAAATTGCGCAAACTTTTGAATTCCTCCAAATCATTTGTATCAAGAAATAGAACACATTCTCTTGTCTTCTTTCCTTCCCAGTAAAAAAGAGTGGAAAGAAAGATCCTTACTTGTCAGCTCCATTCCCTCATCTCTGATTTACTTTTTTCATTTTAAAAAAGCATTATGCAATATTTACGGCATAAAAAAACTGCATACAGAATAAAACAAATGGCTTTTTACCTACCTCCCAGCCTAATAAATAACACATTTATAACACAGGTGGAAAGCTCCTGTGAACCCTCCTAGATCATATGACTCTCCCTCCTGAATTGGAACTATACAATTTCCATGCATCTCCGTAATTTTATCATGTGTGTATCCTTAAACCACATGTAATATTGTTTTGACTTTATATAGATGATGCCATAAAGTATGTATTCTTCCACTACTTGCTTTAAATCATTTATCATTATATGTGACAATTATCCATACACATATACACAGTTTATGTTGACTCATTTTCACTGCTATATAGCGTTCCACTGTATAAATATACTATAATTTATGTCCTGATTTAGTGAATACTGAAAATATTAATTCACTACTGCAAATGGACATTAGTTGTCTCCATTTTTTTTATGCCAAATACTCTACATCTTTTGATATTATCAATTTACCTTTGTTTGCCAGTCGGCTGTCCCATGGTGTTTTAATTCACATTTCTCCAATTACTAGTACAGTTAAGCATCTTTCTTACAAGCTTCTGGCCACTTGAGTTTTCTGGAAATTGTTCTACATACCAATCTCTGTTTTGGGGGGGAGGAGGTTTTTTCATTTTTAACATAGTCATATTTATCAAGCCTTTTATTTATGGTTTAATAAATTCCTCCTTACCCTAAAGTCATAAAGATACCTTCCTCTATTTTCTTCTATAATAATTTTGCCTTTCATATTATTCCATTGAGAATTGTTTTTTGTATACAGAGTGAAGAAGAGACCTAATTTCATTTTGTTTTTCCCTTGAGAAGAATGGAGTGCCCCAGCACCATTTATTGAGGCGTGTATCTTTTTCCCATGGGTCTGCAGTACCCACTCTGATATAAATCAATTTTCTATGTATGTGTGAGCTTCCTACTCCTTGCTTCTGGGTTCAGTTTTTTTGTAGTTGAAGTGAACCCTTTAACACTCAGTTTCAACTTTCAGAGTTGGTGGGTAATAATCTTTCTTAGAAATGTATAAAAATGTTTTCCCTTTCTTGAACGACATTTAAGTGAATAAACAACGAAATTGCCCCCCAGCATTTTCAAGATATTTCATTGTCTTCTGTTATTTATGATCTCAAAGATCATGCATGAGAAGTCAACTGTCAATTTGATTTGTTCCCTGATACATAATCTGTCTTACCTCTTGTAGCTTTATATTTTTTCCTCTTTATCTTTTATGGTCTGTAACTTTAATATTTTTCTAGATGCAGATTTGTTATATTTATCTTGCTTGGCGTCTGTATGCCTTTTCAAACTTAGGATTCTTTTTTGTTTAACTCGAAAACATTTTTAACAATTCTTTTTAATATTGCTTCTCCACCGTGCTCTTTACGTCTTCCTTTTGGAACTTCTATTAGCTGTACATTGAAGCTTCTAATTTTATCCTTCATGTCTCTTCATTTGTTTTTTAATATTTCCCATTTTTATTTCTCTGTTCTGCATTCTGTGTGGTTTCATCAGGTATATCTGACAATTCATTAATTTTCTGTGCATCTCCCTCCACTCTATTATTTACTCTAGCTACCTGATCTTTATTTTAATGATCATGTCTTTCATTGCTTAAAATGTCTGTATGCTTCTTTTTTCAAGGAAGCAAGCTCTTTCTCCCCCAGAATGTCCAGTTCTTGAAGGAGGAACCCTATTCCTTCTTTTATCCCTTCAAATATTTTAAGCATTTATTTTAACGTCTCTGAGAGATTGCATTTTTTTAATAATATATATTTTTAAATTTTATTGGGGAACAGTGTGTTTCTCCAGGGCCCATCAGCTCCAAGTCATTGTCCTTCAATCTAGTTGTGGAGGGCACAGCTCAGCTCCAAGTCCAGTCGCCGTTTTCAATCTTTAATTTCAGGGGGTGCAGCCCACCATCCCATGCGGGAATTGAACCGGCAACCTTGTTGTTGAGAGTTTGCGCTCTAACCAACTGAGCCATCCAGTGCCCCTGCATTATTTTGTTTTAAAGTGGTGTTCCCTCGCAGGTGAGTCCCCTCGCAGTGAGTCGCCGCAGTGCTTTGCATTTTTTCCTCTGAGACTGTCCTCTTCTTCTGGGGCAGTCTCTGTGTTGTTCGTATTCAAGAGATTCTCTTCCCTCCCAGCATGCAAGGCAGGTGAGCAATACCAGCCTCTTTCGGAGGCCAGTGGGTGAAGTTGTTCAGGGCATCTGACAAGACAGTCCCTTTACTAGGTCCTGGTCCCTGCTAGGGGGGGAGATTACAGACTTGACTCTGGCACCAAGTAGGCTTTATAACCCCGATGACGAAGGTGTGTTCCCTGTCCTGGAAGCTGAATGGATGGCCTGCAGCATCGCTGACCTTCTCATATTCACATTCTACCTGCTCACCCTTGGAAAAGTCATTTACTTCCTCGGGACAGATAGCACTGCTAACACATCAACTTCTGTCCCCTTCTTTAGCTGAGTTCCTTCTTGGCAAGCAGCATCCCTTAAGGACCTGCTAGGTATTTAGTAAAATTTGTATTTTAGCCACCATTTCCATGTGTCTAGATGGAGGGTGGGTATTTCTCAATCCAGCTCATTCAACTGTTCCTAAATAGGAACTCTCTTTCCTCCCTTCTTGGCATTACCAGTCTCCAGGTTTTCCCTCTGCCTCATGCTAACAGCCTTTCCTTCTCATTTTTTGGTGCTCACTCTTGGGAAATTATATGCAATTCTTTGGCATACACAGTTGTATGTTAATGACCATCAATCTAGGCCACATATATGTCTCATCTCATGAGTCTTCCTCCCACTGCCTGTACATGCACCTAAAAACTTCACAGGACTTCGTCTCAACATATCCAAAATAAATTTATGATCACACTAATAAAAGCCTTTATTTACTCACATTCCCCTCCTTTGGAGTGGCACTTTCATCTGTCTGCTCAGTCACTGCAGCCAGAAACCTAGGTAATATTACAAATTTACCCTTTCTCTCAGCTCATACATCCGATCAACAATAACCTCTACATACTCTACCCCTTTGGCCAATTTCATTTCCATCCTCTCTTCTCCCTCTCCACTGTGATGACTGAGTTCTGGCCCTGAGTCCCTCCCCTCTGGACTGCTATAATACGGGCTCAGATGATCCTCGAACCCCCCTAGGGTCTTGCCAGATTTTTGTAAATAATCACAAACAAGAAATATATGATTTTCTTATTTCTCTTATTGTTGAACCATGAAATCATCAAAGGAACTTCAAACTATCATGTGCTCATTTCTGGTCTAAGATGACTTCTAGATAGCAGTCTAAGATTCAGCTTTCCTCAATTTTGCACCAAAATATACATGATACTCCGAGGGAAGAAAAGGACTGAAAATAAAGACTGTCAGGCATCCTATTGCCAGACCCTAGGAGGAAATTCCAATAACAAAATTTACAAAGCTGAAGTGAGTATCAAAATCCACGGGCAGCTCTGAGTCATGCTTCGAGTCCTGAAGAATAGCGCATGCAGGCCTGAAAGGGATTGTTGTTCCTCCTTCGTCCTCCTTGGGGCTCAAGGATCCAGAGTCATTACCAACCAGGACACCAGGCAGCCAGCCTCCTTTGCAGATAATACATTTTGATTCAACCTGAGTATTATTTACCCCGCCTCCCCTTCCAGCCACCAAGCCCAGGTACCCATCCCAAGCAGATTAAAGCCAAAAACCCCTAGAGAGTAACAGGACAAGACAAAGAGAGACACTAGAAACTGGGCAGCTCCCCTACTTTTCTCACTACCTCATAAGAATAGAATTACAACTAGGTTACTAAACCATACTAAATTAAAACTTATTAAAACTCTGATAAAGGTAACTTTTCCTGAACAGACACTATCTACAGAATAAAGTCCTACTGTCTTGCATTGCATTCAAAGTTTATTTCATATATTCACTCTACATTTATAATCTTATTTCCCATTATGTGGCCAAACATTGGGAACTCCAGCTCCACAGTATTATTATGTATTTCTGAAGCATTCACTGTGCTCTCTTACCTCCTCGTCTAGGTTTCCCCTTTTCCTTCTGCCTAGAAGACCCTCTTCTTTATCTTTAAGCTCACTGAAATCTTCCCCATCATTAAAGATTCATCTTCAAGGTCCAAATTCTTCACAAAGTCTTTCAAAAATCCCCTCCATTAAAATTAATCTCTTCCTCCCCTGTCCTCCCAAAGCATTTTCTTTGTACTCCTATTTTAATACTTATCATCATCTTCCTTATATTGCTAGCTGCAACTTTGCTTCTCCCATTAGACCGTGAGTCTTTTTTTTATTAGCTAACACATATCACAGTGCCTTCTGTATCAAAGATATGCAACAAACATGTGTTGAATTAATTGAAGATAAGATGAAAAGGAACCACAGAGAGCTTCTTCCTCAGATCTCATTTTTACTATTCAACTTTATATTTATCTCTAAAACAATAGCTGAATTTTGTCACGAAGCCAAGCAGCAAGCTGAAAAGGAACTCAATCTTGAATTTCCTTTGCAATTTTGAAGTGGAAACCCATAGGTGACAACTTTCCTGACAAAGGAAAGAGGAAATAAAGGCCACAGAGGTGGGGGAGGGGTTGAGGTCATGCAACAAAAGGAAGTCCCATTTTCTAATCTCCACAAGATGGTCAAGTTGCTGACCTCTCCTGTTGCATTAGAGCAATAAAATGTCACAGAAGGTCAGCAGATGTTACAGTGACAGAAAGAGCAGGACTGATACATTTACAAGTAGCCAAGGTGCTCAACACGTCCATCGCAATTTTCTCGTCTTTCCATCTTCTAACCAAATGATAGAAAAATCATTGTTAATTTTAAAGTCAGTTGTGTATTTGCTGCCCAATAATGAATCAATCATCCAAACAGCTTTCATCAGCATTTTCAAATTCCTCAGATAGTCTTATTGCAACATTAGTGTTCATGTTCAGTCATTGTGAACTGAAACACTACGAAGAATTTGTTCCTTCATATTGGGCACAAGACTACTGATCCCATATGGGTTTTAAAAAGCACAGAAGTTCTGTTTGCATTCTTTTCCTCACCAATTCAAAGGTAAAATTGCTCTTGCTTTTCAGTCATTTATTCAAGAAATATTAATCGAGTTCCAGCTACGCTTCAAGCACTGTGCTCAAAACTAGAGGCACAATGATGAGAAATAACAGGCATGGCTCCAGACTTCATGGGGCTTACTTACCCTTAGTGGAGACAGAGACCAATAAAATAATTTCATGATACAGGTACATTTTACTGCTATGAAAGAAGGTCTTGTGAAAAGTAGGAGACTCCAAAAGAAAAGAATCTGAGTTAGCCGGGCGAATTAACAGTTTCCCTAGACAAGGATTGTACACTGAGACGTGAAGGTTGGGTGAGAGCTAAATAGGAAGGGTGCAGGAAGGATGAGGAAAGAGAATGTTCTAGGCAGAGCACTGCAGACAAAGGCCTTCCTACCTGAGAAAGGATGTCTCGGAACAGTCTTGAAAGCCAACGAGCTTTTGCTCTGAGTACAGCACACCACCCTCCCTCTATCTGCAATACTCCTCAGTGGCCAAGTTCCTGGGATTCTACCTAACGTTCTATGTAATAAGAGTTAATTATGTGGCAGTTTAGAAACTTAAAACTGCACTGTTTTAAGAAGCTGGGTGATAAACATAGTCATAATACGAAGTAGGAGGAAAACAAGATGTGAATACCTGAGTGTGCCCTAAAATGTTTGAATTCAGGTTTTGTTGGGTGTTTGTTTGTTTGTTTGTTGTGCAAACATCCTCCCTGCACCGTGACCTCCGATGTGTAGTCACAAGGTCTAAATTGTCCCTTATTCTGCATTTTTCCTTTCAAATGAAAGGCAGCCATATAAAAACCAACTCAAAATAGATTTCATTACTAGTTTTTCTGGGGTGTCTATCACTGGATTTACTAATATAACAATACAATACACTTTACTTGAAGATCCTGGGATAGAAATGTTAAAAAACATTATTTTTAAAAATTATCAAAGAAGAAGCTGGTAGGTTTTGTACTTATGAGAGTTCATGTCTTAAAATTTCCAGTTTGTTTCACTGATTCAGAATGACGTCTGAAGCCATTATTTCATTCAATGATTTTACCTACTAGCCAGCATGTTGTGATTTCTGCCTTGGCAGCGGCGATATATTAATCTCGTCCCACGATCATGACATGCAGGATTGGCACAGCATTTAGTAATTCAGCTTTCACTTAAATTGGTTTTCTTTTTGCCTTCACTTCACCCAACAGCTTGGACTAACTATATCTATGTTTTTAGCATAATGTAAAACGGGGTCAAACCTCTACTTCTTGAGCTGGGTTTAATAAATAAAACTAATAGCTGAGATTGATTATCCATTTAGACAGCAAAGTACAAAACCTAAGATGGATTGTGTAATTTGCAGCTTTATGACATGTATTAAATTTCCAGACATAAGATAAATAATTCATGTAAATAACCAATAAAATATAATCAAGAATGAAGTTGTGTGGTTATCCTTTTACAACAGTTGAAATAAATGCCAAATTTCATTAACTCTTAAGTTAGGCTGTCCTATAAATGCGTTTTAACTAACCACTGCCTAATTGAAATGGGTGTATACATCAAGGAAATTCTTTACTTGTCCTTATCTAGAGGCTTTCTTAATTAAATATCTAGACCCCTCAAAAAGTGAAGTCTATGCCTACAGTTTTTTTACACTACTACCTATGATTTAGGGAATTGAAGTCTCTCAATAACTAGGGGTGACAGGGAAAACAAGCATAAAGGATATGTGTTAAATTCTTCTTCTTTGGTGCCAGAAGAGTAGAACCCAGTGGACAAAATACGGAGTCAGTGTTGAATTTTGTTTACACTTCCCATGCTTAAATGACTAAACTTAACATAATCTCTTAAGCCCTCAGGTTTCATAATTTTCAGGTAGGGATAAAAAGTCCATTCTATAGGGTGATTTCATAGTTTAATTAGATTTGAGGAAGACAAAATAATCCTGATATGCTCCAAGGGCGATACATAAATAAGGGATGATGTGATCGCTTTTCAGAGCTTTTGAGGAAGAACTGTGTCCATTGGCCCTGCCACTGGGACATCTCAGCCTGGGATTAGAGAGTGGTTGGATTGCTAACCTATCAAGAACAGAATCTGTGACTAGGCAGGGTCGATCTCCGGGGCCCAGGATGAAAAGATGAGTCCTTCCAGATCCTCAACAGCTCAGAAGTACTGGAGTGCTGGCGCTATGTGTTCAGCACTAGACAGTACTTTGGCCAGTGTATACAAGGCAGCATACTAGGTTTTACTTGAATGTTCTAAACATGAAGAGTCCTTGCTTACCAAGTTTATAAGGTCATTTATAATGGGGGCTATAAGCAACTAATGACTTATAGTCATTATCTTTAGAAGAAACTTTATTATTATGATAATTTTTATCTTTAGAAGAAACTTTATTATTATTATTATTATTATTATTATTATTATTATTATTATTTTAAACCTATTTGGGTTTTTTTGTTTGTATGTTTGTTTTTGTTTGTTTGTTTGTTTTTAAAGAGGGCGAAGCTCACAGTGGCCCATGCGGGGACGAACCGGCAACCTTGGTGTTATCAGCCCCACGCTCCAACCAAGCTAACTGGCCCCCCCATTATTATTGCCATTCCCATTTTACAGATGAGAAAACAGAGAAGAGTTCAGTTATTTGCCCAGTGCAACAAAGATAGGAGGATACAAATGAGGTTCAACCTCCAGCTCTTACCTCACTCTCTACCATATTATTCATACACCTGGGGTCCTCTCTTGTATTGAACTTTGTTCTTCTCACAGGATTAAAAGTTAAATAATTTTTACCGGGGATAACAGTTTGAATTATAGGAATTCCTGGGTTTAGGTTCTTCTTTAAAAGTGAGGGAATGCTGGCAGTTCTGGGTACAAATTCTCTCCAGGGAGCATTTTTACCTTGGATACAATTACCTGGGTTGCTAGGTCTCTATATGCATTTTTTTGTGCTACAATAATCAAGCAGTTCCTCACTACACAGGGTATCAAACCAGTCTTTGAAAACTTTCTGGGAAGATTAAAAATAAGTAAAGAGGTAACATTTTGAATACATTTAGATTAAAGCAAAAGCTTTGTATTGTTGAATGAGGGGGTAGTTCAGGGGAGTTGATGGTGTCTGAGAACCTTCCAGCAAGTTTTGGAGCTACAACAATCCCTAGGCCTAGGAATGCAGTCAACCTATTGTCAGTTCCAGGCCCTGCCCTACCCCCAAATTTGGCACCAGCATCTTCAATATCAAACTGGCTTTTCTTAGTGGCTTTTTTTTTTTTTTTTTTTGCTTGCAACTGTTGGTGTTTCCAGACTCTTGATTTCTCCAGCACCCAGTTTGAGATATATGAGGCAAAAAGAAAACCCAGGGAACTCAGAGCTGTGTCATTCCTTGGGTCTCAAGACCCCTCTCAGGTTGTCCTCTTGTCTACCTTTCAGAGTCTTCTTATGTTTTATATATCATGTCCAGAGTTTGCAGCTGTACTTAGAGTAATAGAGAAAAGTATGCCTACTCCATCTTTCCAGAAGTCCCCTTAACTTGCCTTTGCATGTGGGCATGACACTTGCCATGTTAACCATTTGTACGTGTACAGTTCAGGGACAGTAATTACATTCACAGTGTTGTGCAACCATCGCCATTATCCATCTCCACATTTTTTTCATACTCCAAACAGCATCTGTGTACCCATTAAACAATAACTCCCTATTCCCTCCTTCTCCGAAACCCTGGTAAACCCTCTACTCTATTTTCTACGTCTATGAATCTGCCCATTCTAGATATTTCATATAAGTGGAATCATACAATATTTGTCCTTTTGTGTTTGGCTTATTTCACTTAGCATAATGTCCTCAAGGTTCACGCAGGTTGGGGCGTGTGTCAGAATTTCCTTCCTTTTCATGGCTGACTAATATTCCATTATGTGGATATACCACATTCGGTTAATCCGCTCACCTATTGATGAACACTTGGGTTGTTTCCTAACTTGCCTTATGATAAGGTCATGCTTAGGGCTAAGAGGAAGTGGGCAGTATAAGTTTGGGGAAGACTAACCTTGGTTTAGCACAGTCCCTTCTCTCAGTTCTGTTAGAGGCAGCAGCAGGCCTGACTCTTACGATGCGATTCCCACCATCCTGAAATAATCCTCAGCTAGCTTTCCTCTAGGACGCCTGCGAACATATGTGGTTGGCAAAGCAGAGCTCACTTATTTTAATAACCTTCCAATACATATTTATTCACAATGTAATCTGACACTTTTTAAATGCCAAAAGGCAAAAAAAAAGAAAAGGAAAAGAACGTTGTTAGTCTGTGCACATCCTGCTGCTCCAGCTTCATTAGTCCCTGTCACAGCACAGCCCCACTCAGATAGTCACCGAGCCCCAGAGAACCAGCCAACCAAGTCTGCAGGGAAAACGGAAATGGGAAAAACCCACAGGAATGTATTTACGTTTAAAGAAACAGAATATTTTCACATCAATTTGCATTTTGTTGGAAAACGCAGTTTAGGTATCCAGTACTAGAATGAAGGACACCAAATAAAAACCTTGCTTGAAGACTATAGAACTTGGGGAATCTAGAACCCTGGTGGGAACCCTGACACTGCAAGGGTAGCATACATAGCTGTCCTCACTGCATGCATGTTTTGGGAGGGTTGCAATGATGTCTTGGGGTGACCACATTCCCACTCAAAACTGAACACTCCACAAGTACTATTTTGAATATTCCACAAATATTACCTGACCTTTTGTGACTATTCCTAGTAGAACAAATAATCCCAGTTACTCCCCAAAGTTTAAAATTTGCAGTCTCCCTGCCATCAGAGTTTAAGGTTTGTGGCTTTTATTTCAGATATTAAATATTTAAGAGTAGAAGACTTTTTATTGTTGTTTTGTTTCATTTTCCCAAACAATCTTTTATATTGTGATGGGCTCTGAGATTTTAGATCCTGGCGTTAGTTTCCTCATGCCAGTTCTGTTCATGACAAACATTAGATGTGGCATTCGTGGAGATTTGAAGAGCAGGAGAAGTCAAATCCTCATTTATACCAAAATCTGGAGACTAAGCTGATGCACCCTTGGTCCCATTCCAAATATTTATAAATGTTGGACAAAATATATAAATTACATGAAAGCCAAAATTGGAGGGTGGAATGAGAAACCACTGGATACAAAAAGAGAAGAAATTCAAACCTAGAGTAGAAAAAAGGAATTGAGATTTCGGCTCTCCATAGGCCATGGGACCCTGAGATAAATCCAGGTCCTGGGCAATGGAGACAGGTTGGAGTTTTAACATCTACATAGTTTCTACGTCAGGCAGGTGGAGAATTAGGATAAAGCCAAGAACCTTACGGAACTGCCAAATCCATGAATTGGGGATTAGAAGTTGGCCAAAAATGTACTAAGTCTAGATCCTTCTCCTCAAAATGAATCAGATAGGAAACTTTAGAATTATCTCTTAGCACCAGACAATTCAGAATCTTTACGAAGCAATGATACTTTTGACCCTTGTCTAAGCCACATGTTTTGTTTTGTTTTTTAATTAGGATTGATCGATATGATGCAGGTAAAATCAAGTTGTCAATTCTGGTTCTGATGCACATTAGATGAATCATCCATCATCATCATCCGTGTTGTCTGTCCTCATTAATATCACAGCTACAAATTTCTAAATGTGATCATTGATACTCCCTGCTAGATTTCTTATCAACAAACTGTAAGAGCGGGTTCCTCCAAAATAATGTTTACAAGAGAAGCAAGTAGGGCTCAGGCAAAATTGGTTTATTATAATCAAACTGTTCTGCTTCATCAATAAAATGATTAAGAGCAGACTTAACACTGTAGAGTTCATCAATCCAAGATTTTGATTTCCCTGCCAGGAGCCCTGTAGGGGAAGATATATGTGCAACCCTACTGTAAATCTGCAGCTGTTAGGATTCTTAGGAGTCATACTCCTGCGGCCAGTCCATGAGAGATGGCTCCACAATGACCATGAATGAGATTCTGCTCAGCGGGAACAGCACTGTGCTGATGAATTACCCATCGGTTTGTTGTCTCAACTGCCAGTCGTCACTTATGGACACTTTCGTAGTCTACATGCACTATATAAAGTTGTTATGGAAACATCTCTGTTCCCCACTTTAAATGGAGACCTTGACTTCTATTCTCCAATGCAATCGTAACTATAATAATAGTAATATTAGTGCACATCATTTGACTACAAACTAGGACTGGTGCCATGTGATTTATATACATTACACATTCATTATTTTCAGATGAGAAAACAGAGACTCTGTGAGCCTAAGTAACCTTTCCAAGGTCATATATTGAGAAAGTGAGAGAAGGTATTTGGGCCCAGGTATGTTGGACTCTGAGAATGCACATAATTATGGAACTGCTTTTATCTATTGTAATTACCGCCTGTAAGAATAAAAGCCAATATTGGGAATAGAGGAGTCCCCTGGCAGCCCACATTTATGATGTACATATTCAATAATGACACTCACATTCTAATAGGAGGACAGCATTTATTGATCTTATACATCTATTTATCTAGTATATACTGCATACGATACATCATTTAAACCTCTTCAGTGGTTACCAGAGAGTAAGGGGTGAGGGGGAGTAGTAGAGGTGGGGGTCAAATATATGGTGATGGAAGGAGAACTAACTCTGGGGCGGGGTGAACACACAATATGATATTTAAATGATGTAATACAGAATTGTACACTTGAAACCTATGTAACTTTACTAACCATTGTTACCCCAATAAATTTTAATTTAAAAAAAACATCTCATAACATCACTAAAAAGTAGCTGTTCTTATTCCCATTCTACAGTTGAAGGCACTCAGCAGGCTCAGGATGATAAAATTGAAGTTTCGCAAATTCACAGAGAAAATAAATGGCTGGATTATAGTCCAAGTGCTTGACGCTACACCATGCTGCCAATGTGACTTTATAAAGGCACAGATTACTTTCATACTAAGTATATGTATACAAAACATATTTACAATACTCTTTCGTGGACATACAAAGTCTATTTTGTATTAAGGATTGGCCTGGATCAAAATAATCAAAACATCTCCAAAAAAGGTAAAATTCTTAGACGTCTATATCAGTGATTGAGAACTGTTGGGAGCTGAAAGGAACTTTGGGCTTACACAATCCACTCACTCTTAAAGGGGAGGAGACTAATGCCCCAGAGAAGCCCCAGTTTAGACAGCTGCTGATTAGTGGTGGGATTGTGGGCAAGCCTCCAGAGTGGCAGCTAAAATTTGATTCGTTCAGAAAGCATGACAATTGTGAAGATAAAATAAATAAAACAAATCATACTGTGTCTGGTATATAACGCCGTTAGCTTGATTATTATTAATCATTGTTTCCCATATGACTATATTAAAATTAGGAGACTGAATCTAATGGCCCCTCTATTGGTCAACCTTCTTACGTGCATATACCTGTGACCTTTCTGCACCTGTACGACGATGACATTCTCCACTATGTGATTCGTCTAGCTGCAATCACTATTTATTCAGCTACTGTACAAGGTCTTGTCTAGTTTCAACTGAGCATATAATTAGAACATTTCATTAAAAAGAAAAAATGCCAAGGAACTTTGGGCTTCTCGGTACATACGTCCCTCAGAAACTGTGACTACAAACCCCAAGAATAGGGTAACCATCATCCAGTTTGCCGGTGGCAGGCCCAATTTTTGCTTTGTATCCTAACTCTATTATTAATAGCACCCATTTTCACTCTCAAAATTGTCCATATTTAGATGGTGAATTGTATGGTCTAAGCGTTTCATTTTCAAATTGATGTAAAAGTTAAATATAAAGCTATTTTAGTGACGATGGCCAGTTTACACGTGACCTCAGCCACAATCCAGAAGCCCTACCGGCCCCTTCACTGCAGGTAGGACAATAAGGAATTCCCTGTACACATGGAAAATGACACTGTTTTCTGGGTAAGTCAGGTGCTGTCTTACAGAGAGCAACTAGATGATTTCATATTACTTTTCAGTTCCTCTAAAAGATAAGAACATTACCTACACAACAACACATTGTAAATAGAAGTAAAACACCTCCTTCTATAGGAATAGCTGCAAGAAATACTCCAATCCTCCTGGACTATCCACTCTTGGAGGGCTGGACCTGGGCTCTACATCTGTTTTTGTAAGATAAGATGCATCCCAGGCATCGAGTCGCATGACCTGGCTATTGCCTGGAGCGTTTGTATTGCATTTTGTTATTAATGCAAATAATAACAAGATGAGAGACACTATCACCATCTTTACAGAAAGGATATGCTCTCTCCTCCAGGGAGTATAGCAGGACTCCCTAACTAACCACCATGAAGCAGCTCCAAAAGTCTTTGTCACAAGCTATATGCAGTTAGGTTCTGAACAATGCTTGGGCCGTAACATATAATTAATGCTGACAAATTGACAGCAGAATGCTGTTCATTTCCAATGTTAATCTAACAGAGGCTTAAGGAAATATATCCTAATGGAATAACCTGGTCTTTGTCAGGAATCTTCTGGTTTTAAGTAATAGAAATCCAGTGATATTAACTTAAAATACAGGAAAATTTACTATAAAGTTGTAATGGGAGAGGGACCTCACACGGCAGTGGCAGAAAATATGACTAGATTCCTCACAAGCAGGAAAGCTCTCAGGAATTAAATGGGCCATCACTACTTTTCTCTACCTCTCTATAGGAGTCTGCTTCATTCTTTGGCTTTTCTCTGTAGATTGGCATTCTCTTTTGATTTATTTGTACAGAGCCCAAAAAGGGTCTTCTCATGCAGCTTTCCATCACTTCCTAGTTCAACTGCCTAGCTTTCTGTATTCCAATTCTAAATTCCTAGGAGGAAGCAAATCTGACTGGTCTCTGAGCTAGACATGATGTGCCAATGAGCTATGACCAGAGAATTCACATGCTGTATCTCGGGGTCCTTAGGAGCCTGACTTGAGCAAGCATTGTCAAAGGAACCTATACATGAATCTAAAATGGCCACGTGCATTTTTACTATCTCTCTCCAGTACCAAGGAACCCTATTTTCTATTTTTCCCAAATACATTTGGAAATAAATTGGGCATATGGGCACACAGAAGCATTTTCTGAGTAGATAGTAATCCCATTTTAGCACACTCAGCTGTGCCTCTGAAAAATTCTGTACAGAAGAAGATCAGACTGTGTGATTCATGAGACGCATGCTAAGGGCCCCCAACCAATGCACCCACTGTGGACTCACAAGGAGGAAATGCATTCATTACTCTCTACCCTGTCTGCTGTCATCTGGCTATTCTTGCCTGAGCCTCCATGGAGTTTTTGGGCCCCCCACCATCTCTAAGCTTTCCCATCCTATCTACACCAGACCTCAAGAAGGAAAGAAAAAGAGGGCTTTTAATAAAGAGATTAGAAAAAGCAAATATTTCCCTAGACAGTTTTTCTAAGTACTGCCATGCAGGCATCCTTGATTTCTAAGCAAAAAGAAAAGCTCCTGAAATTTTAAGGGGACACAGACAAAACTATATCAAAGGTTTAAGTTTTTATAAAACAATGATAACACATATCTTTTAAAACCCATTTGTCTTGGTGATTTGTTTTATACTTATTTTCTTACTGGCTACTTTTGGTCAAAACAGAATTTGATGCGATTACTTTTTAGAATACATTTACATGCGATAAGATAGGGAGCTTTTCTGTTTTTGCACTATTTTGTCAAATACAGAGTTTGTGTTTTAGTACTAGAATTTGGTTAGAAAATTAACAAATGATTACCTGAAGGATGTGACCCAGTTGTGGTTCATTGAATTAAGCCTATATTATTGCTCTTTATAGAATTATATTGTTTAAAAATTCCTACTGTTATGATTTTTACCTAGTTTAGAGTTTAAAGTTTTAAAACACCATTGATATTAAATACTACGAGAGTAGAAATATCTTTTAATAGCAAGGATAATAAATAATTTGATAATTTGGAACTTGATCATAATTTTAATACCATTTAATATTTCACGTTTAGTGCAATTCAATCAACATTTATTGAATACATACTACTGACTAGCCAAAGCATTACAGGGATTAGAAAGATGGAGAAAAAACTGTAGCTTCTGCACCCTTCTCTCTTCTGCCCCAAACGTCCATGACTCCACATACTAGCTAAAAGGACAGATAGAAATAAAATAAATATAATACAAGAAAAATTATAGTACAAACAAGAAAAAAAGTATGGAAAGCCTGAGGAATATGGAGAGAGAGAGAGATTAATTCTGGTTTAAGGGATACATGGGGAGGTGAAATTTAAACTAGGTTTTGAATTTGGAGGAGGTAATCTAATTATTCAATATCCTCATTAGCAATTTTTGAGATCACTTAAAATATGATTCTTACTTCAGAAAATATAGAACTTTTTCAACAAATTAATTTAATTTTCAAATTAATTTTCAACATGGAGCCATGTCAGAATTTTCTAGAGGAAATAAACATATACACACTTCTCTGTCCCCCCAGATTCTGAATTAGTGAGATTTTAGTGGGATGTGGGCATACCCCCTTCCCCCAGGCACACCTACACACACACACACACAGACACACACTCACACACACACAGAAAGCAAGACAAAGCATGAATGCCATAATGAAAGCTTTTACATAGATGTACTCCAGTGTGAAATGTAGGTGTTCTGTTTTGTTTTGTTTTGTTGAACAAATAATGTTAAGTTTCTTGGAAAGATCTCATTTGACTCTTGCAATCAGAATATGTATCATAGTTAATTTTTATTTAAGGTTATCTTATATGTATTTATGAAATGCACTTCAGTCCTTTCTGAAACCGAGTTAAAAAACAAAAACAAAAAAAAACAGGTAAATGATAGATGTCTGGATGAAGAGCTACTGACCTGAAGGACTTAGTGTTTTCTGTGTCTCCTTTTGCAGAGGCAGGGTTTGATGAGTATTATATAAAGCCCCGCTCCCAGGCACCATGACTCACTAAGCCATGGTTAAATGTCTTACTGAGGTGCAGTTCCACCCTATCCCATCAGAGAGAAAAACATCAGGCTTAAGACAGTCTACAGGCCGCATGTACAGACAGCATTGAGTCCTTTGAAACTATAATTTTAGTATAAAAATCTTAGTAACGCTATTGATTGGTCTCCTCTCTCAATTATTTTACTTGGATTGCTTCACTGGAGCGCCATCATCAGAACCTCACACCACCATAAATTGCTCATTTCATCTCCTGTCACTTTGTCAGGGTGTAGTGTCCAGTGCAAAACTGACATTCAATTTCAGTCTGATTGTTGTTCATATAATCTAATTATGTCAACAGATTAATATTTCTTAGAGAATTTACATATGCTGTAGAATCTTTTTATTGGAAATAACATTACTTTGCATGGGAAATAGCCAAAATATTTATTTTAAAAAACCTACAAATACTAGAGACCAGGACTCAACAGAATGGAATGAAGGCATCTTTCATTAGAGTTTAACTTTGTTCAGCTACCTGGTACTCCAAGGAAAACGAAAAGACTTAGCATCCTTGAAATGTCTCCCTCAGCTTCTCTCATTCAAATGTAGACTGGAATCAATTTTGCCATCAGGGCCATTGCAGAGGTAGCACTTTGACTAAGCAAACACGATTTCTCTTTTTCAACTAGTACATCCATTGAATGTGGTTAATTATTAAGTGCTAATATTTTGTGCAGTTGTGTGAGAAGCATTAATTAGGGTAATAATGACAAAAGAATATACTGCTCTGTGAAAGCAGGAAGCTGAGTTTTGAGGAGATAACCCTGGAGAGTAGGCTGAATAACTTTCCTTGACAAAATAACTGGCTGTCTGCTGAGAAGAACAATTGGATGAGCCTTCCACTGTGACTCTGTCTTCCCCAATGTGTCCCAAACCATTGTTGAACACAATAGTGTGTGAAGCAGAAGAGAAATTGATGGATTCACATGAGGGACACAGCGCCAAAGTTTGGAAAATTCTAATTTTGAAAATAAGACAGTGTTTGAATCAAATTTAAGAATATAGTAATTGTGAAGGCTGGTATTGTTCAGGTTATACCATATGAAGAGATGAACCTTAGTATTAAAAAAAAAATTAGTATATGACACAAAATAAATGGATTCCCATGCCCTATTCTAAGCACATGTTCATGCCGTGACTTCTGCCCTAATTTACCTCATTTTCCTTGTTTATTTTCCTTGTTGTCTTTTCCTGCCAAATAAACATAACTGAAGCACCGAAGTCGATACGATGATACTGCAGTTGGCGTGTCTCCCACTTACATTGTAACGGGAAAAAGCTTTAACATCAAAAGATCTAACCTGCAAGTGTAGCATTTCACACAGCAGTCACTGGATAAAAGAGCTGATTTTTCAAATCCTTCCCGGCACTTCTAAAGTCCAAGCCCATAGACTGACACCTCCGTTGCCTATTGTAGGCCTGCTCTTTTTGAGCTGCAAGTTTCTTTGGGGATCCCACCTTTGGAGAAACATTTCTATCTCCGTTCCCGTGATGTTGAGAAAATCCCCATTCTTCTCCCTTGTTTTCATCTTCTTTGTGTGTTAAAAACAGGATTTTTGGAAGCAAAGTTATGGTCTGCTCAATCAATCATTTATTTGCAAACATTTTGAGTTCCCAAAATGTTTTATGCACAGTGCAATTATGTGTTATTGATGTTACAGAAGCCGGCTCAGGGGTACACTGAGGGGCATGAGCAGTAAGAGGTACATTCTATCTCCAGGACTCAAATCTATATGGATTGATTAATCTCTGACAAAAGAATATTTCCCCTAGTGTGTAAAAAGATAGAATATTGTAACCCCCGGCAAGAAGCTAGCAGTTGCCCTTACTTCAAGTGGGAAAAAGTTACGTTGGAAAATTATGTTCTAGCTCAGTCATCAGGTCAATCACAGAAGTGTGACAAGAATTGTGAAATGCACAACCAAAGCATAAACCAGAAAAGACGTTAGAGAATAACAGACCATATGTGGAAATGCATCCTGAATAATCCTGTACCTATACTTTCGTTAGCCACTTTTTCAAAGCAAAGCCTAATCTTTAATGTTAGGGATGGTTTATATATACGTATGATGAGGAAGAAGTCACCATTTATTCCTAGCATAGTGCCTTGCACGTAGTAGATGGTAGAATTAGTCTTTGAATGTTTATGTTAGAAACCAAACAGCATGATTTGAGTTGTAAGAATTTGCCTTATTTGTAACACAGTCATCTTCTTTATTTTCTTTTGACTTTTGGAGTTTTTGATATTCTATTTTGATCTTTTAAAATTTGTGGTAAGGGTCATACTTTGTAGATAAACAAATTATATATTCCTTTCAGTCATTCAAAAGATATGTATTAAACATTTCTTTTAATTTTGCTATCAAACTGGTATAAAATGTATCTAATTGACTTTCTTTGACCACTAATGATATTGAACATTTCTTCATATGTTAATTGGCCACATGTTTTATTTTCTCAATAGAAATGTCTATTCATGCTTTTCATACTGTATGTAGGCTTTTAGAATTTTCTCTTTGTCTTGGATATCCCAAATTTCCCTATAATTTGTGTGAGTTTTCTGTATCATTCATCTTTGATACTCCATGGACCCTTTTATTTGAGGTCTTCTATTTGTTCAATCATCCATCTACTCGTTTATAGGAAATTTAACACTATCATTTCTCTAAGAAGTCATTTATTTTTCTAACTCTTTTGAGGATTCCAATTACCTGTATTCTGCCATTTCTACTTCTGTTCCCCATATCTCTTGGTTTTTCCTGTTTCTATTAGGTTGGTATAAGTAACTGCGCATAAGTAACTGCGGTTTAAACGGTTAAAAATAATTGCAAAAACCACAATTACTTTTGCACCAACCTAATATTTCTTTGAACTTTCCTCTTCCTTCTGGGAGATGACCACAATCTGATCATCATGTGTGTGTCCCTTCTGTTATCTTATCCTCTCTCTCTTGTTCTTTATTTCAACTCTTACGTATTTCATTTGTAATATGTCCACTTGGTTACTTTTGGTTTGTTTCTTTGTTTTCATATGGCTAACACTATCCCTTATCTTTTTAAATATGTTTATTAGGCCAATTTAAAATTTGGAGGCCATTATATTTATGCTTCTGATGGAATCTATAACCTACTATATTTTTCGTCTTTTGAAATCATTGTACCTCTCAAAATATCTTGGTATGTATATTTGTTTTTCTCTGGAAATGTGTATGAGGATAGGCCTAGGGAAACCCACTTAGGACTAGGGGTTTTCTGTGATGCTGGACTAAAACCAGGACAGACCAGATAAACAAGGATGATTGATCACCTTACTACACCCCATTCTGAGTCATGCCAAGTGGCTCAGGGGGTGAGAGTAAATGAGCTCTGGAATGGAGATTCCCAAACTCCCCCAAATTACAGCCAATCACTCCTTAAAGATTAAGAATTTACTTCTACTTCCCCAGAGAGAACCTGAGGAGGACCAAGCTTTAGGTTGTAATTCACCAGCTCAGGGAAGTCAGAGCAGAAGGCATGGATGTGCAACGGCCTTAAGATGCTCAGGTCCTAAGGAGTTTCTTGGCTCCCGACAAGCACAGGGCTGGTTTTCCTCGAGTCCACGTGGAGCAGAGCTCAGAGTCACCACACGTGTGGGGGCCGGCATTGATTTCCCCAAGGCAATGGAGAGTGAGAAGCACAAGCAGATTTTCAAGAGTTCTTTTCCTATTTTATTCCCCCACAGCATGACTGGCTGCTTATTGCCTGAGGCCTAAACCACCACTACCCTATTCTCCCTGTTCCTTTATTAAACAATTCAAAACAAGCAAACAAACAAACCCTCACTACTAAGGTTTTCTCATAGTTTTCTTCACTTGAGGGTATTTCACCCTCTATAATATTTCAGTGATCTTGGAGGAAGGAGCAGTAATAATGCTATATCAGCATCTTCATATCACATATTTATATAGTTGCTCCCAAATATTTTTCAAAATTTTATTAAAAAACAAAAAGCTTCTTGGCTATGTGGAAAAGGGCTTTGGGAAGGGTAAAGCACTGTAAATATTACTTGCATTATTATTCATAATATCAAGATATGTTTATATGCCTACTGTAGCTTAATTTTTCAAAACTATTCTTATATTTGTACAGAAAATAGCATTAGAAAAACTACTACAACCACATTTGGCCAGAAACCACAAAATGTCTGACAAATTTCTGATTTTTATTACAAGTATTTATTATCATTGCTATACTATTATATTTGGCACATCTGTTTTATTTCCAAAATGTGTCACTAATCTGTAACTTATTATTCCTTATAGCTTTTTTACTGAAAATATTTTTCTATGGCAAGGTTTAAAAAGGTATTCTAGGGAAAACATTTTAAATTACATATTTACCAAAAAGATTACCTTTACATATTACTGGTCTATTGAAATTTTTCTTTTCAATCAAATTCTATTCATTCTTACATAACATATGTCAAAAATAGCAACCATAAGCAAAAAATTTGTTCCTGCCTGTCTCCTTTTTTGCTTCTCTTCATTTTTCTTCCAACTTCTGTTTATGAAAGTTTGAATCCCTCCTTCTTGAGGTCCTCAAGCCCGTAATTAATTCTATGACAATTCTCACATGATGCCCAGATTACAAATTATTCATTATTTTGAATAATGCCTTAATTTCAAATGTACCCTTGAACTCTACTTTTTCTTCTCTATTATTTTCCCAAGATTGTTATACCTTTTATAATCTTTCTTTGAGACTTTCAGTTTCTGATTATTTCCCTCATTGTTCTTTTTTCCATAGAATGTCATTGCTACAAGGAATTAAAGAATGAAGTGATTTTGCATTTCCCTTATTTCACTCTTACTTCATTCCTACCTTCTTCCTTTGCTCATTTGGTTCTTTATATCTGGAGTGCTCCCATCTGCCCCATTAAGTCTATTCTTTGGCCACTTCTTTCAAAACATGGCTTCACATTAATTTCCTTCAGACAGTTTTCCTTCACTAAAGCCACTCCCATTTACTCCCTGTATCTCTTGACCTCTAGGAATTCATGTATAAACTATACATGATATTATAACGTACTTGGTAAGTTTTTGTAATTTTATTGTTATTTAGTTATATATTTTGTAATATTTTATTTATATTTTTATCATACACCCTTGTAAGCTCTGATTTTTCCTTATTAGCAGTAATTATACCTGTTATTACATAATATAAATGTGTAATCAATTGCCTAATGTCTGCCTCTTATATTTATATTATCTATATCTCCTGTTAGAATGCAAGCACTTTTGGCAAGCCCTATTTTGTTGTATCCTCAGAGCCTACAATAACATACATAGTAAGTGTTCAATAAATATTATGTCTTTGAAATACCACTCAGGATATTAGTAGAATGAAAGCGCTCACAAATGCTTGCTGATTTTTTAAACACCATTTTGTCTTAAATCTCTCACACTTTTTGTAACAGTGGGAGGTGTCTAACTGCAAAATGCAAAAAAACCTAATGGACTTAAACTAATGGGCTTAAATCAAAAGACACTAGCTATTTACTTAGCCATAGTCCAAAGGTGGGCATTTCTAGTATTGATTTGACAGTTCAATATTGTCAGCCAAGATCTAGGTGCTTCCCATCCTTCTCCTTAACCATCCAAAGCTTGTTTGTTTTCAACCTCAGCCATAAGGCTTTACAGCCCAAAGATGGTAGCCACATTCTCATTATTTCAAAGTACAAAGCAGAAAGCAAGGCAGGTAACGTCAAAAAACGGAGACAGCTACTCACTCTTGTCAGAATCCCAGAAATCCCCGATCCCCAGCTGCCTTCTTCCCCTTCCAATGGCAAGAATTGAGTCATATACCTACTTTTGGACTAACCATGGACAGAGGTGAAGCACTGCCATTAACGATCTATCTTGATTCATCAGAGTTTTCTTTTTTTTCTTTTTTGGCAAAAAGAAAGGGAAATTAAATTGCTGGATATGCAAGCAACATTGTGTCTGCTCTTCTGCTATGTTAAATGAACCACACTAAAGCTCCAGTTTCCTCAGAACCTTTGAGTCCGTAAGAGTCTCCTGGCCTTTTCTCTCTTAATATTTTAATCATTAAACCTTTTCCTTCAGAAATTTTTTTCTGCTTAAAATCGCCCACTGAAACATTTCTCAGCTAAAGGGTTCTTTCATTCACTTGTTTACATACTCACTTAATTTCTGTTTTCTAATTCTTTTTCTTTGCAAAAGTGCTGGGATGTATCATATTTTCAAAATGGAAGCACATTTATTTTGGCCCTTGCTTTCCACTCTTCATGTATACTTGGGTTTCTGGACTGTATTAGGAACCTCAGAGGCCAAGAAAATGTCTCCTGCTCTCTTTATAATTGCCAACATCATTTCATAGGTGCTAAATGTACTTGATTGTCCTTCCTCTTTACAGTTAATCAGAGATATATAGGCTTTAATAGGAAGCAATAGGAATCACAATCTTATAGCCAAGCATCACTGGTCATATTACAAACATCCTTTACTAATTTGTTTATATTAAATTCTTTGCATACTTGCTTCTTGCTGTCATCAGAACATCCCAGAACATGGTATATTTCATTCCACCTTTACCAACATCTTTCACAGAAGCAAAGAAAGGAGCTGGGTTTCCATGGTAACACAAGTGTGACAGTTGAGGGTATCTGGGCATAAGTGAGATAACTCTCAGATTCACTGGGGAGAAGAGAAATCAAGTTTTTCTTTCTTTCTTTTTTATCTCCCAGCAATGCACTTCTGAAGCTAAAGAGACCCTGAAGTGTCAGTGTACAGGGCCAAGTTTTCACTATCATACAGATTTACAGCTCTTAGGAAAAATTCTATTTCACTTTATCTCATTTTTATTTTGTCTTTCTCATAAACAAACGAATGGAGACATAGTTTTTTATCCCTAAAATCACTGTCAGAATAGATAGTTCATGCTGGGAATGAGTAAGAGATCAGGAGACCCAGCTTCCACCCAAATCTTCAAAATTCTCTACACATCCTGATATCCTTTCTTACAGCAGCTAATCCTTCAAACAGCATTTCACATACAGCCTCAAATCAAGTACCACCATCCACAACATGTGAGAAATATGCTCCTACGCATGTTTCTTTTCCCTCTTCATGATTAAAAATCTTCTTTTATGGCAGCATTGAGAATGAAAATCGAGGCCTGTCAATAAGAGACATATAAATGAGGTGTAATTACCCCAAGACCTAGTCTCTACAGTTCTCACCAAGAAAGTCAGCATTGATGAAAGATCTAGGAAAATAGCCTCAGAAATGCCAAAAAGCCCTCTCATTCTCTATTTGCTAAGTAGAGTGACCAGGGAGCCAAATCACTATTGTGTGTGTGTGTGTGTGTGTGTGTGTGCGCGCGCGCGCGCGCGATAACTTCTATCAAATACACTCCATCCAGAGCTTCTCAACTTCTAGAGTCTTACAAAATGAAAACAGTTGCTTGAGGTTACATTCTGGACCCACAATCCCAGTGCAAAGTTCTATTTTAAAAAAAAATTCAATGGACCTTTATTCCCTGCAAAGTGTATGATTTTTCAGCTCCACTTAATGCAAGGTACTACACAGGTGGTAATGGTCTATACAAAGAGAAAGTCTGATGCTTCTTGGCTCTACTGATCCCCCCAACAAGCTAGGAAGTTCTTACCACCACAACACACAATTTGGATCTTAAAAGAGACAGTCTGTCTTTCCTCTGAAAGAAGCGTAGCTGTTACTAAGAGAAAGTAACCACAAATAAGGGTACAAGTTTTATACAAAATGTGAGGCTTCTAAAAAGCTAGGTGAACACTCTGTTCATCTACAACATTCTCTTGAAACATCCCTGCCAAAAAAGCTCAGATATGAAGTTTCACTTATCGATATTTCACTTATCATATCTATGTGAGTTCTCTTCATTTTAATTCATTTATTTACATTACTAGTTTAGAATGAGATATCAGATCCTCTTTGGTTTCAATTGTCTTAAAACATTCCTCTGATTGTTAGTTCTTTTGCAAATTGCCTTCACTGCTAATTCTGGTAGCTTAGATACCTCTCCTTTTTTGATGATATGTAACCAAGAAATAATGATTGAATAATATTTTACTGCATATTTTGACAGGACACTTGCCCTCCATTGTTTAAAAACAAACTTGGTATGTGTTATACTATAGCAAGGTAATGAAAATGTAAGTAATCCGTTCTAACATAATGGAGCAACAAAGCTGTAGGACACTGCTAAATCTGAGTACGTCTTTGTAGTAGTCTGATAATTGACAGAAAAGATGGTAAAAGAACACCTGGTTTTTCAAGGATCTCAGACCAAAATCCTCTCTACATGATGATCTTCTGGAGCAGAGAAAGGGTAAAGAGGTATGCCATCATCAAACATTAGAACTACAGAAATTTATTATTCCCAAGAAATGTGAGATGGTAATGAATGGATGTAGAATAGTTCAAGAACGACATAGTTTAAGGAACATAAATCCAATAACCAGTTATTACAAAATATCCAGAAACGTTTGGGGATATAACCCCTCCTAAATTTGACGTTATGGGTGGGAGAGACTGTGTAACTAAGATAATGCTAAAGAGTTAACAGAACGATAAAGTTTTAAAACTCAGCTGTTAAAAATGTTTAAAGAGGCACGCACGGAGGACCCGTGCAACTGCTGCAGTATTTAGGAACCGGGAAATGTCTCACCTAAAGACAAAAGTCTCTGTTTTCTCGATTCATCCCATGTATCCCTCAGCACTATTTGTATGCCCATCATCTAGGCAGAATGCCACGGGGACAAAAGTTAAAACCGGAATTCATCACTTTTGTCTGAAACACATCTTGTTCCCTTGCCTGAATAAGGCTCAGCGACCGGCCCCTCAATCTCTGACCCCTCCCAAACCCCACCAGCTCGGCTCCTGCTTCCATACTACCTGCCCTTGGTGGCAAGGACATCGCGAATTCTGGTTGGCTCAGTTCAAGCCTTCGTCATTCTTCAGCTCACCTACGATTGGTTGGCAGAGTGTGCGCAGGAGCAAACGCCCAGCTGGCCCAGGCAGTGGGAGGTGTGTTGGCTTATCCTGCGACTAGAGTTTTTCCCCATTGGCTGGTGGATGGGTGTCACGTGGTTATGAAGGGGCTCTCTTTGGTCGAGAATGGTACCATCGGGTCCAGAGACATGGTCTGGTTGGCTGGAATGAATCCCAGCTCCCTACTAGGTCCCCCAGCGGGCTGTTGCTATGACCTCTCCCCCGGCCCTCTGCTGCGGTTCGGGACTCCGCGCTCCCGGTTTTCCAAGTACCCATAGCAGACAGGGCGTGGGAAGAGCTCCACTACAGTCTGGCACTAAAGACGGGCGGGGGTGGAGGGAAGGTGGGCGGGACTCCTGGCGACGTCACCGGGTTGGGTCCGGCTTCCACAGTCTCTGGCCTTCACCGCCTCGAGCAGTGGGCTGCAGAGGCCTGTCACCTCTCACTCAGTGTCCTGATACTGAAAACTAAGCTTCATTTGGTTGTGTTTATGCTCGGACCCTTAAGCAAAGCTTCTCGTTCTGTGTATACAAGATAAAACCAAAGCTCTCAGGAATGTTGACAGCCTGGGTGGTGTCGGGCAAGACCCTCATGTCAAGGCCTCTTCTTGGACCTTGGCCGTCTCTTTTTCTGACTCCTCACTCCAGAGATTGCTGCAGATCGTTCTGCTCCTTTTAACATCTTGTCTCTGCCAAATTCTGAGCGTGGGATTCTCAGGTTGATGCGGTTCCCGTCTCAGGCGGAAAAACTGCGCATGCTCAGATGCAGTGACTGGGGTTCGACGGAGAGTGCGGGGTGGGGTGGCGTTGGGTGGCCAAGGTGGTTGTTTATCCAAGCCGGGGCAGAGGCTTCCGCGCTGCGCAGAGCCTCCCGGGAGCGCGCGAGACTGGTCGCCTAGGCGACTGGGGAACAGGGGCGGGGCTGCGCCCCGGGGCCCCGCCCCGGGTCGCCGGGCCCCGCCCCCGACAGCGCTGCGGCTCAAACGCCGGCTGGGGTGCGCGCTACGGCGCCGGAGAAAGCGGCGGCGGCGGCGGCCGCAGGAGGGAAGCTGGGCGTGGAGGCGTGAGGGGCGGGGCTGGCGGGCAGCACTGCGGGCCCGCGGCTCGGGCGGCTCGGGCGGCTCCGGCGGCTTCCATTCGCTGCTCGTCCTTAGTTCCTGCCGGCACCCGCGGGGCCGCATTGCCGCCGGGATCGGTCCATGTCTTGGGCCGCTGCTCCCTCCGCCGGCGCCCGGGGGGCCGCGACGGCTGTGAGGTGGGGGCGGCCGCGGAAGGCAGCGGTGCCGGCCGCCGGGGCAGGGTCCGAGAGCTCTGCGCGGCGGGCGTAGGTCTATGTCGCGGGCGGCGGTGGCGGCGGCGGCCGCGGAGGGACGATGCGCGAGTACAAAGTGGTGGTGCTGGGCTCGGGCGGGGTCGGCAAATCCGCCCTGACCGTGCAGTTCGTGACCGGCACCTTCATCGAGAAATACGACCCCACCATCGAGGACTTCTACCGCAAGGAAATCGAGGTGGACTCGTCGCCGTCGGTGCTGGAGATCCTGGACACTGCGGGTACCGAGCAGTTCGCGTCCATGCGGGACCTGTACATCAAGAACGGCCAGGGCTTCATCCTCGTCTACAGCCTCGTCAACCAGCAGAGCTTCCAGGACATCAAGCCCATGCGGGACCAGATCATCCGAGTGAAGCGGTGAGAGGGCCGGGGGCGCGGGCAGCGGGGTTCGCGGTTTAGCCGGCAGCCACCGTCCCGGGGCCAGATCTCCCTCCCCGTGCTCTGGGGTGGCCGTGGACAGGGGGAGCTATCTAGGGACTTGGCTTTGGGGTCTTATGCTTTATAATAATTTTTCTTTTTGCCAGCATCACCATCATCATCATCTTGAATCTCAAATTTTAGTGCTTTGTGTCACAACTCAAATTTGGCATCCCGTGGACCACAGCACAGCGCTTTTGTCTCTTGGATATTATTAGTAGCGCTTGTGGCAGAGCCTCGAAGGAAACAAAGTTTAAAACTTGGAGGCAGGGTGAGGAGTGGGTAGGCTTGGGTTAGGGAGAGGGTGGCTGTGCCTGTATAGTGGAGACATTTTCAGACTCAACAACAACAACAGAAATTTGTCTTTACAATATTTGACAGCAAAAATCGCTCACACATGTACCTACTGTAAAAATGTCAAATCGAGAGGAAAGAGACTTTTCTCATCTCATGAAAGATTGAATGGTGCCAAGGCGTTTTAGAAAAATGAACTCTGCAATTAAGATGAAACTTTAAAGACAGATTATCGAATTATTTGAAGACATCATAACAACTTAGTGGGGCTGAGAGAATATTAGCATATAGGGGTACAAATATGCCATTCACATTAAAGAATGCGGTTTAACTTTTTCTTTGGAAAGAAAAAATAGGCATTCTTGCAAACAAAACAAGTTTCTTCAAAGCTATAACTTAAGTATATTATCAGATGTAAAGTTAATGCATGATAAGCTCTTTTCTAATATAAACTCTCTTCTAAAGTATACGTTTTGGAAATATGGCTGGTAGCTTAAATGGCTTAAAAATGTTTGTTTTCTCTTATGTTGAGTATTTTTCCATATTTCAAGCGTTACAAGTGTAACATATTATCTTACATCAAAGTTTTAGCAAATTTTTCTAATGACTATTTAATTACACATTACAGTTTTGTCTGGTTCTTATAATTAGTTAATAATTGCTAATAATTTTGATTAGTGTCATTTTCTTTCTCCAACATAATCCTACCTATGGCCCTAAATTGGAAGACATTTACAGAAATATAGTTGTAAGTGTATTTTAGACACAATCATGTTACATGTAGGTTTGAGACTACTCATTAAGAACAAGGACCAAGTCACGTGTACTCAGGGGGTACTCAAAAACGCATTACCTGAAGTGGATTTTTAATGAACATACGAGATCCAAGGGAGGTCCTTTCCCCATGGCTCCTCCTTAACTCATTGAATATGCACTGTAATAGCTAAACTAAAATTTTGTATATTATTTTTTCCATTAAGTTTCAAACTAGAATAAAGTGGGTATTTTCATGGCCTCTGTAGCTTTTCTAAGATCTGTGAATCTGGTAGCTTTTACTTCTCCAGCTTCATTTAATAATGCCTTTTATTTAAACCTACTGTATCTAAAAATATATAATCAACATTTAAAAATTATTGACGTATTTTACTTTTTCATACTAAATTTTCAAAATCTGGTGTGTAATTTACAGTTACAGCACATCCCAATTCAGACTAGCCATATTTTAAGTGCTCAGTAGCCACATGTGGCTGCAGGCCACCATATTGGACAGCAGATGTCTAAAGTGTATATATTTTGAGGAAATGCTTGTGTCTTTAAGCCTCAGTTTCCTTATCTGTGAAATAGAGTATAACATGCACCTCTTAGAGTCTTTTTTAGGATTAAGTGAGATCATGTATTCTAAGGTGCCCGACATAATACCTTGAACAAAGAAATTGCTCCAAAATTCCAGCTGTTGTTTTATTAATAATAACTTTGTTACCCTACCCTCTTTAAAATGATTCTTAATATAAATGTAATATTAGAGGAAATAAATTTGTGATTGCATTTTGAAATTCATTATCTAGTGTAGACAAGATGAGATTAAATAGCAATTAGGATTAAAACAATCATTGGAAAAATTTTGTTGGTGTTCTTAAAGTATTTTCCCTTAATAAGGATCTTATGGGAAAGGGCAGGAAAATGAATATTTAACTTCAAGTCTAGCACTAATGTATGGCCAAACAGTGAAACGGAGCTTTTCATTGGATTGTTATTGTATAGAATGTTTTGCTTTTAAAAAATATAAAACAGGCCCATACTCCCTTAAGTATTTACAGGTACACAGACATACACAACCTCTTGTCAAAGCTATGTGGGCAGGAAGATGGTTGTAAGTTGTAACTGAAAATGACTGTATTTATAAATTCATATGCTCAATTTTTTTAACTGGACTTTGAACAATATCACACAGGTAAGAGTAATAGGGATACAGAAAATGTTTCAAGTGAAATAAAACTAGTATTCTTCCTGATTTCATAATCTCTTCTCTCATTCCTCTCAGGGCAAGCCATGGTTCTGACTTGAAGTACCTTGCAATGTGCTAGTCAAGTTCTGTAGTTCTCAGGATAAAAGCCCAGCAATCTTCAACTTGACCTTCCCAGGAGAAGGTGCTCTTGTCCAACCTCCCTGCCTTGGTAACCTCACCTCTTGCAATCCTCTTCAATGTCTTAGATTCCAGCACCCAAATCTCTCAGTCTCTTGAAAGTGCCTCTCTCTGAGCTTCCCTTCTACCGGTGGAAATCATCTACCCTTCTTTAGAGTTAATTCCTACTCACTCTTTTGCCCTTGCTTGAAAGGCTTACTGCTCCGAGGAGCCTCCTCCCCAACTGAATTAGCTCCTCCCCAGCTTCCCACACTAATTAACTTCCCGCCACACCCCTTTTCTCAGCCACCTGTACTTCAGACTTAAGTGACACCCCGCTTCCCTCTTCAGATAGCACTCGTGAAAGCCTTATTATTTGTGTGATAATTTACATGCGGTTCGTCTTTCTCATTAAACTCTAATCCCATGTGACTAGAATAGTTCCTGGTATATAGGAAACAATCAAGGAAAATACGTTAAAAAGAACGAGTGTTCAGAAAGAAAAGTATTTTTATTGTCCTTTGGCTTCAGTTTCCCCAACCATTTTAATTTTCTAGATGGAAGAGATGATTCTTTAAACGACATTTTGCAGGTGGAGTAAATGATCTTCCTTCAGCTCCAACATTCTTTGAGAGTTCTTCTATCTAGTTGGGGCAGTGGGAAGAAGTAAAGTTTAGTATGAACCTTAAAAAGTTAGGAGCACATTGTCTTCCAGATGGAAGAAATGGCATGGAAATGCATAAGATATGTTTGTTAGCTGTTAAATAGACCAGATTGGCTAAACCAGGAATTTATATGAAGGGTGAAAGGAGGTAAGGCTAAAAAATGTAAAGTTAAATTATAGAAGGTTAAAGAGTTTGGACTTGATCTTAGTCAAGGACCATGATCAAAATTGTTAGAAATAGTAATGTGGTGATTCGGTTTAGTGGCAGTAGACCAGAGTCCGGAGGAATAGTTGTGAAATATTATGATAGTCTAGTTCTGTATAAAGATTCTGAATTAGCATGGTGTCTGTAGGGACAGAAAGGAAAGCATGGATGCAAATAATGTTATAAAGAATGAGTTAATCAAATCGAGTGGGAGGGAAAGGTCAAAAGTAACCTTGACATTTTGAACATGAGTGAATAGAGTTATGGAAGAATAGCTGGGGGAGATTGTTTTAGCTTTGGAGATGGTAACCATCCAGATCGATACACCTAATAAGTAATTAGAATATTTGAATAAAGCCTGAAACATCAGTTTATGTATAAATAATCTACATAGTTCAGATTTAGAGAGTTGATGGAATCTTTTCGGTAGAGTATAGAGGGATGGAGATGAATGGATATGGCCAGGAATAGAAATTAGAAATTAATATTGCCAAGGATAGAACTTGAGAGTTATACTCGTAAGATATATAGAGGCTTCATACTTTGCAATAGGCTAGAAAGCATGGGACTTTTTAAGACTAGGAAAAAGATTGTGGAAAGGGTTGTTGGTTTGCACTACCCAAAGTAAATAAGTTGCTATTTATTATTATTATAATTACTATTACTTTCATTACTATTACTAATATTTCTATATCATTTAAGTGATCACTTTCAAATGACCTAAATGACAATTTGTACTTTTTCTCCTTGTAATAAGTAGCCATATAAAAACCTCTAAAATAGAGGCAGGTTGCTAATTGCTACACATCAATCTTGACCCATAACATATTGGTGCTATGAGACAAAACCAGAGAACACATCAAGTGATGTCTCTCCCAAGTAAGTGAAACTTCTGGATTCTGCCGTGATTCCTTCCTCCACAAACACCTCCTTCCCCAATTTGACACCTCCGGGAACCAAAATTGTAATCAGAATCTGGGCCTCCAAGGCACAGCCTAATACCTAGCTATAAATCACTTTTTATATCCCAAAGTTTTTTTCTGAAAGGGAAACTTGTTTTTGCTGCATTGTAAAACTAGAAATTACAATATAGCTTTCTTTTTTGCCATCCCAGGATTGGAATTTTTAAATTTCACTTTGCAGATGGAGTAGACGATTTCCAGTTCTAACATTCTGTGAGTACTTCTAGCTAGTTGGCTCAGTGGTAAAATTTAATATGAACCTTGAAGAATCAGCAGCCTGTGATCATGCAAATCTTGTCTAGTTAAGATTTGGTAATAATTGTGTCAATAAAATCTATAATCAGAGGAATCATAATGATTTTTTTTTAAGGGAGGGGGCAAAAGTAACTTAAATAGCCAGCCAATCATTCTACTGAACATAGACAAGATATCAACTGTCCCTGAATATTGATAAATCCTTTGACAAGAACATATGGGTGATTTGAAAGGTGATATGACTGACCCCTGCTTGAGAAATCTTTAGGCCACCATGCAGATGGATGATGATGACTTTCTAGCTCTCCTTTAGGAAAATGTTGGATAATTAATCAATAAACATTAAGGAGGAGGTGGAAGAACTGATAAACTGTCTCGAGATTATACAATCAACGACAGTGCCAACAAAGTTGGAGTCTTCTTTTGTGTTGAAGTTTTCCAGTAGCAATACACTTGAGCAATTTCTGTATGCTATCTTTTATGAAATTATATGTGGTACATTAAAATGCATAGATTATATATTTATACACATTCGTAGTCAATGGTCTTTACATAAAACCATGTAAACCTTACTTAATTTAAGAAATTTTTTCAAGGATAATTTTTGTTTTACACAGTTTTTCTCTTAGCCATTGTGTTTAGAATCTAAGCCCCTGGGGAAGGATGTGTGATTCCACTCTAGGGTTTCCTTTGCTTCTGTTTCAACTTTGCCCTGTTATTTGTTTCTCTCCATCTGTTCTTACCTACGGTTTTCTTATGTATTAATATTTTTCTGGCCTATGCTATAAAAAGAGTTGTAAGTTCTGTAAATTTTTTTTGAAAAATATTTGTGTATATGAGTAGACTTTCAAACAAGATCAAACTGATGGACACAGAATAGTTACAAAAGTAAAATGCAGAGATACTATTCCTGTATGAAATGTATCATGAAATCTTAATGGTGTGCAGAAATACGGCATAGATGGTTGCCTTTTTATTTATTTGTTATTTTGACAGTGGTAGTTCATTATATTAAAATTTTTTCTCAGCCTGACAGGGAAAAATTTCTTAAACATACCTTTATGCTTTACCAGATCAAACTGAGTCTTTTTAGTAGACTAGTATCAATAACGGTAATGCTATGATTTTTGACATCTGCATTTTAGTGAGGTGTATATGTAAAATATAAATATATTGGTAAAGTTTAAGGTTATCAAAATATTTAAAATAACTAATTTCTAGTTGCGAAGATTTTAACATGGTATTTACTAAACACATTATTTAAATAGATTTAACTTTATTCTTCTAAAAGATTGAAACCTCTGAAAATATCATACCTAATAGTCCAACTATTTTGCATTTTATTCTTGTGAGAAAGCTCTAATAAAAAACAAACACCTCGATTATCCTGAATTTTAATGTTTTAGTTTAAATTAAGGGTCACTGCTATGAAATAAGATTTTTTTAAGCCAGTGAGTCAAAATAAGGTTACTGGGTATCTGAATCAAATACCAACATTATATCATATTGAAGTCAGGGTTTGGGAAGTCTAGCCATAAAGCAGCAATTGGAAGTCTTTGGAAGTTTGATGCACGTGGTTACTTAATGTTGGAAATGTACTTCTCACACATGTCTGAAAACTCTCTCTGAATAACCTACTTAAAATAAATTACAATGCATAAATTAAGTACATTTGTAAATTATATACTCTTTTTATTCAAAAGGCTGAAATGTAATCACTGGAAGAATAAGATAGGTGGTGGTTTTTATTTTGCTTTTAGTTTTTTCTAATACGTTTTTTAGTAACGTTTTTGTTTTTGCTATGTTTAATATGTTTAAGATTTGAAAACATACCAAAATGGATATTTTTGGTAGAAATACCTTGATTCATTTTTGTAGGTTTTAAAATTTAGTTATTTGTATTGAGATATAATTGACATGTAACATTGTATTAGTTTTAGGTTTTTTTTGCTTAGTAAAATTACCCAAGAGTAACATCGTAAACCTTAAAACATTTAAGAGTGTTATTTCTCATAAAACATAATGATTTTATATATGTATATATTGCAAAATGATTACCAAAATAAGCTTAGTTAACATCCATCATCACACACCGTTACAAAATTATTTTTCTTGTGATGAGAACTTTTATGATCTGTATTAGCAACTTTCAAATATGTAATACAATAAAATATTGTTAATTATACTCACCTAGGTGTATATTACATCCCCAGTGCTTATTTATCGTATAACTGGAAGTTTGTACTTTTCAGTACCCTCAGCCATTCCTTTTTCCCCACGACCACCCCAGCCTGGCCTCTGCAACCACCAGTCTGTTCTCCTTATCTGTGAGTTCGTTTTTGCGTTTTTGTTTTTTTTCTAATTTCACATATATGTGAGATCATACAGTATTTGTCTTTCTCTGTCTGACTTATTTCATGTAGCATAATGCCCTCAAGGTCCATCCATTTTGCCACATATAGCAAAATAATATTTTTTATGGCCAAATAATATTCCTGTGTGTGTGTGTGTGTGTGTGTGTAAAAATGTATACACATTTTTTTTGCCAAAAAAAAATACACATTTTAAGAAAAGAAGAAACTATTAATATATACCGATAATAAAAAAATACAAATCACGTTTGACTTCTGCAATTGGAAGAGGTTACCATCAGCTCAAAGTGGTTACCATCAGCGTCCAGACACTTCTGATTAAGGCGAACTACTGCTTGATCAATGTTGACCAAAGTGTTAACATATCTTAAAATGTGTATACATTTTTTTGACACCCCAGATTTTACATATATATATATTTTTTTATTATTCATCCATCAGTGGACACTTAGGTTGTTTCCATTGCTTGGCTGTTATAAATAGTGTTGCAGTATACCTGGGGGTGCAGATATCTTTTCAAAACACTGGTTCTGTTTTCTTCAGATGAATACCCAGAGGGGAATTGCTGGATCACATGGTAGTTCTATTTTTAATTTCTTGACGAACCTCCATACTGTTTTCCATGGTGGCTGCGACAATTTACATTCCCACCAATAGTGTCCACATGTTCCCTTTTCTCCACATCCTTGCCAACACTTATTATTTCTTGTCTTTTTGATAATAGCTGTTGTGACAGGTGTGAGGTGATATCTCATTGTGGTTTTGATTTGCATTTCCTTGGTGATTAGTGATGTTGAGCATCTTTTCATGTACCTGTTGGCCATCCGTATGTCTACTTTGGAAAAATGTGTATTCAGATCCTCTGCTTATGTTTTATCTGATTGTTTGTTTGTTTGTTTGTTATTGAGTTGTATGAGTTCTTTATATAATTTGGATATTAACCCCTTATCAGATACATGATTTGCAAATATTTTCTCCCATTCCATGGGTTACCTTTTCATTTTGTTGACGGTTTTCTTTACATTGCAGAAGCTTTTTGATTTGATGTAGTTCCACTTGTTAATTTTTTCTTTTTGTTGCCTTTGCTCTTGGTGTCAAATCCAAAGAAATCATTGCCAAGACTGATGTCAAGGAGCTTACCCCCCTATATCTTCTAAGAGTTTTATGGTTTTGGGTGTTACGTTCAAGTCTTTAACCCATTTTTGAGTTGATTTTTGTGTACGGTATAAGATAGTGATCTAGTTTCATTCTTTCGCGAGTGGCTGTCTAGTGTTTCCCAGGACCATTTATTGTAGAGACTGTCCTTCCCCATTACATATTCTTAGCACCTTTGTCATTAATAAGTTGAGCATATATTCACGGGCTTATTTCCATGTTCTCTGTTCTGTTCCATTGATCTTTGTGTCTGTTTTTACATCAATTCCATACTGATTATTATAGATTTGTAATATAGTTTGAAATCAGGGAGCATGATGCCTCCAGCTTTGTTCTTCTTTCTTTGGCCATTCGGGGTCTTTTGTAGTTACAAACAAATTTTAGAAATGTTTGTTCTATTTCTGTGAAAAATGTCATTGGAGTTTTGATATGGATTACATTGAATCCATAGATTGCTTTGTGTAATATGGACATTTTAACAATATTGATTCTTCTAATGCCTGAGCATAGAATAGCTTTCCATTTATTTGAGTCTCCTTCAGTTTCTTCCATCAGTGTTTTATAATTTTAATTTTTTAATTGTTATCTATAAAAAATATTGAAATAATGACACATTTCTCTCTCTACTTCTGTTCATTCACTCAGCAGTAGCTTTCACTTAATCATGGCCCTCAGTAAGAAATACATTTTACGTTGTGACACAGTGCATACACAGGCATAAATACATGTAACTGAAACCAAAGTTTTATGAAACAATAGTTACACTTGCTATTTTGCTTATAATACTTTCTATTTTATTGTTTTCTATTTTATTTCATTGTTTTTAAATGTTCTTCTTAATCCAGTAAGTTGATCATCACCCACAATTTGAAAACTGCTATCCAAAAACATTTAACTCTAAGAAAAATAAATGGAACTATATCTTTACTATTTTGAAACAACTTTTATCTTCTCTTCCTACTTTCCCAGTTTCCAACAATGCTATGTGAGTGCTATGAAAATGGAATACTTCCTAACATGAGATAGTAAATGCTGCTTTCTGTCACAGAGAAAGATAACATTTAGACACCGGAAAAAAGATACATAAAGTGTATCTTTTGAGGAAGCATTTATTACTGTTTGTTGTGCATATTAGAAATACGAGTATATACTTCTGTAATTTTGTTCCTTCTGATAAGGCAGTGTCCTCCCATAGAAGAGGCAGGATGGGAAATTGGTTTCTACTTAGCTATTAATATTTGAAAAGTTCAGTTACCTGAGCCTGGGCATAAATTTGGGAGGATGGTTGCAACACTTCTCAAACCTGAAGATCGAAACATTTAGTTTTACCCATGCTTCTGAACTCTATCACAAGGGGATGTCAGTCCTTCTCAGCATGTTTTATAAAATGGCATTCTGACCAGTTGGTACTAAGCTGAATGGCCTGAAGTGCCTCTGGAGTGGAGCCGCCCGGGTTTTCAAAAAGGAAAAGAAATAGGACATAACTTCTGTAATTTTATTCATTGTGATAAGGCAACATAGCTCCCGCCTTGTGAAAACTTAGAACAGCGAAAGGGCTGTTGGTAGTAGGATTCAGACTAGAATGTGATTGCAAGGATTCTCCATTGCTACAACAGGTTGCTGAGGAGATTTGGGAAACTGATCTTTTTAAGAGGTTTGCTACATCTGTCCAGGACAGTATTGATTCAGCTCTCACTTTAAGACAGTAAAAATAGATGAAGATGACCATAATAATAAATATCATAAAATCAGTTAGTAAAATTACCCAAGAGAAACATTGTAAACCTTTACTTAAAACATTTAGGAGTGTTATTTCTCATGCTTTCCTAGTAGTAGCCTCTTAAAAATTAATAATTCAGATGTGGAAATCCTACATCATATTAATAATTCAGTACATATTAGTATTTTCTTCTTTACTAGGTATCTTTACAGCTCTCCATAAGTGAAATCTTAGAGTGTTTTTTCTTTGTTTTTGGATGAAGAATTTTGTTCTAAATACATCCATCCTTCGGTTTTCAATGAACATAACAAATACTATACATAATTGATGTAATTCAGTAGTTTATTTTATTGTGCATACTGATCTCATCATCTGTTCTGTGAAGACAGTGTTACTCTCATTAAAGCTGAGCTCCAGCACTTACTAGTTATGTATTTAGGGGCAAGCTAACATCTTAATTTCCTCATCTGCAATATGGGTATAATATAATAACTAACAAGGTAATAAATGGAAAGTTTCTTTATGTAGTAACACTAAAATATCAATAATGATTACAGAAGTAGTAATGAAACCCAGGCATTCATCAGACTTTATAAAACCGTATACTGCCTCATGATTTCTTAGGAATGAGACTCAGTCGCCTTTCCATGTCTAGATAAGTTATATAGCTTATCTAGTATCACAATTCCATTTTTTCCATTGCTTTCTCCTCTGTGTCTGAAGTGCTAGTACAGGGTGGTATAGAATTTAGAGCATAGACCCTGAGTGTGTCGTGTCTTTCCCTTCCCTGGAGACTGTGTTGGCTATTAAAGGTGACAGTATGTTTTTGTGATTCAAACAATTGTGATTATTTTTAATACATATATTTTAAATATGAAAAATACAAAAAAGCAGTCGGGCATATAATAGTAAATATCTGTTAAATAACATTTTTTTTTTCAAAAATGATGGTGATAGTAGACCTTTTTATAAATACTAAAAACTGCATGGGGTAAAGATAAGGTTTTTAATCTTTGTGTGTGTGTGTGTGTGTGTGTGTGTGTGTGTGTACAGAGCTTTTCAATAAATTGATTCCAGAAGAAGTTTTATCTGTCTTTGCATAGAAGTCATCACTATCATTGTTAAATACTACGGTTTTAGCCACTTCATTTACATAACATTGCCCTGGGCGTTATGCAAAATAAGTACAAGATACTGTAATATCTTTGTCCTCCTGGATACCAAAATGTACTATCAATGCATATATATATATTTGTCAATGTTGAGTTTTATGTATAGATATATAGATATATATATAGATACACACAGAGAGAGAAAGAGAAGTACATTTTTAAAACAATTTGATTTCTTAAGTTTCAAAATATTTTCCACCAAAAACATTGCTTTTACTAGGCCTTTTTCTAATAAATTTTTGATGCACTCTAAATCATAGAAAGTCAAACATTTGTGTGTAAGATTAATGCCAAAAATTATGTACAGACAATCCCCAACTTAAGATGGTTCAACTTAAGATTTTTCCACTATATGATGGTGCAAGTGATACACATTCAATAGAAACCGCACTTCGAATTTTGAATTTTGATCTTTCCCCAACTAGCGATAAATGGTATGATACTCTCTTGTGGAGCTGGCCCTGGGCAGCAGGCTGAGCTCCCAGTGAGCCTGTGATCACAGGGTAAACAGCCCATGCTCTCTCATGGATTCATTGTGTTGGGTTATTTTGCCCAACTGTCGGCTAATGTAAAAGTTCTGAGCACATTTAAGGTAGGCTAGGTTGCGCTATGATATTTGGTAGGTTAGGCATATTAAATGCATTTTCGACTTAAGATATTTTCATCTTAGATGAATTTACCAGGAGTGATTTAAGGAGCATCTGTATTTATTTGTTGTACTTAGATTCTCCTTGGAAATGAAATCTTATTTTCTATTTGTATTTAGTTATAGAATGGTTTGAGCAGAATTATTATTTTAGAAAGCATTAGAAAAGTAAACTGATATATATGGAAAATTGAGAAAACAATAGATTAACTAGTGCCCAATGGAGCTAGCGGGAGTAGTTTTTTACGCAGCAGTAATTATCTGGAAAACTGAAATATTTTTCTAAAATATTTATTAAAAGTAAGTGAGGAGTGAATGAATGGTTTTATCTTAACTCTTAAAAGATGGAAGATTGATACAAGTACCTACCATCTGCCCTCACAATTTATCTGTCCTGTGTCATTTTGCTATTCCTGCCCACACATGACTCACTGCGTTTGTTAATTTAGGTCAACAATTCCTCGTGAACTAGAAATTTTGTTCAATTTTTAAAGATGCCATCTTTTTTTCTAAGTGAACTGGATTAAAGACAGCTGCAGATTCTTTGAAACAATTTCCGGGGAAAAGTACGATCTAGTTCTCCTCCCCTTGAATCTGGCTGGCCCATGATTGCTTTAATCAATAGAATATGGCAGAAGTGATGCTAAGCCAGTTTGGGGCGTAGTCTCTAAGCGGAATGACACCTTCCACCGTGGTCTCTTGGAGCCCAAGCTGTCATGTAAGAAGTCCAGCTACCTTGCTAGAGAACATGTGAAGCGGCCATGAGGCTGCGTGGAGAGGGGAAGGGAGCTACCCTGTCAGCAGGGCCCAGTCAGAGGCCTGTGGGAGGCCTGTGCGGAAGCCATTTTTGACCCTCCACGCAGCCCAGCCCTGGATGAATACCACTGAGTGAGCCCAGTAAATACTACTTGGAGCAGAAGAATCACCCAACTGAGCTCTGTCCAAATTCCTGACCCACACCATCATAAAATAGAACAAACAGTTATACCACCAAGTTCTGGGGTAGTTTTTTATACCACAATAGTTACATGGAAAAATAAAATATTTTAGATAAATGTTGATATTTTAGAAATTATCTTGATAAAAGAGTACTATTGATCCTTTGGATTTTTCTGTGAAAATGTTAAAAAATATTTATTGAAAGTAAGTGATAAGTGAATGAATGAATGCATCTTAACTCTTAAAAGGCGGCAAATTGGTGCAAGCACCTACCATCTGCCCTCACAATTTATCTGTCCTGTGTCATTTTACTGCTCCTGCCCACACACGACTAACTGCACTTTTAAGATCACATTTAATTTTAGGAATCTAACATATGAAAGTTGGTTTTCAGCAGAAAGTCTAAGTATATATATGTGTATGCCCTTTGCAGCTGCTTATAATAGTGCACACTGCCTGTACAACTCCCTGTTGTACCTGTAGTGTGTAGTGCTCAGAAAGGAGTTAACATATACCATCTAATTTATGTTAGGAAAATACCACCATGTATTCGGTGGTAATCTGCTCAATTTTGACATCCAGCCCCTGGCACATAGAAAACACTCAGTAGATATTGGTTGAATTTATCAATAAAGGTCCCTTTGGGTCATTACATTCTGTATTTTTGCAATTTTCCTCCCAAATCTCTGGAGACCCCGTGTTGCTAATCAGTTTGAGCATTTCAGAATCTAATGCAAGCCATGATAAAGGATAAAAAATAAAACATTGTAGACAGTGTACATCCAAAAATGCTTTTTCAGCCTGGTGACCATGGATATGTTTGCATTGTTTCTGTGGCATTTTCACTATGGGCTGCATGCAAAAACTGTCATATTTGAATATCATCACTTCATTAACTCATTCTATTTTGTATGCCTATATCAAGAATCGATTCCAGCACTGGAGATACAGCTGCATAGAAAGCATACGTGGCCCTTGCCTTCCTGAGGTCCCAGATCTAACTTCAAAGGTAGTACAGCTGGCTTAAGGCAGAAAGAAGACTTTATTTCAGGACTCCTAGTTCTATTCAGAGTTTTGTTGTCTATTATCAGTATCATTATTATTATTATTATTATTATTATTATTAATGCTATTATTATTCCACATTGTATTACTAGGGCTTCAGAGCAGTGGCTCATATCTAGTGACTTAGCAATATTTGGATCAAGAATATGAATAGGAAAAGAAAGACACTTCTGTTTTAAAGAAGATGGTAAAGTGTCAGCCTCTGATTAGAGGGAATAGTATCTATCCTGTTTTTCTTAAATCTCTTCCATAAGGATTAATGATCTTCAGGCTAGATGGTTAGATTTGTCCATCTTTGCCAGGGGAATGGGAGCCAGAGATAGGAGATAAGATATTAAGTAAAAAATTTTACAGATATATCACCACAATTAAGAGTCTAGAACTCACTAATGGTTTGAGAGAATTTAGAAAAGAATAATTAGCATTTCTGTAGTATTTTACAGTATCCATAATACTTTAATGGATAATTCATGTGGCCTGCTTAGTGTAGTGTCTGGTACCTACTAAACGCTCTACTGATGACAGCTAAGATTAGTAAGTTACCACCCTCAGCTTCCTTAACATAATACCTAAGTATCGTTAATATTTCTGTTTCACAGAAAAGAAACCTGATGCTCAGAAAGGTCACATGACATGTCTGAGAGCAAAGCTGGGACTTATTTCTGGGTCTTCTAAATCCAGATCTAGTTTTTTCCCCCTTGCAGTGCATTCCATCTTGATGTTAGCCCGAGACTAAATTGTGGTTAGCATCGACTGTTAACATAGGGATAGACTTCATCAGGTCATCGTAGAGTACCCCGTATTTCTCAGAGGTGGAGGGTTAGGGAAATGGGGGGAGGACTGTGTAAAAGGAATGTTTTAAGACAATGTGCCCTGTAGGATAGAACAGAGTGGTGAGACATTGGAAGTTTGAATAATTAAGAGACTTGTATAGCTCAGATATGAGTTTTTTTGGAAATGAAAAGGTGTTTGCAGTGGGAATGAAAATGAAGGGACAGATTTTCTCACATCCATTTCTTGCTCTGCCCATCCCCTATGATCAGAGTACACCGTGTGTCCCCGAAAATAAGACCTAGCCGGACCATCAGCTTTAATGCGTCTTTTGGAACAAAAAATTAATGTAAGACCCGGTCTTATTTTACTATCATATAAGACTGGGTATAATATAATATAATATAATATAATATAATATAATGTAATATAATACTGGGTATAATATAATATAATACTGGGTATAATATAATACCAGGTCTTATATTAATTTTTGCTCCAAAAGATGCATTAGAGCTGATGATGGTCCTGTTAGGTCTTATTTTCGGGAAAACACAGTGCTAGACTCGTTGTTACAGCTTCTCATCCTAAACCTGATTACTACTAGAGACTGCTGAAGACTTTCTGCTTTCCACTCATTCTCCCTTGCTCCCACCATGACTTCCTGTTTCCAACTTCTTTTACTTCAGTGTTAGCTTGAATCTTGTCAAAGTATCTGTAGCTCATCATTCTCCATTGGCTCATTATTTACCATAATCTCTGCCAATAATGATAGTTTCCAGCTCCTTACTTCATTGTGCATTTGTTTTGTTTTTGTCTTTTCTATCTGTCACCTGTTATTTCTCCTGGTTCAAATGAAAAAAAACCTTTTTAATAGACATCACCAATCAGTCTTATGCCAGTTGAACCAACCAGTTAAAACATGTAATGTATAATTGATGTAATCTTCCCCCAAGCTGTTTATTGCTGGAGAAAAGAAATGCTAATTCTATTGATCTGATAACCTGAGCTTTCTAGAAAGCTGATAGAGATTCAGTGGTTTTCTTTTTTAAGTTTTACTTATTACTGTTTAGTGAATTGGAAATAAGGAATATTTTAAGATCTTACTACAAGAGTAGAAAAATCTCCCGAGACATACAATCTTCTGTTAATTTCAAAACTTCTTAAAAAGTCTTGGCTCTTCATAGCTTTGATGAATCTTTAAATCTTCAGTCAGAGGTAGCTTTAAACAAGTATTCGTAATTGAACTTTAACTTTGTACCAGATACATATGAATTTTAATTCATAAACATTTTTGCCAAGAATTCTGAAATGAAGGAGTACTGAGAAGATATATCCTATCATCCAGATGTGAATTTAGATAGCAGTTCAAATAACTTGCAAATTCCTGAGCAATTAACTCAGTTTAGTCTTTTCAAATATTAATGTAATAGATGGACCTGTTTCTTAATGCACGTGTTTCAGATTACAACTCTCAACTAAAGTTAAAATGCATGTTTTATGCCTGAATACCTTTGTTCCTTTGATAGATGAAAGCTGTGTGCTCTTTACATGTGTCCAAACTTGCATTTTCCCTGCTCTTCAAATTATATAAGAAGAATCATACTTTTGTTTATAGATTTTTAGATGGTATATTTTTGATTTGGTGACTGTACATTAAAATGCAGATTGAAATTTAGCTACACATTAAAGTATCAAATATCAACGACAGCTTTCCTCTACATTATTCTGGATATCTTAGATATTGTGCTTTAAAAAGAAAAAAGAGAATCAACTGGTTTATTCAGACAATTTTTGCATTTGATTCCTAAAGGACAAAGTCTTAGGCTTCTAGTTGCGAACACTTCTTCCTAAAATAATACATTACTTGTGTGGATAATCTCTATTTCTAGTAAATAAAAAGCCAGATTCAATGTAGTCATCATATTTTTTTCTTTCTAACATGGATATTTAAAGTACCATGATATCTTCATACGCCCGAAAAGAATTGTGATCAGACAGATGCAATTTATAGATCTGATAATAAAGAAAATGTTCAGAATTATCATTTTTATTTCCAATAATGTACTTTAGTATTAATATTTCTTTTGTTTCAGTCTTTAGCCAATTGTGAGCATAAATTAAACATGATAGGACTTGCTCGGAACTTTAAAATTGATAAGCAGTATTCAGCTGAGTAATAAACTGATCGACTTCCTCATGCACTTAGGTAACTGAAACCCCATAACCTTAAACCCCAACATGCATGCTCACTCAGTTCTTGTCTTGAAGGTTATTTTTACTACTCCTGTTTTAATGAGGAAATCTTTTAGGTAATTGTCTTATTTATTGACTTTTTTTTTTCTATTTCAGTTTGTTTTTTTATTGAGGTTCACACGCTATGTAACCAAATCACAGATGAAGGTGTAAGACAGACATTTCAAGCAACATTTCCACTGGTTTCCTCATGTTCCAGCCCGGACACTTCCATGCTCACAGAACAACACATTTAGTTTTGCCTGTTATTGAGCTTCTGGCTTCTGTCTTTCAGCACCCTCTTTGGGAGATTCATCCATGTTGCTTGTAACAATTGTTAATTCTTCACTGAGGTGCACTAGTCCCCTTGTATGAATATTCCATGGTTTCATTCCGTGGGTGGGCATTTGGATATTTTCTGGGTAGGGATTGTTATGTGTAATGCTACTATGAACGTTCTAGTATACTTGTATCTTTTATATACTCTTTCTCTTGGTGTATACCTAGGAGTAGAATTCTTGGGTCATAAATGCGTATGTTCTGCGTTAGTAAATACTGCCAAATGATTTTCCCAAGTAGTTGTACCAATGTACTCTTCCACCACTAAGAGTTCCAATTGTTCCACATCCTGGCCAATGTTTGATATTGTCATTTTTTTTTAAATTTTAGCTATTCTGATAGCATTCTAGTGATACCTCCCTGTGATTTTAGTTTTGTTTCCCTGGTATATAGTGATGTTCAGCACCTTTTAATATGCTAGTGACTATTTGGGTATCTTTTAAGAAATACTACTCAAGTGTTTTGCCTGTTTAAAAATTGTATTGTCTTTTTCTTAGGTTTTGTACAAATTCTTCATATATTCTGGATAGAAATCCTTTGTCAGATGCATGTATTGCAAGTACCTTTTCCCAATCTTTGGCTTACCTTTTCACATGCTTAATAGTTTCTTTTAATGAGCATAAATTCTTAGTTTTAATGAAGTACATTTTATTCATCTTTTATGGTTAATTCTTTGTATCCTTTTAAATATATTTCCACCCCAAGGTTATGAAGATCCATCCTCTGTATTTATTTCTAGAAGGTTTATGATCTGACTATCGTTCTCTGACTTTCGTTGTATGACTAGTATGAGATAGTGGGTCAAGAGATTTTTTGTTGTTGTTTTTTTACATATGGAGATCCAATTGACCCAGAACCATTTATTTAATAGACCATTTCCCCAGTGAATTATAGATGCATTTTGTTATGAATCAGTCAAATCTGTATGTGTGGGTTTATTTCTAGGCTCCCTATTCTGTTCCATTTTTCTCTTCTCTTCTTAGATCTAATCCTCCAGTTTTGTTATTGTTTTTTCGTAGATCCTTTACTTTTCCATAGAATTCTTTGCATTTCCAAAAATCATCTGTCAATTACCACACATACAAAAAAAATTACCAAATACCTGCTGTTACGTTTGATTAGGATTACATGGAATTCATCAGTCAATTTATGGAGAATTGACATGTTAATAATGTTGAATTTTCCAATCAGCGAATGTACGAGGTTGGACAGTTAAGTTTGCGAACTTGTTGCAGTGGTGATGATAACTTTTTTTGATATCAGAGGGATTATTCATTATGAATTTGTACCAACTGGACAGTTAACCAAGTTTACTATTTGGAAGTGCTGAAAAGGCTGCATGAAAAAGTTGGATGACCTGAACTTTTCACTGACAATTCATGGCTCTTGCATCACCACAATGCACCAGCTCACATGGCACTGTCTGTGAGGGAGTTTTTAGCCAGGAAACAAATAACTGTATTGGAACACCCTCCCTACTCACCTGATCTGGCCCCCAATGACTTCTTTCTTTACCCAAAGATAAAGGAAATATTGGAAGGAAGACATTTTGATGACATTCAGGACATCAAGGGTAATACGACAACAATTCTGATGGCCATTCCAGAAAAAGAGTTCCAAAATTGCTTTGAAGGGTGGACTAGGCGCTGGCATCACTGCATAGCATACTTCAAAGGTGACCATAGTAATATGCAGCAATGAGGTATGTAGCACTTTTTCTAGGATGAGTTCGTGAACTCAATTATCAGAATTTGTAGTACATCCTTCCACTTATTTAGGTCTTTAATTTCTCTACGCACTGTTTTGTAATTTTCATCATGAAAATCTTTTACATCTTTGATTAGATTTATTTCTGGTATCCGATATTATTTTGCACTATTGTAAATGTTTTTAGTGGATTTTCTAGTTATTTTCTAACACCATTGATTGCCGTATATAGATTGGCCTTATATCCACAACCACCTTGCATTTTTAAACAGTTTGTAAATTATGTTTATTTTTTGTTTGGTTGGTTTTTTTGTTTGTTTGTTTGTTTTTTTTTGTTTTTTACCTTTTTTGCCTTTTACACCGACTGGGAACATAATTATACTTAAATGTTCTTTTTTTTAAACTCAGATTCTTTTTATTGGAAAGCATAACCCATATAAATAATTACGTTTTTTTAATTAAACATTTTTATTTTTAGATCATTGTAGATTCACATGCAGTTGTAAGAGATAATCAAATCCATGTATCCTTTACTCCAGTTTTTCCCAGTAGTAACATCTTGAAAAACTGTTGTGTAAATTCACTAAAAGAATATTGAATTGATAGTCAAGATATAGAACATCTCTATCCCCACACGATCGTTCATGTCGCACTTTTATAGCCACAGCTACTTGTCCCCACTCCTTAACCCCTGTTAACTATTAATCTGTTCTCTTTTCCTATAATTTTGTGATTTCAAGAAGGCTATATAAGTGAAATCATACAGGATGTAACCTTTTGGAATTGGATCTTTTTACTTAATTTCCTGGAGATTCATCCAAAATGTTGTGTGTATCAACAGTTCATTCCTTTTTATTGCTGAGTAGTATTCCTGGTATGGATTTCCACAGTTTGTTTAACTGTTCATTTCTTGGAAGACATCTTCATTGTTTCCAATTTTTGTCTATCATGAGTAAAGATGTCCTGAATATTTCTGGACAGGTTTTTGTGTGATCGTAAGTCTTCATTTCTTTTAGATAAATGCCCAGTGATGCAATATCTCGTGGCATGGTAATTAGCTGTTTCATTTTTTATAAAACTGCCAAACTTTTCTAAAGTGGCTGTTCCATTTTACATTCCACCATCAGTGTATAAGTGATCTAGTTTCTGTGCATCCTCTGTGCACTAGCATTTGGTATTGTCACTGTTTTTCATTTTAGACATTTTGATACTTAGGAAGTGAATCTCATTGTGGTTTTATTTTACATTTCCTTAATACCTAATACATCTTTCATGTATTTGCCATCCATATTCTCTTCAGTGAAATAACCTATCCATGGCTTGTGCCCATTTTCTATTTAGACTGTTTTTACTGTTGAGTTTTGAGGGTTCTTTTAAAATATATATTCTAGACACTAGTCCTTTGTCAAATACAAGGTTTGAACTTGTCAAATACAAGGTTTTAGGAGGGATTTTTTAAATTTGTTTCATTTTTTGTAGATTTCTTGGGATTTTCTAAATAGATAATCATGTCACCAGCAAATAGAGGTTTATATCTTGTTTTGTAGTGTTTACTTTTATTTCTTTTCCTTACAGTACTGCTTATTGCATTGACAAGAACTTGTAGTGCTATATTGAATAACAGTGATGTAAGTGGACATCCTTGCCATATTCCTGGTCTTAAGTGGAAAAGATTCAAGCTTTCACCATTAAGTATGATGGTAGCTGCAGAGTTATATAAATGTGATTTATCAAGTCAACGAAGTACCCCTCCTGTTTTTCTGAGAGTTTTATTATGAATAGGTATTGAGTTTTATCAAATGCTTTTTCTGTATTGGTTGATAGGATCATGTGAGTTTTCATCTTTAGCCTGTCAATACGGTAGATTACATTGTTTTATTTTATTTTCAAATACTGAACCAGCCTTGCATTCCTGAAATAAACCCCACTTGGTCCTGGTGTATAATTTTTTTTATATGTTGCTGAATTGTATTTGCTAAAATGTTACTAAAAATTTTTGCATCTACATTCATGAGGGATATTGGTTTATAGTTTGCAGGGTTTTTTACTATCTTTGGTTTTAGTATCAGAGTAAAACTGTCTTTTAAATGAATTGGAATGGGGTCTGTCCACTATTTTTCTGGAAAATATTGGGTAAAATTGGTGGTAATTTTTTTAAATGTTTGGTGGAATTCTCTAGTGAAATCATTTGGGTCTAGAGATTTCTTTGGGGGGAAGATTTTTTTCATTTTTAACCTGGTATTTTTTTGGTACTTATAGGGTTATTTAAATGATCTATTTTATATGAGGTGAGTTGTGACCATTTGTACTTTTCAAGGAATTGGTTGAATCACCTTCAATCGCCTTCGTACATATTGGGTACCATTCGTCTTTTCCCTACATGAAGCCAGAACAATCAGTGCTTTTACCAGTTGCCTTCCTCTTACCTTCTGCCCTGCCCCCTGAAACACTAGAATTTTCCAAATTTTATTTTTTTGAAGTTGGAACACTTGGCCTAAGGAGAATATAATGCTGGAAAGACCATGTAGAGAAATATAACACAATAGTTACTTTTTCCTCCCTAGAAAGGCCTAAGAAGAAGGAGGGACAGTGTTGGAACTTTTATTTATTTATACTGTCCCTCCTATCAAAAAGTATTTGAGGCTTCTTGTGCAGTGATGTAATATTTTTCTAAGGCTTTTAAAGACTTGATTAGAGTAACAATTTGGAAAGAGCTAAAAAGAAAATCTATTTACATTGTTGAGTAATTATCATTCACAAGCATTTAGAAATAATAAATGTCCAAGGGTTTGGTAAAAGTTGAAGATTAGAATCTCATTCTCTTTTTGTTAGGAGTAATGTGAGAGTATGTGGAAAGACCTTCAACAAGGTAAAAGTTGAGTGGCAAATGATTTTTATGTTACATAGTAAATGAACAGTTTGTATCTGGAAACAACATACATCTTTTAGGAGCATATTCTCTTAATGTCTGTAGGGTCTGTAGTGCTTTCCCTCTGTCATTCTGGTATTGTTAATTTGTGTCATCTTTTTTTCTTGGTCAGTCTGGCTCAAGGTTTATCAGTTTTATTGATCTTTTCAGAGAACTGCTTTTTTAGTTCCATGATTTTCTATATTGTTTTTCTGTTTTCAGTCCCTTTGATTTTTCTTCTTTGTTCTTCTGCTTAATTTGAATTTATTTTGTGCTTTTTCTAGTTTCTTAAGATAGAAGCATAGGTTATTGATTAGAGACCATTCTTCTCAATATAAACATTTAATTCAATAATTTTCCTCTGTGCATTGCTTTAACTGCAGACCACAAATTTTGATATGTTTTCATTTTCATTCAATTAAATGTTTTCTAATCTTCCATGTGATGTCTTCTTTGACCCATGGATTATTTAGAAGAGTGTGGTTCAATTTCCAAATATTTGGAATATTTCAAATACATTCAGATGTTTCTGTTACTGATTTCTAATTTAATTCCATTATAGTCAGAAAATATATTTTGTGTCGTTTCAGTTCTTTTATATTTGTTACAGTTTTTATTTATAGCCAAAAATATGGTCTATCTTAGTTAATGTTCCAGGTGCACTTGAGAAGAATATGTATTCTGCCTTTGGGGGTGGAGTGTTCTATAAATGTTAATTAAGTAAAGTTGATTGATAGCCACATGGTTATCACCATTGGGCTCATCTTTCTGGCAAAGTGGGCAGAGAAAAAAAGAGAAGGAGAAAAACTAGGGATTTCTCCCATCCTCTTTAGACCTTAAAGAGCCCTTTTCCCACTTTCTGTAGATAGAAAGATTTCTAATGAAGTTTTAGCTTCTGGCACTGCCCACCACACGACTCTGGTAGGAACCCACTGTGGGTGAGCTGTAAAAGAAAAAAGAAAAAGAAGGATTCCCCCCCACACACATACTCCAGCTCACAGAGACCCCTTTACTCTGATCTTCTGGTTAGAAAGACAGAGTTTCTCCCAGAGTTTTGGCTGTGTGCACACCAGTGAGTGCCCACCTTCAGCTTAAGGCCACAGAGAAAAGGGAAAATCCAGGAAACTCACTTCCATATGGATCTTCTTTTCAGGTGTTGACGGTCCTCCCCAGTCTGCCTTCTTTTCTTTTCAGAGTTTTTCAGTAGTTGTTTTTTTTTGTGTTTTGTTTTGAGTTTTTATTTATAATCAGTGGGAGGCAAAGGCTTTAGTAGACTTAACACCATCTTGGCTGCAGCACAAGTTCTCAAGTGGCTTTTTTTAAGACTGTATTTCTTTAAAATAATTTTAGGTTCATATCAAAATTGAAAGGTAGAGACGGAGACTTCCCATATACTACCTGACCCCAAACATGCATAGCCTCCCCCATTATCAACACCCTGCACCAGAGTGGGACATTTTCTACAACTGATGAACCAACACTGACACATCATAGTACCAAAAGTTCAGTTTACCTTAGAGTCTACTGTTAGTGTTAGAACATTCTGTGGATTTAGACAAATGTAAAATATCATGTAGCCATCATTATGGTATTATAAAGAGTATTTTCGCTGCCCTAAAAATACTCTGCTCTGCCTATTCATCTGTCCCACCGCCTGGCAACCACTGATCTTCTTACTGTCTCCATAGTTTTGCCTTTTCCAAGAATGTCATGTAGTTGAAATCATACAGTACGTAGCCTTTTCATATTGGTTTCTTTCACTTAGTAATATGCATTTAAGGTTCTTCCTTGTCTTTCATTGCTTTGATAACTCATTTCTTTTTAATACTGAATAATAGATACTTCATTGTCTGAGTGCACCACAGTTTAGTTATCCATTCAACTACTGAAGCACATATTGGGTGCTCCCACGTTCTGGCAATTATGAGTAAAATGGCTATAAACATCCATGTGCAGGTTTTTGTACAGACGTAAGTTTTCAGCTCCTTTGGGTAAATACGGGAATTCTGGATTGTTTGAGAAGAGTATGTGTAGTTTCGTAAGAAACCACCTAGCTGTCTTCCCAGTGGCTGTACCATTTTGTATCCCACCATCACTGAGTGAGAGTCCACATCCTCCTGAACGCTGATGTTAGCAGTCTGTGGATATTGGCCATTTAATAGGTGTGTAGTGGTAGCTCATTCTTTTAATTTGCATTTCTCTGATGACATAACAATGTGGAGCATCCTTTCTTATGCTTACTTTCCAACTATGTATCTTTGGTGAGGTGTGTATTAAGGTCTTTGGCCCATTTTTTAATTATCTGTTAAAGTTAAGTTTTCTTATTGAGTTTTAAGACTTTTTGTATGTTTTGGATAACAATCCTTTATCAGATGTTTCTTTTGCAAATATTTTCTCCCCCAAATGGCTTTTTAATACAACATTTAAAATGCCCGAATTACATTGTCATGATCAGTTGGTCCCTTACACTCAAACTATTAGGAATCCGTTCTTCTGATACAGTGTCAGCTCTTAATTCTATGAAAGCAGATTATTTTTATTTATATTAGTATGGAATATCCCTTTTGGCTTTGAATATCTTTTTAGTATCATTACTCTCTTAATTTTTACATTATATTTACAAATTTCTCTCTGTTCTTCAGTGCATTATGAAACCAAGAGAAAGAGACAAGGATTGTGGTTTCCTTTCATTATTCATGCTAAATTACCAGCAATGCCCTTTTAAGATGAAATAGTCACTTCAAAACCCGTCAGTTTAGAGGAAGAGGGCAGCCTTCTTTATCTCATGCTTTTCTTACAAGAAGTATCGATATTTCATGCTAGCATGCTGTGGTAGTAGCCTTCAACTCCTAGCCAAAAACAGCCCTCTTTCTTCAAAACTGCCATAATACTTTATTGAAAGATTAAAAATATCAATCCCAGGGGTGGGAAAACAAGCACTCTTAAGCACTCTTGGTTTTAGTATAAATTTCTGCTTGTACGTTGAGACTGTATGTGTATGCACAGCAATCTGGTTGAACTAACGTAGAAATGTGATTTTTCTGGTTCAAAGGATGTGCTACATACACACACACTTGATGCATATCTTTGGGAAGAAATCACACTTATAAGTGTAGTTCATCAGATTTCTTTTTATGTTAGTGAAAAATTAGGGGATGGGAATCCTTCATATGCATTAATGGGGAAGGAGTAATTAAATTGTGATACAGTTACAGCATAGATTGTATAAAATGAAATACTTCATTTAATATAATGCATATCATTATATTGTATATACATTATAATGTATATCATATATTGAAATGGAAAGCTTCATGATATTAAATGAAAATTGAAGCTACTAAACACAATTGCTATATAGTCTTTTATAAAAATGTATATCAATGTTTATATAGATATGCATAGAAAAATAGTCTGAAAGAATATACACCAAAATAGTTACAGTGATTAATCTCATGGAGATAAGATTATGAATGTTTTTCCTTTTCCTCTCTATTTAAATATTGCCAGGAATTTTTTCTTAATCGTTATATATTTTTTAAGCAATGAGAGGAGGAAGAAAACCTATTTTTATTTTTGCGAAAAGATTTCTATGTTCTAAAGGGTGAGAGAACTAGAACCTAATGAGAGGGGACAAGACGTTACAAGTTACAGCTCACTCATTAGATAGGGATAAACTTCTTAACATTAACATTTAACAGAACTGACAGAAAGGACAAAATGGGTTGCCTAAGATGCAAGTTCCACATCACTAAAGATGTTCAAATATAACCGTTTGGTAAGGTTGTCATGGAAGTGATTGAAGCATCAGGTGTTTTGACATTTTGCCTTGAGACTCTCTTGGTAGATGAGATTTTTAACAATGGGTGGAAGATTGAACAAGGGTACCTATAAAAATCTTTTGATTCTCCTTTCTGAATTCAAAGAGAATTGTATTTCAAGCTGTTTATGAAACAGTGACTAAGACAACAGCATTTTAAAATGCATGTGAAGGATGGCCTTCTTTTAATATGCTACAATACAACACTCTCTAAAGGAAGTTAAAGAAACTGACAGGAGTGGTATCTGTCTACAACTTATTGGTGAATAAATGAGGGGAAGATGGAATTGATTCTGGACTTGCTACAATATAAAACCAAAAACTGTTTACATACAATATTGTTTCAGGTCACAAAGTAGTAGATTAGGCCAGTGATTTCCTAAACCCTGCTGAACTTCACAATTAGTCTTCAGTGCTTGTCGATATAGATATATTATATATTCTTAATTGGATCTTGGATCCTAATCCCACAAATTCAAATTGAGTAGCTCTGAAGTAGGGCCTGGGCGTGAGTAATTTTTTTTAATTTTCAAGTTATTTTGATTATCAGCCAAGCTTAGACACAACCAGAATAAAATATACATGCACACATATAGGCACATATACTTATATCAGGACAGTTAGCAAAAAGGAGAAAACAACATGAGGTCCATTAATAAACACATCAGATACTTTTAACTATTCACATTGACAAAGCTACCTCACTGAGAAGCCCATCAACATTTTATAGCTAAGTGATGCTCGAGCCAGTATTTCTGATGTTTCATTCAATGCATTAAGCAGAGCTGCTTAAAGGAACTAGTTTTATTTATTAATAGATTATGTAATCATGCTCATGAATACAATAAACAATATGAAAATTCATGTTAATGAAACAAGTGTTTGTCCACAAACTATAAACTAAAATAAAATTATTTGCACTGCAACAGTCACTGTATAACCCTCATTATGCTCTGAAAGGAAAAGTCAAGGAAAATATGCTAAAGTGGATGAGAAACCAGCTGATGTTTAAGATGTGGACCAAGGTGGTATCCTGCTCATTATCAGGTTAACAATAATACATAAATTGAATATTTTTAGAGTTTTGCATCTTCAACTTCATTCCCAAATGACTTCATTCCCAAGTGTTTAGAAAAGGGGAAAAATGAAGATAACCCACAAAAGTATTAATAAATATGGAACATGGACTGAAAGTAACTGCCATCACCACTAACCAAGTGCCTCGTCTTACTCAACAATATGGTTGGCTCTGTCATAAGTGCCGCATGGGTCTTCTGAGGCCACTTCTGCTACCCAGATTCCTAAATTCTACTTAGCCTCAAACGAGCAGCTTTCCTACTCTGTGGGATTGCTGGCTGCAGGAGCTGCAGGAGGTTATACAGATCAACCCGATAGGTCATGTGCTATTCCTTGAACCACCACCCACGCTCCCACCAGCCTTCATGTTGTCTTGTCCATATCCTGCCTGGAATGCTCTTCCCCCAGATTCCTGCTTGGCAAATTTCCTCACTCCCTTCACGTCTTTGCTCACGTGACACCATCCCAATGAGGCCTGCCGTGATCACCTGATTTCAGATTGTGCTTGTGCTCCCAGCCAGCCCTTCCTGATCTACATTGTTGTGTTTTTTTTTTCCATTGCACTAATGCCTTTTAGTAAACCCATAATTTACTTACGTTTGTCGGTGTCTGTCTCCTTCGCTAGCCTATCATCATTGTGAGGGCAGGTATCTTTGTTTCATTCATTGATGTGTCAAAGGTACCTAAAATAGTATTTAGCACATAGTAGGCTCTTATCAGATGCATATGTGTTAAATGGATGTGAAACATTGCTTGTTTGTTACTAGTTAGGAATGTAGCGGTGGCAATTTTTAATAGAGCCTTCAGTATTCACATAATTAAAACCATCCATTCCCAGACAAGAAAAAGCTAAAGGAATTCATCACCACCAAACCAGTATTACAAGAAATGTTAAATGGACTTCTTCAAGAAGAATAAGGAAAAAAATTAAAAATACGAATAATAAAATGGCAATTACTACATATCTATCAACCATTACTTTAAATGTAAATGGATTAAATGCTCCAATCAAAAGATACAGGGTGGCTGAATGATGAGAGGGCAGGACCCTTATATATGCTGCCTTTAAGAGACTCATTTCAAATTGAAAGACATGCACAGAGTGAAAGTAAAGGGGTAGAAAAAGATATTTTATGAAAAAGGAAATGAAAAAAAATGCTAGGGTAGCAAAACTTATACCAGACAAAATAGACTTAAAGCAAAGGCTGTAACAAGAGACAAAGAGGGACCCAGCAATTCCACTTCTGGGTATTTATCTGAAGAAATCCAAAACACTAACTCAAAAAGACATACACATCCTGCATCCATATGTTCATTGCGGCATTATTTACAATAGCCAAGGTATGGAAGTAATCTAAGTGTCCATCAATGGAACATTACTGAGCCATAAAAAGGAATGAAATCTTGCCATCTGCAACAACATGGATGGACCTAGAAGGTATTATGCTAAGTGAAATAAGTCAGAGAGAGAAAGACAAATGCCATATGATTTCACTTATATGTGGAATCTAAAAAACAAAATAAATGAACAAAAAAACAGACTCACAGATACAGAGAACATTTTGATGGTTGCCAGATGGGATGGGTTTAGGGGAAGGGAGAGGAGAGGGAAGGGATTAAGAAGTACAAATTGGTAGTTATAAAATAGTCATGGGGATGGAAAGTACAGCATAGGGAATATAGTCAATAACATTGTAATAACTGGTGTCAGATGGGTACTAGATTTATCGGGTGATCATAAATTACATAAATGTCTAATCACTATGTTGTACACCTGAAACTAATATAATATTGTATGTCAACTGTAATTGAAAAATAAAAAAATATTTTTTAAAAAATCCCACATTTTTGTGTTTGAACAGTATTGTCACTGAGATGAACTGCCTAACGCCTGAGTCCTTCCTGCCTGTGCGTCAGCTCAGTGGCAGTAGCTGCTCTGCGTGTAGAATTGAAAATCTTTGCTGCTTGGTTTCTTGGCCCCTTGGAATCTGATGAGATTCTCCCCTACATTTTGGCCTTACTTTTAGTGTACCCTTTCATAGCTCTTATAAAGACCAGCTTGCTGGATGTTGTTCTTAGAATAGTGCTAAGCTCTTAGCAATTACGTGGTAAAGGATGTGTGTTGATTGTGGGAGTGACCCACTATGTCTGTTCTGATTTTTAACTTCAAAGCTTAAGAACACCTTAGAAATTATCTAGTCCAGTTCATTTGATAGTTCAAGAAACTGAGGAACAAAGAGATGACGTTAGTTTTCTAAATTCACAGAACTAACTCGAGGCAGTTCTGGGACCGGAATACTTGGTCTGCGTTTTTGTTTGTTTAATACACCACATTGCTACAGCAGAGAACTAGACCCGTTTCCTCCCACCCTCTTCTGCCAACACAATGCTTTGCTTCCTCCCTTTTCTTTCTCATCTTCCTTAGGGAGGGCCCAGGTTTCTCTAAATCTTACCTCCACATATAGGGCCTAATTCATCATCTCAGCTGAAAACCTTCTCGGATTTCCTTCCCCACAGGTATCCGTATTTGGAGAAGGCAGCTCTGCTTTTCTAGTTCCTCATTACTGTGGTACCCAGCACTGCGGGGCCGACTAGAGAGGGGATAGGCTGACGTCACGTGGCTGCTTTAGTCCTTTTGACTCGCACCTCTTTCTCTTTTGCCTGTCTGTACCCCCACCCCACCAGCACCCCAACTTGGTTTGCCCCTCCTCAGGAGCTGCTCACCTCCCTTGATCAGTTTCTCCTGCTCTTAACACTTGCTGAAGCTGAGGCCTCCTATCAGCAGGAAGGAGGGAAAAGAAACATCACCCTGCATTAACCGAGTATTTGGGTTTTTTCTACATTATCTCCTTTGACCTTTTCAGCAACCTTGTGTGTTAAGTGATTAACAGTTATTTTTATTCCCTTTTTTACTGACAAGGAAGTGGAATACAAGTGAGTAGAGTAAATGATTTGCTCAGTCTTGCAATCTCTCAGTGGCAGGACTGGAAACTGAGCCTCCAAATTCTAGTTTAGAATCTTTTCTACTGTCCCATAGTTTAGTGTTAACAGACAGAGAGACAAAAATGTATCACTGACTGGTATTCTGAAATATACATAATGTCTTTTTTTCCTGAAGATCTTACTCAGTCTTTCAAAGTCCTGAGGATATTAGTCTGGATTCCCCTAGTGTCTTCAGCATCTTGGTTCTAGAAAAGACCACTGACTTTGGTTAGTGATATAATGGACAGGTTCTGTGATACTCACTGAATTGCCATCTTCATTCAACAATTATTAAATGCTGTTCCATGGGACCTATGTTTGCAGTGTTTTGTTGCCCTTTTGAGAATCTGTTAGTAAGATGTATTCAGATTCTTAATTCAAACGGTGTATCATACTCTTTGATATTTTTACAAGTTTTGAACATCTACCTATTTGTAGTTTTTAATTAAAAACATAAATATTTCTTTACATACAAAACCTGATAGAGTACAGTATTTAAACTAACAGTATTTGTTAAGTTACATATTTATCACTTAACTAATATAAAATGATATTTTTATCCCTTTCTTTTTATTAAGTAATATAGAAATTGAAATTAATTTTTAACTTAAATTCAGCCAATACATTTTACTGAATTGTATTAAGATTTATTTTACTTCACTGCCAAACAAAGCATTTTAAAGCACATTGTGATATATAGATATATATACAGATTTTCATAAGAAAAATGAAATGCAATTATATCTTTACAAGTAAAACAAATTAGGAACTGACAATGTTCTGACACGACAGGCAGTGTTAGTTTCCTGCCAAGCATCTCTAGAGCAGGTCAAGAGGGCTTGTATGCAAAGCAGCTGACATACAGTGTTTGTAACACTGCTTTCTCACTGTCATTTGTCCACCCAGAGGCCAAGGGGTACTCATAATGAATTGTACATCAGAGTCCTAGAAGACGTGTAAAACCCTTGTATCATATGTTCAGAGCTCTCAGTATGATCTGAGGCCAGAAAGCATAAGGCACAGTTGATACACAGTAAATTCATATAAAGTCCTTTGGTATAAATTAGAGTTGGCCAAAGCCATTTCCTGCAAAATGATAATTTTCAGTCTAGATTTACTGTGGATGTTTTTATGTTTCAGATTGCTAAATGGCACACTGCCTGGAGTATGCCCTCATGTTGAGACCACTCTCAGTTTGATCTAGTGCCAGAGAAAATACTGAGACTCTGTTGGGAATCTAATTTGCTTTAGCATGAGTGGAGAGAATGATCTTGACAGGATGATGAAACTGTGGAAGTATTGTCACTAACATTAACTACCTGCCTATTATTCAGTTTCCTGAATGAGAAAAATTCTATACGAATCCTGCCTCAGTAAATTCTAGACCGTGTGGTAGTTTTCTAACAAATTAGCTGTGTCCAGTCATATTTATCATCACTTGTAGGCAGTTTTGCAGTTTACTTCCTTTGTAAATTAGAGATGCATTCTGCTTAGGGGAAAGTACACACACACATACACACACAGACACACACACACTGATTTATACTAAAATCACAGAAAGCTTTTAAAATGATGTTTAAAGTCAAAATGAAAATATATTATCAACATTTCTTAGAACAAACATAAATAAAATGAGCAGAGTAGCACTACATATTTTCATACCATGAGTAACCATTGTAGAATCATCTTATGGCTCCAGAATGATTTGGGGTCTTTTTGTTGTTGTTCTTTTCATATCATTTGGAATCTTTATTAGTTTAGCTTTTTCAGAACATATTTATTCAGTGACACTTTATCTTAGTCTGGTCTGGCTGCTATAACAAAAATACCATAGACTAGGCAGTTTAGACAACAGAAATTTATTTCTCACAGTCTGGAGGCTGAAAAGTTCAAGATCAAGGCTCTGGCAGATTCAGTGTCTAGTGAGGGCCCACTTCTTAGTTCATTGATTGTTTTCACTGTGTCCTCATGCTGGTTGGGGGCAAGGCGGCCTCTTTTATAAGGGCACTAATTCTGTTCTGACCTAATCACCTCCCAAAGGCCTGATCTCCTAAATATGATTACATGGGCGATTAGGTTTAGCATATGAATGAGGGGCACACAAACGTTAGTCTATAACACATCTGTTCTAGTTAGGAAGAATAGAAAGAGAGAAAATCAAATAGAGTTAATGATTGAAATGTGTAATCCTTTCAAGCGAAAAAGAACCATAATTGTCTTTCAACTGACTAATGTATAACAGTTTTATAAAGGGATAGAGTGTAGTTGTATTTAATGGTTTCCATCCTAATGATTTCTACCAGCTTTTTTCTTATTTAGGAACTCTTAGCACGTGATCAGTTTTGTATATTGCAGAGCATAGTAGAATGCTGACAATTATAAATTGTTTACTAAGTAGGGCTGTTACCTCATCAACTGAAATTTTGAGTAAGCATCTCTTATAGTGAAAAAAGTTTATCTAAGAGGATTTATCCTGAGAATAATTTTCCAAATATATCTGGAAAGGTAAATTGACTTTAAAGGATGTATAATTGATTAATTAAAACATCATTTTGAAAAACCTATTTGTGATCCACTGTGAAAGCAGCTTCTCAGTGCCCTCAGGTAGATGTCAAGCCAGTGGAGCAAATAATTTTTCATGCAACTAAAGAGAATATTTGTAATAGAACATAGTGAAAGGAGAGAAAATACATTTTACCTGCTAACTTTTACACTATATGTGTGTTTTGTTTATTCTCTAACAGGTATGAGAAAGTGCCAGTCATCTTGGTTGGGAACAAAGTGGACCTGGAAAGTGAGAGAGAAGTGTCATCCAATGAAGGCCGAGCCCTTGCTGAAGAGTGGGGCTGCCCCTTTATGGAGACTTCTGCTAAAAGTAAAACAATGGTGGACGAACTCTTTGCAGAAATTGTGAGGCAAATGAACTATGCCGCGCAGCCTGACAAAGATGACCCCTGCTGTTCCGCATGTAACATACAATAGCATTCAGAAATGGCTCTCCTGGACAGGATTTGCCCCATATCATAGGCGATACAAACGTCGTCTGCTCGACTGCGGAGCTTGCAGGATGTGTGGTGTGATCTACAGTGAAATAGCTGCCCTTATTCAGAATTCAGCCGTGATTGTCAGTTGACATCTCTGAGTGACATTTGGGTTCAGTAACTACAGTTTGCACCATTGTCCTCAGTCTCCTGTGTGCACCTGCGACTTCCAGGCATAGCCAATCGATCTACAGGGTGATCTCCTTTGAAAGCTGTGATGGCGCGGTCCCTGCGTTGACAGAAGCAACTATCGTATAAATTAAAAATAATCACGAGAGACAACCCAGAAGAATTCCTGTGACCACATACAATTAAAACATTTTGTCTTCTTAAAAAAAAAAAAAATAAGTAAAGGAGAAATATTTTCCTATGAGAGTACTGAATTTTCAGGCATTGAGATAGTGCTTCTAACCAATGTATTCTATCAAGTAACATAATAACAGCTGACCTGCCAGCAGCATTACAGGGAGAGATTCTTTGCTCAGCCGACACATTTCTGTTTTTTTCAAAATTGATGCTTAATTGTAGATGTTATCCTAATTTGTGACACGGAACTAATTCATGCATCAATCCTTAGTAGAGCATAAGTCAGAACAGGTTGTGTAAAACTACAACCTGGTTTTAAATGTGTTAAATCACCTGCTTTGCCACAGAAAATGGAGGCTCTCACAAGGGTTTGATCCGAATTACAACCCCAAACCCACCCTCTGTTAACCAAGCAGGTATGGTCTTGATTACTTTACTGAACAAGAAGGAAGCAACTGTGATGCAAAGAGATTGCCTCGCCTTACTAACAAGAAGCGTTCTGGTAGACTGACTAGTACCATCATGTAAGGAAAATGAAGCCATGCTGCAGCCACATGTTCCCGTTTGTAGAACCTCACAGGACAGTACAGATACCTTGCATTTTTATGTTTGTTCAAGCAGCAAATTCCTTCTTGCCTTTAAGGGCTATGGTTGTGGTGTGATTCTTGGCTAACCTGCTTTCAAAATCAAGTTTGCTGTAGCAGAGCTTTATTGCAGGCATTTTAAAAAATTGAATAACCATGTGAAATAATTTGGGCTTAAAAGTAGAACGTAAATTATAGAGTGGAAGGTAAGGGACAGAAAAACCTTTTATCTTTAATTTTCCTGGAGAATTATATGAAGATTTTCTTATAACAATTTTGCTCTGATTACTGAAGTGGCAAATAAAGCTAGAGAATATTTTGTTTTGAAAAGGTGCTCAAGCTCTGATATTTTTGGTTTTCATAGCCGTGAAGTATTTATCATTTGCATGAGTAATGGCACAGGAAAAAATCTATTCATACATTTTACAATCAAGCGTAGAAGGGTTTTTAACTAACTTCAGAGTTACACATGCTGAAGAGAGTATCTTGAGCTGATTCTCTGGAGATAAATTTGGCCTTGAACTGCAATATCACTGAGCCTGTGATCTACATACTGCCCCACGTTTTGTTGGTTTCACACTCTTGTGCAAGTAACCTCTGGTCTTATGTGTGTAACTGAGAGAAGACTGTATGTGTGCATGTGTGTTTATTGTTCCTAAGAATTTGGCACAAGTTGGAGATAATTGCCTATACTGAAAATCCGTACTGCAGAATATAAATTATTTAAATGTTTATTATACATAATTGAAATCATTGGTGCCCACACCCCCTCAAAGTGTTTAGTAATCTGGCATTAAGCTTAGAGGATAGAAAAAGGTGGACTTTTCATAGATGAGAAAACAGACTGTGTGGGGGAAACCAGGCCATGGTGATCAGCGTCTTTGAATTGTGAATGTTTGCATTCTTCGGTATAGGTTTTCTTATACACCCCAATTATAAGCACCTCATTTATAAGACAAAAAGCTCTAACCAATTCTATTGAAACAAATTTCATTGTGTAAAATTCGATTCAGCATGTAGAGAAATCAAAGATTCAAGAAATACAATTTATCTACTGAAACAAATATTTGTTCGTGAATTGGTTGAGTTTTAAAGCCTCTCACTTCTCAGAATGATTGTTTTTTAGAATTCCATATTTAATAGCAATTTATCACAACTAAAATTACTTATTAGAAACATCTATTAACATTCACGTTATGGATTGCTATGCAGATAAGAAAAATAATATGAACAGTATGGCAAAATGTAAGGTGGAAAAGATTATCTTCAAATTGGGGTTTTACTTAGAAGTGATCGTGTCCGACAATAAGGTGGGCTTTTACTGTAAAGATGTTACTAATAACTGACTTAGCGGCTGCCTGATCACAGTGTTTCCACACAGCCTACATATTTTAGTGACAAAGCATCAAAGATCCAGAAACGGGGAAACCCTCGTGTGCTCTTACTGTTGGTATTTCATCTGGTATGAATATAACTCAGCTTGAATGAATGTGTTTGTTGAGATGTTAATAAAAAGCTTACGAACAAGAAGATTAAATTTGTTGGCACATGAAGTAAAACAGTGGCTACAGAGAAAAGTTGGTGACCTTGTGTCGCTATTTATTTTATGCCCTGATCAGACTAGCAACTAGATAAGTGAAAGTTTTTCTAACATGCCTTAAAAATATTATGGTTTGATCCAAAGACCCACTTTTTTTTTTTTAGCTGTTATGCTAAGGATTTTTTTGTTTTTGTTTTGTCTTATTTTTTATACAAAGGCAGCATTTGTTAAAATTTTTTTCTTTTATATTGCAGCTTTTATTTTGGTTCTTTTACGCTGTGGTAGTGATGGTAACTGATGCCTTTCATTTTGTTCCACTTACACAAAACAAGCCAGCATCTGATCAAAAGTATTACATAATATCTTAAACTATTGAAAGGTGCTTTGATGATTTTCTCCTTTGGTTTATAGAATTAAGACTGAACTTGACTAACGCTATAGTTGCCATCACTGTTCTGTGGTAAAACTACTGATATCTGCTTTTCTATATAAAGAAATGTTGCCTAAAGATGTCTGCTCTTTGTTTTCAAGAGTTGTCCAGTGGGAATATTGTCTGTGTGTGTATGAATATGAAAGTGCTTATTTTGTTTATTGTTGTTGAGTTTTTGTTTGTTTTCTTTTTTAGTTTTTTTGTAGTCTTGTGTTAGCTCTGGGTAAGCTTTAATTGTCTCCTTAGCCAATCAAATATTAAAGACTATGGGGGAGGGTCTATTTTTTTTTTTAATGCGTCATTGTGCATCTATTAAATCTTGATCAGGGTTTCAAGAATGACTGCAGTGGGTTTTGGAAACAGACTTATCATTATTGATTTGGGGTTTCCCAGAGAAAAATATAGTTCACAGTTAATTGTTGAGCTCTAATACAACTGATTATTTAAAATTGAACAACAGTTTATTGTTTTGTAACAATGTCAGTTGTTAAACTTTGACGTTTCAATTAAAACATGAATTGTAGTTATAACTCAATGCAAATTCAACAGTTGTATTTGGAGTTAAATTATTTTAACAAATAAATTTATTTAATGAAATTTTCTCGATTTTATTTGGTTTTGTACATGTTCATGAGTGAAATGTATTTAATATATACAAAAACAACTAGAAATTGCCACCGAATGAATTTAGTACTCATCATACAGAAATAGTCAAGCTGAATTAAATTGAGAATTCGTCATACAAAAAAGGTTAGATCATTTTCATACCCTTTAAAAATTAAAATAACATGAGAAAGTTTTTAAAATCGGTAATCAAAAATACAAACTTACAGGGTTTTTTTTCCTATTTTTGAAGATAGCTGGCTAATTTGGCTGGCCAATGCTAATGTTAATAGAATTGTTCTAGATAATAACATTAATTAGCAGTTGCTTTATGGTCCTGCTAGTATCACTAAAACGTATCAGTGTCCTAGTGATGGCTTGGGCTGTCTTGTGGTTCAGGTCTTGTGGAGTTGGAGGTGCCAGAGCTGGAGGTAGCCCTCTGTATGGCTGTAGGGCCTGCCTGTTCTATATGGGGCCCTGTGAATGTTGACAGATGCTGTTATTTATGTAAAGCCTCAGCTGCTCTGATTAGGAGCCCATTTCGTTCCCTAAGCCAATTTAAACTATACTGTTTGGTTATGTTGCCGTCAAACTGTTGAAATCCCCTGGCAACATTCCATCAGTTTAGAGGCTTCATTGTTTTAGAATATAAGAATAATTTGAATGAACATAACAGAGGCACTATAGACAGAATCTTAAGTATTTAAAGGAAAATGTTTCTATATTTTAGTATAATAGATAAATATCTGCTGGTTACCTTTATATTCTCGTTCAAAGCATTTGTAAAGTATTTAAATTGATCGAATTCTAATTTCAACTGGGAGAATTTCATTGTGACTGAAAAATTGTCTTTTGAAATTCTCCCAAGTTATACTGTTTATTGATTGTTAGAAGTCCATGAATGGAAATATAAATAGCTGAAGGAATAAAGTGCCACCCAGTGTGGAGCCCATCTGACCTTTGGGACCTGTGAAGCAGAGAAAATTATCACAAACTCCCAAAAACAGCTGCCGACCTCTTATCTGTTTCTTAATTTCAAATATCTATGCTTCCATGTAAATACTAATAAAACATATTGGCTCTTCATTTGTTAAATGGATAATTTAAACTGGTTTTACATTTTTCAATATTAACTAAACTTTTTTCTGGTTCTGTTTTGTTTTTTTCCTTTGAAGTATTAGATTTTAAAAGATCTGCTCTTCCAGGTAAGATGATGTGTTATTTCTTTCAACATTTTCTTAGAACTATACACTTCATGTTACCTTCTAAGGAATCCCCTAAGACTTATTAGTGGAGAAGAAGCCAGAAAACGTATCTGCTTGAAAGATCAAATACAAATACCTACCGTGTTTCCCCGAAAATAAGACCTAACCGGAAAATAAGCCCTAGCATGATTTTTCAGGAGGACATGCCCTGAACATAAGCCCTAATTCATCTTTTGGAGCAAAAATTAATATAAGATCCAGTCTTATTTTCGGGGAAAGACGGTATTTAAGTACACACAAATTAGGAAAAAAGAAACTGAAAAAATTATACTTGGTTTGTGGGAATGTTTTATAAGATCCTCCCACTTCAAAAACTCATAAATATCAAAGATTTAATTGCTTTATCATATGATTACAATATATCGATGGTATCTGGGGTATGGTTTACACTTTTACCTTAAAAAAATAAGATCTTAAAGAAAAATACAAAGAATAAAGAGAAAAACCACCTAAATCTCCAAATCACCGACCAAGTTAACATTTGTAAATCAATCCAAACATCTTTCTATGCAGATATCCACATGCAGATGCACACACATAGGTAAAAAGATAAATAACTCGATGTTACTTGTGAGAAACTGGCTCTAAGTACTAAAAATGAATCACCCAAGGTCACTCAACTAATCAAGTGGCATAGTTGAAGTACAGACCCAAACTTCTAATTTTAAATCACCTTTTCCCCACTGTTAATTCTTTTACTTAAATGATGTCCACTCGTTCCAGGCTCATTCAGCTATTATTCATTGAGGCTAATTCCTACATCTGTCATGGTCTACCAATACACAGGGAGGCACATACACATAGTCCCTGATATCCAGGACAATTGTCTTAGTCCATTCGGGCCACTATGACAACATACCATAGACTGGGTGGTTTATACAACAAACATCTATTTCTCACATTTCTGGAGGCCGGGAAGTCCATGATCAAGACTGAGGCAGATTTGGTGTCTGGTGAGGGCCCACTACCAGGTCGCAGACTGCTGACTTCTCACTGTAACCTCTCTTGCTGGGAGGGAGAAGGCAGCTCTCTGAGGTCTCTTTCCTGAGGGCACTAATCCCATTCATGAGGGCTCCCCCCTCACGACCTCATCACCTCCCAAAGTCCCTACTTCCTGATACCATCACATCGGGGATTAGGTCTCAGCATATGAATTCTGAGGGCATTCAAACATTCTGTCTATAGCACTAGCCTTGGCTCCTTGCCTTTACCTCAAGCAGATGCAAATTAGCCTACTGGCAAGAAATAATTCTTCTGTACCTTTCCTACTTTTGCGTGCCAGTGCTCCAGTTACCCAGGCCGAGCCAAAGCCCTAGGCACAGCCCACAGAGGCTGTTGCTGACTCAGTTCTTTCCCAGGCCAGCACAACCAGCCTGAGCTCTTCTATCCCGGGAATTTGAGGTGTCTATATAATGGGTGGGGTGGATGGCAATACAGCAGGGCTCCGGGGCTCTGCCATTACAGGGTGTGCCCACTTCCTAAGGAAGTGTTCAGGCTAACAACGGGATCTCTGAGGGGCTAGGTCCTGGAGGGCTGGCAGTGTGGGTACGGAGCTAGTTTGGGGACACTAGCAAAGCGGAGGGCTGCAGAGGGACCTATGTATCATACTACACTGAAGAATCAATGCTGGGTCGATGACTTCAGTTAAATACTTGACATCTTTAGGTTTTAGTGGGATTTTTAGTTAAAAACGTCAGGATTGGAAAGCATTTTCCAAGACCCTCCTACAAAATGAGGGCTGAGTGATTCACATATACTTAGAACAATTGAAATAAATCATTGTTTAGTGGGAAACTACTAAAGCCAAGAAATTATATACTGTTAGTGGAAGGACACTAGAATTTTTGTGAAGAGAGTCACAAAATCTGATTAAGACGACAAAAAAAGTGTGAAACAAAGCGACTGGGGGTTTCATTTATTTAGTCTGCGGTCATCTCTATGTGGTAAGAAAATGCAAAAGCCATGGCCTAGAACCTGTGAGCCCAGGATGCAGAGGGAGATCTGCCCATGGAATGTTCCAGTACGTGGACATTTCTGACCTTCTTTGCATACGTTTTATCCCAAGTGTGTTCTGAAGAGGTCTTATACCATGAGATGTTTTGTAGAAACCGATTCTAGAGTCAATTAAGTTTGGAAACTGCATAATACATCTTATATCTTGGAAAAGGCCCTGGAAAATGGCGCTGTTGTTTCCAAAACTAACCCGGATCCCAGGACTCGTTCTTCCTGTAATACATAGAATGCTTTGGCACAACATTTGGGAAATGTTGCTGTTATAGTCGCACTTCAAACCCTGCTGTGGGGTCTCTGTCCAGGTGAGGGGGCCTGGATCACTTGTGAATGTGAGAATTCTAATGAGAGAGAGAAAAAGAGGCACTGTGGTCTCTGTCCACTTTCCTCAGACCCATACTTAACCTGTACTCTCAGAGCTTACCTTTTTGAGAAAGGTAAGAAGAGGGAGAAGGAAAGATAAAACCAAGAAAAGTAAGCCTAAAATAATGACAGTTTTCTCCTAAAAACCTATACTGGCCGGTCTATATGTCTACTCCACGGCCAGCTCACAACAAAGGGTCTTTTCTCAGCAGATAGTGGCCTGGACCTTGTTCCCCACACCACAGTACCAACCCCGTTGCATTGTGACTTGCCAGCGTCTTTGACCTTGGCCCATACAAAGAAATGGTAAGTTGGGGTACCATTAAGAAAACATTGGCCAACATATCCAGGAATCCCTGAATCTTATCATTGATCCTCCCCATGCCATCCCTGCAGGCGGTATAAGCTCCTGTGTACCCACCCTCACCGCCACACACACACACCCTGAAACACCAGCGTGAGGGAATGGTCATTACTTGCTGGAACTTGCATTTTAAAGCTGCACTGCAGAACACTAGTGCCCTGACTAGATCCCCACAGACTCAGGTTCCCACAGGAGTCTAGTCTGAGAAGCAGACCCAAAGGCCTCTGTCTACTTCTGTCTGGGAGCCTGAATCCAAATTGTGAATTTTGCCTCTATAATGCAAAGAAAGGCCAGAGCACCTCTGCTGGTGAGAAGAAGCAAAAGATAAGGAAAAAGCAAGTTTGATCCAGTGACTGCCAAGGGGCTCATGGGAGAACGTGAGGAGGGAACACAGGCAGAGGATGCTCCTAGCAGAGCTGCCTCCAGACTCATCTCACTCACAGGGAGAAGAGACAGCAGAGAAACCCTGGCCTTTATTTTGGAGGGGGCCATCTGGGCAGGCTGCTACTCTGGTTTAGGGGGCTTAATCCACCCAACCTCCAGCAGTCAACCTCCTCTTGGGAGTGAAATAAAGAGAGATAAAAGGATAAACACAGGTGGGAGGACAGTTTTTTCTCCACCAGAGCCCAACAACATCTTTCTTGTAAGTAGAGTTTGAATTCCTTTTCCCTCAATTAATTTTATTTGCTTGTATCCTTACTACCTTTCAGTTCATTTACACACTGTATTAGTTATCTATTGCTGTGTAACAAATGACCCCAAAACTTAGTGGTTTAAAGCAGCAAAAATTTATCTTACAGTTTATGGGTCAGGAATCCAGCCATGGCTCCAGCCACTCACAAGGCTGCAATCAAGCTATGGGCTAGGCTTCCAGTCACCTTATAGCGAGACTCAAGGTGGGTTCACTCCCAAGCTCCCTCAGTGATTGTTAGCAGGATTCACTTTCTTTAGGACAGTTAGACCTTGCTTCCTTGCTGGCTGTTGGCCAGAGGCTACCCACATGGGCCTCACCACAGGGCACCTCACAACATGGCAGCTGGCTTCATCCTAGCAGGCAAGTGAGAGAGCAAGAGAGGAGTGGGAGCAAGACAGAAGTCCCAGTCTTGTATTTTAATCTCAGAAATGATGCTTCACCACTTTCGCCATATCATCTTAGTTAAAAGCAAGTCACTAGGTTCAGCTCACTCTCAAGAGGAGGAGATGATAACAAAAGTCTCATGATGATTAATTTTGTGTGTCAACTTGACTGCGCCATGGGGTGCCCCGATATTTCGCCACCCATTATTCTGGGTGTTTCTGTGAGTGTATTTTTGGATCAGATTACATTTAAATCAATAGACTGAGTAAAGCAAGATTCTCCTTCTTAATGTGGGTCAGCCTCCTCCAGTCCATTGAAGAGCTGAATAGTACAAAAAGCCCGACCTTCCTCCAAGTAAGAGTGAACTCTTGCTGCCTACTAGCCTTCAAACTAAGATACTGGGTTTTTTCTGCGTTTGGACTCAGACTGACACATTGGCTCTTCCTGGACCTCAAGTCTGCCAGACTTTGAACTGGAGCTATACTATTTGCTTTCCTGATTCACAGTCCTTCAGACTCAAACTGGCACAATATTGGCTCTTCTAGGCCTCCAGCTTGCTGACTCACCCTGCAGGGCTTGGGACTTGCCAGCCTCTATAATCTTATGAGCCAATTCCTTATAATAAACCTTTCTATAGTTATATAGATAGAAGATGGAAAGAAGGGAGGAAGGGAGGGATGGAGAGATGGAAGAAGGGAGGAAAACATAGATACATCCTATTAGTCTGTTTCTCTGGAGAATTCTGACGAACACGGCGTGAGTACCAGGAGGCAGGGATCACTGGGCGCCATCTTGGAAGGCTGCCTTCCATGTACTATTAGGAATTTTATATCCTGTCTCCCTACTTAGAGAATTATGATCTAGAGTCTAAGGATTTCACTGTGTATACTTTACGTCCCATTTATCTTGATTTCAATTCCTCCTCCACTGTCGTGTACCACCATGTCTAGAAAAATTATCAATGCACCAAAGACATACATGAAGTCCTGATCAATTGCAATGCCAACTAGAAAGGCAGGAACTAATTACGTTTAAGTATTGAATATTAAATAGGCATAAGTTAAAAATCTTTTTCTTCATCAAACCAAAACAATTTCCCAAATATCCATCTACTATACCAGAACAGTATTCAAAGGAAATTGAGTGGCCTTCATTAAATGATAAACTAGCATTATAACAGAATTTTCTTCTCTTGGTGAATCCTGGAAATTATTCCACTATTTGCAATGGTTGGTGGGAGGGTTGAGTATTGACTTGTTAACTCTAACTTCTTTATGTCAAAGCTGACTAAGACAAATTAATGAAATTAATTTCTAAAATAGTAAGTATATGATTCTCTTTTTTTTTTCTTTGTAAAGTTGGTTCATAATTTTCAGTAACAAAGCAGCTTAAATCTCTGGTAACAGTTGATTTACTGTCAATTTACTGAATTTACCTGGTTGCCCATTAACTGATTTGGTTTACAGATTATCCTAACAGGCCCATAAAATGAGATTATCTTCCTTGTAGATAGACTTTTTTCCCAGAGAGCCTTGGTAATGAGGAGGCAGCTGATAAGATCTGGTGATAGATATCTGAGTGGGAGGAGCGGTTTTGATTAAATTAGGAACATGAAACCTGTAGTGTTTCTCTCCTCCCCCACTAGACCACCAAATCCCAAAGATTGGTTCCATCTGCTGCAGAGGAACTAGTCAATGCACTAATCAGAACTAATCAGAACTACCCAATGCACTAATCAGAACTACCCGCATCCCACTATTCCTGGAACAATATCACAGGTCATTGTAGCACCTTCACCAAATTTAACCTATAAACAAGTTAATCTGTGATGGGTTAATAAGGAATTTACTAGTTTGAGGTGTGTTTGTTTTTTAACTGACCATAAAATACCTGTAGTAAGATGCTCAGAACTTCAATGTACACTTCAATGAACTTTTCCATATGTAACCACCAACCACATCAAGGTGTAGAACATGTCCGCCACCCAGGGGGCTCCTTCATGTTCCTTCTCAGTCAGTACCCACATTCCAAAGGTAACCAGTGTTCTTCTGACTTCTATCACCATGGGTTAGTTTTGCCAGTTCGTGAACTTCGTGTGAATTAAATCATATAGGATGTACTTTTCTGTGTCTAGATTCTTTTGTTCAGCATGATATCTGAGAGATTCACCCATGCAGCTACATATAGAAATAGTTTGTTACTATCGCTGTACAGTATTTTAATATATGGACGTACTTAAATTTATGTATGCAATCAATAATTGATGGATATTTGCGTTGTTTTCAGTTAGGGTCTATTATGAATAAAACTGCCATGAACATTCTTGTAGATGACTTTTGATGAACAGACACATGCTCATTTCTCCTAGGTAAATATCTAGGAGTGGAATTTCCAGGTCACCATAGACAGTTTTCTCAAGTGGTTGAAGCACTTGATACAATAACAAGCAGTGTGTGAGAACCCAGTTATATCATGTCCCAGCATGGACGCCCTGGGAAGCAGGCTCTGCAACAGAGCTTAGTGAGCAGCATGTTTATTACGGAGTGCCCTTGGTATGAACTCCTGGGAGAGCGAGTATTAGGAAGTAAGATTGGACAGAGGGAGACGTTAAGCTGCACTGCAGGGCCAACAAGCTGGGAGTGGGGGTGGGGAGTTAGAATGGCCCCTCAGAATCATGCCACATTGGGCCAAGTTGACTAGTCCTTTGTGCCCTCCATCTATCAGCCACTGTGACTTTGAATGAGATGCAGCCAAGGCAATCTCTGAAGGATTGGAGACAGCGGCTATCAGCACTCTCAGCAGCTGGGGCAACAATCACTTCATTGAGAGGAGATCCAGGCGATGCCTCCCAGTATCTACCAACTCCACACACCCACACACATACCTAGCGCTGTCAGTGTTTTCCATTTTAGTCATTCTAGTGGGTGTGTAGTGGCATGTCATTGGGGATTTCTCTTTGTATTTCTCTAAAGTCAATAATATTCATGTGCTTATTAGCCATTGGTTATCCTCTTTTCTGAAGTCTTTTTTTTTTTAATTTATTGGGGTGACAATTGTTAGTAAAATTACATAGATTTCAGGTGTGCAATTCTGTATCACATCATCTATAAATTACATTGTGTGTTCACCACCCAGAGTCAGTTCTCCTTCCATCACCATATATTTGATCCCCCTTACCCTCATCTCCCACCCCACAACTCCCTTACCCTCTGGTAACCACTAAATTACGTTCCCCAGATTAATTTTCAAAACCCCGTGGCCATCTTGTGGTTACTGATTGTTTTCTAATCCCCTCACCTTCCCCCTTACCCCCACCCCCCCGCCCATCTAGCAACCCTCAGTTTTTCCTCTTTGTCTCCAAAACCGTTTCTGATTAGTTCATTCACTTATTCTTTTCTTTAGATTCCGCATATAAGTGAGATCATATGGTACTTATCTTTCTCTGTCTGACTTTTGCCCACTGTTTAAATGGGTTGTCTTTTCCTGGTATATTGGTAGGAATGCCTTATATTTTCTAGATACGTATTTTTAAATATACTATCCCAGTCTTCAATTGGCCTTTTCACACCCTTGTTTGATGGAGTCTTTTCCTAAACAGAAGTCCTTAATTTTAATGAAGTCAATGTACCAATCTTTTCTTTCGTGGTTAGTTATTTTTGTATTATTTTAAAGAAATCTTTTTTTATTTCAGGGTTGTTCTCAACCTCCAGTCCCTCAACAATATGATGAATTGATCATATGTGTAGAATAATTACTTTAATCATACAGGTTTGTTGAACAAATATACAGCTACCATCATGAATTAGTCTTTGCTTCATATTATTAATGAAATATTAAAACATTTAGTTGACAAGTTTGGTTCTTGGCCAGTGTTTTCCTAAATGCATTTCACCAAGCACTAAGTCTTGAATAGGAAAAAGGATTCCATGATCAAGTAAGTTTGAGAAACACCTGGTTAAAGGAGTGTTTAGTATTCTAATGTGCATTATGTAACTTAAAGAGAGGTGGTAGATGCATTCTACCTCCAAATTATTTGAACCACAGAATGGTTTTCTCCTTGGAGCATTTCGCAGGACTAATGCTTCACAGGTCACTAGTTTAGTAAATACATCTAAGACAAAGGTATGTTGTCCAACAAAAATAGAGGCTAAAAAAACCTGAATCTAAGAGTCCATAGTTATATTTTAAAATGTCACTAACAATAAGGAGAAATAAGCCATTTTTATATATCCATGAAAAATCCTTTTTATACTAGTTAATAAACATGGAAAGATTGATAGAATGAGAAAGTCATCATTTGCAATCCCCCACATTAAAGTAAATGTAAGCAAGGTTGCTAAGACCATTGGGTAGAAATGTTATGGGGAAACAGGACATTCCCATGGTCCCAATGCATCATTCCACAAATTACTTCTTAACCACTAGGCGAAAGAGGTACCTTTACCGTGGAAAAATCTAGCTGACACCAACTGAATCAACTGATCAGCTTTAGCACTAAAATAGAGCAAGGGCAGGGTCTCTAAACAACCATTAATCAGAGACAAACGACCAGTAAATCAAGATGAGACAAAGAGACCAGGCAGAACCGGCCAAAACCAAGATGGCGACAAAAGCCACCAAGTAACATCCAGCCAGCCACATTATATGGTCATTATAATACATGCCCATGGTAAATGAGACTCCCACCAGAACCATGACAACTCTGGAGAAGACCATATAAGGATTTAAAAAAGGGATGTATCTCTAATTCCCGGAAAAACCCACCCCTTCTGGAAACTAATAGGAATATCCCTCCCACTTACTCCCATACTAAAAAGCTTAACTCATAAAAACCACAGCCGCAGAGAGGATGGGGCTGCTTCTCCCTCAGAGGCAACCTGTGCTCTGCCTATGGAGTCGATCTTTATTCAATAAACTCCTTTCGCTTCATTTCCTGGCTCACGTTTGCATTCTTACCTGCACAAAGCCAAGGATCCGCTTTTCCTGTGATAGTTGCACCAACAATGGGATCAAAATCTATCATGGACCTCTGCTGTGATGCAATGGGAAGCACTTAATGTGGCATTCTTGCCCAAAATATCTAATCTGAATCAAATCATGGGAAAGCAGTCAAACAAATCCACGTCATTCCACATTCTTGTGGAATGTGACATTCCGCAAGAATAGGTCTGGATGCTGCAAAAATGATTGTGTCAAAAGATAAAAACAGTGAGGTGAGGAGTGGTGCTGTTCTATATTTAAGGAGAGTAAAGAAACATTTTGAAGAAAAGAAAAATAACGGACACAATGCCTCAACATTTTTCCTGCTTCCTGGTCCTTCACATGTACAATATGGCTCCACTGGCAAATTTTTCTTGCACACAGAAAGTCTCAAAAGACTGGAAAATGGACCCCGCCTCTATGGGAGTGCAGCAAAACTCTATGTGCGGATCTCTGTAGAAAGAGCCAGTCTTTCCCCTGATCTAGCAATTTGGAACCTCCTTCCACTGCAGGTTGTACTACACTTCTTTCCTGTTCAGAATCACTGAATTAAGTTAGGGCTTTTCCTCACACAGGAGTAATACCCATGTTATTTGCTGCTCAAAGAGCTGGACTCCTGGTTTTCGGCTGACCAACACAGATTACAGAGAGCCCAGGTTGCTGCTCTGCGGCCAAAGCGAGAGCAAATAAGTAACTAGGGAGTTCATCCCGAGACCTGAGTGAAAGATTTAGGATAGATCTCAATTGTCCCTTTAAACCAATTCAGTTTCATTCCGCAATTCCTCCCCCCACCCTCCCTCCCTCCCTCCTTCCCTCCTTCCCTCCTTTCTTTCATTCCTTTTTTTTGCTTCATTTGCCACCAGTATCTTCCATGGCACCATGTGGCAGACAGTAACCTCACTGGGTGGTTGATCATAAATTCCTAACGGGCAGGTCACAGTGAGTAGTCACACCCCAGGCATAGAACTTCTTTTATAAATCAATCAATCAATCAATCAATCAGGGTTATCTTTGCTTGAAGCAAGCCCTGTCCATTGTTTCTGTGAACCTAGGTTAACACCCCTTTGAAATGCCTCCTTTTAGACCCCTCCATGTAACACGTGACCACCCTCAACAGAGCACCTAAGCTGTTATCCAATCCCCGCCTTGCTTTCTGCCACGTTCCTGCAATCTTCCTTACCTTCCCTCCTTAATTTCAAACACATAAAGGAAACTGCAAAACTGTCACTCTCCAGAACCTTTGAGATCTTGCTTCCCAGCAATTGCTGGTAGTTTGGGCTCAAATAAACTATTACAAAAATTATCTACAGGTTTGGATGCTTCTTCTGTCTACAGGTGGTTGCTCCGATTGTTTATTCTAGCTATGGCTAGGAAAGTCAGCTGACTTCAGCAATGCCCCACGTTTTCATTCACCATTCAGGAACAAGTGATTTGTAACTAAAACAAAACAAAATTTTAAAAAATGCCTTCATTCGTACCACTACTATTCATTGTATAATTTTTTAAAACGGCAAACTTTTTCCCCACAAATGGTGCGTAGAACAAAACCTATTTCTCAGTATTGATTTTCAACCAGTACAACAGTGATAGTTAATATTTGTCATAGTGTATGTTGGGAGTCCTCTATTAGAACCTCTAAGAGCTGTCCAGGGCCATGGCCTTGGGCTGGGTGGGAAGGGCAGAAAAAAGCCCAGGGCCCATACACAGGACTGTTGGGATACTGGAACCTGGCTAGGGAACCAGGGCAGATGCTTCTTGGGACTCAAGCAAGAGTCTTTTCAGGGTAAGTCCTGGCAGGAGTCCTCCATGGGGAAATGTGATACTAAAAAGTGGAAACCCTAAAATAATGGCTGGTCTTCTCATCCTCACATGAAGGAATTTCAAAGAGTAGCAAAAGAATAAAGATTTTCTTGTTTTAGTCCATCTGCACAGTTCCTAACGTTCCTTCGAGATGACTGTGTCTTCTTTTCTTTCTCCTTACAATAAGTTGTCAGCCTCAGTACTGAAAAATACATTGTCTGACATACCAGCACATTAATAGCTTAGAAAAAAGTAATTAAAGGTAAAATGTACTAGAACTGAACAATATAAGATAACCTAGTCACTCACTTTTAATTACATTTGGATGGATTCTTTGTTGCCATAGAAACTCTATCTTTGGAAATTTTGGAGGCAGGGATCTCCTCCAAGTTTCAGTTTTGCATCTTAAGGAAATGTCTTGTTCTATTTATGAGTTTAGAAGCTGTGTTGCAACTTTCCATTGGAATAACATGCACACTTGGCTATTGTCAATTGTGCAAAACAGTTCATATAAAAGGCATTGTTTGCTTTTCATTGTTATAAAATATTACAAATTTTACTGTTACAAAATAATTACAAACTATTTCTATATGAAACTATTGCTTTATTGTCTGTAGGTTGATTCATTTAATTTCTATGTTCAGTAAGGCAGCCACTAGCCACCTCCGCATATAGCTATGTAAATTTATGTTAATTAAAATTAAATAAAGTTAAAATATAATTCTTCAGTAGCACTAGTTGAATTTCAAGTCACACTAGCCACAGTTTAAGTTCTCAATAGCCTTAGGTAGTTAGTGGCTATGTATAAGACAGTGTAGCTATAGACCATTCCCACCATCGCAGAAAGTCCTATTGAATGCCACTATATTAGAATAACAATTACCTGTATCAGACCTATTCCGTTTTCTTTGCTCAGAAACAAGAGATTAAGAACACATGCATGGCTAGTTTTATGAGTATGCAACCTGTGTAGTCATAAATGGCTTTGCACTTAAGAAGGACCCCATGCTTGGTTTAATGCTCCGTTGTCACATTTTTTAAATTCTTAATAATTTTAACAAGGGACTCTGCATTTATGCACTGGGCTCCTCAAATTATGTAACGAGTCCTGCACATATAAGACAGAGCTCAGATGCTGAGTTCTTTGTTTCTGTTCTCTTGCAATTTGTTCTTTTTCCATCTCCTTTCCTATAATCTTTAGAAAGTTAGAAAAGACAGTTGATACATGGGATAGAATTCAAGTGCCTGGAATCCTTTAGGCCATTTCATCAGAGAACCTCTTCAGGGATTCAGCTTTTAATAATGTCTGTTCTCAGGAATTCCAGAAGCCTAAAGCTGTGTACTGACACCTCTAACATTCAGAGAAAGTTGCATTCTCTTTTGAACAGGTGTTTTCTAACCTGGATACTGAGTTGCCCACAGTGGAATTCCTTTCCCTTAAACAGCCTTGTCAGAGCTCAGGTTTAAGCTTTAGTCTCATTAGTTTTATTCATCATCCATTCACTCCTCTATTCTCACAATCATTCGTTCAACAAATATGAAGCATCTGTTATATACAAGACTTTGTTATAGGTCTGAATAAAAAATTATGTGACACACACCTACTGTGGCCATTTGGTAAATTATGAGCTGCAATTAACCCAACATTAACAACAGATACAGGAGGAAAAATCAAATGCACCCTGAGTATCATCAAAGATTTATTAGCTACTCTGCATGTTTCCATGGTCACATTAAAACAAAAACAAGAAAAATAGGATGACTATAGCACCAATTCCGACATGTATTATGTTATGAAGGAGGTTCTCTTCCAACCAAATTTTGGTTAGTTTTTTTTTTTCCAAAATATGTACCTACTAGAAAAAAAGAAAAAAAAATCCCAGCTAACAATAGTGTTAGTAATAATAATACAGTAAATGCCCAAGTCATTTTTGTTTACAGATGCGTTTCTGAAAAATTTTATTCTTAATTATGTTTGAGTTAAACTAATATTTGCATTGATGTTTCATTCTGTGAGCTTGCATGACCTAGGTATGTACCAAATAACAGAGAAAAGACAGTATGTGATTAAGCTGGCCAATAAAAATTTGCAATGCTACAGAGAGCCATGCTAAGAATTGAAATGTCATTTTTAAAAGTATTTATCTCTCCTTTCAGTATTTTAGGGGCTTGCAGAAAAGCATACCACATAAATTGACTAGGAAATAAAGCAAAGGGAATATAAAGTAGAAACACTAGGGGGGAAAAAAGGAGGTAAACTTACTGTTCGCAATGCATGCCAAATGTCATGTAGTTTTGAAAGCTGAGCTCTTCATACTTGATTCTGAATTCCCTGGAAGCCAAAGTCAAGGGGAAAACAAACTATGTGATTTTAAATGTCCTTGAGATAAAGATAACCATTCTGGAGATTTGTTCCAGATGTTTCCAGGGATCCCCATAAAGGGCACACTGTATGATGTAGCAAATAATACCTTCAACTACATAGTGGGGACTATTCTGTTGTTAGTCTTATAATCCCTGTCACTCATTTATTTTTTTCAATGCTTAATGTTTATAGAAAAATTTTCTGAATTTTCATCAAAGAGGTAGGTTTTAAAATATTCTAGTTGGAGAATTACAGGAAGATGAGGGGTTTTGTTACTTTCAGATTTCAGGCACAGTGATAATACCAACTGATAGTAAGCGAACTTTTTTTTTTTAATTTTATTTTTTAATTTATTGGGGTGACAATTGTTAGTAAAATTACATAGATTTCAGGTGTACAATTCTGTATCACATCATCCATAAATCACACTGTGTGTTCACTACCCAGAGTCAGCTCCCGTTCCATCACCACACATTTTTAAAAGAGGTGAATGAGGAAAGGACTCTTGTGAGGTGCCTCAGAGTTTAGGGGTTGAGGTTATTTTACACACAGACCTTTCTCAGATCTCTCATTATAGGGAGAATGGTGTAGGCTGAAAGTGCAGGAATAAAAGAAGACATAAAAGGAGAGCAGGGCGGGAAGACACATTAGGGAGCAGAAAGCAGTCGTGAGAAATTAGGCCTGTTGGATTTAGGATCCCACACAGGACACCGAGAACGTCCTGAGGGAAAATGCTAGGCATTCAACAGAAGCAGAGACAGAGTCAATCCATGGGTTCTCTGGGCATGATACCAGGGCAATATGTGTGGGTTATTAAACCCGTGTGTGTGTGTGTGTGTGTGTGTGTGTGTGTGTGTGTGTGTGAGACCTTTTTATTATTTAGATAAAATTGACATATGGCATTGTATTCATTTCATGTATTTCTTAATAGACTTAGGTTTTTAGAGCAATTTTAGGTCCACAGAAAAAATAAGCAGAAGTACAGAGAGTTCCTACATACTCCCTGCCCCCACATATGCACAACCTCCCCCACTACCAACATCTCACACCAGAGTTATACTACACATTTGTCACAATCAATGAACCTACAGGGACACATCATTCTCATCCAAAGTCCATAGCTTATATTAGGGTTCACTCTTGGTGGTGTACCTTCTATAGATTATGACAAATGTATATAATGAATGACATGTATTCACCATTATAATCCCATATATATATTTTTAATTGGGGTATAATTGACATATAACATTATATTTGTTTCAGGTGTACAACATAATGATTCGATATTTGTATATATTCCAAAATGATCACCACAATAAGCCCAGTCAAGACTGTCACCATACATAGCTACAAATTTTTTTTCTCACAATGAGAATTTTTAAGATCTACTGTCTTAACAACTTTAGTAACTTTCAACATACAGTATTGTATTATTAACTATAGTCACTGTGCTGTACTTTACATCTTCATTACTTAGTTGTTTTATAATTGGAAGTTTGTATTTTTTAACCACCTTCACCCATTTCATCTATCCCCAACACCTAACTCTGCCAATCACCGATCTGTTTTCTGTATCTGTGAGCTTGTTTTTGTTTTTTTGGTTTGTGTGTGTATGTGTGTGTGTGTGTGTTTGGATTTCACATGTAAATAAGATCACGTGGTGTTTATCTTTCTTTATCTGACTTGTTTCACTTAACATAATGCCCTCAATATACATCCATATTGTCACAAATGGCAAGATTTCATTCTTTTTATGGCTGAATAATATTCCATTGTGTGTATGTGTGTATATATATATATATCTCACAGTTTCCTTATCTATTAATCCATCAATGACAAGCTCATATATTTTTGTCCTTGGGAAATCCCACTTCCCTGTAGTCCTGTGGCTAGACTTGACCATGAGGTTATCAAGAGCTCAGCATATGAGAATAGCCAGAACCAAGTGCTCTCGTTCCACAGCAGAAATCAGTGGGTTCTAGGGCACTGGAGTTGGGTAGACGGTGGATTTTCAGTTCAAGAGCTTTTTCCTTATTAACTGCAAGGTTGACTTTCTTTAGTACTGGTCTGTAAAACTATACATTCTAGTGGAAGGTGGAAATAGCATGTATAACAAAAAATAATGGACGGTGAGATAAATCTAATTAGGAAAAGCCAATTATAATCTTACCTCAGAGGACTGAGATACTTAGGGAAATGAATTGAATTTTAAAGTTAATTAGGCAATAATATATTGCACCGTTTGTTGAAAATCTTTTTAAAAATTTATGAGTTCATTACAGACTTACAATAGCCACAAGTTTCCAAGTTTCAAATCTATATACATGCTTCCATTAAATTGGCCATGAAAATGTTGAAAACTAAAAACTGACAAATTGCCAAAGTCAAGGTGCGATTTCCACTAACTGATTTATCCCTATAATTTACTACAGTTTAAAACACACATCCACAATAACTAAAAGGCAAAATACTAGAAATAATTTTAGTATGGTAAAGGACAAAAGAAAGAGAATGTCCTTATAATTACCATATCATCAATATTTAACACTGTGCTAGAAGTTTTACCAGATTCAATAAATAAGAAAAAATAAGAAATAGTAGAAATTAAGAACAAATATATTTCAGATACACAATTGTCTATTTGAAAAACCTTAGAAAATCAACTAGGAAACTATTTTAACTAAAAGGAACACAAATAAATATAGACAAATCAGTGCCAATTGCTATAAACAATAAAAATATAATAAAGAAAGGATGTCACTCATTATTGCAAAAAAAAAAAGGCAGACAAACAAATAAAAACCTTAACAAGAGAGGTGAAGAAGCTATGTCACAGAAAACCACAAAACTAAATTAGGTACCAAAGAGATATCTTGACAAAATGTTGCTGGAGGATCCAATACTATTAAGATGTTGTTTTTCTTGAATTTAACGTGTATTTTTAATACATTAGTCAAAATGCCAATTTTGAGGGAATTGATAAAATAATTATGATATTCAACTGGAAAATAAATGAAAAGGAAAAGATCAGATATTTTAATAATGTAGAGAAATGCTGGAAAGGTGGATGTTGGGTACCTGATCTTAAAGTGATGAAAAATAAATAAAATGTTGTATATGTTTTAGAGTCAGACCTGGCTGAAACTACCAACCCTTATTATCTTGGGTGAGTAGTTATACTTTTCTAAGACAATTTCTTCATTTAGAAAATTATTATAATTATATGTATAAAGCAATATATAATTATATGTAATATATATAATAAAGTATGGTTTGAATTAAAAGAGATAATTTTCTTTCTTAACACAATACCTGCCACTTTTTTACTGTATTATTATTGTATTAGGTAACAGAACCTTTAGAGATACATGTTCCATGAACCAAAAGAGGGTCATTTTCCAAACCTGCCTGATAAAACAAATAATTTATAATGAAGCCATTTTATAAATCTTTACAGACTACAATAGTAGTTATTGCTAGTAATGATGTGGTGAGGTGGACCGTAGAGTGAAAAATGGTACAAAATTACTGAAGAGTAATTTAACAATACCTCTCAAGAGCTTCCAATATGTTTCTACTCTGTGATACAATAATTTTATTTCTAGGAATCTAACCTAGGAAGAAAATGGATAAGGGCAAATGTGTTAATTGCAAATATATTAATTACAGTATAATCTCAATTTTGTAAGATAAAATCATGTAGCTATCTATATCTGCATATGACAGAAAGGAAATATAATGTATTATAAATACATTAAATATAATATAAATAATATAATAATATATATAAATATATATATTTATATTATAATAATATAAACATAATGTATAATGTATTTGAATTTCTGAGGATTCAAACTCAAGATCTTACAGAGCCTTGGGTTGTCAATTTAAACATCATTTGCACATCACGGTAAATAAAAGCCTGGTTATTTTCACTTTATGGCTTTCTGTGTACTTTTCAAATAGGAGTTTGTGACAATAAATGTTATAAGTATACTACTGAACAAAGATAGATTACAATACGTTGGGAATCTCCTGTATTGGATCAGAAACAAATAGAGGCAGATTTTGCTGAGCCCACTGATTGTGTGGCTATACACAGAGGACTTAGACATTGAAAATGACTCTGCTTTGGACAGTTGCCTTGAAAAGTGAATAAAAATCAAATACTGTGGCATTTTTATTTTGGTTGTTTGTGTTGTAATTGTACACATTGACCTTTTGAAAGTCAGAAATCTCCAGGGCCCAGGCAAATAGAACATAGCGGAACATATTTTATATCCATACCCATTGTCTTTAAAGCATTTGACAGATGAAAAGCATCTTGAGTGAGAATTCATGAGGGAAAAAAAAGAAAATACTTAACGCAAATAAAATATTCAGAAGTCTGTAGAGAAATTAATTTTAAGAAGGAGAATCAATATGAAAAGCACAGTACTATTTGGCACTGATCTCCCTGACTTTTTTGACCCTGGGCAGAGGGACAATGTTGATAGAAGAGGAGCTAAAACATTGACTGCTGGCATGTGGTTGTAAATTTTGGTCCAAAGTTGTGTGAGTTAATCATCTAGGGGGAGAAAAGAGATAGCATTTAGTTTTGGCAAAAAGAGCTGAAGAGTTTGCAGAACAGTGGGCCTGGACAATGAAAACCTTGGCCCAATGGTAGAAGGCAGAAACTATAAAATCAAACAATCCAAGGGTTGAAAGAGTCTTGAGAGGTCTTCTTGTTTATCCATTAGAGGTGAGTGCTAATTAATCAACCCACTGTTGTGGCCTGCTCTAATTGAAGGATTTCTCAGAAGCCATTCCCAACCTCTCTTAGAAACCAGTTACAAAAATTAAAAAGAAAAACTTCCAGCCTAGGTTTTGCACAATATTGAACAAGTATCTCAAGCACTATCTGCTAAAGATAAATCAATTTGTTTTTTTTTTTTGTTTTTTTTTTTAAATTTTCTTAGTTTTATGGTGCGATTAGGGATGATACGCAAAATGTCTTTATTCTTTGCTTTTGTACTCATAGGCTTATCATGCATATACACTGCTTTCCATTTTTATTAATTTTAGTAAAATGCATGAATCCATCTCACTTTTTTTTTTTTTTTAATTTATTGGGGTGACAATTGTTAGTAGAATTACATAGATTTCAGTTGTGCAATTCTGAATCACATCATCCATAAATCACACTGTGTGTTCACCACCCAGAGTCAGCTCCCCTTCCATCACCGTACATTTGATCCCCCTCACCCTCATCCCCCACCCCCCAACCCCCTTACGCTCTGGTAACCACCAAATTACGTTCCCCAGATTAATTTTCAAACCCCGTGGCCATCCTGTGGTCACCGACTGCCCTCCAATCCCCTCACCCTCCCCCCCACCCCCCACTCCCCCCGCCCATCTAGCAACCCTCAGTTTTTCCTCATTGTCTCCCAAACAGTTTCTGATTAGTTCATTCACTTATTCTTTTCTTTAGAATCCGCAAATAAGTGAGATCATATGGAACTTATCTTTCTCTGTCTGACTTATTTCACTTAACATAATGTTCTCTAGATCCATCCATGTTGTTGCAAATGGTAAGATTTCTTTCTTCTTTATGGCTGCATAATACTCCATTGTATAAATGTACCACAGTTTCTTAATCCAGTCATCTACCGATGGGCATTTTGATAAATCAATTTGAATTCACTTTAATTTAAATGTAAATGGCACATACCACTGCGAAGAAGTTATCAGAAAACCAAACATTTAAAAACAATTCAACATCCAGTTTCCTTCTTGCTCGTGACAGAGCATTCCCCCATTTTAAAACCATCATTTAACCTTGGTAAATTCTATATTTCTTCATTATTTTTCATTAGCCTTAGTATCATAGAACTTGAAGGTAACCTGAATATCACCTCATCAAAACCCTCAGTTTTATTATCCATGAGGATACCAAATCCCAGAAGTTTATAACTAACCATGACTTATAGATATCCCACAGTCAAAAATGCTTCATCCAAATTGAGCTTATTGTGGTACAGTAAATTTCTTCTTTTTCCTGTATCCTCTCTTTTAAATAATAGTAGAAGTTTTCATTATCTTAGTTACCTTAACTCTTTTCCTTAAACCCAATTATCTGTCATCTTCATCGATCCATCCATCCATCCAGCCAGCCAGCCAGCCAGCCAGCCAGCCATCCAGCCAGCCAGCCAGCCAGCCAACCAACCAGCCAACCAACCAACCAGCCAACCAACCAGCCAACCAGCCAGCCAGCCAGCCAACCAGCCAACCAACCATCTTTCCACCTATTTATCCATCAAATCTTTATTTGGCGTTGACTACATAAAGATACTGTGCTTGGCTCTTTGGACATAAAGATTAAATGGAATAAGTCTCTTCTCCCCAGACCTTGGACAAGAGGCAAAAGGGTGGTCCAGGAAACCCAGGTAAATCAAGCACAACCCACCACTGATCCCTTTTGCAGAGGCAAGAACTTTCTCTTCTGCTAGAAAACAAGGGTGGAAGAAAAATGGATCAAGTTTAGTTAGATTACAAGTGTTGACTTCAATTTTCTACAAGGTGCTCCCAAACCAAGCAAGTGACAAGAGGTGTTGTTGTGCAATTTTAACTGCATTTTCTGCAGCTCTTATGGTTTGATGTAAGAACAAAAGTATTTTTGCAGGCACTTTTAATTTTCTTGGAGATAGTCTTACTTCTTATGTATTCCATGCCTGTATAGCCTTCAACAGTCTGCTCCTTCATCCTGGGGCTCCCAATTCTCAACTTAAAATTGAAAAAGAAAAATGAACACTTAATTTTCCTACTGGTTTTTCAACACATCATTCAAATGAGATTACTGTTAATTTGGGATGTGTCTTATGTATAACATACTTCACAAGGCTTTAATAAAAATACTTTCCATTGCAGCTGTAAACTTTTTTAAAATTAAAAAATCTTTAGTTTTCACTACAAAAACAGTACATGTTCATTGTAGAAAAAATAGTCAGAAGCCTTTTTTCTACTTATTTCAAGCACTTTAAATTGAAAATCCATTTTGTGCTGCCAGAAGACTCTTCTAGAGCAGGAGTGCTAAGGACCTGTGATATTCTATTTACTCTCATGCCAGGGGAATCTACAGAAAAATGTAAGAGTCTTGATGGGAAATGTCTAAGTAAGTCAGAGCTTTATTTGCAGCTAGCTGCCCTGTGCTGAGAGAGATGAGAAAAGGCCAAGCTTACAGCTGGATTTTCTCAAGTGGCTTGATTTTAAATTAAATGTAGCAGTGAAGACATCCAACTCTCAGGCCAAGCTGAATCTTTCTATAGCACTTTCATGAAGGTGGGGACTGGGTTTCTCTTGTCACTGCTGCATTCTGTCACACCTAACATGATGCAGGACACAGCAAGGATCAGCACATTCTCCGCTTGCTCACTGAGGGTTGAATGAAACTAAGAAGTTATGATACAATATAAAAATCTCTGCAAAGCACACCAGGTCATTGGGCTTTATAATGGGTCCTTTTATGTAAAGAAGAAGGAGGAGGAGGAAAAGGAGGAGAAAGGGGAGGGGGAGGGGGGCAAGGAGAGGGAGGAGAAGGAGGAGGAGAAGGAGAAAGAAAGGTGTGTCTGGGGTAAGAGGTTTTTCTTCCAAGAGTAACCAAGCAGATTTGACACAAAAGATGGGAAGGAGAGTTTCTCCTTCAATAGCAGGAATAGCTAATGCTTTCCTAGCTAATAGCCTGATACTTCCTATGTATCAGGCACTATTCTAAATATTTTACAAATATTAGCCAATTTAATTCTCACGGAAGCCGCCATTTTAAAGATGAGGAAACAGAGACGTACAACAGTTAAGCCACTTTTCGTAAGGTCACATCGCTGGAGTGTTCTGAATGTTACATCATACCTCTCTGGGATGGAACACAGCTGGCTCCTTAATCTGTCCTTAATCACCACACAAATCACCTCTTTAAAGGATACTTGATGCTAAGATCTTCCAGCTAAACTAGACTCTGCAAGTCATTTCCAGAAACTGCTCCAGGGCCTGCCTTCTTTGACTGGGGCCTACACAGCTGCTTTGAACTGTGCTGGGCTGTAAGAGTCAGTGATGTGCAGTTGCTAAGGCTCATGAATTCTGCCTCATGAGTTGGAGCTCCTGGCACTGTTTGGTTTACAGTTATGTTATGTTGTCGGAGAATGGGTTCTTGGTAAACACTGCAGGAAAGAATTCAAGGACACACCAAACAAGTCAAGCAAGCAAAGCCAAGCAAGCAGTGGGTTTATTGAACAGGGGAAAGTGCACTCTCAAGATGCTGTGGGAGTGAACAGGCCCAGAGAAAAGCATTGCCACGAAGAACAAAGAGGTTTAGGATTTTATCATCTTTAAAATGAGGGTGCGAAATATTCAAGATTTAGGGGTGGCAGTATAGGCATTCCCAGGAGGCTCCTTGCGGACCACTGCTTCCCTTAGGGAGAAAAGGTCTTTGTCCTTATTTGGCCCTTGTTGGAACTGTCATGGCCACACAGAGGGTGGAGATTTTTCTTGGCTGCTAAGCTAATAATATTATAATCCATTATAATTAGCTAAAGTTCACCTGAGGGACAAGATGGTGTCCTGGATCTGTTCTTGGCCACCGGAATTCAGTTCTGGCCAGTCCGGTAGCTGCACCTTTTCCTAAGGATGACCTCATCTCCTCCTTCCTTTCTTGCCCCCTGCTCGCCCCACGGCCCTATTCTTTCTACCTATGGTGATAGTTATGCTCACAGCCCCATAGACTGGCTGCCATGAGTCACGCCCTGCAGATCAACAGGACATTTAGTTTGAAGCTTCTGCTTGCGTCCTCTTTCCAGGGAACACTGCATTCAGAGGAATTCAACATTTGACTTAACAATTAGTGATGCTGTATTGGAGGGAAGTTTTATAAGAAGCTTCTAGAAGTCTCCACAGACTTTCTAGTCAGAGGTCTGTCAGAGGGCACAGTAGTGGTGCTACCAAGAGCCCAAATCTGTTGCATCAATCAGGGGCCCCACAGGAACAGATGGCACCATCAAATTAGGACAGTCCAGGAAGGGTTTCTTTCCAAAGTGACTAGGGTACAAAGGTGTGGGTGGGTGAGGGTGAAGCACAGGAACCTGAGCTAGAAGCAGAATTGTTGTGCCAGCCCCTAGACCAAGAGGAATAAGGAGGGAGTGGCTACAGTATCTAGAAGAAGGCTCAAGGCAATTGTTTGCTCAGACAGGAGCACTGACCTTCAATCAGGAAAGAAGGCAGACTGAGGTGAACTTCCAGGAAGAGAATCAGGAGAATAAACACCCTATCCTCACTCTTTTCCTTCCTTCAGATCTCTTGCTAGGAATCCTCCTTGGCTGAATCCAAAAGGAAGCAACTGGGATTGAGATTCCTTTGATACAGTCCACACAACTCAGCCTTCTCGGGCAGAGAACAGTGGAAGAAGAGGGAGAGTGGGTATGGAGAGGGAAATGAAAAATATCTGACCCAAGGGTCAACTAGAACATCAATAGACCGAAGCTGAGGTAGATCCTACACCAACTATAGAAGGTAAGAAAGAGATCCAGTGGAGGAGATGAGGACATAAGAACAATGACCCATGAACAAAGAAGCATGACAAGATGGCCTTGTTCTCTTTATGCCAAAATAACCGTAAGCTGAGGGTGGTAAAATAACCATGCAGTCTCAAGTTATAAATACAGCCTGTGACTAAGGGTCCATGGGTCATTTTGTTCTCTGATTATAACACTAAATAATGTGTGGAAAACATCTAGAGACAAAACAAAGCCACCTCCATTGGGACCCAGGGATAACCAGACAGATTTGACAGTTATGATCACAGAGGCAAAGTGGCAATATAACCTGTATTTTTCATCCTGACAGAAATGCTTGCTGAAGAGCTATAGATGAACAGTGAGTATTTTATGAACCTACATTTTCTTTTTTAAAAATGCTTTAATAGCCTTTTTAGACAAACCTTCCCATAGATAGTAATTACACACTCTGGAAACAATCATTTTTTTACTTTGAAATTTTCCCAACTTTATTGCGATATAATTGATCTATGTCATTGTATAAGTTTAAAGTACACAATGTGTTGATTTCATACATTTATATTGCAAAATGATTATCATCATGGCATTAACTAACACCTCTACTACGTCACATAATTACCATTTGTTTTTGTGGTGATAACACTTACGATATACTCTCTTAGCAACTTCCGAGTATATACTGCAGTTCTATGAACCATAATCACCACTGGATACCCAGAACTTATTCATCTTAAAACTGGAAGTCTGTACTCTCCCATATTTTTGTAAATCTTTATATACCCACTATATGGAAATTTGAAACCAAAACATTAGTTTTATCGGAATCACACCTCTAGAATCTAACTGTAATGCATTGAGAGCAGGGCCCAACAAACAACAGCCTAAGAAGCACGTTCAACCTCCATCTGTTTTTTGTAAATAAAGTTTCATTGGGATGCTGCCATGGTCATTCATTAATGTATTGCCTGCTTTCATTCTACAACAGCAGAGCAGAGTAGTTGTGACAGAGACCATATGGTCCACAATTAAGAGATATTTATTTACTAGCTGGCACTTTACAATAAAGTTTGCTGGCTCCTGAATTACGTTCAGTTTTACAGTGAAATGTGATGTTTGGTAACATCACGAGTGATTCTGTGGTGACCGGCAGTTAATACGTATCTACCACTGGACTCAAACTTGGAAAAGGCAGCAAATACGTCTGTCTTGTTTGTAGCTGCATGTGTTTCATAGCAAAGGGCTTAGGACGGGATGGCTGCCCAATGAATGCTTGCTGAGCGATGGAATACATGTTCCTTGTGTGCAGAGCATGTATACTTTTACAGAAGAAGTTAGACTCAATCTCTCCAAAGGAACTTTCCTTTGGTAGGAAACGTCTACCTATCACAGAATTTGATTGCAATTATCAATAACCGGATTTGTTTGGGACTTTGTTCTTGATTTTTATCCATTGCATTATTTGAAAATTATGATTTGAACTGTTTTGAGAAAGAGAAGAAGGAAGGCGGCAATTGGCAGTTTTGTATGGAGTAAGTGGAATTTCTCACCCAGTCTCTGTTCTCTGGTTATGTTTCCTGTGTTGTGTCTGGAATGTTGAGGTAGTTAGTATATGAAGACTGAACCCAGAGATGCCCAGAAGGCCTCTCAGTTATTCTGACCTTCAGGCTGGATTGTGGTCCCGAACTATTTGCCAGGTGTTTCTCAGACTTTGCTGTAAAAATGGCGAGACCTCACTGCAGTCAAGTGATCTAGCTTCGAGGTGTGTAGGTTGGGTAAGAAGATCAAAATATTCATTTCAGAGAAAACACTATCTTCTGAAGCATTCATTCATCCACTCAACCATTCATTCAACAAATATTTACTAACTGCCTGTTCTGTGCCAAGCATTCTTCTAGGTATAGGAGATATAGCAGTGAACAAAAGAGACAAAAATAAAATAAAATTCTTGCACTTGTGAACATTCTGGGGTGTGTGTGAGAGGGAGAAGAGAGGCAAAATTGGTGTTTACAATAAATACATAATATGTCAGATAGTGATATGGAAAAAATAAAGCAAGGGAAGTTGATAGAGAATGCTAGGTTGCAAATGCGGGAAATTTCAAGTAGAATATCTCTTGATGTGTTTGAAATAGCTATTAATAATCTGAAATTGTATATATCTGTTGACTGTCACAGTGTTGAGTAAATGAGCTCTTTCCTTTCTTAACATTTACCATTATAAGAAGAAACATCATCATTGCATTAGAAAAATACTTGGCTATTTGATCCTCCCCTCAGGGATGAAAGAGGGAAAAATCACTTTTTGAAAACTCAGCTTTGCTGGGGTTTGAAATTGTCAGTGCTGTTACAGTGGCATTCAGCCCCTGCCTTGAACTTCTTGAGAGCGCCTTTGATATAACATAGTGGATTGAGTGGAAGTAATACCTTGCTCCACCCAGGAAATCAGGAAACAGAACGCAGAAGTTGACTGGTGCTGACTATTTGGAGGTAGGCTGACCAAACTGATGTAGACATTTTCTTATCAGGACCTGTGTGAGTCAGCGAACTATCCTTTCACACTCCCTTCATTCCATTAGGCATTTTTCAAACAGACAGAAGGACCCAGTGTTTCAGAAATTCTGATCAAAGTGATTAGGTAGTCATATATGAAAATATTCCTTGGCATTTGCCAAGGCCCACCCAGAGGCACTAAGCTCTGCAAGAAAGCTTAGCAGAAAGAAAAGGACAAGGCTTGGGTTTGAAGCATACTCTGAACACACTGAAAATCATAAAAATGACCTTCTTGAAAACTTAATTTGTGTGACCAATTAGATTGAATCTTTCACAAAACCACTTCTAGGAGCATTATATAGAGACTGAGAACATAGCATAAACATCTAACCACTATCTCTCCTGCCCAGAACAATGAATAAAAGGAGCTTTCAATGCCAGATGAAACAAAACTTAAACTTCCACCTCTCAGAAAGTGGGAAGGAGCTATATGACCTACTCTCCAATCCAAGAATCCCAGGCAATGTGCTGAATAGGAGTAGAGGTGAGATTGGAGAAGGGCTATAAAAGTCGTCACGATGTTCCTGGGAGCACTTTTCAGCAGGACTGGCGATAACTGGCTCCCCCAGCTCGATAGGGGCCTGTTGAAAATTTGGTTCCTACAGTCCCTTCCCTTGCAAATGGATGGGTCTCTTCTCCACCTTCCCCATTTGCCTGGGAGCCAACAAGTCTCCACAGTGTGGGGGCAGCAGCTAGGGTTTCCCAGGCCTGGGACACTGTCGAGAAGGGAACAAGAGTAAGTCTGGAATTTCCTGCAGCCTCTGCACTCAGGGCTCCTCCAGCTTAGCCGGTCCCATCTAGTAGCCTTCAGAGCCCTCTGAATCCGCATCACAGTCCCTGCTCTTCTCCCAGAGATTTCTGCCCTTTCCCACACTGTAGGCGGACAAAAATTCTTTGTATCCCTAGCTTCCCACCTTCCTCATTTCTCCTCATCCTCACTCCAAACTTGAATACAAGTTACCCTAAATTGTGCCTAATATTGTAAAGCTGTACATCAACAAAATCACCACTTCAGTGCCCCAGTTAAACAATTTGGGTGTGACCCCGCCTGAGTGGACCATTTGGGCTGCATTTGCCCTGTTTGGGAGCAGTAGTAATCCCAGCCTTCTTGTACTTGTGCCAAGACCTACTGTGTTTAAGCAGGGTTGTAATTCCCCATGGCATTTTCTTTCTGATGTTTTAAATATTTTCTTATTTTTCCCACAGGAAACTTTACAGTTAGTGTGCATTCCTGAATCAATCGTAATTTCCCCCTTGTTTCCCTCTTTAGTAAATCCTTGGGCAGCTCATTACAGGCGGTTCTCCTAATTTGACACCTCATAGCAGAGCAAGACATTTTCCTTTGCAGCGCATGCTTTGATCAACGCAGCCAGTTTTCTTATTTGCTCAGTAAATCTCAGCTATTGCCTAGTTCAGGACTCCTGTTCACACATAAGAAGCATCTCCAAAAGCCAATCGGACTCTATTATTTTTCAATCTTTCCTAGGTTCAAACTCATCATTTTCTCTCGACAACAGCTCCAAGGGCTCCCTCCGGGTCTGGCCGTGTAACACAAATCTTCTCCCTCACCTCCCCCAAAAGAAACTCTCAAAGCCAATAACAGATTGCCAGATTGTGTTTCCTCGTTATATATACATGAAGTACGACAGCAAAAGGAAATAGACATTCAGTAAAGGTAGACTAGAAGAGGTGGTTGATGCCTATAGAAAAAATTTCCACTGAGAACACTCCAGGGGATCATTATTTTGGGGGGATGAGTCAGAAAATAAGACCAACTAATCTCTATCTGCCCTGTCAGCCATCAGAATCAGTCAGTGAAACATATCTCTGCTGAAATTCTTAGTCCACGTTGTCATCACAGGCAGCCCTGTGAGCTGGAAAATGGTGCAGAATATCTGCAGAACAGATAACCAGTACAGAGTAGAGCAGCAGGAAAGCCCTTTGCTTTGAAGAGCCTAAGGATGGGGGTGAGGGGCTGAGAGTGCGGCCATCCTCACATTTTGGAGGGATTGTGAACAACTTTTGTTGGGGATCCAGGAGCTTGCTGAGCGAGGTGGAAATGTTATCATCATCATCTGTTCCTATGATTGTCTGTTTCCATTGAAGATCAGAATGGAACTCCAAATTAAAAGGTGAGAGATTTTAGTACTTCCGAGGCATTTTTCGTGGCTGAATCTAAATTGAGACTGCGAGTATTGTAGAGAATCTACTCTGTGTATGCTACTGGACTAAACGTGGCCATGTTGTTATGTGACTCCTGGGGCAGTCACCACCTAGCCTCTAAGAACAGCCTCCCCAGAATTGTGCTGTCCAAAGCCTGCATGGCCATATATGGTGACCATCATGCTAGATGCTGTACGTGTGTCACTGTCTGAGGAGGACTCTCTCTGCCATCAAAGAGCTTGTAATCTGGGGGAGGAAATGATTGCTGCAGAAGCAACAATAATACTAAGCAAAGCAAGCTCTATAGCAAAATGAACTCAGAGTTAACTCAAGATGTAAGGAGTGAGCTAAGGAAGAGCAATAGAGGGAGAAGAGGGGGCTGGAATGTCAAGTGGACGCCTCCTATGCTTGGTCTTAAATTGATATGTTATCAAAAATTGTGCTTTAGGAGGATAACACTGGGAAAAAAAATTGGCAAATTTTTCAAGAGGCTGGAAGCCAGGCAGAAAGACATTTCAAATGGCCTGAGTAAAAGATAAGGGGGCTTCAACTAGTATGATAGTCAAATGAAAGAAAGGCGATGGATTTGGGAGATGTTTTGAAGTTTAAAAAACTTCATTTTGACTAACCATAAAGTTAACGTGAGAAAACTAGTAAGAAACAAAGTATTGTGAACCCCAGTTTTAATAACAAGAAACAATACTGGCAAATATATTGGACTGAACAATTTGAAACTGCCATTTTTGCAGGTTAAAAAATGATTGACTATTGGTAATTCACGAAATTCAAATTTACTTTATAAGAGGTACCCCTAAATATCCCATTATAGAAAAAGCAGAGCTCCAAACACATAACATTAAAAGAAATAAAAATTAACCATGACTACAAGAGAGCAGGATGTCTTTTATTTAGCAGTGGGACAGGTGAGGGCATGTTTTAAAGAGCAGACATGGTTCTTAAAGGAGATTGCTTGGTAGAGAATGGTAGCTTTCAGCCTAAGGCAAAATTCCAGAGAGAAGTGGTTAGGTGAAAGTTCAGTACTTGTTTTGGAATTAAAGAAGGACATTGTAATTTACTTCAATTTATAACCTCCTATCCATCTTCCTTTGGGGGTTTTCTTAACAGAAAATTTGTTCCAGAGGCATTGGCAAAGATTAAAAATACCTCCAATGAAATTTTCCCTGAGTCCATTTCCTGCCCATGCTCTCTTCACCATAATACATACTGAAGACAAGGTTTAGGAACAAGTAGAGAAAACTTAACCAGACAACTTAACTCTCTGTGAAGCAAAACCTTAAGCAAACCTTCCATTACATGAGCTTGTTGTTAAGTCACCTACTAAATGTTAGAGATTACCCGAGAGTGAACTCTGTGAATTCCATTCAGAATGATGCAGGCTGTAGAACCTCCATAATTTTCAAATTCTGAACCACATCAGTGAGCTTCCAAGCCTTTGTTTCCACTGGTTCCTTTTCCTAGAATTATCTCTCCCCTCCCCTATTCTTACTGCCTATGAATGCCCACTCACCATTCAAATCTTGACCCTAGGCCCCACTCCCTAGGAACTTATAAACACTCAATTTATGTTTTTGTTTCCATTGTATTGAGTTTAATTGTCTACCAATCTAAGTTTAGTTTTCACTCTTAGATTCAATCAAGAAAGGTAAACACAAAAATGCATGCTCTTTGTTGACCAATACAACAAAGGAAAATAGATTTCAAGGTTGTATGCTGGTTATATGCTGCATTTGTGTCAATAAGATAAGCCAAAGAGTATGCAAATAATTTCATTTGTGTATAAAAATATACATGAGCTATGTATACTAGAAATATGGTTGTAAGAGACACACACACAAAAAACATTTGAAACGATACTCATTGGTTTCTCCTAGGAAATGAAATTGGGAATGATGGGAAAATTAGGGACTTTCACAATATTTTTAAATTATTTCTTTACTGCTTGATTTTATTTTTAGAAGAATCCTTCAATTTAAAAAAAACAAGTTTCTGCTATACTGGATCTCAGGGAACTGTGGTTCACTTAAGATCAGCACCAAAGGAAGAATGTCCCAGGAGCCCACAACACCCACTCCCAAATGACACGTGTCTTCAGGCATGTTCCCTAGTACTTTCCATTAGAAAGTGTCTGTCATACTACAGGGTGACTTCTCCAGGACCAAATAGTCTAGTTAACTAGCCCTAGAAGGCTAAACTCCACAGCCTTGGGTAGTAATAATTTGGGGTAAAAGGGGAACCATTTTACTTAAGTTTTGTAGTAACAGAAAGGGATTGCTGCCCAAGAAAAACATAGGACTTGAAAAAAAATTTTTGAACACAATAATTGACATCATTGTATTAAGAATTAAGTAGCTACTTCCCAAACTAAGGTGTTTCTCACTGGCCCCATAAACCTTTAAGTCTGAGCTACTGCTCTCTCCTTCCTCTCTTCTTCCAAAATCTCCTCTTCCGTTTTCTAGATACCAGTCTTCAACCATCAAATTTCTATTTCTTTATTATGTTAAACTTTCTATTCCCTCAAAGTAAGCTTTAGATTTACCTTGAAATACCCAAAAATGTCAAAAATTGTGTTAAGGGGATTCTGCTTAACAAAGGACCTTGAATCCAGGGTCTCTTTCTATAGCAACCAATAAATAATCAGCTGAATCAGCATCTGATTTTCAGGCAGGCTCCTAATCAGACCAATCAGAGCCCATTCACAGTTGGGAGTGGAGTGGAATGAAGGGAAGCTTTTCCTAAAACAACAACATAACAATGACTATGAATCAAGCACTTTCTATGGACCAGGTACTGGACTAAGACATCTTTCCTGTAATATCTTATGTAGTCTTCACAACAGCCCTATGAAGTCATAATAAAAAAAAATTGTCCCGAATCTGGTTTGTGTGATATAATTTATAATCTCCTTCTGAAAAGAAATTAGGATTTTACTGATAAAATGTTTAAGTAGTTTTCTGATTAGCTTTAATGGGATTAAGACTTGCTCTGGGAAATCATCACCCATCCTACAGGTGACTAATCAGTCAAAAGCCTAGTGACCACTTCTAATGTCTTATTTTTCTTTTAATAATCCATCTAATAAGAATAATCTACTTATTGGCTTTTCCTGTAAAATATTTTTACCAAAGTGAATCCTCCTTGGACTGTAAGAGGATTTTTCCCCCCTTCTTGCAAGATTTTCATGAAATTTTGACACATGCTCATAATCAAATTGCCTGGAAAAAAAATCTTTTAACTAACTAAATACTACTATTTCCCCATGTAACATTTAACACACAATAAGCAGTCATAGAGTCAGAGCTGTTTGACTCTGAAACTCAGGCTTGTAACTACTCTATTTTATGTCCTCACCAGGAAAACTGGTGTCTGACTTCCTTCAGTTCTCATACCACAAAGTTTGTGACTAACAGTCCCACTTGACTGCTAAAACCTTTCCATCAAAGTCACATCAGTCAGGATGTCAAGCAAACCCTTGATAAAGCCAAACTCTAATTTTTCCATTTTTACTCTGGTGATAAAATTTCTAAATGGAGAGAGAGCTGGATTTGTAACGTTACTGTGTCTTCTATGGATTATCCTTCACCTGAAGTCCTCCTTTACCTCTGTCACTGTCCCTGCCATCATGACTGAGGCCTTAGAGGGGTACAGTTCCCTCTTTAATGTCCTTGGTTCAATTGAGACCAAGAGTCTCATGCTGTTATCATAGCTGAGAGCTGGCCCTGAACATTTAAACTAGGCTTGACTCAAGGTTGTGGAGAAGTAAGGCCAACATACCGAGGACAAGATGTAGGTAGATGATATGCCATGTAAATTACAGGAGCTCACAGTTTAGGATCCTTTGTAAGTGACGGTAGTGATTAGGGTTCCCTGCAGGCTCACTGACAGAGGTCATCTTAACCTACCATCCAGGAGCATCCTTGGGTACGTACACACCATTTACAGACCCAAAGGGTTGAGGTCACAGGCCTTGTTTGCCTGCCTAAGAATTGCCTTCAGAACTCCACTTTCTGTCTAATCTATATCAGACACGAATATCCAGTCATCACCTACAGTTACACGTCAGGCTACACACCAAAAAGGATACTGGAGGGTGTCCTAAAACATGTTTCTCCCTTGTTCAGAAATGTCTGATTATTTAAAATTCACTCACTCATTCATTTAATTGGCAAATCCACCATGCTCACTGTCATCTCTGCCTTTGGTCTTGCTAGTCTTCTTTCTGAAACATTCACCTTCCACCCCCTACTTTATCTGGATGACTTTTTCTCATCCTTTAGGTCTTTTCCCCCAGGAAGCCTTCCCAGATACCTCATAATGCCTCACACTTCACCTGCTATAGTTCTTAAACCTCTTTATTTTAATCTCCTCTTTATTTGTTACTTTTTGTTACTAGACTCATAAGTTCCATGAGTAAAATAGGGTCTAACTCATCCATCATCCAGTTCCTGGTTTAAATAAAGTGTTAGTAAATATTTGTTGAATAAATTAATTGGATAGCCTAATGCATTGCACATGGATGGTTTTTGGTTAGATTAAACAAAGTGCTCAGTTAGATTGTTCTTATTTGAGGTTGCTGACATCTTTAGGTAGAAGGAGCTTCAACTATTATATCATAAATTTAAAGCCAGTTTACTCTCTTTTGCTCTGAAATGAAGGAATGTACTGATTTACTTTCCCTACCCTGATTATGCCGTCTTTCTATGAGACTATTTATTTATATTAAATTGATGGTGTTAATTTGCAAATGGGATAGTGAATCAGGTAATAAGAGCCTACATTTTATTTCTGATTCTACTACAACCCCAGGCAAACCAATTAGCAGCCTTCCGACTCTGTCCATGTATTAAGGTGTTAAATGATCAGCAGTACTTAGAAATTCTTAGGTTGTGACTGTAATTCTCAATTACATATAATATTCTCATTTCAATCATTATTGTTACATAAAGGAGAGATACCCAACCTTATTAAAATGCCATTTTGAAAAGTGTTGTTGGCTGTGAATTGAACATCAGACCACTTTCATTCATCTGGCACTTGAGTAGCAAGCATTACTATTAAGCCAAAGAGCAATTCAAAGGAAACTCTTATTACTGGGGAATGTTAAAGTTATAAATTCGCCTGCATGTGGGTTAAGTTCTGATCAGCTTAGTTTTTGAGGTTAACTGTGACTTTCAATAAGATGACAGCCGTGGCACTTCTTTTTCTTTCAGAGAAGTCGAATTAGGCTGCTAGCACCTTCTACAGAATGCTATTAACCCGGAGTGGAATGTGGGAAGGATCTGTGGACTACCTATTATAAACAAATCTATTCTGGTCTATAAGTGTCAGCTCCCTTTAGAGAAAACAAGCCCAACAGTTAAGAGGCTTTTTTTTTTTCTTAAGGAAGAGAAGTACATTGAAAGAGAAGTACACCTGGGTTTACAGCGTTTAAAGTGATCACAGAATGGTAGTTGTACTGTTTGCCTGGCAGAACCAACTATAGTTCTTTTCTGGAAGAACTACCTTCATCCCAGAAACAGAAGGTAAAATTCAGCGTAAGAGAAAATAGTGAATTAGTAGAGCTGAATGAATGCAGAATGAAGCACAGAGAGATTAAAAAAAAAAAAAAAAAGATGGGGAATATGAAAGAGAGTTTAAGACTCATGGAAAATAGAATGAGAAAGGCTAGTATATAGGTCTAATATGAGTGCCAGGAGGAAAAAGAGAATGAGCTAGAAACAATATTTGAAGAAAGAATAGCTAAGAAGTTTGAGAACATCCATCTAAAGATTCAAAAAGCCCAACTATAAATATAAAGCAATATAAATGCAAAGAAATCCACTCAAAGATACAGTAAGATGAAAACTGAAGGACCATGGGAACCAGGCTAACGGCCTCCATAGAGAGAAGACTTCCAAGGAGTGAGGCTAAATTTGACAGGTTTCTTCTTAACGGCAAAAGTGGAAATCTGAAAACAACAGATATGTACAACGTACTGAGAGAAAATAAATGCCAATGTTTAGAAGTCAAAATCCAGCACAAACAACTCTCAAGAACGAGGGCAAACTAAATAATTTCAAACAACCGAAAACGGAGACTTTGCAATGTTTAGATCTCAGTAAGAAAAATTCTAGAGGATATTTTTTAGGCAGAACAAAATGACCCCAGATGGAAAGTCTGAGGAAAAAGAAGAATTAAAAAACGAAGGATATGGCAAATACGAATAAATCAAAGCTAATATTGATGGAATAAAACATAATTAAAATATCTTATGGAGTGAGACAAACATGACAAAACTAAAATGCATGGTAATACCATAAGTTGGAATTGAATAAATAGTCTAAGTTTCTTGCTTTGGGGGAGGAAAATAAAAATACTGATTTATTTTAGAATCTAGTGTATATAACTTTCAAAATAGTAGAGGGAAAAGGCAGAAAGAAAAAGTAATAATCAGTCTAAAAGAGGTGAGAAAGAGAAGAAATGAAGCATAGAATAGGGAGGACAAACAGAAGCACAAAATAACCTTGTTAAAATAAATCCAATAGTTGTAACAAATGTAAATGGGCCTGGAATTCTTCCGTGAAGAGCCAAAAGATCGGACTGGGTTTAAAAGACATAGTTATATGCTTTTTACAGAGGTACTCTAAAATATTTAAATCATTAAGATTGAACACAAACAGATGGAAAAAGATATGCTAGATAAACATTAACTGAAAGAAAGCTAGTGTAGTAATAGTAGTATCAGCCAAAATAGCTTTACTAGTTAGGCAGTGATTAGCATGTTGACAGACATGTGTGCTTCTTTTTTCTCAGTGAAAAGTCAGTAGATTGTTTCACATACATGGCATGTGCTAAATATCTTCTTCAATCTTTGACAACTTCATGCAATATTTTTCCTTCATAAAATCCTAACATCTTTCTCTCCCAGAAATTGCTTGAAATTCTTTTTTTCTTTTACAAATTTTGTTAGCATTTATGCTGGAGATAAGCCTTTTATGCTAAAAACAAGTTGTCCTATCTCCTCCATATATTGCTTAATTCAATAACCACTCGGCTTTGTGCCATCTCAGTATCGTCTATTTATTCCATTTCCATGCCTGGTTTATTTTAACGGTGCCATCCATGCTTTTCTCTTAGTTTCCACAACTTTCACTTAGGTTCCATGAGTTTTTCCCTAAATCTAATCCCCATTGTTTGGAGTCATGTTGTTCACTCATAGCCCAACTCTCTCATTAGAGTTTAACACATTTTCAGGTGAAATCCATTAACTTTTCATTAGCTCCAAATGGTTTCATGGTATTTTAAGTAACAACCATGACTTCAATTAAAGTTCTATTTATTTTTTTAGTACACACCATTCACCTAAAATTCTGGTTCTTTTAAGCTAGCTGAACTTGACCTTGTAATTTTACATTCAGTCCATCTCATTTTTCTGTTGCAGGTTGGACTAATCTATTTGAGCTTCTTATTCCATTTGTTTTACCCTGATTCCTCAAAGGTCAAGCATATTCCATTGTTTGATCAGATAACAAGTTCCTGTATCAGATTTTTATACCCTATATCATGGGGTTAGTGACCCCATTCTAAGCTTTACCCAAGAGGGTATCGTGCACATAGCTGACAGCTTTATTGCTGCTGTCATTATTGCCAATTCAGGGATCTTAAGCACTCAATAACTGTATCAACACGGTGTTGATGAATCAGAGAATCTTGGTTCTCAGTTGCCATCAGTTACCTGGCACTCAGGGAAGAGTCAGGAAATAATGTGATCAGCCTTGGCAAGCAACTGTACCTAAGATGGAGCCCATCTCTTCCTCCTGGTATTCCTAAGCTCTGTAGAAAGAGCATGAGTTATGGCGATTATTATTATCATAGTCACTGTTGTACAGACTAAACGTAACACTGCATGGAAAGCTCTTTGCAAACTGTAATCTAATAATTAAATGCAATCCTATTAAGTAATCTTAATTCTCTTTAAAACTGAAAGTTTCCCCAAAGTAAGACCCATCATATAGGGCTTCTAGGGAACCAATCCTTATGACTCTTTCTATTTGATGATGAGTAATTAATAGATGTGGGCTCTGGCAGTGCTCTGGTTCCTGTATCTGGTGGAAAAACTGAGGCAAACTATTCAACCTCTAATTGTTTGAGATATTTTAGAAGATGCTTTCAAATAGAAAAAGAATATATTTTTCTTTATAAATCAAATAAATAAATAAGGTGTACTGAGAGAAATGCACTAGAAATAAAGACATTTTAAGTTGTTGCATTTTTCTATTAATTTTGGGCGAATGAGTTAACCTCTATGGACCCCAGTATTAATTGTTCTAACCTCCATTTCTTCACTCACTTAGGAAGGTATTATAAGGATCATAATAAACCCAACAGACACTGGGCATTCACTCCTTATTGCCAACATTGTCCATCAGAGATTGTCTTAGTTGGTTCGAGCTACCATAACAAAATATCGTACACTGGTTTAAATAACAGAAATTTATTTTCTCACAGTTCTGGAAGCTAAGAAGTCCAAGATCAAGGTGCTGACTGTTTCGATTCTTGGTAAGGCCGCTCTCCTTGGGTTGCAGATGGCCACTTTCTCACTATGTGCTTTCCTCAGTTTATGTGCATAGGGAGAGAGAAACATCTCCCTCTGTTCCTCTTCTTATAAGTCCACTAATCTCATCACAAGCGCCCTATCCTCATGACCAAATTTAACCTGAATTGCCTCCCACAGTCCCCATGTCCAAACACCATAACTCTAGGAGTTAGGGCTTCAACAGATGAATTTGGGGGAAAGTACAGTCAGTCCATAAGAGGGATATAACTTCTTTTGTTACTGTCACAATTATCATGATATACGAATGTAATCTTTTTGTGTAATTATTGGACTGAGATCAACCCAATTGTGCTGAACACCCTTCCTTTTCTATTGAGAAGAATCCGTTTTCAGTATAAGAGTAGATCTAGGAAGTTTTGGTAACACATACAGTAAGCACAATCTAATTTCAATGTTTGACCCTTGAAAATATGAGCTAATAGCATGACCCATCAGCTGACTCTAGAAGCTTTTCACATGAGCTGTGTCCCTCCAGTCTGCAAGAGGCTTGGAAAAGTTGCTTTCTGTGACTCTCACCTGATAATCCCCATAGAGATAAGTGACTCTGCATGTTGCTTGGTTCAGATGTTCTCAACTGCCTTGAAATATATGAGCAGAAGTCAGGCTGATCCATCAAAGAATACATCATAGTGGCTCTGAAAAGAGGCAGCCCAATGCGTCTCTGATTGGGTTACCTAGTCTGCAGCCCCCGTCACGTGACAGAAAGGCCTGTGGGGCCTGTCAGGGACCAGGGCACCCAAGGCAAAGAGCTGGCTGTTAGACCAGCTGACTCATGAAGCACAAGAGACGTACTAATTGAACAAAGAGAACCAAATCAATAGTCACACACTTGAGGTGCCCACATGTTTCTCTCCACATCAATATTATAGCTTATGTCTTTCAACATTCTAACATGATTGCAAGTGAGAAGGGCTATCATGACTCATAACAAATGACCCAACAAAGAGATATTGGCTTTTTATCATTGGTTCAAGACACACTATCATTCTCGTGACAATGAAATTAATCAAAAGAAATCTTTTTGCTTTATCTATAGATTGCATTATAATCTTTAACATCCATTATTAACAATCAATATTACATGTCGAGGTAACTGAGGAGGAAATGAACAAAGATTTAAATTTAAACAATCCTCAGGCCCTGTATTTAACCACTTTTAAACTGTCTGCCTCCTGCTGGATTACACCATCTATGCAGGGACTCCTAAATTTTCTCTTTTATTTTCTTTTTAAGGCCAGCAAGATTCCAGGTGCTCAAGACCTCCACACTCAGACAATATTCTCAGTGAATGTAAATGATGAACTCAGACAGCTGTTGCAATGCTTCAAATGCCATGATGTTTTTAGATGTGTATGTGTGCTACATAAAGGTTCAAAATACCATTTGTGAAATAGTTACAGAAATGGGAATTTTAATAAATAATTTTGGAAAGCAACTTGATAATGCATGTTGGAGTCTTTAAAATGATCACATCTTTTGCATGAATAACTCTACTTGTAGGATCAAGCCTAGATAAATAATCTGAAACAATAGAGGCAAACTTTAATCACAAAAATCTTCATTACAACATGATTTATAAAAGTCAACAACAACAAAACCCTAAATGTCTGAAAATAGGAAAAGGGCTAAGTAAATTAGAGTAAAAATAGCCATGTAAGTAATCTAATAATATGGAGCATAACCAATTATGTTTCCGGTCAGTCTATCCAACAAACATTTATTGACTGCTTCAAATTTCTAGCCCCATTCTAGCAGCTCATGGTCCAGTAGACAGGCAAATATAAAAGGATATTTGAAATAGAGTGTGGTATGTTCCACAAAAGCATAGAGGAGTTTCAATTACCCCAGGAGGGGAGAATGGGGAGTGGGAGAAGGAAGAACTAGGGAACACTTGGTTTGTAACTGCTGGTAGTACCCTAATGCAGTGATTTTGTTTGATATGGTAAATTGTTTATTAGGGGGAAATTCAATGTACACAGGAGAGGCTGCTAGTCAGCTTCTGGAAGAATGACTAAGATGAAACGAAAGGGATGAATAGGAGTTAGCAACAGGACAGGGGTTGGTTATGGAAAAGTGTTCTAGATAGAAGGATCGACCTGTGCAAAGGCATAGGAAGTAGAAGAGAGAGGGAGGTTTCCGGGGGCACCATACTTAGTCATAATGGCTGGAGCCGAGCGTGTCAAGGTCAGGAGCCTGAAGAGGTAATAGGCTCCTAGGACCTGAGGTTTTGGAAAAGCATATGGAGCCTGGATTTCATTTTGAGGGTGATGGGAAAACACTGGAAGTATTTGTAGGCAGATTTAGGGGAAAAGATGATGAGTGTGGTTTTAGGTATGTTGAGTACAGTCCACCAGGCAGTCAGATATGGACCAAGCCTCAGAAAAGAGAGCTGGACTAGACACAAGGATTTGAGAGTTACAGCACTCAGATGATCACTGAGCCCAAGAGGATGGATGCTATTCGGAGTGGAAAGTGGGTGTAAAGGGCTTAGGAGAAGGACAGGCAGAGGAATGGGACTCCTTAAGGGATATTGAGATGACGTGGCTGGGGCAGGAGGTGCCAAACAAGAAGAGTGTAGGGTCACAAAATACAAGGAAGAAGTATGTTTCAAGAAGTGGATGAATGTGTCAAAAGTTGCTGAGAATCAAGTAGGATAAGAACTTGAAATATTCTAAGAAAATTAGCAGCAAGAGCGTCCCTGACCGGAGCAAGAGCAGCTTCAGTGGAATGTTGAAAACAGAAGGCGCCTAGCAGAGCACTGTGGCTCGGAGCATGGCACAGAAGCAGCAAGAAGAGAAGCTACCCTGTCAACGAGTTTGGCTAGAAGAGCAAGCGTTACAGCAGCAGCTGCAAGGAATTGTGCTGTCAGTGGGCAATTTTATGTCTTGTCCTTTCAAGTAGGAGATGATCCATCTTCATGATTGGATGCTGATGGGAACAAATCTATTAGATTTGTTTGATAAAGGTGATATTAGATAAAGGTGAGAGAAGGTATGATTGTTATAGTGAGTTTCTTTGGGGGAGGTGGATAGGAATGGAATACAGGAACTTAGACTGGAGACATGACACCTTTTTTATTGTACTTTTATGCCAAGAAGAAAGGGGATGGGATGGATGTAGAATAGTTTGTAGGATTGGAATTTGGACTTTAGGGGAGAGATTTGTCTGATGGCTTCTATTTTCCATAAAAGGGAGGGAGTAGGCAACTGTTGAGTGGGTAAGAGCAGGAGGAAAGGAGGGTTGAGGGAAAAAGAGATTATAGTAGCTGCTGTGGAAATTGGAAGGATTAATTAGGACAGAAAAGAAGGCAGGACAGCCAAGAAGATGACACTGATCAGCATAATTGTGTGATTTTTCTCCAACAGAGTCAACGAACATCTTTCTGAATTTTTTTCTTTATCTCTAGAGATTTGTGTATTGAAGCAACTTGAACGAAATTCATTCCAACTACTCAAATACAACCCCAGTAAGATTTACCATAGGGAGATCCAAGTTAGCCAGGAAACTGTTCTTTGTTTTTCTAGGTATTTGGAGATGCATAATAAAAGCTCTAGTGATAAAGTACAGCATAGGGAATATAGTCAATCTCATTGTAATAACTATGTACGATGCCAGATGGGTACTAGACTTATCATGGTGATGATTTCATGAGTTATATAGATGTCCAGTCACTTTGTTGTACACCTGAAACTAATATAATATAGTATATCTATTACAGTTGAAAAATAAATTTAAAATTTTTTTTAAAAAGCTTTGGTTGGGAGGAGAAGAGGATGACAGAACAAAGTCCAGTCAAAATGTACTATTATACATAACAATCTGTTGATAAACCTTAAATATTGTGTAGTGTTTTTTCCATTAAAAAAGCATTTTCAAATATTTTACTTCACCTCTCCCTCTTAATTTGCTCAAAGTCATAGAGCAGGTGAGACTATGTTGAGACCAGCTCCAGGTTTTCTGAATTCAGAACAGTTCACTTTTCAGTATACCAGGAGCCTTTCTGACCATCAGAGTGGTGCTGAAGTAATAGTTTTAAGAAGGATGTGCAACCTCTGACCCAAGGATTACTGTATAGGGAGGGTCCAGGATCTCTTCTCACAGATGACCTTGGACCCATTCTGAACACATACACACACGTGTTGTTACATTCAGCAACAACTCAAGGTGAGGGTTCTTAATTGACTTGCAGACTCAATCGACTGCTTGACTTGGTGTCAAGAAGAGAAATGACATATGGCCCTGCCTTCTCTGGACTAATGGATTTTTTTACCTAGAGTAATAGAAACAGGAAACCTGCTTTACAAGGAGCATATGCCCAATTAAACAAGCCCTTTTCAGCTAGCTATCAGATGGTATGAGTCACTTATATTCATTTATTTCTCACAAAATCTCTCCCCCTCACCCCTTCAGACGTCAGTGTGCTATTTGGTGATAAGCAAAGTAGTCTGAGGATAATGCCTTTGAGGAAAGAAGCAGGATTCCTTACTCCTGCCTGTATTCAAAGCTCTTCCCTCTCCCAGTGTTTCTCTGTCACTGGAAGCACTACAAGCTCTCCAACTCCCCTTATGAGTGGATGACGTGCTTAATCATCACTGTTTCGTTTAAATTTTCTCACAAAATACTGGTTTTTGTCAAGTCACTGTGTTTCTTGTATTAATATGTGGAAATTGGGGCTTCTCAGTCAAGATGAGGTCATGGGTTGATTCGTGTTTTCTTTTTTATCATCATCACCATCATCATCGTCACGTTCTTTCTCACAATTCCTACCAAAATGCAGAGGCCATGGTGAAACAAAAATCTCTATCTTGCATGAAGAAAAATAAAATGTTAGATCTATCTGAACTTCACAAGCATTTAATATTTGGTTCCTGGCAACTACATGGAAGAGATTCAAATATAAATATTTGTTCCCTTTACAAAACGAACAAACCTATTTAAAGCAGGCACAGGTTTAGAGCCAAGCAGACATAAAGTCAAATTCTAGTTCTGTAACTTATTGGTTGTATGAACTTGGTAACTTAGTCTCTTTGTAAATTGGGAGAAAGTTCTCCTACAGAGTTTTGGGAGGATTAAAAGAGACATTGCCAGTGAAGTACACACTAGACGTTGAGATATTGCTCTCCAGCCTTTCCTCTTCTCTTAGCACTCCCATACTTCCTAGAATCATAAGTAGTCCTCCACCAAATATTACTTAAAAGATTAAAATATTTTTTTTAAATATTTGGTGCAAAAAATAACTTTGCAAGTGCCAGTGTTATTTTTATTCTGCTCTGTGAAGACATGACAGGACTGGACAATCTTTCCCCAAAGCCTCATTAGAGTTTTTCCATTACTGTATTTGTGTTTGTTTTTGTTTCTTTTGTTCACGTTAGGTTTTTAGATGACCAAAATGAAATGCTCCCAAAGAGTCATCCTTTGTAGCAGTGATGACACAAATTACATTGTTCTCCAGGGTTTAAAACACCCAGTCATTAAATTTAACTATGTGAGCTTGGCAAATCTTTTCAAAAACAAAGCAGCTGTTTCCCTTTTGTTCATTTTTTTAAAAGCCTTGCTCAATGGTTTAAAGATGTACACACTCCTATTGTAAATCCAGGAAAATACTGTGAGGTAGGCACGTACATTTACTAGTGGGGAGGCTCACAATGACCAAAAGAGAATGAGGTGCTGAATTTTACTTTCAAGTAATTCAGTATTTTCTATTTGTGAAGCAATATAATGCTGATGGTGTGTCAGGCATTATTCCAAGTCTTTATGGATAACAAGTTGTCCAATCCTCATAAGGTAGGTACTAGTATTATTCCCACTTTACAGATGGGGAGACTGCAGCATAGAAAATTGAACAACGCAGCTCTAACAGGCAGAGCAGGGCTTCTGTACCCAGGCAGTCTGCCTGTACCCATGGCTCTGCGGTACATGTTTTAACTAGGTTCTTCCACCTGTCACTTACTCTTTATTCTATTTATTTCACTTATTCCTTACCATTTATGTAAAGTCCCTTTATTGTCCCTGTCGTGATAGTGAAGTCCTTGCTTCCATTATCCTCTGGCAACTATTACCCCACTCCAGCAAAGACGGCATCCCCTAATTGGTCACCACCGTTGGACCTGCTCCCTGGCGTGCCTCTCCATGGGGTAAGGAAGCCAAAGGAAACTGGACTTGGTCAGTAATTCATAAGATGACACAGCCGGAATATAGGCACTGTGGTTACAGCTGGAGAGGCTTGGCAAAGAGCCAACAGGCACCAAGCCTGTGTCTGCTGCCCACAGGGATTGTCTTCTCTGGTCCCTCTGCTGAGTCCTTCCTTCTGGTGACACCCTCAACTCCCAGACTGTCCATTGTATACACGAATATGGGATTATGTCACTACTGCTATTGGCCAATACAAAGCCTTTCAGTGAGTCAGACAGTGGTACCCCCTCAGCAGATGGCTTACGAGAGTGGGTGTGGCCTGTGGGCAAAGAGTGTGCTCACTGTGGGTCATGAACAGTCAGAGGTCACCTGCTGTGGTCATGGCCCAATCACTCGTTCCTCAAAGTGCAACAGTTCAATCTAACAAAACATTGCCTGAGTATCTAGTGAGGGCCAAGAACTATTCTAGGTACAGGACAGACAAAGAAAACAACGACAGGCTCCCTGCTGCCTATGGTCAATGTCAACATAGCATTATATACATCTATGCTAGAGCTAGGCCTGGTACATTACAGAGTAGAGAGGAGGGCAACCCATCCCAGTGGAGGCTTTCTTAGACAAGGTGCCTGAGCACAGTGCTTGGCATATAGTATGTACTCGATAAATTACATATAAAATGAGTGAATAAGGGAATGAATGAACAAAGACATCTATGAATGTCTTCAACAAAGAGTAGGCATTAACAAGACAAAAAAGGAGACATAGATCTCAGGCAAAGAGAAAAGCATGGAAGAAGCCCAGAGACAGGAAATAGCTTTGCGTGTCTGGGGAATTTCAGTTTAAATCCCAAAGAGGGAAGTGGCAGGAATTGAAGTAAAGAGTCAGGAGCAAGATCTTACTCGATGATAAGGAGTGGGAAACTTATCAGTAGATCAGTGCTTCTTTAGTATGTATACAAATTACTTTGATCTGCTTCTGATTCAGGAGATCTGGGCTGAGAACTGAGATTCGCTGGTTCTAACAAGCTCCCAGGTGATGGTGCTGCTGCTGGTCCATGAACCGGTGCTTTCTATGACCTCCTAATGCCTTACTATTAATACTTGAATTGTGTTACTTGAATTGTATTAATAGCAAGGCATTAAGAGGTCATAGAAAGCACTGATGGATGTGAAGAAGGAGAATGACATGGGATTGATCCTCGGTAGGTATTCAGTAAATGTTAAATGAATCAGAATGTTAAATGAATATTAAAGTATGTGAATATGTGAACAGTGATTAATTATATACTTTATTTCACAAAGGTAATGGAGCAAGCATTTATTGAGTACCTTTTATATACTTGTACTAGTCACTACATTGTGTACCTAATAAATATTACCTCCTCTAATCAAGAAATAAAAGCTCTAGTTCAAATTGTACCTCTTTTAACTAAATGACTTGTGTAATCAAATGGTTTTGAGTCATTTTTAAATAATAACCATATTTAAATGAATTCACAACCAGAACTTTTTAGCATTGTGTAAACTGTGAATGCTATATATTTTAATAACATAATAGTATTTTTCTTTTGAGTCATGAGTCCAGGCACATTTTAAAAGTTGACTAAGCCATTCCTCACCTCTTTGATGCTTGTTATTGTGGAAGAAATTAGCTTAAGCTTGAGCACTTGGTCACTACCTCACAAGTACTGATTCCTGAAATTAGACCCAGATCTCCAATTTTAAATTCAAGATTACACTTTGCACTCTATCTAGCCTTGGATGTTTTTGGTTAGTGACACAAGCTAAAGCTAGGCTATTTGGGACTATGATGTTCAGAAAGGGAAAGGCAGAAGGAGAGAAAAGATGAGCAGGAAGAAGCATGGAGGACCTGAGGTGTTCCTGCTCCCACAGTGACTACTGAAATAGACCTGTTCTTCTCTATGCTTCCTCCCGTACTTAACAGACTTCTCCCTCGTTCTGGCCAACTTATCAATTCCTCCTCACTTGTTTACATTGGGAAAGAGGTCTGCAGGGGGTGGAGCAAAGGAAATAAAAACAGAGCGGAAAGCAGAAATGCATCAGAGAATGGCAGAAGGGTGCTGACTCATTTCTGTTGAAACCATACCTTTCCCCAGAAGAGTTCAGAGGGTTTTATAAACAGAAGCTGTGGATATTATGGGGTGTAGATGCCATCCTTATGCTGTTTTGCTCAACAGAATAAAGAGGAGTTGGCGGAGGGAGGGAAGAGCAGATGCTTGGGTTTTAGACCAACATGGGTTCAAATCTCAGAGTTGTCACCTAGACACATGCCTTGGCAGGTAACTAGATATAATTGACCTCATTTCTCACTTTAAAACTAAGAGAATGTTACAGAAGATACTTTTGATCTTTGCCTTTGTAGCATCCCTTCCTCTCTTCTTTCCATAACAAGCATCTCTCATGTCCCTTTGTGGAGTAAAGTGTACCCCATTCTGTATCAAGCAAAGTACACTAAGGGAAAACAGGGACACAAGCCAGAATCAGACACCCCACCACCACCATCATTTGTAGGCCTTGAGCCAGGGCCCAAAAACCATCGGAGGCTGCTTGGACAAACTATTCATTATTTCCTGCTCCTGAACCTCAAATTGCCTCGGTTCTTGTTCTTCCTGAAATCTGTATGTTTAGCTGTTCCCGTGGTTCTGTGAGCCTAACAAATTCCTTTTTTGACTAAATTAACCAATGTTGGTTTCTGCTGCTTGCCATGAGGAGCCCTAAATGATGTGAATATTTCCCTCTTAGTATTACACCTGCAGTTCTAGGTTTAAGGGCCTGGTCCAAATAATTAATATTAGGGACTAACTTAAGGTCATATCACAAGCAATCAATGCTAGGAAAATTCACAAAGCTAACAAGTCTGTGCCACTGTTTGTTAAGCAACAGGAGTACCCCTTTGGCAGTTCTTTCTGTGTTTTAATTAACTGAGAGGCACAGAAAATTTCCCAGATCAAAAGCAGCTTCCCCTCCTTCACCTGCCACCCATCCTGAAAAACCCATCATTTGTGTCATGTCTCAAGCTTTATCACAAAGAAACATTTGCTGAAAGCATTTAAATATGGTGATTACGTGAACAAAAGGTATGTCATCAGTATATACATAATAAATGCTTATGTATTCTTTCCCCTAAGTGCAGGGGACAAACACTCGACCAATGGAGAGAAGCTTAAACGCACCAAACCTAGTATGTCTTTTGTGATCCAGGTTTGTAATCATAACCATTTACTTTGTTAAAAAATTCTGTGTGCTTTTTTTAAAAAACGACTTTATTTTTTATAGTAGTTTTATGTTCACAGCAAAATTGGGTGGAAAGTACAGAGAATTCATGTGTATTTAAAAATATTTTATTACGACTTCAATTTTTCCTTCATGATAAAACATAATTATGCAGCCCTATAAAGCTTTTGAATGAACATAGGAGGAAGTATCAGGATACTTTTTTGATAAAAGGTGGTGTTTTCCTCAACATTTAAAAACCTGTGACTGACCCCTGCAAAGCCCTGTCTGTTTCCTCTGAGGGAAACTGAGAGTCTTACTCCTCTTGCTCCAAACACTGCCTATTTGTTATTTATTTGTTAGATTTCAGAGGCGCCTCCCTCTGGAGAGCTCAAGGCCATGTGCAACGGACTTTCATCTTCTTAGTTATAAATGTCCTTCTAATCTTACAATAGCCCAAACAACACAGTGCCAACGGCAGCAGGAAAGCAAGAGGGAGAATGAAAAACACATTCAAGGAGTGTCTCAATGTTTTATCTGGATGCTACTTAGCAGAGCACCAGAGCAGCCTTCAATTTAGCAGGACGTCTTTTAATTTTCCTTCCATGAAGAAAATAGAAATGATCTTACCCAGAAATCAGAAAAAAAATAGCACAGAAAATAAAGCTGAATTTTAGGCTCCTGTTCTAAATTATAGATTATTGGAGAGCAGGTACTTAATAAACAACAACAAATACCAGTTTTACCAGCCCTTTACACTGAGGTAAATCTTATTATTATTCTCATTTTACAGCTGAGAAAACTGAGGCTCAGCAACTCCTCTAATAAATGGTGGAGCCACTATACCTGATCATCAAAGCCTGTGCCCTTTATCCTTATGATACACCGCCTTCCTTATGTTTATTCACTTGTCTAAGTAATTAAGCTGGCAACCTTCAAGGCGAGAGCAAGGCAATAGGAGAAAATGTTATGACCATTTGCCGAAGCTGCTTCTACTCAAATAAATAACAACGGGAGAAAATTTCCAGAAATATCTGTTTCTCTGGAGAATCCTGACTAATACACTTCCCCAGTCAATTCTTGAGCTGAAAGCAGGCCCAGCCGACATCTTGATTGCAGCCTCATGAGAGATCTTCAGCCAGAGGCTCCCCGCTAAACTGCACCCAGGTTGAGTGTGTGTGTGTGAGTGTGTGTGTGAGAGAGAGAGAGAGAGACAGAGAGACAGAGAGGGAGAGAGGGAGACAGAGAGAGCGAGAGAAGAGGGAGAGAGCAATTAACTTAATTAATTAGCTGATGTGATTGCAGGGCCTGGCAAGTCTGAAACCTTTAGGACAGGCTGGAAGGCTGGATGACTCTGGTAGGAGTCAGTGTTGCAGTGCTGAGTCTGAAGATGGTCTGGAAATAGAACTCTTAACGCTTCAAAGGACCTCAGTCTTTTCTTTAAGGACTTCAACTATTGGAGAGGCTTACCCTCATTATGGAGGGTAATCTGCTTTACTCAAAGTCTACTGACTCAAACATTAATTATATCAGATTAATACAGAGTACTTTCACAGGAAGATCTAAACTGGTGTTTGACCAAACAACTGGGTATCATAGCCTAGCCAAACTGACATATAAAATTAACCATCACGTGCGTGTGTGTGTGTGTGTCCTAGTGGTTCTTCTTCTCTGACTGAACACTGACCAATCAATAAAATAGGTGCCCTCATCTTATTTTATAAACTCTGCGAGGCTTCTGTGTTCTCACCTTTGATAATTACTTCTAGTCTTTATTCCATCAAAGTAACATCTGACACCTGAAAGAAACTTCAGTGCTTGTGTTAACTGCCCTGACAAGCCCAGGCCCATCCAGTCAGAGCCAGATGGGACCTGCCCCCAGGTTCATACATATAGGACAGTGGTCCTCAAACTTCAGTGTGCTTCAGAATACTTGGGGGGCTTGTGAAAACATGGATTTCTGGGTTACCCCCACCACTAGAGCTAATAATTCTGTTGACCTAGAATAAGGCCTGAGATTTTGCATTTTCTTACAAGTTTTTAGGCTATGCCAATGTTCTCGGTCCTGGAACAACACATTGAGATACCTCTAAGGTTAGGTCAGGTAAACTTCAGCACCACTGTCAGAACAAATGCTAAGAAATTACACCTCAGGTAAAAGGAATGTTAAGTAACGTTCAACCTTGATTTGGAAACAATTTTAACTCCAGCTCTGAAAAGATATATTTTATGAATCTTCTAGGTATATGCCCAAGAGAAATGAGCATGTTGGTCCACCAAAATCCACGTATAAGATATTCATAGATATTTTTCAGTGCCCCCAAACTGCAAACAAAAGAAATGTTCATTAACAAGAAAATAGATATACAAATTGTGGTGTATTCAAACAATGGAATGAGATCCAGAAATAAAAAAGAACAACCTTGTGTTATATTTAACTCATGGACAAATGTCTCAGTTATCACATTGAGCAAAATTAGCCAGGCACAGTACTATACACTGTATGATTCCATTCAAGAAAGTCACAAAGACTGCAGTGATGAGGAAGTAGGTACTGAGAGGTAGTGGCTGAGTCACACTGACACGCCCAGTGAGGGTGCAGCAGGATTTGAATACAGGCCTTTGCACCTCACTTCTCTGAGCAGGTTTGGATACTGTGATATCTGCTTCCAGAATAAGGATCCTGGCCATGCATCAGGACAGAGGCCCCTCTGGTATCTCCTGAATGAAAAACAAGGGACATTTAATAACTGGGATTTTAAATGTGTGGGAAGAAAAAAAGAAAGTCATGAAGAGGTAAAACTAATTGACGTAATAGAGGCAGGATTGACTGGAATGGAGCATAAGGGAGCCAGCTGGGATGTTGGGTAAATCCCCTATCTTCAACTGAGTTTTGGTTACAGAGGAACCTACATATAGAAAAATTCCTTGAGGTATGCCCTTAATATCTGTGCTCTTTACTCTGCATAAAATGATACGAATACGTGATTTCCTCATGGAACTGATTTCATTAGAGACAGAATACACTATACCCAGGCCTCACATTCCTTCAGTGGCCTGAAAATGTTTTCATTTGTTCCAAAATCAGGAAAAAAAAGTGAATATAATCTAGCCTGGATCTATCTTTATAACTATCTATAGTTATAACTATCTATAATCTTTATAACTATATAAAGTTATAATCTTTATATAGTTATAATCTGTATAAAGATTATAACTTTATAACTATCTTTATAACTATCTATAATCTATCTTTATAACAACACAGTCATAAAATATAATATTTAATATTTTTTATGGGGGAAGGGGCCCACCATGGCAAAATTGCGAATGGTTCACAAAAGTCATAATGTGGCTCTGATATCTCAATTAAAAACACCTTGCAAATGCATACATGTTTCTGCATAGATGTAGTTGTGGAAAGCATTTAGAATTATGTCCCTATCTCATCATCCATCCTATTCTCATCTTTAACAGCTTCCTTTCCATATGATAAAGTACTTAAAGTCTAAAGGATTCCACATGTGGGTCAGATATAAGGAAGATAGAAAGCTGAGAGACAGGATGAGCTCTCTCCATCTGAATGTGATTTAAACAAAGACGGCAGATGTGATAGAGAAGTGTTGATCTAAGTCTGCATGGAGAGGAAGCTATAGAAGCACTAGAAAGATGGAGGCTCTGACTTGGCCTGGAGACCCTAGGTCTCTGTTACCTGTTCCCTAAGCCCAGGCATCCTCCCACCCTCTAGTAGCCATGACAAAGGGATGCAGGTAGACAGAGATAGGGTCAACTTTCCTCTGGGCTTTGCTTCTAGGCTATCCTTACATTTTGCATTGATCCCATGGGGATGTAAGGGCATGAGGGGAAGAGGACTAAGGGAAATTCTCTGAGCCCTTGTTACAGACCAACCACTCAGAGATAGGGCCCCCACTGAGTACCTGCTAAGCTTCATGGGCACCCAGAAGATGTATAAGACTCTTCGGGGTCCCTCCCCTCAGAGCATTTTCAATCCAGCTGGTAGGAAATGTGTACCTGTTTGGAACTAGTGGGGTAACTGGACAATGCTTTGGGAAGAAACAGATTAGAGTAGGTCCTTCTGATTCACTAAAGCAGCAGCCAAAAAAGAGAAGATGGGAGGGGGAGACAGAAATTTAACACCAACTCTGCTGGGAGTTCTCACATACCTGGAAGTAAATGGCTTCGTTTCAGCACCAACTCTGGTGCCAAACCACCAGGCTTCAAAATCTGGCCCCACTATTTATGATTGATGAGTTCTTAGGCATTATTTAAATTATTTAACCTCTCTAAGCTTCAAAGCATACAATGCAAAGTGGGCATCATTAATGACACGATCCCTCCAATTGGGAGGATTAGAAGAGTTAATGCAAGAAAATCCCTTAGAATAGTGCCGGGCACTGAGTGTGTATAAATGCATTCTTTTATTATTTTTAAAAATTATTGTTATTTTTTATTATGTCTCCCTCTACTTCCCTATCTCTAAACTGGGGGCAGGATTTATTAACTTGTTTTGAATTAACCAAGGTCTTGCTCTGATCTTCCTTTAAATAACCTACAAACTGTCATATCACACAAATGTTTTATTAGTGCTGAGGGGTTTGGGTTTCAATTAAAAACTCTCTGTCCCCAAGGACACAAATCCTGCTCTAATAACATTGAAAATTAAAGAGAGTCTGAAGCTAAAGTACAGTTGGTTTGTATAACTGAAAATAGCCTGAGAGAATCTGGCTGCATTTTTTTAAAAGTCTAAGTGCATTGTCATTGAAAGGTTATTTTTTGCTTGGAAAAGAATAAAAATTTATTGTTATACCATAGCAACCAGACTGGTAAATGATACAGAACAGGCTGAACTGATAAAAATATCAGTGAAAATGTCCAGATTGATGAAATATTCTAAAAATAAGTTTAACAGAATAGTGAGCAAAATGAAATGGGACTAATTTTCCATACATGCCATTTCATGTTTCATTTTTTGGAAGCTAAAATATTCACTCTGAAAATGATTTTAACATAGCCATCTGGTAAAAAAGAAAGTGAAAAGCCCTAGATTTTAGACAATAGAAGGATATATTTGTGGAACTAAGAAGTAAGACTTTAACAATCTAAGGGAAAACAAATAAATACATTGCCCAAAGCTAAGAGTTTGTACTTCTCCATGCTAAGTCTTCAAAGTACTATCTTTTGAAATACCTACATGCTTTACAATAAACTAACTTATATTTTCCCATTATTATTATTATTATTATTAATTTTTCTTTTCAGGATTTCAAACCAGATGAGTACTGTTGCTTTGCCCGCTGTAAGAGAAAACAAAATTTTCAATTACAAATTCTAAGATTAGATGAGTATAACCCTATCCAACTCTAACAAGGAAATTGAGGGTTCTGAAACAGCAGTGTTTTAAAAGAAGAACTGAATGCATTTGCTAGCACAGATTTAAGAAAGGAACTTGCTTCAGGTCTGCAGTTAACCAAGAGTTCTTTGTTTCCAGAGTAGACCAACAACTCTGAGAAATGAGTTATAAAGCTGAGCTACTCCAAAAAGTATTTGGGTAATTTTATATTTTTCTATGAACAGAAAGGGCAAAGCAGTGAGTTGTTTTTTATGGGGCTTCATGTTCTATCATTACAAGGGTATGTTGGGCAACACTTTCTGAACCTCATCTTCATTCATTCAATTCATTCAACAAATATTAATTGAGCTGGACAGATAAGACATGTGTCAAGCATTGTGCTAGGTCCTGGATGTGTGAGGATAAATAATACATAGCTTCTGTCCATAAGGTTTAGAGTTTTAGGGAAGAAATTTGGACACGGAAGAAAAAATATTTTTAAGGGACTTATGATATAAATATGTACTAAGTAATCTTAGGTGTTCAAAAAAGAATGGTTGATTCTCCCTGGAAGACTTAATAAAGGGGCAATAATTTTGTTGAGATTTAAAGATTGGTAGATTTTATATATGGTCTAGGATGGGAGGATCATTCTAGACCAAAAGGATACTCTTAGGAAGGTCACAGAAGCATGAAATGGCTATGGCTACAATGAGGGGTACAATACTAGGTTTTGAGGGGCCGAGAGATAGGGGACCAGGTTGCCAAGGTAAGTGAGGACCTCATTATGTAGGGCTTGTTGTGACATGTGAAGAAGTGTGGATCTTATCCTATACAAAAAGAAACAGAATTCAAGGGGTTTAAGCCAAGGAATAATGTGTTCAAACTTGTACTGGCATATGTGGAATTTGAGCCCAAGTAGAAAGCATGTAGTGAAAGCATTAAGGAGTCTACAACAGTCTTTCAGTTGGCGGGTGAAGAGGGCATGAAAGAAGGCACTGGAAATAAAAAATATGGAGCGATAGTTTGCAAATTAGAATTGGCAGGATTTAAAGGCCGCATATTAGCTGTGATGAGGATATAGGAGGGGATGTGTTTTGGACATGTTGAACTGTCCAGATTATAGGATCCTTGAAGGCAGTGCCAAGTCTTGTGTGCCATTTGATACTCATCCTAGGACAATGACTAGAATATAGTTTTCAGTAAATATTTAAGGAGTGGATGATGAATAAAGAAATCGTGGATAAAGAAACCATGCCTGTAGGACATCTGGTAAACCACTGGCCATTCAGGCAGGACACATAGATTGGGAAATTGAAGTAGATGAGAAGCAGGCCAAGAATAAAACTCCAGAGAAATACCAAAATAAAAAGATTGAACAGAGAAAAAAAGAGCAGAGGAGTCAGAAAATTGACAGGTTGAAGAATGAGAAAAGTTTCCATATCTTCGCATTCCTCTGTGAATATATATTGTATATTTAGATTTGGTTGATCCCTATTTTCTGCTTTTCTCTGTCTTGGAAGATGTATCTATGTCAAAACAGGGGCTTTGAGGTCCCAAAGAACTAGTTTCAAATTTTATCACTGCCCTTTTGTAGCTGAGACTTTGAAAAAGTATTTACTCTCTGAATATCAATTGCCTCATCAATAAGATATGACTAATAATTCCTACCTTATAGAATTCTTTTGAAGATTAAAGCAAATACCATATGTTAATATATATAACTCATAGCGAGTGTTCAATAAATATTGGTCCCTTCACCCTTTCAAAATACAATTTATATGGGTGTGATAAAAAAAATACAGTGAGTGCTGCTGCCAAGTGCCATCCAACAGAAAGGCAGAGATCTTCAATATGGGAAGTGGCACGTCAAACCTTGGTAACAGTGTGTGATAAGTTTCAACTTGTTTGGTGCAGTCAGTCGGGTGTGAGCTATGGTTGAGAGGTATGTTTTAAAGCGCCATAAAAAATGTATCACAAACAACACATTAACATGAAATGGGTAAACAGTGTCATCCTCTATCATAACAACACTCCGTGTCACACATCGCTTCTGGTACAGCAATTTCTGTCAAATAAAAACATTACAGTGTGTCCTCACCCACCTTGTTCACCGGATCTGGCACCATGTGACTTCTGGTTCTTCCCCAAAGTCAAAATGAGCATGAAAGCTAAATGTTTTGAATCGATTCAGGACATCAAGGCAGCCACGAAAGTGCAACTAAAGCCACTCACAAAAGAGGACTTCAAGAACTGCTTCATAAAGTGGCAAGAACGATGGGATAAGTGTGTTTGAAGTGAGGGAGAGTATTTTGAGGGGGATTGATGGCAATGTGTATTTAACTGTAATAATTTTTAAACATTCACCATATTTTTCGATTACACCTCGTGTAATATTGCCCTGAAGCTCCTGGATTTAACAGTCATGCTTTCAGCTTATTGTAAATATCTCAGAATGCCCAAGTCCTGCTGTAGTAGCCTGTCTTTTAGCCAAGATACCACTTTGAATGCACACATTAGGAAGTGAACATGTGGGAACCAACCACTCAGCATTCAAACGTTTTATGTTTTCTATTCCTCCAGACATCTTTGTTTACTTTTGTTAAATACTACAAAAGCATTTTAAAAACTGAGTATTGCATATATTTAGGGCTGTATAAAGGACCTACTATATAACAAACGAGAAATAATTTTATGCATAGAAACTCTAAGCTAAGTAGCACACTGCAAGATAGACACAGATGACATGCACTAAAATCATTGAAAGGAAAGAACAGTGTAGACTTATTTAGATTTATTACTACTGTTTAATAATTTATGAATGGTTATTATAACTTGATTCCCACTTCTTTCACAAGTTCAATTTCCTTCTTGCTGAAGAACATCTCTTTTAGTGTTCCTTCGTCAGATCTTAAAGGGGTGAAATCTCTCAGTCCTTGGCTTATTTAAAAATGTCTTCATTTTGCTCTCAGTTTTGACTGACAGATTAACTGGTTACTGAGTTCCCATTTGACATTCACTTTCTATCAATGCTTTGAAGATATTATTTTATTATAGCTGTCATTGATACTGATGAGAAAAGTCTTTGCCAGACTAATGATTGTTCTTTTTTACATTCCTTTTTTCTCAGGTGGCTTTTAAGGTTTTCTCTTTGATATTCTGAAATCCCACTGTGATGTGACTAGGTGCTTATTTATTATTTATTTATTGCTATTTTACTTGTACAGAACTTAAATTCTTATAGTTACAGGTTGGGTTCTCTGAAAATAGATATTAAGATGGAGTATGAAAACCACCATGTTTATAAGGGTATCAACTCCTGACCTCCATTTTGGTGGGTACCATCATCCTCAGAGACATCTCAAACCAAGTTTGTAACAGCCTCTCTCACTGTCAGTCCTGGGATGCTGATAACCACTAGGGAACTTTTATTGGTGCTTATACTCCTTCCAGTAGCACATGCCATGTAGCTTTGACAAATGGTGTGTCATCTAAGTTTTCCTATAGAACATAATCATCTGGCCAGACATCTATAGAATAACTATTCTAGAGTAGAATAACTATTCCTGGTGGCCCACTTCCTCAAACCTTTTAATCCTTTAGTCCTTGGCAATTCTGCTTTGGCAATTCTGGCATTTCAACTTTATTTGGCATGGGACATAACTTTTCCATGATTCTAGGAGGCATCCTAGCAGCAATTTTGAACCATTTCTTGGGGAGCTTGCCAGGGTTAAACTTATCTATTCTTTACCTCACACCCAAGTACATAAAATTATCTATCCAGTTTTATGTTTTGGTCCTCATGATCTAGTCCCACACATGCTTTCTGGCTCCTGCCAGTATATGCTGTCTAGGTCTAACAAAATCCTAAATGAATATTAATAGTTCATTTATTCCCTTATCAGGCCCAGCACATCGCCAGCTGGGTTATCCTGCTCTGTAACCCTAATTATTTGCCTAGTGTCCAAGAGGAGATCTAGAGGAGAGTCCTGCGAGAGATGAAGGACATGTTGCCTTGGGAGAAAGAGTCCTCAGCACTAATTCAGGGCACTGGGGCGGGGGATATGGAGATGTTGGAATAGTGGCAACATCTGCAGTCTCAGAAGGTTACAGGTGTCTTAAGAAGTCAAAGTCTTCAAGGGCATCCACCTAAATGTTCTCATGTCATGTGTCCAGGTCCCAGACTTTCTCAACTTGGCATAATAGACCTTCACTGTTTGGGCATTTGTGAGTCTTTGAAGTTCAGCCATTATATTCTGAGGTTCTGGGTTTGGTTCTTATTTTTCTCTACTCTCCTGTTAGAGGAGATGAGAGCTTCTTTGTACACAACCAAACGAGAAACCCCACCACCCACTCACCCCAGCCTTTCAATCTAGTTTTTAGGTGCCTGTAACTCATCGTTAGTTGTTCTTCATGCTTTTGTTAAAGCATCAGTGCTTCTTACTAAAAGACGCCCAATCCAAATGACTACCATTTTGTCCACAGTCTTAAATTACTGAGACCTCCAACCCATTAGAGCATTCCTTTCCATTGATATACCCTCTCACTTTACCACCAATAAGAGATTTAACAATATGACGCAATAGCCTTGTGTCTAGGGCTGTAGAAAACAAGAACAGGAGAGCAAGTCCGATCATTGCCATGGTACATCTGAGACACTCTGCTGACATCTCATCAGTAATCATTCACTGTTGACATTTGGGCTTTTCCAAGAGGTTATAATTAGAATTATTTCCTTACTCTTAAATTCATTTATGTTGAACAGAAAATTTTTGGCCTAGAGTTTATATAAAGAGCTTAAGGCAGTCTTGCAACAATTTATATACACCATAACCTCTGCCAACAAGGATCCCATGTACTTTCAAAATGAGGCAATTGGTGTTGGGGTGTGTTGTATCATAATTTGCAGTGTGTTGAAAATGACTAAGTAAGCACTTTTAAAGATACTTTTAAAAAAGTGAACAAAAAGAAAAATATCCATTTAAATCAGCAGTGTATATAAATCTCTTGACCTTAAGCAACTTAAAAAATACAAATCGTAAATCACAATAATATTGGTAAAGGGAGTGATTATTGAAGTTAAATTATCTGTGAGATGAAGGCGTGTACTTCACCACAAGGCAAACTTTCTAACAATGGCACAGGAAATTCAGCTCTCTGCCATACCAAACAGTACTGCAGCACTCCATGAAGACGGAGAGAGCAGCTGCAAGGTGGTTTCAAGGACTTGAATGAGTGCACAGTTGTGCTGCCAATAGCAGACGAACGTACGTCAAATGATCCAGTCCTCTCTCCAAAGGGAGATTTCAAACAGGGGATTTTCAGTTACTAACTGTCTGTTCAACCTTTGCAAAGAAGTTCAGTGGCACAGACAGTATTCAAGAGGAATAACTAATGATATAATAGATTGGAAATGATCAATCGCTAGGGAATCGCTGCACTAGTGGAGCCCCGGTGGTTTTTGAGAACAGTATTTTTGCTCCTGGAAACAACAACAAAAAAAGTTCTAATTATAATTTTCCAGCATTCAACACTCTGGAGCTTCTAAGAATGTTCACATTCTTTTGCAGAGAGGCGAGATGATACGAGTTTTATAACTGTATATTAGCGAATTTGATAGTCCTGGAAATGAATAGCCTGATTGCCCTGAACCTGTGGGTTGGTACTAACATAAATAGCCCTGTACTAGATTAACTCTCTGGTTTGTCTGTAAAGCATATTTTTCGTCCTACCTATAGTCCTAGAGTCAAAACAATAACCCCAAGTGTCTGTATCAATATGGTATCAATGTACCATAAAGACACTGTTTAATTTTCCCTCTTGATTTGCTAATATAAGGGAATATTGATTACAATAATAAACTTTCCACACAGAAGACCCTATGTTGTCTACTTAGTAAATGTAAAAGCACATCAATTCCCTGCTGGTTTAAGGAAGAATAAATTACAGTACTATCATATATAACTTTAGATTCCTTCCATAAAAGATCATAGCAAAGAAAAATTTTCTCAGCAACTAAAATGTCACTGAGCTATAAATTATCACATTATATATAAATTAGCATGTCCACTCACACATTTTGACATAGCTTTCAAGATTACTCTTGGAGTGTCTCGTAATGTATATACATTGTGAGTAAAAAGATAAAAATTATTTTTCTGTTTTTTTCACTGATGGTCTTTATTATTTTCCCTTTTTAAAGCTAGTCTGTGCTAGTACTCTTTTAAGCCACAAGCCATAGGTAATTTCATACCCAAACTTTCCAAACCTTCTAAACTTGCCTGGATAATTTAACATCAGACTTTGAGTGACTAAGTAAGGTTGGAGTGAAAAAGAAAGAGAGAAAAGAGAGAGCAAGGAGACAATGGGAGAAATAAAGGAAAACCATAAAACAACATTTGTGAGGGTAATGTGTGTGGGAGAAAGGAAAGGAGAAGGGAGGACATACAAGAAGTGTTGTGTGAACTTTTGATCCTTGGCCTGTGAGTTAAAAGTTTTATGGCTATCCTTTAAAATGTGCACGATTGATCAACTGTTGACAGTTAGGCTCCCTCAGCCACTACTCTGCCCTCCCGGTATGCCTTCCTGTAATGCAGAGGCTGGAAAGCCTAAAACTACATTCCACAGATGCTCTAGCAGGTAAGATTGGGATGTTTGGCTCCATTAATTAGATCTCCTCTTAGAGATCTAGCATTCCAAAGTGAGGCAGAAGCCATCTATCTCCGTGCCACTTTGGCTGCTTTTCTGTTAGCAAGCAAGGTTGTAGGAAGTGAGGTACAGGGACAGAAGCTTTCCAACTTTTATACTCCAGGTTCTTGGGTGTTAAGAAGAAGCAATGGGAAAGGTAGTGGATGCATTCCATATTCCAGTGGACAGTCACCAGCTCTGTAGGTGCAGAGAGCAGGGACAGAAGGCAACTTCCTGCCCTAACTTCCTGATCGTTGGATTGAATCCATGGTGGTGTGCTCTTGAACTCAAAATCTCCAGGGGCAGCCTCAGAGCTAGTAGTTTTCCTGATAATCAATTCTGAATTATTTTGGGAGTTATTCTTGAAGGCTATGCCTAGAACCCATTTCCCGTAGCCCTTTCAATTCCATAAGCATCTAATAACTTTATGTGATTTTCTGTAGAAACTTTCTAAAATGGATTCTATTTTATGCATCAAACCCCCCTTGATTAATATATGAATCAAAATTAATAATACTTACTCATAGAGCTTTTTCTTGTAGGAAACTGCATAAAAACTGTGTATAAAGATATATGACAGTGTCTATTTGTGAATGTCCTTGTACACGTCCCTTTCCTGCTCTCCTTATTATAAAATCAAAACAATGGACATTGTTAGCCTGTGTGAAATACGCTCAGGACTTTCCTACAAACACACGTACCATCAAAACCACAGCAGAAGGGTATGAACTTGAGAGACAGAACATTTCTGTCCATTTTTTTCCCATTCTGCTGTCTAGTTTTCTTTTGGTCTACTTCCTTCATTTACTCAACATTTCTGGAGAGCTTGTTATATGCCAAACATTATGTTATACTTAGTATTTATATAGTGAAGTCGTTTTCTTGCCAAAAAGAAGGCATCCTTCATGGGACTGAATTCCCACTGGATGTGAACCTCAGGCTAATGAGTGAATTCTTGACAATCAGAAGTATTTTGAGACCATGACACAATGGTCACTTTGTGACTTGATCTCAGCAAAAATCTTCTCTGAGAAGTCACTTTTGCTGGGAAATGTCGCTCCCTTGGGCATGTCACTCTGACGAGAACAAATGGCTAAGGCCTACATTCTTCAGTAAGGACTGTGGACTTGTCCAGGTTGAAAATGAGGTTTTGCTCAGTGCTCAGCCCACTGGCTCACTCTTCTGGCTCAGTACCAGCCCTAAAGCCCATCTGTCCTGAAAGGCCAGCGATACCATAGAAACAGGGAAAGACAGAACACAGAAGGGAAATAAACCTTTATTTCCTAATTTATTGTACACGTGAAACCTATGTCACTTTACTAACAATTGTGATCCCAATAAACTTTAATTAAAAAAAAAAAAACTTCTTAGGACACGAAGAATAACAAACGGTTTTCAGGTTTATCAAAGACCCAGGCATTTGACACCTCTGTTAAAGAATGTTTGATTTCTCTCTCTTCCCCGTTGAAATGAGGTCTGAGACAGGAAGTTATTGGAGTACCCTTCTCAGGCTGTGACTAGCTGACTTTTGAGGCTCGAGCAGGTTCTAAGAAACGCCCCCTCCCACTTCCCCCCTCCGCACACACACGGACTTTTCCCTAGTGAGATCTAAGACAGTTGGAGAACCTATACCTGGGTCCTGCTTTGTCTGAGGGCCCCTACACACATCATTCACATCACACAGATTCACCGTTTGAAAAAGACACCAATTTTTGCAGATAGCAAAGGCCTCATGACGTATTTCTAGTGACACAAAGCTTCAAAAAATCCTCAAACACAACATGCCCCTCACCCACCCTTTACATGCACACATGTTATGATTTTGCAAAAACGCGATTCACTGAATTTTGGATTGTGTTTATCTGCTGAACAACGGCTGCTCCCTGAGTCCTTGTGTGAGGCACGTCATTAGCAACCCTATCCAAGCCTGCACATGTTATTTCCCCTCCACTTGCTGCAAGACAGGAACACAGCAAGAGAAGTGACGGGTACGGAAGTAGAATTCTCACACACCCCACAGGCTGCTTTCATGTCCTTTCAGGCTGCTATCTAAGACAGTGAGTTGACCTTCCCCCTCCTCAAATGCAAAGTTTGCAATTTATCAAAATTGTGGCAGGCACTAGTAGGGAGGGAGACTAAGGCAAAAGTAAGTTTTAAAGAAAGGCTAGTGTTCTTACTTGAATTAAGAATTTGAAGGTCAAGCTACCCACCAATGAATGAGCTGGCAGCAATGGTTAGGCAACCAGGATCCTGGGAGACCTGGAACGCCTCTGACCTCTGACTGTGGCCCAAAGACTCCCCAGTGGTCTTGACAAGACTTCCCTAAACTGCATGGCAGTTTCTGCTGCTTCCACACGATCTTCCTTCCCTCTTTTCTTCATTGGCATCCTATTTGGGTGATAAGCCTATGCTCTCCTGATATTCTTTCCATTTTCTCTCACATAGGAGTGCCCCCCCACCAGTGAAATCCTTGCATGGTTAATCCTATCTTGTCACCAGCTTCCTGTAGAAACAAGGTTAACCCACAGAATTCAGTATTAGAGCTAATATCCCATGGAACCATCTATCCTATTTAGAAAACAAGAATTATATTGTGCTCAGACCCAAGACCAAAACATGAGAGATAACGTTCTTCAGCAGCTAAAACTCCCTGCCGCCACCTTAGAAGCTAAGGAGATAAAGTTTTCTTACCAAAAGGGGGAGGGCTGGCACATTTTAAATAACATCTGAGAGGAAGAATATTTGACTCTGAAAACAACTAGATTCCACTGAAATAGCGAACAGAAGCTAGAATTGCTAAATCCATCTCTACTTGGAGAAGAAAAGTATATCTATGCTTTTGTTCCAGAGATAGATATATATATATATTACAATGGATAATGGAAAGACTGAATTCATTATAGCAGTCAAATCCCAAGGCAGCCAGAGAGCCAAAGATTTCACTCTGCCTCTCATCTAACTCCCTGATCACTCTCCTTTGGCCGTTATGCCTCATATAATGCATTCTAATGGTTTGAAATGACAGTGTTTTGTTTACAAAATGGCTCCATTCCTCAGGAAACCCAAGAACCTGGCACCATAACAGGGTTACTGATAGAACATAAAATTCACAATGTGACAGAAGCTGGTCCCCACATTCCTGCCCTGTTATGCATTTTAGGGTCAAACTTGCCCATTTATCAGCTCAGAAGTAAGGTCTGAGGGGCAAAGCCTAATAAAACCTAAGAGAACTAAGCAAAGAACGCAGTAAAGGTAAAATGAGGTCCAAGACTGTTTACAAATACAAAAGAGAAGGATTTCACCAAAGTTTTTATTAAATATTCTGACCTCAAGAGGCAAGTCTTTAATCCCATGCATTTGCTGTCTCTGCTGAATATTAAAATGTTTGCCAGTCTTTGACTAGAGTATTAACCTCTCTCCTCTATGCTTTTAACAACAACAACAACAAAAAAGTGCAAACCATAGATATTGTCTAAAACCCCTACAAGAGAGTCTGCTTATTGTAGGGACAGAATTTACAGCCTAAAACAATAAACCAAATATCAGTTCTAAATTATCAAATGCCATGTTCTTGGCCCACTTATAGTTATATTTCCACTTAATTCCCATCTTAATCATTTGTGTTATTCAGCAGTCACTCATATAGTAAGCAAAAGAAAGAAAGGAAGGGAGGAAGGGAGGGAGGGAAGGAGGGACGGAGGGAGGAGAGAGGAGAGAGAGAGAGAGAGAGAGAGAGAGAGAGAGAGAGAGAGGAAGGAGGAAGAAGGAAGGAAGGAAGGAAGGAAGGAAGGAAGGAAGGAAGGAAGGAAGGAAGGAAGGAAGGAAATGGAAGGCAGGGGAAAAAAGAAAAGTATAAGCTCTTTTAGGGTTAAAAAACAGATTTTTAAATTTTCTGTCTAACTAAGCGTTTTGGAGAAAATTCTGACACATGTTACAACATGAATGAACCTTGAGGACATTATACTCAGTGAAATAAATCAGTCACAAAAAGACAAATACTGCATGATTCTACTTATCTGAGGTATGTACAGTAGTCAAACTCATAGAGAAAATAGGATGGCAGTTGCCAAGGGCTGGGTGTAGGGGGAAATGAGTTGTTTAATGGATATAGAGTTTCAGTTTTGCAAGATGAAAAAGTTCTGGATCGTAAGGTACTTCCATTTTCAATTTCTTCCATATTGGTAGAGGTACTTCCATATTGTTTTCCACAGTGGCTGAACAGAATAAATGAGCAAACAAAAAAAAAGAAGTTCTGGAGATTGAGTGCACACAATATAAATATACTCAACATTACTGAACTATACACTTAGAAATGGCTAAGATGGTAAATTTTATGTATACCACAATTTTTAAAAATTCCTGAACTTATTAAAGAGTTTATGAGAGATTGCATTTTCCTTCAGAGACTCTTAGCAATGCCACAAACATTGAAACCACAACTAATATTCACACAGCCTAGGAATTATATTTGTTTATATTCATTGGGAAAAAATCTTAGCCAGAACTAAACTTGACCCAAGCGGGTCCCATTACTAATTCCAAGAGTTTTGAGTAAGTCAAAGGATTTCTGAGGAAGAAAACGTTACAGAGATGCCAGCCAGCATGCTCCAAAGCAATGATTTACTGCAAATTTTTCTGATTTATTCTTCAAATAGCCTACCTACCATGCATAAGTATCTCTCTACCAGATCATCTTGAGAGACAAATGATGCCGTCTCTTATCTTTTAACCAAATGCTCTACTGATGATGGGCCGATAGCATCCATATTTGCAACACATAATAAATGTTTCCCTGATTAAACAGGATTAGTAATGACATCAGGAACAAAAGACTAGATTAGGGATTCATCTGGAATTGGTTAATTACTACATGAAAAGAATGACAATAATTCCAGGGTTTGAGGCTCAATGTCTCAAAACTACCAAATGAGTAATTAGAAAACATAGGATACTTTTACACATAACATATACCAAGCCTTATATGTAATAAGGTCTGCTATGTATGTTGGTCCCTCACCAACACTGGGGGGCTCCCATCTTGGAAACTACCATGATTGGCAAACTGGCCATGGTCAATATCAAAATTGCAAAGAAGAGAGGGAATTAAGAGGGAGAAAAGAATAAAAACCTTATCAAATATATTTTAAAGCCTATGAAAATTTGGGACAGTAGCAAGTTCTTTTTCTTTCATTGATTTTACTGAATTCTTTATGTATAAAAGCAATAAATCCTTATGACAAGCTAAGAATAATGGAGCCATGTAAAAGTTAATAATCTTTCCATGCTTCTAATCCCACCATCCTGAGATAACCAATATTAACAGTTTTATGAGTCTCCGCCTACAGTTTTCTTTAGATTTATGCATACATATAAGTAAATACATTATAGATACGTAAGATTATGGTATACAGGTTATAGGATTTTTCTTTAACAAAACTACTGTAATTATTACTCAGCAGATTATACTATTTCATTTGATAATATTATGGATTTCCTTATAGATGTAATGTAATCTTTTTAAACAGCTGCATAATCGTCGATTGAATGAGCCATAATTCATTCAACCATTTGGACATTTTCTAGATAATTCTTTTTTCATTACAAACCATCCTCTAATAATGTGCTTATACGTATCCTTATTTACTGGTAGTTTGACTTCTGTAGACTAGATTCCCCCAAAGTGGAATTTCTGGTTAAAGTATCTGTACATATTAAATTTTAATAGATATCACTTTCCAAAAAGATGATAACAATTTAAACGTCCATCGGCAGTGAGGATGGCAGTTTACCTCCCACTGCCCTGGCCAGTGCTAGATGTTATAAACCTTCTAAGTGTTTGCCAGTCTGATAGGCAGAAATTGTAATCTCCATCATTTGATTTCCATTTACCTGACTACTCGGGAGTTGGAGCATCTTTCCATATTATAGTTCCTCTTCTGTGAATTGCCTGTCCATAGCTTTATCTAATCCACCTATCAGGTGTTTGTCTTTTCCATATCAGTGGGTAGGCACTCACTTTATTAGAGATATAGCCCTTTGTCTGTCTTATGTATGGTATATAACTTTCCCTAAACAATCTTGTTTTCATTTCATGCTGTGTATGGTATTTGGGGCAATATAGAATTCTTTATTTTTATGTAGTCAAACCTGTAAAACTTTTTTTATGGCTTCTGGATTTTTCTTTCAAATGAGCTTTAGACAGAGTTTAACAAATTCCCTTTAAATAAATTCTTTTGATCTGCTGATTGGGATTGCATTGAATTTATAGATTAATTCAAGAGAAATGACCTCTTCACAATAAGGAGCATGTCTGCCCCCAGGAGTTGTATTATTTTATTTAGATTTAGATTTTCTTTTATGTCATTCAGGAACGTTTAGTAGTTTTCTTCATTCAAGTCTCAGACATATCTTGTTTGTTTTATTCTTGGGCATTTACGATTTGTCACACAACTGTGAATAACACCTCCTTTTCCACTCTAGTTCCTGGTGTATGTGACTGTGTTTGGAGGCAGGAGATCCCAGTGGTTAGGGCCAGGGACTGTGGGCTCAGCTCCCTAGATTCAATCCTCAGATCTCCCACTCACTGGCTCTGGGCACTTAGGGAAGTTAATTCCTCTCTGAACATGTTTCTTCACCTGTGAAACGGGGATGCCAAGTTTGTTATGAGGATTAAATAAGAAAACTTCACATCTGTAGACTCTTAGAACAGTTATCGTGAAATGATGACAAAGGTGATTTAAACTTTTATCCTTACAACTTAACTCTCATTGGTTTTTATTCTCTTAATCTTTCTAGGCAAAAAATTATATACCTTCGAATAAGTGATGACCTATATCTTTCCAGTGTTTACATATTTATTTCTTTTATTGTCTTATTACACTGACTGAGACTTCCCTCCATTACAGTGCTGAATTGGAATGGTGAGAGACGGCATCCATGTCTCAGTCCTGATTCTAATGTAAATGCTTTTATTCTTTCTATGTATGATGGTTAGTATACAGTTCTGATAAATACTCATCAGACTTTATTGGCATAAAGTTATTTATAATATTCTCTTATTTTTATTTCTATCTGTAGATATGTCCTCTTTTTCATTTATAATATTAGTTACAAATTCTCTATCATTATTGACAAAGGTTATTGTATTCTATTAGTCTCTTTGAGAACAAACATTGGCCTTTGATAACCACCTTTTTTGTATATTTCTTTTCTGCTCTTATCTTTATTATTTCCTTCTTTCTACTTTGGGTTTGTTCTTTTCTAACTCTTAAGCTGGATCCTTAGCTCACTAATTTAAAATGTTATTTTCTTTTGATTGCAATACTTATTCTCTTCTTATTCCTTTATTAGTTTAAAAATCATACATGCATACTTTCATTAATAGAGCCTGAGATTAATAATGATTTCTACCTTATCCACTGTTCTTTTTTAAATGTTATTGATTAGTTTTTAGTTTCAGTTTTTAGCAAGTAGATTTATTTATCCATGTAAAAGTAAACTTCTTTGATCACTATTCATTTTTTTCTTTCCTTATTTTATTGAGATATAAGTCACATGTCATACAACTCAATTATTTAAAGTGTGCAATTCAATGATTTTTAGTATATTTACAGAGTTGTGTAACCATCACTACGATCAATTTTAGAACATTTTATCACCTCAAAAAGAAATCCTGCACCTTCACAGTACCCCACTAAGCTCTAAGCAACTTCTAATCTATTTCCTATCTATCTTTAATTTGCCATTCTAGACATTTTATGTAACTGGAATCATGTAATATGTAGTCTTTTGTGACTGGCTTCCTTACTTTGCATAATGTTTTCAAGGTTTATCTATGTTGTAGCATGTATCAGTGTCTTATTCCTTTTTCTTCTCAAATAATAGTCATTGTACAAACATAGCACATTTTATTTATCCATTAATCAGTCAATGGGAATTTGTGTTGTTTCTATATTTTGGCTATTATAAACAATGTTGCTAGGAACATTTATGTATTATACAAAATGTTTCTGTTGGACATATTTTTTTCCAATTTTCTTGGGCAATTGCTGGATTATATAGTAACTTCATATTTAATCTTTTGAGGAATTGCCAGACTATTTTCTAACATGGTTGCACCATTTTACATCCCCACTAGCAATGTATGAGGTTTTCAGTTTCCCCACATCCTCACCAACACTTGTTATTATCTGTCTTGTTTATAATCATCTTAGTGGATATGAAGTGGTATCTCATCGTGCACTATTAATTCTTGCTTCACAGTTCTTCTTCTGGAAGTATATTATTTAAAATACCATTGAGAAAGACCTGTTAATAGTACACTTTTCTAGTTTTTAACAGTCTAGATTGTCTTTATTTTGCTACGGTTCATGTTAGAGCTGAGCTGTGTGTAAAGGTTTACTTTGATTTATTCCACTGTCTTTCTGGCTTCCATTACAGCTGTTGAGAAGTCTGCTATATATTACTCCTTTGAAGATATTCTGGGTTTTCTTTGATTAATTTTAAGGTTCCCCCCCACCACCCGATGGTCTCTGCAATGTATCAGAATTCTCCAAGTATTGATTTACTTTAATTTATCATGTTTACTGGGATTTGTGCTGCCTAAATCGAAGAAATCATATTTTTCATCAACTCTAGGAAATTCTCAGCCATATTCCTTGTATTATAGTCTGTACCTTGTTTTTTCTGTTCTCCTCTCCACAACTACTACTAGACATATGTTGATATTTCTCATCTCTTAACTTGTCACCTAAATATTCTACCTCTTTGTAATTACAATGCATTCAGGATAATTTCCTCACGTTTTTTTTTTTTTTCTTTCTTTCCTTTTCCAATTCACCAATTTAGCTGTGTCTGATCTGTGTTTAACTTATCATTGACATTTTTGGACTTTTTTGCATTTTCTTATTCTTTTTGCGTGTCTTAATTCCTTTTTAATAGTTTTACTTACTTTAAGCACATATAATTTAGAGTGTTATTCTGCTAATTCTATGATCTGAATGTCTTGGGAGTCTAATTCTGCAATGTTTGTTTCTTATTTCATTCCTCCTATGTTTTGTAATATTGATTTGAGAACTGTCAAATAACCAGTCAAAAAATTAGCATTAAAAAGTGGTCATGGTTGGGTTATACCTTTGGGGTCCCTGGCAAAAAACAAAAAATACCAAGAAAGACACTCTACACTTGGGGTATAAAAAATTGTCACAGATAAAGCATTAGATTCCTTTCTTTTTCTCATCTCTCATACCCAATCCTCACCAACATCTGAAGGACCACTACCACCACCTCCGTACTTGTCTCCCTGCTTCCACCTGATCTTTCTCCAAACCATTCTGTACTGACACTCAGCATGTTTTAAAAACTGTGCATCACATCATGTAACTCCCTTAATTAAAAATCTGTAGTGATCTCCCACTGCTCTCAATACAAAATTCAAACTTTTTGCCTGGTGTACCAGGCCATGTATGTTCTACCTCCTGCCCATCTTCTACCTACTTCCTCTCCTGCCTGTCTTCCCAGTATTCACAAAGCTGTAGTCACACTGCCCGTTAATCTTCCATGAAGCCAACAAACATCAGAGGTATCTCACTTCAGATAAAGCAGCAAAGAGGAAGGGAGAGTGGAAAGATGAGGACATCTCACTTACGTCATCAAGACACTGGATCAAACCTTGCCTACAGTCTATCTCTAGACTTTGCAATAAAGTCTCATTCCTTTTCCCTTTTCATTTATTTCTTTCTACCAACCACCCTCACACACAGACATTTTTTTGTAAGTCAGAATCTTGATCTGTAAGGAACTGCTATGTTGCTTTATGGACCGTCTGGCAGAGACTTTCAGAGAAATGTCACAGCCAAAAGCTGATGTTACAGGTAAGCTGTCTTTACAGGGACCTTGATTCTATTCCAGAGTCTACAAAAAGGTGAAGAGGAAAGATACTCTTAATCTATGCTTGGAGAATTCATATTTCCCAATATTCAAGAAACAATCGAATATGATTGCTGGAATTTAAGGTGGAAATAGTTTTGGAATTTTGGAATAGGTGGAAATAGTTTTCTGGATTTAAGGTGGCAATAGTTCACTCTCTCAGTTCACCATACCTTCTGATAGGCGACACACATTTTTCTACTTCACCATACTTCAATATTCACTTTTAATTAATTCAAAGACATTTAGCAAACATGAAGCGCTCATCCTTCAGACTTCCATTCAACATTACTCCATATAACTAGTCCACTGGCCAAAACAATTTTTTCATGACCTATCCAATATTCTGGCAAATTCTAAATACGTACCACGTTCTCTTAATTCAAAACATAGCAAAACAAAACAAACAAACAAACAAAAAAAAACATAGCAAAACAAATCAGAAAAAAAGAATAAAGTTTGGCACAGGTAATAACTAAGACCTTCTAGTTTACAAGATTGCTTAAACGCATTATTGCATGAAACTCTAATAACAGTGCTACAGCCTTGAAAGGTATGTATTATAAAAATAATCTTGGTTTTATAGCTGATGGGATGAGAGTGAGAAAAAAGAAACAAACATCTAGTGAGCAGCTGCTCTGCGCAAAGCATTGTCACACAAGGAGCTTAAATATGTCATCGCTCTGATCATCTCAGAAAGCGAAGTGTCTTCACCAAACCATACAGTGATAGCCAGAGGCAGGCCATGAGCCTGGTCTGCAGAGCTGTCTCTGCTGCACCTGGCTTTCTCACCTCCCCATCCACGGAAGCCTCTTCTCTACGTAAGACTCTAGGCTGAAAATGATTTATTCTCCAGAAGTCATTATTGCCTTTTTTTTTTTAATGGCTACCCACAGACTTCTCTGATTGTGCCTTTGATGTACTATGATTGGTACTGAGTTTGACACTTCATTATTTTTAAATGACAGAATATCAGCTCTTAAGACAGTGTAATTTGGACAAAGTAAGCAGTTCTTAAAATTAAATTACTTTTTAATAACAGATCTTCCCATTAGAACTCTTTAATATTGTAGCTTTGGGCACAAATCCTCTTTTAGTTACATCTTCTGTAGGACTTAAGTATTTTTCTGGTGATGCTAATACCATACTTCATATTAAACCAAAACATCTCCTTAGAGACAGAGAAGCTCATGTGATATAAGCATGATCTAAGAGTCGTAGGCTGACGTTTGAAATTCAAAGTGAGATTTATTAATTAAAAGGCAAAATACTCACATAATACTTACTTGGCAAACACAATATGCTTTACCAATATTAAGTGGTTTATATCATTAGGATTTTAGTTTAGGGACATTATCTCAGTCGGTGTTCTTCGTTGCAAGCAACAAAGGTAATCCCATAATAAAAGAGCTTATTAAAGAAATACTGAGTGTTCACAGCTGTGTTGGAGGGCTGGCGAGCTAGGCTAAAGGTTAAGCATCCTGGAAAGTGCCCAAAGCCACATCAAAAACTGGCCTGATGAGGGACCACCACCACTGCTACTGACCCGTCGTGCCCTCGTACCCACACCCTGGTCCACCAGAGCCTTGTCTGCGCCAGGAGCTCCATCTTGCAGCCACTAGAAAACCACCACTGCTCCACTGCTGCTACCTCTTGAGAGAGGGTGAGGTCGGAACACAGAAATCTCTGTGCAGAGCCTGTTTCCTGACATAGCCCTCTGCCCAAAGTCCCAAACCGGCATGTCTGATTGGCAGCTCCTGATGGCACCTTGTGTCCCAGGAGCGAAGCAGGCTAAGAACTTGAGTTCTGGTTTCCAGGCTTGGGAGTTGCTCCTCAAACAGCAGGACTTTTCCAATGATAAAGGACAGTCATGAGTGTGACAGATGGCCCCTGCACATGTATAACGACTCTAAGTGAAAGCTGTGCTTCACCTAACTTCTAGTAAGTAGTCTGTTTCAGAGGAATGTGTGATAGTGGCATGCATTAATATGTAATATCAATTAAATTGTATTTAATTCCACCCTAATTGGATCACTTTCTGGAGTACCTCTAAACTCTAACGGGCCCTAGGACTCAGACTTCTCTTTTGTAGCTACACTCACTTCCCAGGTGATAGTAATCATTCTCACGGCCTTAAATATCATCTTTATACAAATGACTCATAATTTGTATCCAGCCCCCCACCTCTCCCTGGAATGCCAGCCTCATGTTTGCAACTGTCTACTCTGATGTCCAAAAGGATCTCAAACTCAAAAATTCCCAAACCAAACTAATGGTCTTTCACTCAAGTCAGCTGGCCTCGGTCTTTCCCTCTTTGAAAATGGCAGGCAGCTCCTTTTTTCCAGATGCTCAAGCCAAAAGCCTCGGAGGCCCCCTCACCTTCACTCTTTCTCTCACTTCCCACATCCATCTAACAGAAAGTCTATTGATTCTACCTTCAAAGTATATCCCGGACTCACTTCTTCTCCCCACCTCCCCCGCAATCACCCTGGTCTGTTACCACCTTCTCTCCCCAGATTATTGCAACTGCCTCCTGCCTGCTCTTCCTAGCAGGACAGGCGTCACAGGTGTGTGACCAGTGCAGCAGCATGGGGGGCTGCATACTTGGAGTGTACTGCTCTGTGGAGATGACCTTGAAAGTCTTAATAAGTTTACCTTGAATTTGTGTTTCCTAAGTGCAGTCCAATAAGATAAAGCAACAGGCACCTAGGGTTTGGAGCCTCATGAGTGGTCCTATCTCTTGATCTGTCATGGGACAGGTTCTTGGCTATCCCCTCTCTTGACCACTGCCCTCCCCCATCAGCAACCACCCACCTTCCATTCGCAGTGGGGCCCCAGACAACTGTGAGTGTCTACACTCACCCTGGAGTATCCCAGAGCCCAATGGAACACAACAGTATGCAGCAAACAGAGGGACAAGCCAAGAGGAAGACCACTGAAGAAAGGAAAAGCTTTCTCCTGCTTTTCAAGTAAGCACTCTGCATTTTCGTTTTAAATGGGTCCCACACATTACCCAGCTGATCCTGCTGCCAGCTTCTTTCCTTACCCTAGACTTAAGGTATTCTCAGCCAGGGTGATTCTTTTAAATGTTAAGTCATATCTCATCATCTGCTCAAAACCTTTCAATACCTTCAAAACTCCTTCCTTCTGTGGCCCATGAGGCCCTGCTCTGTCTGCGCGCTCATCTCGCTCCTCTCACTGCCCCCCTCTTCGCTCGCTCACCCTCCCTGCTGCTCCTCCCTGTGTGCTCCCTCCTCAAGGACTTTGCCCTTCCTCCTCCCTGCAACCTCCTCCTGGCTTGCTCCTTCAGTTCCTTCCTTTCGCTGCTCAGATGTCATTTTCTCTGTGAGTCCTTCCTTCTTCAGCTGCCCTCCTCAAAATAGCACTCCAGCCTGTCTACCATATTCCCTATCCCCTCACCCTGCTTTATTTTACTCTGTAGCTCTCATCGCCATCTGACAAACTGTATGTTTTATCTTCTATCTCCCTCACTACACTATCAGCTCCCCAACGCCAGGGACTTTGTCTCTTTGTTCACTGCTCCATCCCCAGCACCAAGAACGGTGTCCAGCACATGGTAGGTGTGGGGGCCCGATCCAGGTTTTGTAGGACCTGAAGCTTATTACACTTGAGGGAAGGGGAGCTCTTTATGAAAAACATGCAAAACTTTGAATATGAAAATTAGATATGGACCATATTGATATCAACATTCTGTTTTTGATGTTGTACTACAGTTTTGCAAGATGTTACCATGGGGGAAACGAGGTAAAGGAAATATAGACTCTTTCTACTGTATTCTTACAAGTGCTTGTGACTCTACAGTGATCTCAAAACAAAATGTTTACTTAAAAATTAGATATGTAAGTGAATATGTATTTAAAATGTGAAAAATATCAAAGCAAATTAAAATAATAAAAACCTGACAAATGCCACCACCACATCCACAAAGATATTTCTATTAATTGAATCCCTGGCTAGCCTCTATAATTTTTTTCCTACATTTTTGTCTACGTAAATTTTGATCACCTCTTCATATAATAATACTTTGTAATATCGCTTTCTATGTAGAAAACAGAAAAATATCAATTTTCCTTCTAGCGTTGTTGATTGAATTTAGTTTAGAAAAGTTTCTTTCCACTTTGAAACTCGTTTTTGGTAATGTCATGTAAATATTTACAATTGTCAAATTTGTGAAAATATCAGGTTTTTGTATAGTGATTAGCTTCATATACTCTTTAAATTATAGACTGCCCTTAAACAATTAGCTATTGATGTCCTCACTGGAGTTAGTATGGGTTTTATGTTATCTCTGTCTATGTCAATATTTCATGTCAAATGAGCAAGAAACGAGTAAAAACTTGTGTGGACAGGTTTGAGTGGGGCCATTTCAGGGACAAGTACGTGCACGGCCCTGAAGTCCAGTTTGCATTCTGGGTGATGTGGAAGAAGAATGATGGGTTGGGGTGACAAGTCAAAGGAAGTGTTTTGGAGCTAGAAAGGGAGGTAAGATTATTATCATGTGCCAGGAAAGTGTGGGGGATAGAGTACCTAAGTTAAAGAATCCAAGTCCAGTTAACTGGCCACCAAGGAAGTGAAAAATAATAGGTTAATATCATTAGCAATAGAGTCAAACCTCAAGCTTTACCACTTGACCCATCATAAAACCTTGATAACAGAACCATATCCCACTACACTCAAACAAAGTGAGTCCCCAATTCAACTTCCTCTTAGGCAGGTCTCAGAATTCCTCCAAAGTTCTTCCAACTTCACCCAGAGCGAGAGGAAGTGGTATGGCAAAGGGGATGTCAGAGAAGAAAGCAGTAGGTATCTTAACCAATAGTGGTTAAAATATGTTACTTCTGTAAATTTTACAATATCATGTGAGTATGTGAACATGATGCCAGAACGTCTCCCAGAGACCTGGAAGGAGACAAGCAATGAGAGGCCCCACAGCTTCAGCATCTTTAGCTTCCTGGTAAATCTGATTTTGTGGGGCCTTAATAAACACTAGTCAAATAAATGAGTGAATGCATATTTGAGAGCTTGGGCTTAAGGTCTAAGCATTAAACCATAAACATATCCCAAGAGTACTTCTGAATTACACAAAACAAGCCAAGAAACAACAGCGGAAGAGCTTAGCACAGAAAACTGATGAAAAGTGTGAAAAATTGGGGTAAAAATAAAACTTCCTGGTGTGAGATAGTAAAGAATGAGTTTAATCCATGTGACTGAACTCTGAACAGCTACCTCATAGGAGCCATGCGAGGGAACTTCAGTTTCTCCAGAATCAAAAAGATGTGCTGAAAAATGTCTTTGAAATGGATAAAGAAGTTGTGGTATATACACACAATGGAATACTAATTCAGCGGTAAGAGAAGATGAAATAGGACCATTTGTGACAACATGAATGGATCTTGAGATTATAATGCTGAGCGAAATAAGTCAGACAGAAAAGGTAGAGAACCATATGATGTCACTGATATGTGGTGTATAAACCAAAAACAACAAAAGAACAAACAAGCCAATGAGAAACAAAAACTCATAGACACGGACAATAGTTTAGTGGTTACCAGAGGGAGGGGGCGGGGAGGTGGTAGATGAGCGTAAAGGGGGTCAAATATATGGTGACGGAAGAACTGACTCTGGGTGGTGAACACACAATGTGATTTATAGAGGATGTAATGCAGAATTGTACACCTGAAATTTATGTAACTTTACTAACAATTGTCACCCAATGAACTTTAATTAAAAAAAAAGAAAAGAAGAAAGTAATGAATTAAAACCCTTATATTCAGCATATAATAAATGTATGATGAGGGACTAAATGAAAGGAAGAATGAAGGAACAAATGTTTCCAATTGAGATAGCAGCACCTGCCCTTCCCTTAGCCGACAATGAGGAAAAACTGAGGGTTGCTAGATGGGCGGGGGGGTGGGGGATGGGGGGGAGGGTGAGGGGATTGGAGGGCAGTCAGTGACCACAGGATGGCCACGGGGTTTGAAAATTAATCTGGGGAACGTAATTTGGTGGTTACCAGAGCGTAAGGGTGTTGGGGGGTGGGGGATGAGGGTGAGGGGGATCAAATGTATGGTGATGGAAGGGGAGCTGACTCTGGGTGGTGAACACACAGTGTGATTTATGGATGATGTGATACAGAATTGCACAACTGAAATCTATGTAATTCTACTAACAATTGTCACCCCAATAAATTAAAAATAAATTTAAAAAATAAATAAATAAAAAAAATAAAATGAGCCTGACTCACCAGTCACATCTGAAAGGCCTGCCTCAAAGGGGCTCCCAGGTTGGCTGCAAAGGATGCTCTTCCGGAGTTGGTAGGGAGCAGAAAGGAATGGCCTGCAAACTACTCTGCCCCAGAAGCAGGTCAATTCTATGGCAGGGCTTGTGTATCTGCCTTCCATTTGTTCCATTTCATTTGAGGATAGGAGTGAAGGAGCTCCAGAAAAGTCACAGAAACACCCAATTAATGTAAACCCTTCCAAGAACTGAGACACGTGTGGAAATAAATGAAGACCAGCCCAACGAAAATGGGAAAAGGCTATTTATTTAGAGCTCGCTGTAGAAAGAGAGGCAGCCACCACCACTTGCATTTGGCAGAGACCCAAAGGTACAGAGAGGAGTGGGAGAGCTTCATAGAGGATAAAAGGGAAGGTTCCCAGTGTACCTAATTCGAAGCTGGTAGCCTGGAGATGCTGGAGGCAGCTAACTAGAACTGGGGTGCCCTGTGTGATTGGTTAGGCTTTCTTTGGTTGGTCCCAAAATGAAAGCGGGGACAAAAAAATAGGGAAGCCAGCAGTTATAAATCAAGTCCTGGCCATTTATTTGGGCCTGATTATTAGGAAAGTTATAGTTTAGCTTCCTGGATTGTCACGAGAGATAGCAGTCTGGTTTCCTGCAAGTCTGATTGTTAGAGGCTGGCTTCCCAGGCTCTTTATTGTAGGTAGAGGGTTGGTTTCCTGGGCAGGCTGCTGCAGGTCAAGTGTCAGAATCCTACTTGTATATACGGTCTGGTCATTGTCTGTTCATGTACTCAGTGTCTCACACAGAATTTGGGGTCAAACTAAGAAGTTTTCTGGATAAGTAGATATCCGCAGATACAGGAAAATGCAAGAAGGTGTGTACTTGGTGTCGTGCGGGGTGTCAGGCGGGGTCTCTGGTCCCGCTCCCCACACAAGAACGCAGGACATGGCTAGGCCAAAAAGGAACACCCACGGAGCCATAGGTAGGGAAGTCATACCACTATGGTCTCGCTGGGTTTACACAACGTGCGACCTGCTGTCCGCTTTGCTGCCAACCGACCGACTCTCCTCCACTCTCCTCCACTCTCCTTCAGTCTCCTCCACTCTCCTTCAGTCTCCTCCTCTCTCCTCCTCTCTCCTCCTCTCTCCTCCTCTCTCCTCCTCTCTCCTCCTCTCTCCTCCTCTCTCCTCCTCTCTCCTCAACTTCCCTCCATAGCCGCAGCAGTTATATTAGTGGCCAATGGCTCAATGGCTACAGCTGACGGCCAACCAGCCACAGCTGATGGCCATTTACTACCTGAGCCAGCTCCTTTCCACATGAGGCCGAGAGCCTGGAAACTGCTTTCTGGGGCTCTGTCCCCACACTTGGTATTAGTTGTTTTTCTTAAAACATAATTGTTAATAGCCCCACGACAGGAGAACTTATTAAATTAAAGGGTAAACAGAAACGCAGGGACCAAGCTGCATGAATCTCATCCGTGGTCATAGCAGGTGTGTGGTTAAGTGCCCACACACCGGGCTGGAAATTGCTCTTTAAATGTTTTGAAAAGTTCACACTGAGCCTCCTCAACTTGCTCTGCTCTCGTACTCTCAGGTAAAAATAAAAAATGGGTCTGTTACTGCAATAGGAGATGAGAGGTCATTATTCTGAGCTTGACTTCATAATAATAACCAGGTTAACAGTCCCAAACATGACTCTAGACTGTTGCTTACAGAGAAGTGCTCTCATTTTTTTCATATGAGCCAATCATTTAAGGCAAAACTATCTTCCGCATTAAAACCCAGTGGGCAACTTGTAAGCATTGAATAAATTGCAGGGAGATGTCCATTTTCGGGCTTTACTAATAAAACTGTCAACATTACTTAACTCTGCTAGTTACAGAGGCAAAAACATTTGCATGATTCTCCATGTCACACACAAACCACTGAAGCTTAAAAGCATTTTTAAAGTGCAGTCTTGCCTTTCCAATCACTGCAACTTCCATGGGCTCTATGAAAAGGAGTGAGTGGATAGACACACTAAATTAGCCCCAGTCACTAAAAGAATGAATGTCCTCCCAAATCAAGCAGGGCAAGGTAAGCGGGAGGACCCTTTGCAGAGGTAGCGACAGACCATTTCCTCTCCTTCCAGAGAGGGCAAATTGCTTTAACTAAAGCCTTGGCTCCCCTGAGAGGAGCAGCAGATGAGTGAAGATTAAGTTTAAAGGAGACAGAACCCCTTGGCTGCTCAGATGAGCAGAAGCAAAGAAAACCTGCTCACTTCAGGTTCACTGCCTTCATCTCCAAAATTGCATTAGCACAGCCCTTTGCTACATGATGAAGGAAACCGTCAATGCTGAGTGACTTTCATTCAAATATCCCATAACGATGTGTGAGGTCCTCAATGCCCTTGCTTGTTTTCTTTTGTTTGTTTGTTTGTTTTTAAATTAAATTTTTTGAGGAGTTTTCAGATATCTGAACCTCTGCTTCACACAGCAACTACTGAGCATGTTCCTTCCCAGAGAGGAAAAAATAACAACAAACTAACCAGAGCCAGGGGGCATAATTTCCCAGCTCTAACCACCTGCCCACATCTTGCATTTCTATCAGGCAACAGCCTGGGGAGCTGATTAGCCTGGCCAGCTTCCAGAAGTCACCCCTGGAGAAGGCATGTTGGGAGACAGGAATGACCTGTTAAGTCTATACATCTTTCCTTTTACAGGAGTTCAGAGCTCAGCACTAGCTGTTTCTGCTGTGGGAGTGGGGAAGTTAACAAGCGGACTATGTTTATATAGTCCCGGACATTGGACTTGTTGATTCTGGAAAGTAACAAAAAAATACATGGAAGCTGTTTACCAAAACCCAAGGATTTACATGTAACTGAGGGGGGTGGAAAACAAACAAACAATATGAAATACAGTAATTTATTCATTTTCCAAATAGTTATTGAATGCCCACGATATGCCAGGCACTGGAATTTCAGAGATGTGAAAGTCATTGTCCCTGATCTCAAGTAGCTTATATGGTCTAGAAATTCAACATCCAATCCACATTCAGTCCATCCCCAAATCCTGTCAATTTTACCTTCCAATTTATCTCTTAAAATCACCTATTAAAATACCCACCACTCACTCATCTTGCAATCTACTTAACATCACAAGACAGAATACAAAGGGCAGTACACATGCTCCCTTTATGAGTTGTCATTTAACCAACTCACAGGATGAACCAACACTCTTCGAGTTAAGCAGACTGACTCATGACCAACACTTTAAATGTTCGCATCTACTATCCACTCTCTGGAACGTACAAACTCTTTTGTTCCCACCAGCTAATTATGTTTATCAACACTGGGTTATTTATATTTCCCAGCCTTTTTATGTACCTGCTATTTCAATTACATAATGTAATTAAATATTACAAAAGTCAACAAAAGATGTATAAAAGGTGTATAAAAAGTGAATTGTTTCTATGAATTCTAAGTTGAATGCTGTAGAAAAAAATGAGTTAAAAAGAAGATGGTTATTGAATTTGGTGTGGATGAAACAAAAGTAATGGACTAAGAATAATCTTCAACACTAGAAGATTAATATACTCAGATTGATTTCTAAGTATTTTTCACTTCTCACTTCTACTTTAAAGAAACTGAACTAGAAAATATAGACGATGCAAGGTGAATTTAATTTATAACAAGACACTCCAATATATAGAATCAAACTGAAAGAAAGATTCATGGTCCTACATCAAGAGATTGGGGAAAGAATCCACACTTAATATGTTTCAAGTTAAAATAAAATTAATGGAAACTTCTACTTCTGGCTAAGATGAATGAACAGGAACCTAGTACATTTTCTGTCTGAAAACTGAACAAAATATGTGGAACAAAGTCTTTCAAGACATCAGGAAATGAAAGGAAATAATCTCTAAGAGACAGGAAACAAATAAGGTGCCCCCTTGTACTGTCCTAGCCAATTGCCTGGAGAGAGATTCCAGAACACAGCATAAGGAGAGAAATCCAGGCAGGACCCAATGGACTCCCTGGATTGAGGAAATGGAGCTAAAAGTTCGGCGAGACCAAAGTGACTAGAGTTTGCAGGTCAAAATTTGGAGAGGAGAGAGCTGCACAGAGAAAACTTTGAGGATCTGCAGAAGATGCCCCCAAGAATTCAGCTGAGTACAGATCAGCACACATGTGTAAGAAAAATCCCTACCCAAGGCTGAGGGGAAAGCCACTGGAAAGAATAGAGTGACTATTCTGCCAGTCAGATTGGAAAGTGTCATAATTCATGAAGCCTTGTGTAGAGTGCCCTGAAGATCTTGACTAGCAGTAGATAACGACTGGCTTTAGACTCAATACTGCTCTGATCAAGCCTAAAAAATATCAAGAAGCAAAGCCCCCCAAAACAGTTTTACAAATTTCTTAACTACTTCCAAGAACGGAAGCTCAAAAATGTTTATAGTACTAACTATCCAGTAAGCAATGTGATAACATGCAGAGAGCAGGAACTTCCACGAGCTCATACCCCAGGAGTCGTCTGGTTGGCATGCCGTCGATGGCATCTTCATCCCGCCCATCCTCGCAGGATGCTGGCTTTTCAGAACACCTATAGCACTTCTGTAAACAACACTCACTTCATTGCTGGCTGCCTTCATCAGGAATACATCCTAAACTGCTCTTCCACCTTTGTGTTACTAGTTCAAATGTCAAAGTCCCAGAGAATAGCAAAGAATTGGCCAAGCCTGGGTCAGGTTATCACACACCAGCTGTCAGGTGGTAGGAAAAGGGAATATCTGGTTATCTTCAGTTTTCATAATGGGAGGTAAGGCCAACTCTCACAACAGGGGCCTCTCTCCAAAGAAGACAAAGCTTTACATGCTGGGCATCTAAACAGTGACAAATGTCTACTATGGTGATGGACTTTATTAATTTTTTAATCATCTTCAAATCTAATCTTAATCTGTTGTCTCTTTTTATGTTCCACAGTAACTCTATAAAGATTCAAAATCTTCATTCTTGCCCATCTATTTATTTCATTTCTTTTTCTAAGACACATTTTTATTTTTTTGCATTTTACAAGCTCTGAAAATGCTGTGTCTTACAGTCAATGAAAATTATTGATCAATCCATTAAAATTGATGTCTTATAATCAATCCAAATTAAAATTGCCAATGATTTTTCTTAGAGATGTATAAAAAGGATAGATCTTACAAATGATGGTATCTTAGATTCAATGAAATCTGGCAATATCTTTTCTCCCCTATTGTAAAACTTATCATGCTGAATTGTCTTTATGCCTCATTAGACTGTAAAGTCCACAAATACTTTATTTATGGTGATATGCCCCCGGCCTAACTCAGTGCTTAGCATATAATAGATCCAGAACACATACATTTATGGAATAAAGGAGCAATTTGGTGAATGAGAATAAACCTGCTAAGCAGATTTCTGTGTTCCAAGTTTCATATTGCATGAGTCTCTAAGATTTAACTACATCTAGAAAAGTTTGTTCTTTCAATGTTTTTGATCCCAGATGTCTGACTTATTCATTCAATAGCTATTGTACTCTAATTAGATCCCAATCATTGTGCTAAGTGCTTATATGAATTATCTCATTTGATAATTACAACTGTCTTCAATGGCTACAGAAATTGAAAGAAGTTTAATAATTGCCAAAGTTCACAAACAGCTACATGTAAGGGAGCAATGATTTGAACACAGATAGTCTATCTCCAGAATTTATGCTCTTAACTGCTCTACTCTTATCAGACTATATTCTATAGACACTCTATTATTTATCGATTCGCTTCAGAGTTAAATGTAACAGAAACCCCAGCTTGTGTCTAAGCTGTAACCATCTTGGATTCTGGCATCTCTGTAAGGCTGATTGGATGGGTCCATTGAGAATCTACCTAGAGAAGGTCTCATCCCCAAGGAAGAAAAGTTACAGTACACAGGTTCAGGCTGGTGAAATGACCCAAGATTGAGAGGAAGTACAGTTCTGGGGATGAAATGGTCTGTGTCACTTAAGCTTTCCTCCAGCCCCACTCAGAAATTCATGCTAGGATCCTAGTGATGGAAGTGGAGAAGGGCCAGCATTGAAGACCAAGTAAACATCAGGCAGTAGCATCACCCTTGGCCCAGACACAAGTAACATCCGCTCAAGGGTTGGCACATTTGGCAGCAGCTATAATGTCTTGGGGAGGCACCAGCAACAAGTCAGTGTCTCCTGGGACCTTGGTGGTCTAGTCAGTCAACGTTTGTGAAATCACCACAACACAGAGAGGAGAAAATGGCAGGAGTAACAGTGTAGTGAAGGGTTCCATTTGAGAAGCCCACTGGAAACCATTCCTGGTGGGCTCCAGGAAGAATTTGAGAGGAATCTAAGTGGGCCTGAAAGGGCCAGAGGAATACTGATGCTTTGTGACCCTCTTTTCACTCTTAAGCTGTGACGACTGAGCAAAGTGGGTTATATAATTACAACTCCAGACGAAGAAACACATAAAATTAGCCAGAGCCCACATCTAGAGCATTGAAAGTGGATTAGAAAGCAAAGAAAAAGTAATTATTTGAAAGAGAACAAAAAGAATAACGGGTAAGATGACAAAGATGGTTTATGGAGAAGGCCAATGTCATAGATGTAGCAGTGAAGCAGAAGTCAGGAGATCTGAATTCTAGTCCCTGCAATGTCCCAAATGTTCTGTTTTACCGAGAAGCAGTCGATTCGCCCCTCTGCAATGGCTTCCATATCTATCGCATGAGAGGGCTAGACTAGATGGATGACTAACCCTAAGGTCTATCTTGCTCACAAATACTATAATTCTGCAAACACTGGTTTGTACATTCTAATACCCACCTGGCCTCTAAAATAGCTTTGCTGGGGACTCATCCAGCATGGGTCTTGCATAACAACAACAGAACTGTGTGACTTCCTGGGCTCTGAGAATCACAGTGGTAAAGCAATAGGAAAACTGAATGTGCAATGCATGTAGAGTCAACTGGTGTACCCCAGCACATTCAGGCAGGGTGAATCGGTTCCATTTTTGGAAGTTAAAGAATGCCTCTGGCTGAGCATGTGTTCGGTCAAGCTAATTGCACATGTGGGCAAATTTTCAGAGAATGTATATTTCTAAGCTCATATTCCCGCAGACTGTTTAGAGGTAGCTGCAGGTAAAATAACATTACATTTAAAAAGGGCTCCCATGGAGACCAACATTTTCACAGCTTAGTGCCTGATTAACATCTTGGCTAAACTTTCTCTGTCTCTTTAAATTTTCCTACATGAATCTTCTTCATTGCATTATTACTTCACAAAGTTGTGGGATGTTGGTTTTCATTAGTGACACATCACAAAATTTCTGGAGATGTCACAGGCTTCTCTCTGTGCATTCATTTTACACGTGACAGCTAAAGTCGCTGCCAGGCCTCTGTCCACATCTCCCTTCTGGTATCTATCACTTGCCAATCAAACTAGAGCACTCCTAATACCAAACACATCCTGGGTTTTCCTGCCTCATGCCATTCCTTCTGCTCTGACTCTCTCTGTATCCCTCATTACTCTCTGCCAATCAAATCTTACCCCCTTTTAGGACCTTAAAGTTTCCAACATTCCCCAAAGTCATCTATACAATTAATTCAATTATAATCAAACTCTTGACAGTATTTCTTATGGATCTTGATTTTGAAATTTAGATGAAGAGTATAAATAGCCAAGACAATTATGTGGAAGAATGAGATGGCAGACTGCCGTTACAGATTTAAAGACATTTAAAACGTATATAAGACAGTGAGTGAGTGATTGATTCAGAGATAGACGAACAAACAAATGGAAGAAAAAAGAAAGCCTAGAAACAGACTCATGCTTATATATGACAAAACTTGATATATGACAGTGATAGCACTGCAGACCAAAGCACTTTTTGTTTTAATAAATGATGCAGAGACAATAGGACACCCACATGAAAAACATATAATTGGACGTCTACCTCACCCTTCACACAAACTCCATGGGGATGAAGACATAAATATGAAAGAAAATAATAGCCATTTCAATAAGAACCCACATGGCTTTTTTCTAATTCTCATAATAATCATAGGAAATAGATACTATCAGCCAACTCTTAGTGAAGCGTGAAGCTCAGATAAATTAAGTAATTTACCCACAGTCAGCCAACAAACGACTGGGTGACAATTCCCAAAGCTTTAATTATGTCACCATGTCACATTGCCTCTTCCTTTTCTAAATATTCTTTCAATGATTTGATTTTAAAAAGTGAATTTGAGTAAGAAATACTTTATCATTTAGTTAGCTACCTACCTACCTACCCACTTTTGTTTTCTTTTTGTATATGTCTTATTCATTTATTTCATCAAAGTCAGAGACCATGTTTTGCTTTGTGGCATTTCTGCCAGGGTCCTGGTATGGGGTCTTAGTAATAGATCTTCCTGGCATCTTGTTGATCATCTTCATCATCCAAAAGCCAGACCCAAAGACTTTGCAGAGAAAGAAGCACAAAATGGCTTTCTAGTCTTTCCTCTCTGTCATTCCTTTTTCCTATTCTATTACATGATTGAAATATTAGAGAAAGATTTCAAGGAATTATATTGGACAATGCTGATCCAGAGAAGTGTTTGCAACAAAAAGCAGCCGACACTTCCATTGACATCACCAGAAGGACTATGCTTCTGTGGGTTTACTCAGTTCCCCCACTTTCATCCTCCCATCAAACTTGATATAAGTCAGAATATAAAAGGGTTATTTCATTTCAACATCTTTTCTTTTTATATGTATTAAGTCATAGGTTTGGCTGTGGCAATACAATTAAAATTAATAATAATTTAAATAAGATAGAAGTTTACTTTTCTCTCACATAGTAATCCAAGCAGAAACAATTCAGGAATTATGTACTGACGATAGGTATTGGGAATCCACGCTCCTCTTCTCTTGTTAATCTGCCCTTCTCAACATCAGCTTCTACCTCAGAGGCAAAGATGGCTGCTCTGATACCTGCCATCGTGTTCACAGTCCAACCAGCACGAAGAGCAAAACAATAGGGAGACAGCAGGTACCCATGCGCCCGCTAAATCTGTGCGGTTCTATTAGTACAGTAAGAGTAGTGTAATTAAAATTGAGGGAACAACTAATATCTGGCCACATATATGAATGGAATTCATTCACATTTAAAGCATTATAATTTATTCAACTGTGCTTATTGTCATGCTCTCCTTGTCCATCTCTAATAGAAAAGGTTTCTTTTTCTGCAGCATGTGAAGCATTCATAATTTAAAGGGAAAGACAGACATATAAATAAAAAATGGCGATACAGCATGGCAAGTGTTGTTAATACACAGAGGAAGACACGGTGAGTTCAGCCTCTGTAGCTGTGGAATGGAGTGATCAGTAAGGAGTCACAGAGAAGTGACATCTGCCCTGAGAGCAGAGGGCAGTCCTGGTGAAGGGAACAGCTTACCCCAAATACATGGAGGAATGAAAACACATGGCGCCATGAATCCCTGAACTGCAAGGGAATGCAGCTGAAGCTGGAGGGAGAATATGAAGAGGTGAAGCTGGAAACGGAGGCTTGGAGTCATAGGCCACACTAAGAAGTTTGGACTTCATCTTTTATAGGGAGCAAGAGTGGACTTTCAAGGGTAGAACAGGAGACTTGGTAGAATGTGACCTTTACTTTAGGCAGAATGCACAAGACATTATAATTAGAGAGGCTGAATACAGAGAAACAGTGTATGAATACATTGGTCATTTACGTTTGTCACCCAGACCCTGAATCTTCTTTCTACCTTTGGGGACTCCTACCCCTCATGAATCCAAGTCCAACTTCCATTAGAAAAGCTGGAAAATGCCAGGTCCTTTCCTAGCCTCCCTTGTTAATATATGCAGGCATGTGATCTACGCTCAATCAGATCTTTGTGCCTCAGACTTTGACTTGAAATACAGTAACAGGTAAGTTGACCAACTGACCTAGTTTGCCTGGGAATGTTCTATTTTATTTTTTAATTATTTTTTAGTTTTCAATTACAGTTGACATTTAATATTATATTAGTTTCAGGTGTACAGCAGAGTATTTAGACATTTATATAATTTATGAAATAATCCCCCTGATAAATCTGGCATCATACATAGTATTATAATATTATTGACTATATTCCCTATGCTGTATTTTACATGCCTGTGACTATTTCACAATAGCCGAGATGTGTAAGTAATCTAAGTGTCCATCAATAGATGACTGTATAAAAAAGATGTAGTACATATGTATAATAGAATATTACTTGGCCATAAAAAAGAATGAAATCCTACCATTTCAGACAACATGGATGGACCTAGAGGGTATTATGTTAAGTGAAATAAGTCAAACAGAGTACTATTAATACAATATGATTTCACTTATATGTGGAATCTAAAAAAAAACAAAATAAACAAACAAAAAAGAAACAGACTCATAGATACAGAGAACAAAGTGATGGTGACCAAATGGGAGGGGGGTTGGAGGACTGGGTGAAAAGTGGGTCTGTCCTATTTTAAAACTGAAAGTCCCAGGAAACCTTTCAGTCCCGGTCAAATTGGGTCAGTTGGTCACTCTAGCAGGAGCCACACAAAAAAGATAGTAAGAACTTTTAGAGATACACGAGATACAAAGTCACTGCAAGAACACAGGTGAGAAAACACAAAGCCTGGTCAATGGTAGCTGCCTGAGGATGGGGAAAGAGACCACTTCTCCTGTGATTTCGGAGGGAGAATCAGCAGAACTTAATGAGGTGTGATGATACGGGGAGAGGTGAATGGCAAAGAGGCAAGAGCCACGCATGGCTGTCAATAAGTGCCATTTAACACAAAAAGGGTCAGTAAGTTCAGGCGTGGCCATGCTGAATGGAGAGTCTGTGAACAATATCTAAGGGAAGAGTCTCACAGTCATTTGTCAGTATTGCTCTGGAGCTCAGAAGGTAGCTGGAGAAATAGAACATCTAGCATAGTGCCTGCTATACAGTCGATAACCATTTTGTTGACTACTGAGTTCCCCGCATCAGCACATACAGAACATGCAGTTCTTTGCACACAATACACTCAAGAAGGATGTGGTCACCGACTGAGTGATTTATTCCTAAGCTCAGCTCACCAGAGATATCCACCTTCCAACTACCTTTTCCACTTATGAGTTCCTTTATTAGTTGTTAAACACAGAAACCTTTTTAGAAGAGAAAATGTTCTTCCATTAGCTGAGTCCCACTTAAATTTCTGACTAGTAGGACATTGCGTCCATTTCTTGTATCACGTACATGTGGGTAGCTTCTAGATCTTGCATATATTCTAATTCAAATCAAAATCCTTGTGTTTGTACATCTTCGGAAAAATTACTTTCTCTAAGCACAGAAGAATTATAGTCCAAACAACTAGGTTGAAATGACATGATTGTTTTAAAAACTGAGCCAAGAAGAGAAGAAATAAGAGTAAAGAAAGCAGAGTATATTATTACTGTTATTATTATCATCTTCATTATTATTTATATTTTAATCATGGGTAGTTTAGGAGAAATTGCTGCAAGAGAACAAAGGAAAGAATACAATTAAGAATGGGAAACATTTTCTCTTTTTTACTCCATTTTTATAAGTAAAGACCAATGGAGGAAAAACTAGTTAATGATTGGTAGGGAAGAAATGTTAATAAAATAAATGGAATTTTTTTAAGTAGTAAATTTAATAGCTGTATTTATAAGACTTGGGCATTGTGTTAAACACACAAAAACTCAAGCTTATTATGAGTTTTAAATTTTATTAGATTTTAAAAATTTATTTATTTATTTATTTATTTATTTATTTATTTATTTATTTATTGTTATAAAATGTTACTAAATGGGAACATGCAGCAATTGGCAAACACCATAAAGATTAAGAGCAGATGAAACTTTTTAGTATCGCCCTCCACACCTTGACCCAATATAACACTTTCTCCTGGCCCTATATGAAAACACTAACAATAATAATAATTTTAGGAATGAACCTCATGGAGTAGAAGCATAAGGGGTAGGACATATGCACTAGTCCTATGTCCCCAATGTCCCACGTCTCTCCTTAAAGTGACCCATGTAATTGGTGATTTAGAAAATGAACCCCGAGAGAGACCCCGAAGGGTGGGAGAGAATGGATAAGTTCTCCACTTTCTTTTAGGATAAAGAAAAGAACTGAGAGCAAAAATCAATGGAGAAGAACTTGCCTGGTAAAAGGTTTCCTCCCCTCCTGCTTTCTGAGAACAGCAGAGGTTTCCTCCCCTCCTGCTTTCTGAGAACACCTCCACATTCACAACTCCTTAGGGAGTTGTGCCCTCTCTCCATATACATATCCGTTTGGTTCGGTTTCTCTAACTGAATGCTGACTAATACAGATACCTGTTCAGCCAGCACAGTGTTGATCCGACACGTGAGCAGGGAAAAGGAGAATTAGAGGAAGACGGAGGGGCAGGTATGGTGATATGGACGGGACAGTTATTGAGTTGCTTCCTGCACCTTCTATATAGCAGGAATATGTGATATGAGTTTCCTCCTTAGGGAGTTGTGAATGTGGAGGTGAGCTTGGAGGAAACGGATCTGCTTTTGCCTCACCTGTAAGCTGAGGAGGAGCTGCAGGTGCCAGAGCGAACTGAGAAGGCTCCAACTGGTCGGCAGTAGAGCACCCTGCTGGGAAGATGCCCTCTGCTCCCGTGGATCCCCAGATGGGCGAACATTGTTAGCACATTCTGACCCCCACATTGAACGCTACCACGTGTGGAGCCTGAGACCCTGCAGTGAAGACCCATCCGCTAGGAAGCGTAACCCCTGCAGCTGTGACTTAATGGCTATGTGTATTTGCACACAGGAGGAACACAAAAGAATCCAGAATGGGACTTTAGTTCGAGGGGAAAACAACACTGATGGATCAGCAGCAGCAAGAAAGAAAAGGATAGAAAGGAGAAACGGAAGAAAAAGAAAACTCTGATGTAAGACAGGGAGAAGCACAAGGACAGGGCTGTATGGGGGGAGCAAATGAAACAGAGGAGAAAGAAAGAGAGAGACTGAGTCTGGGGTTTAGAGGAGCGGGGAAAGTGAAAAGGATGCTGGAAAATGAGGCAAGTCTGGTCCTTTTCCCTGTCCCTTGCATCGTGCTCTCAGAGGGTCTACATCTTTATCACAAAGGCAAATGTGAAACATTGAAATATGGCAAAATTATAGCTCCAACAATATCTTTTTCTTAAGAGTTGCTTATTTTGTCTCTGTATATAATTAAAATCCTGTAAACAAAGGTAAATAAAAATCAAGAGGATGTCAGGAACCCAATGCCCCATGAGCCTTCTCTAAGATTCAACATGAGAGAGAGCTAACTGCTGCACCACATATCCAGTGGGCACGCGGGTAGAGCAAGCTAGGCCCAGTCACGTGGAGACCACTGTTATTCACCAGCAAACTCCCACAAGTTCTCCAGCCCCTGCAAATGGCATAATGCATGACTGTCCTGTGGTCCTACTGAACCGAGCCCCAGAAATATCAGTAGGTTCCAACCTGCTGATTACATCGTAACTACAGTGATGCAAATGTCATTGCTATTTTCAGCACTGTGCTAATGAATTATATTTAACTACATTAAAAAATAATGATTTGGAAAGGCTACAATTACAGTTTTTAAAATATAAATTGTACCCAACAGGTATTAATGTGCACTTCATTTTCCCTTGCATTTGGAGCCTAACAAATATTCTTCTATACTCTGGAAAAAAATAGGCAAACAGATGGATCAAATAACTCACTCCAAGCAATTAAAACTTTCCATTACTATATGGAAGGATGTATAAATTGTTCCAAAACACTTGTCTTTAATAACAATGTATTAACATCTGCCAACAGGGGTTCAGGAGTTAAATGAGATGGCAGTGGAGGGATTAAGAAGTAATGAAAAAAAATGTTTTTCCAATAAGACAGTAAAAGCCTCATTTATCCTGGAAAAGAAAGTCATGAATGCCAGCCTCCAAAATCACATAAGCCAATTCCTTAAAATCTCTCTCTCTCTCTCTCTCCTGCCCTCTCTCCATATACATATCCGTTTGGTTCGGTTTCTCTAACTGAATGCTGACTAATACAGATATCTGTTCAGCCAGCACAGTGTTGATCTGACACGTGAGCAGGGAAAAGGAGAATTAGAGGAAGACGGAGGGGCAGGTATGGTGATATGGACGGGACAGTTATTGAGTTGCTTCCTGCACCTTCTATATAGCAGGAATATGTGATGTGAGTTTCCCTTGAATCAATCAGATAGACACCTAGGCTTCCACCATCTTGCCCAGCCCCACATAGGACAGAGCCAGCATATGGATGCCTGCTGGACAGAGGGCCAGGCTCCATGAACTGGGGAAAGAGCAGCAACCGACTAAGAAGAGTGTTGCCACCTTCCAGTTGAATAAGGACTGTTGACCCTTTCCCCCTCTTCCTTCTTGCCACATAGCCTGGGGGCACTAACGGGAAGTAGTATGGACCAGAACTACGTATTTATCTGCACCCCCCAAGTAGCTCTTAGCCTGAGCTGCACATTCGAATCACCTGGGAGGTTAGGAAAAAATACTACCTCTCAAGTCCCCAGTCCAGAGTTGCTCAGGGTGGGAGAGATGAACAGCTCCCAGCTGCAGCCTGGGGTGAGAACTATCTCGCTTGTTAATGCCACAGATTATCCCTATGACCGTGTTTCCCCGAAAATAAGGCCTAGCTAGACCATCAGCTCTAATGTGTCTTTTGGAACAAAAATTAATTTAAGACCCAGTATTATATTATATCATATCATGATATCATATTACATTATATTATAAAGACCAGGTCTTATATTAATTTTTACTCTATACCATACAATGAAAGGAGGTTCACCATATGCCTATTGTTTTTCTTTCTACTGCTCACTTGGAAATATGGAGCAGGAGGTAAAAGTCCTTTGTATTTTGCTACTTTTTTTTCTGCTGACTACCCATCTTTACATATAGACATAGGGAAGATTATAAGGGATGGAGAAGGGGATAGCGTGATTTTGCATTGTCTTTTCTCATTTTACCCTCTATTTTCATTGACTTTCTCACATTTCTCCCCTTCCCAAATTCTTTTGTGATTTTTTTTTTTTTTTGGCCTTGATGTAGTGGCAATAAGTGCAGTGAGAGCTGTAGGAAAAGTTAGTAAGCCATCCTTAACTACCAAAATAAATTAGTAATCTAACTAATTGCCTGCCACCAAACTCATCAACTCATGCATGAGTTTGATAAGAATATGTCATGTGTTTTTTGTGTGCATGCATGCTTTGTACTGCTATACCTTTATGGAAAAAATAAAAACTCTTCAGAGTAGAAGTTGTGTCTATGAATCTATGTTGTAAATAGAATAATATTTAATAGACGATAAATTATAGTGCGAGTACATAAATGTACATAGGGCATTGTTGCTTTTCAAATAATACATTTCAATCGTTATTAGGCAAAGCCAACAGTATAATAATATTTGGCAGTGTTTTTGTTACTTATTTATTAAAATGTGCTTGGAACTATAGAGTGCTTCACACACACTATTAGATTTTGTTTTCACAAAACATATCCCTTGAGGTATCTTTTCATTTTATATATAAGAAACTGAGACCCAGAAGAGAATACACAGAGCAAAGAGAGGACAGAAATGAAAATCTGTCTGATTCTATGAACCAAGACTTTAACTGATGCCTTCATACAAAATCAATACAAAGCAAATATTAGAAGTATATCTTCAGATGGATTTTGGAGAAGGAAGTTGCGGGAACAGTGAAGAGAAGCCTCGCTAACATCTTCTGACATTAGTGTTACGTCCACATCTGCCTGGAACAAATTGTAATCTCAAAGAAATATTCCAAGCAAGATTCATAAAATTTGTCTCTACTTGAAAATTTAGGAAATAATTTCATTAGACCCTAAACTTTAGGCAGAGCCACACACATGTGCTTTATAGATAGGCAATCTGCTTTTCTAGAGACCATCAAAAGACATTCCCTAACTACTTTCATTAATCAATTCCAATATTTAATAGCACTCATAACTGAGCGGTTTTTATGTCTACTTATTTCTTCTATATTCCATGTGCACTAAGAAAAGTTGCTCAACATCTTTTTTATAATTACTTTTTATAGATTTGAAGGCAGCCACAAAACTTCTTCTCTTCATTCATAAATAAGGTTAGTTCTTTGAGTTTTGCTTTTTTTTTTTACATGTTTCTTCCATGAAGTTTATTTTTCTTGCCTTCATTTCAGCAAAATCATGAGTTATATTGCTTTTAAGCCTTCACATTTGCAAGCTTTGATTAACATGTGTGGTTCTGTTCCCTGAGACTCCACCAAGCTTTTCACATCACTGTGAAAGCCATGGAAGTTAGAGCAAGATGGAAAGGTCTAGGCTCCATATATGTGTGTGGGGCTGGAGCTCCCTGCTCAGGTAGGTAACAGCAGGTTTCCTCCTTTACCCAGAGCCTTGCGTTGCTGAGTCATGATGCTCTCAGACACTCAAAACTCCACTTATGAGTAGAGCCATGTCAAGGTCCTTTCTTCCCAATGTTCTCATCAAATTACAATCTCAAAGCACCTGCTCTCATATACTGAAAGGGATATTGATGATTAAGACTATCATTAAAATCCTATAGTTTTAGTGCAAATAAATACAGCATTTACAACTCTAACTAGAGGGGTCGTGCAGTTTTATGAATCAACCGCAATAGTCCAGGAAAAGGTGGTAATAGACCAGGGTGACCAAATAGAGAATGGGAAGGAAGAGACTCAGATGGGCGCTTTCTAATCACCACCCTCACTATCCTGGCATTCCACACTACAACAACAAACACTGACATTTCTGCAAGTCATTTTCTTTCTCCACTCATGGCTTTCTAACACCAGCAAAGCTATGTGCTCTTTGTGATTCTCTCCATTTCCACACCAACCCTTCAGCTACTGTTGTCTGGCTTCCTTGTCCAAAGGGTATGATCTGCACACTCCCTGTGCTCCTGCAGGGATCTGACTCCCACTGTGTCTCAGTAAATGCTTTTAAATGACATTGAACTATCTGCTCCAGTGCATCAGTAAAGCGTTCCTGTTTGACCTATGGAGACGTCACATTCTAGATCAGCAGAATGCTCTCTTGTGCCGTTAATGCATGACTAACTACCTTAATCATGAAAATAAGCTCCTTGTCAGTGGTATTTTGCAGGTACAGGTGCAGAGATTTCAGCAACGGCAGAGTGCACTGGGGCTCCATGGCAACCAGTGCGTCAGCCCGGGTACCCTCCGCAGTGTGGGAATAGTCAGCTCTCCATTCATTTTAGTTGGCAACAAAAACGAGAGGCGTATTGTCCTACCTTGTCCTCTCAGAAAATGTTTGGCAGGTCCCAGCGTAGCAAGGATGCTTGTCTTTATGTCTCGGAAAGTTAAGATGGAGGTTGCAGCCCAAATTGGCTCAAATGCTTTTAGTCCATCTGCAGAGGGTGCCTTCTACTGGCGCTCTCGGCAGGGGCTGACTGGGTGTTCGTGCTCACGGCTGTTATTGTTTCACATATGTTGCTTTAACTTGATTTAAAATCACTTGTCAGAGACCTTCCCCCAGCTCTGCAGCCCCACATTTTATGGGCTTATTAAATAATGTGCATTTTATGGTTACTGTTGTAGCCCTTGTGTAAGAAAAGATTTTATTGCTTTCAGAGGTGTTCTGCAACGAACCGAAACTCAACTAAAATTATGTTAAACAAAACTCAACTAAAATTATGTTAAGCAATGGCTTGTATAATTGGGCAAGCCAAGGGTATAGTTGACCTCAGGGAGTCAAATAATATGATTCTATTCTCTCTCTCTCTCTCTCTCTCTCTCTCTCTCTCTCTCTCTCTCTCTCTCACTCTCTCCCCACCCCTCCCCACCCCCCTCTCTCTTTCTGTCTCAACACTTGGCCTAATTTCCTCCTATTCTTCACAGTCTGTACACATTCAAGACTTAGCCATAGGCAGTTCTAGGCTTAGAGCCCAGATTAGAAATGTCATATCAAAAAGAGAGCATCTTTCTGCCACTGTGTGCATAGAAAATCCCAGGGAAGGGCTCTGATTGGCCTGTCCTGAGTCACATGTCCATCTCCAGAGGAAACTGAGTGACCAAGTAAGTCAGCTGCCTTCTACTCTGGCCAGAGGAGTTGATACTATCGTTAGCAGATCCAGAAAGACAAAAAGGAGGGCTCGTACAAGAAGGGAGGAAAAGATGGTGGTCTCACCAAAACAATAAACTAAATCAAAAATGAGGGGGGAAAAAATCTCTCAAGTGACTAGCACTTTAGGCTTCATATAATTTTCCATTTTCAAGTACAATGGCTATAACCGTGCAGGATTGCCCAAATCCAGAGTGTACCATTCCCACGATATTCTATGTAAAGCCTGGCTAGAGATGCCTTTCCCAAGAATACTGTGGGAATTCACCCCTGAAGTTGCTCAACCTCAGGGCTCTATGTGGTCACTGCTAGAGGAAAGAGAAGGGACGTGGTGAGTGTCAGGGACTGAAATCAGCAGAACTAGAGGTCTGAAAAAAGCCAAAGGTCTAGGAGATGAGCAATCATCAGGGCATAAGCAGGCTGCACAGGCAGGGAAGCAATAACAGCAATAGGCATATGAAAGGCAGCCTGGATGAGACAGATCCTGTCAGCTCTCCAGCATCGTCTCAATTTCAGAATGAGCATGAATATCTCTGAGTAGACTCCACCTCTGAGGCAACTCCAGCTATCGGTACCATGCCTAGAAGAGGGCTTGTGTCCTAGCTGAATCAGGAGTAGGAGAAGAGAAGGAACAGGTGATCTTGCCCTTGTCATCATGGGTCCCCAGCAGAGGGCACCACTGACTTCCCACCGCCCTGAGCTACCAGGCAGAGCAGCACAATGGTGAGTGCAGTACTCTCCTCAATAGTAGGCAGGGTGATATTCAGTGAGGAAACAACACCACAGCCCTACCAGTTATTGACTGCCTCTTGTGTCCATCCTGATTGGTTAGTGCCTCTCCCAACCAGTTTTCAACTATTTTTACTATCTCCTGGGTTCAGGTATTCTATCTATGGATCTGGGGTCCATGTCAAAGAATCATGCCCTACCTCTTTCTTTTCTGGAGCCCTATGCACCATGGCTTAATCAAGTGACATTTGCAAGAAATCATGTTGCTCACAGCTTCCAAAAGAATCAACTCTGAGCCCTTCTAAAGAGACCATACCCTATTCTATAACATATCAGCTCCTTCTGTGACCCTAAGAAGAGGTATCATTACCAATCTGGAAAGTCTTCTTCCTACAACTGGGGGTTGTCTACTAACCAAGTCACCATCTATTATCCTTCCCTCACAACAGAACAAACAGAACTTTCTCTTCAGCCCCATCCCTTAAGGGGAAGTAGGAGTGAGAGGCGACAATGAAGGGAAAGAATTGTCCAAAAGGGGAAGCTTTGGGAAAAGCTTCCATGCACAGAGGTGAGGCAAGGAAATAAACCATGAGCTGACTTCCCTTTAGCTATACCAGCCAATCCTATATGTGCATAAACTTCATATGAAATGTGGACCGAAAACCTGTTCTAGATTATCCTTTCTCTCAGTTTCTAACAATTTGAAGAATTATGTGTTTAACTAGTTTTTTGTTCCTTAATTCATTTGGAAAGCCTCCAACTGTCTTTTACTAACTTAAGCATGTGTTTGGGGTGTTACATGGGTGTTTTTGGGTGCAGAGTGGATGGATGGCAGCCCCCGTGAGTCCACCAGAGGCCATTGGCTGAGTCTCTTCTAACTTGATGCCCTCGACAAGTGAGTTTGGCACCTGTAAATGTCACTACCCAGAGTAATGCCTTCTCCCCACACACACACAAAAAAATTCCAGGTTGTCCCAAGTCTTGAAGGTAACCCGTCCTGTTGCCTAGGTTAAGCTTATTTATTCTATTGAGCACAGAGGCAAATTTCCCAAGTCTGTATTGGTTCTTGAAAGAGCTATTATTTCTTCCTCTTCTCATCCCCTCTCCACCCTCCACATCCTGTTCAACCTGAAGACATAGTGTGTGTGGCACATTCCAAAGGATGGCCTGTGCATTCCCTGTGCCCACATCCTCATGTTCCCATCTGGGAAGGTTATCTGAGTATATTGTAGTAAACAGAGCTTAGTGGCTAATGCACAGGCTCTAGACTGAGATGGCCTGGGTTTCAATAATGGCTCTGCCACTTACCAACTATATGAATTTAGTCAAGCTTCTGTGACTCAGTTTCCATATTTACAAAATTGGGAAAATAATAGTGCCTATCTCTTAGGTTTCTTATGAAAATTAAGTGAATTAATGCACTGGGAAAAGTGGTATTAGTAAATTTTGTTATGTGTATTTTACAATACAATTAATTAATTAATTAATTAATTGGTACTACTATATTTTATCAAAATTTTTTCCTACATCTAGTGAGATGATGATGTTTTTTTTCTCTTCCATTCTGAAATACATAATGACATGCATTGATTGATCTAAAATATTAAACCAACATTGTATTCTTGAATAAAACCTATTTTTCATGGGATATTATCTTTTTTATTTATTGTGGGGTTTGAGCTGCCAATTTATTTTAAATTTCTATATCTGTGCTTATGAGCAACTTTGGCCTATGATTTTCCTTTCTTGTAACATCCTTGTCATGTCTTTGGATTAAAGTTATGCTGGCCTCATAAAATGAGCTTCTTTGAAAGATTTTGTATAATATTGATGTTATCGATTCCCTAAAATTTGAAGGGAATTTCCAGGGACTTAATATGGACTAGATACAAATCTATCCAAATTTTCTTTATAATATTGATGTCACCATCAACCTTCTCAAATCTAGATATCTCCTCCCAACTCATACTAGCAAGGAAGTTCATCTCATTTTCTAAATAAGCAATAACAAAATCGAAACTCGACTTCCAAACCGGAAACCTCAGAGTAATTTTCAAAGAGCACCATCCTTCATTCTACCTCCAGTCCAGGCCAAATGAAGCCCTCGTGTGCTTTCCTCAGCTCCCAAATCCATTTGTCTGTCAGTTGACTTTCTGTTCTCCAGTTGGCTACCATCTTGCTCTGTATTCCTGCCCTCCTTGAATTGTCTCCTCTCCAGTGACAGCATGCCCACCTTCTCCCCATGTTGTCAATAGCTGACCCCAAATGTAAGGCTCTCTCATAGGGGGTATGGGAAGTTGGCATGAAGCTAAAATAGGTGCCCACTTAAAATACGAAACTAAAGTCTTCCCACATCTGCTCCCAGGTCCCAACAAGCATTTATCTGGAATGCTGTCAATATATTCCTCTAGCAGGGCTAGACTAATTAATACTTTATTTCTGAGCATTTGCCCAAGGCTTCTACTTCCCCTCAAAAAGGGATATTCCAAAAGAGCCAAAAGCTCACTGGCAAGTCTTCGGTTATAAATGTGAATCAAAGATTATTTTGTCAAAATAAATAGTAAACCAATGTTTTAATTTAATTTCATTTGATAAATTGATGGAACCCAGGAGTAGGAAGAGGGCCTTGTTATTATACTACCTCTAAGCGGCAGCAACCATGATGGTATGACAGATTCTCTCTGTTTTTTATTATGCATTTTCTATATTTGAGGTCATTCTCTATATATAGTTTTATAATTGCCTTTATTGTTTGGCCTACAGTTATTTCTTTAGTATTTCCCAGATTAAAAATGTTTATTAATACTGTTTTAATGATTTTATAATACTGTAGAGGTAGTGCAATATTCTTAGAAGTTTCTAATATTGGATGTTTCCAATTTTTGGACCCCATAACGATTATTATCATCTACCTGGCACCTTTGTTCTTAAGTCTCAGAAATCAATAACATCTTTAAAGATTTTGAAGCACCAATATAATCTTTTCCACAGAGCTGAGGAATCTGATTACAGCTCTCTCACGGAGTGATAGTCTCTCACACATTTTTTTTCCCTTCACGGCACATTTTTCCTACTTTACATATTTTCCTTTCTTGCAATTTTTCAAAATCAGCTTTGAACTGGTTTTAAATAGGTTTCTCTGTGGCAAGGTATTCTTGTGCTATATTCTAATCATCTTTATGGACATTTTGGAATTATGACAGATTTTAAACAAGAGCTATTTAAGAGATTTATGAAGAAGGGCTGGTACTGCAGCATGGACAACTTTGTTTAGTAATAAGGAGAAGAAACTGCAATATGTGAAAGTGAAGTAAATGTTCCTTCCAACCCCAATAGCTAGATTTGTCTTATAGCTTTACTTCAAAGTGCAGTGAAAATACTCTTACTGGGGCAGGATCAATTTGAGTGCGTGGGAGACAGTAAATCAGGCATCTGTCAGGTGAAAGGTACAGGCTCAGAATCTGCTTTCCCTTGCACTCTGTGGTGTGGCTCTTATGCTGAATCCAGCACATAGAAATTTGCTGAGAGGTGCTTTCTGGGGATAGGGAAGTCAGCCACAGGCATTTGCAATGTCTTTCTATGGCCAGACACTCAGAGACTAACTCATACTGCCTGAAATCCAGCTCACCCTAGCACCCACCCTCACACATGGCTCTCAGGCTGGGAAGGGATTAAGCAGGTTGTGGATCCCTAATTCTAATCCATTCAATAAAAGTCAAGTGAGGGTTTACTACGTGCTAAGGTCTGTGCTAAGTGAGGACTACCGAGGTGATTGAGACCTGGAGCCTGCCCTCAGTGAACCTACGTCTCCTGACAGAGACAAACATGGAAGCAAAGAATGGCAAGGGGGTGTGACTGACGATGTGAGTGGTAGGTACGAAGTACAGACAGATCGGCAGAAACAAAGATCTCTACTTAACAGAGGCAAGTAAACACTGAACAGAGGAAGAGACATTTGATCGGCCTCTTAAAGGGTAAGTAGGAACCAGACGGATTAAAGAGAAAGGTAAAGGAGTCTAGAAAGAGGGAATGACAATAGAATTTGTTGAGCATTTTACCATGTGCCAGGCTCTATGCTAAGCTTTCTCTGCATATTATCACATTTACTCCTTACAACAATCCTTACATTAGTCCCCATATCTAAATGAGCCAAAACAGAGTGAAGCTAAGTGAATTGCCCAAAGTCATACTAATAGTATCTTAAACAACAAGAGGCATTCAGGTAACTGTCATTATTTTGATACCACTGGAGTGTTGAGTCTGATAGACAAGGGGCCAGAAGAGAGGCTGAGAGTGGGAGGGGCCAGATCTCCACAGACCTTGAATGTCATGCTAAAGAGATTGGATGTTAATCTTACAAGTTGTAAAGAACCAACCATTTAAAGTTTTGGGAAGACAGATCTGATAGCTATGGTGAAAAATAGCATCAGGAAACCAACTTCCTGAGACTATTAAAATAGTCCTGGAAAGAATAAATGAGTCCTGGAGCTCAGGGTGAGAAAGAGAAGGCGATGCTGAGGAACATTAGGGAAGTAGTACTATGTCTCTGGTTCCCCTTCTTCAGAGAATTTGTATCAGTCCCTCAGTAGGATCCATCCACAGTCAATAAAAACCACGCCTGACCTAGTTCCCAAGGAATTAGGACAGAAAATGGGGAAGAAGGAAGCAAGGGACCTGTGGTAACCTCACTGCCTGACCAGAGTGTCTGCTAAACTGTAATGACCTCCAGGAAGGTCTTTCCATTGCTGAGGATGATGGTTCCATACTCCAAGGACAAACCAGGCGGGAGATCCAGCTCTTGGACCTGGGGTCCCCATGACCGTGGTCACATAAACCCAGCAATGCGAAAGTTGGTCCAAGAATGAACTGTGGTTCTGGAAACACCCTCCTGAATTACTGGTGTCCTTCCCCTCTAGATCTGCCAAACACAGAAGCATAAAATTGTACAGGATGAGAAAAACAACAGAAATAAAACTTCTGTGAAGAGTTTTGTCAATATAGATCAATGATATGTGTGATAAAACAGTGTTTTGGTTGGTTGGTTGGTTGCTGGTTGGTTTTCTTTCAGTTGATCACAGCCACAGCCTGTGAACTATGGCCTACATTCTGTGGTTGTTCCTTTGATAATAACTAAGACTCCGCTGTGTTAGAAAATCTTAGGGTGCATATCATTTGTCTTCCTTTTTCTGAAGTGTAGATAGACGGGAGCTGTATGTTTAACTGATTAAAAAGAGAGGAAAGTTTCATAATTAACTTTTATAGAGTTGTGCATTTTGCATTAAGTGTTTTACTAAAAAAAAGTTGGAAATATTGACCTGAGACATTAGACCACTCTGATTAAATTTGTGGTACATTCAGACTACTTGGGCCAATTACAGAATTCAAGGTCCAATGCAGTGATGTAATTCCACCTAAAAGAAGGTCTATCTGGTGATTACTTTAAAATTCTTGACCCAGACCCTACTATACTTTCATTTCTTTAAAAATTGTGCCCACTGAGAGGAATTGGCACACTTAGCTTTCTGTAACTGAAGTGAAATTCAAGACCTCATTTAAATTTCAAATCTACTTGGACAAATTCATAGAACAACTTATAGTTTTAAATCTTATTATTTTTCAGAAGTAACCATAAAACAAAATAAAAAGTTTTTAATGTCTTAGAATAGTTTTAAAAGATGATGGGGATAGTCATATGATGGGATATTCTGCAAACATATTTCATCATGTTTTTCAAGTCTCTTGAATTACTTATAAAATGCTCATAATATAATGTTAAATGGAAATAAGACAAGATAAAAAAAACCATATTCAATGTGATCCCAAATATATGACCTTGTGTGTGTGCATGTGTAGATATCTGGGGGCTTGAGGTTCTGTAATGAAATCTACAAAAGTTTCACAGCAGTTACATCTAGAGATGGTGTAATACCAAATTTCTATTTTTTAATTTATTTATGATTTTCTAAAATTTTGGAATTTCTACATCAAATATCAATATGTCTTTTTTCTTTTTCAATTGAGAAAAAAAATAATTTTGTAAATGACCGTCATCCTTCAAAGTAACTCCCTGGGAACCCCCACAATTGCGATGATCCTGCCCTCCAAATTCAGTCTATGGCTACAAATCAAAAGGAATGTTTTTGCCGTATAACTAAACTTTTTTCCCTTAATTTAGAAAATTTATTCTATTCACTCATCTGTTTTTATTCAGGACCTTTGACTTCAAACAATGTTTGATTGATTGCAAAAGTCAAATGTGTCTTCTTAAGAGCAAGATTTGGAATCCTGAGGATATTTAATAGACTGTATTAAGGGCTCTTTATTAAGTTAGTGCAAGTGGCCATAACAAAACATCACAGAGTTGGTGGCTGAAACAACAGAAATTTACTTTCTGACAGTTCCAGAGGCTAGAAGTCTGAGATCAGGGGCCAGCCCGGTAGGTTTCTGCTGAGAACTCTCTTCTTGGCTTGCAGAAAAGCGTCTTCTCTCTGGGTCTTCACATAGCAGAAAAACGAAAAGTTCTCTGGTGTGTCTTCTTATAAAGACACTAATCCTATCAGATCTGAGCCCCACCCCACCATTATGACCTCATTTAACCTTAATTATCTCCTAAAGTCCTGATCTCCAAATACCGTTACATCAGGTGTTAGGGCTTCAGCACACACATTTTGAAGAGACAACTCAGTCCATAGCAGGCTCTGAAATCACTTAGAAATGAAGAGTTTTCAAAAAGTTGTGAGCATTATATTTTATACAAATAAAACCTTATTAATTACATCATTTTATAAGCACTCCCATCCCTCTCCTTTCAAAACTCAGCTCTTCTGAAAAGGCTTCCTAATGACCACTCCTATCTGTGTCCCCATTAGTTTAGTTTAATTGCTACCTGCACCCCCTCTTCTTCACTCCTATGGAACCCTCCACAATTTATTAAATTTCTTACTCACTGAACTCTGAGATGCATAAAAGAAGAAAAACTTGGTTTTATCACATTAGTTCCAGCACTCGGTTGTATAGAGCTACTGAGGTCACAGTGACATTGTCCAATGGGAGAGGCGAGCGCTCTAAGGACCGGAACAAGCCTGTTCTGTTGTACTATTTACTGTGGTCCTAGTGTCCATCACATAGTAATAATACTCAGTAGGATGTGTCCAATGAAACGGGTACCATGAGTGAACTGACAGCTTTTTCCATGTTTGTACCATCTTCCCATAAATCTGCTTCCCACATGTTAACTTGGTATTTTTCATTATGGCCAAGAACTGGAAAGACTAAAAAATCTTGTTTCTGTTTTGGGTATTAAAAAACTGGCCTGCAGGGGTGGCCGGTTTGGCCTGCAGACAGTCAAATGGGCTAGAGAAGCCCACGATGAGAGACTGGGCCTGGACTGAGGTCAGCCAGCTTTAAGGCCATAGCTCTTTCCATTTACACCAAGCTCCTACCTTATCTTTTTTAAACTAGTTCTTATACTCCGTATTTAGTTTCCTGCTGGACTGTATCATAATTTACGCAACTGGCACACCCATCCACATATACACCATCATCCTCCTTTGTTCTCATACTATTTTGTTTTTTTTTGTTTTTTTGTTTGTTTGTTTGGTTGGTTGGTTTTCTTATCTGGGAACATCTTTATTTCACTTTAATTATTAAATTGATATAGAATTCTTGGTTGAGTATTTCTTTTTTCGTTCAACAATTAGAATATAGCATTCTATTGTCTTTTGGAATCCATGGTTTCTGATAAGTTGGCCATTAATCACATTTTTTTTTAAATTAAAGTTTATTGGGGTGACAATTGTTAGTAAAGTTACATAGATTTCAGGTGTACAATTCTGTATTACATCATCTATATCTCACATTGTGTGTTCACCACCCGGAGTCAGCTCTCCTTCCATCATATACTTGATCCCCTTTACCTTCATACTGTTTTTAGACTGGATATCATTCATATCTGATATCTACATTTTTATAAAACTGGGGTTTAAAGAAAATATGTGTAACACACACACTGCCTGGTTGGTAAGTGGTAACCAGCAGTGTATTCCAACTTCCCAATGAACTGAATTCTGAATCTGGACAGTCTCTCCCATAGACTTAAAATTGCTGGGCTCCTGGTTTTTTGCAACTGCTCATACTCACCATGTAATTCTTATCAGAGTCTCTGCACATACTGGTCCTTATGCCTAGAAAGCATCCTCACTTAGTTGAGATTTATTCAACTTTTAGCTCTTACTCAGGCATCTCCTCTGAGGGAAAGCCTTCCATCATCTCCACGATTAGACCTATTTCCCCACCTATAGGTTCTCATAGCATAACCTACCTCTTCTTCAGTTTTCTTGTCATGGATACAACTTTACATGAATGTGTGTGATTATTAGATGAATAGCTGCCTGATGGAAAAGACTGCTAGCTTTTGTTCAGCTCAAAATTTGGCACATTGCTGCTGGGCCCATCTCAGACTCATTTTCTTATCCACCTCATCTTTTGTGTTGCAACCATCTGGTGCCCTTTCTGGTGCTAGCCTCTGCACCTGGATCAATTTTGCCCAAACTCTTCTTAAATAAGGTCTAAGACTTACAGTTCTTTCCACTGCAATCCCCTGTTATTATGCAATAGTTGTTTTGTTGATGTGGTGGTGAGATGTGGGGGGAGGGAAGCATTCTATAGTCCTGGGATTGGGTCTCAGTCTTTTGGGTGAGCCTGTGCCCCTGGTCTGTGACCTTCACAAGGGATTCTCAGTTTTGTTTCATTTTGTTTCCTGCCTTCCCGTGTTCTATTAAGTGAAAAGGAAGGTTATAGGGGGCTGGAGTTGGGTATTTCCCCTCCCCATGTCTGCTAGTCTATGGTAAACCTCAGCTGGTTAGGCTCTGATAAAATCATTTCTCTTGAGAACAGGTCTTGTTAACAAGAATAGAGTTTTCTGGGTATATTTCAAAATAACTGTTTTCCCCCAACCCATTCTAGAAGCACAGTAAGATTTTTTTTTCTTTGATCTTCACAGTGTTGTAGGGCTCCTGGAGGTAAAACTCATGAGCATGTAGGACACCCCACCTCTCCCAAAACTAGATCTCCTGGAGTTTTTGATTCTCAGACTTGTCCATATCAAATCTTCAAAAATTAATCAATTAGAGTTTAGGTTTCCTACCCAGGCACTTGTGCCTGCAGAGTTTTCTGTTCCTGTGCTTCTGATCTGGTAAGTTTTTATTCTATTTTGGGGACAGTGGTTTGTACTACAACCTTACTTCTCTGAAGGATATAAGAAAAGTTGTTGATTTTCAGTTTGTTCAGCTTTTTCTCTTGTTCTAAGTTCCTTACATGCTGGACCAGAAGCCAGAAGTCTAGTTTTGCCCAAACTCCATCCAACCTGGGAAATGCTTTCTGCTCAGTCCTGGCTGACTTCCCCTTCCTACACCTTTTCTGTGGCCCCACAGTGCTTCATGTGTAGCCCCACATGGGCTCCACAGAGGGAGAACTCAAGACAAAACATCTTGTAGTTCCAAAACAGGCTACCTGATTCTTTTTATATATGCAATCCCTCAAAGTTCATATTTATATAGGGCTAAATTTTCTATGTGGATTTTTGTCCAATGCCAAATAATTTGAGGTAATTATTTATATTGAAATAGTTTCATGTGATAACAAGGACTTAATGTAATAGCAAAAACATTTATAAGAGGCTTTTTTATTAATGAGAGCAAAGAAGAAAAAAATTAAGACAGACAGCAGTCTACATGTCTGCACCTCTGTGAGTGGTCAGCCAATGTTTTTTTGCAATATTCACTGCCCGAGGATACAGATAGACTCTTCTGTAGGAAATTACAAATGAGGTTACTATCTAATCAGAAAGGCAAAACTAACAGGAACAATTGCATACAAGGCATTGATCACACAGAGAATCAAAATACTCACAGAAAGAACAAAGTCAGGATTAAGAACACAAGAAGGATGAAGGGCAAGGCAAGGGTCTTACGTGAATCACTGGGAAGAATGAAACCAAGTGAAGCTGTGACGGGATGAGACTTTTCAAATATTAGTTTGTGTTCCCCCTACACTTTTATTCCCCCTCTGGTTTCCTCCCACCCACATCCCAATTAAGGTGTTTTGTGCTCATTGCCTCAGAGGAAAGGTATGACTTTATGGAAAGGGGAGGATAACAAAGAACCCTCTATGTTTTGTGTTCCAAAGCCAGATGCCTTAGAGAAATAGAAAAGCTTATACAAAATGCCTGCCAGGAATAAGAGAGGACATATTCTCCTTCCCAGATTAGAAAGACTCCCAGAACTCATGGAACATGAAAGAGACATATGGTGAGTGCATGTGTCAGCATCTCTGTGTTGTGAATGAATCAGTCAACAACAGGAAAGGAATGTTGGCCAGTCCCAGATGACAGAGACTTGTGCCTTCCCTCCTGGTTAAGGTCCCAAGGAGGCAGCAAAACCCACCAAAGGATTGATGAACCCCAAAGGTAGAAGAAACTTGCACTCTTGATCTAGCTAGAGACCCAAGAAGGAACTAAGACCCTTGAGAGGGAGCGTATCTGCACGTGGATCAACAACCAAGGACCAATGAATAATAGATGTTTCTGTGGGCAGATGCCATAAAAGACCAGACATTCCCCATCCCCACTTGCTTTGCCACTACCTAAACCTACATATATGTCACCATCACTACCACCATCACCACTACCACCACCATCCCCGGAAAGGGAAGGAGAGACTTAAATTGAACATCTCCCCTCATCCCAGAAGAAGGGGACCTATATTAAATTAAGTTGAATTATACAAAAGTACAAAATGTGATTTAGGTCTAAGGTCTAGAGCAGGGGTGTCCAAACTTTTTTCAACGTTTTTCACCAAGGGCCATTTTCGGTAAAATACACAAACAGCCGGGCCACTCACGGTGGCCACTTCGCGGTGAAGTACATATTGCCTCACCTGGTTTATTTAAGTAAACTAAATATATTTTTGGAATTTGCTGTGGGCCAATAAAAAATGGATCGCGGGCTGCAGTTGGCCCACGGGCCGCAGTTTGGACACCCCTGGTCTAGAGTCACTCCTTCTATATGCTAATTAGGAAAGTTTGGTCCATCTGAAATTTTTAAACTGTCTATTATGTGTCAGGTACTAAGCTAAGTCCCTTCCTCGACTTAATGTTCACCAGAACCTATAACATAAAGAAATGTGGCTCAGGGAGTCTAATTAACTTGCCAAAATCATCAAGTTAGTGAATGGCATATTAAGAACTCCAGCCATTATCAGATAACAAAGTCTGTGCCCTTAACCTTTTCTCAACTCTAACTCCTATTGGAGAGCAAAATACAATAACAAAATACTCTATCCTGTCTTCACTGAGCTTATAGTCTAGAATGAATAGGAAGAGGAAGAACCTACCATAGAGACCAACCAAGTCCTGTTGGGCAAGAAGGTACAGGAGCAGACAGTCTGGACCATCTTTTAGCTTCATAAGAAGGGAATCTCAGCTAGAGAATGGAAGACACCAGTATAGATTCTCTACTTTAAAAGAAGTACTATAGGTTTTGGAGTCAGACTTTAGTGCAAACCTAGGCTGTGTGGTCTTTCAGCTATGTGGCCTCCGGCAGATAACTAATCTAGCAGAACTTCACTTTCTTTATCTTTAAAACAGAAATAATAATACCTATCTCACAGAGTCATCAAGAAGTCAATGAGAGCATATGGGTAAAACATTCAGCCTAATTGCTGGTTGGTGATCAATACACATTAGCTCCTTTCCCCTCCCTCCAGCACAAAGCATCCTAAGAACTAGCCCCCGCCCCCACCCCCATCCTGAGCCGTTCCCACTTAAGGAATTCCTGGTTTAAGATGCCAGGTGAAACTTCCATGGTGAAGGCAAACCCAACTTCCTCCTGTCCTCAATGTCGGAGAGATACAGCCCACCTTTGAACCAGAGTTGACTTGGATTGTCTGAAACTTTTTGAAGTCACTTCAGCTGAAAGAGTTATTTCATGCTGCACCACCAAGTCTGTTTATAATTGAATAGGCCTTGGAATCCAAAGCACTGGCCATAATCGACTTCTCGCAGATATTATTCTCAACATAGCCCTCAGAGGCCCTGTTTCCAACGTCAGGGAGCAAGTATTGAATTCCCCTAAGTGAAAACACATTATATACTTCATGCCAGGAGGGATAAAAAGACAAATAAGACATGGTATGTGCCCTCCAGTTCACAGTCTTGAGAAGGAAAAGGATATATAGATATAAAGGTAGAGGTAGAGGTAGAGATAAAGATGTATCTATAAATAACTGACACAAAGCAGATGATAAATTACACAGGAGCGAGTGGAAGTGCAATAAAACATAGATTTATAGTGACTGAAGAGAGAGTAAGGAAAGGTTTCTTAGAGGAATTGAAATTTGAAGGGCGCTTTGAAGGATGACTATGGCTGCATCCATATAATATGGGGAGTCTGATCAGAGAGAGTTGGGGGAAAGGAAATTTCAAAGCAGGGAGAATAGCTTAAGCAAGGGCAGATGGGTTAGAAAGCCCGTAGTGTGTCCAGGGACAAGATGTGGCCAAAATTAATGTGCAGTAGGACGTGGCCATGGACGGCCAAAATACGGACGGTTTCTAATGTCAGTTGAGAGTCTGTTATATGGAATGGGGAGTCATCACAGGTTGTTTTATAAAATAGCTAACATAAAACTGGAGTGGGGACAAATGTAACGGTTATTACATGTTGTAACTAGACTTGGGGCATCTTTCTGAGTAACCGCATGCTGAGGAAGTAGCTTCATTGGGATAAAACTTTGGCTGCTGCCTCTGAATGTAGTACTTTTCACCACTAATCCAAATTCAGTGGTTTTCAACTCATGGGTACAAAATAAAAAGTCACCTGAAGAATGTTACCAGAAAACCATGTCTGGGTTCCATTCCCCTCAATTCTCAGTTCCCTGGTCTGGGAGGGAGTGGGGGCATTGCCACGTGTTTAATTCCCCCAGGTGATTCTACAGTTCAGGCAAAGTTAAAATCCTCAAAGTGTGGACCCTGGACCAGCGGCATCAGCCTCACCTGGGAGCTTTTTACAACCAGAGCATCTCGGGCCCTAAGCCAGACTTACTAGATCAGAATTTGTAATTTTCATATTAGTTTCAGGTGCACAAAACAATGTGATAGACATTCAGAATTTGTATTTTTAACAAAGTCCTCAGGTGGTTTGTAAACACAAAATTTGAGAAACACTGCTGTACACCTAAGTGCCTACTTCCTCTCCTCCACTGCCAACCCCGTTTTCGCTTAGAAAGGAAAGAAGTAGAAGCCAAACGGTCTAACTACAAGATTATTACTAAATCATATAACAGAAAGATGAATACTTAACTCAGACTTGCTATGTCAGGTCTTTGCTACATGGAACTAGATGACTGAAGAGGGAGAAAAAAGAGGGAAAAAATAAGCCCTTGGTTAGTGGAAGGAATTCCTGACAGGTCTAAGTCCTAAAATAGTCTGAGGCAGATGGGCGCAGCAGAAGCCTTCAGTGACTGGCAAGTGACCATGACTTAGCACGTGTCCCTGACACAGCAGCCCAGGCTCACAGGACGGTGAGTCAATACCCAGGGGCTGCTCCTGGACCAGCCCCGTGCTCCCCTAGAAGGCACAGGACTATCTCCTCCACCTCCATCCACCCAAGGGACCCCATGTCATTTGTCAGTTTCACCTGCAATCATTAAGCAGCAAGCCCCCAGCTGTGCTCAAGTTAAAAGAAAAGGCTCAAGACCAGCAGCCATCAGTTTGTGGTAAGCCTGAAGCATAGACGACTAAAAAGATGTAGAATAAATGTTTAACTGTTGAAGCTGCAATGATCTGAATGTTTGTGTTCATATGTTGAATTCTAATTCTTAATGTGACAGTATTAGGAGGCAGGGCCTTCGAAAGGTGGTTGGGTCATGAGTGTGGAGCCCTCATGAACGGAAGTAGTGCTGTTAATAAAAGAGACCCCACAGAACTCCCACGCCCCTTCCCCCACCTGAGGACACCTGAGTAGAAGTGCAACCTGGAAGAGGCTCTCACCCAACCAGCAGGCTGATCGCCCTGATCTTGGACGTCCAGCCACCAGAACTGTGAGCAATCAATTTCTGCTATTTATAAACCACCCAGTGTGTGGTATTTTGTTATAGCAGCCCAAAGGACTAAGGAGCCATTCTAAGTACCACCTCGGCTTCAGGAAATGATTATGAAATTGCAAAACTGTGCTCTGTGCTTGAAGTATAAGCCTGATAAGGAGCCAAAAGTGCTCAAGGGCACTGAGAGCTGATGAGAACTGGAAGAGAACCTTGCAACAAGAAAAATTCCTCTCAGAGTAAAAGCAAATCCTACTGGCAGAAACATGCACTGCTCACTCCTTCAGCACCTTCCAAACCCATCCCCAGAGACCAGCACAAGCTCAGACTCCACATGGGAAGAAAATGTCACTGGGCTCTTCAGAATGAGCCTGTAACTACATCGGGGTGAATTAAGAAATGGTCTTGAAATTTTCAAGCTAGTTTGTAGTTGATTTCCTTCTTTATTTATTGATAATGGAATATCCCCAGGTTACTTCAGCACTTGTTTCCTGTGTTGAAAAGGACAATGATTCCAAAGGGTCAGCCTCTCTTACCTGGATAGAATTCTAAAATGAACTGCTTTCCAGTTTCCTAAAAAAGTTATCCTAAAAAAGTTGGAGGCATAACTCTAAATGATACCGACATTTACAAAGGCATCCGCCACACCTGGAGACTGCTGAGAATCAAATCAGGTCCCTGGGGAGATAAAGCAAGAAAGGGAAGTGCGGTCTCTCTCTGCCACTCGCTGGAGACACGTGCTCCTTAGCGACACCCTCCAGCAGGACCATAGGGCTCAGTAAACACTAGCTGATCTTAATATTTATTGTTAATATTTTAGCTTGAACTATATGAAATTGCCATTTTTATGGGTCAAAAGCAGTCAGATAGGAGTTCAACCTCCTATCACATTGACCAAGAGATGTTACATGGTTAATGGTGGAAAAGGTTGTAGTGAGGTAAGAATGCTCATACTTTCTTGGAGGTAATGTAAATGGATATAATGTTCCTAGAGATAAATTTGGTAGTACATATAACAAGCCTTAAATTTTTTTACACTAACACAAAAACTCAACATTTAAGGATTTATCATAGAAAGTACAAAGATGTATTTTTAAACATTGTTTAAATGTTTACTTAATATCCAATGATAGGGGATAGTGTAAAAACACCATGTCACATTCATAAAACAGAATGTTACACACCCATTAAAACTGTATTTTAAAGAACATTAAATGACATAAGAAAATCTTAATGTTAGAGATGTGTTGGAGAACACAAAGGTGAACAAAGATATCCAAAATTTAAACTCGGAAGATATAATTCTTGGTGATTTATTTTCATTTCTTAAAAGTTTCTGTGTTTAGAATTATATTTTTATAACCAGAAAAATATTAATATAATATAACCATATAAATTTCCAAAAGAGAACCGAAGTCATCTACAACCCACACTGAGCTTGGACACTGAAGACTGTAACTACCTACCTCCATACACATACAACTTATTGTGTATTCACATGATATGATTATTCTGAAACACTCTTGCCCAGGCAAATGTCTTGATTATTCATTATAGAAATTTTCCTAAAGACTCACCAACTCTTCCATGAAAAGGAATTAATACACCCTCGGCTTGGTTGAATCCCTGTCTCAAAAATCCTCCCCTCACTATTTCCAACAGTCCAGAATTATTGTGTCATGATCCTTTTCCAGCCCTAATCGACCTCACCCTTCCACAGACATGCACATGGAAAGACTTGCCTTAAACCAAATTTCTAATTTTCAATAAATTCTGACCTTGCCCTGAGACACTACCAAAGGTCTGTCGAGGTGGTGTTCTCCCCAAAGCAGTGAGCAATGAACTCAGCTTTGTCTTATCAATAGATCGTGTTGGAGATATTTGGGGAGCCAGCATGTGACAGAGTGATACTTATGAAATCCTATCAGGTATTTTCTGTGAACCAGGCACTGCACAATCCAAGTAGATTCGGTAGCAGAAAAATCAAATAAGGTAATAATACAAAGAATGCTAAAGGGGGAAGTAGGTTAGGGAGCTGTACTCTTCCAAGTTCACTAACATTCAAGCAGTGCGATGAGAAGGCAAGTGATGTATTTACTACCTGTGGTATGTTGAAACCTAGGATGACCCCCAGTGACTGTTACCTTCTTACAGTCCCTTCCCATTTGAGGGTGGGTGGGACCACTGTGATTATGTGATTAAGGTTATACTTAAAGGGATTTTTTTTCCTGTTGGCTTTGAGTTAATCAAAAGAGAGCTGACTTGTGTGGACCTGATCTAATCACTGGAGTCTTTAAAGGCAGAGAATTTTCTCAGGCTGAGGTAGAGGGGAAGTCAGAAAGATTCCAAGCACTGAAGAACATGAAGTCCTTTTGAAGATGGAGGAAGTCACAAGGCAAGGAATCCAGGTGGCCTCTAAGAGTTCAGGATGATCCCCAGCTGACAACCAGCAAGGAAAATGGGGACCTCCATCTTACAATCATAAAGGACTGAAATCTGCCATCAGCCCAAATTAGCCTAGAAGCAGATTCTTCCCCCGAGTCTCCAGATAAGAAATCAGCCCAGCCAACACCTTGTTTTTGGTCTTGTGAGACCCTAAGCTGAGAACCCAGCTAAACCCATCCAGACTTCTGACCTACAGAACTGTGAGCTCATAAATGGTTGTGTTTTATGTCTTGAATTTTGTAATAATTTATTACGCAACAATGGAAAACTACTATACCAAGTGACAGACACAAATGCAAGATAAGTCAAGCAATCATCACAAAGCTCTCAAGGCTCATATTGGACACTCGCATACAGGATGCCCAGAGGACTTACCCAATAGACATTTACAAGGGAGGCCTGGACAAATCAGAAGTGCAATCGCTGAAGCCAAGCAGATCTTTCAGGGAAAGAAGTGAGGGGCAACTGAGGTTGGGGGTGGACTGAAAACTAGGAGATGAAAGAGTAATACTTTTAGGAGGTGCCTAATTTTTACCTACACAAGGTGGGATTTAGGTGGAGGCAAAGAAAACTGCCCGAGAAGAGATGAGATGCAGAATTAGCGTTCACATACCCAGGACTCCAGCCTGGCGCTGAGTTAGATGGTGGGGGTGCCGGTGGACTGCTGGGGTCAAGGGAACAGTAGGAAGGTGAAACCAGACACAGAGGTTGGTAGACATGCAAACCAGCCAGACAGTTTTCATTCTCCCACGGATACAACACGCGTTGCACAGACCTGGTTTTGTTACTGTGAAGTTTCCTTCTTCTATCCCTGCTCTTCTCCATAACTTCTCCATAACTTCTTACTCTTCCTTTAAGGACCAGGAAGGATAAACCGCATCTCTTCCAGAAGTCTTCCCTTATAATACCTGCCTGAACTGCAACTTCCAGTGAAAGATCCCTGATCCATAGGAGACATTTCCTACTTGATTAGTTCCAAGGGCAATGACCAGATTTCTTCCGACAATAACTCACTCCATTTGAGGCAGTTATAATGGTTAAAGACTCCTCTTCACACTGAGCCAAAAATCCATCATTTAATAACTGTGTTATGCCAGGCAAGTGACTACTTCTCTGAGACCCGCTTTCCTCATTTGCAAATAGGAATAAAATTACTACCTTCCTCAAATGATAATTGGGAGCATTAAATAAAATAGTCCAAGTAAAGGCTTTGTACTCTGTCTGACACATAGGCAGGGTTTGATAAATGGTGGTGGTTGTTACATTGTTGAAAGAAATGTTGTAATGCCTTTATTACAATATCTGGTGCCCTGTAGGCACTCAATGAATGGCAGCTCTTATCAGCCATGGCAGCTGTCTGAAGCCACACAGAGTCACCACTTCTCTCTTTTCAAATTGTACCTTTCAAACACATAAAGACAGTTTTGTAAGCTGCCTGAAATAGAATATATCATCAATATATAAACGTTATTTCCTTTATTCCCCTAGTGTTCTCTTGTCCAAGTAAAAGTCCCACATTGCAGGTCATCTTCTTCCAGATGCTCTCTACCTGGATTATAAATGCCTCTCTCCAAATGAACCTTTCTCCCAAACTGAAAAGAGCTCTACAGATGTAACTAAATATACAGTGAGTATAGAAGAGCCATAACCTACCTTCACCTGATAATATTAGTTCTTGTAACTTGATGAAATTTTTTTTCAACTATAAAATCAGAACTTCACATTGATTACTTACATTTTTATTCACAGCTCTGTAATTTAATCCTTCAAGATTATATAATTCTGTCATCCATCACATTTTCTGTTCTTTTCAGCTTTGTCATCTGCAAATTTAAGAGCATGTTTCCCAAGTCCCCATCATCATTTGGCACTGATTTTGTTTGTGTATCTCATCTCTTAATGGATTTTAAGATGTTTATTGGTTTAAAAAAATTATTATGCTTTGTTATATCATCTACAGAGGTAGCTTTTAAACTTTTGTAGCTGAAACTCATACTGAGAAATCCATTTAACATTGCAACCCAATTGCATTCATACACACACACACACACACACACACTCACACACACTCATAAGTGTTTAATAGAATAATACTTATATTTATAATGCCCTTTTATATTTTCCATTCTATTGTTTTTCTTATTATTAACTGTTGGTCAAGACCCACCTGATTGATTTTATAACCCATTAATAGGTTGTGCCCCATAGTTTGCAAACTGCTGTTCTATAAAAGGGCTTTAAAATTTTTTTTTAATAAAGTGGCAGAAAAAAGTTCATCTGTGCTCTGGGACAGGGGAGAAGTAGAAATGCTGCCCAAAGAAATCTTTGCTTTATATTTTAAACTCTTGAGAATTTTGTGCCTAATATATCATTTGTTTTAATGGAGAGCTAATGGGCCTTTTCCCACATTTTCCTAGTAGTAAAAATTATGATCCAGGAAAGTGTTCTATTTTTATTCCATTGCTTCGTCTGCCCTTTGGCACTCCACTAGAAACCCACCGACAGATGGGTATCCCAGTTTGAGAAGAAAAGCTTCATAGCTCTAGAAACTGCGTTAACCACATGGCCATTCCTGAGCAAGAAAGGGTTGACTTACTGATAGGCAACTGATTTCTCTAAAGAAAATGGTGTGCATGAGACAGGATGAAGTAAGGAATCTATTAAACAAATATTATTTGAATTTTTCTTGGGATGGGAAAGAGAGATGGGATAAAGGAACTATTAGTGAAAGGCCAGAAAGATGAGCTTTTTTTCGGAGACATTCTCATGGGATCGCCCACATTTCTGTACATCTTGTAAGCAGAGGCACTGCCTGCCTTTGTTCTGGACTATGTTTTCGAAAAAGTTTGCATGTAATCAAGCATCCTTGAAAGAATGTGTTCGAATACAGAGGTAATGTCTCCCAAAACAAAAAGCAGATTCGTTTACTGTCCAGTATAAGAAAGGTCATTCCTCCAGTGAATGCTCAGGCGTGCTCAGTTGTTAAGGTTTGAGTTCCCTAAGCTCAGGGTTCCTCTCCTGTAATGTACCCCACGGCACGTGCCCAGGCTACCTCTTTACGTTCCCCTGTGGAGATTAAAGGTTGGGAAACTGCAGCAAATGCTGATACTCTGGCTACTGCTGTTATTGTGAATAATAAACTGTCCTTTACCTCAGACCTCGGAGTCTTGTGTCTTCTGCCAGTATATGTGACATTATAGCAGGTTAACGGGGTGTGTTTGCAAGTAGAGTAAAACTCTGACCCTTCTCAGTTCTTGAGTCTCATGTTACTAATTCCAACTGAAAAGCCCATGTCTTAAAGCAATTAAGTTTATATTTTATTCATTTTTTCATTTATTCATTCAATAAATAAGCATTTTTGAATGCCTAATCAATGCTAGGAAATTTCAAAGGAGCTGGGTTTAAGGGAACCCAGCATCAAGCAAAACAAATAAAAAACAAAAGCCCCATAATAAAGCAAAGCTTAGTGAGGAAAGACAGAAAATAAACAAATAATCAAATGAGCATACAGTTCATTTCAGAGAGTGTAAGCACTAGAGAGAAAAAAAAACCTAGCATGATGCATAGAGAGTGATTGGGATAGCCATGGAAGGAGGAACGATTTGAGGTTGGGTGATCAAGCAAGGCCTTTCAGAGGCAGTGAAACTGGAGCGGAGACATTCCTGATAAGGTAAACTGGCCATGAGAAGGTCTTAGGGAAGAATATTCCAGGAATAGCTACTGTGGATGCCCTAAGGCAGGAAAGAGAATGAGGTGTTCAGGAAGAGAAAGGCCAAAAGGCCAAGGGGAGAATAATGGCGGAAGAGGTTGGAGATGTGGGCAAGGCTGGGTCCCAGGAGACTTGGGGACCATGGGAAGGCTCTGATTATCATTGCCTCCCCTCTTGGATCCTTCCCTTCATTCCCATTACATCACAGCTTCCCTGCTCTCTGCAAGTGTCTGCCTGGGCCCGTTATTGTCAGAGCCCCTGGATGGCTTTCTTAATTGTAAAGTGAGTGGGAACTGCCTTAAGACTTTAATTTGTGCCCCCCAGAAATATTTTCATGATATGAATGAAATGGTAAAGACTGAAATTACATCAGGGCCATCTCTAAATGCCAAATTTCAGGTGGCTGGCATCCTGGAGGAAGGACTTCAGGGCAAATGCCCTCCTGGAACACTTCCCATCATACCAACTGATAGGACAGGCTCCTAGTTCAAGTTTAATTCCAGGAAGTAGGCACTCGTCCCTGACAGCAAAGAAATGCAGAGTGGCTTCCAGTGACTTATTTAAAGAGCTTCTGATGCTTCCTAAAGTCTTATTTGGCACTCACCGACTAGTGGCTTCCAGAAGGGAAAAAGGAGAAATTGACCCAAAATCTTATGATGAAGAAAGTCAATACATAGTTATATCAATTCCTTAGTTCAAAAATAGTGTAAAACTGGAGCTGTGGGAGGGTAGGCAGGGGCGACTGGCCAGAAAAAAAAAAAAAAGTAGTGTAAAACTCATTTAGTCAAACTAATCAAACTAGTTAGAACTCCAAATAGAGTAAAACTAATTTAATTAATCTACTAATTAAAAAAAACTGGGTTAAGAAACTGTGGTACATTTATACAATGGAGTATTACGCAGCCATAAAGAAGAAAGAAATCTTACCATTTGCAACAACATGGATGGATCTAGAGAACATTATGTTAAGTGAAATAAGTCAGACAGAGAAAGATAAGTACCATATGATCTCACTTATTTGCGGATTCTAAAGAAATGAATAAGTGAATGAACTAATCAGAAACAGTTTTGGAGATGTAGAGGAAAAACTGAGGGTTGCTAGATGGGTGGGGGTGGGGGGTGGGGTTGGGGGGGCGGGTGAAGGGATTGGAGGGCAGTCGGTGACCACAGGATGGCCACGGGTTTGAAAATTGATCTGGGGAACGTAATTTGGTGGTTACCAGAAGGTAAAGGGGTTGGGGGGTGGGGGATGAGGGTGAGGGGGATCAAATGTATGGTGATGGAAGGGGAGCTGACTCTGGGTGGTGAACACACAGTGTGATTTATGGATGATGTGATACAGAATTGCACACCTGAAATCTATGTAATTTTACTAACAATTGTCACCCCAATAAATAAAAAAATAAAAATTAAAAAATTAAAAAAATTAAAAAAAAAACTGGGATACTGCAAGCTGAAGTCTATAATACAGTATAAATGCCAAAAGAAAGCCTACCTTATTCTTTCTAGTAAGTAGAGCAACTTGAGATTACTACTAACTGAGAATTTCCAGAGATTGTGCAGAACCTGACTCAATGAATGGAATGGTCTATGATACCACTTGATGTAGACAATGGTACAACTCGTGCAGTCTACGATTGTACGTATGACTTTGGGTTCCCTTTAATTCAACAGGATTCCCATTATTTCATTGTTGAGGATGTTTTCTTAGCACATTTTTCATAGGTAATTCACAGGTAAACTTGTCAGCCATCATTATCACATGTATCATATTATTGGTGTCTCAATGGATGAGGTCATATCAGAGTCCTATGATCATTTAATCACAACTGATCACATCTCTGGGAGACTGAAAACTATGGTAGCAGGACACAGCTATTTGAATTATCTGGCAAGCAGTAGGAAGGCTGCTCTTCAGGTAAGAACCAGAGCCCTGTTTCAGGGACCTGGCTCAGGTTGAGCAGATCTCAGAGAGTATCTGGTAGGCAGGCATGCATGCACATGGTGGGCTAGGTGGAGTTGACTGCACGGCACAATAGCTACAGAGTCCTAATAAGATTCTTCCTCAAATTCAATCAAGGCAAACTAGTAGTTTGTTGAAATGACTCCGTCACAACCTTTATGTTTTCAGATTTGGAGAATTCATTGCTTTTAGGCCCAGAAAGATCTGAAAAGGTTGGGGATGGGAATTTTCATAGCACGTGGATTTCTGAATCCCACATGATCCCAGGCACACGGTGTGTACAAAGCCAGACTGCCACCTACTGACACACAGAGGGGTGGCCTGGCATTGTTCTGTTCTTAAGTATAACAAAGGCACTGTTGACTACAAATGATCCACTGAACCCTCCCTCCCACTTTTTAAAAACACAATAGAATTGAAGGGTCATTGATTTGAGACCTGGATTACAGTTTTTTTTTTTAATGGTTGGGAAAAAACACTCTACCTAAATATATATAATATCTGCTGATGGATCAAAAATAGAAGAGGAAGTTTGGCATGTTGAGATTGAGTGGGGCAAAGATGACCTCATTTCAAACTCTTCCTATTTCTTCAGTATATGAAACCAGAGAGAGTAGGCTCACGCAATCTAACTGAAAATGCCTTGAAGATAGGAATTGTATCGTACTTACATTTCTTTTTTCTTGGCCTGATGTCTTTCCTAGTGCATAGTGAACAATGGTTTGTTAAGTGAGTGTGAAATTGTTAAGTTACAATTTCAATAATCATAGTAATAAAATTAAAAACCAAATCAGATACTCACAAAAATGAACCAAGGTAATACTGGGTTTAAGTCCTGTCTCTAATAGCTGTGTATGAGGTATGATAAGAAAATACAGCGAATGCTTTAATTTTTAAAAAATTTATTATAGTAAAAGACACATTGCCATTAATCCCCCTCAAAATACCGTACCTCCTTTTCGACACACTTATCCCATCGTACATGCCACTTTCTGAAGCAGTTCTGGAAGTCCTCTCTGGTGAGTGTCTTTAGTTGCGCTGTCATGGCTGCCTCGAGGTCCTGAATCAATTCATAGTCATTTTGACTTTGGGAAAGAGTCAGAAGTCTCACGGTGCCAGATTCGATGAATAAGGTGAATGAGGACACACCATAATGTCTTTTTTTTTTAATGTTTTCTGTATCTATAAGTTTGTTTCTGTTTTGTTTGTTAATTTTATTCTTAGATTCCACATATAAGCAAAATCACATTGTATCCGTCTTTCTCTGTCTGATATACTGCACTCAGCACAATATCCTCCAGGTCCATCCATGCCGCCCTAGATTGTAATGTTTTATTTAACAGAACTTGCCATATACCAGAAGCGATGCTTGACACAGAGCCTCTCCATTGTGATTACAAAATACGGTCAATGCTGCTGCCGCTGAGCGCCATCCAACGGAAAGGAAGGGATCTTCAATATCGGACGCTGTGCCTTGAATCTTAGTAACAAACAGTATGTGACAAGTTTCAACTTGTTTGGTGCAGTCAGTGGGGTGTGAACTATGGTTGAGAGAAGGTGTGTTTTAAAATGTGCCGTAAATCATCCTCCATCATAACAACACTCTATGTCACACATCACTTCTGGTATATGGCAAGTTCTGTCAAATAAAAACATTACGGTGTGTCCTCATGCACCTTATTCACCAGATCTGGCACCATGCAACTTCTGGCTCTTCCCCAAAGTGAAAATGACCATGAAAGGTAAATGTTTTGAATAGATTCAGGGCATCGAGGCAGCCATGACAGCACAATTAAAGACACTCACAAAAGAGGACTTCCATAACAGCTTCAGAAAGTGGCAAGAATGATGGGGTACGTGTGTTCAAAGCGAGGGGGAGTAATGGCAATATGTCTTTTACTGTAATAAACTGTTTTTTATTTAAACATTCACCGTATTGTTTGATCACACCTCATACTTTAGGCAGTTTACTTAACCTCTCCAAGTTTCAGTTTATAATCTTCAAAATGAATATCATGTGACCTCCCTCATTGGGTTGATTTATGGGGATTAAACAACACGCTTATCACAGTGCTTGGCGCACAATATGTCTTTAGTAAACAGAAGTTTTTTAAAAGGTAAAACCAGCCCTGCGTGTTGCCTGTTCTGACTCTGGGGTGATCACCTGCTTGGGATCCTCCAGCCTCAGCTTCCTTGGCAATTTAAGGAGCTTCTTCTACTGGCCAGCCACTTGCTGGACCTAACACAGGAGCACAGAGCAGAGAGCCACCGCAAAGCAGGTTGGAGAGGCGAGAGATTAATTGAAGATTTTTATTATTGTTATTTTTAGTTACAAAACTGCAGGAAAACAGTTCCCGTCATAGAGCACATCTCTTGCTAGAAGGCAGAAGCGCAGGTGTGAGGAAGGTTGCCCATTAATCATAAGGAAGCTGGGAAGGAAATTGAGACAGGAAATGTCAACACAAAAATGTCCTTACTCTGGGTCAACCTTAAGGCACAGCCACAAACCAGCACGCTGAAAGCTGGGGCCCTGACTGCAAACAAAGCCGGTAAAGAGGAAACGACAAGCTACAGAATGTCAAACCAAAAATAAATCGGGCACATTTCCCTTCTGAAGCAGAGGACCTAGTTCCTCTATTACTTGGCTCTCAAATTCTTGCTGACATTCTGGGAATCTGTCTGCTTTCAGACGGGTAAGAATTAAAATAGATGCCAAAATAGCAGAGGATCAGAGCATACTTCACATCACTTTTCTGAGCCTTCATTTTCTAATCTGTGAAATGGGGATAAAATCCCTGCTTTTATCTCCTTACAGAGCTGCATGGAGAACAAAGGTATAACAATGATGACAGTGGGCTTGTTCTTACTCTTGGAGTTCTTTCGACTCTCATCATAGTAAAAGATGAAAACCAAAACCTTGACAGGCCCCTCATGGCCCAGTCAACTGAGGCAGGGCAACCCCAGCCTGCTCAGAGAGACCTCAAGCTCTCCAGAACGAGGAGTGGCTCTTTCTATGACACTAGCTCCTTTCCTCCACCTAATCAGAAGAAACCAACTTTATTAACAGGGCCTCTCCTGCTAGTACCTTCAATGATAGCTTTGGCATGTGGTCAGTGGTGTTACAGGAAATGTATAGTAAATATGTGTATGGTAAACTGGCTCTTCAAAACAGAAAACTGTGTACATACATGATTATTATAAATTTTAAAAAGGTATATGTAGCATACAATTTACAAATAGTATTTTTGGTTGTAAATTTCTAGCCAATTTATTCTCATTGAATGCTTTCATTGATTTTTGCCAACTCTTGCATCCATAGCCAACCTATGATGGACAAAGTTGTTTCCCAGTTCACTAACTCCTTTAGCAGTAAATATATTATCATTAAATCTGATACGTGATATTCTGTTAAATCATTTCCCACCCTTGTAGTAATTATATTCATTAATCTGAAAAATTCTCCAGCTTCAGCAGTAAATCAAGCCCTAACTTCCAGCGTCTGCTGGTTTCCATGGTGTAAAGACTGCACAATAGCCAATTTCAAGCTACCAGTGTGTCATCACTGAATGCAGAGTTGGGGAGAGAAGCACAGTAGCACATCACTATATAAAATTTCCAACATACAGAGGCACTAGACGTAAATAACCTCAAGGACATAGATAAAGGAAAAATGTACTAAAAATTTAGGAAGTAATAAATTTTAAGTATTAGTATCTTTGTATAATTTTTTAACTGTACCTTTATGTCATTTAATTTTTTATAATGGCTATGTTTAACAACCAGCTCTCAGAATTCCTGAAAATATAAGAATTGGCTCTCCTCAGCTGATGTAAGCTGGCTTCACACTTCTTGTGGTTAATACGAACGTTTAGATTTTCCCACTCTGTGAATATAAGCAACTTCCAAGCTGCAGCCTGAAGAGGATATAGTTGCACCTAATGCAATATTTCTATCTTTTTCTTCTAAACTACCCTTACTACGTGGAATTTAGCATCATCCATCAGTCATGAATATTGATTATATTCCTATGGGGTACCCTGGATTGTGAGCCCCTTAAGATAAGGGACTATGTTGTACAATGGCAGACACACATAGGTGCTCCATAAGTGTTTGCAGGATTCGTGATCTAAAATTATAACATAGTGTTCTAAGTGGTCACAAGTCTTGTTAGGGTGCACGACAATTTTTGTTTCCTTCATTGTCCACTTTCTGCGCAATTTATGGACAAAAAGGCACAAAACTAAACAGATAAAGTGAACTGGATCCACAATCATTCTTGTCTTCCTGTTCTACTTTTAGTTGTTAAAGCCTGGCTGCTTTTCATGGCAGGGCAACAAGCAGAATTGTCTGAATGTAACCCTAGAAGCTCTCTCTGGATGGCCTGGACTACAAGAAAGGACTGCATCCAAGCTCAGCTTCCCATGAAACCGGTAACTTCCTCCCTCTAGAAGGAGGGGATGTAACGTCCTACAGGCCCGATGTTCCCAAATAACTCCTGCTTACACTTGGCAGCCCATAGCCAGATGCCTGCTACCAGGCTACCTGTGTATTTCCCACTGGTCTGGGTATTTTCTCTTAATTGCCCTATAAAAAAGGAGTCCCCTAATATGGTGGGGGTCCAACCACTGGAATGGAGACCCACACTGAGGGTCTTCCAACGCCCTAACCTAACATACCTCTCTGGAATGGTGAAAGAATCAGGGGAGACTGTGCCTTCTCTTCTCTCAAGGACCCTTGGCCTATGTGAGTTTTTCACTTTCACAATAAAGCCTACATTATAATCCAAGCTGTGTGACATTATAAAATTTGCATCAAACCTAGATGGGACTCACTTGGCAGAACAAGTAGAGTTGCAGCAAGAGCACAGCTTCAGAACACCCATAATTAACCAGGACTCTGTGCATCCAGTTCTGGAGGAAGGCCTAAGACAAAGAATCAGGCAACCCGGAGTCCAGCAGTCCCCAAAATATATGTGTGACCTGGTGACACATTTTCTAGATCCCTATTCCACAAATTGCTCGTCTCTGAATTTTTAATAACACACAAGCTGAAAAACAAAAGACAGTTAAACAAAACAAAACCTTAAGTTCCTGTCAATACCATGAAACCCACTGTGTTAACGCACTTGTGTCCTATGGTCTTTACTGGTGATTTCTTGTTGATGCCCAGGAAGGAACTGAGGACACAATACCTGTTGTTCACATGTCCAGAACCTAAAGGGAGGACTTTGTTCTGAGATCCTTTTGATTACAACAGAAGAGTGTAACAGACTCAATCCTGCCAGATGTTGTGGCAAATGAGTATTTAACAAACAAATGGTAAAAGGTGAGTCTTAATGCATCTTAATGGCTCTACAGACAAGCTGATGAAAAGAAGGACAGACCCTTCAAAGATGCCAAATTATACACCATCGTATTTTGCCTCTTTAAATATTTTCCAATCATCACTGTGACTGCAAGATGCAGTTGATATCCACCTTAACAAATCCAAGACACATAGTAACTCTAAGCCAGACACCTCTGCCTGACATTTTGAAATATATTTGGGGATAACCTCTGGGGCACCACATGGTAAGACCACACAAAAGAATAGGAGTGTCTTCATGCTTCTGTCTCAAGTGTTCAAGGGCTATGTGGAAACATATTGATCTAAGTCCAAAGGAAATCAGAGTCCATTTTATATTACCCTCTGGATGCCTAATGCATGTAGATAGAATTATTCTTTACAAAGGGACAGGAAAGTGAAACTGAGCTTTGTTTTTTGTGTGGTACAGCTCAGCAGGGGTGAGTACACTGGGGCTGTTATCTTCATATAAGTCCAGCTACCACCCTACAACTAGTCCCACGAGGCCAGGCTACAAATGGGCCGAGCTGACTACGACCGTGTTTCCAGGGTACATCAGACACCATAGCCACTGCTTAGCTGAACTTGGCAGCAGGACCATGCCCATTGAAGACACTGAGTTCAAGGCGTAAAAGTCACAGTGATGCCACTAAACAAAGAGAACAAAATCCTTGCATGTTTAGATCCAGATCTGACTGTCAAGAGCCACGTTGGCTATGGAAGCTCCTTCCCACCTTCAAACAAGCAAATAAACAAAGAAAATCCCAAGTCACTGGGGTTATCCTAAAAGTCACTTGGAAAACGCCAAATTATTTTGGGCATTTCATGTAACCTGTTTCATGAAACTCTTACAGGGATCATTGCACATATATGTGTGAAGAGCTTTTTGAGTCACACACGGGAGAATCATATTCCATAATCAGCATCATTATTTTTATAACGAGCAAAGTGATCCCTTTTGAAATTGCTTAGGGATCATTAGTGTTGAAAGGATAAGAATTTGAGTGAGACCTCAATATCATGATTACTTCTTTCTATAAATGATATTTTTTGAGGGAATTACACTGCTGGTTGATACAATCAAGTCATTACAGCGCAAATGAAGCCAGCACACACACAAAAACATGCTGCTGATACATACCTCTACTAACTCTCCCTGTTGTGAAGACTCTTCGAACAGGGAATAAAGGTGGATAATAGCAGTCACAGCCACAGAAGCTGGTTACAGTAAATGCTGTCAAGAAATTGGTGCAATATTGACATTAATTATGATTAATTAATCATACAGTTTCTGTCTACAGATTCACAGATGTTTTCTGTGTACTTTCTGAATCCTAAAGCCCAATGCGAAAGACTGAAGGTCACTGCAAAACCCAAACATTAAGAGCTTGTTTTTGATGGAAATATCTGACTTCAATATATTTTCCATAACCAATTTATTCATTGCATAGCTACCCTCTGCCTGGCACTGTTGCTTCCGTGTACAACATTGTAATATAAAGACATTCTAATGGTACAATAGTAAGTGAACAAAGAAGGCAGCCTGCATACACAAAAGATTCATCTCTGAATAGCCCACATCCTTTCAACAAATACCAATGGCATTTGTTGAATTCCTATCTTTATTTGGAGCACTGAAACTATGTCAATTTTCCCCCATTGAAAAAAAAAAGCACATTTTTTCAAGGTTGAGATAGTTGTTTTTGACTCTTTCACGTAACACATAACTGTGAAAGTTATTCCTATCTTAGGGATAGAAGATAATTCTTAGAGGGCGCTGAAACCCACCACATGTGGAGCATCTGAAACTTTGAAAGGTGTTCATATTGTGGTTTCTTAGCATTCAAACCTAAAGCCTAAGTGAATGGTTTCAAGACGGACAATATAACCCTGATTACCAAACTCAAAATGAACATTCACATTCCACTTCTAAAATGACACACCTGTTTTTGCTTACCAGTGAGTTTAATTTCTTTAATAGCTACAAATTGGCAGATTATGTCTTGCATAGTTATTGAATTTCAGTGTTTTGAAGCCAGACTATCTGTGTTTCATCAACCTTGTCAGTGTTTCCAGATCTAATCATCAAATCATAGCGGCAAATGCAAAAAAGTGCAATGCACCATGATTTATAAAACAGATATATGTAGAAAGTTAAATTACAAGAAATAATTTATAATTTTACTTAACATTTTAAAACAATACTACAAGAAATGTCAATGATTGGTGTATGATTGATTATAAGGGTTTAAATTCAGATCTGATGAGCTCCAAACCCTGTTCTGTTTATTACATAGACATTTCCAGAAAGGTCTGTCAAGCTTGCTCTATTCACCTACCTCAGAATTTGTCTTTTAGTAAAATGTCTCCAAAAGGCCCAGCAGTCTTTCACATAGAGGAGATGTAAGGCGATTGTGAGGTGGGAAGACCTGATACAAGTCTTAGGGGCTGGTCTGCCTGGGGACTCTGGAATGTTCTTTCCTAGCAGGGCAACTCATGTCATCTATTGTTTTGGAACATTAAGGGTACTCACCAAATTAATTAATAATGAAAATGATAGTGATGATCAGATTTCCTAAATGCCTGTATTTTGAGACTTGAAGGACTTTTACGTGAGAAACTGCTCCTTAAAAAGATCATCTGTCTTGGTTTTGACTTTGTACTATAGATATATAAGATGGCACCAACTGGGGGAAACCGGGGAAAGGGTACATGGGACCTTTGTGTCCTCTTTGCAACTTCCTGTAAGTTTATAATTATTTCAAAATTTTAAATTATTCCCCCTCCACCTACAAAAGGTAACCTATGAAGTTCAGCAGGAGGGACATATTTTCCAGGGCAGGAAGTAGAAGAGGCACCCTCCGCCTCCAATTCCTAAACAGAATGCCTCCCTCAGTTCCTTACAAACATTGGTTTTCTGACAATCATTTCTGTCAGATGTGGCCCCAGAGATCTGTGTGAGGCCAGCAGCCCTTTCCCTAGGCCACTGCTTGCTGCCATGGTAGTAGCTCCTGAGTTGGTAGCAGCTCCCGAACAGCTACTGGCTTGAGAATCCACCTTGTAACGTCACCACAAGCCCAGAGCCTTTACCCAAAAGAAGCCACTTTCTCTCCATTTCACAGCTGCTGGCAGTTACCCTCCTCACATTCCAACAGCCATCTAGCTGTTCTGCTGCCTGCCATTAGTCATATATGTCCCCACCATCACAGTGGACCTATTATCAGCTGTGGCTTAGGATAACTCCCCAGGCTGCCTTCCAAGACTGGTAGTTGGAAGCTTTATCCTGCCCTGACATATCCCACAGACATTGATGGTGACACTGAACACAGGGTCAGAAGTGCCCAAGTGCAAGAGCTCCAGGGGTTCCTTCCCACTGAAAGCTGAAGACCAACATGGCTGCATGAACCTTGCCTTTGACCTTGAAGCCACATGGGTCCTGGAAGCTTGTGCTGGCCTGCTTGACATCCTGCTCTAAATTGCGGCGCCCTGGAAAGCTCTCCCTTCTGCTCTGCCCAATGCATCAGTTGAGTTTCCACAGGAAAACAGATGCCATGCTTTGTATTCCATATATGATGTGTCTTAATTCAGGGAAAAGGAAGCGTTAAAGAAGTTATTTCTCTAAAGCTGTGGTTCTCTTCAGTGTGGTATGGGGACCAGCAACATCCACATCACTTGAGAAACTATTAAAATGCAAATTTGGGTGCTGCACCCCAGACCTAACTAGCCTGGGGGCAATAATCAGTGCTTTGACAAGCCCTCTGGGTGTTTCTGGTACACATAAAATCTGAGGACCGCTGCTCTCAAGCATACCAGAAAGTTGCTATGGATCTTACATCTGCCAACAACTGCCTCCCACGTTTCACGTGCTGGCCTCACTTTGGCAAATTCTACCCCAGGACAATTCAGGGGAATGTGATTCTGAGAACTATGTTTCCCGGCTTCTCCCCTACAGAGGAGATCTTAGCCAGCACACCCAGTAAGCACAAATTTGTGACAGACACACCTCAGGCAGTTCTGGCCATATACACAAATGCTAAGTCATGTGCCAGATTATGTCCGTAAGGGTCACCCCCTGCGTCCTTACCATGACTGACCCTCTCACAGTCTACCATTAGAGCTGTCTTTGGGGACGGGGACATTAGATTTTCTTGGCTTGCTTTTGTAAAATATGTATAGCCCAAGGCTTTTATGGGCTGGAATATATGCCCAAGAAACTTTTCTCTACCCGATGGATGGCCACAGCCTTTCTCCTATACATGATAGTTTCACATAAAGTCCTTGAGGTACAAATGAGGAGTACCCAAGAAATACCAAAGGTGGACAGAACTAGAGCCAAAGAAGTTAGCAGAGAACTAAAGGAATGCTGTGGTGTTAATAAGTAATGGATTGTTAACACTCTAGGTCACCTTCCTTTTTATAATTTGAAAAAAGTTATATGCAAATGCCCAGAAAATAATAGTCACTACCATCTTACATATGCATTAGCATATTAAGTCAGTTTCCTAATTGACACAAAGGTATTGTGATAGTACTGGTTAACTGTAGGGAACATAGAGAGGGAGAGGGAAGATAAAAGAGAGGCAGATGAGAGTGGGAGGGTACCAAAAGTATACATCAATGACTATAGACAATCAAGAGATGCTACTAGATTTCAGTTAATAAACATTGTTTTGTACACCTAAAACTAATAATAAAAAATAAATAAATAAATAAAAATAAAAAGAATCCAGATTATGAGTTAGAAAAAAAAAATTTCAAACATTGGGGGCCGCCTACCATGACATTGGCACTGCGTTAGAACCCAAAGACCTAAGGAAGAATAAGACACCGTCTTTCTTTTCAAGGAGGTTGCATTCGAGGAGACAGACATATAAATAAAAACTTTAAAGGCAAAATAATTAATGTTGTGGTTAGGGTAGTTAACTCATTATAGTTAACTCATTATGTAATCGTTGGAGAAACGAAGTATTGCTACTTGGGGATGTGCTGGATATCTTCCATTTGCTTCTCTATATCTACTGTCAACCCTTCTGCACCCTCTAGGTAAGCTGGCTGTGGTAACCACCCCCAGGAAAGGCCCCCAATTATCTGTATCCCTTGGTTTTTATGTACCTGTATAACCCTCTCCCACACTGTATTAGGGTTGATTTATGTCTGAAGTGATGGTATGTGACTTTCAAGGCTAGGTCATAAAAGACATTGCAACTTCTACACTGCTCTCTCCCTCTCTCAAATCGCCTACTCTGGGCAAAGAAAGCAGCCATGTTATGAGGACACTAGGTAACTTCATGGAGACGTCCCTGATGAGAAACTGAGGCCCTGAACCAACAGCCATGTGAGTGAAAGATCTTGAAAGCAAATTCTCCAGCCTTCAGATGACGACAGTGTCAGCTGACTTCTTAAATATAACCTTATGAGAGACGCTGAGCCAGAATCCAGCTAAGCCTGCCCAGAATTCCGGCTCCACAAAGACTGTAGGATAATGTTTGCTATTTTAAGCTACTAAGTTTTGGAGGAATTTGTTACACAGCAATAGATAACTAATACACTGGCCTATATGGACAGTGTCAGCAGGCTCCCTTACGCAGTGAGTTCTAGTTGCATTCAGCTAATGAGGGTTATGAAGAGAGTGTGAAGGTAGAAAGCAGAGTGAGGTTGGCAGTTTGCATCTTAGGCTTGTTCCCCATAGAGTCACTGTGTGTTGGCTATGAAGGTCTCAGTTGCTGTTTTGTGGTTACCTCCATATAGCTACTGTCACCATGTCCTACTGACCACACTATTCCCTTTGCCTTTTCAGCCTTGATGTTACATGTTCCAGTGCCTGCATCCTTTACCTTGTAGCGCCCATATATCTGTACCTTTGTAAATGGCCCCTTTATGAACTCTTCTCAAGTTACCCAATTTGAGTGTGTACTTGTTTCCTGCTGAAACCAGGACTAATACCCACAGTGAGAATCAGGAAGGCTCAGAAAAAGTCATATTTGATCTGAGTCTTGAAGGATGAATGTCATCTTTACAAATGAAAAAGGAAGAGCAATGCATGTCCTCACATCAATAGCCACAGACAAGTAAAAGATTTCATTCCAATAGCTTTATAGCTATAGTTGCTTAGCTCCATGGGACACCATTCATACTATATTCTATGTGGATGACATCTAGAATTATGTAATAAGGTCGTAACTGCAGGATTGGGTTCAGTCCGCATCCAAAGGTGCATATGAAAAACTATTTTCTAAATTTTCTACAATTCTATTTCAAACAACACTTTCCATAGGTGACAGAAACTTCTTAATCAATTTGAGATCTTTCCTCTTCCTCTGTCCCCTAGGATGGAATGAGGCAATCAGGAGATCAAAATTATTTTCAGTTACTATTTCAAAAACACTCAGCTACATTCAATAACGTTTTATTTCTTTGGAGTATACTAATTCAGTCTTTGTTATACTTCAGTGTAGGTTAGACTGAGGTTCAGAGTGGCCCATGGAAAGAGGTTCTGGCAAGGAGTTGATTAGGCTGTATATGGTCGCAGTAGCACATTTAATCTCTGTAAGAGAGCAAATAATTTTTAAAGACTTTAGCCCATCAACTGTATGCAAATAGGGATGCTAATTATAAATAAGTTTTATCTACTCTATACAGCAACTCAGCAGGACTTCCACTCGGAAGTCTCCTGTCAGAACTTTGTGAGAATTGTTTGAGTCGCTATTTGCATTTTAAATACATGTCTTAAAAAACAGACTCAAATTCAGTCTGGTAACTAATTTACATGGACCTTCCATCCAATTAGTGCCCATCACTGAAGCTTAACCACAACTGTACCAGGAGTGATGGCAAAACCAGCCAAAAGCATTAGAATATAATCTCTAGGATCAATGAGGCACAGTGAAATCTTTTCAAATCCAGATTATGAAAAGACCTTGAAATAACTAATTAAAATAAGAAACCACCACTCATTCAACCAACTGAGCTGAAGAATTCACCTAATAATGTTATTGGCTATAACAGTGCAGACAAGGGAACAGAATGGAAAAGACCCCAATATCACAAAAGCCCAGTTGAAGCCAAAATTAAATATGCTGATCCTTGCTTTCAACCTCAGATAAAATGTAGAAATGCTGGTGCTTATCATTGATCAAGCATATGCTTGGAATTTCTTTATTTCGTTTTCTGCTTTCACAGAACACCTGCTGAGGAAGTGAACAAAATTGCAAGATTGTTGGAAACCAGAACATGAACTAAACTTTACATCTTGGTATAGTAACGCCAAGTGTCTATCATAAATGCTGAACTGAGAGTTGAGCCACAGGAAACAAGGATATGATTTTCTTCCTAGCCAGCTGTATTAAGAAAAGCAACTGTAGAATTGTGCATCCAAGGTAGAAGGACACTCCTGGCTTAACACATTTATTTCTGTCATCCTGTCAATGTTGGGCTGGGATCTCTCTGCTGATATACTGATTGGATGGAGAAGGAAGAAGGCATCCTCCATCTTCTTTGATCACTCTACTCCATCCAGTTTCTTGGGAGATGATAAAAATAACATGTTCCAGGTATACACACACCCACAAGATTCACAAACCACATGTCCCATTCTTTTGTTTTTAAAACAGTCTTTATACTATGTAACAGTCATGTTAGGCTAGGTTGTGCCGTGGTAACATCCTCCAAATCTCAGCGGCTTCAAATGACAAAGATTTATTTCTCATTTGCTGGACATGTTCACTTTGCCTAAGGGCTCTGTTCTAAGTCATTCTCACAGTAGGACCCAAGCTGAAGGAGCAGTCACCCATCTGGAATGTTTCCTGTTTCTATGCCAAATAACACACCAATTCTTTAAACTGCTCATATTTCATTGACCAACACATGTCACCAGAACATGCCTAAATTCAATCCCACCATGTGATGAAGGAATGAAAATCAGAATATTTGTGAACACTCCTGTGATCCTTTGAAAAATTCTATATATGCCTGCTGGGAGAAGGTAGTCAGAAAGATAGAAAAGTGAAAAGAAATAGAAGTGTAGAATTAAGAAAAGCAAAGAGCAGATGAGAGATGCAGATTTGAGAAAATGTGCTGGAAAAGGATGGAATTTGTGGAGATAATTTTTAGTCACCCATATGACCTATATTTAGATTTTTGACAGTTGCATCTGCACCAGCAATCTCTTCTCATCTACTCCCTACTTTAGCTCTTCAACCAATAGTGACAGGCAGAGGGGGATGATAAGCTGACAAGATAGCATTATGTCTGTGTGTGTGTGTGTGTGTGTGTGTGTGTGTGTGTGTGTGTGTGTGTGTATGCTGCTATGGAAGAACTGCCATATAAAGCAGATGGTGTTATTAAACCCACAATAAAATGACCAGGTTGAGGTGTCTGAGAATCAGTAGCTGCAGCAAATAACTCCATCTATGGCACTGGTAGTTGTCCACACGCTTTACCCACCGGGAGCTCCTTGGCTAAGCAAGTAGGAAATGTTGGAGAGTCTATAGAACATATTCAGTACATGAAATATGTGAGAAGTCTAAAAGTATCTCAGAAAAAACACATGTAAATACAGACGAACAAAGATACTGATGGCAGAAGATTTCTCATCAAAAATAATGTGAGCAAATTACAGATCAATATCTCTGATGAATACAGATGCAAAAATTCTAAACAAAATTCTAGCAAATAGAATACAATAATGCATTAAAAAGATTATATATCATAATCAAGTGGGGTTCATCCCAAGTGCACAAGGATGGTTCAACATACACAAATCAATCAATGTGATACACCACATAAACAAAATAAAAGATAAAAATCATATGATTATATCAATTGATGCAGAAAAAGCATTTGACAAGATACACCATCGATTTACGATTAAAACACTTAATAAAATGGATATGAAGGAAAATACCTTAACATAATAAAGGCCATATATGATAAACCCTCATCTGATATCATAATCAATGGTGAAAAACTGAAGCCCTTTGCTCTATGTTCAGCAACAAAACAGGGTTGTTCCCTGTCACCACTGCTATTCAACATAGTATTGGTAGTCCTCGCCAGAGCAATCAGGCAAGAGAAAGAAATAAAAGGCATCTGAATTGGGAATGAAGAAGTTAAATTGTCACTTTGTACAGATGACATGATTCTTTATTTAGAAAACCCTAAAGCCTCCACCAGAAAGCTATTAGAAACAATAAACAAATACAATGAAGTTGCGGGCTACAAAATCAACGTACAAAAATCCATTGCATTCTTATATATTAAGAATGAAATTTCAGAAAAAGAAATGACAAACACAATTCCTTTTGCAATTGCAACAAAAAGAATAAAATACCTAGGAATAAATTTAACAAAGGATGTGAAGGACCTATACACTGAAAACTACAAAACAATTTCAAAAGAAATTGAAGACACAAACAAATTGAAAAATATTCCATTTTCATAGATTGGAAGAATCAACATAGTTAAAATGGTCATATCACCCTAAGCAAAATACAGATTTAATGCAATCCCCATCAAAATCCCAATGGCATTTTTTTCAAGAAATAGAACAAAAAAATCATCAGATGTGTGTGGAATCACAAAAGACCCCAAATAGCCAAAGCACACCTAAGAAAAAAATAATAAAGCTGGAGATATCACACTCCCTGACTTCAGCTTGTACTGCAGAGCAACAATAAACAAAACAGCATGGAATTGGCAGAAAAACAGACACACAGACCAACGGAATAGTATTGAAAACCCAGAAACAAAACCCACATAAATATGGACAGATAATTTTTAACAAAGGAGCCAAAAACATACAATGGAGAAAAGACCATTGTCTTTTCAATAAAATGGTGCTGGGAGAATTGGAAAGCCACATGCAAAAGAATAAAACGAGACTGCTGTCTGTCACCATACACCAAAATTAACTCAGAATGGATCAAAGAAGTAAACATAAGACCTGAAACAATAAATTGCATAGAAGAAAGCATAGGTACTAAACTTATGGACCTTGGGTTCAAAGAGGATGTTATGAATTTGACCTCAAAGGCAAGGGAAGTAAAAGCTAAAATAAATGAATGGGACTATATCAAACTAAAAAGCTTCTGCACAGCAAAAGAAACCATCGACAAAACAAAAAGGCAACAAACCAAATGGGAGAAGATATTTGCAAGCAACGCCTCCAATAAGGGGCTAATATCCAATATATATAAGGAACTCATACAACTCAAGAACAAAAAGACAAACCAGTTGAAAAGTGGGCAGAGGACATGAACAGAAACTTCTCCCAAAAAGACATACAAACGGCTAACAGATATATGAAAAAATGCTCAACTTCACTAATTATTAGGGAAATGCAAATCAAAACCACAGTGAGACATCACCTCATACCTGTTAGAATGGCTCTCATCAACAAAACAATAACAAGTGTTGGAGAGGCTGTGGAGAAAAAGGGACACTCATACACTTTTGGTGGGAATGTAGACTGGTGCAACCGCTATGGAAGGTAGTGTGGAGGTTCCTCAAAAAATTAAGAATAGAATTACCATATGACCCAGCAATCCCTCTCTTGGGTATCTACCAAAAAAATCTGAAAACATTTATCCGTAAAGATATACAAGGTCTGACAATTAAGTTTGTGAACTTCTTGCAACAATGCTGCTAACCTTTTTTGATATCAGAGGGATTATTCATTATGAATTTGTACCAACTGGACAAACAGTTAATCAAGTTTACTATTTGGAAGTGCTGAAAAGGCTGCGTGAAAAAGTTAGATGACCTGAACTTTTTGCCAATAATACATGGCTCTTGCATCACGATGCACCAGTTCACACGGCACTGTCTGTGAGGGAGTTTTTAGCTGGTAAACAAATAACTCTATTGGAACACCCTCTGTACTCATCTAATCTGGCCCCCAATGACTTCTTTCTTTACCTGAAGATAAAGGAAATATTGAAAGGAAGACATTTTGATGATATTTAAGACATCAAGGGTAATACCAAGACAGCTCTGATGGCCATTCCAGAAAAAGAGTTCCAAAATTGCTTTGAAGGGTGGACAAGTGCTGGCTTCGATGCATAGCTTCCCAAGGGGAGTACTTCAAAGTTGACCATAGTGATATTCAGCAATGAGGCATATGGCACTCTTTCTAAGATGAATTTGTGAACATAATTGTCAGACCTCATATATACTCTGCTTTCTTTGTAGTTTTATTTATGGTGACCAAGACATAAAAACAACAAAAGTGTTCTTTGATAGATGATTAGATAAAGAAGATGTAGTACATATACACATTGGAATACCACTCATAAGAAAAGATGAAATAGTCCCATTTGTGACAACATGGATGAATCTTGAGATTACTATGCTAAGTGAAATAAGTCAGACAGAAAAAGTTGAGAACCATATGACTTCACTGATATGTGGGACATAAAACTGAAGCAACAAAAGAACAAGACAAACAAATAAAGAAACAAAAGCTCATAGACCCAGACAACAGTTAAGTCATTACCAGAGGGCAAAAAGGGAGAAGGGATGGTAGAAGAGGGTAAAGGGGATCAAATATATGGTGATGGAAGGAGAACTGACTGGGTGATGAGCACACAATGTGATATAGATAATGTATTATAGAATTGTACACTTGAAACGTATGTAATTTTACTAAACCGTTGTCAACCCGAATACATGTAATTTAAAAAAAAGAGAAAAAACACAAAACAAAACAAAGACTAATAATAATGTGAGCAAAAAGACAGTGGAGCAACATCTCTAATGTATTCCACCCCCCACACACAGCAAATCCTAGAATTCTATACCCACTGAAAATATCTTGGAAACATTCAGGTGAAACAGAGACTCTTTCAAACATACAAAGTCTGAATGAATTTCTCACCAGCAGACCCACACAATGAGAATAAAGGGAGTACTTCAGGCAGAAGGAAGATGACAGCAGATGGAAATACAGATCTGCACAGAGGAATGAAAAACACTGAAATAGTAACTGCATAGTGCTCCACAACTCATCTCCAATGTCATAAGATGCCAGTCTCCAAGAGGTTGTCCATGAACTGCAAACTCTATGTTAGCATTATTGGCTAGGTGTGCAGAGAAACACACGTGCCAGTGCCTTTTAAAGTCAAGTCAATTCCAATGCATTAGAAAAAAAAGGAAACATATATGCTACAGGGTGATGTGAGGGTGGCAACTATTGAAGAGTTCATTTTTTTCCACAGCAGAAGAATGGAAGATTTCATGCAATGTATCATCCATGGTGTTGTTCATGAGATTTTTAAAAAATAAAAAACAGAATAAATGTTGGTTCTTTTTTTAAATCTTGAGATGATAACGAGTCAAATATTTCATCTTCTTTATGGCCAATCAAAACACTCATCTAGTCTGGATAAATTTGGGAGCCACACTCTAATTTTATTCATTGTGCATTGATTCATTCAGCAAATACTTCATTCACGTGGACAATATTTATTGAGCACATGCTATATACAGACATTATGCTAGTTCTGTGGACACAACAGAGAGTAACAAGGACATAGTTCTTCTGGTGACCTTTTGGTGCTAAGGTCCTATTGATTTCTGTCCTCCACAGATTTGCTCCATCTTTAAAAAGCAGACCAGATGGACAAAGTGTACAACACCTTCTAAATAGCTCCAATAAATCCCCCCTTTCCTCAAAATTCTTCCCCATCTCAAATGACTCATGCTCAAACATCCACCACCCCTTGGTCTTCGGGCTTTGTTCCCTGTACGAGCATCCACATAGAGGGGTTGAGAGTCATGTAGGAATGCAGTGTGGGGCAAGAAGAGCATGTAAACCCCAGTCAGTCATTTTCACCTTCCTCTGTGAGAGTTTAACAGAGCCTTCTTTGGTGTGACCAGATTCTGATGAGGAAACAACTAGTTTGCGAGATCGCAAGGACACTGAGAGGCTGCAGATCGGCAGACTGAGAAGAGGCCATGGACTGGGGAGCCTAGGACCAAAGAGATTCTCGGTCTGTCCACTGGCTGGGTGTGTGCCACAGGCCGATTAGTAATGGAGAGGAAACATACCCACAGCACATGCACCAGATGCTAACCAGGTAATATCCAATCTCCCCACTGGGCGGCGCTATCCCTGGCACTTGCACGGCAATTGCTGAGTTTACCGTTCTCCCTAAAATTAGTCACAGATGTTCTATACATGATTAGCATTATTGTATCAGACACTTAGTCGTCTCATGTCACTTCCTTTTGTTTAGTTTGTGGCTATCCCAATAAATAGCAAGGTCTTGAGAGGGTGAGCTTTATTTTCCTGCGTCTTTATGGGAGGCAGCTCAGTGAGGTGAAAAGAACAATAAATTGAATCAAAGTGGCCCCCCTGCCATTTAGTGTGTAACCTTAGAGAAAACTCCATTCCTACGTGTGATGTGGAAATGATGGCACCTTCTTAGCACCTGGTTATTATGGGAATCCAATGACTTGATAAATGTAAAGTGTCTGATAAGTCCCCAAGAAGCTTTCCACTACTCACAGGTTCCCAAAAAGTTTACCACTACTTTTCACACACAATAAAAGCAGTAACAATTAACACATTATTTATGATGGCAGGCCCTCTGTCAAATGCTTTACACAACAACCCAGTGAGGCTGGTAATATTGTTATCCTCACTTTCAGATGAAAAAAAGACAGAGACTTCGAGAGGTTGAATCACTTGTCCAAGGAAGGTCCTACAATGGGTAAAGCAGAGGAGCAAGTCCTTTTATGCATTGTTTTTCTTTGCATTTTCCTTTGTGCCTAGCAGAGTGTTTGGCATACAATGCATGTAGTAAACACTGATGACATGGTTACGCCTATTTATACTGTTCATGGAGCGCCTTTTGGTGGGCTCCCCTGCTGTCAGAGGTTTTTACTACGTGTTTGCATCTGAATGACAGAAATTACCCTGAGATTTACCAGAAGTCCTGCGACACTCAGCTCTGTGCAGCCAGGTGTGATCACGCTTAATGCCCGGCAGCATTAACTTTCTTCAAGATTTTCACCCTTCATCACTACTTGTAAATAAGTCTCCTCCCTGGTAGGTAGTACCTAAAATCTCTCATCTGACTTTCTCTTTCCCTGAGCATCTCAACATGGAAATTCTTCTGGGCAACTGAACTTGCAGAGTGATACCTGCTTCCACCCCCTACATCTCAGTGCCGGCCGGTCCAGAGCACACTGAAGCGCTTCATTCCCTACAATGCTCCTTCCGGGTTTTATCTCCCTTTTGCCCTTGAATACAGATTTACGGTTTCCAAGTTGCAGTATTTACCACAATCCTAAAAGATATTTACTGTTTTCATCTGCAGGTGAAGCCTCTGGTTCAAAGAAGCCAAATACAAAATGTACTTCTGTACAGGCTCGACTAAAAGAAGAATGCACACCCAGTGTATCTTTGTCTCCCTGGGACTGCTCACTCAGGTTTAAAACAGTCTTATTGGGCCCCCAAAATCAGCATTTCAGAGTTTACATTTCACAGATGAGCAGTCAGAGTTCCAAGGAGAGCATGTGGATTTTCCAGGATCACACGGCTTGTTTTTGGCAGAGGTTGGTGAGAGATTTGAGCTGTCCTGCGTTCCTAGTGCACTGTGTTTTGTTACCCTAAAGATCTATTTGGCCCTAACTCAGTAACCAACATCTCCACGCATCTGATGGAACAAGGTCTTTAAGGATCAACCCTAAAATGCTGCTGGAATGAAGCATTTCATTCTATTTAACCCCCACCCATACACCCCCACTCACCAAGGATTGCAAGTGACCCGGAAGGGAGAAAAAGGGGCCTCTCGAAATTCACATTTGTGTCCTGACATTTTCCATCACGTCTATGTAGTGAAAATATGCCAGTTATACAGAGCTCAAGAGCTCAAAGTCTTTACCAGTAATCACACCATTCTGAGCAATGAGAATACTGGAAAAGCAAGGGCATAGCATAACTCCATTTGTGACAACCCGGTGACGTTTCTTCACTCAAGGTTGGCTAAGCAGATTTGGTCCCCTTTCATCTTTCTGGTTCCCATTTTGAAAACATCATACAAAATTCAATGAAAGTTGTCACCAGCCCAGTGCTTTACTCATTACTTAAAACTGTTTGGAAAGATCCCTGGGCATCACACTAGATAGCTGAACCATGAGCTCAGCCTGGTACGATCTGCTCCACTCTGGATTCTTGAGAGAAATCATTTGTTTGCATCAAGTCTTACAGCATCAGCCCTTGAGGGCCGGCAAGTGCAGCCGCACAGAGCCAAGTGTATGTGTGTCTCACCAGTTCTCACACGCGTGCCAAGAAATTCTCAGTTATGCCTGCGATTCCCAAGAAGCTTCAGTGTTCTTGAAGCATCTGAAGAGGAGGGAGCAAACAGAAACTAAAAAGCACTGCCAGCTAATGCGCCAAGCAAAGAGCATGTGGTTGAGGATGCTGATAAATCTCTCTCTCTCTGACATCCTTGGCTATCACTCTCATCTACTCCTGCAGACGCTGCATCCTGCTGGGGCATTTGATTGAATTTGTGGAGCAGACAGCCTTCACTCCCTTTCTTGTAAAGGGAGTATCAGCATACGAGGTGGCATGCTTTACTTGGGAAGAGATGATGAATTTAGACCAGTGAGTCCCTTGCAATTATTAAATCAAATGCTAAGAAACCTGGGCCTGGCCAGGAGGAAAGGGGGTGAGTCTTCAAGAGAAGGAGAGGAATGTTATCTGCTTTCCCTGGCTTTTACTTCCTGGCTTTCTAGCCATCCTCTCTGTTCTGCTGTACAGGTTTCAGTTTTAAATTAGCACTAAATGAAATAGAATTAAAATATGATAAAGTAGCCTTTGGGTGACTCTGCTTTGCATTTAAATCTTTGAAAAACTTTGCATTTCCAAATTCTGAACACTTTCTGGTTTAAAACATAATTTGAGTTTTAGAGTGATTTTTATAGCTTTTTAAAAGGCAAGATAAAAGGCCTGCTACATTTAACAAGGAAGAATGTGAGAGGTTGAAGAGGAAAATCTACTGTAGCTAAGAGAATAACCTCTGGTCTCTTGCCTCTGCCTCCATATATGAAAATGGAAGATTTGGGGGATGGATTTGACCTTTCTTAAGGGTGGAAGAAGTTAAGCAATATAGTTGTAGCCTTTAGACTAGACCTATCTGGTACCTTCCAATCCTGTAATATGTGCCTATAGACAAATTCAAATTAGATGTGGAGCCAGAGGCATCCTTAAGGATTAAGAAACCAGCTTGCCAAACTCCCTCTTCTACCCCTCCAACCGCCTTTATTAAAGCTCACAAAGGTTAGGTAACTTGTCCAAAACTGCCCGGCTGAGTGACAGCAGACTGACTGTTACCACCAGCCATCACCTGGTGATCTCTCCATTCTCTCATGGCTCCAGGTTAAAAAACAAAAGCCACTAAGATAAAACCATGGGAGCCCCAAAAATTGGAGACTCTATGATCTGATTGAGAAAAAAGAAGGTTCTTGACTCACCCCAAGACAGACTTTTTTGATAGATCTGTGATAAAATCTCAGATTTAGAAACATCCCTTGTGACCAATCTTATTGAGGATGCAAACTTCTTTGTGCAGGTTGACAAAGAAGAAACTTCTTCCCTGCACACACACATTATTGGTTACAAACAGTATGAAACCTTCACTCCTACCTAAGAGTTCTGAAACCATATTCTAGGAGGAGGATGACGTGAAACGAGACTTTAAATATTAAGAAACTTGAAGAGGGACATAAAGACCACTGCTGTAAATCCTTGATAATTATAGTTACTGAGGAATTAAATCCTGTATCTGTGAGCAGAGAGAGAGGAGCCTCTTGGGCTGGGCTATCGTAGAATGGTAGAGGGAGGAAGGGAATCCCGTCTGCATTCAGAAAACAGGATCTCTTGGGGCGTTCCACAAAGCAGGGCATGGAAGAGGTCTGACTTGCTATAAAGGAAGCAACGGATCTCAAGCTCAGCTGAACATCCAGACTACTGAAAATGTATGAAAAACAAAGTTTCCACTTCAAAGAAAAACAGGTAAGGGGCATGACAGAAAATAAAAGAATGAGTAACTATAAATGGTGGGTGTGGGGACAGAGCCCCAAAAAGCAGTTTCCAGGCTCTCGGCCTCACATGGAAGGGTGCTGGCTCAGGTAGTAAATGGCCATCGACTGTGATCAAATGGCCAGCAGCTGTGGCTAGTTGGCCGTCAGCTGTAACCAGTGAGCCATTAGCCATGAATATAACTGCCGTGGCTAGGCTAGGAGAAGAGGCTAGCAGAGAAGAAAAGAGAGAAAGGGGAGCTAGCAAGAAGATGGTGGCTGAGCCTGCAAGCGGCGCAGTGAGGGTTGGGAATTGTGTTGCTCCTGGTTCCTGTGTCTCCAACCCAGATGCCAGCGAGAGTATAGTGGTGTGACTCCCCTACTTATGGCTCCGTGGGTGTTCCTTTTTGGCCTAGCCATATCCTGCGTTCTTATGTGGGGAGCGGGACCAGAGACCCCGCCGGACGCCCCGCACAACACTTGGCGTAGTCCGCAGGATCCCCTGCACTACACCAACCCAGCCGCCAGTGAGAGTATAGTAGTATGACTCCCCTACCTATGGCTCCGTGGGTGTTCCTGTTTGGCCTCACCATGTCCTGCGTTCTTATGTGGGGAGTGGGAGCAGAGACCCCGCCGGACACCCCGCACGACACTTGGCGTAGTCGGCAGGATCTCCTGCACGACAAATGGCGCAGCGAGCAGGGTACGGTGTCGGCCAAAGCTCTCCGAAGGGCAGTGGAGCAGTTTGTGCATATGAACACTCAGTTGCAGGAAGACCAGGAGGAGCAGCTGCCGGAGAGCTGGATCCCCTTGGAGGGGTGGGAAGACGTGGACGATTCCCCAACCAGCAGAGGCTAGCAGAGAAGAAAAAAGAGAGAAAGGGGAGCTAGCAAGAAGATGGTGGCTGAGTCTGCAAGCGGCGCAGTGAGGGTTGGGAATTGTGTTGCTCCTGGTTCCTGTGTCTCCAACCCAGATGCCAGCGAGAGTATAGTGGTGTGACTCCCCTACTTATGGCTCCGTGGGTGTTCCTTTTTGGCCTAGCCATGTCCTGCGTTCTTATGTGGGGAGTGGGACCGGAGACCCCGCCTGACACCCCGCACGACACATGGCGAAGTCGGCAGGATCCCCTGCATGACAGTGGGAAATGTTCAGGCTCACATAATATGATAAAAGATATATTTTTTTGATATGTCAAATAGAAAAAAATCACTTTTAAATCATAATTCTCTGTCTTTCCATTTACTTCTGGTAGATGTTTACATTTTCAGAGGGTAATTTGAAATATTCAGGCATTTAATTCAGTGATTTAACCATCTATAGAAATTTCCCATAATGAAATAATGAAAGTACAGAAAAATTAATATATAAGAATGTAATCAATGTATTTATAATGGTCCAATAATAGGTAATTGCCCAATAAAAGACAATTAGTACAGTGTTTATCAATAGGCAGTTGTCTAAATAAATTATGGTCTGTCATACCATGAATATATTAGGCAACCATTAAAAGTATGTTAACAATAGCTACCTTTGTTTGTGCTGTTACTCTGTGATAGGACAGAATGAGACTGACAAAAAGAATCTAGCTGGGGCCGACCCGGTGGCTCAGGTGGTTAGAGCTCCATGCTCCTAACTCCGAAGGCTGCCGGTTCGATTCCCACATGGGCCAGTGGGCTCTCAGCCACGAGGTTGCCAGTTCAATTCCTCGAGTCCTGCAAGGGATGGTGGGCAGCGCCCCCTGCAACTAAGATTGAACACGGCACCTTGAGCTGAGCTGCCGCTGAGCTCCCAGATGGCTCAGTTGATTGGAGCGCGTCCTCTCAACCACAAGGTTGCTGGTTTGACTCCCGCAAGGGATGGTGGGCTGTGCCCCCTGCAACTAGAAAACAGCAACTGGACCTGGAGCTGAGCTGTGCCCTCCACAACTAAGACTGAAAGGACAACAACTTGAAGCTGAACGGCACCCTCCACAACTAAGATTGAAAGGACAACAACTTGACTTGGAAAAAAGGCCTGGAAGTGCACACTGTTCCCCAACAAAGTCCTGTTCCCCTTTCCCAATAAAATCTTTAAAAAAAAAAAAAAAAAAAAGAACCTAGCTGTATTACTGATGTTTGAAACAACCTCACTGAAGAGAGGGGGTAGGAATAAGGTGTTGACCTAAGTAACTTTGGAAGTGAATAGAGTCTACAAGACTAAAGGCAAAAGAAATTACACATAAGCACTGTAATCTAGTTGATGAAGTTCCTCAAAAGAGTGTGGATTAACAATTCTGGAACGACTATACATGGACACAGTAATTGAACAATTAAGTAAATAGATAGGGGGTGGTGGGAGTCAGGTTCCTCACTGTTGGAGTGAGAGATTACAAAGAAGCAAGTAAAGGAGCCTAGAATGATCCATGTGTTAATGGGTTAAAGTTGTAAACATTAGTATAAACCCATGTATAGCTTCATACAGATACGGATGGGTACGTATAGAAATATTTATAGATATATGTTTATATGTCTGTTAGAATACACAAATATATCTCGTTGCTCTGTCAGATAAGAGGACCTAGAAGTAAAGACATGCTAGTAGCAACAAGCAAACATAGCATCCAGTTCTTTGTTTCTAATACCATCTCCAGTAAAAGAAATCAGGGCTCCTTGGGAGAAAATGGTTGATTCTAGAACTGGCACAGAAAACATAAAAGATGAGTCTGGAGCACCTTGTAGTGTCAGAAAGCAAGAAAGTGTGAAAACAAACAAACAAACAAACAAACACCAATCTCTACAGTGATGGTGAATGTCAAAGGGACACAGGAACCAACTAAAAGAGCTCTCATGCTCAAAGCTGAGACAATTAGAGCAACAAAATAAAGAATATTGAATGATGACACAATATAACCCAATTATTGTAAAATAAATATTGAGTCCATACTGATATAAATAAGTGACTGAAAACATTGGGACAAGAGACAAATCTCCCACACAGAATAATTCCAAGTTATTTATGTAGATACTCAGCTCTCAAGGAGATGTAGTGTAACGCCCACTCATCAAGTGTGGGCTACACAAAGTGACTTCCTTCCAAAGAGCACAGTATGCAAAAGGGAGGAAAAAAGGAGTAACTATAGTAGAGAAACTTGAGAAACACTACCTCAGCTGGTGATCAAGGTCAACATCAAAGTTATAAGTCATATTGATAATATTTACCTTTTACATAATGTCATGAGAATGGCACTTTACTTCTATGGTTTTCCTCCCCCAAATCCCTAATTCCAATCTAATCATGAGAAAAACATCAGATAAATCCTAACTGAGGTTAGGTATATTCTACAAAACACCTAACCAGTATTTTATATTTCATTTTGTTGCTGTTGTTTTCTTCTTCTTTGTTTCCTTCCCCCCCCCCCTTTTTTTTTGGCTGTTTTTGGTTTTGTTTATTTTCTACCTGACCAGTATTTTAATCCTCACAACTGTTAAAATCATCAAAAATAACTGTCACAGTCTGAGAAACTGTCACAGCCAATAGGACCCTGAGAAAACATGACTACTAAATGTGTATCCTGAATGTGATCCTAGAACTGCAAAAAGAAAGCAGGGAATAATTGAAGAAATATGGATAAAGTATGGACTTTAGTTAATAATAATGTATCAATACTGACTCACTGTAACAAATGTACATATAGTGTAAGGTGTTAATAATAGAGGAAAGTGAGTGCTGGGTATGTGGGAAAACGAAAACTGTTCTAAAATAAAAAGCTTACTGACAACAACAACAAAGCTAATCATCAGTACTAAGTAATGTCCAGGAAGGACGATTAATAAGCTTTTAACTCGCTCTCCCGTTTCACATTTGGTTGAAATGCTTTATAGGAGTCATATCTAGGTTACAGCAAGTGTGTTTCAGAAAGGCAGCAAGAAACATAACTGCTCTGAATGTTACAGCTTCACTAGCATTTCTGGAGAGTGACAAAGTTCATTCTGATGCCTGCTTTTCTTTATATCTACATTACAATCATATCAGAAGTTTGAAATATAGCAGACACTTCAACAGGCCATTTCTCTGCTCTGCCTCCACTGTTTCTCTAGAGTTTGACTCAGTAATATGCCTGAACCACCTCATTATTTCAGTATCACCAAGAGAAAGCTAGTACTGAAACCACACTATTTCTTAATTGGATATATTTTATTAAGCAGAAAATGGGAATTACCAGGTACTTCCTGCACCCTGATAGAACTCAAAACTCTTGTCGTGCCTTACCCGTGTACAGGATCTGAGCATGAAAATATTAGCTGTGGTAATCACAATACTGAAGATGACAACGATGATGCATAACATTTTATTGAGCACTTACTACATGCCAGGTACAGTTCTATTTGTTTTGGGGAGGATTTTTGTTTGTTTGTTTTTTTCTTTTAATAAGAATTAGTTGGATTCAGAACAGTGTAAAAAGCTAAAACAACTTTATTTTCCTCTTGGCCTGTGACTTTCAATTACACTACCCTGTCACATTTCTAGACAATATATCAGTCAGATAACATTCTTCAAGTCCACGCAGGTATGGACCAACACCCCCATTTTGCTATATTAAAAAGTCCAGTCCAGTCTTATCTTATATTAAAACTTCAATCTCTCAACCAATTTGAGGCATCTCCTCCTACTGAAGTTCAGGCTTGAGTCAGACTGAAGAAACCTGCAATGCTCAAGAGGAGAGTGTGGTGTATCCTCTTCTGTGCTGTATTGCCACCTTTTTCTTCTTCATTCACCACCTGCCTCTAATGGTGGTTGGAGGAGGGAGAAGCCGAGAGGAAATGGAAGGAGCAGATAAGTTCTTACCTATCTAGTGCTGATATAATCTGGTTTGGCTATCTTCTGAGGGTGCCATATGCCCAAATTCTTGCTCTTATGTAGCATTTTGGGGAGTCCCTTCACTGTACTTACTATTGACCAGGACCTGGCACTGCCCCTCTGACTTGGCTCTTGGAATTCCTCCTTAGCACCTATTTATAACAGAATATCCCCCATGATTCTCTCCTTTAGGGTTACCTAGCCCTGTCAGGCTCATCTCTAGAAGCAGAGCCCTTTTAAGTAATCAAACTGATTACTTTCCATAGATCCACTGGAGCTCATGGGAAACACCTTCTCATTTCCCATCATCCATGGAAGCTACATTGTTTCAATGTAGCCTTTGTTCCCTACTCACCCACCAGGAGCAGCTCTGATCATATAAGACTCTGTCCTTCTCCACTAACCCTCTGTTTTCTGTATTCAATCCTGGAGGCACCAAAAAGAGTGCTAAAAAGTATGGAAGAAAGTGGAAAAAAGAGATAAGGAAGCAAAGAAACCAAATATGTCCTCATTTCCCATCTTCCCCATAACAGATTTCTAAGCATGTGTCAAGACTGAGCTGAGGTAGGGAAGAGAGTAATACTTGCATTGAATGACTGCTTGAAGTTTTGATATTAGGACTCATTGTATTCAGTATTTTAATATGTTAAAATAAAAATGAACCACAAAGAGATACGGTTTTACACCTATTTGGATGGCTACTATTAAAAAAAGAAAACAACAAGTGTTGGCAAGAATATAGAGCAATTGCAACCCTTGTACACTGTTGGTGGGAATATAAAATGGTACTGCCACTATGAAAAACAGTAGGGCAACTCCTCAAAAAACTAAAGCAGAATTATCATATAACACAGCAATTCCACTTCTAATAATATACCCCCCAAAACTGGAAGCATGATCTTGAAGAGATACTTGTACACCAATGTTCATAGCAACATTATTCACAATAGCCAAAAGTTGGAAGTAACTCAAATGTCCAACAACTGAAGAATGAATAAACCAAATGTGGTGTATACATAGAGTGGAATATTATGCAGCCTTAAAAAGGAGGGAAATTCTGACACACGCCACAATATAAATAAACCTTGAAGACATTATGCTAAGTGAAATAAGTCAATCACAAAAAGACAAAGACTATATAATTCCACTTATATGAGATACCTAGAGTAGTCAGATTAATAGAGACAGAAAACAGAATGGTAGTTGCCAGGGTCTAAGGGGAGGATGAATGGGAAGTTATTGTTTAATAAGTACCAAGTTTCAATTTCACAAGATGAAAAGACTTCTGGAGATGGACAGTGGTGATGGTTGCACAACAATATGAATGTACTTAATACCACTGAACCATACACTTAAAAATGGTGAAGATAGTAAACTTTATATTATGTATATTTTACCACAATTAAAAAATTTTTAAAAACTAAAATGTAACCTGACCAAAGTAATAAAATTTTGACTAACAGAAAAAAAAACAAATATTAATCTACAAAAATAAAACCTATAAGTCACTAGAAAAGCAATGGGATTCCCTCAAAATGTGAAAAAAAGATAGTAGATGGAGATTCAACATAGTGCTGCTGAAAGACAGTAGCAACAGAAAAAATAATAATAATGCTTCTTCATGATTTACTCCCACTAAGGACAGCTTGTTCCTTAATTACATGTACTAGTTTTTTGGTTTTTTTTCTCACAACAGTTGTATTAGGAGAAGTGGAACAATACATTTTCTGAAAAAATAAACTGTTCTTAAATGATACATTCTGATCTTTCATCAAAATAAAACAATTTCACTTATTATTATCTGTATAGATATTTTTGGAACGAGCCTCCCTTCTAGTGACTGTTGAAGTAAAATTCAAAATGGTATATTTCAAGTAGAGGAGGTATTTGTGGGGAGGAGCACTTTTCAATCCCCTAATAAGGTACCTGAAAGTAATTAATCAGTCTCAAGGTGGAGATGTAGTGTAAGGAATTGTTTGATCACTGAACATTCATCAACCAAAACCTACCTCCTTCTGGTATGAAATTAGATTTAGATTTCAGCTGCTCTATAAATTCAGTGAAGCTCCAGATATAATGACCTGACTTAATTCCTGACACTGGAGAGGGTAACCACTAATCCACTCTGCCCTTATGTTGTCATTTACTTTTCATTTTTCATGCCCACTCTCTCGAATCCTGAGACAGCTTTGGACTGCTATATCAAGGTACAGCTGTTACCTCCTGTTATAAGCTACATGGAGTACTTGGTAAGCTAAATCAGCAAAATGTGTTGTTATTTTTGTTGTTGGTGGTTTCTATTTATTAGCAAAATTTTGTAGTCAATAACTGAGAAGTTTCTATTCCCTCTTTTTTGGAAATTCTTGCCAAAAGCCACTTAGGCTTCTAATATTCCCTTTATGGACAAGAGGCCTATTTCGGTTAGCAAAAACATTTACTCTTTTTCTTCCATTAAATCCAGAAAATGTTGAAGTTTTCATATTTTTCTTTAGTATTGGTTCAACTGTTAAGGAGCTGGAGGATATCAAGATTTTTGAAAGTAGAACCAGGAAGTTGGAATGGAAGCAAACTAGTGATGGATATTAAGCTGGTCACTATACACTCTGTGGAATATAGGTACACGACCTATCTTGGTGAGTCCTTATAGAGGGAGAAAACTTGGTCACATTGAGTGGTTATACTATCTATTGCTGTGTAACAATTACCCAAAAATGTACCAGCTTAAAACAACAAGCATTTATCATATCCCAGTTTCTGTGAATAGGGAGTTCAGGTGTGGCTTAGCTGGATGGTTCTGGCTCAAGGTCTCTCGTGAGGTTGCAGTCAAGCTATGGGCTAGGGCTGACGTCACCTCAAGACTCACCAGGGACTGGAGACTCTGCTTTGGAGATGACACACTCTCATGACTGTTGGAAGATGGTCTCAGCTCCTTGCTGTTATCATGAAACCTCAGTTCCTTGTCACATGAACACTCTATGGGACTGTATGAGTGTCTTCACTCCATGGCGGCTGGCGCCCCCTAAGAGTCAGTGAGTCAAAAAAGAGACCAAGGAAAAAGCCAGTGTTTTTTTCACCTAATCTTGGAATCAAAACACTATCACTTCTACCCTATTGTACTCACTAGAAACAAGTTACTAAATTCAGCCCACACATGAGAGGGAGGAGATGAAGCTCCATCCCTTGAAGAAAGGAGTACCAAAGAATTTGTGTTGGTATATATTTTAAAACTACCACATTAGGATTTGCTGATGGCAGTTGTCTTATTTGTTTGTTTGTTTGTTTTGCACTTATGCTCCTGGTAAACAGAAGCATCTTCAAATGAAACATATATGGATGTCCATTATGGAGAATTATTTAATAAAATATAATGTGATAACGCTTTACTTTCAGCCACAAGAAGAAGAGATTTTTCTTCTTTGAATAGTGAGAAACAGAGAAACTCCTAAAAATATTCACTCCAAGATTCTAGGTAAGAATCAAAACATTTAAAATAAAAATTCTTTCAGTATTTTTCCTTTTTCAGTACAAAAAGTGATAGCTTAATAAAACAGAGTCAATTTTTTTTAAATCTCTGGTGTTCATATACAGTTAAATTCCTGGATTCAAAATAACTCGGGTTCAATTTGTTTCCTCCCTAAAAAACAATAGTTTAATCAAGGAGGTAATTCTTGAAGAAAACCAAATGCCCAAACTTTTATAAAAATTGCTACAAACTTCTCAGTCAACTAGAATTCATGGTATAAATTAACATTCATGATATAAAACTTTTGAGTTCTATTTAGGTTGATTAAACAAGGCAAACCAGGACCCATTCACATTAAATCAGCTTCAATTTACTTCAACAGTATGGAAGTAGTTCCAAATATTACTTATACTATTTTCCTTTTATATAATGCATTTTAAAAATCACAAGAGGAATGAACATTTGAAGCATGGTTAGGGGAATCAGAAAAATTTCTTCAGAGATATTTCATACATTGTTTTTTAATTATTTTGTAGTTTTATGGAAAACACATCCAGAAATTGTTGTTTTGATGACCTCTTTTTTCTAAGTAAGATCAACATATTGGTAATTCTGCTGCCCTTGAAATTATCTTTGCTATCAAAACTAGCATCAACATGCTGTAATATATTGTCATAAAAGCCCACCTGTCTTTAAAATTCCTAAGTTGAACTTCCAGTTTAAAGATGGTGATTGAAATCAGAATATCCTCTTATCTTCTTGGAAATCATCTAAAAGCCACAAGGAGAAATAAAAACTCAAACTCCATTGTGGTGAAACGAGGCAAGAGTAAACTCCACACCACCAGATAAAAAGGCTGCCTAAAGCAAAGTTCAAGTAGGAATATGTGTTAAAGGATAAACAAAGGACCAAGAAAATGCAAAAGTTGAAGAAGAGAGGTTCACCACTTCAATTTTGTAGAGGTTAAAAACAAGATTGAATTTGGGGTAAAAAGCACTAGCTGAGAATAAGACAGGAAATCTGAAAAGAAGATACAATAGTTTTTCATATTTATGCACCAAGAAACAGAACAAATATTCATAGAACATAAACCATAATCCAAGTCTCCGAAAAATTTCATGAGTTTTCCAAATATTTGATCCCTGTTGTGTTGATAGCCACTCTCATACCTCTTTTTCAGATATGTTTCTATCTCTAGAATTAATTTTACATACTCTGGAGAAATCAAAAGTCCACATCCACTGATTTTTTAGGAGTCATTTTATAAGGATGAAAGGATCTATTGGGGATACTTTGGATGGAATTCATGGGTTCTAATATACAGTGCTTTTATTATCATTTTTCTAGATATTCTAAAATTGGGGTTTAATTTCAAATCTTTGAGCCAAAACTTCTTTACGAGGGAATTTTTAAATTTCCAATTAATAAAGGCTTTTTTATTTGCAGTCTTTATTTTAAATATGTACTAGTATCATTATATTGTGATAAATGTATGTTTCTGTATTCTGTCTTCTTTTTAGAATTTATTAAACGAAATTGTCAAAAATGCTGCCAGCCAGGATTAGGACTCTAATTGTTTAAGATTTAAGATCTCCAACTATCTACTAGAAGCAGGCTGAGAACGTGTATTCGTTAGTGCCTGCTTCACAAATGGCTAAGGAATAATATGATACAGAAAGAACCTTCCAGAGGTCAGAGTCAAGAGCCATAGAGAATAAAATGGGAACCTCCTCCCAGGGAGTAAAGTTAGGCTAATAAAGAAAAATGCTCTTCTCCCAGGAAAAGGAAGCCAAGCAAAACTTGCCCATAGGATACTTGCGAGAAACCAGTGACGGCCATGTACCTCCTCTTCATTCCCTTTTTGAATGAGTGTGCTTGTGGAGGTTAGGCTGTCCCTGCTCCATCATTGCATGCTGGGTTAGTAAGGGGAAATCATTTTTCTTTAAACTCACAGTCCTCCCAGTCAAGAGGAAACAAATTCAAAACAAATAAAAATGAGATCTCAGATTGGCTGAGACTTTGGCATGTCTGGTGTGAGAGTAAGTATATTATGCATGTGAGAGGAATGCAAAAAATAGATAAAAGAGGGACTGTGGTTGAATAAATTGTTATCCTCAATTCTTCACGCCCACTCAGTATTAGAATTATATAGCCACTGCCTTTGCCATGTGACTTTACAGTAACATCGACTATAGTAGCAGAGTATATTTTCCCACATCATTGATGTTGGGTTTGGCCATGTGAGTTGTGTTGGCCAATGAAATGTGGGTATAAATGACAGCATGCAAGTCCCAGGCTGAATGACTCAAGAGGCATCATAGGTTTCCATTTGTTCTCTTTTGTTCCTGCATTCACCTTGTGCAACATGACCTCAGGAAGCCACTGGACCAGGGAGGTTGAGAGACACATGGAGTAGACCTGAACTGGAACTGAAGACGGGAGCCTGGAGCCTGGAACCTGGAGACTAAGGTCCATCCTAGCTTAGCTGAGTTGCAGCTAACCTGTAGATCCACGAACAAGAAATAAATGTTTGTCTCAGCCACTGAGATTTGGAGTGGTTTGTTACGAAGCAACAAACCACAGGAAAAAGTGGAAGAAACCACAAATACATAAAACTTTAAAAATAATAAGAAAGAAAGAACTATAACTATAGAAAATTACAGTAATTATATAGACTTCTTTGCCCAATGATGTGCAAATGAATTTGAAAATTTAGCTAAAATGCATAATTGTCTAGAAAAGTACAATATATACAGTAAGTCTTAACAGACTAGCTTCTACTGTGTTTCCCCGAAAATAAGACCTAACTGTACAATCAGCTCTAATGAGTCTTTTGGAGCAAAAATTAATATAAGACTCGGTCTTATTTGAATATAAGACCAGATATAATATAATATAATATAATATAATATAATATAATATAATATAATATAACATAATGTAATACTGGGTCTTATATTAATTTTTGCTCCAAAAGACACATTAGAGCTGATTGTCCAGTTAGGTCTTATTTTTGGTGAAACACGATATAGAAGAAATAGGACAATTTGTCAAACAGCTCTCTCGCACAAACTTCCATTTAAAAAGTAATGGATTCACAGAGGAATTCTAAGAACTCTTTAAATAGACACATACTTCTAACATTATTTGAACTGTTCTAGAGTATGAAAAAGGAAGGAAAACCTCTAAATACTTTTTAATGAAGTAATATTAATACCAAAATCCAGCAAAGATTTAACAGGGAAAGTCAAGTACAGATCAAGCTGATGTCTGAATATTAATAGAAAAGCACTTAATAAAATATTAGCAAATAATAATACAGCTATAATAGGGTAACACATCTGACCTAGTGGAGTTTATTCCAGAAATGCAAAATGTATCAATACTAAAAGAAATTTATGAACATGTTTCACATATCATATTCTAAGAATAAAAATGATATTATTTTCATGAGTGATGCTGATAATGTATTTGATAAATTCAACATACATTATTAGTCAAGATTCTTAATCAAATAGAAATAGATGGATATTCCCTTAACATGACAAAATAAATCTGTCTCAATCTAGAGCTAGCCTCATGCTTAATAAAGAAATATTCTTAAAGTCAGGAATAAGGAATAAAACTAGGACGTGCATTCTCATTGCCTTTTTGTTTGTTTCTTACAAATAAGACATCTATTAACATCCTTGTACATATCTCATAGTGTGTATGAACATGAGTTGTTTGCCCTTAGATACATGTCTAACAGTGGAATTTCTAGATCAGAGTATATGAAGTTTCAATTCTATAAGACAATGAAAAATAATTTTCCAAAGAAATTACACCAAATTAGCCTCCCACCAGGAGTATATGGGAGATCTTATTGACCCACATTCTCACATATATTTGGTGTTGTCAAACTTCTTAATTTTTACTGTAGGCTGCAGTTATTTTAGTGCAAAAGAAAACAACATTAATTAGATACTCTGTGCCAGGCAGTTTCACATGTACTATTTTATTTTAACCCTATCTTATTATCATCCTCATTTTACAGATGAATTTTGTCCAAAGCCACAAAGCTCCCCCAATAGGCAGCCCTTCCTCCCATCTAGCAGAAAATTTGAAAGTCTATCAATTATTACGGAGCAGCCCTCTAAGGAGCATAGAGGGCAGTAAACAGATCGTCCCAGAACACACACAAAAATGTGTTTTTAGCAGCATCCAGAATACATAGATCCAAGATAGCTTGTAGGCGCTAAGGAAAGAATTCAGACTGAGGACGCCAGAGACCTGGAATGAAATCGATGTCCCATTGCTTACAAGTTTAACAAACCAAACAGGATAATTAAAAATAAGTTTTTGTAAAACCCATAAATCACTGTCCTGGGCAATTTTACATGGTTATTTTGCTACAGGCAAAAGATACAAAAGTTTTCCCCAAAATATATTTTCTAGAGTCTATAAAAATATATAGATAGAAAATCCACCAGAGACAAGTAAAGCTTAAAATGTAAGGAAATATTTTAAAACTATGTTCACTAAAATAGTTTTTACATATCTTCTCTGTTAAATTGTCTCTCCTTCTCAACATCTTTATTTCAATCAATGTGACAATATAAATGCATTCTCTAACTGTCCTCAGGCTCCCTATCCTGAGTTAAATTTGGCTCTATCCCCTTTACTCTTTCCAGGTCCCATTGACTGACATATCATATAGATTATTCCTTATGTAATAGCTGTCTCATCTATCTACTCATTTCTCCCTCTGCTCCGTCAACTGTATTTCAGACACCCTCTTGGTAAGTTGTTTTTTTGTGTATTTTTTTTTTTGAAATTTGCCTCTATCATGCCTAATGTATCCAATACACACCAACCCTTCTGCAATATTGCCTTATTCGTGCCACTTTTTCTGTTCAAATATTTTAAATAGAGTCCCATTGCCTGGAATAAAGCCCAAGTTATTCAGTAGGGCATTCTAGATTCTCTACATTCTGACTCTAATTTCCAGTGTTATATACAATTTTTCCTTCCTCCTTTCCTTCTTCCTTCCTTCAACAAATATTTGTGGAACATTTAGTATGTGCCCAGCACTGTGCAAATCAGTGGAGATTCATTAATAAAAAAGACATGGACCCTCCCCTCAAGAAGCTTATGGTCTATTAGGAGAAGAGATTTTAATCAAATATTGACACAACTATACACACACAAGTTGCTAGGAGTAGCCTAAGAGAAATAAAAGCATATGTCCATCAAAGACTTGTACATGAATGTTCACAGCTTCTTCATTTGTAACAATCAAAAACTGGAAACAATCCAAATGTCCATCAACAAACAGATGGATAAACAAATTAAGCTATATTCATATAATGGGTTATTACTCAACAATGAAGAATGAACAACTGATACATGCAATAACTTGGAAATTTTTCAAAATAATAGTACTTACTATTTAAAAGAAACCAGACAAAAATTTCTAACAAATGCAAGCTCTAATGACAGAAAGCAAACCAGTGATTGCCTGGAAGTAGAAAGGTGTGAGAGAGAGGAATTATAAAAAGGCGTGAGGAAAGTGGAGCATGTCAGACAAAGTCAGATGCAATGTGATTTCATGTATATGTGGAACCTAAAGAACAAAAGAAACAAACAAAACAAAAACAAACTCATAGATACAGAGAACATTTTGATGGCTGCCAGATGCGGGGGGGTTGGGGGGGTAGGTGAAAAAGGGGAAGCGATTAAGAAATACAAATTGGTTGTTACACAGTAGTCATGGAGATGTAGGGTACAGCATGAGGAATATAGTCAATAATATTGTAATAACTATGTATGGTGTCAGATGGGTACTAGATTTATCTGGGTGATAAATGGGAGGGGGATTAAGGGGTAAGGTGAAAAAGGTGAAGGGATTAAGAAGCACAAATTGATAGTTACAAAATAATCATGAGGATGTAAAGTAAAGCACAGTGAAAATAGTCAATAATACAATAATAACTACTATGTATAGTGCCAGGTGGGTACTAGATGAGTTAGGGGGATCACTTCTTAAATTATGTAAGTGTCTAACCACTATGCTGTACACCTGAAATTAATATAAAATAATATTAAATGTCAACTGTAGTTGAAAATTTTTAAAAGGGAGGAAAAGGTGAAGGAGAATAAGAGGTTCAAATTTCCAGGTATAAAACAAATCAGTCATGGGGATGTAATGTACAGCACAGGGAATCCAGTCAATAATATTGTGATAACGTGGCACGGTGTCAGAAGTTTGCTGGGATTAAGCATGGTGGTCACTTCCTTAGGTATATAAATGTTGAAGAACTATGGTGTACCCCTGAAACTAATATAATAGGTTAGCTATATTTTAATAAAAACCTTTTTTAAAAAAGGTCATGAGGAAAGTTTTGAGGGTGATTAATATATTCATTATCTTGACTTTGATGATGTTTTCACGGGTGTATACATATGCCAAAATATATCTAATGTTACACTTTAAATATATAGTTTATTGATTTCAATTTTAACTCAATAAATCTTCTAAAAAATAAAAATTATTTTCACAATGCAGTTCATAACTCAAACCCCTGAGAGGTATTTCTGACCCTCAGCCACCATTTTGCTGCTTTACCTTGAGACCCATGAGTACTTAAAGCTTCTACTATTCACATGACTCCTTACATTAAGTGTGTCAGTGATTATCATTTATTGGATACATTTCTGAATTACCACCTCACGTGCAGAATCAGCACCTCTGTTTCTTCCTCTGCCTTTGGAATAGTTCTTTGCACATAGTTAAGCCCTCAATATTCTGTTGAAAGATTCATAGATACTAACATTTTGTGTTGCTTTTCAGAAGACAAATTATGGGACTTCTCCAACATTTGATTGAGTTGATAGAAACAAATTCCTAATTTATATTTAAGCAGCACATTGACAAACACAGCAATTTCCAATGTGAAAGATATTTACTAATCTAAAAGCTGAGATAAATCATGTGTGACAAAATCAGTGTGTTTGGCCAAGGATCAAAGGAATTCAGAATCATAACCCACACAATTAAGCAACGCTGCCAAAGTAAATGTCTCAAAAAAGCTAATTTGTAACTGTTTTTATTTGTTTGTTTATTCATCTATTTATATCTCGCCTCACTTCAAAATGTGTATGAACAGAATAAAGCAAAAAATGGTACAAAAAAATTCATGTGTTCCAAAATAAATTGGTATTTCACTGTCGGAGGACCTAAGTTTTGCATAAAGGCATTTATTTTTTCTATATAATACTGCTAAGTAATTATTATTACACAAGACACCAGCATAGAAAAGGTGGTATTGTGTGGCAAATTCGGTATTTCTAGTTGAAACCTGGATATTGGCTGTGGTAACCACCACTCCCCATCCAATATCTGGATAAAACTGCCATGAACCCTTGTTAAGGTTAAAGCTCTTGCCAAGGTTTTAGCAGATTTTAGAGGACCTCAAAGTCTTAGCTCCACCTCTGGTGGGAGAATTCTTCCCTGTGAATTCATTCCACTTTGGAATTGCTTGACCTCTCGCTCATGTTCTCCTGCACCACAAAGAACCAGCCATGAGATGAAGCTTTTAGCTAGTTTCCAACAAAATCACCACCCACACAAAGCACCTGCGTGCATGTGTGTAGTTTAATGAATCTTTAGTTAGACTCAGCTTTACATCTCAACCATGCAAGCAACTTCAAGTAAAACATTGGACAACCTTGTCCTTATATCATTAGACCACTTGACTATTAGGAAAAGAATTCCTAATGGCCACTTCAGGCCACTTAGAGACTAACCAGCTTCTCACTTCCTCCTGTACTCTCATCACTCTTTCCCATTAATCCCTCCATCTCCCAATTCTTCTCCCTCTACTACGCAGAAAAATCAAATCTCTTCCTGGACACTGCTTCAAACCTGTCTTAGCCTATCCACACTCAGTAAGGTACTCAACAACACATTTCTTTCATAGTAAAAAGATCAACCCCCTTAAACTGCAGTCCTATTAGTAAGTCACTGATATGACTTAAATTGTAGCCATATTAGTAAATAGCAATTTCTGTTTACCACCTTATTTTCCAGGCTTTGATCCTAATCCAAAAATTTACTAATTGTAGTGAAGGCCATTCTAATGGACCATAAATACATCAAAACTTATCAGATGTCAAGTCTCAATGTGTTTTCGAAGGCTAGGAATCATATCTTATTCATCTCTGTAGCTACCCCAGCATCTATGAGTAGGCATTCAGTAACTATTTGTCAAATCAATCATTCGATGCCAATTATGGTTAACATTGGGTGGCAAATCAGACATTTAGTCCCAGACAACAAATCCCTACAAAAGTGAAGCTGTAATGACAAAAGCTAGAAATGGCCTTTTAAACCTGTATAAACAACAAAAGCAGAGAGCTTTTCAGTGCACAAAGGTACAGTGTGTGCCTCTGATCATTCAGCTTATTCTGGAGCAGGCTTCCTTCCAAACTGGCTTTCTACTTTCATAAATTTTGTTCTAGCTGTGCTGCCTCTGGAATTCACAGTGCCCAATTCACTTGACGATGACTCACGCTCACCATGTAACAAATTATTTTCATTTTGATATCATTTGGAGGCAGTACACAGAAAGACTATAAACCAATCCTACAACAAAAGTTGGTTTCTCAGTAGAGTTTTCGCCCACTTCCTCTTTCAGCTAGTTTCCCAAAGAATAATTATAGAGCAAAGTTGTAAACTCACTGAAAATAATAGTTGTGTCTAACTTTCAGCAACTATTACACAAACTTTACATTGTACACCAACTTGAGCTTAGTAGGCATTTAATACCTACCAAAGTACATGGAAAGAACTATGAAGTAAATTCAACACAGCAGTAACTTTAATAAAATATGTGTGTATATGTATGTATACATGTACATATGTGTGTATATTCACATATATACATATATATATACAGAGAGAGAGAGCGTGCAAGCCTGAATTATGGACAGCAGTAGGTAGTTGTGCTAGATCATTAATTGCCCTGTATACACTACACTATGCCATCTGTTTATTCGTTCATTCAGTCAACATTTATTAAGTTACACATGCCAGGGAGAACTCTTAAAATGGGAGGAAGAGAAGATTTCTAGTCTCTTTACAGCTGTCTCTGATTTTTCTCTCTGTTGGAGCGGAGAAGAGGAGGAGGAGAAGGTACATAGAAAGGTAATACAGATTCGCTTTCTAGCCACATCACTGTTGGAGAATACAGACGTTATTCTTAAAGGGCTGAAGGAAGAAATCCAGGCAGGCAGCCCCCAGCACCGAGGAAGTGACAAGTAAGTGTTGAATGAATGAATGAACATCAAACCTGTGAACTTTAGAATAGGCTGTCAGACACCTGATCTCTGTTTGAGAAAAAGTAAGCAACTAGGTAGGAAAGCATCTACAGAATCTGACTGATAAGAAATGCAAGCACCACATATGTATGGCGTGAGCTAACTGTCACATTTAGTGGACTATTTATATATATATATATATATATATATATATATATATATATATATATATATATATATATTTGAGGTGGAGGTATTTATCAATCAAAACATTAAATGTGTATTTCAGAGCTTAAAAAACACCTTAAAAAGTCCTCTGGTCCAATACTTCCCAGTCTTTTATATGTCATAGCACACATAGAACATGACAATATTTGTAAAGCATTCTGGGACAAATGATGGAGGTTGCTTAGAGCAGGAGGCTACTGGCTCAATGCCCTTCCCAGACCCCTGGAGAGCTGAAGGAATCAGTCATCTTGAGACACTGGTTGGGAAGGCTTGCTTTAGTCCAGTCTTCTGACTTCACATTTTAGGAAATTAGATCCTTATTCAATATCATCCAACTAGAGAGTGATAGCAGAGCCAGGAATAGAGCTTTAAATGTCTCTCTTTATTCATTTTTCTACTACTCTGGTGCTTCTCACAGTATGATTCCCAGACCAGCGCCATCTGGGAACTTATACAAATGCAAATTCGCAGACCCCACCCTGAACCTACCAAATCAGGCACTCGAGGGGTGAGACCAGGCAGTCTGTGCTTTAAGAAGCCGTCCAGGTGATTCTGATGCTCACTCAAGTTTGAGAACCACTGTTGGAGTCTCTGCTTACTCTCAATGTTTCTATGAGCTTCAAAGTTAACATTCTGGTTGTCTAAGCCAGGGGTTGGCAAAAGTTTTCTGGAAAGGACCTCATACTAAATACAGGCTTGCAGGCTAACCAGTCTCTGTCAGAGCTATTTAACTCTGCCATTGTAGCATAAACGCAGTTACAGGCACTACATAAATGAATGGGCAAGGCTGTGTTCTAATAAAACTTTGTTTATAAAAATAAGCACTGGGGTGGATATGGCCCATGGACGATAGTTTGCCAACCCATGGTCACTGATGATTGAATAGATTCTTTAACCTCATAATTTAAATTCTTAGCCATTCTGGTTAATACCAAAGTCTCTTAGCATCTGTCAATGTTGGTGTCAATATCTGTCTTTTTCCATTCAATTAGCATGTGCTAAATGCCTCCCAAGAGCCACACTCTAGGCATACAGAGATGACAAGATTCAATCCATGCCCTCAAGTATAACTTCATGCAGTAGAGAAGCATGAAATTATATTGTTTTTGAATGTGGCCTCGTTGAAGTAAATGCTCACTTAAATGTAGAGGTTTTGCTGCTAAGTATGTTGAGATTTTTCACTTATATGGACAAAAAAACATGATAACATACTGCATATTCTAAGCCAGCAGGGATGGTAACTGTCCTGGAAACCACTGTTTTATTAAGCCACAGATTCTGTGAGTCGGCAATTCAGACTGGGCAAGTTAGGAATGTTTGCATCTGCTCTGGACAAAACTGGCATCATTGGTCAGATCCCATGGATATGGCTTCTCTGCATGGTCTGGACGCCTTACCTCATGGAGGCCTCAGAGCAGTCAGAATTCTTACATGGCAGCTCAGGGCTCCAAGACCTAGTGTTTTAATGAGCAAGGCAAAAGCAACATGGCCTTTTCTGCTCAGACTTTAGAAGTGGCTCTATATCAGTTTCACTACACTCTTGATCAAAACAATACAACTCTGCCCAGATTCAAGAGGTAGAGGCATATGCCCTACGTCTGGATGGGGAGAGAGTCAAATAACTTCCAACCGTGTTTTAAAACCAGCAATCAGAGTAACCAACAATGAGAAATGCCCTATTTCAGATTAAGGAGTTTTATGGAATTTTTTAAACTGCAGATAATATGCTAAATCAAAAGCAACTCTGCTAAAAATAAAAAATGTGAGAATAGGTATGGAAGTCATTTGATTTGGATGTATTCATTAAATAATGATCCTCCAGAAGAGAAATTTATGAAATATTTCCATCTGTCCATACAACAAAAAGGACTACAGACATTGCACAAAATGGCATGTAGAAAGAATATGGGCTCATCCACTATCAATGCCAGGTGACTGGCTACCATCAAAGGATAAATGTTCACAGTCCTTTACCAAGGTGCCAGAAATCTCACTTCTCAGAGAACAAGGATGGAATTAAAAGTATTTATTTGTACAGGCACATCTTTTTATTTTTACGAAAGAAGTAAACTTAAATTTTCTTTCCCTTACATCGTTCTTCACTTAAAATTGCTTATTTCTCTGAGAAATTCAGCTCCAATTTAGAGATAACTTTATAATCCTTTAACATAGAAAGTCAAATGAATGTTTTCCTTGGTGAAAAATGAGTTGTCTGTACATGCCGTAAATTTTTTTCATTGTTCCACTTAACAAGTTATTAGGACAATAAATGATTAGAATTCTCTTAAATTCTTCCTCACAACTGAAGAATTTAAAAGAATTCTAATCATTTATTATCATCCTTCCAACTGAAGGATTTGTTTAGAGAAAAGCTTAGCCTATAAAAACACTTTTCACTAATTTGTCTGACTTTTCTAAAATTAAGAAATAGTTTTTATGGTAAAAAAAAAAAAGTGAGACTATTCAATTTAGGACAATAAAATGAGTGGGTACATATAATGCTAATCTATGCCTTTTAAAAGTAAAGGGGCCGGCCCGGTGGCTCAGGCAGTTGGAGTTCCTAACGCTGAAGTCTGCCGGTTCGATTCCCACATGGGCCAGTGGGCTCTCAACCACAAGGTTGCCGGTTAGACTCCTTGACTCCCACAAGGGATGGTGGGCAGCACCCCCTGCAACTAAGATTGAACATGGCACCTTGAGCTGAGCTGCCGCTGAGCTCCCGAATGGCTCAGTTGGTTGGAGCGCATCCTCTCAACCACAAGGTTGCCCGTTCGATTCCTGCAAGGGATGGTGGGCTGCGCCCCCTGCAACTAACAGTGGCAACTGGACCTGGAGCTGAGCTGCACCTTCCACAACTAAGACTGAAAGGACAATAACTTGACTTGGAAAAAAGGCCTGGAAGTACACACTGTTCCCCAATAAAGCCCTGTTCCCCTTCCCCAATAAAATATTTTTTTAATCACTTAAAAAATAAATAAATATAATGGAAGTAGAACTATTCTTACAGGAGAAGTTGAAATACTTAATCTGGAATCATGGCAGTCTGGCTAGTCACAGTCTCCCAGATCTTTCTAGTTAGTTATAAAGGGACACTTAGGAATTATCTAGCCCAACTGTCATTTTGCAGATACTAGACTGAGGCTCAAAGATGCCACGTGTAACAGAGACAGCTGCTGCTCACCACATATTCCAGATGTTTTCCTACATTTCCTAGTTCTCCTGAAGTTAGCTTGTGTCCATGTCACTAGTTCTGTCCCATGAAGTCTGAGTGGACAGGACATGTCACTTCCTGGATAAGAGTCAAGATCTAATGCATATCCCTCTCTCTCTTTCCCCTGGGTGGCCCACATTTTTAATGGTGGGACCTCCATCTGAAAGCTGCCTAGATCTCTGAATTATCCCCTAAGCAAGAAACTAACCTGTGTAGTATAAAGCCAAGGAGAGTTCAGGATTTATTTGTTCCTGAAGCAGTTTACCTACAATGTTTTCCCAAAAATAAAACCAGGCCTTATATTAATTTTTGCCCCAAAAGATGCATTAGGGCTTATGTTCAGGAGATGTCATCCTGAAAAATCATGCTAGGGCTTATTTTCCGGTTAGGTCTTATTTTCTGGGAAACACAGTATCCTAACTGATGTACCAAGCAATTTGCTCAAATTAAGTCAGTAAGTTAATGCCAGAGCTAGGATTAGAACCCAAGTCTCCTGAATTGTCAGTCCAGGACCATACTTTATAATCACAGAGGAGTGAGTGTAGGCATACCAACCCAGGTCATTAAGCAAAGGGATCAGCCAGCCGAAAATGAAAACAGACAAAATGTGGACTGGCTAATAAAGACGTGACACCCATGGATGGAGGCCCAGAATCAGAGAGGACAAAGTCCAGGAGGAAAGAAGTCCCAGTATTCAGCCTTCAGTAGAGGACCAGAAAAGCTGTTCCCGAGCTGGGGGGAACAGATGCTCAGAATTGTCCTTAATGGTCCCTTTCTGCCCTGTTTGTACATATTCTTTAAGTTGATGTCAATTGCTCCTAGACCCTGTAGCCCAGTTAGGAAGTTAAGTGCCCAAAAGAAACATTCCCATCTTCTTGTGTGTGCACAGCAGCCACTAACCACAAACAGGAACCTTATGACCCAGACCCAGATTAATTTAACATGTTATAGAATTTTTAGAAACAACAAACTGAAAAAAAAAAAAAGATTTTTGTTGCTAGGCAACATCAGTACAAAGTTCTTTCCTTTCCTTCAAGAGCATTCTCTCCACTTTTATGGACAAGAGTCAAAGAGTACTTAGTGACAGGCATATATTTGGTTGAGACATCAATAGACACCAAATTGAAATTTTCCTGAAAACAACATACTGCATTGCGTCAGGCACTTCAGGGGTCCAAATTACTATCCCCTGTGCACAGGATGATGTTTCCTGCTCTGAAATACTCATTTTTCTCTGCACAAACAGGTTAGATGGTATCTTTTGGCAGTAATCTAAATAGATGCAGAGATTCTGCAAAGTCATGCAAATCTGTTCTCCTCTCCCAAGGACGAAAGGGGGTTAGCTTTGACCTGTCCAGTGTGAAACCATGTTCTTTGTCTAGGTATCAGACAGCGTAAGGCAAAGGGAAGTCCCTCTCTCTCCCTCTCCCCTCCTGAGAAATGGATGCTTCATCCCTGCACTGGCATCATTAGATGCAATCACTCATTCAAATATGAACTGGAGCAAAACTAGCAATAAGCAAAGAGACCACATCTCTGGAAGAGCCCAGAGTACTTTCCACTGGCCCACTGAGTTACGCAGACTCTTGCATTACTTTGGACAGGTTTTCACTTCCCCCCTTCCATTTTCAGCTTGACATCATCCTCTGACCCTGATATTCACTTCACTGTCTTTTGCCCAATATCTATTTTAGACCCAATTCCCATAATGAAGCTTACCAATGTCTTTAAAACTCATTTTTTGCTATCTGCCCCCAGCTCCAAACAAAAAGGTACCTTCCCTCACAGAAAAGGGAATGAAAGTCCACTTTAGATGGTATTATCTAAAGCACACCTGCCCTACAGCTGCCACTGATGTGAAAGGAATCTGAAAGTAGGACAGTTTATGTAGCATTTACATCCAGAATACAGTTTCTCAACCTACATTTACATCCAGCATTTACATCCAGAATACAGTTTCTCAACCTAGAGTTTCTGAAGCAACTATGCATAAGACCCTGTTCAGAGCTGTAAAGAACAAAAAAGAAAAAAACATAATGGTGTTTGAGGAAATAAGACTAACACAAAATAAGGCAGCCTGAGCCATTCATTTCACACAATTTTGCCTTTATGGAAATATTACGAGGATAAGGAAGCCAGGGAAGAGAGGTAGAAGATAACTTTAGAGATGGACCTGGGCCACATGGTGTTATCAAATACTGGATTTGCAGTGACTCTCTTATTGACCAGCAGGGGGGACAGGGGCACTTCCACAAGGGCCCCCAGAACATGGTCCAAGGTCCTTGGCCAACACTGGGACCTGGTTACCCTAACTCCTTAGCATGAACTCTTGGTTGATTCTTCCCAGTCCTGATCTCAGAATGCTTTCCAGGATTAGGTTCTTACTCTCATTACTCTCATCCATGTAGAATATATGTGCTTTATTGCCAACACCTGATTCCCACCTTCCCCAATTTCCTCTCCCTCTACCACATCTAGCTTCTGGAACTGGCTGGCCACAATAGGATCTTGATCTCAGCATATTTCTTCCCTCTTTGTCGTTTGTTTTCCCTCCCCCAAACATTTCCCGAGCCCATTCTATTTGTTAGATACCACGCAGATAAGCACTGGCAACACCAAGACAGAAAAAACATTGCCCCTGTCTTTAAGGGGTTTAAAATCCAAAACAAGCAACCAACATGTAAAGCTATAAGTCTCCCTGAAGCTAACGGATTAAACACCTGGGCCTCTCAGCTTCTCTAGGATGGGCTCTATATAAATGGCAAGGGGAAATTTCTTCACTTTATTTTGATTGAATCTGTTGCAAGCACAAAAAGCTATGAGGCAAAAGCCTGCCACCAAGCAAGTCCAGTTACTATAATATCCTTCAGGGCAAAATCTGAAGGATATAATATCCCCACAGACCAAATCTGAAGGATATAATATCCTTCAGGGCTTAAACTTCTTAGCTTAATATAGTATTCTTAACACAGGTCATTTCTGGGCACAGGAAACATGCTCATCAAAGAGGTAAGGACAAGACGGTGGAGTAGATAAACACTGTGTCTGCTTCTTTCCATGAACACATTAAAATTACAGCTAAATTGGGCAGCCAGTTGGCTCAGTTGGTTAGAGCTCTGTGCTCATAACACCCAGGTCACTGGTTCGATTCCCACATGGGCCAGTGAGATGAAGCCTCCACAACTAGATTGAAAACAACCACTCAACAACTAAATTGAAACGACTTGACTTGGAGCTGATGGGTCCCAGAAAACCACACTGTTCCTCAATATTCCCCAATTAAATTAGAAAAAAAAATTACAGCTAAATTGTAGAATAATCAACCAGGAGAACCATCTGAAGTCTAATTGAACAGAAGTTTTATGACTACGGATATAAAGAAGACGCCACATTGAGACTGGTAGAGGAGAAGAGACGTGAAAAATATTGGCCCCAAACCTCCACGTGGCAGTTGAAAATTAAGAGGGATATCTCAGCCATGGAAGTTACCCCCAGAGGAGTGAAGGACCCCAACCTCACACCTGACTCCCCAGCTTGGAGTACTGGTGCTGGGAAGAAGACCCCCCACACACACACAACATTTGCCTGTGCAAAACAGTGAGGATTCCAACCATTCTGGTGGGACAGAAGCCTCTGGGAAACCCAGATATCCTCTTAAAGGGCCCCCACACAGACTCAATTATTTGCAGGCACTCACCCTGGGCTCCTGCGGAGAGACAGTGACTCAGGGGATGTCGGAGACATACGGGGGTCAGACTGAGGTGTGTGGATGTGGAGAAAGGGCTGGAAGACATTGCCCTTTTCCCTATGTGGGATCCTTTTCCTGTGCAGCCAGCAAGCAGACGCCATCTTTTCTGAATTAAGCCCACCCCCACAGACCAAATCTGAATCTGATTAGTCTGGTGAGCTCTGCATACTAGACCCTACTGACTCACTGAAATCCTGCCACACCCAATTTACCCAACATCAGAGGCACTTTCTGTGTGAGCAGCCAGCCCTGCCCTCATTGCACTCTTTCTTGGAAAACTATGAGAGTCCACGGGCCACAGGCAGACAGCAACTGACCTTGGTATGCTTGGTGTGATGAGTAGCTCCAGGCTCAGCACCAAACCAGAATCTACATTAACCTGGTGACCACAATTCTTCCCACTCTAGTGACTCCCTGAGACCTCACCTCATCCATCTTGCATACTCATGAGGCTTTATCAGTGGCTGAACCTTAAGGGAGCTGGCAGGTGGCAGGAGGTCTCAGGGTGTCCTGGCCTTTTTGCAGAGCTACCCCAGGCCTGGTACTGGTGGCAGCCATCTTCGTTTCACAGCATGGCCTCTCCCATGTGCCTCCAGGTTTGGCACAGGCAACAAATAACCATAGATCACTTTGTAGCTCCTAGCATGTCATCCCTAGCTGATCACAGGTAGTGGGTGACCTGGGCCTGCACAGGAACCCCTCCCAAGAGGTCCCAGAACCAACATACTTGGAGGTTGGCTTCAGAGCACCATACAATTAGCCCCACAGGTGGCACACACAAAGGGCAGTCTGAACAGGCACCAGAGTCTGCTAGGCCAAATCCTACTCAGTGGGTTAAGCGCTAAACACAGCTGTAAGCTGTGGACATGGCCAAACCCCACAGCCAATCAGCCTGAGGGTCAATCCCACCCACTGACATGCCAACAGCAATCAAGGCTCAACTATAACAGGAGGACACATACAACCCACACAAGGGACACTCCTGGAGCACCTGGAGCAGATGACCAGGGAAACTGTGCCAGGTCCCCACAGGGCACCTAGTACATAAGGCCACTTGGCCAAGACTGGGAAACATAGTAGATCTATTTAATACATAGAAACAAATAGAGGGAGGCAGCCAAAATGAGGAAATAAAGAAATACTTCCCAAATGAAAGAACAGGAGAAAACTCTAGAAAAAGAATTAAACAAAATGGAGGCAAACAACCTACCAGACAGAGTTCAAAACTATGGTTATAAGGATACTCAAGGAACTTAGTGAGAACTTCAACAAAGAGATAGCAAGCATAAAATAGGACATAGAAACCATAAAAAAGAACCAGTCAGAAGTAAGAATACAATAACTAAATTGAAGAATGCACTAGAAGGAATCATCAGCAGACAATATGAAGCACAGGATCGAATCAGTGATTTGGAAAACAAGGTAGCAGAAAACACTTAATTGGAACAAAAACTAATTTTAAAAAATGAGGATAGTTTATGAAACCTCTGGGACAACATCAAGTATACCAGCATTTGCATCATAGGGGTACCAAAAGGAGAAGAAAGAAAGCAAGGGTTTGAAAACCTATTTGAAGAAATAATGACAGAAAAATTCCCTAATTTGATGACATATAAGCCCAGGAAGCACAGAGAGTCCCAACAAGATGAACCCAAACAGGCCCACACCAAGACACAGTGTAATTAAAATGTCAAAGGTCAAAGACAAAGAGAGAATTTTAAAAGTAGCAAGAAAAGAAGCAGTTAGATACCCACAAGGGAGCTCCCATAAGACTTTGAGCTTATTTCTCAGCAGAAACTTTGCAGGCCAGAAGGGACTGGCACAAAATATTCAACATGATGAAAAGCAAGAAACGACAACCAAAATTACTCTACCAAGCAAAGTTATCATTTAGAATTGAAGGACAGATAAAGAGAGCTTCCTAGACAAGAAAAAGTAAAAGGAGTTTATCACAACCAAGCCAGTATTACAAGGCATCTTAGAGACACTTCTTTAAGATGAAAAGGAAAATTACATACATATATATACATATATATTATTCAAGTATATGAATAATAATAAAGTGGCAATAACTGCATATCTATCAACAATTACGTTAAATGTAAATGGATTAGATGCTCCAATTAAAAGATAGGGTAGCTGAATGAATAAGAAAATGTAGCTGAATGAATAAGAAAACAAAACCCTTACATATGCTGCCTACAAGAGAATCACTTCAGATCGAAAGGCACACACAGAATGAAAGTAAAGGAATGGGAAAAAGATATTTCATGAAAATGGAAACAAAACAAAACAAAACAAAAAGCTGAGGTAGCAATATTTATACAAGACAAAACAGACTTTAAAACAAAGGCTCTGGCAAGAAACAAAGAAGTACCCAGTAATCCCACTTCTGGGTCTTTATCCAAAGAAACCCAAAACACTACTTCAAGGGGATGAATGTACCCATATGTTCATTGCAGCATTGTTCATAAAGGCCAAAATGTGGAGGCAGCTTGGGTGTCCATAGATGGATGAATGGATAAAGAGGAGGTAGTACATATATATAATGGAATATTGCTTGGCCACGGAAGGGAATGGGTTCTTGCCATCTGCGGCGGCATGGATGGACCTGGAGGGTACTGTGCTGAGTGGAGTGTAAGAGAAAGACAGATACAATGTGATTTTGCTTATATGTGGAATCTAAAGAACAAAATACACAAACAAACAAAACAGAGAGAAACTCATAGATAAAGAGAACATTTTGATTGTTGCCAGATGGGAAAGGGGTTGGAAGTGAGTGGAAAAGGGGAAAGAATTAAGAAATACAAATTGGTTGTTATACAGTAGTCATGGGCCTCTAGGGTATAGCTAAGGAATATAGTCAATAATATTGTAATAACTATGTGTGCTGTCAGATGGGTACTAGAGTTATTGGGGTAATAGATGAGAGGGGTTAGAGGAGGAGGGTAAAAAAGGTGAAGGGATTAATAAGTACAAATTGGTAGTTACAAAATAGTCATAATGGGATAATGTAAACCATAGAGAATATAATCAATAATACAGTAATAACTGCATCGTGCCCAGGTGGGTACTAGACTAGTCAGGGAGATCGCTTCTCAAATTATATAAATGTCTAACCATATGCTGTACACCTGAAATTAATATAAAATAATATTGAATGTCTAAATAAATAAAGAGAGAGAGAGAGAGAGAATATGGATGAAGAGGAAATCATCAATAAAATAATGCAAGAAAATAACCAGAACTGAAGGGCGTGAATTTCCAGAGTGCAGGGGCCTCCACTTTAAAAATAGGGGCCTCCTTTTAAAAACTGCTGCCTGGATAACCTGAAGACACTCACTCACTCCCCTGAGGAGCCCTACTTTGGCATCCTCTTTCTAGTACTTCAACGTGTTCACCAATTCAGAGGTTCTCCCAACACTGCCATGTAGTGATTTGTATGGAAGTCTCATGATATAGGCATGATTGATTAAATCATGATTGACTCACTCTCTGGCATCCCTCCCCTCCCCAGTGGTTGGGAAGTGGGACTGAAAGTTTCAACTCTCTAATCACATGACTTGTTCCTCTGGCAACCGGACCCCAAGCTATCTAGAGGTCCACCAAGAGTCACCTCATTAGCATAAACTCAGGTAAATTTGAAAGGGGCTTATTATGACTAACAAAAGATGCTCCTCTCACCATCTCCCCTCACTCAAAAAATTCCAAAAGTATTAGAAATTCTTCTCGTGTCAGGAACCAGAAACAAAGACCAAATATTAGAACAAAGGAGGCTCCTATCACTCAGGAAATTATAGGAGTTTTAGGAGCTCTGTGCAAGAACTGGGGACAAAAACCAAATAGATATTTCTTTTTATATCACAGTATCACACAAATTCACAAGACTCAAATTTTATTTCTGGGGAGTTCTATTGAGATCAATAGAAAGACAGCTGAAATCCTCAAATACCCTGGCAAGAGAAAGTGGTATGTGTGTGTGTGAGTGTGTGTGTGTGTGTGTGTGTGTGTGTGTGCGCGTGTATGTAGCACTGTATCCATAGGGCTAAAACTGTCATGCTATGAACACATTTACTTCAGAAATATAGAGATTTTTACATCAACTGTCTCCAATAATTTCTGGTTTTCCTTTTAAAAAATTCATCACTAATTATAGGCTAGTTATCCCAGCTGGAAGCCTTTTATCCATGCTGGATATAGCCATTTCCTAGCAAGGCTAAAAACCAGATAAGTGGTATATGTGGTTTTTCAAAAGTCAAACATTATACAAGGTCACATATGAATCACTTTTTTTCGTAAATTAATGAATTATTTTGATGTTCCAGGAAAAAAAATGTTCTAACACATATTTTCTTTTGGCTTCAACTGTTAAGCAATTTAAAACAGCGGCCTACATCACATCCCACTGGACTGCCAATCTCTAAGATAGATAGATTCATACAAGCATAACTAAGTAGCTGTCTGTCTATAAACCTGTAACAGATAAAGGGGAAAAAAGAAAACAACAAATATTTTCTTTAGCATTTTTTATTCTAACTGTAATTTGAAGTTGGGAGAAAAGTGGCCACAATAACTGTTTTATTTTGTGTTTTTTTCATGGTGACATATATTTGTAACATAAAATTTACCATTAATAACATCCTCTCCACAGCATGTGAACCTCTGCCATCATATTGTATATTCATATCCTGTCCCCTACCACACACACACAGTCTGTCACACATACTCATGTGTTGTCACTCATACACACACTCACAGTCACAAGCACGTGCATATCCCTATCCTCACGTTGGGAATCCTGACACCTAATTAAAACATGATAGTTAGTAGAAATGAATCAATAAGATGAAGAGCCGATAGGGAAAGGGGACAAGGGATTTGTCCCTGTTGGGAGGAAAACAGACATCTAAAAATCCAAAACACTGAAAGGGGTTGATTTGCATAAAAGGGTAGTATGATTTTGTTTCTTTTAACGGTCCATGGTTCCTTAGCATAAAAATGGAAATTAATGTGGAGTTTCAGAAACATCGAAGGAAATAATTGTGCTCACGTTTGCCTCACCGTCAAGCTAGCTCTGTATCTCCCTTGTGCTGTTCATAAGCAAATCTTAAAATCATAGTCTATCCTCATCTCTCTTAACTCCTATGCATGTCTCAACCCATTGCAACCTGGCTTCATTCGATTGCACTGCACTGCCATGACTCCTATTATCTCCTAATTACCAGCCCAGTGCTTTATTTTTTGGTCTTCATTCTAATTAAGCCCTTCACAACACACGACACTATTGACAAGTGGCCTTGAGAACCCCCCTAGCTTCTAGAACACCTCTCTCATTACTCTTTTTCTGCTTGCTTGCCCTTAACTGTCTGGATTCCCCAGCTTATTTCCTGCCTTCTTCTCTTACTTATTCTACATTCTTGCCTTGGACAATCTCCTCCACTCCCCTGGCTTCTGCTTCATCTACACTGAGAACTCTCCAAATGATTTCCTGACTTGATTCTTCACCATTGTTGCTTTTCTATATTTCCAGCTGCCCACTGGGCATCTCTTCTTCTCTGTCTGATTATCTCACAATTGACATGTCCAAAACCAAAAAAATAAATAAATAAATAAATAAATAAATAAATAAAACAATAAAAATATCCCCGCTTCATATTCTTTCTTTATATAAATTAATGGAACTGTTAGTCTGCTCAGGCTGCCATAACAAAATTCCACAGTCTAGGTGGCTTAAACAGCAGACATTTATTTCTCATGGTGTTGGAGGCTGGGTGGGAAGTCCAGTTTCTGGTAAGATCTCTCTGCCTGGCTAGCAGTCAGCCACCTTTTCACTGTGTGCTCACAGGAGGGAGAGAAAGAGAGGGCAAGCTGGCTGGCGTCTCTTCTAATAAAGACACTAATGCTATTGGATGAGGGCCCCACCTTTATAACCTCATTTTACCTTAATTACTTTCTCAAGGCCCTGTTTCCAAATGCAGATACATCAGGGGTTAGGGCTTCAACATATGAATGGTGGTGGTCATGACTGAGTTCATAGCAGACCCTGTGCCCCAGGCTAGTTTTTATCCTTGACTCTTCTCTCCCCCACATCCAGCTAGACAACCCAATTCATGGGTTCCTGGCCCTAAATTTTTCTTTAACCCATTCCTTCCTTCCACCCTTACCTTTATGCTTCCAGTTCAGGTGCCTCCCCTAGACCTGCTCTTCCTTCCCCAGTCAGCATCCAGAATAACTGATCTGATCAGCATGACTATGCTGACACCATGAACTCTTCATGCACAATCCCCGCCATCCACCCCTCACCTAACCCCTCTGGTCTCATTTCCAGCCATTGTCCACATACATCATGTTCTGGTTACACTGAGCTTCTGTCCCGGCATGAACTGCCCACCTTCATATCTCTTTCTTCTTTCCTTTATTCAGGATTTTCCCCTACTTGGAATGTGCCTTCCTTCCCTCTTCACTTGCTGAGTACATACCCATGTTTCAGGTCCCAGGTTAAGTATGGTCTCCAAGAAGCATTTCTCAAGCCCCTCTGCTTAGCTGTCCCAGCACCCTATTCATACCCCTGCTACAGCACTTGCCATATTTACACACTAGTCTCCCCTTTTAGATTTGTGGTTCCTCATGAGTTGTGACAGACTCTCCTTTGGTGCTGAGTACCTGATCTCCACCTATAATAAGCATTTGATAAACGAAAACGGAAGTGCAGTGTGTTGCAGGAATGTCAGGTGTGCTTACAACTTTTGCCCCTAACGTTTCTCGGTTAAAAAAGTAAATCTTAAATATTTTCAATTACGTATTTGTGTGGAGCATTTAATTCTTCTGAATACAGAGTATTCGGCTTTAAATATAGATGCATTCCTTTTATGTACATAATAATGCTAATTTAAAAAGAATTAAGGAGAAGACTACCGGGGTTATACGACAATTGTCAAAAGAAATGTATGCTACTCATAACTAGGATACTTAATATATGATTCAAATATGATTTTAAGTCAATTATATAAAGGCAAAGACCATTATATTTTAGTGTCACTCAGCTATTATATTTTATTTTAGATTTAATTTTAAATAAACCTAAAAGGAAAAGGTTACAAATGTCCTCAATTTAAAGCTGTTCCAGGAACGAATGGCCTGACCTCTGCTTCAAAGCACCAGAATTTTAAAGATTATACAAAAGTTGGGTTGGCATTAAAACAAAAATCTTCCTAATTAGCCAGAATAAATCTTTGTGCAGTTTTGGCCATATGGTCCCAGAAGAGCATCTCTTTTCACAAGAATCCTTTGAAATGTCTGCAAAGGTGGAAAATACAGACAACACCACACGGAATCATGTGAGGACAGAGCACAAACTGTCCGGCCGCCGTTGCAGGAACCACTTCTTACCTATGTAGCCATATTTTATGAAACAAAGTGGCCAAGGGAAAGCTTTTGTGTTAGCAGTAGCCCTCCTGTGAGGAAAATCAAAGACACAAAAATGTTCAGGAACCAGGACCTTCCTATCGCCTTAGATAATGTGTAAATATTCCCTATAATTAACATTATCTGGGATCTTTTTCTTTGTGATGATGAAAAGGAAATCACTGGAATGAGAGAAATCTCAGGCAGAGCAGAGCTAGACCTCAAGAACCCAAGAATGGGACTCGAGCTGTCCAGAAATGTGGTACTTCTCTTGATTTGTCCCCATCAAGACACTCTAGTGAAACTAAGTAACTGGTCTGACCACAAGGGCTCAGCCATGATCGGGGACAGGAGGGTGACATGGGCTTGGTTGTTCCACAGAGGTTTTCGAGTTCGGGACTTAAGTGTTTGTACCTTCCCCAGAGGCAGGAAGCCTGTCAGGCTTGTCTTTATGTTGTGATGGTACACACCCCCGAGCCCGGTGCTTGCCGTATTCCAGTAGATCTATTTTTCTTCTTACTTCCTGTCTCCAGCCCTGCTCTCACACCTCACCAATGCCTCACTCCCTAGTTCTTCTCACCTTGATACAAATGGTATTGCCTGGAATACCATTTGACACCCCAGCCCACACCCGTTCACCTGGCAACTTGCTGTTCAATTCTTAAAATTCAGCTCTGTCATCTCCTCCAGGAAGACTTCTGACCCTCCTCCCCCAAACTGAGTTAAGGGTCCTTCTGAAGGCTGTGAGGAAGAATCCATTCTGTGACTGTCTCCCAGCTTCTGCTGGTTTTCCAGCAATCTTTGGTGATATTTGGCTGGTAGAAATACTGCCCCTATGTCTGCCTCCATTGTCATGTGGAATTCTCCCGTGTGCATGTCTGTGTCCAAAGTTCTCCTTTGCACAAGGACACCAGGCAGCTTAGAGTCCATCCCAGTGACCTCATTTTAACTTGATTATCTTACTGAAGAGCCTAGCTCCACATACAGTCACATTCTGCGGTATTGGATGTTAGAGATTCAACATATGAAATTGGGGAAGGGGACACAATTCAACCCATAACAAAGCCCATTATCTGTGTTTCCATAAAGCCCTTGATATATCCCAATCACTAGTTTAAAACTGTACATTCAAAGGGCTATTTCCTTTATTGGACTGTGATCTTTGCAGAAGATGATGGCATAGAAACCGAATTAGCGAATGGATAAGTGAATAGGGCCGCTGAGAAGAGCCAAGCATGATGAATGAACTATGAGCAGATTCATCTGAGTGAACTTAAACATGCATTTTTGTGTTTCTTTATATATATATACACGATTATACATACATGAGACATTACACACATGATATGCAGATATAATAAGTATGGCTTAAGCACCAATCCCTCCTCAGCTGTATATTTGCAGTTTTTGTCAGCTCCAAACCAGATCCTTTCCTTTCCTTTTTTCTCTCTGGTGTTATCACCAAGAGGGGGCTTCTTCTGAAGCCTTTCTCTTTTGCACCCCAGAGAAAGTGACTTTCTCTTTTCCACTCAGTTGTTTCCCTGAGTCAGAGCCATTTGGGAAATACAGAGAGCTTCCTGGTGCTCCTGGTGCCTGATCCTACTTCCGTCGCTATTTGTGTTCCTGTTGTCTTTGCACAACTTGGTTAGCTGGGTTTCTCCTGCCCCTGGCACTGCCCTCTGGCACTTCTAGCCTCACTAGTTCCTCCCTCAGGGGAGGTTTTGGCAGGAAGGGATGTGCTCTCAGGCAGAATGCTGCCCAGAAGTCTATCCCACACCCACATTACTTAGAAATTGTTGATTCCATAATTATTTCCCAATTCTCACTGCAAATATTTGCACAGCAAATACAGAGACCTCAGACCCAGCACTCTGGGGAAATGGCCGCTTGGCTGGCCCTCAGATGCAGATAAATGCACCAGCTCTCATTCCCATGGCATTTAGATTACAAACACTCAGAATTTTTTCAAAAGCTCTGGGCAATCTCCAAATTTGAGTTTGCTCTGGTTCATTCTCAGTTGTTGACAAGGTCCTTATCTGTGTTATTTACATCTCTAGGAGGTTTCCTTGCCTGTCCCTTTGAAGGGCTGGCCTGCCAACACAATACACTCAGATGCAGAAAAGAAGATATAACATACGTGCATGTGTGTTTGATTTTTAATACTACATACTGACATGATTCCCACAAGTATTTTTTTAAATAAATGCACACACTTACATTAAAATTCAAGAACAAGAATTGTGTCATGAGTGCCAGTGTGGTTTTGAGTCTCCTAAGAGCGATGGTTCCTGCTGTTCTCTTTCTCCAGCAAAATGGTGGTATTAATACCTGTTAATGCATAGGGTTCTGATCATTTAAAAAGATGATAAAACATGTATCTTTTTCAGGATCTAATGGTAAATGATAAGCCCCAAATAAATATCAGTTAATATTATTATTAATAATTTGTAGAAGTTTCTCTGGCTCAGTGTCCATAGTCTTCAAGATAATATCCAAGAAAATTAATATTTCTGTAGGTTTTCATTTTTTGCATTTTTTTTGTTTTCCATGGTTATAAACAATCAAAATGGTTTACATTGTATAGTGATATAAAATACATGGCAAAATAAAAAGTACAAGCAAATCCTGTCAATCTTCAAAATATCCCCTGTATCCCATCGCTTTATACTGCCCTCACCACAACCAATGCAGTTTAAGTGGCCATCATGCCTCCACCTCGACGATTAAAATAGCACCATTCTAGAGGTTCTCTCTTGCTTGTCTTCAGTCTATGACCAACGAGGCAACCAGGTGGAACTTGCTCAAACTTAAGTCACCGAATTTCTCCCCTCTGCTCAAAACCCTCCTTTTATGCTTAGGATGTAATCCAGAGTTCTTCAGGACGTCTGCCAGGCACTGCATGACCTGGACCCGTTCACCTCTCTGACTTCACCTCACTGGGCCCGTCATACTGGCCCTCTCCTTATCACTTGAACCCACCAAGAACATTCTTATCTTAGGACTTTTGCACTTGCTGTTTCCTCTGCCTGGAAACTTCTTCCCTCACGTATTTTTATGACTCCCTGCCACACCGTGTTCCAGTCTCTGCTCAAATGTTCTCTCCCCCAAGAAACCCTCTCAGATCTAAGAGAGCACTCTCACCACCGTCTAACCTCTTATCCTGCTTTAGTTTTCTTCATAGCTCACATAGCTAACAAGTGAAGAATGTTGGGAAATCAAAACCTAGACTGCATAAGGATTTTCATGGAAAACCATTGACGTGTAATATCATTTAAGCAAGGGTGTCACATTATAAGGATCTCCTTCTTTTAAGATCACTTCTGCAGTGTGAAGTAGTGATTGGATTGAGTAAAGACCAATTAGGCAATTGTTTCAAGCAGAGTAGTCAAAGTATTGTGTTAGCTAAAAAAGTGCAATGGAGACATGTAGGTTTGTTTGAGAAAAATTAACTTGGCAATGAACTGGCAACATGGACGAGCAAAACGAGGCAGCATGGATATCTCATAGTTTCTCAGCAGAGCACTGACTGTCCAATAGAGGACTCTCAAGAAAGAGAAAATTGGAGGAGAGAATTATTAGTTTGGATTTGGACATTTTGAATTTGAGTTGCATGTAAGATATTAAAGAGAAGATATCTGTAAACAGTTGGATATATGGGTCTGGATCTGGAGATATACATTTAGATTTCACAGGTGTGTTCAAAGTAATTGATGCTTTGGTCATGGATGGTGAGTTGCCTAGAAAGCAATTGCAGACTGAGAAGAGAATGGTCTTTAAAAACTGCAATATTTACAATGCAGTTAGAAGAGAATACGTGAGTGAAGGACGCTAAGAAGGAGCAGCTTCAGAGGCAGACGGAAAACTTGGAAAGAGTTGTTACATGGAAATTGAAGGAAGAGAGTGCCTATAACAGAAGACATAATTGAGAGCAAAAAGTGTTGTTGTGTGATAATAAAAAATTCCAGTTGGATTAACAAACTGGAGATCATGTTAGTAAAATGAAATGAGTGACACTAGGTGAAGTGAATGGAGATGTCAGTGGGAAATAAAGAAAAAGCAACCTCTTTCAAGAAGTTTGGGTACAAAAGAATAACTCATAGCTGGAAAAGTGAAGTAGAGACTTGAGCATGTTTAAGTGTGAATGGGGTTGGGGTGACTCAATAGAGAGGCTGTAATTTGCCAAGGGACAGAGCTGGCTAGAAGGACCAGAAAATAAACCCAGTGAAACAGGATTAATCTAGAACATGCTGTCTGAAGGATAAGGTTCAGGGCCTAGAAGACGAGATATTAAGCAAGAGCAGCACACACTGACAAAGTTAATGGACTTTGGTCCAGGGGTCCAGAACAAGCCATTTATTCTGCTTTTTAGTGTCCTGTAGTGTCGATCAACAAATATCAGGGCATCTACTATACACCAGACATTACACCAAAAATGGTGTAGCAATACAACAAATATCAGGGCATTACTATACACCAAAAATGAATGTGATCTCTAATTTAGCAGACATAAAAATGCTAAGATAACCTCACAACATGGAAGTGGTGCCTTTGTAAAAGAAAGGAAACCCAGGATAAAAAAAATAATTGAAGAAATGGGTAAGAGAACACTAACCCAATATTTAAATTAAGTCCTAAGATGAGAAAAGAAAAATTGCAAGGCAAGCAAATTCTGAAAACATGTTATTGTAAGAAGGTTTCTAATTTTTTATCATCTTAAACAGGTCCCTACTGCATTATGGTAACTAATTTGCTTCTTTAAGAAGTTACCAAGTCTTAGCTTTGTATCAGGCACCAGACTAGGAGCTGGATACATAAGGATAAACCAAACAGAAATGGTTTCTTCTATCATGAAACTCATATTGCAGTTTGAAAGTAGAAAGTAACAAACAAATGCAAATCAACATACAGTTTCCAATAGAACTAAGTGTTCTAAAGAATAAAACAAAATGTTAGGAGAGAGTATAATACAGGAGGTCCTTCAGAATGGGTAGTCAGGGAAAGCTCTTCTGCAGCATGTCAATTTACCTGAAGCCTGAATGGGAGTCAACTTGGTAAAGAGAAGAAGTAAGAACAGGCCAGAATTTGGGAATTTACAATGAAACTGAAAGATATTCTGACCCACAGCTCTGGGAACCCACTGGTGGTCCCTTTAAATTACTCACCATGTTAAATTGACAAGAAACTTCATTTATTTTTTTCTTCTCCATCTTCAGTCTCAAACTCTGTTTAGACAAAATCTTGCCAATGATTTAAAAAGAACAAGAAAATCAGGATGTATCTGATTGCAGCATGTTCAGTCACCACTGCAGTCGTCAAAATGATCACAATTCCCACTGCAGAGATTTTGTTTTCGCTTTCATTTGTTCTTAATCCACCATAACTCAGACTCAAATGGCTGAGACTTTGAGACCAGAACCTCCCATGTTACTATGTCTGAGCCTAAGGGTTGGACTGTCACATCCCACATGCTGACAGTGTGGTTGCCCAGTGGATAGAGGTCAACCATAAACTCTACTTGAGCGGGGAAAGCACATAGGCTCGGTTCACCCCTCCCACCTTATGCAACTCTGATCATACCCCTAACTCATTCCATGTTCTGGCCTTTGGGGGAGAGGCAATAAACGATGGAATTGGGAATTAGGGAGGGAGCAGATAGAAAATTGAAAAGAAAGAAAAAGATATAAGGGCAAGGAGGAGGAAAAAGGGTGGGAGGAAAAAGGTATTCCATAGGAAATTGAACCTACTCACAATAGGGGAAGAAATAATTTAAAAAAAAAATAGACAAATTTTTCATATTCTTTACTCTTTCGAGTACACATGTATACACCTGGGCCCAAAATTCACAAATTGCTGTTTTACAATAGCCCATAAGGTTCTATGCATCTGCCCAAACCCCAAAACAATGAGTCCATGATCCAGGTACATCTGTATATATTAATATTTTAAATTTTTTTTTCAATGACCTAAGCCTAAGACACAATATTGTGCATTCCTTCAGACACACACTGGCATATTCTGCCTTTCTAATGTTCTTAGACACTAACAGAAACTAACAGGTTCAAATCAGTCCACTGGATCGTAAGCCCCAATAGCTGCAGCTCCCACGTTTTCTTCAAGAGGATCTGTTTTGATGTTGTACTTGCAGGAGGAAAAGAAGACAAAGGGAAAGGGAAAGGGAGGAGGGATGGGGGCAGGGAGGAAGGGAAGGCTGGGTGAGGTCTTTGACAAGGAGGCTGAAGGCACAAGTTAAAGATGGGGATGATGTGTGGCCAGCTATGATTTTGATATCAATCAATAGATTGTCATTGGCCTGTTGGTGACAGCTGCTCTATTCACACTGGACACACACCCCAATCCCACACAAGGCCCAGTGTAGTGTTCTAAATGGCAGCTCATTAATTGAGCACCCTTCAGGCACTGTGCTCAATGACACGCTGTTCCAACTCCCACAAAGTTCACCCTCTGGAGGAAAAGAGAAATGGACATTGATCACAACCTTAAAAAAAAACACACAGTTCTATTGAACATACAAATAGAAATGCATACACATTCAAAAACTCTCACTTCTCTGCACCAATTTCCACTTCTTATTACTGGAGAATTAGAAAAGAGTGTCATTCCCTCTGGGTAGACAAGTCCCAGAGGCCCAGGGGATCTACACCCCCATTCATAGAGGTCCTTTTCATTTTTATACACGCTACACATCTAGAACCAAGGGAAAAGGATTTGGGGTTTACTCTGGATTTTGAAGAGATCTGTATGGTATCATCTCTGGATACACTGTCTGTTAATTGACATGGGGAATAAAAAAGGAAAGATAGAGCCTGAATAATCCTTTGTATTTTTTTCCAAAACAACTAATTGAAGGCTCCAAGTGTTAAAAGAATTTTTTGTTAAATGTTTTAAGTGTCTGTCTGGACACCTGTGTATGCTAATGAATATTTCTACTTAATCCAAATGATGGAGTTTTACATACCTCATAAAGAAAAGTTGTTCTATTGTGGTGCTCTATTTTACTAAATCAGTAACATGACATTTCCGGAGGAGCAGCCACAAGTAATTCCACAATGATAAATTTTATAAGACAAAACACTCCGCTCTACAGAGCTGCGAAGTAATTTAAAAGGAAGATAAACAGTTCCGACATTTAGTGGGTAAACAAATGTGGCAGGATAATTTATTGAGATATTAATAATTTGTGATTTTTTTTCCCTGCTCCTATAGGAACATGTAAAAATGGAAAGAAATTGTCTTTCCCAGGGAAGAAGGTAGGCACGGTCTCGATCTGGACTCCTTTTCCCTCTGCTATTCAGTGTCCCATTTTGAAGCCTATGATCAAAGCAGCTGAGCACTCATCCATGAAGAGAGTTGCAGATAGAGAGACCAGAAAAACCTGAATGACCTGGATTGAGGGGGATGGAAGGAGAAGTTTCCCTAAGAAGGCGGAAGGAAGGGGACTGTGGTGATTCTATAAGTGGCAGAGATCAATGCACCAAATGCTCACTGAATCCCAACATATGGCCGGACCAGAAGGATCCTGGAGAGGTGGGCCCAGGTTTCCTTGAATAGTTTCATAGGAACTGCCTCGGTCATCAGTAATCAATGTTGCAATTCCAGCCTCATTCCCAATGTTACCCTCAGTCATGAGAACTCTAAACCTGCACTAGTTCAGACTTCACTCTCCAGCGGTACATTCTGCTAAACAACCTTAAGTTAAATTGTAAAGATTGGTCACAAATTCTTTGCATCTCTTCCCATAAAGAGGTGGAGTCTGTATTTCTCCATCCCTGAATCTGGCCTTACCCATGTGATTTTTTGTGGCTAATGGAACACTAGTAGAAACTTGAAAAGTGCCTGCGCATTTGGGCTTGTCTTCTCTTGCTGCTTCTGGAACACAGTCCCCAAGGGCAGAAGCCAGGGAATGCCTGCCAGACGCTGGACGAACATAACCCAGTGGCCCACACTGCCAGAGCCAACCCCCAGACATGTGAGTGAGGCCATCTGGGACCAAGAGCCTCCCAGGTGACTCGACCTCAGGTGACCCAATTGTGCAAGCACATGAATGAGGTCATTTAAAGACCGATAGATGAATCATCCAGCGGAGCCAAGGCCAAGCTGGCAATCCATGGAACCAGAAGATAAGTTTTGGGGCAGTATGTTGTTCAGCAGTAACTGATAACAAGTTTTAACAAAGTAATGTTCTAAGTACCCTTCTACTCCAATAACATTACTTAACTCATGCTATGCCTCTTCTCCAACTGCTACAACAGGAGCAATGCAGAAGCCCAAGTACCAAACTAAGCAGGTCTTTCTTAAAATTGACAGCTTTTTCAAGTCACAGTATGCTTTGGGTACAGGTTTTCCTTCAGAGTTGGGCGAGAGCCTGTGTCAATGTTTACAACTCCACACCCAGGACACTGACCCCCTTCTCCCTTTCTCACCCTGAACTGTCTTCATCCCATTAGCCCTGTCAATATTCTCACCTGTGATAACTTTGTTTCTATGGCTTGTCCAGAAAATAGGCCTTGAACAGAGTCACACTGGTCTACCTCAATAGTTTCCTCTTAACTCTGGGTCTCAGGGTGTTATGAGTTAATATGCCCTTAGTTGGAAAGAGGTTCTTACAAGTGTAATTAGTAAAGATGTGGTCATAGTAAAGTGAGCCCTAATCCAATATGACCGGTTTCCATATAAAAGGGGGAAATTTGGACACCGACACACACAGGGAGGACACAATGTGAAGATGAAGTCAGAGATTAGGGTGGTACTCCCATAAGCCAAGGAACCAGAAGCTAGGAGAGAGACATGAAACACGGCCTTCCCTGGAGCCTCAGAGGGAGCACGGCCCTGCCGACATCTTGATCTCGGACTTCCGTCCTCCAGACTGTGAGACAATACATTTCTGTTGTTCAGACACCTGGCTTGTGGACTTTGTTACAGCAGCCCTAGCAAACTAATACATAGAAATAAGGTGCTAGGGGTCCCGGTTCCTTACCACCTACAAAAACCTTGATTTCTGTATCTGAACTGCCACAGTCTCTCCTCCAGCTTCTTGGTTTGCTAAGCAATGTGCAAGATAAAAGGCTCTGTCAAACACTCTCCTCAGCTCAATGGCTATGGACTAGCCTCACACATAAGGTCCTCCTCCGGTAAAAAAGTAATGCTATTATCATAAACCTGGAAGACATATGCTAAGTGACATGAGTCAGTCTCAGAAGGAGAAATACTGTACTCGTATGATTCCACTTATAAGCCGTCTCTAAAATAGTCAAACTCAAAGACGCAGAGAATAGAATGGTAGGTGCCAGGGGCTGGGGAAAGGGGGAAGTGGGGAGCTGCTCAGTAGGTATAAAGTTACAGTTACACAAGGCGGGCAAGTTCTGGAGACCTGCTGTACGACAGAATGCCTACCGTTTACAGTATTGTGCATTTAAAAACTTCTGGAGAAGGTAGATCTCATGTGAAATGTTTTCATGAAAAGGGGGATGCAGGAAAATTTTGGAGCTGATGGATATATTTAATACTTTAATTGTGATGATACTATCACAGATGTATGCATAAACTTATCAAATCAAATGCATTAAACATGCAGGGGTTTTTGTGTATCAATTATACCTCAATAAGCTGTTTTTAGAAAAAAGTAATTCTGCTCCAAGGTAACCAAAGGTCATTATAAGTTTGCCATTTTAACGACACATTTTTAAATTCTGGAAGCTATGGAGAAACAAATCTTACATATGCATTTAATTATGACAAATGTGAATGCTACTTTTGACAAATCCGAATTTCTCTCAGCAAATTATTTCTTGTTTCAGCCCTTGCTTACACCATGTACATATTGTATCTGAAATACCTCCCTACGAAACAAGAAAGAATATAAATGAATTAATTAAGGACTTGACTCAAGAAGATAGGAAAAAACAAAGCAAACCAAGGCAAAGTATAAGGAAGAAAATCATAAAACCAAGGTGTTTGCCTTGCAAGAGAGAGTCCTGGAGAAGTATGGACAGAAATTTAGTTTTTACATGTAGATACCCAATAGTTCACCCATAGCTCATTGATGCTCTGTTCATTTTTTTAAGTGTTTTTTTTTGTCTCTGTTTTATTTTTGACTAGTTTCTATTAATCTGTCCAACATCACTAGTATTTTCTGAAATGAGTGTTATGTTAATCCCACCTAGTATTTTTTCTTTCAAAGACTGAAATTTTTATCTCTAGGTATTCGAAACTCTTTTATATTTTACATGTCTCTCTATTTAATGTGTTCAGTCTTTCCTTTAGCTATGTGAACATATGGAATACAGTTCCAACTGTTTAAGGTCTTTTTCTGCTAAATTTAATATCTATGTCAGTTCTGAATCGGTTTCAGTTCATTGATTTTTTTCCTTCTCATGATGGGTCCTATTTTTTTGCTTGTTTGCATTATGAATTTACAATTTAATCATATCTATGTAAAAGGATATTCACTGAATCATTATCTATAGCAGTAAAAAATGGAAACTACATGTATCAATCAATAATGGATTCATTAAGTTATAAAAGTGAAAAATTGATATGATGAACTATTAGAAAATGAGAATGAGAAGGAGGCGGTTCAGTTTGAAAATATGGAGATGTCCCCTAAATATAGATTACAAAAGGCAAGTTTCAAACCACAGGCAATAAAAATGTAACGGGTACATATTATACTGGTGTGTGCACATTTTTCTATTAGAATGAAGAAAATTATAGTTACTTTAAAGGATAGGATGGTTAGGGATTCAGAGCAGGGTGGGAAGTGTTTACTCGTTGTTTTCATTGAGTGTTAGCATTGTCTAACTATGTGCATGGTATTCTTTTTACTTTATCTTTTGTTAGTTTGTTTTGCTCTTTAAGTTAATGGTGGTTTTCTGAAAGAAAATAAAAATGGACTAATGGGCCACTTCTATTTTCTTCCTATTTCTTTTCTAAATGTAAATAAAGAATAAACAAAATAATTACCAGTAATAGACATAGATCCAGATTCCATGGGGCTGACATTTAAACAATCTGGGTAGCTTTCTGTAAGAGAAAAAACCAACAACATAAATATACCTTACTTTTGAACACATTGCTAGGGCTCCTCTGTTGGAAAGAGCTGTGCAAGTGAGGGCTTTAGAGGCTCTGATCCAATAGATTTCTGATAAATCTGCAAATATCTATAGAACCATGCATCTTAGTAGAATCTCTGAGAGGGTAGCTAAGCTTTTGTAAAGAAAAGAAAGAAAGGAAATTAGGAAGAGAGCAAAGGATAAAGGATCCTAAATATGATTTCCTGAGTGCTTTCTAATGTAGGCACTGTCATGTATTTATGTCATTTTCACAACACCCTCTGAATGATAATAAAAAATGCTTTATCGCGCATGGTATGTACCAAATACATGAGGTACATCCCACGAAGTAGGTAGTATTATCATCATTATTATGCTCATTGTAATACAGGAAAACTGCATCATGAAGGAGTTACAATTTGCCCACGCTGGTCAGTGGCAAAACTACAATCGTACCTAGTTAGTATAGCTGTAGAACCTGTGACCTTAATAAGGTGGCTTACATGGCCCTATGCTACATTATTCAGCTACCTTGGAACCACTGGATGCCCATTACAGAAAAGCATATTTAATTCAATATATGAAAAAGACTTCTAGGAAAATACTCCAAAAAATGAAAGAGGCTCCCTTATGAGGTAGTGAGTTCCCTGACACAAGTGTTCAACAAACATTAGATAATCCCTTGACAAGGAGAATCACGCTATTTACAATAACACTTGCCATGTCCACTCCACTATCCCTAACTCCCTTCCCTATTTCATTTTTTCCACAACACATGTCACTTTCTACTATATTTCATAATTTAATTATGATTGTGTTTTGTTTATCAGTCTTCTTCCACTAGAATGTAAGTTCCACAAGGGCAAGGTTTTATTCATTATTGTACCTCAGTGCCTAGAACATGTTGAATGAATCAATCCATTGAATAGGAGGTTGAAGTATGTGAGCTCTAAGGTCCCCGCAGTGCTCATATAAAATATTGGTGAGCCTATATTTGGGGACTTCCTTCTTTTCACTCCTCCTGTTCCCTACACCTACACAAGGAAATCATTCACCTGATGTTCACTTCCCATAAGTGTTGGAAGGGAATGGGTGTCCTTTATCTTGTGTCTGAGGCAAGCACCGCACATCCCGCTAAACTTGGCCAGCCCATGGTCTGCTGGCAAGGATTGCTATAGCCATGATTTACTATTAAATTGTAATCACAGCCTGCTCCTGCAATCAAGAACCTTGATTAAGTCCATTCACAGTCCTGAAAGGTCAGAAATGAGGCTATGGAAAGAGCAGAGAAATCAGAGGGTACCAATCATTCATAGCTCCATAACTTGTCCTGAGCGACTATTTCATTTCTCATTGCCCCTAAGAGATTACATGCCAGGATTCTCACTCTCCTGTCATGTGCCTTTCCTCTCAGAGATTTTCCTGCTGCCAACCACTGTTCCCAGAGGAGAAGCTATTGCCAAGAGAGGTTCCAATACAGAAAAGCAAGTCAAGTGAAGAGTGTACCTGCTCAGGCCAAAGGGAGTCCTCAGTTAAACAACTTAGTGATGACATAAAGAGAGGAAATCAACAGTGTTCGGGCCACCACCAATGACTTTGTGTCTTTCCAACTACTGGGGCATGCTTTCCCCAGCAAATCAAAGCATTGCTCTCAGCTCCTTTGCAGGACTTTGACTGTTCTTCGAAGCAGCTGTCTGACAGTGTCTTGATGAGGAAGCCAAGTATGTAGTTCTCCATTCCCTCTTTGGTCTCTTCTATGAGCCTAACACTATCTGGGATATTTTAGTTTTGAACCTCACTAAGAAGACTAAAGTTGGGGCGGCTGGTTAGCTCAGTTGGTTAGAGCGCAGTGCTCTTAACAAGGCTGCTGGTTCAATCCCCACATGGGCCAGTGTGAGCTGCGCCCTCCACAACTAGATTGAAAACAACTACTTGACTTGGAGCTGATGGGTCCTGGAAAAACACAAATAAATAAAAGATTTAAAAAAAAAGAAAGAAAGAAAGAAAAGAAAACTAAAGTTGCCCTGGCTGAAGTCATTACATCGTAAATGTTTGCTTATTATTCAGAGTTTTTTTGTGACCTAACCAGTTCTCATCAAGTTCATACCATCCACAAAGCAATCTGAGGATAGCGTGCCTTGAAATAAATGTAGAACCTTGGGCAAAGCAGTGCTTTAAGCGAGAGTCCCCTCCCCCCAACATGGTTATGGGCCTTAGAGGTGGCTGAACTCCATCTGATGAGAATCCAGAAAGTCTTTAGGGAAAAATAACTTTGAAGATAAGCCTAAAAGAAGGAGAATATTTCAACAGGTGAAGTTGGAGTGTGAATATGTAATGTTCATGTAAACTACTCAAACATTCACACCTTTAAATTTTCCACTGAAATGTGTTGGGCTTAATTAATTCAGTCTAAACCTCTCATTTGCCTCTTTTCTCTCTGCGTAAGTTATAGTGAAATGGGAACAGTGTGTTCCTGCTTCCTCCCACAGGTTTGGAGAAGTGGAATGCCTGCGAACAGAAGGGCTATATTGAGAGGTTCGTCACCAACTGCATTCTTGACATGTGGCCCTGATTGTGGAATGCTGCTCTTCAGTCTCAGAAAATAGGGCTGCAGCAGTCTGATGTTTTTAAACCAAAATGTGTTTAAGCCAAATAAGTTTTGCGACATTGCTCAGGCAGGACACTCTTCTATTTACATGAGTACAAAAGGCATCATTTTTTATTAACTGCAGCTCCTTGTCCCCGAAGCCAGCTCACACACAGCATCGGTTTGAGTCATGTCTTACTCCATATTCAGTTTCCCGGCAAGGTCAAAGCCAGTGCCCTATGACAGACAATAAGAGTCTGCGATTGAGCTGTTTGGGGACCCAGCCTCCTGCCCTAACTTCTGCACTTTCCTCAGTGCCTACCTCTCATCAGGATGATGCAGGAAAGGCAAAATGATGCCTGTGTTCTCTGTGCATTCTTTCATTAGCTCTGCAATTAGAGCATCAATATTGACAATTGAACAACTGTTCATGGCCCTTGTTGCTTTGTTTGAAATCAAGATAACTCTGATAACAACATCAGGCCTAGAACATACTACCGGTACTAAAAACAAATGCATTTTGCAATGTCTCTGCTATTTTCAACATGAGGACACCCAAGGGTTTGTCAACATATTTTTAGGGAGCTGCAAGTTCTGATTTTTTTTTTTAGTATTTTTTTTCAATGTTTATATTAATATAAATATAACCTCTGGATAATCACCTTATAACCAATTACCTCCCCACATTTCATCGCTCATGTATACACTTATGTTTAGAGTTATGCTGGAGACAAGTAGAACCATCTAAACCAATGAGAAAAGAGGTGAGATTAATCCCATAAATGAAGCATTATCACTAAATGAGAACAAATTAATGCTAACTTGACCCATTATACAAATGAAGGTTTGTCACAGTTTAAGTAGGAAAAAGTGGTGGAAAAATTAATTAACTCCACAGCTCATAGGGGTGTAGGCACAGCAAACATCTTACCATATTCAGGTTGTGAATAGCAGTTTAGTTTTAACTAAACACAAAGAATGACAACATATCCCACATCCAATTAATGTTGTCAACTTAGTTTTTAAATTTTATTTGTATTAATATATGAATTTGATTACAATGAGTCATTTTCTAAGAGCTCGAAATATAAGAACTTTTATTCTAGTTTTATATTTATATGTGTTTAGGTAAAACAATATAAAAATAATTTAAGTCAAAAATAAAAATATCAAAAATTGTATTATTCTTTTGCTTAAATTTGAGAAATAGTGAAGCATACCAAATCCTTTCCATTTGCCTAAAATGTGGGTCTAGTGAATAGTGAAGAGTTCAGATAATGAAAGGAAACATGTTCAAGGAGCTATGAGTTCAAATCCCACTACGCCACTTGAATGCTGAGGGTCCTTGAACAAGCCGGTTTCTCCTCTCTGGGCCTCAGTTTTATCATCCGTGAAATAAGAAGATGATTTTTTTCAGGCTCCTTCCAACTCTGAAATATGATGGTTCTATTTGTCTTTTATTCTAAAGATGTTAGCTGGCAGTCTGGCTCACAGAAGCTTGCCCTCTGCTAGCCGTAGCCTATTACTGCAACCCTGACAGCCACCAAATGTAAAGGTGGCTAGACTGGCTGGGCTTCTGAAAAAAAGTTGGGCAGGCCTAGTTTGCTTCTCTTTTCCATCCCTTTTCTCTTATTGGCTCCCGTCTCAGATTCTTCTGTTGAAGTCAGTGAATACTGGAGATGTCCTTCATAGGTGGCCTCATCTCCACCCTCTTCTTAGAAAAGAGCCTTGCCAAGTATTATCTATCACCTACAACAATTAGGTTTATACCATGAAATCCCACCCCTCACCTCACTACAGCTGACTGGTAAGTCACGGGCAGCTAATCTTTAAATTATTCAGCAGCCCATGGGGTGACCTGGAGAGAAAAGAAGAGCTGGATGGTATAAATTCTTGGATCTGAATTGATTAAACCTTAAGCTAAAGTGTTGTGGTAGTCCACTTCCAAGATGTCCCCAGTGATCTTCATTTCCCAACATTCATGCCCTTGTGTCACCCCCTCTCACAATGAATAAGTCTGATCTGTGTCACCAACAGGATGCTGCAGAAATGACAATGTGTGACATCTGTGATTGGTCATTAAAAGAGAGAGACTTCCATCTTGCTTGCACTTAGATCACTCCCTCTGGGTGAAGCCGCTATGACTTGAGGACACTCAGGCAGCCTGTGGAGAATTCCACACGCTGAGGAGCCCAGGCCTCCTACCAACAGCCACATGAGTCAGCTATATTGGAGGAGGATCCTCTGGCCGTAGTCAAGTCTTAAGATGACTGCAGTTCTGGTCAATGTCCAGTCAATGTCATCTTCAAGAGTGACCTGAGTTAGAAACACCCAGCTAACTAACCTGCCCTGAATTCCTGACCAATGAAAACTGTGTGAAATAATAAGTGTTTATTGCTTGAAGCTACTAAGTTATGAGGGAATTATTTACACAGCAATTTATATCTAATATGAGACACAAAGCTCTAAAGGCATCTTTTATGGCAACTGGGAAAGATTTGGGGCCTCAAGGACTCCTGAGATTATGCCCCACCATGTACGCAGTAAGAAGGGTCTAGAAGTTCTCACAGAAGAGTTACAAAAGCTAATATGATTAGGAAGTGTACAATAGTAATTCTCTGACCAAATGAGTAAATAAACACAATGTAGAATCATGGCATAAGAAATGAGTCAAGGAAAACACACAATTTAAATCCATATGTAAAATGACTTGACAGTCTTGGCATTAGCGTACAAAGGCAAAAGTAACACAACTGGAATGAATGTGTCTGTGTTCGTGCATGCATTCAGAGGGTGGGGGGATGTTCACGTAAGTTGGGGTGTAAGAAAAGGATGACTATAGAAACCAAGACTGAGAGAGATGGAGCCAGGGAAATTGCCAACACTGTAGGGCCAGTCCCTGCATAGGATAACCAGAGTCCGTCCCACTGTGTCCCAAGAAGCAGTGACAAACCTGCTTGCTTAGAGCAGATATCAGTATCTAGGAAGGTTTTACCTGAATGGGGAGACACCACAATAGCTGGTCAGATCTTAGGCAATCAGTCCATCAACATACCATCTAGTTAGTTCTTGGAACAACAGAAAGCAGAGCACAGCTGGGGAAATGTTAAGGCTCTCTTCTCCAACACAAGTGGGGTTTAGGAAAGAAAGTGGCTCAGGAGAGAAACTGAAGCAATGTAGGATTGGATCATCTCAACAGGACTAAAAGGAAGGCTGGGACTCAATCGACATGTACGCATACGTGTCCCTGGCTTAGCCAAACACAGCAGGTACCGAGAGACATCTAAATCCTGATCCCCGGAAGTTCTAGGCTGGTTGCAAAACTGGGTGGGGGTGGGAAGAAAAGCACTGACAGAAACTGTAAACAAATAGAAGGGGTTTCATCTGATGTTTCCTGGAAAGCTATTCTTGTTGTGGCCACTCTGTAGAATCAGATGGACCCTCATCCAAAATTTGGTTGGATATCAAGACGGATAATGCAACACACATACCAAGAGAGTACAAAAAGTTTTATTACTCACATTTTGAGGCTTTCTGCGAAGGGCAGGATAGGATTCCCGAGGTGATCCAACAATGGCCTGAGACAACAGGGAAAGAAGACTGGGTTTTTATCGTGGTAAGAGGGTGAGGCTGGGTGAGGGTTACCCTGTCCTGGTTTGAGTCTCCTGTCAGCGCCAAAGGAAGGAGCACCCAAGGTTTCTTATCAGCCTGCCTCGATGTGGGACACAAGGGGAAGAGGGGGGTGAGGCTGAAAAGCTGCTGGCAGCCAAGCATTAAGAAATAGAGTCAGATTCTTTACTACAATTCTTAACAACACTTTGCATTAATGTGTCACCATTTACATTTTTCAAAGAATTTTCATGGTTTTTGCAGTAGTTTTTATTTAAATGAAATCAATTTAAGTAACTAACCAGGGAAACTCAATCAACTTTCCTATAAAAATGCATTTTATTTGATATTACCTTGCTATACATTTTTTTAAAAACCCAGTTAGATGTCATAGAATCCATAGAATTACAGAGGTACACAATATATCATGAATCTGATATTTTATGATCAATTTTCTAGTAATATCAGAAAAACAAATAGTAATTTGATTATCTTTGCTATAGTCAACTAAAGCAGATGGTGGCTTAGTCACAGTGTGTGATGAAGCATTGCTAACCCAAAAGGTGAATAAAGAATATGCGGAGAATATTGTTTTTATGCTGTACCAGGAAGATAGCAGCCACTATCAAAGCCATAATCAAACATAAAAATTAACATTCAAATTGTGCTTTATAGTTTAAAATCTGATTTATATTGCTTATTGGCCATCTCGCTATATTAGAATGCAAGCCATGTGAGAGATCTTATTTTCTTTTTTTTTATTTAAAGATTTTTTTTATTGGGGAAGGGGACCAGGAATTTATTGGGGAACAGTGTGTACTTCCAGGACTTTTTTCCAAGTCAAGTTGTTGTCCTTTTAATCTTAGTTGTGGAGGGCACAGCTCAGCTCCAGGTCCAGTTGCCATTGCTAGTTGCAGGGGGCACAGCCCACCATCCCTTGGATGGGAGTCGAACTGGCAAACTTGTGGTTGAGAGGATGCGCTCCAACCAACTGAACCATCCGGAAACTCAGCAGCAGCTCAGCTCAAGGTGCCATGTTTAATCTTAGTTGCAGGGGGCGCTGCCCACCATCCCTTGCGGGACTCGAGGAATTGAACTGGCAACCTTGTGGTTGTGAACCCACTGGCCCATGTGAGAATCGAACCGGCAGCCTTCAGAGTTAGGAGCATGGAGCTGTAACCGCCTGAGCCACCGGGCCGGCCCCGAGAGATCTTATTTCTGCCTTCCTTTCTACTGTACATTCAGGGCAACAAACAGTGTCTGGCACATAGCAGGCACTAATTAATTAATTAATTAATTAATTAATTAATATGTGATCCAAAAAGATTAAAGAGAGCCAGAGTTTGAACCCACATCTCTTCTTGATATTAAAACTTAAATTCTTAACCATTGCACTAACTAAAACAAGAGTTGAACCCTTGGCCAAGAAAGAACCTATCCTAACCATTCCACATAACAAAAAGATGCTGGAAATGACTCTTAGAGGACCATTCTGCTGGGATGCTCTAGGTTATCAAGGGCAAACAGCCATTGCTCATGACTTCTCACAGGCAGGCGTGATCCCAGTACAAGATTTCAGCCACCATATTAAGTCAAATGCTAATATGAATAATCACATTTACAACAATAACTGCTAGTTGGATATAACATAGATAACTACTGCTGGATATAACATAGAAAAAAATCACTTCAGTTGGATAAAATATTCACATTTTAAAATTCTTCATGAATAAGCCAGACAGAAAAAGACAAATACTTAATGAACTCACTTATATGTGGAATCTAAGGAAGCCAAACTCATAGAAACAAAGACTAGAATGGTGGTTGCCAGGGCTAGGGGTTGGGGGAAATGGGGAGGTGTTGGTCAAAGGTACAAATTTCTAGTTGTAAGATGAATAAGTTTTTGGGATGTAATGTACAGCATGGTGACGACAGTTAACAATACTGTATTGGATACTTGAAATTTGCTAAGAAAGTAGATTTTAAGTGTTCTCACCACACACTTAGATGGTAACCATGAGAGGTGATTGATGGATGTGTTAACTCACTTTATGTGGTAATCATTTCACAATGTGTACATGTATCAAATCATTACATTGTATTTACACAATCTCATATATCAATAAAGTTGGAGGAAGATATTTTAATAAATAAATGAAATGAAAAATATGTATAGTAAAATTTAACTAAATAAAAGGAATGTAGGTATAGATATATGCATAGAAGATATCTAAAAGAACACAGCAAAGTTTTATTCAATGGCTATGCTTAGGAAATGAAGATCTGAAAGGGTACCAGGAGACAGGAATAAGTATAGAACATACTGAAGACTTTTGCTTTTTACTTGATATGAATTGATTTGATTTCTTTTATATAAACATGGGATTTTTTTTAATTTGTCATGAGTACAATGTAACACAATGGTTTACCTTACATATAATAAGTATTCAATACACATTAGTTAATGATGTTGAAAGCATCCTACTACGGCCACCCATGCTAGATTTGCCTTAACACCCATCCACATATATATATTGATATGAATATATGTTTACACTTATATTTCTATAATTAAATTTATATAAACATTCATACTTATTTTAGAATTCTGTATCTCACACCAATAACTCTTTATCAGCATGATTTCTAAAACTGGCATGAACTTAAAATCTGTTATTGAAAAAACAGGACATAAGTGTTAGTAAGGATATGGAGAAATTGTGCACGCTGATCGGAATGTAAAATGATGTAACCACTATGGAAAACAGTATGGCTGTTCTTCAAAAACATTAAAAATAGGATTACCATATGATCCAACAATCCCACATCTGGGTATACACCGAAATTTAAGTAGCGTCTCAAAGAGACGTTTGTATACCCATGTTCATAGCAGCATTATTCACAATAGCCAAATGTCCACTGACAGCTAAATAGACAAATAAAAGCTGGTATATACATAAGAAGATGTATTATTCAGCCTTACAAAGGAAGGAAATCCTAATACATGGATGAATTTGAAGACATTATGATAAGTGAAATAAGCGAGTGACAAAATGACAAATGCTGTCTGATTCCACTAATATGAGATATCTAAAGTAATCAAACTCATAGAAACAAAAAGTAGAATGATGGTTGCTGAGGGGAAGGAGAAATGGAGAGTTGTTTAATGGGTATAGAGTTGCACTTTTGCAAGATGAGAAAAGTTCTGAAGATGTTTCACAACAACGTAAATATACTTAACATTACTAAATTACACACTTAAAAATGGTTAAAATGGTAAACTTTGGTCAGATGCAGCACAAGGTCAGATGTGACCATGGGCAAACGTGGATTTCTGCTGAGTTGCACAACATTGAACTAGAACTTCTTACACCCCACGTGAGAGTCAGAATTAGCCCCAGGTTTCAAACAATTGCCTGCATCTTTTCATTCATCCAATCTGTCACCAAATATTTATTGACACTACTGTACTCCAGGCAGTGGGCTGAGTACTGAGTCCTAGGGATATGAAGATGAATAAAACACAGTGCCAGCCTTCACGGAGCTCATGTCTAACGGAGGAAATAGGTAATTACAAATCATTAGTTTAAAAATTAATAAAGTTAAGTGTAATGACAACATGCACAAGGCTTTGCGGGTGTCCTGTGACCATCAGCTAACTGAGGCAGGTAGGTGGACCAGGCAGGCAAAATGTTGGTGTTCTGTGGAACCCCCCAAAACTGGTTGTCTTTCACACTGATATCCTTTAAATAGTAATTTGCTCAACCATGTTTCAGTGAAGTCCCAAAGAAACAGATGTTGTCTTAATGAAGTTGTGTACAAAATCAGATATACCAGTTTACTTCCATTGGCTGAATTGGAGGAAAACGTTTCAAATCTTTTTTGTAGTTTTGAATCGAATTTCAATACCTTTTGTAATTTTTGAAATAAGACCACCTTTTTTCAAGGAATATAAAAGTATTTAAACTTTAGATAATAAAATGAGTGACTTGTGCCCAGTAAATAGCACAATGCCATGCATTATTTTGTCAATTGCATACACAGGCCACAAATACCAAACAAGGCTAGGTTGGGACTGGTAAAAGTGCTTCCTTCTCATTTAGGAATGCTGTTTCCTTTGATGGGAGTGGAACCGATGCACGGTTCACCAGTTAATACATACCTGGAAACCTGAGTTGACTGGCACAATTTCTACTTTTTTCCAGAGTTATTTTTGCAGGCCGTATTGACTGGGCCCTGGGCAACAACCTGGCTGATCTACTTGGAATCTTTCCATGTCTTCTTTGAGCCTCAGTTTTGCTTTTCTTTTTTGCCTATAAGATGGTTTAATAATCAGCTCAAAGGATTGTTATGAGAACAAAGTACAGTTTGTACCAGTTTTTAAGTTTTAATATCCTAACACCTTTAGGCTTGAAACTTAGTCAGTACTCAAAATCCTTCTAGTTTTAGGGCTCATCCTTCTCTTACCTTCCTTCAGCCCTTCCCCCACGTATTAATTCAACATTTCTTCATCAGATATTTATTAACTGGTTACTAAGTCTCAGGTACCGTTCTAGGCTCTAGGGATACCAATGGAGGTGGGGGGCCAGGGGATAACAGACGAGGGTCTTTGCCCTGTTGAAGCTTTTGGAAAGAAAAAAAAAGTATATGGGGAATTCCACTGGTGGCCAGGTGGTGAAGAGAGGCCTCACAGAGGAGATGAAATTTCAGCAAATACTTGAAAAGGTTGAGGAAGTGAGTCAAGCTGTAGCTGGGGCAATGGAATCCCAATTTGCATTCCAGCTGATGCCAACACTCTGAGGCTGGAGCCAACCTGGTATATTCAAGAAGCAGAATCAATGAGGGGACAAGAGCAGGGGGAGATGATGCCAGAAACGTGGAAATATTGCAGACACATAGCCGCGCCCTTCAACCTAGTCTCATCTGTGGTATTGCAATCAGAAGAGCCAGAGTTTTGGAATCAGAGAGACCTCCAGCAGAATTCCTTCTCCACCTTTCCCCAGCTCTGTAACTTTGGGAAGTGGTTCCCTCGGTCGATGAAATAAGCACTTTATGCAGGTCATTTCGATTAATCCTCAAAATGCTCTGTGAACTAGGGACTAGTGTTTCCACTTTAAAGGTTAGAAAGGGAGGTTTGCAGTTTAGAGAGGATTCAGTAACTTTCTGAGAACTGTCAGCGTGAGAAATTATAGAATCGGGGTGTGAACTCCAGTGATCAGATCCCAGAGCCTGTGTCCTTCCTCACTGCCCAGTGCTGTGCTCTATGTGTGTCAGTCTGGCACATAGTAAGTGTTCAGTAAATGTCATGCCTTTCTCCCTCACTACCATGACGGAGTTCCCTGGGGTTGTCTGCCTTCTTGGCAGGCCTCTGAGTGCTGTCTGCTCCTAGGTACCTCCTTTCCCATGAGGACCCTCTTATTCTGCAGTACTGAACGCCCGTCATTGTCACTGCGATGTGGTCTAGGGCAAGTCACATCCTCACTTATAAACTGGGTTTGATGATGATGCCTGCTTGCTCTAAGGATAGACATGGAGGAAAGAATCCCTGGAAGGCATTTCTCACAGAGCCTCCCAGCGCCTAAGAGGCATTTGACAGTAGTTTTGGTTTGTTTGTTTGTTTGTTTGTTTGTTTGTTTGTTTGTTTGTTATTTTATTAGCTTCAGGTATAAAAAATAGTGTAATAGTTAGACATTTTACACCTCACAAAGTGATAACCCCTCTCCCCCAATCTACTACCCCTCTGCCATCCTATATAGCTGTTACAATTCCACTGACTCTGTTCCTTGTGATGTACTCCAGATCCCATAACTAGACAAATGATAGATAGAGAGAGAGATAGATAGGTAGATAGGTAGGTAGGTAGGTAGATAGATAGATAGATAGATAGATAGATAGATAGATAGATAGATAGATAGAGATATATAAATATATAGATATATAGATATTTGATAATAGTTGACATTCATTATTATTCAGCTTTAGCTTTAGGTGTGCACTGTAGTGGTCAGGCATCTACACCATCCATGAAGTGGTCTCCCTAATAAGACATGTGTCCATCTGACACCCTACAAAATCTTTACAACATGATTGATTATATTCCCCAAACTGTCTTTCATATCCCCGCGGCAATACTGTGACTACTAATTTGTACTTTCTAATCCCTTTACCTTCTCCCCCATCCCCCTCCCATCTAGCAGCCATCAGTTTTTTCTCTATATCTCTGAGTCTATTTCTGTTTAGTTTGCTTGTTTATATAAGTAAGATCATATGGTGTTTGCCTTTCTCCATTTTACGTATTTCACTTCGCATAATGTTCTCTATGTCCATCCATGTTGTTGCAAGACAGGACAAGAAGGACATTTCTCTAAAGAGGACATAAAGATGGCAAACAGACATGTGAAAAACTAATCAACATCACTAATCATTAAAGAAATGCAAATATAAACCACAATGAGATACCACCTCACTCCGGTCATAATGGCTGCTGTCATCAATAAATCAACAAACAACAAGTGCTGGTGAGGATGTGGAGAAAAGGGAACCGTCATGCACTGTTGGTGGGATTGCAGATTGGTGCAGCCACTATGGAAACAGTATGGAGGTATCTCAAAAAATTGAAGATGGATTACCTTATGACCCAGCAAATCCACTTCTGGGTATCTATCCGGAGAAATCCAAAACACTAATTCGAAAAAATATATGCACCCCTATGTTTATAGCAATGCTATTCACAATAGCCAAGACATGGGAACAACTGAAATACCCATTGGTAGACAACTGGATAAAGAAACTGTGGTACATTTATACAATGGAATATTACTCAGCCATAAAGAAGAATGAAATCTTGGCACTAGTTTTTGTCACCCCTTCTGGAAACTGATTATTACCTTCCTGGCTGGTTTCCCACCAGCATTTGATTGAGCCAGCCCCACTCCAAAGGAAGTGATGGAGGGTTTTTTACCCTTGGTAGTCTCCTCAGAAATCTTTCTCATTGCTGGCCATGGCACCTGATATGACAAATATCTGTGGTTTTTTTTAACAAACCTGTATATTTTAACCTTTTATTCTTTTTTAAATTCTAATCCTTTTAATATTTTAGCTACAAATGTAAGAAAAGGGCAACCAGCTCCACTGGGGACAATGTAGATTGTTTATATACCTACAGTTTTCCTAGAATTCATATACTGGAAATAAAAGTTTACGAATCGTTACAATTTAGAACACATTTCCTATTTAGAAAGATTAGTACAAACCGGGTGCTGCATAGCTCCAGGAGGTATCATTCACGTGTTAGTACAGGTGGAGCTGTGCAGCTGGGTGACCCTAGGTACAAAGAAGGACACGCTGAGCCCCCATTCCCCAGCTGCTGTGTGTGTCAGCTGCTACCTTCTCTGGAAAATTGTCCTCACCAAGGAAAACCTCAGTCAGCCGGGCCCAGGCGGCCAAGGAGAGGACAAAATACATAACATATAGAAACATTTGGTGAATGTCAGCAATTCTCTCTCCAGCGGTGGTGGTGGTGTTTCATCACTGGCTGACCTGGGACATGAAGCCATGGCTCCCAGCCCTAATAGCCCTCTTGCACTAGATGACATTGTCTGTCTCATCCAGCTCAGTCTCAAGTCTATAATTTTGATGCACCCAACCTCTAAATAAAAATTCAGATCTGTCTTCCTAAGTTGGCATTCATTCCAGGATGAACAAAAGTTATGAGTCATGGGAAAAGAAGGCCAAGAAGAGGCTCAGATTTCCAAATCTAAACCTCAGAAAACTAGCAGCAAAATGTTTTCTTTGGAGAACCCACATCCATGCCCTGAAAAAAAAAAAAATCTCAAATTTCAACACTCAAAGCTAACATATTAAAATAGCTAGATTGGACTGTGTATATTGCAGTTATGATAAATTTCACAATGATTTAACAGAATTTTAAACAATTCACATTTTGAACTATGTCAATAACTCTGAAGATGGAATAGCAGCATAGCAATGTGCATTCCATTTATGTATCCATACGTCTTTGTTTCTTTAAAAGAAGGCTCACAAAAGGATTTAATTCAGAACCAGTTGAAGTTATTTAATTCAACTGTACTTGGATGCCTTAATTTTCAGCAAATTGGCCATTTTCTATATAAATCACCATATAGTATTAATAGATATTAAACAATGATAATGCATCTTAACACATAAGCCTATCTTAGGCAAATTCCCTTGGAGGTTAATATGGAAAATATTTTGTTGCTCTAAAGATAACAGTAAATGCTTAGAATTTTCAGTTGCAAAGGAATATTAGAGCCCCATCTGGTGGATTTGAAGTTTATTCAGCAGTCAAAAGGCAATTTTTCACCTGTGCTCATTTACTGAGCACTGTGCTATTACTGCTTTTAGAATATGGCAGTTAATCTCTGTCTCTTCATCTTATATTTGGTATATATTTCCTTTTGTCTGAATGGCTGGACTTCTCCCTCTGGCATCTGCCCACTCCTCCTTCTTGCCCTCGAAAAAACCGTCTTCAACTAAAGAGTGATAAATACCATTCTCTGTATTATACAGAGAATAACATTTCAAAAGAATATAATGAAGTAGACTGATTATATAATTTATTCACATGATTATATCACAACATAACTTTAATATTACAGTATATGTGAAATGTATGTTATTGAATTTTATATTAAAACACATATATTTACCTTTATATGATCGTGTATACCTTGTAAGTACATATGTTATACTATCAAAAATAGTTTCAGGAATAGAGTACTAACAGCCTTCATTTTCTCAAGGAAGAAGATGAAGTTATCTACTGAGATGGAAACGGTGGCAGTTGGTCAAGGGATTGAAACAATTGCTGAAAATAGGAGAGATGGGAGCTATTCTAGGGGGAAAAGCGAGTTTCAAATAAGACATCCTCTCAGTCATCTAGGGATAGGGTCAGAAAAATTAGCTCCAGAATTTGAAACGTATAAGAATCAACCTAATATAGATGAGATTAGCTCCGTATGGATATCTTCCCCGAAAGCTTACTTCAGCGGTCCATGCTAAATGGGTTCCTGATGAGGCCAGCACATATTCTAAAATCTGATTAGGAAAAAAAAACACTAAAAACACTAAATTGGAAGTGATTAAGATAAATGGAAGTGATTAGTTGTGACTTGCTCATCATGAAGTAATGTAGAAGTAACAGAAGTCTAGGATCATTAATAAGGAATTATAAAAAGAGGAAGTTGCTAATTGCCTTACCAATATTCATCCCCTGCTTATTTCTTCCCAGCTGAACCCCAGTGGTGTTCGGTATAGCCATAGCAATCTGACCTGCTCAAATATTTTGACTCCCACTTTCCTTGCAGTTACAGGTGGATAAATAAGCCAGCTCAGCCAATGAGATGCAGGCTAAAATCTCTGAGGGCTTCCAGGACACGAAGGAACAGCCTCTCTAGGAGAAGCGTTTGCTTCTGTGTGCTTCAGACCCTTAGCCCTTCTTCCTTCCTGGAATAAAGACAAAATACCTGAAAGTAAGAATAGCAGCTATCTTTCAGTGAGAATGAAGGCCATATAAGAATGTTGGAGAAGGAAGAAGGGCTCTGGTTCCTGTCGAGATCTTGGAGCTTGGCTCTGGCTTTTTGTTATAAGAGAAAAATAAATCCCTTACTTGGGTAAGACACTGTCTTTACTAACTGCCAAAGGTAATTTTGACACATTTATCTAGCACTGTAACAAGGTATAATTCAACAGGGCAGTTTTGCTGAGAGAGAGAGAGAGAGAGAGAGAGAGAGGAGACTTTAAAACAGTTATTGGAAATATAAAGCTATAAAAGACTCTATCTCTATTTTGAAATTGTTCACAATCTAGTGAAAAAACTTACCTATACAGAGATGATTTCAATATATATAAGAACTATGAAAAGGGAAGTTAATTCCATGAAGACCAAAAGAAAAAGAAAGCAATAGTCAGAGATGTCAAAGGAAAACAAATAAAGAATAATACGTAAAGCCAAGTATGTGAATAATTTAAGGAATGAGTGGTCAAAACTACCCAGTGAGATAGGGCAATCTGATATATATAAATTTCCGTCATATATATATATATATATGGTGTGTGTGTGTGTGTGTACTGTCTGTCCACTTTATTTTGCAGCCAAATTTCTGTTTGTCAGCCTTGGTGAATACAATTTCAGTGCTAAGTTGGAGGGCAGAAGCTGATTGCAATAAGTTTGGGGCGCAGATGGGAAGTACATAGACACAATCTTTATAAGCTAGCTCAGAGCAAAACTGGGGTAATTTAGGGTCTCCTATCAATTTGCTTATAGATTGAGGGGAACGATGCAGTAGAGAAATCGAAGTTTAGCATACAAGAAAGGTAACAATATGCAGAGCAAGCAAGAGGGCGTGGGAAAGCATAGGACCAAAAGCACGGGTAGATGGCACGGGCCTTCGACAGAAAGAGGCACAGCATCTCAGAGACCAGAAGGAAGGGGGGAACGAGGCACAGAACTGACACATTGCAGGACTAGAGTACTGCAGCTTTCTGTTTCTCAACAAAGGAAGTGATGCTGTCTGCCGAGATGGGACAGGTGACCGCTGGTCAAGGTACTGAAATAGTTGCTGAGAATGAGAAAGAAGCTACTTAGGAAAAGTAAAAATAATAATAATGAACTGTAAAAGTCAGAAGGTATGAAGTGTTCAGCTAGGATTAATGGGGGAGAGAGGGAGAAAAAGAGACACCACATTTACCTGCTTACCATACACATCAGAAATTTACCAAGATTTGACATTGGAGTTCTGCCAAGGGCACACTCTTATGGCATTTGTAACAGATATAACACACAACTCTATCATCGGGCAGTTTTTGGGTGAGCTCTGAATCTTGGGACCTCTGCTTGGTTACAAATAGTTCTCTACACATTTGTTTCTTTTCCCTCTGGCCTCTGGCTGGTTCTACCGCTCCATCCTAACTTTAGCTTAAACACAGCCCATCATACATTTCTCCCACCTCTTTTGTTGTAATAATCTTTAAGGTTTAGCAAAATTTTTATATGCTTTAAAACCAAATTTTCAAAATAAAGAAACTGATTAGCCAAGCTGGGGGCAGGGGAGTGGAGCCGTGGGAAAGAATGGGGTCCCTGGGTCAAATTCCCGTTCTGGGATGGGATCACACCAGGCCGATTGGCCTTCCTTTTCAACAATAAATGTGGGCAGAGCAATTCCCTCTGAAGGGGGCTGTGCACATGATAGATATTCTGAGGCTTGCTTGTTTGATACTTTCCCTCCTACAATTTACAGATTGGCACTCTGCATTATTCATAAGTTTCTTGTGAAGCTTGTTAGTGTAAATCAAATCCTTATTCCCATTGACATACGGAGTGTCATTTGTTGTGACTTCCATCAAGCTACAAAACTTATGAGGCTCAGGCCAAAACATCATCTAACTTTTCCGGACTAACTAGTCTTTTTTTAAAAAAATGTATCTACCAAAAAATGGGAACATACATAATCCCCTCACTTCAACCAGCATCTTCTGTGTATATAAATGGCAATAGCAATGAGTTAGATGACTCTCCAAATAAGAAGATGAAAATTATCTAGGCTCCACCTTCAAAATTTACACTCTAGATGGCATCTAGAGTGTAACATTTCTATCTCTAATTCTGTATTGTACCATTTGTTCTCCTCTACTGTATATATTATAGGCAAAATGAGCTAAACAGAGCTAAACCCAACCTGCTCAAAAAGTGTGCTGTGTTTTCCAAAAAAGTTCATGGAAACAGATCTTACCTGGAGAGTATCAGGTAGGCCTCACTCTGACCCCATATTAATGAGTTCAATTCCAGAAATCACACCATGACACAGATGTACATATGCAGAATAATGCCTATTCACAAGGGAGAAAGTGATATAAAAAAAGAAATTTTTTATTAAAAGATTTTACAGAGACAAGAGAATCTTAGAAATCTCTAGTTAAAAATTTTCATTTTGTAAATGTGGAAGCTGTGTTTTAAAGAAGTGAACAGTTTTGACTGAGGCTAAACAGTCAATACATTAGCCAAGTCAGGGCTCGTGTCTTCTCACATGCCATCAGTAATAAAGAAAGTTGGAATATTTGACTTGGAGAAGAGAAAACTTGGAAGGACAGAGATCTTCAATGAGTTGAAACGTGGTCACTGGTGACAGGAGATGCTTTCATGTGGCTATCGAGCACTTGAAATGTTGGGATTCCCAATAGTCACTGGCACATAGCACAGAAACCAGTATTCCAGCTTTTTTCTTCTTTGTCACATATTAAATCAACACACATGTATTCTCTCCTCCCAGCACACAAACACAAGTAAGGTAAAAATAAATGAAAGATGCTTTATACAGTGAGCAGTTTCCAATCATCCCAATGTGCTCTGCTGTTTCTCATCCTGCCTTCTTCAGGTTCCAATTCTGCTTTAGTAAAGTTAGCATACTTTTATTTTCTACTCTGTCCCTAAAAGTATGTTAAATTAGGGATTTTACCTTGGTGCAATATTTTCACCACTTTTTATTGAAAAGCAGGATGTATGAACAAAGAAATATTGTCTGTATTCTCTATAGTCTACTATTTTCCTGGCAAAATTTTATACAACAGATGTTGTGCCAGTTGTTAATTTATTTACCCTCAGCTTTAAATTCACATTTCTTTGCCCTGCCTTATAAAATTGGACTGCAAGCAATCATTGCCTTAAGACACATCTTTCCTGTTGTTGTTTGGCTTTGTTATTTAACTCATGTAGTTCTCTACTTTTCCTGAAAATATATCTTTTCTGCTCAGGAATGTAAAGTCCACCAGAGCTGGTATTTTGTGTTAAACTTCTATATTCCCAGTACCTGACATACATATCCCATACAGACATGACTAAGGTGAATGTCAATGTCATGACTAAAGTATACTAAGTAACTACTTACCATATACCCCCATCCTTAAAGAAGAGAAATGAGAGTAGGTTTGTCCTAAAAGGTAAATAAGTATAATATGAAGCTATAGTAATTAAAACAGGATGGTATTAATTTAATTAAATTCAATCAATCAAATGAATTTAAGAGCTCAGAAACCACCAAAGTATACTTGATATTTCGTTATATGAAAAAGATGGCACATTAGATAGATTGGGAAATTAGGTACTCTTCAAAATATAATGAGTAGGAAATTTACCATGTATTTAGGGGAACAGTTAGATTCCAGTACTTCACTCTGTACCCCAAAATTGATTCCAGGTGGGAAAAGATTTAAATGTTTTTGAATTTTTATTTTCTGGTAACGATGATTTAGGTTACAGGAAACAACTGAAAATGCTGGATAAAATATTTTAAAATATGTTCTTAATTCCACCAAAGAGCAGCAGATGAAAAGAAATTGCTGCATTAAAAGCAAATGAAAACTCAGAGAGCTAAATTAATGTGGAAGCCATTTTTGCTCTATAAGTCTTTGCCAATCCAGGCAAACTTGAACTTTTGTTTGAGTGGACTCATGAGGAGAGGGCGATAGAGGAAATATTTGAAGAGATAAAGACTGGGAAATTTTCAGAACTGACTATGACACCAACCCACAGATTTCAGAAGTCTAAGTTGAACATATAAAAAGGAAAAACACACATATATACATATAAGTCATTGTGAAACTGAAGAAAACCAAGCAAATAGAAAAACCTTAAAAACAACTAGAGGAAAAACCAAAGGAAGATCCCTTGCCATCATGAGATTCTCATGAGAAACCATCATGAATCTAGGAGTGGATTTCTCTCTAATAACAATGGAAGCAAAAAGATGGCTTTTTCTCAAGTTATTTAATAGATTTCTGCCTCCGGCCTGTATTTTCTATTCTAGCTGGTGTCTATCTCGTTTAAAGGGAAAGTGAAAGGTTCAGCACTTCTATGTTTTCAATGCCCTTTGTCATAAATCTATCTGGGAGTATTCTTTCATTAGAGTTTAAAATAATTGAGAATCATGAACAATGATTCCTCAGATCTACACTGCCCAGTATGGTAACTACTAGCCAGACTTAGTATGAAAAAGATATGTAAAATATCTCAATAATAATTGTTTTATATTGATTATATGTGGAAATGATAATATTTTTGTTATATTGGGCTAACTAAAATACATTATTAAAACTAATTTCACCTGTTCCTTTTTCACTTTTTTAATGTGACTACTAGAAAACTTAAAATTACCTATGTGGATCAATTCTGTGGCTCACACTATATTTCTATTGAACCATGCTCTCTTACTGAAAGGCATTAGCCTATTAACTGATATATCTGCTTTCATCTAAGACACCCCCTTAGTCTATTCACAACAGAGCAGTTAAAGTAAACCTTATAAGAACATAAGTCAGATCATATCACTCCTCTCTCAAAGCCTTTCAGTGAGTCAGAGTAGGAGCCAAAGTTCTTACAATGGTCCCCTAGGCCCTATACTTGACCCATGTCATGTCTCTAACCTAATTTCCCCTACCTTTTCCCCTCACTCATTTCACCCTAATCACACAGGTCTCATCACTCTTCCTTAAATAACCCTTACATGCTCTTACCTCAGGGCTTTTGCACTAGCTGTTCCTCCACTCTGAACACTCCTACCCCAGTTATCATAATGATTGTCTCTTTCACATCTTTCAAGACTGCCCAAAACTCACCTTCCTGGTGAAATTTAATTATTCCCTCATTTAATGTTGTAACTCCAGGAGTTTCTGGTCAAGATGGCAGAGTAGATAAATGCTGTGCTTACATCCTCTCACAACCACATCAAAAGTACAACTAAACTATTGAACAATCATCATTGAGAATTGCCTAAATTCTAGCTAAATCAAAGTCCTACAACTAAGGACATACAGAAGAAGCCACATTGAGACTAGTAGGAGGGGCAGAGAAGGGGTTGTCCCACACCCGTATATGACCACTAAAAATCAGAAGTGATATCTCAGCTGCATAGGTCCCCCTAGAGGAACAAGGCGATCCCAGCCCCACACCAGGCTCCTCAGCCCAGGGTTTCAGTTCCAGGCATAGTAGTTCCCACAACTTTTGGCTGTGAAAACCAGCAGAGATTGTGGCTGAGTGAGACAAGGGTGGCTGCAGTCCCAGGCACTCTTTTTACAGAATTTCCACACAGATTTATTTGTTGTGGACCCACTCACTCTGAACTCCAGGGCAGCAGCTCGAAAGTCACCAGGAACATATGGCGAGGAACTGAATAGTCTGGCTTCACAGCAAGAGTTGGAGGGGCAGCTTTCTCCTGGACAGAGGAGCTGGCAAAAGCCATTCATTGTTGAGCTCTTCCCTCTCCTGGCATGAAAACACAGGCAGCCACTATATCTGACTCTTAATCAACATGGCTAACACTGTTAGTTCACCCTGCCCCAGGTGTCCCTGAGACTCTGCCCCACCCAACTTTCAGCACACCCAAGTCGCTTCCAGTGGCTTTTCCATATAAACAGTCTGTGTTAGTTCATGATGCTTCCTAAAATCTCTCAAAGGTTCACAGAACCCAAACAAGAAGAATATGGCTTCAGCATGTCCCATATCTCTTGATGAGCATCCCTAAGCCTGGCATTAGCCAGTCTCAGTTCATGTCTGGGCCTCTTGAGGCACCTCCACGCCCAGCACAGGTGGTGGCCATTTGTGGATTGCATTGTGGCTCATGCCAGATGGCCTGAGGCAGGGCACAGGCTGTGGCTGAACTTGGCCTATGGTGAGGACCCTTCCAGGAGACCTTGGGAACCAGCACACCTGGAGGCCTGCTTCAGACTGAGCCAGAGCATCACCTGGCCACCTGCAAGGAGGACACACCCAAAAGGCAGATTGGTCAGGCACCAGAGCCCTACTAAAGTGAATCCTGCTCTATAACGTCAGCCCCTGCACAATAGCTCCTCTACAGTAGTCATGGCCAGTCCTCACAACCAATCAGCCTAAGCGTGAATCCCTCTCATTGACATGCAAAGAGCAACCAAGGCTCAACTACAATAGTGGAGCACACACAACCCACACAACGGACACACTTGGAGCACCCAGCTTTGGTGTCCAGGGAGACTGTGCCACTGGGCTCCACAGGATGTTTACTACATAAGGCCACTCTACTAAGGACAGGCAGCATAGCAGCCCTACCTGATACATAGAAACAAACATAGGGAGGCAGCCAAAATGGTGAGACAGAGAAACATGTCCCAAATAAAGGAACAGAACAAAGCTCCAAAAAAAAGAACTAAACAAAATGGAGATAAGCAATCTACCAAAGCAGTCTAACTTTGGATGCAGAGTTCTAAACACTGGTTATAAGGATGCTAAATGATCTCAAGGAAAACTTCAACAAAGAGATAGGAAACATAAAAATGGATATAGAAAACATAGAAAAGAACCAGTCAGAAATAAAGAATACAATAACTGAAATGGATACATTAGAGGGAATCAACTAGATTAGATGAAGCAGAGTAGCAAATCAACAATTTAGAAGATAAGGTAGAAGAGAACACCCAAACAGACCAGCAAAAAGAAAAAAAAAAAATCCAAAAAGGTGAGGATAGTTTAAGGGACGCCTGGGACAAAATCAAGTATACCAACTTTCATATCATAGAGGTACCAAAAGGAGAAGTGAGAAAGCCAAGAACTAAAACCCTATTTGAAGAAATAATGATGGAAAATTTCCCTAACCTCATGAAGAAAATACACATACAAGCCCAGGAAGCACAGAGAGTCCCAAACAAGATGAACCCAAAAAAACCCAAACCAAGACACATCATAATTAAAATGCCAAAGGTTAAAGACAAAGAAAAGATCTTAAAAGCAGCAATAGAAAAGCAGTTAGTTACCTACAAGAGAGCTCCCATAAGACTGTCAGCTGATTATTCAACAGAAACTTTACAGGCCAGAAGAGATTGGCAGGAAATATTCAAAGTGATGAAAAGTAAGTACCTACAACCAAGACTACTTTACCCAGCAAGGCTAGCATTTAAAAGTGAAGGACAGATAAAAAGCTTCCCAGACAAGAAAAAGCTAAAGGAATTCATCACCACCAAATCAGTATTACAAGAAATCTTAGAGGGGCTTCTATGAGACAAAAAAACAAAAAATAAGAATAATAAAATGGCAATAACTAGTTATCTATCAACAATTACATTAAACACAAATGAATTGAATGCTCCAATCAAAAGATAGCATTGCGGAATGGATATGAAAACTAGGCTATTACATATCCTGCCTACAAGAGACTCACTTCAGATTGAAAGATACACACAGACTAAAATAAAGGGATGGAAAAAGATATTTCATGAAAAAGGAAACAAACAAACAAAAGGCTGGGATAGCAATATTTATACCAGACAAAATAGACTTTAAAACAAAGGCTATAATAAGAGACAAAGAAGGACCCAATAATCCCACTTTATTGTTTGTCAGGCTTAAACACCACATTAAAAGTGGTGTAGGTCTCTTCAAGGAGAGTAAATGATTTTTAGAAAAGATGAATGGGCTCTTGGAAGAACAGGTTGGTGTTACGGTAGTTTATGAAGAATTTTGTCTGGGTGTGGGGTCAACTTCTAGTCTTCTCTCCTGTGACAAGAGTCAATGTTCCCTGGTTGACAAAACTCCAAGGGAGGGGATCAATGACAAGTGAGTTCCTTTCGGAGGATCTGTCTTTGGGCAGATTGAGAAGTTCAAGGAAAATTTATTTCTGCATTTTGTGTTTTCCGAGTGCCTCCAGCTCAAAATAATGAGTATATCAAAGTGACATATTTTGGGGAGGCATGTATTAAACTCCTACAGTCAGATTTGGGGGCAGCATATTCTGCAACCCTCAACACCAACTGTCAAATACATGTTTTTAAACTCTTATTAAAAACCATTTGTTTTTTCTTTTCTGAAATAATACGTGTCCATTTTTAAAAATGTATTCTTGTATCCTTCACTAGCAACCAAGTCATTAGGCTCTACATGGTGTGTAGTACCCTTAATGAGAAAGAAACAGCCAAAAGTTTAATCTCTAAAAGTGTTTTATTCAGTCTGCACTGAATTTTCCTTTTCATTAGTAGAGCCCATATGGATACACCCGTTGCTTGAAAAATGATTGTCATCTTTCTCAATAATTCTGATGAGGAGCCCTATTTTTAACTCCAATCAAAAATACATTAGGGGAGCCATCTAGTGTTTTGAAGTTGGCATTTAGAAGTTACATAGAACTTCCCTCCTCCCTCAATTTGATTTACCATCTGTGTTCATTCTCAGTGTTCCAGAGCATCAACACAGGGTATATATTTCATTTTGGAAAGAAATAAGATTAAAAATGAAAGCTTTTTAAGCTGCCTCACACCTGACTCCCTAGTATTTGGAACAAGGAACTTGGCTTCATGGTTACAGAGAGTTCCTTCCTGGGGACTGGGTACAGCAAGGTAACATAGAAACATTTGGTCCATTTGAAATAAATATAATACACTGTATGTTCTGAAGCCTCTCAAATAGGAAACCTGGATTAAAATTAGCTATTTTTCTACACCAAAATAGGACCAAACTTGGATCTAGGCAATGCAGGCAACAGTCCCCTTGATGAAACTTCAGTAGCATCAGGAAAAGCCCCGAAACTTTCTCTACCTTGTGCTTATGCTTGCTAATTTTATAACAGCATTAAGATATAATTGACATAGAAGAAACTGAATATATTTAATAAACTGTACAATTCCATAAGTTTGAGCATATGCACACCAAAACCATCACCAAAATCAAGATATTGAGTATTGCTTGACGATGAACATTACTTCCAAAAGTTTATCATGCCCCTTTGAAATCTATCGCCCATCTTCTCCTCCCCCTCACAGCCCCAAGTATCCACTTTCTGCCAATATAGATTAGTTTGCATTTTTTAGAATTTTATAAAAATGAAAAAAAAATAAATGAAATCATATAGTATACACATTTGTCTGACTTCTTTCACTCAGCATAGTGATTTTGAAATTATTTTTTAATTTTATTGGGGAATATTGGGGAAAAGTGTGTTTCTCCAGGGCCCATCAGCTCCAAGTTGTGGAGGGCACAGCTCAGCTCCAAGTCCAGTTGCCATTTTTCAATCTATAGTTACAGGGGGTGCAGCTCACCACCCCATGTGGGAATTGAACCGGCAACTCTCTTGTTCAGAGCTCACGCTCTAACCAACTGAGCCATCCGGCCGCCCTTGAAATTCTTCTATGTTGTTACGTGCATCAATATTTTGTTGCTCTTTATTGATAAGTAGTTTTCCATTGTAGAGATATGTCATAATGTGATGATCCATTCGTCTTTTGATGGATATTTTGGGTTTTCAGTATTTTGCTATTGCAAATAAAGCAGCTACAAATACACATGTATAAGTTTTTGTATAGACACTTTCATTTGTCTTAGGTAAATTCCTAGGAGTGGAATTATTGGGTTGTATGGTTGATATATGTATAACATTTTAAGAAACTGCCTATTTTCCAAATGGTAGTAATATTTTGCATCCCACCAGCAATGTACGAGAGTTTCAGTTGTTCCAAATCCTCACCAACACCTATATTTTCAGTGTTTGATAAAATATGACTTTATTGCTTCCTTTTCCATTGCTTTACTATTTGTTTGTTTGTTTGTTTGTTTGTTTTGCCTTGTAGCACTGGCTAGAACTTCCACTACAATGTTGAATTAAGGTAGTGAGAAAAGATATCTGTCTTGTTCCTGATCTTAGAGAGAAAGCATTCATTCTAACTATTGAGTATTAGTTAGCTATAGGTTTTTCATAATGCTCTTTATCAGGATGAAAAGTTCCCTTCAATTCCTAGTTTCTGAGAGTTTTTTATCAGGAATAAATATTGGATTTTGTCACATGTTTTTCTCTACCTATAAACATGACCATATGATTTCTATTTTTTTCATAAACTATTTTTAGAGTAATTTTAAGTTTACAACAAAATTAAGTGGAAGATGCATAGATTTCCCATATTCTATTTATTCTGTTAATATGGTAAATGGATTTTCAAATGTTAAATCAACTTTACACTCCTAGATAAACCCCACATGATCATGATGTATTATACCTTTAATATACTAGTGGATTTGACTTTCTGAAACTTTTTTCAGATTTTTTCTATCTAAATTCATAAGAAATATTAGCCTGTGGATTCTCTTCTTATAATAACTTTGGTTTCAGTTTCATGGTATTTCTGTTTTCAAAGAATGAGTCAGGAAGAAATTTCTTTTCTATTTTTTGGAAGTGTTTGTTCACAATATGCACTATATTTTTCCTTAAATGTTTGGTAGAAATCACCAGCAAAACCATCTAGTAATGGAATTTTTTTTAGAGAGATCTTTAGCTACAATTTAATTTGTGGAATAAATGTAGGGCTATTCAGCTTATCTATTACTTCTTGAGTGAGCTTCAGTAGTTGTTGCTTTTCAAAGAATTTATCTATTTCAGATAATTTGTCAAATTTATTGGCATGGAGTTGTTAATAATATCCCCTTATCATCTTTTTAATGTCTTTTTAATAATGTTTTTGCTCTCATTCCTGATATTGACGATTTGTGTTTTCTCTCTCTCTTTCCCCTGATTATTCTGACTGGAAATTTATTATTTTTTTTTTATTGATCTCAAAAAATATATATTGATTAATCTAAAAAAAGCAGTTTTGGTTTCACTGATTTTCACTATTCTTTTCTTTTTACTTCTCATTTATTTCTGCTCTTGATTTTATTATTTTCTTTCTTCTGCTTACTTTGCATTTAATTTTCTCTTTTGTTTTCTTGATATGGAAATTTAGAATATTAAGGTTTTTCTACTTTTCTAATATAAGTATTTAATGCTATAAATTTTCCTCTACCACTGCTTTAGCTGCATCCCACAAATAATTTTATAATCTTTTCATTATCATTCAGTTCAAAATATTTTCTGATTTTTTTCATGATCTCTTCTTTGACCTATAGGTTATTCTTTAGTATGTGATTTTGTTTCCAAAATTAGAGAATTTCAAAGTGTCTTCCTGGTACTGATTTCTAGTTTAGTTTCATTATGGTCTGTAAACACATGTAAAATTTCAGTTCTTTTAAATCTGTTAAAATGTATTTTATGGCCCAGAATGTGGTATACCTTTTTAAATGTTTTGTGTACACCTGAAAAGAATGTGTCGTCTTGTTGTTGGGTAAAGTTTTAGGACAATTATAGATAAATGTTAATCAACTTAGTTAATGGTGTATTTCAAGTATTCTGTATCCTTGTTAATTTTCTGTCCACTTATATCAATAATTATATTGACAATGAGGTGTTGAAATCTCCAACTGTAGTTGTAGAGTTGTCTATTTCTTATTCAGTTCTGTCAGTTTCTTCTTCATGTATTTTGAAGCCCTGTTATTATGTACATGAACATTTAGGATTATCACATCCTCTTAATTGACCTCTTTAGCATTACGAAATGAATCTTTTTATCCCTTAAAAATATTTCCAATTCTGAAATCTTCTTTATCTAATATTAATGTAGCTACTTCAGCTTTCTTTTTTATTAATGTTAGTTGGTATATCTATTTCCATCCTTTTTCTTTTAACCTATCTGTGTTGTAGATAACAAACAATTGGATCTTGTGTTGTTATTTTATTTTTAATCAATTTGACAATACTTGCCTTTTAATTGGAGTGTTAAGACAATTATGTTTAATGTGATTATTAGTATGGTTGGATTTAAATCTACCATCTTCATATTTGTTTTCTATTTGTCACATCTGTTCTTTGCTCCATTTTTCTTTTTTTTCTATCTTTTATTAGATGAATTGAGTTTTATGACTTTATCTTTTTAATTCCTTATTGGTTACATGTCATAATTTGGTTTTCTTATTGATTACCTTAGGGTTTATACTATGCATCTTGAACTTAACCACAACTTACCTTTAAATAATATTTTATCACTTTACCTGAGGGTTAAGGACCTTACAACAGTATAGTTTTATTTCCCGTGTGAGCTTTTCTGCTATTTTTGTCACACATTTTACTTTACATATGTTCTATCCCTTTATATTAAGGCTATGACTCTTTTCATTATTCAAACACTCTTCTGGTTTCATATTCACTGGAGTGTGAAAGAAACATCTGAATAGATTTTGATGAAAAATGGGGATGGGAAGAAAGCTTGACAATACCAGGTGAGTAAACACACCACCAAGGGATAAACAGGATGAAAGAGACTTTCCCTGTTTTAAACTTTTGAGAAGACAATCATAGACAAAGACTAATGGTTTGAGAATTCTCATCTGTTTTCCCACCACGCTCTCCAGGTTGAAAATCCTGGGAAGTACATTTAGAGCATTAATTTTTGCACTTAAAAGCAGCAAGAGCTAGTCAAGGTGAAGAGAATATTAGATCATAACATTATTATGAGTATAACTAGTTAGTTTGAAAATCAGCTGATTCTAAAAAGCAGTAAAGCCATTGTTTGTTACCACATTGGCTAAACAAATCATTAACTGAATGTGTGTTATTTTTCATTTTTATAACTCTTATTTTTTAATGTCATGTAGGCCTATTACTTTCTCAGAGACCAGACCAGATTTATAATAGAAAAATAACAAAGTTAAAAATAAAGGAAATTTTACCAAACATCATCCTATAAACAGGATTGTTTGTTCATCAGGATAAACTCTTTTGGCTACAAAACATAGAAATTTGCAAAGAGACTCAATAAATATAAAGCCTCCCTCTCTCTTACCATCCTTTATACTCACTCCCACTCTTCCATCTGCCTGGACTTGAACACACAGAACAGGAAGAGACTGGAAACCTACCAATTCTATGGTCTTGGCAAGACTTCCAGTAGCCTTAGATTCCAGGCTTAAGGATTAGTGTGCCTATATTTTGATGACATTGTAACACATTGCTAAGAATTAGAGGCATAAAGGAGCCATTGTAAGTAGAAAGTCATGGGAATATTTTTCTACAAGACGTTGTTTGCCAGAAAGAAATTAGAGTTTTCTTTAGATCAGCTCATTTCTTTAAAGAAGCCTGTATTTTCTAGGGTACATATTTCTAACAAGCTTCAATCTCCCTTTTCCTCCTTCCTTCCCACTCCCCATCATATTTCTTTCTACTTTTCTTTTTCCTTATCAACACTCTCCCTCTTTATTTCTCTCTCTCTCTCTCTCTCTCTCTCTCTCTCTCTCTCTCTTTCTCTCTCCTTTTGTCTCTCTTTTTTCTTCCTTCTCTCCTTTAAATAGAATAGTTGTTAGGAGCATGGACTCTTGATCCAATTCACTGAGGTCAAATCCTCACTTTGTCACTTTTTAGTGGAGTGACTTTGGCCACTTAACTTCTGTACATCTCTGAGCCTCAGTTTCCTCATCTGTAAAAGTGAGGATAACAATTATTCTTACCTCATAAGAATATTAAGAAGATTAAGTAAGTTAATATATAAAAACATTTAAAATAAGCCCGGTACCTACTAAGTTCTCCATAAGTATTAGCCATCATCATCATCATCGTCGTCGTCATCATCTAAGTGAAAAACGTTTACTCGCCTGGAATGGTATAAAAGAGAGACAAGCCCTTAACTTCCATTGCTCTTCCACTCAGCTGCCACTCTGACCACTTCCAGGTGTTTGGTGCTAATTTAGGGTCCCCCGAAAGACACACTCTCTAAGTAGTCTTATGAGGCCAGCCAGCAGGTCTCCGTGAACAGAAGAGAGCGTGACCAGCATGTCAAGACTGTACATGGAGAATTAGACCAGATTTGCTGCTACCATTCCATGTCATCTTGTGCAGTCATTTTACTTCTTCAACTCTCAAACTTCCTCATCTGTGACTTGAGGAGTTTGGATTAAAGTGATCCCTTAATTTCCCCATGATATCTCAAATCCCAAAACCTATTCCATGGGATCTTCATATTTAAAAAAAATGTAAAATACACAGGACATTAAGAACTGATCTACTCTGCTTCTATTGGAGAGTTGGCAGGAAAGAAGAGACTGTCTCCTTCTTGTGGGTATGGTCACATTGGTCATGACCAGTTGAACTCTTGACAGCTCAAACTCACCTACCAAAAGAGAAACGCAGCTAACAGTTTTCTAGACATTTGCTGGGGCAGCATGATCCTTTCCGTATAACTATCTTTCTAGCTGTGTTAAAAGAAGTATCAGGAGTTCATCACCAGAGTCAGAAAGAAAGAGTACCCTTTTTCCCCACCACCATCCTGTGTACCTCTTTTTTTCTACTTCTCCTCTTCCTTTTCCATTCTTATTTCCGTTCCCTTTTGACTCTCTTTCCTCAGCAACACTTCCCACTGCCACGACAAGTAGAACTGAAAAGGCTACAGCCATTGTGGTAAATGAAGCCTTCCCCCCTAGACACCCCTTTCTCATCTGGTGGGCGTGTTTCTCATTTATATAAAGTTAATTGTACAGTTTTGTGCAGAGAAGTTGTAGAATTTTGAGGGGAAAAAAAAAAGAAAAGGAGAAGAGCAAAGGAGGAAAATGAGAAAAAAATCATCTAGAATTCTACCACCAACACTGTGGTATATTTTCTAGCATTTTTCCATGCATTGATTTTGATTTTCCCAAGGAATACAATATATTTCCATTATATGACAATATCACAGTTTAAATCTGTCTTTTCACTTAACACTATTTCTTAAGCATTTTCCGTAATATATGTGTGTGTGTGTGTGTGTGTGTGTGTGTGTATGCATCACAAATAAATTTATTGTGTACATTTTATATCTCATCAAATGTATGTGCCAAAGCTTATTTCACCAGTTTCCCGTTATTGAGCATTTAGGCTATTTCCAGTTTTTCACTATTATCATTAGCACTGCAATGAACATCTTTGTGCATTTAGCTTTTTACATATTTAGAAGTACTTAATTAGGATTCCATAAATTAAATCACTGAGTCAAAGAGTACCAACATTTTTAAGCTATGTGTTTCCAAAATGTTCTCCAGCACTGCACTGATTTCAACCACTTATTTGTTATTCAAACATAAATTCATTTAACAAATTTTTGTTGAACATCTTCTATGTGCAGGCACTATCAAGTTGCTGTGAATAACTGAAACGACAGACTTGAAGCTTCCTTACCTTCCAGCAAGCTATAAGAGCATTCTCCCACGTGCTCAGGAATTACCAATCCCTGAGTGGAGCTCAGTGGATGGCAGTAGCTGTTTAATATGCATTGAGGGCTCCTATAGGTAAGTGGTTTATAAAGTTGCAATCAAAAATGTTTACTTTAAAAAGATGTTTACTTTATAACAACCTTATGAGTAGATATTATCAGATAAGGAAATGAAGTTTGGAGGAGTTGAGTGGCACACCCAAAGTCGAATTTACGATAAAGAGTAGAGCTCAAACCAGGTCTGTTGGCTTTCAGGTCTTATTCCTTTAACCGATGTACTATACTGCATCCCATTTTGCAGCTTTATGTTTTCAAGGCCTGCCCTTCATTTCCCACTTTTAAATGAATCCTTTGTTACTGGTCAGTTCTTGAGTGCCTCAGCTCCTGGGATCTTCTTTTCCTCTACAGTTCAACTTCCGTTTCATGGTTCTTCATTTCAAACAATCTCTTGCCAACCTCCTTAATCCTTTGCTTATTTTTCTACATTAACCAATCCACAAATCCCAACCCCGGAAACATCCAGACTAATGTTAAACTCATTCACCATTCATTCTGGATTTCCCTCAATTCACTGAATTCACCATCTTCCCTCTCACTTCTAAATCTTTGAGCACAGTATTACCTTTTCCTAAATCACTCTTTTCTCTACCTTTTTGTCTAACTCTTACTTATTCTTCATCCCTAGGCTTACAAGTCGCTCCCTCCAGCAAATCCCAGACTAGGTAAAGAACCTCTCCAATGTGTTCCTGTATCCACCAGAACACTTACTACACTGACTGGTAATTTCTTGTCTAATGTCTCCTTGCTATAGTATAAAGTCACTAGGGACAGGGACGCTGGGTGTCTTGTTTACTTTTCTGTTGTACACCACATCTAACCCGGTGCCTGGCAAGTATTAGGCCTTTATCTGTAACTATAAAATGAACGAATATGTTAAAAAAACATCCCTATGTGGACATGCTCTACCAATGACAATGAATAATTTCTTGTAGTCTACACTTTAAACGTCTCAGATGGTTTCTTCTTTATGAGTTTAATACTATACACAAGTGTATGTACCAGTTCACATTTTTTTCAATCTGCAAACATAAATTTATTTTATATATACATTTATATATAAATTTACTATATATAATAATAAATATATAACATATGAATATTATAAATATAAATATATAATATAATATATAATATAGTAAACTAGAATTATATATAATATATAAATTATATATTTATGATATATAATATATAATATAATATTTATTGTATATAATACATATTAATATATTATATATAATGTATATATATATAATATATATTATGTTACATATATAACATTATATATATATATATATATATATATATATATATATATATATATATATATATATATAATCTGGCCTGATAGACCCACATTTTGTTTGGACTAAGGCATTTGGCTATTAAATAAGAAACCTTATCAAATTTGCAAATGTTTCAGTGAGTCTGTCCCATGTCTGTATTTTCTCATTTTTAAAAAAGCGTTTTATTGTAAAATACACATAACATAAAATTTTCCATCTTAATCATTTTTAAGTTTAGTAATGTTAAGTACATTCACCTTGTTGTACAACTAATCTCTAGAACTCTTGTGCCTTTTCATTTTTGTAATAAGCCTAGAGCAGTATAAATACTTGTGTAAATACCTCTTTCTTAGAGTAGGAGTTTTCAGATTTTCAAGTTCAAAACATTTTCTTAATATTAAAACAGGATAATAACCATGCTGCTGATATCTGTGTAAACAAATTAATTACTAAATACAATACTTACACTGATTTGCATTTTATTAATCACAACAAAATCTACTAAGTGTAGATAGGGTTTGGATTTGTTACTTCACAATAACTCTTTTTAATTCTACAGTTCACAGAGGTGGGCTTCTGGCAGCCATGTCATACAGAAATAGCCACAGAATCATTGGACCAGAAGTAACCATCTGACTCAAACTGGGTTAATCAAATTCCTTCACCAAGAATTCAAAATCGGCAGACAGGCAATAATAGGTAGCAATTAATGGATTGATTGATTCAGTGTTTCTATGGAAGTAAACTGTAAGATAAATTCAGAAACAGTGGATGATCGTACTCTACAGTTCATCTGAGCCACAGTTCTATGAGGGGTTTGCTATCCCTGGGTTGCAGGTGGGAAAACTGAAGCTTGGAGAGGTTTGGAGCCTTGAACCCAGACACTAACTATTTCTCAATATGGCTTCCCTATGCAATGGAGCAATCTTGAAACTGGGCTGCCATTGGAAGTTTATTTCTCTGACTTTCCATTAAATTGTGAGCTCCATGAGATCCTGTGTCCTGCTCCATTGGATTATGGCCCATTAAATGTTTCTTAAATAAGTGAATGAAATTTTACTTGGTACTGTGTAAGGTTACAAAGAGTAATAGAATAGAAACAATGGTCTGCAATATATTTACCTAACTTACCTAAGAGTTAGAGAAATGTAGTTAATGTGTCTAAAATAAACCAAGACTGTGGAGCATTTAACATCCAACTTATAACAATTTGGAGAAGAAAAACGATCATTGTGTTTATGTCAGCCTAAACTAAGTATGATTACTGAGATAAAGCTACAAGTTTTCTTTTAAGACACTCCAAAGCAAAGTCAGACCAAATGATGTTTCATTGTCTGGGTGCTTTTATTCAAACACTTTTATTAACACTACTTGAAATGTGATTTCTAGGCTCATAAACTTTATGTACACTTGTCATCAAAGTCCTTGAGGGGTTACTAATTTAATTATGTTCCTCTCCAGAATAATTACATGATATTAAAGAAAGTAATGAATTACTTTTCAGTTGTTAGAAAATAAATAAAAGCTGTTGAAGTGAGATCTAGATGACCTATGCACTATGATTGAAAGATGTTTGGGTCTTTGAGACTGTTTCATATGTAAATTCAATATCCCTTAAATACATGTTTAAATTATGTCATATTCTATTCTTAATTTTACCACAAACCTAATGACTCTCAAAAGTTTTAAAACATAATTATTTCAGGACCTCAATTCAAATTCTATATGAAATATTGATCTTTTAAAAAATCTGTCAGAATTGGCAACCTCCACATCCTAGAGATATAAACTAGAAATTTTTATTTGATTATAAGGCCAGGAGAAACTTTTCTAGTGTTATTGATACATGTGCAATCTGTCTTCAGATCAAGCAGACAAGTTTCCAATGTATTCATAGAACACATTTCACACCTTCTCTATGTCATAAGTTTAATTATCTTCCTACAACATATTGTATCAAAGCACATAACTGAAATTGGTTCCGTTATAAACTGTTTAACAAAATTCTAAAATCAGATTAGTACTTAGACACTGTTCATACAGAAAGATGTTGATGAAAGATTTTCATTTATTGTTACAGTTACTTTGTAGGAAAATAAATTACTACCATACTATTTTTCAGTGCTAAAGTTACTTCCTTTTGAAAGATTTTGATTCTACTCCTCTTTAAAAGCTTATATGATTTAACAAAATGTATCTGGTCCATAATCCATTTGATTTTTAAATTGGATCATCCTTTCAGCATTCACAGTAGTTTTATTACACCGATTATTTCAATGGAATTCAGGATACATGTTGGCTAGTGTCAAAATAGTTTCCATTTGACAACAGAAATTATTATTGTCTTACATATACCACCTACATTCTTTGCAGAGCATTCTGTTCTTTGTATACAGAGATCACAATGTTAAACCATCCTCAGTAGTAATTGTTCTGCTTGCTGTGAAGAAGGGTCTGTAATTCAGGATTCTTGCTTTCTCAAAACCGTATTTTTGTTAGAGACGTTCAAGGAGCATTGCTTTCTCTCAGCAATACTAACTGGCCCATCTACAAACTAAACTGGTAATTGAGGTCACATTAGTACAATGTTAATAACCTGAGTTATCAAACCGAGACACTTTCTCTTTTGGGCCGGACTCCCTCAGGTGCCATGATCAACACTCAATTAAACTGGTTTAGTCAAAACAGAGAATTCATTGGCTCTTGGAGAGACTATCAAATCAGAGACATGACTACTGTGTTTCCCCAAAAATAAGACCTAGCCGGACAATCAGCTCTAATGCGTCTTTTAGAGCAAAAATTAATATAACACCTGGTCTTATTTTACTATAATATAAGACCGGGTATAATATAATATAATATGATGTGATGTGATGTGATGTGATGTGATGTGATGTGATGTGATGTGATGTGATGTGATGTGATGTGATATGATATGATATGATATAATATAATATAAATACTGGGTCTTATATTAATTTTTGCTCCAAAAGACACATTACAGCTGATGGTCCAGCGAGGTCTTATTTTCAGAACACGGTAGCTTCAGGCACAACTGAATTGAGTGGCTCAGAACAGAACTTCAGTGCCTGGCGCCCCACACTATGTCTGAGCTGATCTTTGTGGTCTGGTTTCTTTGGCAGGGAGGCTTTGTCCACAGATGGTCCCAGCAGCTTCAGGCTTACATCAGCCAGTTAGCAACCCCAATAGAAAGACTGTCTCTTTCCAAATTCCTGGGCAGGACATTCATATGCCCATCTTTCAATCAATTACAGTGGCTGGGGGATGGATGGGACACTCTCACTGCCCCGGGACAGATGACATGCCCACCCCTGGCTTCAGCAGATGGGGTCAGTCCCTCTTGAACACAAGAACTGGGACTAGAAGAAGGGTTATTTCTCCAAAGGAAAATCTGAGCGCTGGCGCAGAAGACAGCGGAATGGTGCTGGGCAGGCCAAGACAACAGGTATTCACTCTGTTTTCCATGGATGGCAGCCGAAGAAGACTAAGAGGGAGCTGAGCCTACCTTCCTCAGAAACCTTCAGTGACCCCTAAGTTGGCATAAAATGAAAGACAACAAAGCTCCCCCAAAAGCAGAAAGAGTAAGTGGCTCTCTGTTTGAGGATGAGGGTTCTCGTTCCACTTCCGCCACTACTTAAAGTAAAGAAATGACTTTGAGAAAGTTGTGGACCGTTCTAGGCCCATTTCCTCATCATTTAATAATACTCACTGGACTAGACCCCAGCTGTAACTGTCTTCAACAGTGATCCTTTCCCTGAAATGCCCTCAACCTAAGGTTTTCCAGACTTAATACACATGGAGTTCACTAATTTACCCCCTTTCAAACCCATCTGGATGTCCTTCTGACCCTTCAAGTTCCATATATGTTCCAGGCACCACACACACACACACACACAAACACACCAAAAAACCCACACCTGTTCCTCCTTCGGTGTTCTGTACCTTAGTAAGTGACACCACACACAAGCCAAAGCTATAAGCCAGAAATTCTCTAAAATAACCAGATGTCAGGCTACACATACGTCCCCTTCCCACCCTAGAGTCCATAAATGGGTTCTAGAGAATCCATGGACCTCCTGAAATTATATGTGAAATTGTGTGTGTGTGTGTGTGTGTGTGTGTGTACATATGTATTTATTTGTATTTGACATTTTTCTAAGGATAGAGTTCTTTCATCAGAATTTAAAAGGGTGCCCATCCCCATCTTCCTAAATAATTAAAAGTTACAAGCCACTATGTTAGCCCATCACTGGGATGTCCCAACCCTCTCATTGCATCCCTGACTCTCAGTCAGATGCCCCTCGTGCTGGGTTTTAAACATGACCTCCAATTCTTTGCTATTGATGAACACTTGGCCGCTTCCTGGGGACAGGCACGGCAAAGTGGACTGTGGCGAGTGTGCTTTGATCAGCTCAGCACTCTTTCCTATCCCTCCCCTCGTTCCTGTGGGAACTCCTCCATTACACCTGCTCCGGGTACGAATTTCAATCACAGTGTCTCACTCCCCACCAACACATGAGTGGGCATCTGAACATCTTAGACCTAGTCATTGGTTCCAACATGTGCACGGAACTCTCTTAGCTCAAGATCCCTAGAAAACAGAGCTTGAAACAAAACTTAGAGGTGAATCCATTGTTGAGAGTGCAATCCCAAGGAGCCAAGCAGAGAGAAAAAAAGGGGGAAAGATAAGGATAAGACTGGAAAAGAAGGGGAAAAAATAAGGTGGTGCATTACTGAGCTGGCTACAGTGCCACCAAAATCCTGGTTGTCATAGAGGACATCTCCTGAGAAAGAATGTGGACACCCTGTATCTCAGAACAGTCCACCAAGGAGAGAGCACAGTGAATAACTCATCCACCAGCTCTTTCCAATCTCCTCTTTCTTACTAGTCAAATTTCATTTCATGGGACATTAAACCCCCACACCTTGGGTTGTGTCACCTCCAGGGAGCCACTGGGAAGCCAGCTCCCACGGCAGCAGTGACAACATGAGCCGTTGGCACTTCCTAACAGTTTGCCTATTGCTGGGCTGGGCAAGCCAGTACACATACAAAGGTACGAAAAAAGTCCTGAATTTTTTGTGCCTCATCCATGACAGGGAAGTCCCAGAGGTAACAAGCAATGGACACGAGTGAGGAATAATGAGGGGTGCTGTCTGCTCTTTCCATGAGTGTCATGGGCCACCAGCAATGGCCCAACTGGCTGAGCAGGCAACAATTTACAAGAATACAGTATCTCCCCAGTTAAGATAGAAACATCTTTTTTGGAGCCTAAAAGAATGTGATTGGTGCTGGATGAACTCCCTGGAGCACTAATGAATATTTAGTGCTTAGCATACTGTCTGACTCAGACCTGAATACATAAAGAATAAAGGATGGGTGGATGGATGGATGGATGGGAAGGATGGTGGTCATTCAGAGCCTGCTAAAGTGCTAGAAAGTTGGTACATAGATACATGATACAGTCATGTGCTGCATAACGTTTCAATCAATGACAGACCACATGTACAATGGTGGTCCCTTAAGATTATAATGGAACTGAAAAATTCCTATTGCCCAGTGACCTCCGAATGGTCCTAACATCATTGCACAACGAATTACTCACGTGTTGCAGCGATGCCAGTGTAAATAAACCTACTACACTGCCAGTCATGTGAAAGTACTGGATACCATATTTTTACTGCAACTTTTCTATGTTTAGATATATTTAGATACATAAATACTTGCCTTTGTGTTACAGTTCCCTACGGTATTTAGTACAGTAACATGCTGTATAGGTTTGTCGCCTAGGAGTAATAGGCTATATCATACAGCCTAGGTGTGGAGTCGGCTGTACCATCTAGGTTTGTGCGATGTTCGCAGGACCCACATCTCAGAATACATCCCGTCATTAAATGACGCATACCTGTAATCATATCTTATGTTTAATAACAATATAATTCTATGGAAGACATATCAGCTTATTTGACTTACATATTACATATATTTGCAGATCCTATGAAGCGAACCTCATGCTGCTTTACAAAAAGCTCTCTTGCCCTTTAGGGGTGCTGACATCAAGCAGTTTCCCCTGGAGAAGGAATGAAGCAGACACTGGCCAGCATCTGCTCGTGGGTCTCCTTCAGCTGCTTCCTTTCCATTTCATTTCACATCCTCTTCTCCTCAGCCTTTCCCAATGTGTGGCTTGCCCTTCCATCAGAACACAGTTGGGAAGGTGCCTGGCACATGGGGAAGGCCTAATAGACACAGAGGGCACCAAAAGAAAAATGTATACACATTTCAGAAAAGAAAAAATATTAAAATTGTAATACTCAATATATACCGATAACAAAAGATGAATACAAGTGGGAGATGAGGGTAAGGGGGATCAAATATATGGTGATGGAAGGAGAACTGACTCTGGGTGGTGAACACACAATGTGATTTATGGATGATGTGATACGGAATTGTACACCTGAAATCTATGTAATTTTGCTGACAATTGTCACCCCAATAAATTAAAAAAAAAAAAAGATGAATACAAGTCACGTTTGACTTCTGCAATTACAAGAGGTGCTCAAAGTGGTTACCATCAGCGTCCAGACACTTCTGATTATGGTGAACTACTGCTTGAGCAATGTTAACCAAAGTGTCCACTTATACATTTTTTTTGGCACCCCTGGTATTTGTCAATATTTATCAATGGCATTCCACCATTCTTAGAACAAATTTATCCCCTCTAAACTTTAACTCATTCAGCTGTGCAAAATATTAACAGTATGAGATGTCATATTTTTGTGTGTAAAGTAAATAAATAAAACACAGCCTTCTTGCTACTGATGTAAGATCTAGCTTACTCCTGGGACCCACTGCAAGTCAGATGACAAAAAGCCATGAAGAGTAAATAGCAAAATTTCCTAAAAACCTAGACTCCATCTCCCCAAAGTCCCTAATTGATCTCTCTTTCCAAAACCAAAACAATAGCAGAGCACTCTGTGCTGGCTCCTGGGCACTGTCCTTTTTCGCTCTTCCAATCTTTTCTCTCCTCTTGCTCACTTCCTGCCATTTCACATGCAATTGAATTCCAACTTCCCAAATAATTTATAAGTTCCGCAGATCATCTCTGCACTTCTTTTTCCCACCAGCACCAGGAAGGTGTTCGAGTCAGAGGCAGGGAAAGTCTTGGAATAACTCTACTTGGTATCTGTCACGTGTGATTTGTTGCACTATGGTTTCTTTATTTTATTTGGAGGATGTCATGATAATTTTGGAGCCCATCTGTGCATTGTAGATGATGTACATGGATTTATCACTAGGTGGTGATAGAGCATCACTTTCATCCCTTCACTATCAGAGCACAGGGAAAATACGTAAATGAATTTTTGTTCACGGAAATCATTACCAACTTTCTTTCCACGTCAGAAGTCACTGAGCCTTCTGTCACGTGGCAAAGCAAGCCAGGCACAACCGGCCTCTGAGGTCTGTTAAAGCTAATAATTGATTGATTTTGTGGGCTGGTGTTTTCACTTAATCCTTGGTTTTATTTAACTGAGTTTCACTCTTTTTTTTTTTTTTAAACTGGCTAGAATTCTAAACAAAGGAAAATAAACCTCTTTGTTTATAATCATCTACCATGGCTCCAGTGGTTCTGTGGATTCCAACAGAGGGACTAGCTCATGGGGGCTGAAGAGTTCAGATGAGAAGAAAGTAGCAATCCTAATAAAGAAAAGCCCTGTGGCTAGACAGTTAACTCCCAAGTGAAGTAATTCCATTCGGTGACCTAGGCTGGGCCCCTAAGTCTCAGCATCTGTTTGCAAGAGTCACGTGTCACAAGACAGGCCAGCTGAGAGTTGCAGCATCCTTTCCTGCTACCAGAGAGAGAGGATGAGTCAGCACCGAAATTGCATATGTAAATGACAGCCACAGCCATCCTTCCAAAAAAGGCCCGTTGAATTTCCTGAAAGGTCCAGATCCTTGGAGGCTTCTGCTAAAGATTATGATGTCACCAACTTATTTCACAATCAATCTGATTTATAGCATAACCGCAAATTTTAAAAAAGACCATAATACAATACACTTGAGGGAAAGTTAACGTGCATTGGTTTTTTTTTTTTTGTTTTGCTCAGTCATGGCATGTTTTAGAAGTACTTGTGTCATCTTTTGAAAAGTAAATCACCATCAGGTCTCTCAAATAAAGGAAGAGGTATGAGGGGAGATTGCCCTGCAGTTCATGAAAGCTACTGACCTCAGACTGTCTGTACTCTGAGTGTGAAGTGTATGGCTGTCCAGGGAGAAGAATGAGACCATGCAAGCATTCCCCAGATGCTTCTTAACTCATGGAACAGCAGCTGGAAGAGTTGAAATAGCTGATCTGGAAGAGCTGTGTCCCTGTGAGCCCAAGGAAGTTGAGAACCAATCTGCCCTCAGAGATCCACAGTGACTAGCATAGACCTCCGTCAACATCACCTCAGCATCCCTCTGTCAGACAGTGCACGACCAGGTGTTCTCACTGACCAGGCCACGGCATGAAGGTAAGGGACATATGGCTCAAAGAAGCAAATGGAGGCTGAAATCTAGCCCAGGTGTCACTTCTAAGCCAAGAGTCCACAGGGTTGTGTCTGCCCAGAGGGTGCATCCTTTTCTAAATTGTAGAAAGTCTCTGAAAGGCTTAGAAATGACTCTCATGGCGACAATGTGCAACAAGGAAAGGTGGCAGGAGCAAACCGATTAACTACCCCACCACTTAGGACTCTATAACCCTTAGGTTCCTGAACAATTCAAGTGGGGATAAGAGATAACGATTTTTTTGCTAGTCAAGAACATACGATCTTGGGTTAGTTTTAACTCTTTAAAAAGCTGAAACCATGTATGCACTTCAAGTTTGTAAAGTAACTCACACCAGTAACAGAATAATACTCTGAGGAGCAAAGCAGATACTGCTATGCCTTTTTCCTGAGGTCAAACTGAGGCTTAAAGAGATTAACATTTACACAGATAACAAATGAGCAGAGTGGAAGTACCCAGGTCCTTTCCCTAATACTCTAACCCAATAGATTTTGGAGCCATTGTCTTGCTTCAATAATGAATCACATTGCCTCACAGATGAGCTATGGGATATTAGAGTCCGTTACACCATAAAATTTATCATTAAAAATAAATTTTGCAAATGAATTCCCAATTTGGCTAGCTGAGACCTTGGGCAAATTCCTTGAGCCAAAATCTTCCATGTCTACAAAATCCACATAGTGAGGGGCTTGACTTAGATCTTCTGATTCCTGAGGGCTTTTCCAGCTGCGGAACTCCCATAATCTGAACAGAAATAAGCATTGTGTATACGCCAGAACAACCCTGCCAGGTATTACTATTCTGATTGTACAGGTAAGAAAATCAAGGTCTAGAAGGGTGAAGCCTCACTCTGCTCAGAAGTGTTAAGCCAGGAGGCACGAATATCTGGTTGTAAAGGTGACACTCACAGACTCCACCCTGCCTGCCTCAGTCATGTGCACAAGACACTGTTCCTCGAGCTCCACTGCCAGAATACCGCCCAATAGTCCAATCCAACCTACGCTGGGATATAAGGGTGCAGGCACGCCAAGAGGTGTCTCTGTGGTGTTTAGATTATTTTGAGCTAAAGGCAATCAAGATCCTTTAGGCTCAAAAGCAACTTCTGCCTCTCCCACCCCACGCCACCTTAATTACTTAAAAGAATTTAAATTAGGGGCCTTGCCCATAATAAGAGATTATCAGAGAGAAACATTTTTTTTAACCTATCTATAGGGCAGGGCAAACTTCTATTTAGTAAGCAGGATCTTACGATCCTTCAATGACTCTGTGAAGCCTCAAGGCTCCTCACCTCATCCTTAGCCCAGAAAGTCACATAAACCTCATTTTCTCTTTCAGTCTCTGAACTTCTCACATATGCGAGGTCACTGACTCTCTAAGGTATGTGGGGTTCCTGTGTGCATGAAATTAAGTTTGTCACCCTGTCCCATGTTGATTTGATTATTCAACCAGCCAAAAGAACGAGAGGAGGAAACGGGAGAAGTTTTAACCTTTCTCCACAGGAGGAACTATCCAGTATTCACACATTAGTGAAAATTTGTTCAAATATGGTCATTCAAGGAATATGGCATTAGTGGAGAATTGAGAATGCAAACAATTTGGAAAGTAAGACAGTATTTGACAGGTAAGCCTGGAGGGAGAATAGGAGCTGCCATGGAATGAGACCATTTAGGCACCTGGAAGGTTCTGGAAGACAAAAGTAGTAGTTGCAAACCAGTGGCCTGCAGGCCATATGTAACCCACAGATGTGTATTTGGTTAGCATAGCACATTTTTACACTTGAAGGAGTTGCCAACTTTTTTTTTTTAATCCAAGTTTCCAGCTCAGGGTGTACATTTCCACTCAATAACAATAAGCTGGAACTGAGAAGCCATGTCCCCTTGAATCTCTACTCCTTTATAGTCACCATTCCATCTCACTTTATTGATTTAAGTTACCTGCCTCCTCACCCACTCCGCACAAGCATTTGAGGTTGAGAACCATGTCCTACTAGAAGCATTGAACTGGGAAAGGACAAAACAGTGGCTCCAGCAAAGGATGGGGAAAGTCAGAAAGGACAACAAGACAATACTAAAGACAACTTTGCATAACTCAGAATTTTGAAAATGAGACTGGCCAGTCTCTGTGTGATTAAGAACCTGCCTCAGCCCAGAGAAGGGCTCAAGCTAAGCACAAAGATAAGTGGACAAAAAAAGGGGGCGTTCTACGAAAAGTAACCTCACAAGGTGATATGATCATGAATTCCTAACTGGGCAGGTCAGGGTGGGTAGTCATGCCCCAGTCAGATAACGCTTTTCTAAAAGGCTTATGTTTGCCTCGAGCAAGCCCTGCTCATTGTTTCTGGGCATGTAGGTCAACACACCTTTGAAATGTCGCCTTTCAGATCCCTCCTTTTGTACCACCCTTTGAGACCCCTCCTTCTAAAGTGAGCAAGAATAAATCCAATCCCCGTCTTGCTTTCTCCCACTTTCACGCCATTTTCCTTAATCTCAAATGCATAAAAGAAACTGGGAACTCTTATTCTCTGAAGCATTTTTCTCCGTCTGTTGAGATCTTGCTTCCAGGTGTATCCTCTGTTTGACTCAAATGCATTTTTATAAAAATTCTCTACCGATTTGGACATTCTTATGTTGACAGATAGTTTAAATGTGACACTGAGACAAACACTCAATGCTGAAAATTAGCCCTAGGACCACCCCACCCATTTCGCCTGCTCATATGTTGTTCTGCCTCTGCTAGCCCATTAGCAATCCTGCTTAATTTCCACATTCTCTCCTACCCCATTTCTCCCAACAGGACTCACTGCCCACTGGTTCTGTCATGGAATCAGGTGATCCCGTCGTGGAAGTCACAGTGCTGACTGCATCAGTTTTTCACTTTCCCTGAATCACAAATAGTTCATTGGGCAAAGGTTGTTCTCTGCCATAATACTGGATCCTGAGCTGGGAAAAAAAAAATCTCCCCTGAGAATTCAGAACCGCAGCTTGTCCCTTATTCAAGCCCAATGTGTATATATTTTAATATATGTTACCTTTATCATTCAGAAACCTCCAAGCCAAGACACTAATATGAAAGCTAGGAAGCATCGGTATGTAAGACTAGGCAGAAGCATACATGAAACCAGTCTGAAGATAAACCCTCCAACAGAAATGCACGACAATTACAAATGTAAAACCCTTTGAACAATTAGCTCTCAATTCAAAATTGTAAAATTGATGAGGAAAAATAGTCACCAAGAATAAAAGTCAGCATATACAACAAATGTCAAAATTAGATCCTCTTAATTTTCATTTAAAAGAGTCATGTGAGTTTATTTAAGTATGTTTAAGATTAATAAAAACATAAAAGAAGAAACTAAACATATAAACACTGAGAAAAAAACAAGCATAGTTTTAAAGGGCCAAATAGAGCTTTTAAAATTAGGAAAGAGACTGTCACTGAAATACAAAATTCAACTGATAGGTTAAGCAGCAAATTCTATGTAGCTGAGTAGAGACTTAGTGAACATAAAGATATTAGGAATTTATTATACAACATAAAACAGAGAATTAAAAAGATGGAAAATATAAAAGAGAAGTTAAGATATGAAGAATAGAAAAAATGGTCCAACATGTTTCTCATAAAAGTTCTAGATGGAATCCATACAATGGAATACTATACTACAACAAAAATGATTAAATTACAGGTACGTACAATCAACAATGTGGATATTTCATAAACATAATATTGAGTAGAAGAGAAACAAAAATGCATTACCATATGGTTTCATTTTTATAAAGCTCAAAAACAGGTAAAACTAATTTACAGTTATTGAAGTCAAGACAGTGCTTACCCTTGATGAGAGAGGTAGATAGTGATTGGAGAGAGCCAGAGGAAGCATTGAGGGAGCTGGAATAGTTCTGTTTCTTGGTCAGGGTGTTGGTTAAACAGGGGTGTTCAATTTGTGAATATTCATCAAAATGAACACTTAACAATTTGTGCATGTGTCTATGTATTTTATACTTCAATAAAATTTTACATTTTTAGGAAAAAAAGTTTGAAATAGAGAGAATAGAGAAAATAAAGCAAAAGCAACATTCTAACATATAAAGGCTAATATTTTTCTGGAAATGACAAAAGGCATGACCCTGCAGATTCAAGGCAACAATGAATTCTGAGCAGAATAAATAAAAATAAATCCTCACCTAGTTATAGTGTAGTAAAACTGCAGCGAACAACAGAGGAATCTTTGAAGCCACCAGCAAAAAAAGAAATAGTACCTACAAAGAACCCACAATAAGATCAATTGCAGACTTCACAACAGTAACAAAAGAAACTGTAAGACACTGAAGTAATATCTTCAAAGTGAGGAAATAAAATAACTGTCAGCCTGGAATTGTAGACACAACTAAAATGTCAGTCAAGAATGAGGACAGGGGAGATCCAAGATGGAGGAGTAGATACACACTGTGTGTGCTTCATTCCATGAACAAATTAAAATTACAACTAAATTATAGAACAATCAACATGAAGAACCATCTGCAGACTAGCTGAACAGAAGTTTTATAACTAAGGATGTAAAGAAGGAACCACATCAAGACTGGTAGGAGGGGTGGAGACACGAAACCTCTGTGTGGCCGTTGAGAATCAGGAAGGATATCTCAGCCATGGAGGCTCTGCCAAGAGGCACGAGGGATCCCAGTGCCACGCAGGCCTCCCCAGCCCAGAGTACTGGTGCTGGGAAGAGGAATCTCACAACATCTGGCTTGAAAAACAGTGGGGATTCTGACCATCCCAGTGGGACAGAAGGCGGCAGGAAACCCGGTGTCCTCTTAAAGGGCCAGTGCACAGACTCTTTCACTCCCAGGCACTCACCTTGGGCTCCAACAGAGGGACAGTAACTCAGGGGGGTGTTGGAGACACACAGAAGGCAGACTGAGGTGTGTGTCTTCATGCTGAGGGCTGGAGGACAGTCGGCATTTTCTCTGTGAGGAGTCTTTCTCCCATGCAGCCAGCAAGCAGGTGCCATCTTTCCTGTGTTGGGCCCTCCCCTTACGCTTACAGCCAAATCTGAATCTGATTGGTCTGGTGAGCTCTGCAGCTCTGCCCTGCTGACTCACTGGAACCCCACCCCACCCAACTCCCTCAATGCTGGTGGTACTTCTTCCAAAAGCAGCCAGCCCTGCCCATATTGTACTCTTTCTTGGGAAACTATCAGAGTCTGACAGACCCCAGGCAGGCGGTAACTGACCTCAGTGTGCTGTGAGACTTTTGCTGAGTAGCTTCAAGCTCGGCACTGGCACCAAACCAGAATTTATATTAACACAGTGAACGCAACTCTGCCCACTCTCGTGAATCCCTGAGACCCTTCCTCACCCAACCTGCATATCACATGAGGGTTTATTAGTGGCTGAACCTTAAGGGAGCTGGCAGGTGGCAGCAAGCCTCCGGGTGTCCTGGCATTTTGTGGAGCTGTGCCAGGTCTGGTTCTGGTGACAAACATCCTCAGTTCACAGCAGGGCCTCTCCCACGTGCCTCCAGGATTAGCACAGGCAGTGAACAACTGCAGATCACTTTGTAGCTCTTATCAGGTAGTCCCAGGCAATGGGTGACCTGGGCCTGCACAGGAGTCCCTCCCAAGAGGCCCGAAAACCAACATACTTGGAGGCTGGCTTCAGACCGCACACAACAGAGCACTGCCCAATTAGCCCCACAAGAGGCACACCCAAAAGGCAGTTTCAACAGGCACCAAAGTCCACTAGGGCAAATCCCACTCAGTGAAGTAAGCCCCCCACACAGCAGCCTGTAAGCGGTGGATGTGGCAAAACCCCACAGCCAATCAGTCTGAAGGTCAATCCCACCCATTTATGTGCCAATAGCAACCAAGCCTCAAGTATAACCTCCTAACCCAACCTGAAGTTCTTTGACTTCCAACCAAGCTGATAACCCAACCACATACAAAGAGCCAACTGAATGTGCAAGCATTGGAAAGAATGACACTTGAAACACAGACTGGGTTGTAATCTAGCTTTTCTTTATTTCAAAACAATAATAAAAGACCCAGTTTTTTATAATGGCATCTACATCCTTCCACACAGACCTGTCCTTCAAGTCACCTTTTACTCAGACAGGGAAGTCATCACACCTAAAGCCAGTACCCCGCATTTGCATGTGGTCCCTATCCAGAAAGTCTTGGATAGCCCTGTTGAGTCTGTGAGGTATGTGTCCGCAGACTATCTTCACATCTAGATTAGGTCTAGAATTCTGGAAGTCCCTAAAGTTTGTAATGTTGAGAGACAAGGGGTATGGGGAATAAATAGCAGCAGGGACTTCCAAGCTGAGGAAGCAGCTTTTGCAACCCCCTGAACCAAGAGAAAGTTTGATCAGATTAGGGCATGATTGGTACTACAGTTACGCATAGTAAAAGAGTATAACGAAATGGAGAAGTTAGCAATGTTGGCAAGATATAAGGCTAAAAAAGTAAGCGGAAGCCACATTTATTTTAAGGCAACGGTGTTTGTACTAATTTAGCATGCATCGCAATCACCTGGAGCACTTGTTAAACCAGGACTACTGGATCCTCTCCCAGTGTTTCTCACTTAATATATCTAAGATGGGGCATGAGAATTGCATTTCTAACCAATTCCCAGGTGATGTTGATGTTGTTGGCCCAGGGAACCACACTTCGAAAATCGCTGATTGAGGTGTTTCTGCATTGTCCTGAATGCCTTGGAAAGGGAAAGAAGTGGACCGCTTCCAGAGGTATGTTCTAGACGACTTGAACAGGGCTTGGTGCCTTCAGGGGGCAAGGTCATGACTGAGAGTCAGGAGGGTGTGCAGAGGCTTGGAGGAAAGTGAACACATTTTGAAATAGCGAGGTAGGAAAGAAGAGGAAAACCTGACTAGGGTATCATAGGTGGATGGCTGGGTAATTTTTAAAGTGTTAAAAATAAGGTTAAAGGTGATATATTTGTAGTGGCAACATTTTATCCGTTGTCTGACTGTCCCCAGCAAGACTAGGAAGTGCAGGTGTAACATAGGGGCTGGAGAACAATGGTTTAGATCCAGGATTAGAGTTTTCCTGATGCTTGAATAAAAAGAATTTGGGGCAAAAATGTGTGAAATGTTGGACAGTGGTGAGATATTGTGATTCATAAGAAATATGTATTTGGTTATTCAGATGACCTAAGTATATTTCTCATATATATTTGGTCTTCATCCACAATTCCTGGTTCACAGCCCATGAAATCCTTGAAATTTCTGAGTGATAAGAGCAATGGGAGCAACTTTTGTTAAAATATTTGGCCTCTTGTCTGCAGTTCCTGAGACGCTTCAGAGCCATACGAGTGAAATGGGTGTCTTGTCATTTATAACAAGCCTCTTTCCACCACAACTGGGTTTATATTAATGAGGTGACTTTTGGAAAACACCTAAGAATGGGGTGCTGGTTGCCAGGGAAACCAACCTTGCCTTAGACGGCTGTAACTTTTAGTCCCACCCACTGATCGCCTAGGAGGGGAGAGGGGCTGGAGGTTGAATCAATTGTGAACGACCAATAATTTAATCAATCACATCTATGTAAGGAAGCCTCATAAAAACCCTAAACGACAGAGTTCAGAGAGCTTCCAGGTTGGTGAACACAAGGAGATTTGGGGAGAGTGGTGTGCTTGGAAAGAACATGGAAGCTTCGCGCCCTTTCCCCATACTTTACCTTATGCTTTCCCCATACTTTACCTTATACCTCATTTGGCTGTTGATTTGTATCCTTTAATATGCTTTGTAATAAACTGATAATCTAGTAAGTAAATGGATTTTCTGAGTTCTGTGAGCCAATCCAGTAAGTTAATCAAACCCAAGGAGGGGGTTGTCTGTATCTCTGATTTATGGCCAGTCAGTCACTCAGAAGTACAGATAACACCTGGGCTTGCAATTGGCATCTCCAGTGCAAGGGACAGTCCTGTGGGCCTGAGCCATTAATGTGTGGGATCTGATGCTATCTTGGAGTATGGAATCAGAATTGTGTTGAACCATAGGACGCCCTGCTGGTGTTGAAGAATTGCTTGTTGTTGATTTGGGAACTCTGCCCCACATGTTGGAATTGGGGGCACAGAACGGAACACCATTTAAGTCATGTTGAAACTACTTGGGAAAGGAAATCAAGACAAGTGAGTTATGATACATTGATAGAAAAGCCAGGAGCAAGATTCTGGAAGTCCTGATGAATTCAAAATGTGTAACTGTGTAGTGGTAACAGGAGAGAGAAAGTGTTCCAAAGATAAGTTGTGGCTGAAGAGTAATCGGTTAGCCAATGAGATCTCAGAGTCAGAGAACTTACAGGCTAGGGCAAGAGTGAACAGATGGGCTCCATGGGCCCCACCAACCTTTTGAAACTAAGTGCAAAATATCACATGATATCCAAAAGGTCATTTTTACCTGAGAGATGATTCATAGCTTTTATCTAAGTCTCAGAAGTGTCTCTGACCTATAATCCATGAAGATTCACTACCAGAACAGGGTGACAGAACTGGAGGGGAGATGAATGTCGCTAGATTTGAGAACTGTGAGGTAGAACTTAAGGGGGAGAGAAGACAAAAGCCAGGGACCAAGTCTACCAGAAAAAGGACAAATCATAGAGAGCAGGGCGGTGGTTATGACCCCCATCAGAACTGGCAATTCTAACAGCAGTTTTGCAACTGCACAAAATTTTGCACAAAAATTTTGCAAGCAGAAAAGAATTTCTAAATCTGTAAAGGTTATTATTTTTTATTTTTGTAACATTTTCTGACTACTGAAGTCAAAATTCCCTCTTTGGAAGTTTCGAAAGTACAGAAAGGTAAATAAGACAAAAGTTATAGAACTCATCAAGTTAGATTATTACTGTTAATTCTAGTAGATTTGTAGTAAAATGACTAATAGCTGATGTGCCTTCTTTCCCAAAGCAGCCCAATGTAGATAAGCCCTGTCTGTTAGGCTGTGTTCACGTCACAGGGGCCACTCAAACTCACTACTCCAGCAAGACAAGCTTGTGTTTGAAAGGACAACATTCATTTCTATTATAGAGTCTTACATACAAATAGTGAAAAAATGATGCCTCCAGGTCTCTGAGTATATTGGAGTTTCTAACTGGACAGATTTCATCTACAGCTCTACTCTTTAAGTATTGACATTTAAAATTTTACATTACATTTCTATTCCTACCCCACAACCTCACTTGTGGATTTAAAAATTCATTTACTGTGAAAGTCCTATTTTCCAACACAATGGAGACTGGTAGATGCTTGAATTGTTTGGTTTTGCTTTTTTTTTTAATGTAGAAATAATTCTTTAAAAAAGAATAATACATATTTTTAATTTTAAAATATAAATGTAAAATATAATTTTTGAGCAGGCAGTTGATTGGTAGATAATTTCTCCACATGAATAATGCACAAAATTTAGATGCCATCTCATTTTCTCCAACATCCAAGCCATTCATCACTTACTGTAAAACCTCTCGCACTGCAAATCACGCAATTCAGGTCAAAGTCATTTTCGTTGAGTTTAGGTTCTATGACTTGATTTCTCAGTCATCTTTCTGGGGTTTAAAACAAATCTCTGCTCATTCTCTATGTTTGCTAGTCTGAGTAATTTTAAGAAGCACAAGAAGAAATCTGAGTAGAGAATCTGAATGCAGATGTTTGTAATTTTCTCTCAATTACAAATAGTTGCCTCACCTATACTTAACTCAACAGCAATTTTCAGTCTCTTGCCTTCAAGTCTTTCCCAAACCATTCAATTGTTTTCATAAAAAAAGACAACTCTCATTTCACCCTAATTTATCAGCTTATATAATATTTCAATAAATTACCTAATTATAATGAAAAACATATTTGGCATAAACATGTACAGAAACAAACAAAACTGATTCTTGGCAAGCCCTAGTCTTTATAGATGGGGGGCCTGAGTGCACAGGCGAGCAAGAGAGCATCTCACTAGAGAACAGACTCTGTGAGCAGCCATCTGTGTTTTAAAGGAGGAGTGGAGAACATAGGTTAATTCATGTCTCTTAAGAGGGAGTCAAGACCAGTTAAGAGACCTTCTATTATATATACAAAACATGTCAGTCATTACACATCTATTAGAATGGCTAAAATCCAGAACACTGATAACACCAATTTCTGGCTACAGATAAGCAGGAAGAGGAGATGAGAATGATCTATGTGGCCATGAATTACAATTTGAGACATCGATATGAAGTCATGCTTGGCTTAATAAAAACGCAGATGGCTACATACAGAAATATTTGTAGAAATGTGTATACACATAGGTTAGTATACAAACATAGTTCCTTGATCTCTCAGCTGAGAGGGTCTAGAAATAAGAACACCCAGCGGCAACTAGCACAACCAATGCTCAACTCTTGGTTTCTAAGACTTCTCCAATGAAAGGAACAAGAACTCCTTGGAAAAACAGCTGATTCTGGGACTAGAGCAGGGATTATACAGGATGATCCTGGAGCATCTTGCAGTGCCAGAAGGTATGAAAGTGCTAAAAACAACAAAACAAAACAACCCTCCACAATGATTGGGATATGTCAAAGGGACATGAGAGCCACAGAGAGAGCTCTCAATGCCCAAACTGGAACAATTTGAGCAACAATATAAACAGAGTTTTTAAGTATAACCTAAAATATCCAGCAGTCCTTACTGGTATAAATAAGTAAATGAATGAATGAATGAATGAATGACAAGAAACAAATATCTCATGCAGAAGAATTTCAAATATTTTTAATAGATAAAATGGGAGCATATATCCTACTTCTTAATCACTGTACACAGTGATTTCCTTTCAAAGAGTGCAGTATGGAAAGGGAGAAAAGAGTAAGTTAACTGAAAGAAACCCGATAAACACTACCCCAGCCAGGTGATTCAGGTCAATGTCAACAATCACCATGTTGATAACATGTACCCTTGATATGATGAAAATGGCACTTTCCCTCTGTGGTCTTCCTCCCCAAATTCCGTAACCCCCATCTAATCATGAGGACAGTGTCAGAATACCAATTCTGCAAAATATCTGACCAGTATTCCTCAAAACTATCAAAGTCACCAAAAACCAGTAAAACCTGTCACAGATAAGAGAAGCCTAAGGCAACACAATGACTAAATGTAATGTGGTATGTGGGATGGGATCCCCCCACACACATCAAAGACAAAAGTAAGGAAATCTGAATCAAGTATGGATTTTAGTTGATAATAGTGTAGCAATATCAGTTTGTCAATTATAACAAATGTATCATACTAGTGCAAGATGTGAATAATAGGGGAAATTGAGGGTAGGGTATATGGAAACTCTGTACTATCTTCATAATTTTTCTGTCAATCTAAAACTAATCTAAAATGGAAAGCTTTTCTTTAAAGTTTGTTTTGTTTTGTTTTAAGGTAGTTTGGTTAGAGAGGCCACTCACTATCCAGGAAATCTGCATTGAAAGACAAAACATTATTGAACTATTAATAATACCAAACAATTAAAATTTTATTTCTAAATCCTAGTCTATCAATAAAATTATAACTTGGCTGAACAGATACATGGGTCAAATCTCCTATTAACAATGTACTATATAATATTTGCTAATTTGGAAAAGATGAAAAAGAAAGCAAATGCCTTTAAGTATAAATAAAACATTTACTTAAGGATCTTAGCAGAAGAAAATAAAAGCTATTCAAAATACAGATGTAATTATAGTATAGAGTATAATTTCATTCATCAGAATCACATAATGTTTTAGATGTCATAGATAGCAATTAAGAGTGGTTAATGAATCAGTGAGAAGAATCCCATGTTAATTGTGTTATTAAGGGTTTGATTTGGGTTTTTTTTTTTTCATTATTTTTAAATAGTAAGAGAATGTATGTGTATTTTACTGCAGGAACTCAGACTTATTCATCCTTTTCTTTTCCTGGCACATGGAAACAAGGTCAGATAGCCTACTTTAGCCTACAGCAGTATGCATAAAACCTAATATTCCGATGTGACTATAAAACACTGCTTGGCTTTTGTTTTGCCATTGCACTGTGTGGCTTTATTATATAGGCTAGATCATGGATAGGACTGCAGCATTGGAATGATGCTGTCCTTGGAGGTTCACCCTGTGGGAATAATTTATGGTGACCCCTTGTATAAGATCTTTTGGGACTTATATCTGAGAGACCTCCTTATATTGTGCTTAATTGTTCCCTACAGAGAATAGTTTCGTGGTCCAATCCATCTAAACTTAAATGGTCTGTTGCAATACTACATGCAATTCTAGACAATGAGGGAAGTTACATAGTGTTCTAGGTTAAAACAGGATCCCTGGATGGTACTGTCCCTGTAAGAACAGGGCACAGTTGCAGATGAATAATATTAACTGCCTAGAGAAGAACTAGCCTTACCCACGCCACAGATTGCTGCTGTCTAATCTGAAAAACTACACAAAGGAAACTGAGCTACCTTTCCAAGCTGAGAAGGAGAGAAGGTCACAATGACCCCTCAATTGTCTGGGATACCAAGGTTATCCAAGTGCCCTAAACACTCCATGAAAGAAAAATGCAGAGTTTATGTCTACATACCCTGGTCAGCCATGATTGAGAAAATAGCTTTGAAAAAGACAGACAGGACATCCATAAACTGAAGACAACCAACAATACTAGGAGGAGTGGCAACCGTGGAGAAGGGGTGTGACTGGTAGATGAGATGAGAATGCATCCTGGGAAAGTTAGGTGAGATTAGCTGGGAGCAGCCATGTGATGGTGACCTATGGTGAGAGGACACCCAAGATGCTTAGGATTTGTAAAGACTCTGGCTTGTGAGGTTTCTTTGTGAATTGACTGCTACGCCCTGAACCATCAATAAGTAAATAGCCTTCACCTCACCACAAAGCTTGTTCATCCTTAGTGTACAACACAGTCAAAGAAATTACCATACCAATCACACATAACCTGTTTCAAACTACAAATGACTTCGAATTCATGGGTTAAGGATCCTTGTCACTAACTCCCCCAAACCTTAATAAAGATTACCAGGCTATAGTTGTTATCTACCATGTTGATGAGAACGCACTTTTAGAAGAGCTCTTTCTAAAGCCAATTTGTTCTATAAGAAGCAGGCCAAGGGTAGAAACTTTGGGAGGCATGCTGAATATAGCACAAATGTCACCAGGGACCAAGAACTCTCTGCAGCTGTTTGGCTTCCACAGACACGAATCCTCTTGGATATTTCAGAGGCAGAATTAGTGCCCATGTTCCATGTACTCCCTTACATTGTTTGGCTGCCATTCTTCCTGTCCTTTCTGAGAGTGTGGCTGACCTGAGAGCGTGGGATAGAAATTCCAAAGAGTTCCATGTGCTATTTCCCTACATAGCTGTGCTATGTCTTCAGATGTACAAAGCACTGCATAGCGACAATGGATCACAGTTGACCCTAATAAAGGAAATTACTGGATGAGGCTAAGCCTGTCCCTTTAACTCCGGATCTAAAAATCCAGTAGATGACATTAGCATTTCTGAATCTAGAATTGTCCTCAGACTAGAGTGATGAAAACGTATGGTGGAAAGAGGATTTTACTGGGATTGGAAAACTTGGTTTCTTATTATTTCCCCTAACCTAGTAACTTTGGGCAAGTCATCTGAACTCGAAGAGGCTTCATTCTTTCTATCTTTTCAAAAGGGGTAGGGGTACCCTGAATGGTGTCTGCTTGCTCCTCTAGCTTCACTCTCCACCCTTCTCCAACCTGCTTTCTGTCTTAGGAGGCTGACTTGTAGGAATTGCATGATACTCTCTTTTGCTGTCTAGCTTCCGGTTGGGGTTTGCCAATGGGTAACCCCAGGATGAGGTTAGAAGGAGGAAGGGGGGTGAGACTGGGATTTACTGAGCTGTTTTTTTCCCTCAGGGTCTCCTGGGAGTAGCACGGTCCCTCTCATGAAGGTCACTGCTCTCTCAAGGAGTCCCTCTCTACACAGCCATCTCCTCACAGCTTCTGGAAACTGCTCCCTCCTCCGCCTCAGGTCTACTGGTGGTAACAACTTCACTATTGCTAGCCCTGGGGTGTCATACCATCCTGTGTGGTTTCATAGCCCTGCCTATGCTTTTGTAAATGTTTTCATAAATTTCAACCCTCCTGAAAGCACTCTAATTTGAGAGTGCAAATTGTTTCCTGCTGAGGCCATGACTAATACGATAGCTAGATTAGAGGTATGCTGAATATCATGGGGTATTTCTGGGATTCAATTTGCATTTTGATTTAAATTTTATGGATGCTAACTAAATCTGATAGAAGATTGAAACCAGACTCCATCATCCCAATTACGAGTTTTTTTGTTATTTCAAAATAGCTTTACTGTTCTCATTGATTAATGCTAACTTAAATCAATAGAATATATTTAAGCTTAAAAAGATATTTTATTAGCAAAATCCCAGTTTATTTGTTTTACATAACAGGATGTCATATAAAATTTAGTTCAAGAAGGAAAAAAAGGCTTCACTGCTTTAAAATGTTTAATAACCACTGGTGGATGTCTTCTAGCTTCCCTCCAAGATTCTAAGACTCTAAGTAGTACACTTTGAGGAGTTGATATCAGTTTCTAACCTCTCTCCTCCAAGCTTCTGAGCAATGAAACAGGGTGACAGCCACCAGAGGCAAAAGTATGGGGAAAACTCTGCAGACGATTTCCACCGCTGCCCAGGGTGACAGCCACTGGAGGCCAGACACCTAGCGAAGGTAGCGGAATGCTGTAGAGGGTTCTTCCCTGCTCCCTTAACTGAAATGGTTAATTCTCTTTTTCATCAAGGTCTCTTAATAATAATATAACAATACGCATAGCTGCCTGCCATTTCTTGATAACCTACTATGTGCCAGGCACTGTGCTCAGAACTTTATATTTGTAACTGATATCTGACATTTCCAGTAGTATACCCAAATATAATGCTGTTAGCCCAGCTACCCTGACAGGCAGGAAGTCCATTCCCCCACACCCACACCTCCTATCCCCACCTGATTCCCCTTGTCCAGAAATGTCTGTGAGCTCACTAGTTGGGGAGGCTTCCAGGCAGTCCTGCTTGCTTCCATCTCCTCGTGCTAAACCTCAGTCAAAAGAACTTCACCCCAAATTAGCCAGGGCCCTCTTTTAAGTCATTCCTAGGAACTGCTTCCTCTAAGGTCAGTTCTGCCCCCAGGAGGCCTGGGCAGGGACAGGCAGAAAGCAGGGCAACCTCCTCAGGAACCAAGAGCCCCCTGGATCCTGCACTCTTCACTAACTCAAGACTGAGGGAAGCTCCCAGGCCACACTTCTTTCTACCCTATTGTTGATGTTATTTCAGCATCTTTCTCACTCTGTCCCTGCTTATGGTCCTTCTGGACCTTCCAGAAGAGTATTCTGAACTTTGATTCTTGGGGACAAGAGGCTAGTGTTTAAGTCCCTTCCATCTTAGAAAGTCCAGTGCTCCTAATGTAAGTTGAAGATTCTTTTCAGCACTCTGCTTTCTAAAGGGCATGGGGTGGGAGACCAGTGAAGTGATCCCCCCATAATAATTCAAGTCTTCTCCAAAGTGACGTTTGCAGTCTTTACCAAAAGCTGGCCAAGGTTTTATGACATAAATCCCCAGGCATTGTTAACTATACACATCCTGTTTACTCATCTTTATTATTCCCATGCTACAGCTGAGGAAACCGAGGCTCAAAGAACTGACATAACTTGCCCAAGATCACCCAGCTAGGTTTGGAATCCAGGTCTATTGAATTCCAAAACTCAAGCTTGATTCACATGGAAGCTCCATGCTTCCAGCATCTCTCCTTGGTTCCTTTTAATGTGGTTACAATAATTGAATAATAATAATGATTGAGCTTCTGAGGCAGCCGTTTAGGGTGACCCTGACCCTCCATCTAGGAAAAGGCTTAGCTGCCTCTCTTCTTTTAGGGCAGAAGGAAAAAGCAAACGATTACTCCTATTTCCAATTTCTATTATGAGCAGAAATCTCGCGAATAAATCCAACTGTTCTGACTTTGAATTAATCTTGTATTGTCAGGATACCAGATTCTAAAATAGAGCACTTGGGGAGCCAGGGGTAATTTTTAGAATCATAGTGAATTACAGAGCAAACAGGCTCAAAGTCAGAGTAAGGCAAATGTGTCTGATGAATGAGTTAGCAAAAAATACTGTATTTCACTTCAGTTCAAACCCCCGAAGTCAGACTCTCCCTTTTTTAGAATATGTAAAGGTTCTGCTAAGTTCATCTCAAGTTCAAGGATGTAAAACAAGAGACACTATAATGTCACTGCAAAGAGCTCCAGCTTTGGAGGCAGGGAAGTGGACTGCAGTCCCAGCAGCGCCTTGGGCAGGAGCTCTATTTAACTTCTCGGAGGCTCAGAATCCTTGTCTATAAAAGAGAGCCGGTAGTACCTACTTTGTTGTGAAGAATCAAAGATACATCCCCAATTCCAGAATGGTCCTGCCACAGGAGAAACAGTAAATAAACATTCAATGTTCAAATGAATAATAAGATAAAGCACCTGGTATTCATTCATAGAATACTGGATATGGCTATAAACTAAAGCCATGGTGTGATTAAGCTCTTCCAGGGGGGGAATAAAGAGTAAAAAGAGAAGGGCCCAGAACTGCAGTGTGCACGGGACAGGCCAACCAGCAATGTCACGAACAGCATCCACAGCAACTGCAAGGAGGTGGGTGGCAGCCCAGTGAGAGGGAGAGACAAAGCCAGGGAGCAGACATTTACAAATGCAGAGGTACCAACAGCGGATGCTGAAGGCAAGAATGGGAATATGTCTGGATAATTAGGGGCTTAGGAAGTCCTTGGGGATTGTGGTCAGGATTCCAGCAGAAAACAGATGGCAATTCCAAAGAGTTTAATGAGAGTATTTACAAGGCAGTGGGCAGACTTATGGGAAAGTGGCCAAAGTAAAGTACCCCTGGGCTGAAAATGGCAGGCAGCCATCAGCATCCCTGGGCTGAAAGGAGAAATAGAACATGTTCTCCAAAACCCAGTAAAAATTGTGATGGCAGAAAGAGCCATCCAATAAGAGTTGGGGTCTCAGAAGAGGAGACAGCCGCTGCCGAGCCCAGCCCTTCAGAGACTGGGGGTGTAGGATAGTGCCTTGGACTCCTCCACCCTCCATCTCCCCCACTGCCATACCCCCCACGTTCCCATATCACCCCACCCTCCATCTTCCCACTCTCCTTGTCTCCCACCCTCCCCTCCTCTCCCATATCCCCCCTTGATCTCCCCCACCCACCACCCTCCCCACCTTCCATCCCTCTCACCCTCCGTCTTCTCCACCTTCCATCTCTCCTACCCTACACTCCCTCCATCCTCCCTACACTCCATTTCCCGTCTCCCCTCCTCTCCCCTTCCCCACCCTCCATCTCCTCCCACTCTCCATCTCCCCCACCCTCCCCACTCTCCCACTCTCCCCTCTCCCCTCACCTTGCTATCTTCCACTAGAAGCTAGAAGTCAAGGGAGTCCAGGTGATATCATCTACGAGGTCAGCCTCTGGGGCAGAGGGCATGGGACATGGGAGGGAGAATAGTGGGCCTACGGCAAATGTGAAGCCCCGGTGAGAACAGTTTTAGTAGCAGGGAGGTGGCGATGGGTGGGGAGAGGGTACAACAGGCCCTCTACTCACAACAACTCTGTGCACGGCTTGAAATGTCAATACGTGAAGAACATGACTATCTGTTATTCAGAATTTCCACAAAGTCTAACTGGCCTTTCTCTCGCTGGTCTCAACTGAGTTTTACTGCCTGCTGTCTCATGGTGAGCTGCAGATCAGGTACATTTCAAGACTAAATAAAAACACCTCAGTGGCTTTATCAGATGGCAATGAGCCACTGCACTATTTCTTTTAGACACTATAATTCCCAAATCTGAACACAATTTGAGAAAATACTTAAAAAAAGAAAAAAAAAGAAAAAAACAGCCACAGTGTCTGCTCTGCTTCCCTCTGCGTCATCCCTGTGCAGGGACAAGAACTATTTCCGCTCCTTTTGAGGGTACAGATGTGTCCTGACCTACCTTCCCTCCCTGACCGCCCTAAGCTATCTTTGAAACTGGGTCTGCACTGGGGCCCACGTGCCCTCAAAAGCTCAGAACACTAAGGGAGGAGCTGCGTGGCTTTTGATTTTCAGGCCTGCCTGCCACCACTGTCCACCCACATGTATACATACACACCTATACACACAGGCACACACACGCACACTCACAATCTGACACATTTCACAATGCAATTTGCAACCGCCTAAGTGTGTCACCCCCCCTGAAGCAGAAGCCAGACTTCCTGGGGTGAAGCTGGAGAAGCAGCTGCTCCTTCCCACCTGCAGCCTGTAGGCAAGGGATCAGAGACTCACAGAATCATACATCCCGGTGTAGGGGATTTATGTTCATAGATAACCTGGTCAGTGCCTGAACTCTCTGTAGCCACTGCCCAGCTCACATCAGCAATTCTGACAACCTCTGGCTTGGTCCGTTTTCCTCCAGACCCTGTGCAAAACATTCTTTGCCAGCAGTTCACCAGAACTTCTCAATGTGCAGTGTGACAGGGTCAGGGGTAAGGGGCCTTACCCCTTCTTCCCTTCAGGGAGTTCCACCACTTAACACATGGATTGAACCGCATGAAATTGCTGTTATCCTTACGTCAAAAATGGTCAAATGTTGATCTTTGTGTAATTCAACCTAAATCATAGAAAGAACCAATAGTCAAAGTATCAACTCTATGAATGGCTTGGAAAAATGCCCAACAATGTCCCCAACACAAGGCTCTGTGGGGAACACTGGACTAGAAGACGCATATAACCAAGGTCTAAGTGGAGTTTCCTTTGCCTAGAATTGATGACTAGGGTTGCAATGCCCTTCCCTCAGGAGCACAGGGAGAATGGGGAATACTCCCCCAACCAAGGGACGACTCACCGAGGGGTGCTAGTGGCCTTGGGGACTCCAAAGAGGTGACAGAAGGCAATAGAGTTTCCCTTTTTCTTCATTTTGAACCCTGGAAAGAGGCCACCCCACAGGCGGCCCTGCATTAGTCTGAGGTGTGACACATCAAAGTACATCTGGAAGCACAACACGGTTGTGATGGTTAATTTTATGTCAACTCGACTGGTCACAGGTCGCCCAGATTAAACATTATCTCTGATGTGTTCGTGAGGGTGCTTCCAAATGAAATCAGCACTCACCTCAGTGGGTTCAGTGAGGTAGACTGTGGCTGGATTATCTAATCCATTGAGGGCCTGAAGAGAATTAGAGGTAGAGGAAGGAGAAATTTACACACCCCCTTTTTTTCTGCTTTGAGCTGGGACATCTCTCATTTTCTTCTGCCCTTGGACTTGGATTTACACCATCGGCGACCCTGGTTCTCAGGCCTTTAGACTTGGACTGAATTGCACCATCAGCTTTCCGGGGTCTCCAGCTTGCAGATGGCAGACTGTGGGACTCCTCAGTCTCCATGATCGTTTGAACCAATTCCTCATAACAAATCTCCTTTTACATAGCCATGTATCCCCTATTTGTTCTGTTTCTCTAGAAAACCCTGACTAATGCAGTATTTCAGCAGTAGAGCACCCTGGCATTTTGCTTCCGCGATCTACTTGTGGCTTCCAAGGGTAGAACCAAGAAGTGAACATAGTCCCTAAGTGGGGACTCAGAAGGCAGCAAAGTTGAAGGAAGCACTGGGTCTGCCATGGTGAAGGGAGAATCAACCAGCAGCAGAAGTCTAACGTCTCCACCAGGGAGCCAGGTGCAGACTAATGCAAAACCTCAGGACTCCTAGAACACCAGCAAGAACCAAGGCCAGGTCCCCCACAAGAGCTACCCCACCTATCTAGCCATGAGAACAGATAGCACATTATTATCCACCAAGATTATAAATGCCAATGCCAGTAGGATGTGTGGCAACCAGAGTCACCATGGAAACTTGCACCTAACAAAGTTATGTAAGTCACTCCATGCTCCATGCATCCAGAAACCATCTTAGCTAGATGGGAGAGGAACCAAGCACTAACTTACTAAAGAAGCTGTTTACCTTTCCTAAATAAGACAATAATTTGCCCCTACTCCTCATTGGGTGATGTTTGTGAAAAAGACTAGAATAGTTAAAAAAGATAACTAAGAAACTATATATTCTCTGACATCTGAGAACAGTATATGCAAATATTGTGACCCTTGTATACTTTTTAAAAATAACTTATTTAAAAGAAACAATAGAGAAAAAGACTACACTGTGGTTTTTGCTGGACCCTGGCATTAGCGACTGTGGATTTTGGCATATACCAAATATACATCCCTTCTAAAAGGTTTAATGTATAAGACTGTGATAGCTTAAATTATTAGTCTAAACTCTTCCATCTTCCCTGTATCTATTCCCTTTGTCGCATGACTTTGCAGTAACTTCTATACAAAAGAGAGTGTGAGCTTCCCCACTCCTTGACATTCTCCTTGGCTTTGTCCAAAGAGATGTTAATAAGGACTTCATGTGTGGCTACATATTGAGGCCTGTTCTCCAATTCTTCCATCACCAAGAGACAATAGGTCCTGGCCAACCTGCTGATACCAGGAAAAGGATAAGAGCTACTCGTACATGGAGCAGAACCATTCCATTCTCAGCAACGTGAAACAAAGCTGTCTTGGCTGACTCATCAGTTCATGAGCAAGAAATAACTTTATTGTTGTATGACATTGAGATTTTGAGGTTGTTATGCAGCCGACAGATACAAAGACGTATTTTAATGTGACGTGATCTATTAAGATGGACGACAAACACAATGTTAGAAACTAGAGTGTATTTTAGTAAACGTCTGACAAGCACAGTTGACACTGTTAATACAGGGAAATAATATATCTGAATAATAGAAATAGATAAAATTTCTTCACTCCCCTCCCCCATCACCACCACAATTAAAAAAACCTTACTGACAGGACTTTTCACTTCACTAGAAGACAAGTTAACAAAGAACAGCTATCTGAACTTCAAGTCTTTCAAACAAAGGATGCTATTTTGGGGAGGCAGGGCAATGAAATCTTATTGTATAAACTCACTTTGCAAACTCTTTCTGACTAGGCAATTTTGGTGATGATACATGGCTCTGGTCAGGAAAAAAAGACAAAGAAACAAGTATTAATTTTTGAAATTTAAGACCAATTTGTTTTTTATTGATATATAATTGGCATATAACATTATATTTGTTTCAGGTGTACCCTATAATGACTCGATATTTGTATATCTTGCAAAATGTTCACCACAATAAGTCTAGTTAACATCATCACCATACATAGTCACAAATTTTTTCTTCGTGATGAGAAATTTTAAGATTTACTCTTAGCAACTTCAAGTATGCAATACAGTATAACTAATTATACTCACCATGCCGTACGTTATATCTCCATGAATTATTTACCTTATAACTGGAAGTTTGTACATCTTGACTAATTTCACCCATTTTGCCCATCTCCCACCCCCCACCTCTGGCAACCATCAATCTGTTCTCTATATCTACGAGCTCAGTTTTTGTGTTTGTTTGGTTTAGATTTGACGTGTAGGTGAGATCATATGGTATTTGTCTTTCTCTGACTTTTATCACTTAGCATATAATACACTCTAGGCCCATCCGTGTTGTCACAAATGGCAAGATTGTCTCCTTTTTATGGCTGAATAATATTCCATTGTATCTATGTATCACACTTCCTTTATCTATGAATCCATAAACACTCAGGTTTCTTCCATATCTTGGTTATTGCAAATAACGCTGCAGTGAACATGAGAGTACGTATGTATTTTCATTTTCTTTAGATAAATACCCAGAAGTGGAATTGCTGGGCCCTGTGGTAGTATTATTTTTTATTTTTTGTGTGTACATTTTGATCCACTTCATTTTTTAAGTTTAATTTTAATTACAGTTGACATAGGTATATTTGTTTCAGGTGCACAACATACGAGTGGTGATTCAACATTTATATACCCTATGAAGTGATCACCACAGTAAGTCCAGTAACCATCTGTCACCATATGTAATTATTATGATATTATTGACTTAATTCCTTATGCTGTACATTACATCCCCATGACTGATTTTATAAGTGGAAGTTTGTACTTCCTAATCCCCTTCTCCTATTTTTAATTTTTTGAGGAACCTACCGGCTGCACCAATTAGTGGCTCCATCAATATTCCCACCAACAGTATGAGTTCCCTTTGCTCCACATCCTCACCAACACTTGTTTATAGTCTTTTTGATAGTAATCATTCTAACAGATGTGATGTGATAGCTCATTGAAGTTTTGATTTGCATTTCCCTGATATTAGTGATGTTGAGCATCTTTTCATGTTGGCCATCAGTATGTCCTTCTTTGGAAAAATGTCTATTCAGATCCTCTGCCCATTTTTTAATCAGGTTATTATTGAGTTGGGTGAGTTCTTTACATATTTTGGATATTAACCCTTTATCAGATATGTAATTGGCAAATATTTTCTCTAATTCGGTAGGTTTAACTTTTTCATTTTGTTGATGGTTTCCTTTGCTCTACAGAAGCTTTTTAGTCTGATGTAGTCCCAGTTGTTTAATTTTGATTTTGTTATGTTTGCTTTTGGTGTCAAATCCAAAAACTCATCACCAAGACTGATGTCAAGGAGCTTACCACTTAGGGTTTCTTCTAGGAGTTTTATGGCTTCAGGTCTAATATTCAAGTCTTTAATCCATTTTGAGTTAGTTTTGTGTCTGATGTAAGATAGTGGTCCAGTTTCATTCTTTTTTATGTGGCTGTCCTGTTTTCCCAACATCATTTATTAAAGAGACTGTCCTTTTCCCATTGTATATTCTTGGTTCCTTTCTCATAAATTAATTGACCATATATACATGGGTATTTTTCCTGGACTCTCTATTATGTTCCATTGCCCTATGTGTCTGTTTTTATGCCAATACCACACTGTTTTGATTACTGTAGCTTTGTACAGGCACTGCACTTTATTATTTCACTTCACTTTATTATGTTTCACAGATACTGGGTTTTTTATAAAAACAAAACAAAACAAAACAAAAACATGCATCAAGCAAGTCTACCAGCAACATTTTCCCAACAGCATATGCTCACTTCATGTCTCTGTCACATTTTGGTAATCCTCATAGTATCTCAGACTTTTCCACTCTTATTACATTTGTTATGGTGATCTGTGGTGAGTGACCTCTGATGTTACTACCGTAATTGTTTGGTGGCACCACAAACAGTGCATATATAAGATGGCAAACTTAATTGATAAATGTGTGTGTTCTCACTGCTCCACCTACTAGCCGTTACCCATCAATCTCATTCCTCAGGCTTCCCTATTCCCCGAGACGCAAAATATTGAAACAAGGCCCATTAATAACCCTACAAAGCCTTCTAAGTGTTCAAGTGAAAGGAAGAGTCACACGTATCTCACTGTAAATGAAAATCTAGAAATGATTAAGCACAGTGAGGAAGGCTTATCAAAAGCCAAGATAAACTGAAAGCTAGGCCTCCTGCACCAACAATTAGCCAAGTTGTGAATGCAAAGGAAAAGTTCTTGAAGGAAATTAAAACTGCTACTCCAGTGAGCACATGAATGATAAGAAAGCAAAACAGCCTTATTGCTGATACGTAAAAAATTTTGGTGGTCTGGATAGAAGAGCAAACCAGCCACCACATTCCCTGAATCCAAAGCCTAATCCAGAGCAGGGCCGTATCTGTGTTCAATTCTCTGAAGCTGAGAGGGGCGAGGAAGCTACAGAAGGAAAGTTTGAAGCTAGCAGCTGTTGGTTCAGAAGGTTTAAGAAAAGAAGCCATCTCCATTACAAATATACAAGATGAAGCAGCAAGTGCTGATATAGAAACTCCATCAAGTTATCCAGAAGATGTAGATAAAATCATTAATGCAAGTGGCTACACTAAACAACAGATTTTCAGTGTAGATGAAACAGCCCTGTATTGGAAGAAGGTGCCATCTAGGATTTTCATAGCTAGAGAAGAAAAGTCAATGCCTGGCTTCAAAACATCAAAGGACAGACTGACTTTCTCGTTAGGGGCTAATGCAGCTGGTGCCTTTAAGTTGAAGCCCATGGTCGTATACCATTCTGAAAATCCCAGGGCCCTTAAGAATTATGTGAAATCTCCTCTGCCTGCGCTCTATAATGGAATAACAAAGTCTGGATAAGCACATCTGTTTACAACGTGATTTACTGAATATTTTAAGCCCACTGTTGAGACCTATGACTCAGAAAACAAGATTCCTTTCGAAGTATTACTGCTCATTGACAACACACCTGGTCACCCAAGAGCTCTGATGGCGATGAACACTGAGATGCATGTTGTTTTCCTGCCTGCTCACACAGTATCCATTCTGCAGCCCATGGATCCAGGAGTGATTTCAACTTTCAAGTCTTATTATTTAAGAAATACATTTCATAAGACTATAGCTGCCATACATAGTGATTCGTCTGATGGATCTGGGCAAAGTAAATTGAAAGCCTTCTGGAAATGATTCACCATTCTAGATGCCATTAAGAACATTTGTGATTCATGGGAAGTGGTCAAAATATCAACATTAGCAGGAGTTTGGAAGAAGTTGATTCCAACCCTCAGGGATGACTTTGAGGGGTTCAAGACTTCAGTGGAAAAAGTAACTGCAGATGTGGTGGAAATAGCAAGAGAACTAGATTTAGAAGTGGAGCCTGAAGATGTGACTTAATTGCTGCAATCTCATGGAAAAATTTTAATAGATGAGGAACTGCTTCTTACGGCTGAACAAAAGAAAATGGTTTCTTGAGATGGAATCTTCTGGTGAAGATGCTATGAAGATTGCTGAAATGACAACAAAGCATTTAGAATATTCTATAAACTTCATTGATAAAGCAGCAGCAGGGTTTGAGAGGATTGACTCCAGTTTTGAACGAAGTTCTATTGTAGGTGAAATGCAAGCAAACGGCATTACATGCTAAAGAGAAATGGTTTGTGAAAGGAAGAGTCAATAATAGAGGCGGCAAACTTCATTGTTGTCTTATTTTAAGAAATGTTCACAGCCACCACAACCTTCAGTAACCACTGCCCTGATCAGTCAGCAGCCATCAACCTTGAGGCAAGACCCTCCACCAGCAAAAAGATGACGATCACTGAAGGCTCAGATGATGGTTAGCAATTTTTAGCAATGAAGTATTTTTTAATGAAGGTATATAATAATATTTTTAGACATAACTCTATTGCACACTTACTAGACTACAGTATAGTATATAACTTTTATATGTACTGTGACTTGCTTTATTGAGATATTCACTTTATTGTGGTGGTCACTAACCAAACTCGAGATATCTCTAAGGTATGCCTGTAATATAGTGTGAAATCGGAAGTGTGATGCCTCCAGCTTTGTTCTTCTTTTTCAAAATTACTTTGGCTTTTTAGGATTGTTTGTGGTACCTTACAAATTTTACGATTGTTTGTTCTATTTCAGTGAAAAATGACATTGGAATTTTAACAGAGATTGCATTGAAGCTGTAGATTGCTTTGTGTATGGACATTTTTAACAATATTAATTCTTTTAACCCATAAGCAGAGAATATCTTTCCATTTATTTGTATCTTCTTCAATTCCTTTTATCCATGTCTTACAGTTTTCAGTGCACAGGTTTTGTACTTCCTTGGTTAAATTTATTCCTAGGTATTTTATTCATTTATTCTTATAAATGAGATTTTTTTTCTTAATTTCTCTTTCGGATAGCCAATTATTAGTGTATAGAAACACAACAGATTTTTGTATATTGATTGTGTATCTTGCAGCTTTACTGAATTACTTTATTAGTTCTATTAGTTTTGGGTGGAGTCATTAGGGTTTTTCTATATATAATATCATGTTATCTGCATATGGTGACCATTTTACTTCTTCCTTTCCCGTCTGAGTGCGGATTTTTTGTTTGTTTGTTTGTTTGTTTGTTTGTTTTTGCCTAATTGCTCTGGCTAGGACTCCCATGTTGAAACAAGAGTGGCAAGAGTAGGCATCCTTGTCTTGTTCCTAATCTTAGAGGAAAAGCTTTCATTTTTTCACTATTGAGTATGCTTTTAGCTATGTGCTTGTCATATAAATAGACTTTATTATGGTGATGTATGTTCCCTCAACAGCCACTTTGTTGATAAGACCCATTTTTTAAAAAGGCTAAAGAACTGAAAAAAAAAATAATTCAAATGTCTGTCTCTAAGGAAGCTTGAGATGAGAACATTTTCTAAGAATAAAGAGCAAATGTCAATTCAATGTTCTCTTACTTTTTCATGAGTATGGTAGCAGCCTTGCCTCATCAGGTTATGAAATCTCTTTTCCAAATCTTTTTTTCTTTTTTAATTAAAGTTTATTGAGGTGACAATGGTTAGTAAAGTTGCATAAGTTTCAGGTGTACAATTCTGTAATACATTATCTATATATCACATTGTGTGCTCACCACCCAGGGTCAGTTCTCCTTCCATCACCATATATTTGGTCCCTTTCCTTTTCCAAATCTTAATAACATATATGATTGTTATAAGTTTAAATAAAAGCATGAAAACAGGTGATTAGTAAGTTTTATATAATAACCCAACCAGATCGAATTTGAGATTGCCTTTCATTCATAACTATTTCAGAAACAAAAGAAAGGTGAAGGGATTTTAAATTCCAAAAGAACTAGAAATTCAAGTTCAAAAACACCTTGCTGCAACTTGTTTTAAAGCTATTGAAAATCAGCGAGTCACTTATTAAAGGTCACAATTTCATTTCTAACTAAGAGGTTAAATCAAAACTGAGCACCACTATCTAATAATGTCTCTATGTCTGCCTTCCCCGATCAGGAAGAATTCATTCTTTGTTTATTCAGCAAATATTTATGGATTGTTTATGCTGTATCATCAGTTCTTCTAAGTCCTAGAAATACTGAGATGAATAATGGGCATTTCTGTCCTCAAGGAGCTCACGGTTAGTCGGGGAGCTATAGAGGAGAACCAATCACCACAACAGACCACCAGTGGACTGTAATCTGTGAGCAGCAGAGGGGACTGAGCACAGCCAGCAGGGCCAGGCGAGGCCATCCAGAGTAACTGACATGCTGGAACTCAGTCCTGAAGGATGGATGGCCGTTAGCCCAACAGGAGAGGGCATTCCAGGGGAAAGGAACATTGTGTCCAAAGGCAAGGTAGGGAGAGTATGGAGTATCTGGGGAATGATAAGTATTTCAGGGTGTATTCACTTGGCCATGGAAAAAGATGAGGCTGGAAAAAGATGCTGGGCCAGCAGAAAACAATCCCCATACCTACTAAGGACATCCCAAAGAATGACTTCTGAAGGAGGTAAAAAAACTAGCCTTGGGCCAATAAGAGACAGAATTTAATTATGACTTTACAAATCTTTTTTTAAGACCACGGCATCCAGAGTACTATAATGCTAAAAAAAATTAATTTACATTAAGATTCAGAAGGAAGTGTTTTAAACATGTTTGCTATGGGCATCATGATTTTATCAACTGATTCTAATTAAGTCGATACCTGCATTTTACATGGGAGTGGGCCTTTCAAGAATAAGAAGCCAGCTTTCCCCAAAGAATAATCAAACATTAGCTATGGCTTGAGGGGTGGGATCATTTGGCACAAACCTTTAGGGGGTAGTTTGTAGAAAAAGGGAGGCTGGTCAAGGAGAGACTCCAAGAAGAATTTGGAGGTGGGGCTGGGACCCTCCTACACCGCTGGACAATGGTGTGGGTGGAGCTATTTTGTAACTGCTCAGAGCTCTGGAGTCATTAACCTGGGCTGGAAATCCTGCCCCATCACCCACTGGGCATCTGATGCTGGGCAAGTTATGTAACCTGGTATCAGATTCCTTGCCTGTAAAAGAGAGAAAACAACACTCCTGTGCGTTGTACTGGGAACAAAATACAAACCATATTCAAAACACCAAGCACACCTAGGCGGCACATCATGCCCCACAAATTAAGTATTCATTATATTGAAACATTACAATGTATCTAGAACGGTGCATCTGTATTCCTCCTCTCCAGACAACAATAAGCCAGATGGAAAATGGGAAGTAACCTAATATTCAACAAGACGGGAAATGGCCAAGTCAATTATACTTCACAAGCTCGATGGGATATTAAGTAGCCATTCTAAAAGATATGTGTGAAGATCAGAACAAACTTTAAAAGGATTAGTTTAAAAAGACAAAATTCTAGATGTACTCTGATTATAATTATGGAACGATATGGACTACAGGGAAATAACATATAGAAGAAATAAAAATAAAGTAGAAAGATTATGGATTGTTTTTTTTAAAACACTTGTTATGGTACTCAACATCATTAGTTGTTAGGGAAATGCAAATTAAAAGCAGTGAGATACCATTATACATCCCAAAAATAAAAGACACCTGAAAATAAAGAACCCATTAAACTAAGTGTTGCAAGGATGAGGAGCAATATAGGAGGAACTCTCAGACATGGCTGTGGAAATATAAATCCTTCCACCAGCTCAGAAACCATTTGGCAGGATCAACTAAGCTAAACAGGGTCATGCCCTGTGACCTGGCATTTCCATTCCTGGGTATAACTCCAAGTGAGTGGTTATCTTTACTAGAAGACAACTAAAAAATGTTCATTGCAGCATTGTTCAAAATAGTCCCCTGATAAGAAACAATCCAAGTGTCCATCTATGACAGGGTGAATAAGTAAATACAGTGTATTCATACAATGAACTACTACACAGCAATATAAAAGAATAAATTACTGCTACACACAAGAATCTCATAGACACAATGTGCAAAAGAAGCTAGACACAAAAGAGTATGCATCATATAATTTCATTTATATGAAGTTCAAAAACAGGTTAGCACTAATCTGTCAGGATAGATAGAGGCCGCAGTAGTAGTTATTAGAGATGGGGATTTAATTGATTGGGAGACCACATAAGAATGCCTTCGGGTTTGCTGGAAAAATTCTAAACTTAATCTGGGTGGTGGTTATACAGGTGTATAAAATTCATTGAGCTAATCACTTAAGATTTATGTACTTGGGTGTACATGAGTTTCACCTCAATTTAAAAAATAGAAAATTATTAACATTAGTATCATTAAGTTTCTAAAAAATTGAAATCAGACAAAAATTTAAGATAGACTCTGCTTGACTTTCTCTCTTATCTCTTTTCCCTTGAAGTTTTTTAGTTTGGAGAATTATCTGATGTACCCAGTGAAAATACACATTTCAGAAACAAAAACAGTTGGCTATTTTTAAACTATTATGCAAAGCATTATGCAGTTAAATCTATTTTTTATCTTTTTACTTCATTTTATAACACTGGACAATCTTTTCCTCTCCAGACCCTTCTAAGCTGTAGTTTGTCCACTTGTAAAAAGATTGCAAATTTTCTGTGCCTCATTTGGGCCGTAAAAATTTATGAACAAAATCCTGCTAGCACTCAAAACATTTGAGTGTTTGGGGGAATATTTATAATACTTAATATGGTATTCCAGCCTAGACTTGCCTATGCGCTAGATGTGTTTGTAGATTCCTTTATGGTTAATGAGGTCCATTTTCTTGCAAACATTTCCCCTTATTTAACTTCTATCTTTTGAGTATATACTGTATACTGAAACATCAACTCATAAATTAAAGTTTCTGACAATTCAAGTTCCTGATATAACTTTAGTAGTCTCAAGCTTTGTCTTTCCTGGAATGAAATTTATGTTGAATGGCATTCCAAAGAGACACATCAAATTGCAAATTGCAGCAGATCTGGGCAGTGTAGGTAGCTTTGTGGATATGGCAAGAGGCTTGTCTGCAGAAAGCCCTTCCCTGTGTGCTCAGGACTTGCCCCTTCAGAGTCAACCCTGAATGTTCTTGGATCGCAGAATCTCTTTCAGAACCCACTGCCACCACCTCCCTGATCCCCTGCACTCCAGGGAGTGGGGGGTGGGGGGGGGGAGACCAGGAGGGAAGCCTGTCTTCTGCAGATGTCTCATGTTGGGGGCACCTCCTGCCCACTGTGACATCCCCCAATACTATTTATTACAAACTAGAATGGTTCCAAAACTGTTTCTTATATATATATATATATAAAGAAATTCATCATTTCTTTAGTAAATTCAACTCTACACCACATCATTTGTCTACAAGATAAAGAACACAGCTACTACCAGTTCTAATGAAATGCATTTTCCCCATTTTAAAAAAAAGAAGAGCAAAGGAGCTTTTCCTCCACCTCTGGGGACTCATGCTCCCCGGCCATCTTCCCACACTTTTCATCCTGGCATCTCTCAGGTCTAGAAATCTCCCCGTCCCTCCCACTGTGCTTACTGCCTCTGCTTCCCACATTATGTGCCTTCAGTTAGCTCACCATATGAACTAGCGTTGGAATAATGGCATTTAGAATTCCATGCTGATTTGCTATTAAAAGGGATCTAGGCCTATCCCCCTTGGGAACGAGAGATGCTTTTATAGGTTACCATGGATATATCAGTACTGGATTAATTTAGAATTTCCAAAGTTAAAAAAAAAAAAAGAGTAGATCTTTTGATAACTCTGACCACAATCCTAAAAGGCCACCAGATTAAGAGACTGTAATCAAGGAATGGCATTGATGATTTTCACCCCTGCAGAGCCTCTTACACAGCTAAAAGGGTCTGTGCTAAAAAAGAGATTTGAACAGTACCTATTTCCGAGGGCTTTTCCGTAGCTACCACCTGGGCAGCTGACCTAGTTCACTGCCAGGAGCAATGACATGTGGCTCTTACGTGATATTTTCCCAACATCTGTAGGCTTGAAAATAATTTTGAAACCTTCAGCTCAGCACTTGGCATTTCACCAGAACTTCCCCAACTCCCAAAAGCCAAATCTGTTTCTTCTTCCACTATAAAGTGCCTCATGTATCTTTCCCAGACAAAATGTAATAAAAACTAGAGAATTTGGTTCAGAGGATATATAATGGACAGCTAAAATGATCTTAGAATAATAGTTTCTTATGAAAAATATCAGGCCTAGATTTTTCAAGGAAGATAGATAGATAGATAGATAGATAGATAGATAGATAGATAGATAGATAGGTAGGTAGGTAGGTAGGTAGATAATCTAGTACCCCAATTTTAATTCCCTTCAATTGCTTCATTAGCAGATTGACAAAATATCAGGTAAGAGAGATCAACACAACTGAAACAGAGAGATCAAAGACCACGTGTCTTTTAGTATAATTATTTACAGAACCCTGAGGATAAAATTTATACGATCACTAATATCATACTTTTATTCAACAGGGGACAAAAGAATTTTGTGTCATCTTTATAGCATATGAAAAATTAATTTCTTTTTACCAAAAAAAGAAAACAGTTAAAAATTGATTTGATACACTCCTTTAAAAATAAAAAGATATGTCTGCACTCTAGGGGAAAAATTCAATGTTGAGGTCATATTTCCATTTGCTGAATCCCACAAGTATAGATTTAGACTGCCCTTTAGTGGTTAGATTTATTTCTGTGAGAATAATCTGGAAAAGCCCTGTACAAACATAAATCATCATGGGATTTAGGGAGGCAACTGACCTGACAGAGACCTGTTGATTTTAAACATATACCTATATTATTTTGACCAAAACTTTAAATGCTATCAGTATGTTGTAAAAATTCAAATCCAAAGCAAATTATCATTTCCAGATAGGCCTGCAAAATCGGATGCATAACCACCTCTATCTGAAAGCGCCCACTTAACCAGTTCACCCAGGCCTTGGGAGGGTCTGACAACTACTCAGCTGCTTAAGCTGGCCCACAGTGCAACCCAGAGACAAAGCAGGAACAGCAGAAGCTGTGGTCCCAGGCCAGAAGAAAGCTGCCGACAAAGGGGATGTCCCCACTGAGACCACCTGTCCTTCAAACAGATGTTAATACAGTCACCGCTTTGTGGAGAACCAGCAGGCTCGGCTGGTGGTGATTACACACACATGGATACCATGACTTCGTTGTCCTGCTGCCTGTCTCGTGCTGTAAAATGGGAGTTCATTATCAAGGGAAGGGTCAAAATGGGATGTCTTGTCCACAGAAAGACCTGCACCATCGTCACCTTCACACAGGTTAACTTGGAAGACAAAGAAGCTCTGGCTCAGCTGGTGGAAGCTGTCAGAACCAGTTACAACATCAGATATGACGAGATCCACCATCACGGGGAGGCAACATCAGAGTTCCAAAAAATGTGGGGCTCTCATTGCCAAGCTGGAAATGCAAAGGCTAAAGATCCTGTCACCAAACTGCAATAAAGGACAACATTAACTTTTCTGGTCTCATACATAAAAAATACAAATTATCCTTCAAAAAAAAAAAATGGTCTCATAATAAACTCTTCACTCTCCAAATCTGCATAGCACTGTATCCCAGAATAGGCAAACGCATGCATGCATACTCATAAACATACTACATGTTGTTTTTTAAATTGTATTATTGTGGGTGGCCTGTCTTGTCTAACTAAATTGCAATGTACAATTTGTAATCTCTGCAAGTTTATGAAACATTCTTTGTCACTGTACCTTGTACTGTGACTTGGTGCCTGTCCTAACTCTCCTACCAGACTGCAAGTTTATTGCGGTGAGGGTATATATGTTACTCATCCTTAGACTGAATTGATTTAGGGCTAATGTCTTTTTGTTGTTGTTTACATCATCAAAGTTCCTAGGACAGTTCTACTCACACCATAACAGTACAGAGGCAAATGAGCAATGACAAAATAGAACCCTCAGGAACTCCACCTTGTGCCCACATTTATACAGCAGGTATCAGTCGCCCCACTGCTGGGATTATCTCAACACGGCAAGTGGCAAACGGGTTAGTAGTTCTCAATTCTACCATGGTTGTAAGACTACTTATAAGAGTCAGCATAACACTAGCGTGTGCTACAGTAACAAATAAATGCCCAAATTTCAATGACTTATCAAAGCAAAAGTTTCTTTCCTATTCATAAACTATCTAATGTGGGTGACTCAGGGATAGAAGTTGCTTCCATCTGTGCCTTTTCTATGTCAAAAGGGTCACCATCAAGGGGAAGAAGATTATGAAAACGTAGAATGCATTTAAAAAATATTTTTATTAAAGTATGGTTGGCATACAGTATTATATTAGTTTCAGGTGTAAAACATAGTGATTTGACATTTATATACTTTATGATGTGATCGTAAGTCTGTCTAGTAACAATTCATCACCATGCAAAGTCATTGCAATATTATTGACTGCAATTCCTGTGCTGAGCATTACATCCCTATGGCTTAATTGCTTTATAACTGGAAGTGAATACCTCTAATTCCCCTTCATCTTTTCACCCATCCCCCCACGTCCCTCCTCTAGGACAACCATCAGTTTGTTCTCTGTATCTATGAGTCTGTTTCTGTTTTGTTTTGCTTATTCATTTGTTTAAGTTTTTCAGATTCCACATATACGTGAGATCATTGGTATTTGTCTTTGTCTGAGTCATTTCACTTAGCATAATACCCTCTAGGTCCATCCATGTTGTCACATATGTCAAGATTTCAATGTTTTATTAAGGAATAATATTTCATTGTGTGTGTGTTTGTGTGTGTGTGTGTGTGTGTGTGTGTGACATCTTCTTTGCCCTTTCATCTCTTGATGGACAGCTAGGTTACTTCCATATCTTGGCTTTTGTAAATAATGCTGCAGTGAACAGAGAGGTGCGTATGTATTTTCAAATTAATATTTTCGTTTTCTTTAAATAAATACCCAGAAGTGGAGTGGCTGGGTCATACATTAGTTTTATTTTTAATTTTTTGAGAACCCTTTATATTGTTTTCCCTAGTGGCTGCACCAATTTACAATCCCAGTGGCAGTGCACAAGGGTTCCCTTTTCTCCAGATCCTCGCCAACACTTGTTAATTGTTGACTTTTTTAGCCATTCTGACAGGTGTGAGGTGACATCGCATTGTGGTTTTGATTTGCATTTTCTTGATGATTAGTGATATTGAGCATCTTTTGATATCTCTAAACCTAGTCTTGTTTTTAACTGCCTTGGACCACAAGTGACAAAAGTCTCTTTTGCTCATGGCCCACTAGCCTAATCTAAACATATAGCTCCAGTTCAATTACAAGGGAGGTTGAGAACTGGGGGAGTCCATGAAATACTTGGTGAGTACTCCTACTGTGTTTCCCCGAAAATAAGACCTAACCAAAAAATAAGCCCTAGTATGATTTTTCAGGATGACATCCCCTGAACATAAGCCCTAATGTGTCTTTTGGAGCAAACCTTAATAAAAGACCCAGTCCTATTTTGGGGGAAACACAGTATCTCTATCATACTGAATTTTAAAAAACTGAATTTAAAAAAAAAAATGGAGCCAGAGGACCAGTTAAGGGATGCCACTTGTGTAGAGAGATGGCTATACCAATAAGGTACATGACAATGATGCAATGTTTTATTGTATCATTGAATCCAGAGATCCACCACCTTTATATTAAAATAAGATCCATTTTTATGTAATTGATTTTCACCATTTTCAAAGAAAGCAAGTCCTACAAAGAAAATGTGTTCTTCATACAAAGCAATGAGGTGTTATGACTTGGCTTTGGAAAAAAGTTCTTAAAATAATATATCAGGCTCATCTGTTGAGCGCTTCCCTTCTGCTGCAGCTTGCTATTGCCTAGTTCTCTATCTCTTATAATAGTAACCAGCTTGAAGCCAAAATAAACTCTCTAGTTGTTCTTTAGAACACCCCATCTGCCTCATCCTTCAACACCAGAAGTACTTCCAGAGCTCTTAATGGCTGTGACAGCACTTACTATAAATCAATTGTCATGTGGCGTCATCCCATCCATGCTGAAAAGATGTACCCATTTCACCACTATTGCAAGAATATTTAAAGATTTTATTTTATACAGCAGTTTTTCCCAGATCACTAGCTTAAAGATCATCTTTGAGATGGTAAATGAAAATAGTCATTTCCCACGTGAAAAATAATATGATTCTCTAAAACCATTCCTTTGGGATCAAAATAACACCAAAAGAAAATAGTCAGAAAAATAAGTTTTACTTCTATTAACAAATGCATTTATCCTGTTTATATGCACACAACTATTTCATTATATCCCTTTTCTTAGCTCACTTCACTAGAAAAAAATACCAAAACTCTATAAGTAATGTTTTTCTAAATTATAATTCGAATAACTTCTTAAAGACCATGCCAGAAAGTGTTAGAAAAATTGATGTTCTCTCAGTATTAAAAAAGTTTTTAAATACAAAGGTAAAAACATAATCCAAAAATGGCATGACATCAACTCTCCTTCCTCTTGTCAGGTCCCCTAAAGATATAAATGGAACTTTTATTCTTCTAGAATCTTTCCCATGTGTTTTAAGATGGTATCACAATTCAAATCAAAGAACTAGGGCTGGAAAATGCCAGCAGCTGGCAAAAGACACCAAAGAGAAGTTATTCTCTTCATGAAATTTTTGTAGTCACTAGCATTAAGAAATTGTTACCCAGAATCAAAGCTGGGTGAAAATACACACACACACACACACACACACACACACACACACGTATACGCTTACCGAACAACGTGTATACCCTAAAAATGTGTCTATGTGGTCTCTTGTTTTTTTATAGGATGCATCGTTATCAGTTCAGGTGACTTTGGGTATGAATTGAAGAAAACAGAATCCATATTATCTTAAACTATAGGGAAATTAGTTGACTCACATAATTATTAAATCTAGAGTTGTGCTTCATAAACCATATGTAGTGAAGGACAACAGTTGATGTTGTTGCACTGTTGTTTGTTTGTTTGTTTTTACCATCCAGTGAAGGTTGCTATATGGTCCTAATACACAAGACTTGTATACGGTTTGCACCACTTTCAACTCATCCCTTTGTTGGACAGCATTCAAATTGGTTGATAGCCTATTCAGCTACACAAGTCCACTGGTCACACATTTAGATGTTCGTGCAATGTCAAGTCACTATAAAAGTTTCTAAACACTTACTCTAGATTTCTGTGTTTATGTCACTGCGGAATAGTAGCAAATAGTTCACCCTACAGATTGAGTAGCACTGGTCTAAGATAAGGTAGGCATCAGCATGAGTCTTGCTCCATCTCTCTAATAGTCTCTAGGTTGCCCTCCTCTATGTTTCACGTGCCTGTTTGGGCTGGTGTGGAGATGTGTGCAGTGGTTTTAGTCTGTATATGACAACATCCAGAGGGAGAGAAGGTCCCTTTAAACCTATACCAAAAAGAGCAAAGAAGAATTCTACAAGAGGCCCTAGCAAACTTTCCACACAACTCATTTTCCTTCATTGAGTTACGTACCTGTTCCTGAACCTATCACAGGAAAGGAAGAAATAATTACTCTTTTGTTTTTAATTTTTTAAATTAGTTTCAGGTGTACAAAACAACGTAATAGTTAGACATTTACACCCCTCACAAAGTGATAAACTCCCTCCCCCAATCTACTACCCCTCTGACATCATATATAGCTGTTACAATTCCATTGACTCTATTCCCTATGCTCTACTCCACATATATATTTTTTTCTAAAATTATAGTTGACATTCAGTATTATTCAGCTTCAGGTGTACACTGCAGTGGTCAAGCATCTATACCATACACAAGAATAAATTCAAAATGGATTAAAGACTTAAATGTAAGGTTGGAAACCATAAAACTCCTAGAAGTAAATATAGGAAGTAAATTTGCAGACATTACCCTTAGTAATATTTTTACTGATATATCCCCTTGGGCAAGGGAAGTAAGAGAAAAAGTAAACATATGGGATTACATCAAACTAAAAAGTTTTTTCACAGCAAAGGAAACCATCAATAAAACAAAAAGGCATCCTACTGAATGGGAGAAGGTATTTGTCAATGATACATCTTATAACGGGTTAATATCCAAAATTTATTACAATAAAAAACTCATTCAACTCAACACCAAAAAAAAAAACAAAACAAACAACCCAATTAAAAAATGGGCAGAAGACATGAAGAGATATTTTTCTAAAGAGGACACACAGATGGCCAACAGACATGAAAAAATGCTCAACCTCACTAATCATTAGAGAAATGCAAATAAAAACCACAATAAGAAAGGATTACTCTTGAAGCAATTAGGCCCACTCCTGGAGCTGGGGGTGGGGTTCCATTCCTTGGGGCACATGGGTTGCACAGGAGAAATAATCTTTCTGAAATAAAATCGAGTTTATGTGATAAAGGAGGGAAGGAAGAATGGATGTTAAATAGGCAGTAAACAATCTTGGATGCATTTGAGCTAGGCTGTTTACATAAATATTAAGCAAGTGAAGGGTGTCATTAAATAGTCTTTAGTTTAGTAGCTATGTATGAGCTTGGGTACCTAGAAAGCCTGACTTGCCTTAAAATTCCAAGCAGCTGGGGAAGGGACCCTGTTGACTCAACTTTCTCTAGTCGTTTAAAATAGCCAGTAAAGATATAAAAAGTTATTCAATCTTGTTAGTCACCAAGGAAACACAGATAAAACCACAATGAAATATATTGCTTACCCAAATGGTTAAAATTTAAAAGATTGTCAATTCCAAGTGTTGGTGAGGATATGGAGAAATCAGAATTGTTATATGCTGCTGATGGGAGTATAAAATGATGTGACCACTTTATCAGTATTTATTCAGACTGCACTTACACATCCCCTCTAATCCAGCAAGTCTGCCCCTAAGTGTGTGTGGCTTTATTTTGTTTGGGGTGTGCATGTGTGTCTGATTTGCTTACATGTATATACTCAATAGAAAAACAAACGTGTGTGCACCAAAAGGCAGGTGCAAAGTGTTTATAACTATATTATTCAATCTAAAACAACCATAAACAAAGCAAAAGTCTATAAACAATAGAATAGATAAATAAAATTGTACTGTATGCAAATAATGGCATACAGCAATAAAATAGTGATACAAATGAACAAACTACTGCTACACATACAGCACAGCTAAATCTAATAAATATAACATTGTGCAAGAGAAGTCAGACACAAAGGACTTCACACCATAATTCCAGTTATTCCAAAGCAGGCAAAAGTAATCTACAGAGACAGGGGCAGTGGTTATGTTTTGGTAGTGACTGGGAGGGGCTCAAAGGGGGCTTCCAGGCTGCTGATAATGTTCTATTTCAGAATCTGAGTCATGATTACATGGGTTTGCTCACTTTATGAAAATTCACCAAGGTGCATAATTTGGGACACTTTTCTATATGTTATATTTCATCTACAACACCTGCTACAATATGGATGAGCCTCAAAGACATTATACTAAGTGAAATAAGACAGACACAAAAGGACAAATATTGCATGATTCCACTTATATGCGGTGCCTAGAATAGTCCAAGTTACTGAAACAGAAAGTAACACACAGCAGTAGCCCTGAGGCAAGAGGTGGGGAATGAGGAGTTAGTGTTTAACGGGTATAGATTTCAGCTTGGGAAGATGAAAAACTTCTGGACATGGATATTGGTGATAGTTGCACAACAACGTGAATGTACTTAATGTCACTGAACTGTACACTTAACAGCGGCTAAAATGGTAAATTTTATGTTACATATATTTTGCCACAGTAAAAGTAATCATAATAAAGTGTGATATATGTTATAATGGTGTTATGATTCAGTTTAATGATAGGTGTTATAAGTATCAGATGTGTTCTCTATTCTCCAAGAATTCCAATATAAGTTGAGCATTAATAACAAAGTAGTATAACTCTAAGGGAAGACTCCTGAAGTGTTGGCTAGTCAAGAACAGGGATACTTCCCAGAAAAAATAGAATGAAATTTTCTAGAAGAAAGAGAAGAATTTGGCTGAGAAGAGGTGTGGATGACATTTGATCCAACAACACCCTGGGAAGAACTAGGCTCCTAACTGATTTTGGATTTGAATTCGCTTGAGTTGGAGTCAAGCAGAGAGTCTGGCTGACTAATTTGCTGACTAAACTTGTGGTTGCCAACTAACCTTGTGGTTGCCAACACACCTTTGTAAGAAAACTTCCCTGAATTAGACAAATGTAAGTAAGCCATCTGTGTCTCGGGGGACCCGGACTGATACATGGAATCAAATTTTAAGCCACCAAATTTGAATTCAACCTTGGACAAAATTGAAAAGAAACTCCATGTAACATGGTATTTGATGAGAAGCTTCAAATACCAACTGTTTGGAGGAAATAACATGTTGACATATAATTTGCAAACTCACAAAGGGTTGGGGGTGGCCAATTAGCTCAGTTGGTTAGAGCATGGTGCTAGTAGCACCAAGGTTGTTGGTTCGTTCCCCGCATGGGCCACTGTGAGCTGTGCCCTCCTTAAAAAAAAAAAAAAAAAAAAAAGTGTTGGTTATTACCCTTCTTGGTAAGATGAGAAGACAGAGATAGTTGATATAAGTCAACATTTCAGAGCAGAGAACAGGATGGAAAAGGGTAAAGGTGGACCTGGAAAAGTAAAGGGAAACCATCCAGTATATTCCACAAGGAAAACATTGAGGTATGTCAGTTGTGACACTTCGAGCTGTGAAACAGAGTAGACCCAACTAATAGAAGTTTAAATAAGGAGTGTATCGTTTTATAGTAAATCCAGGAAAAAAGTCGTTTCAGGCCTCGTTCCACCACATCCTCAAGAAGCAGAGGCTTTCCGTGTCACTGGCATGACAGTCAGGTCTTCTCTCTGAGCCACAACATGGCTGCAGTTGGGTGTCACACACCAACCCAACAACATCGAGACAAGAATAAGAGCATTTTGCCTCCATAGTTTTCTTTGTTTTAGTGAGGAAAATCTTTCTCTAGCAATGTAATTGAGATTGTCACTTAAATTCATCATGACTGACCTCTGAGAGTGGGAGGGAGCCACAAATTCAGGGCTGTATCAACAATGAAGAGGGCGGGAATTTCTCAGGGATAATTCCCAAAGTGCCCATCTCAGCGGAGGATAATATAACACTCTTCCCCTCAAAAAAAAGGCTTTCTCATAGCTTCTCTCTTCTTCCCCCAAGCTGGAGAGATCCCCAAGTTCAGGGCAAAACTTTAGTGAGAGAAAGATTGGAAATTTCTCTTCCTCTCTGCATTACTACCTTTAAGAAAGTGCATTTGGGGCTTTATACTTCATCTTTCTTTCTTTATAAAGATTTTATTGGGAAAGGGGAACAGGACTTTATTGGGGAACAGTGTGTACTTTCAGGACTTTTTTCCAAGTCAAGTTGTTGTCCTTTCAGTCTTAGTTGTGGAGGGCACAGCTCAGCTCCAGGTCCAGTTGCCGTTGCTAGTTGCAGGGGGCGCAGCCCACCATCCCCTGCGGGAGTCGAACTGGCAACCTCGTGGTTGAGAGGACGCACTCCAACCAACTGAGCCATCCGGGAGCTCAGCGGCAGCTCAGCTCAAGGTGCCGTGTTCAATCTTAGTTGCAGGGGGCGGAACCCACCATCCTTTGAGGGACTCGAGGAATTGAACTGACAACCTTGTAGTTGAGGGCCTACTGGCCCATGTGGGAATCAAACCATCAACCTTTGGAGGTAGGAGCATGGAGCTCTAACCGCCTGAGCCACCAGCAGGCCCCCTATACTTCATCTTTTCCTTCTTTCACTCCTTCTTTCAACAAGTATTTGTTGAAAACTTACTATGCGTCCAACTTGGGAGATATGACAATAAATAGGACAACACCCCTGAATTTTAAGAGCTCACAAGCAATGACAAGAGAGTGGTGACAGTGAAAAATGCTCTGAGGGGCAGGCAACTGCTGTCAGAGAATGGGCAAAAATGGTCAGGAGCTACTTTGCACTCTGGGTAAAATGTTGATTGTAAACAATGGGAAGCCCAGGAGACAGTTGCTTAAGACTTATTTTAGACTCCAACTTTAAAAGGGAGAAGCAAAGACCTTACTAAGGTAAGAAAATGGCAGGACAAAGCTTCTTTAAGCAAAGATTGTGTGGTTGACGGAAGCCCTACCTGAGCTATACCATAGCAACCTGAATGGAGTGGTGGTGACTCATGCAGGACACCCCCTAAAAATAAGGCAGGAGTGGACATGGTAGGACATCGTAGCCAAGAAACACCACAGGAGCAAAGGCCCAGAAGTGGGAATCCCAAAGCCAAATGCATACATATGTGAGATTATAGTTCCTTGAAGTAGAAGTTTGTGGTTACAAGACAGAGGGAAATGAGATCTAGAACTATGCCACATGCAATTAGTTCATCAATTAATAGCGCTAATAATGACAGCAATGATGACAGTGATGATGATGATGATGATGGCGGCAACCCTGAATTTAGGGTTTCCAGGCAGGAATTCCTGCCCGTTCTCAGGAAGTTTTTTCATTTTCCAGTTCTCGAATCCTGAGATATAAACTGTTTTCTTTTTTTTTTTAATTAAAGTTGATTGGGGTGACAATTGTTAGTAAGATTACATAGATTTCAGGTGTGCAATTCTGTATCACATCATCTATATCACATTGTGTGTTCACCACCCAGAGTCAGTTCTCCTTCCATCACCATATATTTGATCCCCCTTACCCTCATCTCCCACCCCTCTCCCCCCTTACCCTCTGGTAACCACTAAACTATTGTCTGTGTCTATCAGTTTTTGTTTCTCATTTGCTTGTCCTGTTCTTTTGTTGGTTTTGGTTTATATACCACATATCAGTGAAAACATATGGTTCTCTGCTTTTTCTGTCTGACTTATTTCTCTTAGCATTATACTCTCAAGATCCATCCATATTGTGACAAATGGTCCTATTTCATCTTTTCTTACTGCCGAATAGTATTCCATTGTGTATATATACCACAACTTCTTTATCCTATAAACTGTTTTCTGTTCTCCACGATGAATTGTTTCCACAAAAGGACAGCTGATACTACCAATCACCTGGGTTCAAGGAGCCTATTTTCCCAATTTCCCGACCAACTTTTCTCAGGATTCCGGAACAGGAAAGCGAAAAAAATTCCTGAGAACGGGCGGGAATTCCCACCTGGGAACCCTAACCCTGCTAGATGACTGTGGTCACTTTTATAAGGCTGCTAGATCAGTATAGGTCTTCCCTTGACTATTACAATGCCACCTATAGATAAACTAGAGAAGAACCTGATCCTTTTAGTCTCGACCCATAAACCCTGAAGATCTGTTTGATGCTTTTTGAGCAGGGTGTTGTTAAATATTTAGCTAAGGATTTGCAGTTGGATTTTTCACCCATACCAACATGAGCACTACCATCCTGTTTGAAATGTTTCCACTTCAGAAGCTTGCACACCCCACAAGTTAATGAGCTTTTCTATACATAGCTTCTTCCAGTGTATAATTACTGGCCTGGCTTTATATTATTTTAGGATAGTGTCAGCAGCTAATTGTAGTACAGTCTGAATGCTCTGAAATGAGCTCGGCTGAATATGAGAATAGTTCAGCAAATTTAGGGCTGTGTGTACATCAGTTTAAAAGTCTATTGTTTAGCAGGACACTGAACATAGCAGATTAATAGTGGAGTCCAACGCAAAGGGCAACTGACTGGAATCTAACCTGCCTCATGTTTCATTTTGAACTTCCCAACTGCTCATTCCTCAGTACCTACTTGCCACACTCAACAATCATTGGACTTTGAGTTGGCCTAAGCGTACAGGAAAGCTTCAGATCTTGGTATGGCTGAGTCCCTCTAAGTGCTCCAGCCTCGGTACAGGAGGGAGAATTCACTCTCCACCTTTCCATTCCCCTGGAGGCAAAAGTATAGGAACAATACCTCTGGCCTCTTTTGTCTTCCTTACATATTATTCCCTTATGTACTAAAGTATAGAAGTAGAGTATCTGATAAAAGAGTTTGGGGCAAGGAATGAACATTACTGACTTAGCCACTTTCATTCACTCTATCTACATCTTTCCTTCTCTTGATTTTCTTCTATGGTAAGCAGCTTCCAAAATGGTTTTGAATAACCCTGCCTCCTGGTATTCATTCCCTGTACAATTGTTTCCCCTTGTAGAACTAGTGACTTACTTCGGGTGAGAAGAATTTGGCAAAAGTGATGGGATATCACTTCCAAGGTGAGATTATAAAACCTATGACTACCATCTTGCTTACACTCTTTCTTGCTTTCATGACTTGCTTGTTTCAATGAAGTAAGTTGCTATGTTAGAGAGGCCCATGTGTCAAGGAACTGAGGGTGGCCTCCAGCCAATAGCATGAAACTAATGCTTCCTGCCCACAGCCCATAAGGAACCAAATCTTGCCAACAACCACATGAGTAAACTTGAAAGGGGATCTTTCTCCAGTTGAGCCTTGCGATAACTACAGCCCTGACCAACACTCTGCTTGCAGCCTGCAAGAGATTCTGAAGCAGGAGACTCAGCCTTCCCAGATTCCTGACTCACAGAATCCGTGAGATAATGTGTGTTAAGTGACTACGTTGTAGGATAATTTGCTACACAATGTCCTGGTTTAAACCTAACTTTAAAAAAAAAAAATGTTCATATAGATTTTGAATTCTAATTCAGTATCTTCTTCCAGTTCTTTCTGAATACAGTTGACCCTTGAGTAACATGGAGGTTAGGAGCACTGACCCCCCCAACACAGTCAAAAATACACATATAACTTTTGATGCCCCCAAAACTTAACTACAGTCAGTGGTCCCTTGCTATCCAAGGGGATTGGTTCCAGGAACCTCACAGATACTAAAATCTGCATATGCTCGAGTCCCTTATATAAAATGGCATAGAACAATACATATAGTCAGCCTTCCGCAGCTGGGATTCCCAACTGCAGATCGAAAATACTGTTTTCAATCCACAGTTGGTTGAACCCACAAATGTAGAAACCTGGGGATACAGAGAGCTGACTGTATATTTATTGAAAACAAGTCCAAGGGTAAGTGAAACCACGTAGTTCAAACTCATGTTGTTCAAGGGTCAAATGTATCGTCTGCTTCTGTCACATTGAAAAATGTATTCCTAAACAAGGGCATGGGGCAGAAGGAGGCAGAGCAAAAGATGCTTAACATCTCTCTAATACCCACAAATCATTCCACCATCCCTGACTTTCCAGAATTATGTTCATTCACCCAACATTTAGGAAGCACTTAGTATTCTGGCACTATTCTGGTAATGGAGATATAGCAGTTAACAAAAGAAGCAAAACCTCTGTCCTCAAAAAGTTAATATTTTAGTGAAAGCAGCAATAAACAAAGAAAAACACACCGCAATGTCAGATAGTGAGAAGTGCTATGAATAAAAATAAAATGAAGTAAAAAGGCTAGTGAATTGCAGAATGGCATTGGGAGAAGGGATGAGTGGTCCAAGAAGGCATCTCTGCTGGGGGAATATTTTAGCAGAGATCTGAAAGCAATAACAAAGCAAACCACAAGAAAATCTGACCAAACAATACTCTAGTATGATGAAAAAGCAAGTGCAAAAACTGTGAGGCAGGAACAAACTTGGAATGTCAAGAAATAGCAAGAAAACCAGCATAGCTAGAGCAGAATGAGCAGTTAGACATGAGGTCGAGGTTGGAGAGGTGGGAAAGGGCTTGATTGCAGATTTTGGTTGGCCATTGTAAGAGCTTAGGTTTTATTTGAGCATGACAGGTTGTAGAGAATCTGGGTTCAGGTGATTCCAGATTACCTAACTTCTATAGATGGAGGGAAATGGTTCCTAACAGTCTAAGAAACCTCTGGTAGAAAGGCAAATTGATCTAGAGACTTTGGTAGGCTCTTAAAAAGTTGAAAATATATGTATTCTGCAACCTGGCAATTCTATTTCCAGTACATAATATAGAGAAGCCACCACATTTGCATAAGGAAATATATATAAGGATGTTCATTGCAGTATTATTTATAATGGTAAGACTGTTGAAATAATAGGATATTTGATTAATAAAGTAAGGCACATTCACTATACAGCTGTTAAAAAGAATAAACTGGATCTATCTGTATGAACACGGATATGTTTGAAAAACAATGCTGAGTGGAAAACTCAACATGTCGATCAACATGTATGGCATTATTTATATACATGGAAAGCAATGACCCACTCCCAAAACAATATTATATATTGGTTGTAGATACATAAATATATGAAAAGAAAATGAAGAATTAATTGAATGGGTATCTACAAAATTCATGATAGTGGTGGTGGGAACAAAAATGGGACATGAGGTCAAATGTTACTTAAGGTTTATCTACAATATTTCATTTTATTACAAAAACAAAAAGAAATATAACAAAAATATTCTATGTTAATTCCAGGTGGTAAGAAACTAGTGCTTATTATACTATTATTATTATTTTATAATATTATTTATAAATATATTATTATTTATTTATAATTTTACAATAATGTTATGCTATTCTTTTTATCTTTGTATCCATGTAAGAAATAGCTCAACTAGTCTACAATAATAGGTTGAAGTACAAGAAAAGTCAGTTTGCATATTTATGGCCATAAGAGATTATTTTGTCCTTGAAAAAATAAAATCAAATCCCTTTTTTGAACTCAATAAGATTAAAATGTTTTCTTGCCTTTTTGTGGGTAAAACAGTCCTCTTATAATTCATATGAGGCCATACAGTCTCCTTTTGTTAACACTCTTCAACAACCTCAGAGCCAGGGTTAATATTGCTTTCATTATTTACGTGAAAAAGTCTGTTTACACAGTCCTTAAACCTACATCCATTCAATTAATTTAAAAGGAAAAAAAACCTCTCTATCCCTGGGATGAGGTCCAGGGACTAAGATATCCTGTGGGCTGAGAAAGTTCAAACCAAAATACAGATTTAAGCTTTTAATCCATTCAGTGAGGGGGCCTAGATCGGAAACCAGTCTCATTGGTTGTGAAGACTAGAAATAAATTTAAAACTTGAATTACATTTTCATCACAAAGCAATCATCAGGTACATTCTGCTGATGCATAAGGGAGAGGTGTGGGAAGAAGGGAGGAGGATGCATTTCTTCCTCCTGGTTGTTACTTTTGCAAAACTTAGAATTTCTTTTTGTAGAGCCTCCTGAACACTTACACAACTTCAGCTTATATAGATGTTGCAAAATCTGACGTCACATTCCTTTAGCTTACCTCAGCCACATTTTTACCAGATCTTACATTTCTTAAGGCTAAGCTTTTAACCTTTGGGCCTGCCCTCCAAAGGCAAATCGATTTCCATCACCACCACCCTTAGGCCCTTTCCTCCAGTCTCAGCGAAGAAAAAAAAAAGGTTTCTGTCCTCTTCTCTATGGCAAATGAAACATTTACTCCTCAACACTCAAATATGAGAAACTTGACATTTCTCTCTTTTTCTAAGTCAGGTGAATCACTCTGAGTATCACCCAGCCCACCCTCTAAACAAGCCTGGTAATCTTGGTCAGGAGAGGATCTCTCCCACTTTTCATGGAATTACATACGAATCCTGGTGCCAGTGTAGAGATTCAAAACAGGCCTCCCCCAAATGTGCCACTTTGTGAATTATTTGAGCTGAAGGCAATCAAGACCCTGCCAGCTCACAAATTTTCACCTCTTTTTTTAAATAATTTAAATTAGGTTGCTTTATGTATCAATGAGTCTGTTTCTGTTTTGTTTGTTCGTTTATATTGTTCTTTGGATTCCATGTGTAAGTGAAATCATATCACTGACTTATTTGACTCAATATAATACCCTGTAGGTCCATCCATGTTGTCACAAATGGCAAGATTTCGTTCTTTTTATGGCCAAGTAATAGTCCACTGTAAATATGTACATCTTCTTTATCCAGCAGATACACAGAAAAAAACTGATGGTTGCCAGATGGAAGAGGGTCTGGGAGGCTGAATGAGAAAGGTGAAGGGAGTAGGAAGTGCAATTGGTAGTTACAAAATAGTCACAGGGATATAAAGTATAGGGAATATAAGCATAGGGAATATAGTCAGTAATATTATAATAACTATGTACGGTGCCAGGTGGTTACTAGATTAATCGGAGGGAATCACTTCGTAAGTTATATAAATGTCTAACTACTATGTTATACACCTGAAACTAATATAAAATAATATAGAATGTCAAAAAAATAAAAATTAAAAAACAAAATAAAGCATTTATATTAGGGGCCTTGACCATAATAAGAGTTATCACCAGAAATAACTTCTTATGACCTATCTACATGGCAGGACAAACTTCTAATTACTGAACACCTGCTCTTTTTATCGTCCTGCAATGACCTTCCTCCCCTCTGTAGCCCCGAGGTGTCTTACCTCATCCTTAGCTCAGAATGCCATATATAGCACATTTTCCCTTTCAGTCTTTGAACCTTTCAAATATGTGGGGTATCTGATTCTCTCATGTATGTGGGGTTCCCCTGTGTACATATGTATTAAATTTGGTTATTTTTCTCTTCTTAATCTGTCTCATGTCAATTTAGTTATTAGACCAGCCGAAAGAGCCTAGGAGGGAAGAGGAAAGCTTCTTTCTCCCTGACTCCAGATAACTAGGAGAGGGGCTGGTCCAGAGCTTTCGCTTCATTGCTGAGGCTTCCTCTGGACTTTTAGATGCTGGAGTCTCTCGCAGCGGCCCACCCTGTGGAACACAGAATCCTCTCCTGAACCCCTCCCTGCTGCTGGCCTTAGCCATCCACAGGCTTCCTGCAATGGTGCCCATTTTTAAAGGTGCCAGCAAGTACGTTCCTCCAGGAAAGAATCCTGAGATGTGTTTCTAAAGGCCTAGGCTGCCACCCAAATTTCACTTCCTCGTCTTCTATCTATGCATTCCTTTCCGGCTGAGGGGAAAGAGCTTTTGTTTCTCATGCTGTTTGAGACAAAGGAAAAGTAAAGTAAACATAGATTATCAAATCACACCCAAAAACTGAACTTTGTTTTTTAAATATCTTGACTTTTTTTCCAGACTTTCACACCAAAGGTGATAAATTAAACATATAAAATGTTCAACATATGCATAAATAAACCTAATTTTTAATAAGATGACATATATTTTGTAGATTCTAACATGTTTATGTCTATTTTTTGCTTTCTTTTTATGCCTGCAATTCCCAGCTTTGTCCATCATCCCACATTTGTCTCCCCAAAGCCATAGTTATGAGGCTATCCTGGAAGATGCTAGAATAATGTATTATTATTAAGAAAAATATTGTTAAATGTCAGTGCTTTGTTACAAACATAAATAGCTTATGGCATGTGCAACAGACACATTGCATTTAAGAACTCAATTCTATAACATTTCTGTGTAAATATTATTTCAACATTTTCCCACCCTCTAAATCCAGCCCCAAGCTTGTTTCTCCTTCTGCATCCCCATTACTCCCACCTCCCTCCATTTCCTTCTGGGCTAGAGTCCTATCCTTTCTCTGGCTCTTTCTAAAATGCCAATCTGACCAAGTCACTTTCTCATATCTCTTTCTGCCTTTACAATAAAACGCAGAATGCAGCCCCGTCTCAGGAGTGGTATGGAGTGCCTGCCTCTCCCTCCCCCAAAACATATACCCCAAGCTCCAACCAACAGAGATTCCCCTAAATGCCCTCTCCTGTCTAACAGCACCCATTTTCCCCATACTATGGCTTCTGCTTGGAATACCACTTCCTCTACCTTCTGTCTTCCCTTTTCTCTCTCTACCTCCAACCTTGCCTTTGCCAATTCATACAGTGTTAATACAGGGCGCTCTGGTCAAACTGCAGGCGTTCCAGCCCACCTAGACCTATGTGTGACCTTGAGCAAGACACTTGATCTCTCTTTGTCTTGGAGTCTTTAGTATCCTGTAAAATGGAGATAATGTTAATAAAAATGTTAATTTAATCAATAATGACTGATTATAAATAATAATATTAGCATCTATGCAGAGTGGTGATAAAGATTAAATTAGCTAATACTAAGTGCTTGGAACAATGGCTGGCACTTGGGAAAACCACACTAACTGTTCAGCTCAAGCTTGATCCCTTCTGAGGAGTCTCCCCTCACCCTTCCAAACTGCCTCCAGCATCTCGTCTCACTCTATTGCGATGTTGCTTAGCACTAGACAGTGGGTTACCCCAGATCAGTGCTTTCTTTGTCTTTAGTCCCATGCCCACAGCAGCTCATATTACAGTGAAAACAGCACAGATGTTGGAGTTGAACCAAACCACGGTTTTCCAACACCAGCTGCACGTTAGATTCACTTGGGGAGCTTTTAATATATTGTCTGGGCTCCAAGCCAGACCAATTATATCAGGATGTCAGAGGATGGGGCTTAGACTTCAGTATTTTTCAAAACCTTCCCCAGGTGATAGTAATAGTCAACCAGGATTAAGAACCACTGAACTATACCCAGATTTAAATCTCAACTTTTCCATTTTCTAGCTCTAGGGCCATGGGCAAGTTACTAAAACTCCCCAGGTCTATTACCATGTCTGTAAGATGGAGATAAAAATGTCTAACTGCAATAGTCACATTTAGAGTTTGTCCCCACCATCCCCACTTTGTTTACAAATACGTGTTTGCTCTCCCACCAGCCCCAACCCCTCTACAAATCAGGCATAGACACAGAGGTGAAGATACTTATTTTCCTCCCTTCCACCCTGCCAGGTTACCTCAAATGTCTTGGGTCCCTCCACCAAAGGCCAAAACTCCTGTTGGGCAGTCCCCTCCTACAGATAGAGCCGTTCTCTCCCTAGTCTAGTAACCACGCCGTTCTGTTGCCTCCTCCGGTGTAGGGGCAGTAAGGGCTTCCCACTCTTCCCGTCCTCACAGTCCTTAAGGATGCCTTGTTTGTTCCCCTTAACTCTGCCCGCATCTTTATAAATTATCCCTTTATTAAAATCTCCCGTAAGCCCATTTGAGTGTGCCATTGGTAATCCTGCTGTGATTACAAGAAGGCACCAACAGCACTAAAGACAGAAAAGGAAAAACAGAAGAGAAAAAGAAGTGGAATCTATGGTTAAATAGTTTGAAAAGTAGAAGCAAACAAACAGACAAACAAACAATGCTCCTAAATCATATCTTTACTTGTAAAATACACCCATGGAGCCCCAAAAAAGCTTGAAAAGTACTCTGAGTATCAGTGGTTTACTATTTGGTTGAAAAAACAAAACAGCAAATAAATTATATTTCAAGTTTCTCTCAGACTTTGTAGTTTCAGACCATTTTTTTGTAGCTCTTTATTTTTTCTCTCACAGCCTTCTTGTTCTTTCCACATTGACAAGTTATCCAATAGGATTGCTGTGAATATTAAAGGTGATACTCAGTGAAAAAAACCTACCTCGTGAAAATAGTGTAGTAGAAGGGGCTTAGGCTCTGGTGCCAAAGTCAACCTAAATTTGAACCCCACTCCTGGTTCTGTAACTGAGACAAATTGCTTATTGCTTCTGAAAATGGGGTGCGAATTCTTATTTCATTGGGTTGTTGTAAGGTGCCACACCACGGTGATTATAATAGTTAATATTTTTGAGCATCTTTACTTGTCAGGCAATGTGATAAGGACTTTATATGCATAATCACCTTTAATTTTCACAAAAACCCTGTGAAGTAGGTGCTACTTTGAATCCTTCAGATGAGGAGAATGAGGATCTGGGAGGTTAAGTAATTTGCCCAAAGTCAAACATCTAGTCAATAACAGCATTTGGTCATAATGTACAATGCAAGGTGCCTAGAGTGTATATTAGGTACATATTAATGATATCCTCTGTTATTTTGATAGTGGTTAATTTTCCTTTCTGAGAAAAAAAAAAGAGTTCAGGATAACCTAGTGACATTTCTAAGCTAAGGAATTGCACCATTTCTTTCTTACCCCAATAGTCTAAAATTCAAGGGTTTTGTTTGTTTGTTTGTTTGTTTTTTGTCTAGAACTTAAAAATCGGTATAATGTCTAGTATTTCTACTCTTACAAATTTTCCAGAGAGAAATATGTTCATAAAAAGATGTATACAAGAATGTTCATAGGAACCTTATTCTTAATAGTCTAAAACTAGAAACTACCCAAATGTCTACCATGTTTCCCCAAAAATAAGATCTAGATGGACCATCAGCTCTAATGGTCTTTTGGAGAAAAAATTAATATAAGACCCAGTATCATAGTATATTATATTATACCCGGTCTTATATGAAAATAAGACCGGGTCTTATATTAAATTTTGCTCCAAAAGACACATTAGAGCTGATGGGCCGGCTAGGTCTTATTTTCGGGGAAACACGGTATCAACACAAAAATGGAAAAAATAATTGTAGTATATCCATTCAATGGACTATTATTCAGCAATAAAAAGAAATGAAACACTGACACACATAAAAACATGGCTGGAACTCAAAAAGACACATCAAAA